>NC_084609.1:24667400-26031150 GCF_033807715.1 Cololabis saira
TACATGCAAGAGGCTAATTTAACTGATGGATGGAGATCTGCGTCGGCCTCCGGCTGCACCAGGAACATTGCTCTTTGTTTGCGCTTGAACAGCGTAAATGGTGAAACATGAGAAAAAGTTTAGGAAATCTAAAGTGCATCCACAATCCATCTATCACTTCATCTGTCGGCTGATGGTCCAGCAGGAAGGGACTCGGGCAGAATGAGAAGCTGTCCAGAGGCCTCTCTCCCTCCTGAGTGATGTTTTATTGACCGGTGTACGTCTCCTGACTGGCAGGTTTCTATGGCCGCGCATGAATTTTGAAAGTGTGGGTGGATGTGTGGGTGTGAGACTGTGATGGTGAGGTGTTAGTTCAGATAATGACCAGAGGGTCCAGTGAAGCAGCAGGCGTTAACACTCTCCAGCCTGGTTCAAAAAAATGGTTCTGGTCTCTGCAGCTAGATTTCACATCCATGACAACTGTATGGGTGTGAATTGTTGTTTCCCATCAGGTAAAAATCAATAAAGCCACAGTTTATGGATAATTAAGAGGCAGATTTTTTGAGTGACAGCTGCAGCAATGACCTTAGTTACTTTGTGCCTCAAATTTGAGCTGTAAAAAAGGTCCTTGTGGACCACAACCATTTAGAATAAATGGCTTTTTGTCACTGTTAATTTTACGGACTGTCGTGACCCAATCTGTGTCTGCATGGATGCAAGTCAAGGTGGCAACAGAATCTGCCATCTGCTGGGGTTGACAACTTCTGACTGGCTGGCCTGAACCCGTGGGCATTCCTGGCCACGTATTAAAAGGAGGAGATATTATGCCCTTATTTCTAAATCCAAATACATGCTGACACAATTTCCTGTCGCCTAACTGAAACATCTTACATCTGGCTTTTGGTCAAAATACTACACGGTGCAGGTCCAGTACAACAGCTCCCTCTCTCAGCCATGTGTTAACAGGTCTGTTCATAACAGCTGGATTAAGGGGGCGGAGTCAGCCGTTGAACCCAGCTCTCTTCCAGGAAGTGTGCCTCTTTATTAATCAGTCTTACAGCTTTTTGCTAGCCACGTCTCGTGTGCAGAATAACCAGCATGATGGGAAGTTTGGTGCAGACAAAGACGGGGAAGCTGGGTAATTGTGGGTCTTTGGTCATTATGTCATCATTATGTTCTACATGTGTGTGTGTTCGATATCAAGTTAAAAAATGAAAGTGAAAGAAGCTTCAAGCGGCGACGTTTTTTTTTTTTTGTTTGTTTGTCTCGGCGCTGATGAGAAATCAGCTGAGAGCCGCGAGCGGGTGAGAAGTGACAGAGCTCCTGGTGGATCTTGTCATTCCTTATCGCCCGTCTAGATCCCTTTTTAATTCTCTCCTCAGCCACCAGGTTTATGAACATCTGCACCTCAGAGTTGGATCAGAAACAGACGTTTGCGCTGCCATTGCCTGTTGAATAAAATCGCAGCGAGCCGCGAGACGGGGGCGAGGTGAGTAGAGGCGCGCTGAGTATGTACTAGTGGAAAAGTGCCATAACTGTTGCCAGAACCCTGTAAAAACTCTTCATAATGATTGGAGTCAGTGCCGCAGGGAGTTAGCTCTGGAGAGACTGCAAGCCCTGAACCACCAGCTGAATCACCACCACCGTAGCATCGTTCTTCTGTCCCTTCTGTTCCCTCATTTGTTGCCACTGAGGGAAAAAACACACCAGTATCTCCTAATGTCCAAATGAACATGAGGAGGCAAGATGGGATTGGCCACCCAACGGTCAGAGACAGTGACGAAGTTCATCAACCAACTAGACCAACTCCTCCACAGCCAGCATCACCAATTCATCTGACCGCATAACGCATTTCCACCGTCTGTCCCAGGTGTTGACACTACCTCTGGATGGGGTTAACAAAGGGCTTCTCTTTAGCACAATACACTTTTACTTGGCATGTGAATGTTGCTCCTTATTGTAGGGACAAAGGTTTCCCGAGGGAACCCCTCATCCATGGGTCCCACCCGAGGAATCAGAAATCACTAGTTTCCCGCTTGGGCTTGTGTACTTTTCCTTTAAGCACTGAGATTTCTCCAGAGTCCTTGAGTCATCTATTGATATTATGCGCAGCAGAGAGACAAATATGCAAATCAATTCCTAACTAAAACTATACAACAGACAACAGCTTTAAATGCTGCTATAATGGAGAGAAAACAACAACGGCATCACAAAATCGTTTCAGCACTGACATTTGGAGGCATAGGCGGCCGATACTTGTTATTTTTAATCACAGAGGAGTTGGAGCCCTGAGCTTTTGTTTTGGAAACAAAAAATAATGGAGACTAATGGAGCCGTATCACAGGTGACATTGCGCAACAGCTCGGAGGAGCAGATACCTTTGCAGCTCCTAGTTTCCTCCTCTGGTCCATGATATCGCCAGCAAAATGAGGTCATGCACAAAGACTGTGCAAAAAGAACCAGAGAAGTAGTCCTCGTTATAATACAGCTCTGAAAGAGGATAAACCAAAGACTGAACAATTGTGGGCTGCTAGAAATCTTTTGTACACATTTACAAAGACCGCCAAGGCTACAGCTGCTTTGGGACGAAAACAAAAACATGAATATGTTCCAGAGCTAAGACGAGATGTGCCTACATGCTACATCTCCAGACCCGCTGTCACAGGAGAACTGAACTTGTCGCTGTCAGTAACGGTTCTGATGCTCTTCAAGCTAAAGAAATGCCTATGTGCCTCAAACACTTATCATTGGGGTAGTAACCACAGACTGTGGCCGCTAGCCGGTTGGTGGTCTTCCATCTTGGTCGAAGACCTCTGGCTGCCAAATGCCGATGGCCTTTGCCCCCAGCCGAAGGCCGGTTTGGCCGCCGGCTCGACTCCTGGGTTTTCAGCCGGGGGTCGAAGGCGGCCGCTGCTTGGCTGCGCTGTCAATGCTGGCAGCTGAAGGCCTCTAGCCGGATAAAACTACCCAGGGCTTCCATGGCAACCAGCAGCTGGTCGAATTAACAGGACATCAGGCTGTAATATCTTTAAAATATGTTTGATTATGATGTCTTTGCTCTGAAAGTGAAGGTCAGATGCCAAGATGCTGCGTAGCTAAAGTACAGATAGTAAATCTTAAACTGCAATGTAGGTGTCGCTCAAATAAATAAATAAAAACACCTTAAAACACCAGTTAATACAGTTTTCCTAGGCATAAAATCTATCTGTATTTTACTGTTTTTTTTAGTTTATTTCTGGATATTTACCGTAGTGATCAGTGGCGATGGATTGAAGTAATCTAATTTAAAATATATAAAGCCGACAATCATATATATTTAATCAAATCAAACTGTAAGAAAAACTCTAAATTGGGGTTTAAATCATAAACTATTAACTGCAGGAATCATAAACTAGGAACTGAGCTAAATTCAGGAGATGGGCCTTGAGCTGATTTTAAAAACATCCAGACGTTCAGCTGCCCTCAGATCTTCTGGTGGATTACTTGATAGTAAAACGAGGCCTCACCTTATGTTTCAGTTCTTCATCCTTCATCTGGGAATGATTAAAAAAGCCACCAGAAGACCTGGATCCACCTCCATGTATGTGACGGGTTAAACCAGGCGGAGCCTCTAAACTGGTTATCTTCCTACATCCTGATGTGGTATCTTGGTGTAACTGAAGATGGGGCACTTTCTTTTCTTTTTTTTGTTACAGTGCTGTTTCTTAAAGAGTCTTTGCAGAGATATCCATCTATTTTCGACCGCTTTACTAAGAGGAAGTTAATCTATGTACGCCTGCATAGATGCACGTCATTTGACAGCAGAGGCGGCGCTCTGCCGCAGCTGCAACAGCTAATCTGCATTGAGGTATGCATGTGTGTGTGCTGCGCTAGCGAGAGTGAACCTCGTTCAACCAGCTTCTCTGAGGGAACTGGCTGCTGTTCAACACATCAATATGCAATGTGGTTCCAAGCTAATGAAAAATGATTTGGACAGGACACCGTAGTGTAGGTCTCAGGAGCTGCACGTCAGTCATGCTGGGCTGAAGTGAACGAGGCACTGAAGTGGATCACTGGGGGGGAGGGATGACGAGGGAGCGCTAGATGCAGGCCGGCTGCTCTACTGCACCTGTGCTCCGCTTTACCGCCTCTCCTTCGCAACTTGCTCTGTCAGTCTTTTTGAACTTCTGACAGTTCTAACTTCTGAATCCTGGTCAAATTTGGTGTATATTGTAAAACCTTGATCTTTTTCTCTTTCAAAACGTGTGCACCGTTGTGTTGTAGTTTTTTTTCATCATCAAACCAATGATTTCTCAGGTCCCAAATGAACCCAAACCGCCCCCACCACCTCTGTGCTTGACAGTTGGTTCAGTTTTTGAGCCGTGTCACCGTCTTCCCTGCAGAGGAGTTTTTCCCTGAGTAATTCCTCCAAAAAGTCACACTTTCTAAAATATCGTGTCCTTTTTCTAACATGTTGAAGGTTGTTTTCAGCCAGGAGGCAGAGGTTGATGCTGCACCGACTGAGCTGATAGCCAAAGACCGCTAACCTGTGTTCAACCTCATCCTGCCCCTGGACATCTCTAACCCAAGCCAGAGCTGGTGTCTGCACAACATCGTATATTTTCTCTAAAAATGCTGTTGAACTATTAATTCACATCTAAAAATGTCAAGTTTACAAAGAAAAACCCAACAAGTAGCTAGTGTGACAGCAACTTTCCATACAGACCATAGATTGCAACGTAGCAGTCTCTTACAGAACAACACTCCCTAATTATGCTAATTGTTCTCCTGCATCCCCTCTTTTCTAGTCCAATTGAATCTTTTTCAGGGTCACATCCATTAGTGTAGCGATTATCCGTCTTGACCTGATGTTCATCTTTCTCTTCTGCCCATTGTTCTCATTTTGTTGTACTTATCTTGTACTGTGGACCAGAATGGCTCAGGTTTTGCCAAAGCATTTATTTTAAGCCTCAAGGACTTCATGTTGGCCTGTGTTGAGCATGTTTGACTCTGAATCTGCTCGTGTCAAGTTTGCAACATGTGCTTTCCAGTTTTTTTTTGTTTTTTTTTTTCTTTTGGCCCGTCCATTAGCGTCTTTCACTGCCCTTTTCCATGCTTTTGTCTGTGCTGGCACAGCGGTTTAATCAGGGAAAGCAGCTGCAGCCAGACAGAAAAGGAGCTTGTCTCTAAGCCATGCTGATTTACTGGCGGACTCAGACGCTGCTTATATCTCACCGGCTAATAAGGCTCCTCTGGACGGTTTTCAGATGGGGAACGCCAGGCAGGTGGTGAACGAGCGGGCAAATAGAGAGAGGCTGGGAGCAGATGATGAATGACGGGACCAAACAACCACTTCTATATGGTAAACATGACTTGTATACGGGTTACCCTGCTGACATACACAGGTCACATCTAGGGTTGCCACCCGTCCCGTAAAATACGGAATTATCCTTTATTTGAGAAAAAAATGTTGCCGCAATTTGTCCCGTATTTTCATTAATGCTCCATACACACGTCTGTCACACAAACATCAATACTAAATTTAACAATAATGAACAAAATAAAATACAGAAAACATTAAAGCAGCACAACGTAACTTTCAGCTTTTCTGAGTTTGGCGGCATCTTTTGGACAAAAGCGGTAGTGTTTTACCAGAAAGAACACTACGTTTCCCATGAGCACCAGCGCGTACTGCAGGAAAACTCCTGTCCCGTCGCTGCATTTGTTTTGATGAGAGGAGACTGGATGCTTTTCTGTTTCACCAAGTGAACAGACGGAACGCAAAAAAAAGATGTTAAACTGCTGGAAAGGAACTGGAATTTACCGGGATACCTTAAACAAGGAAGCCAGGGAGCGGTATATGGAGAAAATAATGATTATTAACGGTCTGGATCCATATGAAATCTCTACTGAAGAGCCATATGTTTCAATAAATTTGTATAATACAACATACAGTACATGTTTTGTATCCATCTTACTTCTCTTTTCTTTTTTTTTTTGACCGCTGTATTATGCTGAAGAGGCTCCTCGTGAGATTATTTTTTTCCTCTGCAGCTACAAATAAGAGTTAATATTTTTTCCTCAACAAACTAGTTTTATCTGAAGATTGGGGTTAATTGCACCGCAGAGAGCTGGCCAGCAACTGCGTTTAGCTGGAGAAGTGGGGAATAAAACCCGTGTTTTGATCCGACGCCCGTCTGTGTGAGTGTTTGTGGTTTAAGGCTGTTTATGGTTCTGCGTTAAATCGACGCAGAGCCTACGGCGTAGGGTACGCGGCGACACGCACCGTACGTTGCGCGTCGCCACGTCCCCTTCGCCGTAGGTGTGCGTCGATTTAACGCAGAACCATAATTCAGGCTTTACTGTGTGTTTGGTCGTTACAGCCGCGATCCAAAGCGAGCCGACGACTCTTTCACTCTTTTACTCCGTTATATCAGATACTTGGCCTGCGTGGTTCTGCCTCCGAGCAGGAAACCGTTGAAAAGTTAAACCATTAGGATCTTTTCCCTGGTCTGTTATATGTGGAGCTGCTGCTGCTGCTGCTGCAGCAACAGGTTACCAGCTTCTGCGGAGCTCTGCGCTCCAAGCCCCGCCCATTTTCGTCTCGACTGCAAATCGGGAAGGAGGGGGAAGTGACGTATGTGCCGTAAAGCAGTCAAAGCCGTAAAATTTGTAGTTTTTTAGTGTGGCAGGGTTCCTACCATGCTCCTCAAAGTTACATAGTGCCAGTGAAGGCGATACAGACTCCCTCAGATCATGAAAGAGGTGTCATTAAACCTGTTGGAAGTTGATGTACCATCACAATGACTCTGGAAATATGATATTAAGGTGGAAAAGTTACGTAGTGTCGCTTTAAGGCCAGCAAAATCTTTGATTGTGTAAATGAACTTTTACACCATATTCTAGTTGAATTATTGAAATAAATGAACTTTTACACCATGTTTTAGTTGAATTATTGAAATAAATTAACTTTTACACCATATTCTAGTTGAATTATTGAAATAAATTAACTTTTACACCATATTCTTTACCTGTAGCTATATTATACATCTTGGCTGATGTGGACATACGTAGCATAGGAGGATATTTCAGTTACTAGTACGGTTGTCTGTCTATACAGTCATGCAAGTTCTTTTTTTTTTTTTTTTTTTTCTTTCTTTTTTTTTTTAACCTTGTCTGCACACATATTATTGATTGATACCATGACGGTAGAAACCAAAAGTGTATATGTGTGCATTATTACTATATTTAATATATATACATATATATACGCACACATATGCGTACACATACATAAATATACACATACAAACCCAGTGTTTTTTTTTTTTTTTTGGGGGGGGGGGGGGGGTGACGACCTCCACTGCCAATCCAGGAAGCAGGAACACACGGAGACACACGTCAAGCACTGGAAATCTGCAACAAAAAACCACAAACAAAGCACGAAACCGGCACGGAGCCAACCAAAACAATAACAGCAATCGACCTAAATCTTGAGATCTGATCGCGGTCTGAGCTAAGCTATCGCTACCGCTAAAACTAGAGAGCCAGCATGCAGGTGAACAAGCCAGTGTGTATGTCTATGTGTGTGTGTGTGTATGTATATGATCATGCGTGTGTGTGTGTGTGTGTGTGTGTGTGTGTGTGTGTGTGTAAATGCATGTGACTAAGTGACTATATGTGTGTGTGTGTGTATGTGTGTGTGTGTGTGTGTGTGTGTGTGTGTGTGTGTGTGTGTGTGTGTGTGTGTGTGTGTGTGTGTGTGTGTGTAATAAACCAAACAAAGCTCCACCTGAAGTGTATCTATAGTGGGGGAGGGGGGGGAGCAACCCCGCCACCCGCGAGACCAGAGGCCGACACGGAAGAGCCCGGAACCCAGGCCACCGGCAAACCCACAGAGGGGAGAAGTAGGAGGGAGGCAACCCACCGCCTGCGAGGCCCCCCCCCCCCCCCCCGGCGGCGGCCGAGGGGGCCCGCGGGCGGGGCCTCCACGGCGCGGGAAGAAGCAGCCAGGGATCCCGCGGCGGCGGACCGCGACCCAGGCAATCCCCGGCCACCCGGTCCGGGCCGGACACGCGGCCAGGAGGCCCTCACCCTTCAGGCCAACGACCCCCACCCGGCAGGGGGCCAGCCTGCCCGGAGAGACAGAGCCGCCCCGGCCGCCGACGCGGGCAGGCGCACTCGTCCCCCACGAAAGTGGCCCTCCAAGACCAGAGGGGCGCCCCGCCGCAGAGGCAGCGGGGGGGACCGGAGACGGGCCCGGAGAGAGGGAACCCCCCAACAAGGCGACACCCGTGCAGGCCCGACAACGGAGGGTCCCAGACCCAGGCATCCCATTCATTCATCCATTCACCTATCAGATACCTATACTAATAATAATATAATATACTATACATAATAATAATACTAATAATAATAATAATAATAATAATACTAATAATAATAATAACCATCTTTGTATAATATAGTATTCATAAATTATTAAGTTTTGATGTCCTGCCAATGGAGGCTCAAATCCTCCATGGCAGGACCCTTCCATACCGCATTCTCACCGACACAGACATACAATCACGCACCGTTTCCCCCTCCCCGGGGGGGTCCAGCACCGCCAGAAGGCACCCCAGGCTGCACGGCGGGCCCCGCCAGGCCCGGGTAACCCGACCCACCTGTCCCAGGCCAGTGAGGGAACGCGGGTGATGTGGGACCCCCTCCCGCCCCTGGTGTTGAGTGCGTGTGATTAATGCCATAAAAACAGGGAGAGGGGAGGGCCAAGTATCGATTGACACCGAACCCCCCCTCCTCCCGAACTACGTGTCCTTGTCAAATGTATTTATTAAGTGTTGAATGTGCAGTGTCTATTTTGCTGTTAAAACCGTGAGGCGGGGAGTGCCGGGCCCCGCGGGACAGTGCCCCCCACGACCCGGACCCCCCGCCCTTCGCCTATGTACGTATGAATCGTGTAGGGGGGGAAAGAGGGGGAGCGGAGGCCGAAGCCAGGAAGCAGGACCAGCAAAGCCGGCCCTGGTAAGACACCCGCGTCCCCCCACCGGCCGTCCAGTAGACGGGGGCCGGCCCTCCGAGCCGGGCCAGGGCCCCACCGTACCTCCAAGGGCGCCCCCGGCGCCGCCGGAGCCCCCAGACGGAGGGGGAAACGGTCCAACATCCTCCCATTCATACTGACAACATAAGACATAGATACCTGGGAATGGTGCCACCCCGCCGCCGCGCCCGCCCGTGCACCCCCCGGTCAGGGGAGGCCCGCTCCCCGGACCCGGCCCCACCCCCCCCCGAGGCCACCCCGGCGGACACCCCAAGGGTCACGGAGCCCCCACATCCGCAGGGGCACTTGGCCCCCGCCCAGCGACGGAGGACCAAGGCAGCAATGCCCCCCCAGCGCAGACAGCCACCCCCCACCCAGGCAGGGCCGGGCCCTCCGGGTGGGACCCCCACGTCCACTGGGACCCCCACATCCACTGGGACCCCCACGTCCACTCAGTGGATGCAAGTCATGCAAGTTCAATGCTATTAAAGCACTTTAAACTTTAAATCAAAGCGTTTTGTTTTTTTCATATAAAATAAACAGATTTTTATGCAGTTTAGAAGTTTTGGGGCTTTTTTTTTGGCGCCTGTGCTGCTGAAATCAGGGCATCCCTTATTTCTATTTCTGAAAGGTGGCAACCCTAGTCACATCGTACACTGGAGGACAACGGCCGGTTTGTGGACCCGTTTGGAAATGTAACTGTTGCCACTTGGGAACAGAAAGTCAGTTACGATTTGTGGAGTTAAACCCACCCTGAAGCGTTTCTCTCCTTACTCTTTGACATGGGATCATAATTTAGCAAACAAACCCCGTGCCCTATTAAAAACAGCAGGAAACGAGTGAATGAGACAAACTCATTAGGAAAATGTTTTCTGAGGAAACAAATTAATCAAGAATTGGGCTCATTTTGTAAAAGAAAACAGACAAGGATCCATCCATCTCCTGGCACGTCCCTGGCGTCTCTTTGTGCTTTTCCACTCAACATGAAAGGTCAATATCGTGTCACATGAATAACACTATCAGAACCAATTTGATATGGTGTTAATTAATGCAGATACTCTCCATTAATCTTCTTTGGAGTTTTACTACGGGTCAGAAAACAGTGGAGAGGTTGTTTCAGAAGATTTATGTCCTTACTTTTCAAAGCTTTACAGCTCCATGAAGCTCCTAAAGTTGCTTTAGGCTTTGTGAGACAAAACAACTTTATTGCCAATACAAGTTTATTAGTTTCATTTATTATCTTATTTTCACACTTTCAATAGTGGCTTTCTTATGACACCTGCCCCCCCCGTGGAACGTCTCCTCACCTCCCCTCGCCTCCCGTCACCGCCCGAGGTCGGCTCATGGCCAGAGCTGTCCGTCTTTGTGCTTCTTCACCTTGGTTGTTTACCTGCGGGCCGTTTTAAGGCCGCGCCGTCTCCCGGAGGGCGCGCTATTAAATGAAATATGACGGTTCGTTGAGTCTAAAGCCGGGATTTACAACGACACAGACACGGCTCTCCTTTAACCTGGCCTGGATCACCATGACAACCGATGCTCGACCCGTAACCTGCTCTGGAGCGGGTTGTGAGGCTGTGATTAAACTTTTACCCCGAACCTTCCTGCCCAGCATAATAAACCTATCAAATTAATATTTGAGGAGACTTAAATCACGAAAACCACTGCAATAATTAATTTCCCTCGTGGGAAATCAGTAAGGTATTTTTTAATTTGAATTGAATTTATGATCACATCTCACATCAGATCATGGTTAGTGTAAGGTGCTTTGAGAACTTTTTGAATCTAAATTTAATATCAGGATTTTAGTTTGAGGATTTCATTAGTTTTCTTTCTTTTGACAAAGTTTCTGGTTTCGGTAAAGTCTAAGTTGGTTTAAATGAGTTCAAATATCAGGTTAATGTCGCAGAATATAGTTCAAGTGGCAGCTATCCATCCATCCATCCATCCATCCATCCATCCATCCATCCATCCATCCATCCATCCATCCATCCATCCATCCATCCATCCATGCATCCATGCATCCATGCATCCATCCATGCATCCATCCATCCATATCTGGGTTTGGTTTGCATGGGCAGCAGCCTAAGCAACGAGGGCCAGATCTCCGTCTATCCAGCCACCTCCTCTAGCTCTCTATATAAGAGAGGAAATCTCTCCAGCATCTGCTCCTACATGGACAAAACTACTCCTGGGGGAGGCATCCTAACGAGATGAACCACCTCAGGTGGCTCTTGGTAACGCGGCGGAGCAGCAACTCTACTGTGAGAATGACAGAACTTCTAACCGTGCGGTGGCTGGACACCAGCGTTGGTGGTGAGGGTGTGATTGTACATCAGCAGGTAAACAGAGAACCTCAGTGCAGCCGTCTCATCCTCAGACCCTCAATCATTCCTCCTGTCTCTGACCCATGACCATGACCTCAGATTTGGAGATGCTGATCCTCATCACTACGCCGGTGTGGATGCTACCCAGCTTAAGGGATTTCTGCCGGTAATTCTGACACTTTTTAAGATTGCTATAATGAGGAGCTGTCACATCAGAGACAATAATCCAGACGAGGTGAGACGAGGACGATGCACCGGAGGAGCAAAACGCAGGTGAAATAAAAAGAAATATTAAACCATTCTTTCCCTCTGCCATCATCAGAGGAGAAGGCAGTGTTGTACTGAGACATGGCTGTGAGGCTTCAGTGCCTCCTGGGTGGATTTCAGACGGTACAGGGAGAGAAAAACTGCAGAGAGAGTAAAGGGAAAAGAGAAGTGACTGCACAGGTTGTATTAGCATCTCTCCATCCTAAATCTTGACAAAGTTGAGTCTCTGTCTGCTTTCTACAGAGAGCTCGCCTCCATTACCTGCTGACGCTGCGTTAGATGTCCTGATCAGTTGTTGCTAGGTTACAAACGACACCCGGTGCATCCGCGGAGCACTCTGCTGATTTTAATCATGTCTCTTTCCCTTCCAACTTTCCAACAGTTTGTCAGCTGAACTTTTTCACTTTCCTGCCACAATACAGCTTCCTTTGGCGGTTCAAGTAATTTTCTTTTCTCCATCCGTCTCAGTTAAATTCATTAACCAGTGTGGCGGTCTGCACTTGTCAACAAACCTACTGCTGTCGCCTCCAAGGTCGCTGCTTTCAGTAGGACTTTGAAAAGGTTTGTCACAAAAAAGTGACAACCACCGTTTTCTGATCCTTCATACTGACTAAGAGCAACAACTTGCATGTTGAAATTTAAACATTTCCAAGTCACGACTACCAGGTCCAGCAAAGGCACAGAGACAAACGAGGGACATCCCTTCTGCAAATAGTCATTAAACCATTTAAACAAGGTGTCAGCAGATTTTGGAGTGGATGATTTCCTTGCACGTGTATTCGGTGATTAAGAGTTGTGTTGTTTGCACTGGCTCCATGAAAGTGGAAATATACGTCTGAAAGCCTGGAGGAAAAGGCGACGTTCCCATGTGGTCCGCCATCCGTCCATCTGGTCTGCTCGCCACTTGGATGTCAAACTTATCATTACAGTTACGTGAAAACGTTCATATCCTCTGTTTTACTGGTTTACCTCTTTTATATATCAACAGAAATCATCTGATCATAGTATTACCCTCCCCCCCCAAAAAAAGAAATCATGTGGACAATGTTAAGTGACTCAGAAGTTGGTAACTCTGCCGCCTTTATTAGCAACAACGAGAAATAGTTGTTTCCCGTATGAGTTTATCAGACTTAAATTATTGTGGAGGGATTCTGGCCCAAACTTCTTTAGAGTATTCAATCAACTAGAACATTTCAGGAAATTTTGAAGTGCCACGGCACTACTGCCGGATGATTGCGATTTTGATGACATTTCCTATATCAAACCATTCAAAAGTTATTGCAGAAAATAGGTAATAGGCTAACGGGACCGCTAACAGAACCGCTAACATGATCGCTAACAGAACCGCTAACATAACAGCTAACGGGACCGCTAACAGAACCGCTAACAGGATCGCTAACAGAACCGCAAACAGAACCGCTAACGGGACCGCTAACGGAACCGCTAACAGGACCGCTAACGGGACTGCTAACGGAACCGCTAACAGGACCGCTAACAGAACCGCTAACAGAACCGCTAACGGGGCCGCTAACAGAACCGCTAATGGGACCGCTAACAGAACCGCTAACAGGACCGCTAACGGAACCGCTAATGGGACCGCTAACGGGACCGCTAACAGAACCGCTAACAGGACCGCTAACGGGACCGCTAACAGAACCGCTAACAGAACCGCTAACAGAACCGCAAACGGGACCGCTAACGGAGCCGCTAACAGGATCGCTAACGGAACCGCTAACAGAACCGCTAACGGAACCGCTAACAGAACCGCTAACGGAGCCGCTAACGGGATCGCTAACGGAACCGCTAACAGAACCGCTAAGGGAACCGCTAATGGGATAATATAATATATATAATAACACCATTCAATCAATTACTTTATTTGTCCCCAAGGGGGCGATTAGTTTCGCGACAGGAGAAGCACACAATGTTAAATATACATAAAATATACATAATAAGTTACAATAGGTTACACATATAGACCTAAGCTTAAGAGGGAAGGCTTTTTCACCCACTACCTTTTCCTTCCAGCATTTAAAAGAACAATAGCGGAGGAACAAAGGAGTGTTTGTATCTGTTTGTCTTTGCAAAAGGGATTCTAAGCAGTAACTGATGGTAGAAACTGAAACTGTTTATTAAGGGATGTGAGCAATAAGACAACATGGAGTTTGCCTTCTTGATCAGCTGTTTGTTATAAAGTTCTTGTAAAGTTTGTTGAGCCGACCCGATGATTTTACTGCCCAGACTGACAACCTTATTGAGCAAATTTCTGTCTTTGACCTTCAAGGATTGAAACCAACAAATGAAAGAAAAAGTGATGAAAGATTTGATGAAAGGACGATAAAACATAGTCATCAGGGAAGAATCGAGCTGGAATTTAGAAAGTTTTCGGAGACAAAAAAGGCGCTGCTGGCTTTTCTTATATATTGAGTCTGAATTTTTTTCCAAATGACAGTATGTTGTCAATAATAGTGCTTAAATATTTATAAGACTCAACAATTTCAACTTCTTCACCCTCAATCACTTTACTTACAGGAGAGGGCTGAACGCGTCTGAAATCGATACACATATCCTATTGCTTAGATTTGTTGAGGTTTTAAGGAATGACGCCTTTATGTGCAGCTCTGTTTGGGTCCTAGTGCAGCTTCTCAGTGGTGCTGAGGTCTGGACCTTTGATGAAGCCTTTCCTAAGCCTTGATTCTTTCATTTTTCAGCCATTCTGATGTACAGTAGCTTTCCTGGTGCAGTGTGAATCATTGTCCTGCTGTGGCTGTTAGTTTCAACTAAGCGTCGCCACATCGTCACCTTTCCACTGCTGTGCTCCTTAAATACTGTATTTGGTTTATGTCAATCGTGACATTGAGGTTAAATAATTCCACTTTGGCCTTGTAGGTTCAAAGGATATTGTTCCAGAAGTGTTTGTTGTGAACGTCACTTTTGCTTTCATGTTCGTTTAGAGACAGAAGAGGTTCTTCTAAAAAAAACATACCTGTTCGGTCTTCTTTTTTTAAATGTATTTAAATATTTCCAGATTGATGTACAGAAACAAAAGCTTCTTTCAGACCGTAGCTTATGTTTTTCCTCTTGGCATTGCACGAGGACACACGGGTTCTGCACATTTGCTCAAGAGCGGTGTATGGAAGCAGTGAATGCATGATTTTCACATTCTTTTCTTTTCGGCTTCATTGTTGTACTGTAAGTAATGACACAATGAAAAAAAAGTTACCTATTGTTTTCATTTGAGGCTGTATTTTGCTTAAAGACTCACTAAATTCAGATTATTATGATTTTCCAGGCAAGAAACAACCCGCACACTGCTGTTCAATAACTGATCAGCTCTGGGTGCCAGCGGAACAGCAGCGTTTGCTTTCCTGCTAATTATGTGGCTCCTCTTAAAACAGAATAATATTTAATTCATCTCTGTGTTTATTATCATTAAGCCTAAAAATCTCACTTTGCATCGATTAACTTCAACTCTGCGTGGTAACCTGCAAATCTGTGCACTTTCACCAATTCAGTTAAAATAAATGATGCAGAAGTGAGACAGAACTGTTGTGCAAGTCTTAAATAAAAAAATAAATAAAAAGCTAAACTAATCCGGAGACGCTTTCAGAAATCGTCAGCAGTAGGAAGTCTTTAAAGTCACTTTCCAACAAGGTAATTATCACGGCGGTGCGCCGCAGTGCCTGTTGTTGCAGATGAAAGGGCAATCAGATTTTAATTTGAGGAGCGGAGACACATCTTAATGCCGT
Organism: Cololabis saira; assembly: GCF_033807715.1. NCBI lineage: Eukaryota > Metazoa > Chordata > Actinopteri > Beloniformes > Belonidae > Cololabis > Cololabis saira. The sequence goes on from NC_084609.1 coordinate 24,682,739, forward strand.
GTAGAAACGCTACGCAATCTCGACACCATCTTGATGGAGGATGCATCGATGCTCTGTGCAAATGGACCTCTGTTGACGCAGATCAAGCGGCAGGTAGACCTTTCCAGCTGAGACTAAAAGATTGGCAGATGCAAAAGTCACAGAGACAGATTTAGTTCTGTTTCCTCTGGGGGTCAGTGATTCCCAATTGGAGCTGGAGACGAGGATGCAGCTGGAGAGGCGGACAGCTGACAGACAGGGATCCACTGGGGTACAGGGAGGGGTGTTGGGTTCAGGGTGGCACCTCTGCTGAAAGCAGCTGAATTTCTCTGCACTGCCACCCCTCTCCCCATCCTTCAGTTGGTGCAGAGCTCCAGCATCCACGTGAGCAGTACTGGAGTTGAGGGGGGATGAGGGGAGATGGCATCCCCCCTGAAATAAAAACGGTCAAAATCATCCCCCCTGTAAAACTGCCATCCCCCCTTTCCATCCCTTATGTCATTTCATCAATGAATGTGGTTTTACTGCTATTTCAACATTTAGAGTCATCACCAGAAAAATAACTTATTTGACAATTTTCACCTGTTTCAAGTAAATTTTCACTTAAAATAAGTAGAAAAATCTGCATGTGGGACAAGATTTATCTTCTCATTACAAGCAAAAAAATCTTGTTCCACTGGCAGATTTTTCTACTTATTTTAAGTGAAAATCTACTTGAAACAGGTGAAAATAGTTTTTTCCAGTGATGAGTCTTGTTTTAAGTGTAATGAGATTTTTTTTACTAAAATGAGACATTTTAACTAGAAATAAGACAAATATTCTTGTTAAGATTTTGAGTTTTTGCAGTGATCCATTTTACTTATCCTGTGAAGGACAGAGTCATATTGATAAGTTCAGAAAACTGTTTTTTATTGTTGTGTTTTGATGTATTTGATGTAAGCCCAGTGGATATTTAAAGCTTACAGAAGGCTGCATTTAACTGCTGCTATGTCACTCCTGCAGTATTTCTGCAGGTGTTTTTGGTCAGTGTTATTATTTGTAATATATTATATTATTTGTAACCAGCACAAATTATCTGTCCCCATATGATAAAATCCACCATCCCCCCTGATTGTTTTTACAACTCGAGTACTGCACGTGAGCAAACGCCACAGTCCATAGTGTCACATATCACGCGTTAATTCACACGTTCCGTGGACACACCCTGCACAGGGACGAGCTTTCCCCCACTGCTCTCACCTTCTGCCGGTTGCTAGGCAACAGCACCCGTCCGAAGATTGTTTACAGAGCCTTGTTATACAGTTCATTTCGGAGGGGAGGCGAGACACGGGCGGATGACACAATCTCTGCAGATGGAAAGATGGAATGAATTAAAGACGAGCGTCCGTTCACGGCCAAGTGGACAGGAAGGCGGCGAGGCCGTCGCTCGCCTGTGACGGATGCGTTTTGAAGGGTGAAAGAAATGTTTTGTGATCTAATACTGTGTAGCTGAAGCAAACAAATCGGTCTGGATCACTTGTGTTGAAAGGAAGAGCATGGCCTGCATTCAGTGTGTCATCACTGTTAACCGCGAGGCTGACAAGCAGAACAACAGTATTTTCCTTTTCAATGCAAATTTGAGAAAGCAACAATCCCCATCGTAAGGCTATGAGACACGGTCAGCAACTACGTTATTAGGTACACCTTACTTGTAACAGGTTGTATACCTTTTGCCTTTAAAACCGCTCTAATTCTTCATGGCATATACTCAGTAAGCTCCTGCAAACAACTCTTGGTCCATACTGAAATGGATTGTTTGTTTTTTTAAACACATTTTGTGAATTTGACATGATACGTGATGGAAAGGACTCTACCGCCATACTCCAGAGGTGCTCTACTGGATTTAAACATCCTGATTATAGAAGTACTTTTAGTATAGAAACGTCATGTTCAAGAAACAATGCTCACTTAGTGCTAAAGGGCTCAGAGCGTGCCAACAACATCCCAAACTATTATACTACCGCCTGTATTTCTCCAACAACGGCAGATGGATCCATGTTTTTATGTTGTTTATGCCAAATTCTGACTGAGACTCATCAGACCAACCAAGATTTTTAGTCTCCTACTGTCCGATTTTGTTGAGGCTGTGTAAATTACACAGTCGTGATCCCAAAGGTGCTCTGAGATCACACCAGGCTTTTTGACTACTGTGACTTATTATCATCCTCAAGAAAGCTGGTTTGAGCTGGTTTGAGTTTTGTGACGTGGAGTGTTATCCTGCTGGAAGGAACCATCAAAACATGGGTGTAGGGCAGTCATAAAGGGATGGAGACGGTCAGCAACAATAATCAGGTAAGCTGAGGTGGTTAAATGATTCTCACTTGGTATGAAGAGGCCCAAAGTATGGATTTGATATTTGTGTCAATAAGCAGTTGCACAGGTGTACCAAAGAGGAGCGGCGTCTGAGTCTATATCAGGGGTCGGCAACCCAAAATGTTGAAAGAGCCATATTGGACCAAAAACACAAAAAACAAATATGTCTGGAGCCGCAAAAAATGACTGAGTCTTGTATCAGCCTTAGAATGAAGGCAACACATGCTGCATGTAGCTATATTAGTTATAACTGGGGGAAGATGTTTTTTTCATTATGCACTTCAAGAAAAAAGTCAAAATGTTGAGAAAAAAGTTGAAATGTTGAGAAAAAAGTCTAAATATCGAGGAAAGTCAAAATTTCATGAAAAAAATCGAAATGCCGAGAAAAAAGTCGAAATATCGAGAAAAAAGTTGATATTTCGAGAAAAAAGTCGAAATGTCAAGATTAATGTTGAAGTACAATCTTGAGAAAAAGTCGAATGATCGAGAAAAAAGTCGAAATGTTGAGAAAAAGGTCAAAATTTCGAGAAAAAAGTAAATGAAAAAGGAAGAAAAAGAGAAAAAAAGGAAAAAGAGAAAAAAAAGAAAAAAAGGGAAAGAAGAAAAAAAGAAGAAAAAAAGAAATAAAAAGAGAAAAAAAGAAAAAAAAGGAAGAAAAAAAAGAAAAAAAGAAAAAAAAAGGTCAAACATTTTTCAAAAAGCTCCAGGGAGCCCCTAGGGCGGCGCTAAAGAGCCGCATGCGGCTCCGGAGCCGCGAGTTGCCGACCCTTGGTCTATATTTACCGTAAATGAAATATGATTGTTATCACATCCCTTAAACCAGAGTGCAAACAGTATAATACCTCAAGGGCCAGAAGGAGAAGTATGGTGGACAATGTGTCTCATTTCATGCTGATCTCTGCAGACGCCCCAAACAGTGTTGGTTTCCCTTCAGACTCACATGACTGTGTTGATTCCCGACAGCTGCTGGAACATCTGAAGACCGCAGCCCACCAGGAGAGCTCGCCGAGTCGGGGGGTAGGTCAGCATCCGCCAGATCACAGGGCCCTCTGGAGACACAAGCAATGGCATGGCAAAAATGATTCAAGATCAGCAAGACTCAGTGGGAAAGATGTAACAGGGTTTATTTTCTAAATGAGCTTCTCCAGACTTAACGATTTCTCTGAGCGCTGCGCGGTCTGACCTTGTGGTGAACCTGCTTTGATATCAACTGATACTGTAGGACGATTTGCAGCTGCCTTGAATATTTTCCTCTGGGGGATAAACTTTATATTGATGGATTCTGAACCCTTTGTCAGATTGATAGGCAGCAAAATGTTCTTCTTTGCTGATGTTTTCCCTCATTAAAATAGCTTGAATATAACAAAACCTCTCAATACCGACGATTTTCTTTTGTTTCCTATTTCTTTTCTTCAAAGAAAAATAAATTAAGGCTTCATTTGTGAAACTTTACAAGTGAGGGAGGACATACTTCCCTTTTTCCCCGTCGCTCAGATTTGATTTAATAAACGTTCTTGGCTTCATTTCACTGCCAGTGAGTAATGCTGCCCTCATGCTGGAGGACCAACATTTAAGCAGCGACCATATGAGCTCCAGAATTTGTCTTACACAAGATGCTGAGGCTTCGTTGGTGCCAGGAATGCTGTTCTGTCACGACTCCGATCTCTAACCTCCCTGAGATGAGAAAATGTGTCTCCTGAGGATCGGCCAAAAAAAACAGAGCAGCTGCCGTTCCACTTTTTCAAACGATGGATATCTCAGTGTGGGATGAAGCAAATATTTGAATTTGGCTCCAGCCTTGCGGAGTCCCACATGGCTCAGTGATGGAGCCAGACTGCCATCTCCAACACACACACACCCGCACACACACACAAACACACCATCGGCTTGTCTGGGAAAGGGACGGCTCGATCTGCAGGACGGCGATCTGCAGGACAGATGTAGAGCTCTGGGTTACAGAAGGACACACAAACAATCCTGAACTGAAACACTCAAGCGCAGTGAAAATGTGAAAGTTCAAGCACGTACAAACATGTAAACAGGGATGCGTGAGCGTGCACATGTGAGATGACACACAGGCTGATTACTGGGGAGCAGCTGTGAGTGGGAGGACTCTGGACCAGTTAACATCTCCTTTAACAGTTTGACAAGCAGACCAGACTATGAAGGAGACACAACACGCCTCCCTTTTGTCATCCCTCTCTTCGGGGACTTCACCACTCTTGTGTCCCAAGCTGCCACTTTTCATTTGAGGGTATTAAAATAAAATGCACACACACTGTAAAGCAGTCAAAAGTCTGACTTTTTGTCTTGTTTGTGCAAACTGTGTCTTATCGTTGCCCATGGGAACCGTGGCAAAGTGTAAATAAAAACAGAAACTGTAATTTGCTAATATAATAAATCCATATTTTACTTACACAAAAAATATTTAGATGTTTAAACTTAGTAAATTCACCCTCGTCATGAAGATGAAGAAAGGTGTATTATTTGGGATTTTACTGATTTGGTTTTTGAATTCGAGGGCAGCGGCATATCTCAAAAAAGTCAGAATAGGGCAAAGTTTACCACCGGTTAGCATCATCTTTTCTTTAATTAACAGTCCAATGTACTTCTGGGAACTGAGGAGACCAGTTGCTGAGGTTTTGGGAAAACAATGGCATCCCAATCCTGTCTGATAGGATTTTTCTTTTTTCTATGTTTTAAACGTTGGTGAAATGTCTGGACCAGGGGTCGGCAACCCGCGGCTCTTTAGCGCCGCCGTAGTGGCTCCCTTGAGCTTTTCCAAAAATGTTTGACCTTTTTTTTCCTTTTTTCTTCTTTTTCTACCTTTTTTTCTCTTTTTTTCTCTTTTTTCTTTTTTTATTTTTTTTTTCCTTTTTTATTTTTTTTTCTCTTTTTCTTTTTTTTCTATTTTTTTCTTCCTTTTTCCTTTCCTTTTTAATCTCAACATTTCAACTTTTTTCTCGACATTTCGACTTTTTTCTCGAGATTGTACTTCAACATTAATCTCAACATTCTGAATTTCTTCTGAAAATTTTTACTTTTTTCTCGACATTTCGACTTTTTTTCTACATTTCGACTTTTTTTTCTACATTTCGACTTTTTTCTCGACATTTCGACTTTTTTTCTACATTTCGACTTTTTTCTCGACAATTCGACTTTTTTTTCTACATTTCGACTTTTTTCTCAAGATTGTACTTCAACATTAATCTCCACATTTCGCCTTTTTTCTCGAAGTGCATAATGAAAAAATAAATCTTCCCCTAGTTATAACTAATATAGGTACATGCAGCATGTGTTGCCTTCATTCTAAGGCTCATACAAGACTTTCCATTTTTTGCGGCTCCAGACATATTTGACCAATACGGCTCTTTCAACATTTTGGGTTGCCGACCCCTGGTCTGGACCATTTCAGCACCTGGATTCTTCTACTAATGAAGCTTATGTCTTGGATGCAATATCTGGTGTAGCATTGTCTGGCTGAAAGATGCAATGCATTCCCTGAGAAAATACATTTTCTGAATGGGAACATCTGTGGCATTTAAACCTACAAATCCCTTTTCAACATTGATGTTTCCTGTCCAGACGGGAAGCTGCCCATCCCACAGACACTGATGTAGCTCCCTGTCATCAGAGTAGCCTGCTGTGTGCTGATAACAACCCAGATGGCCCCTCTCCTCTTTAGTCCGGAAGAATTTAACATTTCAATCAGTCGATGACGGGACAGTTTTCCATATTCGCTCAGTATATTTTCAATAAGAAGTGGGCCAGAGAGTGTGGTAGCGTTTCTGCACCATGTTCACACGTGGAGCATCTTTGTATGATACTCCTTTAACCTGCAGGTTTAGACTCGTTGAACTGTATTCTTAGATGGTGATTTAAGAAGTCTTCCTGGAGCCATGCTGTGATTCCCATCCCAGATTCATGCATGTTTTTAATACTCGTGTGCCGTGTCTGGTTTTGGTCAAACATGGATCTTTATATTTTGGCCAAACAACTTGATTTTTGTAGACATTGTTCCAGACAAGCAACTCTGCACATCTAAGCCGGGCTGTCATGTTCCTGTCAGAGTGAAGAAGCGTTGTCCTGACAACCTTTCCAATCTAGCCACACTGGTACAGTCTCTTTCTAATTCTACTGTCACCAGCCTGAACAGTTAATATGGGCAGTGAAGCCTGTTGGGGTCTGAGACGCAGCTTTTGTTGTTGTTGTTTTGGTCATATTTTGTCTTTGTCTGAGGATTTCACGGTGTTACCTTGCGGTGAAGCTGCTGTGATGTCCTCTTGCAGGGACACTGCTAACTGGTAATGGATTCAGGTGGATTTGGAAATGGCTTGATAACCTTCCTCAGACTGACAGGCAGCAACAGTTGCCTCTCTAAAGATTTTTGCTGATAGATTTCTTCTTTGGCATTGTGGTAACAAATCCCTGATTACTCCAGAACATGTAAACATGAAACATGTTGTACGCTGCAACCAATTAGAAGGTTGTATTTATACAATTCTCAGAGCTCAGAATGAGCCGCTTGCACATCTGGAAAGGAAACATCAGTGACCAGGTGTAGACAGGTTTTAGTGCAATATATACTCCCACATGAAGGCTTGAAGATCAGGGGCATTGAATATTGATTTAAGCATACAGGGATTTCTTTAAGATCCTTGGAATTGCTTAATGATACTATGCACAGTGGATTTAGTTATTCAGAGTGTTCACAATTTTACGCTGGGGAACATATATTAAACATTTGCAACCATTTTTCACCTGAGCTAAACTAATAACAGCATATATCAAGGAAATATTTCCCTAGATTTCCTTCATTCATTTTACTTTATGGGGGAACAGTTGGAGGGATTTTGTCATGAGCTTCCCATGGGTGACAAAACAAAGGTTACGCTATGTTAGCAGTTTCAGTTTTTAACATTGTCATGTAGCAAACCTGGCTTAATTGCGCCTCACTGCCAAAGGGCTGGCTGTGAAAGGGCATATAATTTAATTTTGACCTTTATGAAAAATGCTCAGCCTGTGAAAACAGTTGTATCCAACGGATTTAACCTGGGGTTTCTCATTTTTAGTTTTCCTTTTTTTCTCCTCCACCAAATTTTTACCAAAAGACATGTATTACTAATGTTGACAAGAGCGGTACAAGCATTTATCAGGCAGAAAGCTCACGATGAATAATCATTAATCCACCAGAGAGAAAACCTCTTGATATTTAAAATCTCATTTCCAAGATTGCTCTTGATAAGATGGGAAGCAGATACAGTTTACAAAAACACAAATAATTGCAATATACACAACATGTTTAGATATAATTTACTAACAAAGCCATTAACCACTGCCAACATTACATTCTTAAATTATCTTCAGGGCGGCAGACACGATTTCATTATTTTACAGTCATACTGAATGGGCTTGTCCCGTCTTCTGGGTTACATTCAGTAAGGAAGTGAAATTACTTTCACTTCCTTGAATGACCACTGGGGGATGGCTCCAAAAATGAGTCATTGTTAGCTAGAGTCATTAGCCCCTTTCACACAGAGATTCCGCAATATTGGTGTAAAGAAGTCCTGCCAATACGCCGCCTTTGTTGGTTCACACAGAACCATACAACGCCGGCATAACGCCGCTCCCGTCTGTAAATTCACACAGCATGCCGGCGTTCCGCAATCAGAGGCGTGACGACAGCGTCAGCGTCTAGTGGCATGCCGGCATGCCGGCTGTGTCATTCACACAGACCCCGTTTCGGCTCTGTGACTACCTCCGCTGCCGGCTTATTGGTGGGGCCACTTGGCCCCCCCATTCCGCCTCCGTGACTTTCACACAGAACAGCGAGGCGGCTTAAAGGCGCAACGTTCCCGCCTCGAACTGGCTGTGTGAAAGGGGCTATTGATACCCAGTAGCTAGGTGACATCACGTACGCTTTGCAGTGTCTTGACTTGATTCTGCAGCTAGTTTCAGCTTGGACTGGAAACGTTTGGGGGGCTTAAAGCAGCCTGAAGCAGCTGTTCTTCCTCCAGTTTAACAGCTTCTACCTCTCACAGCAGCTTGGTTGTCCAGTTGAACAACTTTTGCCTTGCATCATTTCAGGATCGATTTTAAGTTGACTAACTGGACTTCTGGCCAATGACATCTGATATGGATTATGACTGAACTGAAATGAGAGCTAATGAAGGTTTGCTGGGACTTGCTGCTCCTCGGCCTGCGTGGAGGCTTGTCTGCAGCCATGTTCAGCCTAGACCTGGAAAAGGAAGTGAATTTAGACAGGACCTTTAGGGTTCAGATCGGTTTTGGAGTTAATTTCAAGAGTATGGAGACCTATATTAAAATGCATGTATGTAATAATTACTTTACCATCTCAGTTCAGGATTAAGGCCCAATAAAAAGAATAAAAAAAGTCTCAGGGGGGGAAGACAGTGATAGGGACAAGGGAGAACACCAGGGACAGTTTTGCAAAAGAAAATATGCAGGTGTGGATGGAAGAGTACTTAAGGACAACCGGAACCATCTGACACACACGTTGCAGTGAACATCATTAAAAGTTTGTTGTAGCTGATACAAGGCCTGACGCGTGACTTGGTGTAGCAGTAGCACAGTATATTACAATCACAAGACAATAAAAACGAAATTTGAAATGAGATGCTTGTTGATTGAGGATGGTAATATATGTGATATGATGAGGAGTGCTCCCAGGAGCGATCCCTGAGGTACACCCATAGTTAATACCATTGACCTGAATGAGATCTGCCTGATTAATCATTGTCATACAATCCAACAGTATGTTTAGACAGTTGAACGCACCTCTGTCTTTACGTTAGTATCATGGGACTGTGTCAAAAGCCTTAATTAAAGTCAACCCTTAATAAAAAGAGACGCACATTATAAAATATGTATATTCCCAATTAGATGATGGGGGTTGTAGGATCCAGCATTGTTGCATATTTCATTTTATGAAAGGGAATTTCCATATTCAATATTAGAATATGCTAAATCAAACACAAATGTGCAACTCAATCTGTGGTGCTCAAACATAATCAGCTCTGAATCTGCTAGTAAAGTCAAAGTTTGATATAAAACACTACTGTGAGAATGAAAAAGAGATATGTTCATGGACTAAACATTTTCATGGCGCTAACCTGGTGAGGTTTGATTGGAGGATCCACAGAGACCAGAGCAGAGGAGTCTTATCTGATTAGCTGACAGTGAATCAGGATTCATGGACCAAAGTCTGCTACCAAGGGAAGTCTAGGCTCCACGGCTGCAAGAAAAGGAAATACTCCATCGACCAAAGCCCAGGATTTAAGGGCAATAATAAAAATGTAATATCTCATTTCTTGGTTTGCCTTTTTCCTTCAGAGTCACAAAAAACACCCAACAAAAAGGGGTTAAAAATGCATCCCAGGAATACAAACCCACAGACACACACACACAAGACACAGCTTCATTTCCTCAGCCAAGCGACACCCAGCTGTAATTTAATCAGATGAGATATTGAAAAAAGAAATGGGATGAAAAACAAGCCAGCAGGCTACCAGTGAACCACAATCACTGTGATTAGGTCTCCTAGTGCAGTGATTGCATGTTTTTTGGGCGTTTTCTTTTTTCTCCACGTTGAAACATTCCAGTTACATCTGTATCTTTTGATTCTATACAATTTATCTTATGAAGCGTATTCATATTGACTTAGAGACGGAGTTACAACAGCTGCAGCAAAATGGGCACTTCAACATCCACGACATTAACAATCACCTCTCAGGCTGGAGCACAGGCTTGTGCCACTGTAGTCGCGAGATGATTGTGGATGGTCTGCACTTGGCAGATTCCAGGTATACCCCCGTTTTAAGAAGTCACAGTCACAAATCTATTAAAATGTACCGTTCCTGCTGTAGGAGCTGTTATCGTTGACTTATCAAATTAACAAATTCACGCTGCAGAGTAACACTCCTCCTCCTCCTCTGGTTGGTGTGAAGCACCAGACACATCTGAAGCCTCTAAACACTGAAAAAAACTAGAGCCGTTTTTGTAGTTGCAAATTTCATAATACATCATTCGTATAAAATGTGCACTATAAAAGCTCAAATTTGGAGAAAAGTACAGCATTCATGGATAATTTCCCATTTTAGGAAGCTGCTGTGATTGCTCATCACTTCACATTATAGCAGCTGGTTGCATACTGCATCATTTTAACACATTTTGGCAAAATCAGTATGTATCAGTGATATTTTTACGTATCACAAAAGAAAGTTTTAATCATATGAGATATTGTGAGGTCTGTTTTTGAAGAGAAGCTGCCAGAGGAGGCAATACTTAATATTATGTCTACAGATTTGAAGTAACACTGTCTCATAATAAACAAATGCAGTGAGCTATGATAGTTAACGTAGTTGGAACTGGTGAAATAAACCATCTGTAGCCTCGCTACCAAGGAAACAGGCTAATTAACTAGCCAACATAAGATATGCCGCAGACTCTCAGTAGTCCAGGTTGTGGAGATAATCCTACGTTTCAGCAGAGGAGAGGTGCAGAAACGATAGCAAAGCTGAGCCGTAAACCATTTTATGGGCTTGCAGCCTTGGTGGAGGATCATGAAGTACATTAACATATTATGTAGGACTATTAAACATCATGCAGAATATTATCTGCTATCTACCACAGGTGTACTAGAAGAGCTGGATCAACCACGGGTAACGTTACACATGGGTTTTCTGAGGTTTCACTGCAACCGTGTAACTGCTGCTGCACCAACATTCAGCCAAGACACTAATTGATAAGGTTGCAACATACTCAATACTAGATTGTATTGAAATGATTATGCGATACTAACTGACTCAAATATACAGGTCCAGCCTTTAGTAATCTATTACTTCAGCAGGATAATTACATTTCTCTGATATCACTTCTATATTTTCAAGATAAAAAAAGACAAAAAACATAAAAGCTCCTGGTATATCTGGTCTTCCAAAACTTGTATTTACTTAATTGATCCTGTACTGCATAAAATAACCCGTGGGCAGCCTGAGAACCGGGTATATAACAGTTTAGTTCCATTTTGAGTCAGGAAAAGTGTAATATGGGACTGTTTATTTATTTATTTTTTCATTAAAAGTCTGCAACAATGTTCAGGAAAAAGGAAAGTCTGCCACACCATTAGATGGTTGTGTTTAAAACACACACACACACACACACACACACACACACACACACACACACACACACACACACACACACACAACAAAGACCTGCAGCTCGTTGAAAAGGCTCAACTCTGTCAACCTACGCTTACTATGGAAGCATATGAGGGACTATATTCAAATTAAAATGCATTTGCGGAAATGCTTTTTCATTTTAAGAATGTGCCCGCATTATTTGAGTCAAAAATGAAATTGATAATATATAATCCGATTTGCATTTTAATTTTCGTATTCAACACTGCTTATTCTTGTACTTAATTCAAATTAAAAAGAAAAAGACGTTTGAGATTAAATTTTCAAATCATGCCTCAGCAAATAGTTCACAATATTCAATTTTAAATCTAAAATTTGAAAATTAAAATGCATTTGCAGAAACGCTTTTTCATTTTAAGAATGTAGCTGCATTATTTGAGTCAAAAATAAAATTGATAATATATAATCCGAATTGCATTTTAATTTTCGTATTCAACACTGCTCATTCTTGTACTTAATTCAAATTAAAAAGAAAAAGACGTTTGAGATTTAATTTTCAAATCATGCCTCAGCAAATAGTTCACAATATTCAATTTTAAATCTAAAATTTGAAAATTAAAATGCATTTGCAGAAATGCTTTTTCATTTTAAGAATGTAGCTGCATTATTTGAGTCAAAACTAAAATTGATAATATATCATCCGAATTGCATTTTAATTTTCGTATTCAACACTGCTCATTCTTGTACTTAATTCAAATTAAAAAGAAAAAGACGTTTGAGATTTAATTTTCAAATCATGCCTCAGCAAATAGTTCACAATATTCAATTTTAAATCTAAAATTTGAAAATTAAAATGCATTTGCAGAAATGCTTTTTCATTTTAAGAATGTAGCTGCATTATTTGAGTCAAAAATAAAATTGATAATATATAATCCGAATTGCATTTTAATTTTATTCTTTACGCTGCACATTTTATGTCATAATCAAAAAGAAAACAAAGAAGACATTGCTTTTTCTTTTTCATGCTCTGCCCGCAAAAAAGTGTACAATATTCAAAATGAATTCGCAATCCCAGCGGCGCAGGAGAGTGACGTCACGGCTTCTCCTGTTCTCCAGCTGCAGCCCAGAAACCCTGGAAAATGCTCACGTTTTTTAAGGTGACATCGTATTTTGCCGATTTCCCAAAGTCTGTTAGAAAAGGTCTGATTTCCTACAACTCTAACAGAGTTCTAGATGTCAACATGAGACACAGACAGCAGCGTTTCTCTACACGGAGCGCTGGTGCCGGGCTGACTCCTCCTATTCAGACACGTGTGTTTGTTTACAACCTATGGAGCACGAAATGCAAAGAGGAGCAACGTCGACCGACAAGGTACAGTAATATTACCGGATTTTGCCACAAAAATGACTTTACTAGCATTTTTGCTTGTTTTTAGCAAAATGTTTGCATGTTGAGCATGTTATTTATTTATTCCAGCTTTGTACATAGACGAGTTGCATCAAGTCCAGGCAAGGGACACGCAGAAATTCTACCCCTGTCGTTGTCCAGCGTGACAGTCTGACCGTCAACGGTATTTTTTCATACAGTAAAGTTGTCACTTCTCAAAAGTACACTTCATTGCATGGTCAGATGTGATTATTATTGTTTTCTGAATTTGGAGAGCAGAGTTTGGCATACAGGCATACCACTGACTGAGGAGCCAGAAAATGTTTTAGAGTCCAGGTACATTTTTATGGCTAAATATTTACTCTAATCTAAATTGTATGTTTTGGTCCTGGTTATAGCATGCATTTCCTGAAAATGACTGCTGAGGAGCAGCATGAGTCTCCAGATGAGGAGGAGATCAATTATTTGAGAAAAACAATGTAAGTGAATGTTTGTGAGTCTTTTTGTCTTGTTTTGTTTTACTCGTGTGTAATTGGCAAAGTATTCAAGGCACTTGCAATGTCAATGTCAATGTCAATGTCAATTTTATTTATAAAGCACATTTAAAAGTGCTGTACAAAGTGCTGTACAGCATACAAGAAAATAAAACAATACCAAAAGAAAAACACAGTACACAGTGTAGAAACAATAAAATCACTAGCATACTAAAATGATCAATAAAATAGTAATAAAAAACATAACAGTACACATACAGTGCACAATCACTTCACACAGATGTAGGGAACTAAGTTGTCACACACTAAAAGCCAAAGAAAATAAATACGTTTTCAAAGAAGACTTAAAAACCACTAGGGTCTGGGCAGATCTAACATTTAGTGGCAAACTATTCCACAGCTTAGGGCCGGCCACCGCAAAAGCTCGGTCACCTCTAGTTTTGAGCCTAGATTTCAGGTACGCTTCATTTTGTGGTTGATTCAAAATTAAATGTACCTGCGAATGCCTTGAATTGTTTGCCAGAAACACACTGAAGAAGGGGGATACGAAAACGTGTGACGATAAATATATATATATATATATATATATATATATATTTTTTTTTATTTTTTTTTATTGTATTTTTATATTTTCAGCCACAAAAAGAGGGGTATACCTTAAATACATAGAACACAAACCCCCACAACTCAATTTCCAAAAAAAAAAAGTCAAAGTCCATACATACCAAAACATATTTCATAGTGCTATAATCATGCCAAATATACTAACCAAAAATTCTACTCAATGCACTAATTGAGAATACCAGATAGTACTACCCTATCTGTTCTATCAATGACTCTGAAATAATAATTAAATAGTTAAATAATATTCCTACCTACTTCTTGATGAAGGGGACTTATAAAAAAAAAAAAAAAAAAAAGTAGGAAACACTTAATGTCATTACTTTCTTATCCTAAGTTGGGGCTGGTCCGTTAAAGAACCAAAATGATATCCAAATATATACCCTCAAAACACAACGAAAACAAAACCAAAAAAACCTAACAAAACAAAACAGACATAAACGGTGGGAAAACCCCACTTAAAACAAACACGACAACAAAACAATACAAACCATTACACTCAGGTCTTATCATTGTCACTATGCCTTACAATTACCTACGGATTTCTTAAAATCAAATTCTGTATGAGATTGCCATATTTTTAAAAAGTCTGAGGATTTGCCTTTACTCTTGTAGTAAATATCATCAAGTGTAAGGAGCTTGAGAGTTCGTTCCACCAATGGGCTAATACTGGGGGTTTAGATTCTTTCCAATTTAAGGTTATACATTTCCTGGCTGCCAACATAGCAAGATAAATATATTTTTACACTTGGAATTGCTGTTCCTTTTATCCTTTTGAGCTATACTTTATTAGGAATTCAGCACACAGTTGAGTGCATTGTCTCCTATTTATTTTACTGGTAATTCCATTCTTATGTGTTTATGTATGCTCATCGATGATCCTGGTCAGAGGTTCAGGAAAAGGAGACAGCTCTGATGAGGAATATATTCCTCACCTTTGTTTATGGTATGCTTTACTTATTGGTTGTATATCAAGTATTTAGAAAATGTATAAAAGTACATATGTATTATGATATATACATATCATATACATATACTGTAATATGTATAGTACAGATTTTATTTGAAATGATAAAATACTATTAACACTATATGATATAAAAGTGAGTAATGTGACAGTAACAGAGCTGTTGTTTTTTTCTCAACTAACAGGACAACTTCAGACTTCGAGAACTTCCAAAATCACATCCTGATGTTTGCAGGAAAGCATTTTGGCTTTAGCCCACCTGTATACACAGCTCAGACGTTGCTTGCAACACTTGGTTACAACCACCGCCTCCCTGCACAAAACCGTGATGGGACACAAGATGTAAGTTGTTGGGGTTTTTTATATCATAGTTGTCTGACACCCCAATAGATTCTTAGCACTGTTACCATATCTCGTTGTGAAATTGTTTTAAATTATGTTGTTGTTTTTTCCCAAGTTACCGATGGTTCTACAATAAAAACATGAAGAGCTGAAGTGTGTATACCGGTACCCTGAAAGAGAACAAGGACTATGGCTACTGTACATCCCTGAACTACAGAAGGCCACTCTTTCAAAGAGGCTTCAGAGTGGAAAGGGCCTTCCCAGGAGACAGTCTGAGGCCTGGAGATCCAAGGCCCCTGGGTCTGCTGCCACGTCACAACCACAACCACACATGGACTGGTAAAAACTAAGGTGTCACGTGGAGATGCAGGTCCTCGTGATGACAGCTAAAACTTTGATTGCCTGTTGTTATATCTGTCTCAATACTCGGGAGCAAAGCTCCAGGATTTCAGGACAGAGTAAAATAATTCACTGACATAATTTCTTGTTCATGTCTTGTCACAATCCCTAAATAAATGTAGCTGTAATTGCAAATGATCTGATTATCATAACCTATTTTCTCATAACTTCTCACTTGAATCAAAATCTTTGGGAGATTCTCTGCATTTGGTGTTTTTCACAATGAATATAATTCGGAATCGGAAAGATATATATATTTTTTATTCTGTAAACAAGGACAGAACTCAACATTTCTGACTTGTACGTAATAAAATGTATAAAAATAAAAACTATTTACATTGAAAGTGTAACCCAGCTAAAAACTGTTATTCACACCAGCCAGTGCAAAAGAAATCCGGTGTACTGGTTGTTTGGAAGATTACAGATAGGTTTCCTGACCCAAACTACACAGCTTGGGATGACAACCTGATTTCCTTCCGCATGCCGCAACTCTCAGCTCCACTCCAGGCTTCTGGTGGTCATCGTGGCGAAGATGTTGTTCCAGGCAGCCCGGGCCAGCCACAAAACCCCATCTTCTAATATAAAATACTGCATGTGTGCCATATGATTACTTATGCCGAGCTTCTCCAGGTCTGTGGGCATGTCCCTGCAGTTTGTGCAGCTGGGGTTCATCTGGACCACCTGGACTTGGATGCTCAGGTAACGCCATCACATCAAACACCAGGCCTGGCAGCCTGGTCACGACCTGCCCCAGAAAGGTTTTCATCTGTGGTGGAGTCAGGGCTGTGAGGTTATCCTACACATAAAGCATTTATTTGATATTTTATGTTATTGTACGAGATTGCATTACGAGATTTCCTGGATGACATGAGTTATCTAACCCAGCTAACAAATAAATAAATGTTACGCCAGAGATTTGCCTTTGTAATTGTCTTTCCACAGCCAAACCTTATTTTTTGACCCTTAGAAACACGTCTACCTGCAAGTAATAAATTACCCTCTCGATTGTAAATGCAGTGATGTAAGTTAGATGTGATCTGCACACATCAAGCCAACATTTCTTTATAAAATAACATGCTCAACATGCAAACATTATGCTAAAAACAAGCGAAAATGCTAGTAAAGTCATTTTTGTGGCAAAATCCGGTAATATTACTGTACCTTGTCGGTCGACGTTGCTCCTCTTTGCATTTCGTGCTCCATAGGTTGTAAACAAACACACGTGTCTGAATAGGAGGAGTCAGCCCGGCACCAGCGCTCCGTGTAGAGAAACGCTGCTGTCTGTGTCTCATGTTGACATCTAGAACTCTGTTAGAGTTGTAGGAAATCAGACCTTTTCTAACAGACTTTGGGAAATCGGCAAAATACGATGTCACCTTAAAAAACGTGAGCATTTTCCAGGGTTTCTGGGCTGCAGCTGGAGAACAGGAGAAGCCGTGACGTCACTCTCCTGCGCCGCTGGGATTGCGAATTCATTTTGAATATTGTACACTTTTTTGCGGGCAGAGCATGAAAAAGAAAAAGCAATGTCTTCTTTGTTTTCTTTTTGATTATGACATAAAATGTGCAGCGTAAAGAATAAAATTAAAATGCAATTCGGATTATATATTATCAATTTTATTTTTGACTCAAATAATGCAGCTACATTCTTAAAATGAAAAAGCATTTCTGCAAATGCATTTTAATTTTCAAATTTTAGATTTAAAATTGAATATTGTGAACTATTTGCTGAGGCATGATTTGAAAATTAAATCTCAAACGTCTTTTTCTTTTTAATTTGAATTAAGTACAAGAATGAGCAGTGTTGAATACGAAAATTAAAATGCAATTCGGATGATATATTATCAATTTTAGTTTTGACTCAAATAATGCAGCTACATTCTTAAAATGAAAAAGCATTTCTGCAAATGCATTTTAATTTTCAAATTTTAGATTTAAAATTGAATATTGTGAACTATTTGCTGAGGCATGATTTGAAAATTAAATCTCAAACGTCTTTTTCTTTTTAATTTGAATTAAGTACAAGAATGAGCAGTGTTGAATACGAAAATTAAAATGCAATTCGGATTATATATTATCAATTTTATTTTTGACTCAAATAATGCAGCTACATTCTTAAAATGAAAAAGCGTTTCTGCAAATGCATTTTAATTTTCAAATTTTAGATTTAAAATTGAATATTGTGAACTATTTGCTGAGGCATGATTTGAAAATTTAATCTCAAACGTCTTTTTCTTTTTAATTTGAATTAAGTACAAGAATAAGCAGTGTTGAATACGAAAATTAAAATGCAAATCGGATTATATATTATCAATTTCATTTTTGACTCAAATAATGCGGGCACATTCTTAAAATGAAAAAGCATTTCCGCAAATGCATTTTAATTTGAATATAGTCCCTCATATGCTTCCATACGCTTACAAGCTCTCCCAAAGATCTCTTTCATTTTTTCATCTAATCCACTTGGACTCCAGCAAACACTAACAGCCTTTCTCTAAACCGTGAGATTACAGGGAACCAGGGAAACCTGAGATGTATTTTTAACCAGAGCTTGGCTCGTGTGCCTCTCCTTCTTGTCGTCCTCTTTGATATTCAATGACAGAGTCTCCAATTATTTCCTCTCCTTGGCTATACCTGCTTCTAGAAAACACCTCAGTCTTTCCGTAAGTGACCCTCTACAGCCAATTAAGGTGTCCGTTTAGCTGTGCCGGTCCTGTCAAATGTTTCTTTTATTCATGGTCCTAACATGTGAATCACTAAACTTTGATCAAATGGAAAATGGGAGAAATTGGAGATGGAGAGGAACAAAAAGTCATACAGCAATTATTTATTTCTGGAACCCAGATGGTTTTGTAAATTCCTTGTAAGGAGTATTTCTACCTATGGCTGAACGTCTGGTCAGAAGTATCAAAGGCGTGTAAAATATGAACCGAACAATGTTTAATCAAGGTAACAAAGACACCCAGGAATAGCAGCTCCTGTCGGATCCAATCAGAGAGTCCTGGGGAAGAAAGTGGCTGGAATGGGGCTTAGCTTATGTAACAGAGCGGCTGCAATCAAGGAACAAGACCCGGCAATCTGCAGCCCTGCCGCCACAACCCTGCATGTCCCCATGTCCCTTCCAATTATTCCTTCATCATGCTTCCTGTCTTTTCTTTCTCACCTTCCCTGAACTCCCATCACACACACGACACCATGCACTCAGTCAGGATGCTCGGGTCAAGACTAATGGAGACAAACAAAACAAAAAACCTCCCCCGTGGTAGCTTTTATAAAGCATCGTACTGCTGTGAAACCTGTATTAGGTGTCTCACCTGGCAAATAAAATATTATTGTTATTTTTAACAATAAGCAACACTAAAACTGAATAAAAAATTCTACATTGTGGGACATGTATATGAGGAGGTAAATGCCATTGTTATCATGTCAAAGCTGCAGAGAAGAGATACTGGAAACAGCTGGCTTTTCCTGGTGCAAAAATCTGAATAATGACTAATGGGAGCAGAGACATTTTGGCATGTAAAGACCAACAAAATCAAAACCATGCATCATTTTTCACAAGTTTATCTCTTTTTTTGGTTTTTAACTGAGGGACAAAACTAGCTAGTTTCATTCCACGTCTTTGCGCAGAATGAATCCTCTGAATGCCGTCTGCAGCTTTTCACCTTGTTAAATATTCATTTCTTAATTCGTCGTCACCTGCAGAAGTTCTGTTCCAATTCTCAAGAAAGCATCTGACCAAGAACAGAACTACCCGGATCTGTTCTCGCGCCGCCCTTTCATCAAGGATGCACCCGGTGGAGACCTGAGCTCAGTGCAGGGCCCTCCCGGGGTTGGTAGAGGGGAGCAAGGCCCAGGACTGTCACTTAGGTAGAGTACTGGGTGATAAAAATGGGGGAAAAAAATCAGGGATAAAAAAAAAAAAAAAAAATGATGCATCCGGTGGAGACTTGAGACGGCAAAGTATCCCAGAATGCATTTCACACCAACGAGCGCAACAACTGCAATACGTGTCTTTCTAGCTCTCTGTTTTTATAACATGCACCATGTCCCCAGGTAGACCTGCCGGTTCAGGATGTGGCTTCACACCTCCTGATATGATGGTCCCCGAGTGGGGATTTATGATGATGATCAATGAGTAACAGGAACTTGGCACCAGCCTGTGATTGATTGGTATTCCTGCAGATACACATGTCCTAACGTCCAAATCTGAGTTTTACATGACATGAATCTGGAGTCGGTTATTAGTTTTTAGTAATTTATATGCAAATCTAGTCACACACTTCATTAATGAGGCACAATTTTATTAACTGGGACATATGAAAGAAAATGATTTTTCTGTGGTTGAGACCATTTGTTTGAGTTGTTTGAAGTTACCACCAACTCAAAAAGTTGACTATAGCACAACTCTGCCAGTGGCTTGTCATGGCCAAGTTCTGAAGTTTTTGACCCATTCAGATCTGCGGGGAACAGTGACATCACAGACTAGGATCAAAGTAGGACTATACAACATCCCCATCTTTACTACCATCCAACTTCTCGGCATGCTGCATTTCCTGTAACTTGGAAGTGGGACGCACAAAGCTTTTAGATCAATTTCAGAAGTGGTACTCCCCGTGGAGTAAAAGGTTTGAGTGAAGTCAAGCAGCTTACAAAAATTTGCAGCTCAGTAAAGACATGGTTGCATTCGTCAGTGGTATCTTGACCAAATCATGGCACAGACATCATGTGACAAAAGACGCTCAAACATTATATATAAAAGGCCCTGCAGATATCATGTACTTCAATTTCATTAGCAATATGTGTCTTCATCGTTGATCTGTACTGGAGTCAAATCTGCAGCATTTTTGAATTTCAACAACATGGATAGCTGAAACCAGTCACAAAACCTGAAGAAGTTTTAAACCTGTTGAGAGGAAATTAAAAAGAGGAAAACAGGCTACCTAATTCTCTTTAGAGGTAAACCAACATATTTTCCAGTAAGTTTCATTAAAACTGCTTTTAGAGCTCAGTGTGGCTGCATAACACAGGACAACCACTACCTTTTCACTTCATTCTTCTACCCATGTTTTACATGCATACAATGGTGCAAAGAACACGGGAAGTGGACAACGGACCAGTGGAAGATCCATCCTTCTTGATTTTCCTTGTGCAGGATTAGTTTATGCGAAAAAGACACCCAAAGAAGACGTCATCCAGTGGTGTACTCATCCCTGGAGATGTGGGCCCTTTAAGCAGCCCATACAGCAAAGGATGAACCCTTGTTTTAGAAACAGTGACATGTAAGACTACCCCATTTAGATTACCCCAGTAGTATGTGCAAATTATTCAGTTATCTGAATGTATTATTATTTTTAGGCCCTTAACAACTATTAACATACACCGTAGCATAGATTAATCCATGGCCATCTGCTTGGACGGGCGCTGGACTGATGTCAACACTGCTATTGATAAACAGCAACGGTGTAGCATCGCTAACATCAGCTGAGCTGCTGGTTGATGTAGACATTTTTATTCGAATAGCTCCATTCATCGAACCTGTTCATAATTTAAAGGAAACCTACAAAATTAACAATATGCGACATTTGTTTTTAACCAGACAATGACCCATCAGTCCTCATGCATCAACTTAACCAATCAATAATGGCAACAAGTACTAGCCAGTTAGAGGCAACTTAGGCTGGGTGATCCCTCATAACCTTGTGAAAGGAAATGTGGCGTGCAGATGCCACTGAATGATGCGCATCAAAGGGAACTGATCAGTGGTTATATCCAATGCTGACTGACAAATAAGTGGTAACTGTGTATATCGTGCACTACACCACTGCTTTGATCCCAACTACTTGACCCCAAGCTTAAAGCATGGGGGTGGCCTGCTGGTGGTTTGGGCATCTACGCTGTTTGACTTCTAAAGAGCTACTTCATACAGTTAGAAAAGTTTAAAAGTGTCGCACAGATGTAAGCAGCGAACGCTTGGATTGGTGACTGCAATAAAGAAATCTTATATTCATGAAACAAGTGTTTTGGAGCAGCAAGCCAGGAACTGCTTCACCTGCCGTCATCTGTGAAATAGTTAGAGCAGGTTCTCTTTAGGCAACAGAGAGTTGGAAATTACTGTTCAAAACTTTTAGACTCTATTCTTCGATGTATTGAGGCAGTTATTGCTGTCAAAGAGTACCAACTCAAATGTCAAATGTCTATTTTTGCTCCATTAGTTTGGCCAAAGATTTTTTGGCCGGTAGGCAATTGAAGGATTTCTGCAGTCCACCGCTAAAGAAAAGGCGGAAAAAAGTAGGAAAAGACATAAAAGGATATGAAAAGTTTAACAGCAGCCAGGCAGTGTAACTTTTCATTTCTGGTTTGGGGAAGAAAAAAAAGCAAAAAAAACATGTACTTATGTAAGCGAGAGTCAGCTAAGCCAAGTCTAGACAGGTGCAGAATATTCTTCTTTAAACTTCTCTAAATGAGACTCGAGGAGACCATTCTCGCTGCAGATACGCAGGTCGTCATTTCCAGAAAATGAACGAATAAAAAAATGGAAAAAAAAACAAAAGGAGAGAAGTAATTTCCTGCCCTGACATGACAAGCCAGCGAGTGATCCCTGGCCAACCAGCATGCTTGAGACGGCCAGTGTCATGCAAGAGTCAACTGTCTTTGCCAGATGATGCAACTGTCCCTGCATGTTTGACAGAAACATGGGAGTGATGCTGACCGCCGAAGGGGAACAGGGAGAAAGATACACACAAACAGAATTTCTCATTTTATATCTCATTATTCTGCAGTAGGTCCAAGTTTTCTGGACAGCATATTCTGTCTTCATATTCTTTTCCACTCAACCTGTCTCATTGTGTCATGCACGGATTTGCTTCTGTAATCGAAATTAAGTGTATTCGCTGTGGAGGAAATTCACCCTCACTTTGAAGGAATAGGTCTGTTGAATATCCCACTCCCCATGCAGAGGTTGTGACAGAAGCCGGGAGGAAGATCCTGACAGATCTGCCATCGCACAAGTCCCCTTCCTCAATTATTAATGGAGCTGCTGAAAAACCTACAGGGGAACAGAGCGCAGCGCTCACAGAAAGAAACTCTTTCGTCTGAAATTTGTCACTGGCCCATGAAGAGTTTGTTTGTTGACATTGTTTTCGAGCACATTAACAAAACAACAGCCTGGACCCAGGAAATGTGTATTTTGTCAATGATTCCAAACATTTTTTGTTGTCTGCAAAAAATATGTTTGTTTTTTTCTTTCCTCCAGTGACAATGTTTGCAGTGGAACTGGCTGCAGCCTGAGCCCGCAGCATGATTGGCTCGCCTCCATGCTTAACAGTTGGTCCTGCCGGGGTTGACTCATTTTGGACAAGAATGTTGCAGGACAATATTTATCCTACACATTAAGCAATTTACTCAATTTTGAAAGAAGATCTAAAATATTTTTTATCCATTTTAAACTTGAAACTAATCAAAAGTTTATTTTCAGTTAGTCCTGTACAGAAAGATATGATTGGAAAGAGTTAGGCTCTGCAAAGATGAGAATTTGAAAGATGATGGTTAATGGCAAACATGTCTCACAAGAGTGTTTTCTCTAATGCTCAATATGATTTTGATAATTTTCATGAAAGAACTCCACATTTATCCTCCTGTCGTAGCTCCAAATTTGAGATCCTGCAGTATCAGTGGTTTAGAGTAGCTGCGGCAGTTATCTCACAGAGTCAGAAATCCTGACTTATGGTCTCACATGAATAAACGGCATGAATTGCAAAGAATTTGGAGGCAAAATATCGCCTTGCTCACTTATTCACAACAAGAGCAGTGTAGATTTGTAAATGAAATATTACGGAAGAAAAAAGATGAGGTCCTTGTGCTGCTTTACCAACAAAAAAAAGTTGGTTGACCTAGAGGAAGACATGATCTGGACAAGATCATGTTCTTTAACAAAATCACTGTCACGGTTTGATACTTCCTGTTTTATTTTGAAGCCCATGTCTTTGTGTTTCAGTTCTGGTTCAGTTCTGCCCTGATTGTCTGCACCTGTGTCTCGTTAACCCGTGTGTATATCTAGTATTGGCTGTCCCTTGCTCCCTGCTGGTCCGTACTGTTTGTTCCTCCATGTTTTCTGCCCAGGTTTTTTGTAGTTCTTGATTCTTGTTGAAGCTCTGGTTTTTGTATCCTGCTTAGCAGCGTTTTGGTTTTGTTTTAGTTAAAAAAATCATCATTTTTGGAACTCCTGCCTCCTGCCTGTCAGGGTTTGACATTCCCCCCAGCTTTCAGTTTCTGTTTTGCCCCGCCTGTGTCCCATCTGCCCTGATTGTCTGCACCTGTATCTCGTCATGTCTCGTTATCCCCTGTGTATATCTGGTCTTGTCATTCCCTTGTTCCCTGTCGGTCCGTACTGTGATCCCTGTTTAGTTTCTTTTGATCCTGCCAAGCAGCGCTTTGTTTTTGGTTTTCTGGAATAAATCCTGGTTTTTGCAACTCCTGCCTCCTGCTCTCCTGCGTTTGGGTCCACACCATACACCAGACGTGACACTGCCTCTCTCCTGCATCTGGGTCGTACTCCAACCACACCGTAACAGAACGGACCAGCCACTATGGACCCAGCGGGAGAATATATTACTCTCTTTGAGTTCTTCCGCCGAGGCAGAGAGGCAGAGAAGAATATGCGCCATTTTGAGGAGGAGGAGTCCCACTTCTGGGGAACACGCCTGGCTTGAGGGGGCCCAGGTGGAAACGACGTCGGCGGCAACCCCGGCCTGTTCCGGTGGGGGGTCCTGGACCCATCGTTCGCTGTTCCCCAGGTGGTCCCAGATGCACCCCAGCCTTTTCCCCCCTTCTGGGGAACACACCTGGCTCGAGGCGGGCCCAGGGGTTTTCAGCCCCAGGGGAAACGACGGCGGCGCCAGCCCCAGCCTGTTCCGGTGGGGGTCCTGGATGCACCTCTTCCTGTTCCCCAGGTGGTCCCAGACGCACCCGTCCCTGTTCCATGGTGGTCCCGGACACACTTCAGCCGACACCCAGGCCCCTGCCGAGGACCCGGTGTCACCCTCAGCTGGCCCCTCGGACTCTGTCCGCCCCGAAGTCGGCCCCTCGGACTCTGCCTAGGACTCTGCTTGCGCCTCAGCCCAAGCCAAGGCCGTCTGCCCAGCCCAGAGAACGGCCCCCTGACTGTCTAGCCAGTCTGTCCCGCCTGGTGTCAGGGCTCCCTGAGCTCTGACTATGTGTTGCACCATATCCTGCTTAGCTTGGTTTTGTTTTAGTTGATAAATCTGCATCTGGGTCCTACTCCAACCACACTGTAACAAATCACTACTGGTTTAACACCGCAGGTTTCAATAGGAAGGAACGAATGCGAGGAGTCAAGGAAAAAAATCAAGCAAAAGAGAGATAAGGAGGGAAAAGACTGGAAAATGAAACAGAAGAAAAAGTGAATGGACAGGAAATTAAAGTCAATGAAAGAGTTGAAAGGTAAAAGTGAGAAAAGGGAAGGAAATGAGAACAAAGGGAAGGTAAAGGATTAGAAAAACATCAAGAAGAGGTGAAAGGAGTCAGGAGGTGGCCGAGTGTTACGACATCTTAATATCCTGTTTCACTTCATATAATTGAGATCGTGCCTTAAGAAGAGTATATTTCCCCACAACTGCAAAAGCAGCGTGTGATTGCAGAGCATTGCTGTGCAAGTTCAGGTAATATTTCTCTTGAAACGCCCCTCCTTATTTTGCAGCAAAAACAAATCAAGCCTTGACTTCTGTGACTCAGCTGGTATCAAAGACTGAGCAGCAGCTCATTTACGCTCCAAAAATATCAGGGCAGCGGGAGCAGAGTGTCAGGAGAACCGTCACGTTAGAGCTCGTCAGAAGCATTTAAAACCACCCAGCACACATCACTCCCGTCTGAGCAGCTCCACAATCAAGTGTTTGGGCTTTGATCTCATTGAATGACCGCACTCTTTAGCGGAGAGGCAGAGGTTCAGCTCACCTTGTTAAAACAAAGGTTTTAACAGATTTAGTTAAATGAATGCTTCATTGATCGCTTCAAGTACATAAGCATGTGTTTCTAAAGATCAACAAATATCCAACAAATTTGTTCTACAGGAGCAGAAGCAAAGTTGAGATGCCAAAAGTAAACAGCGTTGCTGTGCAACACACCTATTACCCCTCTACACTTCTCAACACCAGCTACAAGTGAACCATGAAATTGATATCAAAGTACTGATGCTTGAAGGGGAACAGACCAAAATACCAGAAATGAGTAACTGTGAGATCCTAGATTTCTGGAAACATACCCATCATGACAGGTAGGTGCTACGTGGACGGACGGTCAGGACACAGCACATAAAGTGCAGACAATATTTCATTTTGTTACTAAATTGCACTACAGTTATATCAATTATTCTCATGCACCTCCATCAATCAATCCAAACAGCAACATTCAGGTTTTATGGGTAGAAATCAACACGAAACCAAGTAAAATCTGTGATTCATCAACTGGCCAGGAGGGGCTGGCGCCGACAGAGAGTCAACTTCCATGTTAAATTATTGCAATATCCAATTTTGCACCAGAGATAAACATATTTACAGCCTGGTAAAAAAAACAAAACAATTTCTGTTCTCTGGAGTTTCTGTGCAAAAACTGTGTGAAAGTGAATTTTTATGCATCACAGTAGGCATAAATATATAAATAGTGCCGAGCACTCGTTGACTCCTGGATATAGTACCTGAGCTGTAAGGAAATACCTAATGGAGCACAATCAATCATACTTCAAAGAGGATGAGTTTTCAAACAGGCTGCTGTGACTGGCTGCGGGTTGGGAGGTCCCAGGACAAAGTTTGGCTAAGACGTGGCAGCCTGGGCTAACTGTGACTGGGCTAAATGTCATTTTTTACATCTCCACCAAAAATACATTTGAAGACGGAGGTAGAAGCCTCAAAAGTGGTTGAGGCAGAAAATAGATATTTATATATAGTCATAGTAGTGAGAATATTTTGGCAGCGTTGGGACTTTCCAACCCTTTTGTAGATGGCTTTAGGGTGGCCAGAGTAAGTATTTAGGTAAAGTCAAGGTTAGGCAATGAAGAGGATCCGTTAAGAAATATTGTTTCAGTGAATGTCCTCACACAACCATGGTAAACTCAGGCCCCGTTTACACGTACAGTAAAGTAGCAAAAACTGTGGTGTTTTCATGCGTTTTGGCCATTAATTTACACAAAAACGAAGCTCAAAATCACCAAAAAACGATCATTTCCAAAGTGGAGATTTGCAAAAACTCTGTCTTCACGCTTGCTTGTAAACAGAGGGAAACGGACATTTAGGCTTCAGAACGTCACATTATACGTCAGAAACGTCACCAGTGTCATGTGTGCGACCTGTGTTTACAATTTGTTTGGCCACTGTAGTTACTCGTGTCATTTGTTGATATTTTTTTCCAGGATTCTGATTGGCTAGCATGACTTTATGCTTCTCGTTACACTGCCGCCTGTAGGTTTGGCTGCTCATAGCACCTTAACAGTGTATTTATGCGGGTTCGTGTAAATGAAGATATTTTGAAAACGATCTGATGTAAATTATATTTATCAAAACATAGATGGGGGAATATCCGTTTTTGTAAATACTATGTATAAACGTAAAATAAAATACTATGTGTAAACGTGGCCTGAATTGATTGACAGCCCACATACTCTTCACATTTATACCAAATCTGGGCTATTTAGGCCAATTGTGGCTCACTGGTAGGAGTCATGTGGTCCAGATTTCTCTCCTTAACTGGACTACACTTGGAGTTTGGCATGTGTTGTATGAGCCAGCTGTTGCCCAAATTTTAATGATAGTTTTCACATAGGATATTGTAAGTTTAGTGCGGGCCAGAGAAAGAAAGGAACCAGGCCACGTCTTGAGTGGAGGGTGTTAGTCAAAGCCAACCTTGGGACAAAGAAAAACTGAACATATGAGCCGAGTTGGGCCCAAACATTGTTTGCTGAGACTCTGTTAGGAGCCTTGCCTCTGTTAGATGGTTTACCAAAACCTTTACCCAAATTTTCTGTATTTTCCACACTATAAGGCGCACCGCATTATAAGGCGCACTAAATATATGGTAAAATACCGTACTATAGTGGCTGGGGTTGAGTTACGTATCTACCTGATGGAGCTGCACTACAGTAAATGCTACAAAATCCTACAGCAAATGCAAAAAAAAAAAAGAAAAAGAAAAGTACCGTATGTCAAACTTTATTAACAAAATAAAAACCAGCTTTGCTCCGTCTCGTCAAAGTCGCCATTATGCGAGTCGGCATCGCTGCTGTTGTCTTGAACGTCTGTGACGGTTCCTGACGGTTTTAGCGCCGTTACTTCGGCGACACCAACTACATTACCCACAATTCCCCCTGACTACAGAAACAGAAATTACTGTAATGATCATATATAAGGCGCACTGCATTATAAGGCGCACTGCTGGTTTTTGAGAAAATTAAAGGCTTTTAGGTGCGCCTTATAGTGCGGAAAATACGGTACCTGAAACTAAAGCATTTAAAAAATATACAACTTGATGGAAACAAAGCAGAGTGTTGGTGTGCATTAGTTGGGCTTCAAAATATCTTTTACTAACATGTCTGATTCCTTCATCAAATCAGTTGTTTTCTTTC
Source organism: Cololabis saira (assembly GCF_033807715.1). Taxonomy (NCBI): domain Eukaryota; kingdom Metazoa; phylum Chordata; class Actinopteri; order Beloniformes; family Belonidae; genus Cololabis; species Cololabis saira. The sequence goes on from NC_084609.1 coordinate 24,711,072, forward strand.
CTGTCACAGGTGGATTTTAGGACCCAAGTAGAGTGCAATGTCAGGTAGAGTTAAAAGAAGTTTTTATTGAATGAATTCCCAACAGGACGGTATTTCAGCAGGAAGCAGGTAAAGAAGTGCACGCTGCAAAGACAACGTGGCACTGAGCGAGGCCTCAGTGCAGCTTAAATGCTGGCTGATGAGCAGTGAGGAGCTGCAGCTGGGAGCAAACAGGTGTGGGACATGAAGCTGGTGAGGTGGTGTGGCAGGGAGGGGAGGGAACTCACTCATCACCACAGGGCAGAGTGTGACATCTCCATGTTTCTTTCAGCTTTTCTGTTTCTCCAGCCGGCAGCAGTGCTGCATTTGTTACACTGCCGTGCTCACTTACGACACTACGAAAATGAAACGACGCATGGGGTTTCATTTGCTTGAAACTTGGTGTTAAAAAATCTTTCTGACGCGCACATTATGTTTAGTTAATTTTATATAATTTCAAATCACCTACTGTTAAGCTCAGACTTTGCGCGCAGTTCTGCAATATTTATGCCACAACCTGCACAGTGGAGGTTGAAGAGGTCGCTAAATACAGAAAAGAAGCAGGTGTTTTGTCCTCTGAAAAATTTCCTGAGCCCTTCTGAATTCTGTTGGCAATAAATCTGTAAATCTTACAAGCTGTTGACACAACGAGAGGTCTGAGGTCTTGGGATAAAACAGGAATTATACATCATCCTGAATTTTCATTTCTCCCGTACGCATTTAACCTGGTTCGGATAAAGATTTTGTCAGAGATAATTTACAAACCTAATAAACCCTCATCTATACTGAGGGGCCATTTGAGTCATAACGGTTCCTACGCTGGTTAATTTCACTGATAGCTCGCTCTGTACTCCGAGTCCCTGCACCCAAAACTAATCCAACCAGCACAATAACTGAACGTGGCATCTCTGAGTGAGTCACAGCTTCAGCAGAGCAATGTTGCCACATGAAGAAGTAGCTTCAATTTGCAACAAACAATGATTCAAATGCGTAATAAAGCTCCAATCCAGGCTTTAAAACCATCTTTTTACTGCATTTTCTATTTTTCAAGTTGTAAGACTGTAGGATGGAGCAGATATTTGGATTTTCAATCCTTTTTTTTTCTTTTGTCTTCTCTAATCCCACGAGCAGCGGGCGGAGTGATGGAGGCTCCCAGAGGAGCTCTGCTCGTCCTCGCTTCATCTCTGTCAGCACTCGTTTCAAATGTTGCCATGGTACTGAAACTGGAAACAAGGATAATCAGGCAGATTTGATCAGACTGAATGTAAAGCAGTATTGATTAGTATTGATTTGCATCAAATGTGGTTACAGAGGTGGGCCCGGGTCCGGAGGACCCATGTTAAAGTCTGAATTGCAACCGAAGTGAACCACTTTGGGGCTGAGCAAGGCCCTTAACCCCGGCTGCAGGAAAAATGACAGCCCAATGCTCCTACCGTAAAACTTCAAATAATGGCCGAGTCCCAATTTGCCGCTGGTTCCAATTATCTGCCGGGCGTAGCAAAATATTTCTTATATTAAACACTCTACCCAAATAAAGGACGGGTCAAACATCGTTTTTCTGCTGGCCAAAAAAATGTTCTACCTTATGCAAATATAGCCTACCTACAGTAAACACAAACAAATAACTTTGAACGAATTGAAAAGTGTGTGACTATTTATTTAATTTTGGAGGGACCTCACTGATGACGTGTTATGAAGCTGAGAGACTTGTGTAGCAAAGAGAAAGGCATTTCAGCACCATGGACAGCAACACGGCTTCTCTCAAGAAACATGATGTTCAATTTAAGTTAAATGTAGTTCCATACGCAGAGCAAAATAGCGGAGGAGCAGCGGTCAAAGAATTCAGCGTCGACAGCAGAGAGTGGAGAGAGTAGAGAAAAAAACTATACCAAACTCCAAGAGTTAGCTACGGAAAACAGAAAGCGCTGAGGTTGCATGGTGTGGAGGGAGAAAAAAGCCAGAGGGTAAAGTCGTAGCTTTGATACTTCACAAGCGTGCCAGACACCAGCGATACGAGTAATCAGACCTCCAGGAATGACCGCCGTGGTCACATTGTAGCCCCGTTTAAGCTTGGCCTTGGTTGCGGTGCTGATGTGGCACCTGTACGCATCTCACACGAGGAGTTGGTGCCCAAAGGTGGTGCTCAATTTTTTCCACCACTCGTTGAAGCCAGTCTAAAGTCAACGCATCGTTCATCCACCCGTTTTTGGATGACGCGACATACAATTAATAAAGGCCGGTCCCAAATAAATGCCCGTTGATTTCAGCAATTTAAGCAAATACAGGGACTTTATTTGGTATTTTACGGTAGTCTAACTAGTGATGGGTTAAAAGCAGACGACTTGCGGGATGAATAAAGCCCACTAACTTGTGGTGACTGATATAAAGTGGTTGTTTCCAGGTCTGGTCGTTCCACCCATTTGCAATATGACGCAAGGAAGAAATAAATAAAATAGAAGACCTGTGGGTCAGATGTCATGTGGGTTTTGTCCAGTTCTTCTCTCACGGTCTAGATCTGAGTCTGATGTCACAACACCTGGGAACAAACTCACTGAATGATGTCTTCAGGTGCAGGTGGCCTCAATGTGACATGTTTGTTGACTTGGTGGGCCAAACTTTCCCTTTTGAACCAGGAGGTTTTAGTTTGATCGTGAAAATGGTTTAATTCTGTCAATTTTAAACTTTTTAGGAGTACTTTTGTTCATCAACATTGAACTTGAAACCACGGTTTGGGCTATTTTTTAAGGTTCAGGCACTAAAAACACACCGTTAGGATTAGGTAAATACATATTACAGGAGGTCCAGGATGTGACATCAGAATAAGTATTTCACACACTTTAGTAAGTGGAAGAGAAACTCTTATTTTAGGCAGCTATTTGAGCTTTTTATTTTTATCCTTTTGAGTTTTTCTGCTTTTTTAAAATTCTTATACAGAAATACACCTAAACTTTAGAAATGAGACTTTTGTTTGTTGCTACCATCACATATATACCTATTATCTGCAAATATACAATTACCAAACACATGTAATATCTCATCAACCTGCCTCTAGATCTTTAAGCTGCTTAGCAGTTCCTTGATTCTGCACTCAACACTTTGACTGTCTTCCTTCTGTTAAAATAAAAAAATAGAAATAAGTTAAGCCAACACACCTCAGAGGGTATTAAGTGGATAGATTTTTCTGCAAAAAGTTATGACCACTACGACTACCTGCCACCCTGAAGATCAATGAAATTGTGCAGCCGAACGGTCCGATCATGATTTAACAGGAATAAACCAGTGGACAGTATAAATGCAGAGTTCACTGCATCCACGCTCGTTCTGGGCCTGCGAGAAAAGAGAAGCAGTCGGTGGAAAGCAATTACTGAAGCGTACAGAAAGATAATTCCCTAATCTCCCCTCCCCGCTTTCATCTGGGAGCGGCTCGCCTTGCTTTGCATCCTCCACTAATGGAGCCTCCATAATAAATTCCCAATTGGGACTTTGGTTTCATTTCCCTGCATTTCACCCCGGTAACCCGGACATAAGCTCATTACTGTTCAAGCTGGTGGTAACATGGGCAAAAAAAATGTGTCGCTCTCGTATAAAAATAAGTGTTCGCATTACCCCTATCGACATATTTGTCAAGAGTGAACAGCAGGAAGTGGATCTACTGAAAGTGTATTAGCAGGGAAAACAAAGCCCCAGGCATGTTTAGATTCAATAAAGTAATAATTAGAGAGTAGAGCAGCGAACCCAGATGACACCAATGAGCGAGGAACCTTGGATCCAACCTGACGCTTTAAAACGAGCTGAACTGATCAAATACCGTCTCCTCCGTAGATCATTACACATTAACACTACACTAATGGGTCATCACTAAAATAAGATGTTTCTCCTTCTCCAGACAGTTTTTCCCAGGTGTGAAAATATTAGTCTCATCATAGTTTCCTGGTGGATTTGAACCGACGCAGAGCAGCAGTGAAGTTTGATAAAATGCTCAAACATCCTGAATTATTGATGATTCGATGGAAATATGAATACGGTAATGAAGACCTCCCTCGGGCATTTATCAGGTGTGTGTTTGTGCTGAGTTTTTATTTATAAGCAGCAGTAATGCTGATGTAAAATTAATTATTTAGAAACATGCAGCAGGAACATAACCGCAGCACTTTTACCGATGGCTATATTCCCATATTCAATTACCTGGAGATAGTTGCTTAGAAAAAACAGATCCAGCTGTCTGTAAGGTTGAAGAAGGGATTGCTTTTGACCACAAACAAACAACAAAAACAAGTCATTACTTTCAAACTGACATGAGGAAATGAAAACAATAGAGGCTCCATTTAACACAATTTCAATTAGACACACCTCCACCGACTAAGTGATGTTGTCCACTTTAATGGTTTATAAATGAAGCTCTTACACTCTATACCCATTCACCTTAATTAATCTCATCAATTTAAATGAATATCAACCTGGTTAGTTCATTTCATAAGCTTATTATCATCATCCTTATTTACTCCAGGTAATATTGCAATATTGCAATAATAATAAAAGGTCGTTGCACAGGGTGAAGAAAATAAATGAATTAGGAAATAATTTGGAGACAAAAATATCAATATGCTGTTGTATCACATTAAGTACATTAAAAAAAAAAAAAGAAAATCGTACTCCTTGTTAACAGCATTCAACACTTGGTACCTCAGGTCTCAATCATATTCCCTTTTAATACATCTTGGAAACAAAAGCAACATTCTTAATAAGAAATTCAAGCAACTGCAGCAGGATGAAAAACACACTTGATCTTTGTGGATGTAAGCTACCTGGAGGATACAACTCTACAAGGAAATGCTGGCCCGCTATGACGTCACAGAGAGCTGATGCTAGAAGAAAACCTCTAGAAGGGAGAATTCTCACCTCCTGTAACTAATGGCCCTTTTGCACTAGTATCACCTCAGCTCGGTTCTACCCATTTTTCCCTTTTGCACTAGGGCTGAGATGGGTAGAGCCGCTCCAAGCCGATACTTTTTTCTGTAACCATTCTGGCGAGGTTCTATCCTTTTTTTTTTTTTAATAACACTTGCAGACATAACAATGATAAAAAAAACTTCACATTCTGCAAATTCACGTTGAATTATCAGGGACTATTTCCGACGTCATCACCCTCCGCGCCACTGATTGGTCGGGGGGCGGGGCCGTCAAACGTTTGAATCAGGAAGCGGGAATCAGCGCGAGAGCGACCCGCGGCTCGCGGCGATTTTATTATACAGCACAAACGTCTGTTTGGTGATCCAACTCTGAGGTGCAGATGTTCATAAACCTGGTGGCTGTCGAGAAAATTAAAAAAGGGATGTAGACGGGCTGTTTTACTCTCAGCCGCTCCCGGCTCCAGCTGATTTCTGATCAGCGCCGACACAAACAAAGGTGCTGCGCAATCGAGTACGTCACAGCAGCTTCACCCCAACCCGCCCCACTTCTCCCCTGGCTGTGGAAAAACACACGGACCGAGCCGAGCCGAGCCGAGCCGGGCTGAGGCGAGACTAATGGCAAGGTGCCATAAGTATCTGGTGCACAGAAATACTGCAGCGCTGACTAACTCTGTTAACTGAGCCTCTAACTTTTTATGACAATTACACTATTGACAAATTAGAAAAAAAGAAAAGCAAAATACAACCATTGGCAACCTGAATGTAGCTGTTTGTGTGACGAGTACAAGCCAGTAAGGACTCGCTGACTAAAAGGGCCTTCAGTGACATAACCAGTAGAAGAGCAAAACAAACTTAATGTCTTAAAAGGTACGAAAAAATGAAGATTGTTTTCTTGGACTCTGTGGTGGTGAGGCCTGATGCCGTCCTCAGACCTCGGCGTCAACACACACGTCTGAGTCTACTCACGCTACGAATTGCTACGAACAAGGTTTCCAAAGAAATCAGCGTTCATCATTTACGATATGAAGTTTCTCATGAAAGATGACAACATAATGGCAAACAGAATTGGCCTAAACTGTTGCCACAATACTTCTCCTACATCATAATTGGTGTCCAAACACTTTCATTTTCCACTTTACTCTCACTCTGTGCCTGACCTCTCCTCTCGTCTCTTTCTGGTGGCCGTGTGTGTGTGAGCTTGTAGTTTGATTTGGTTTCAAACATCTTTGGGATTTTCTTCTTCTCTTTTCTTTCGGTGCATTGTCAGGTAAGTGTACTTTGTAGTCGTTGTGGTCTAGTTGGTGTCTTGTTGGAGGATGGCGTCCTCTGCAACGCCACCTCCGTTTATTTCACATGGAGTCAGGATAGTCCCGCCAGACTCTGGCGTTTCCATGGAGGGTCTTCTTTTGGCTGTAGGTTAACAGGTAGGACATGATAACATTTATTTTGCTTCGCGGATAAACAGGGCCGTTTGTGAGGGAGGAACTTCACGTTCATGAATTAGTGGGACGTGGCATGTTTATTGATGGTGTGTTTGTGCAGGTGTCACCGCTGTCAGTCCCTTTGACGCAGATAACCGTATCCGTTTATTTCTAATGAACAGCTTGAGAAAGAACTCAGCAGATTCGGGAAGTTTGCCAGCAAGTTTCAGACTGTTTGGGGTGTAAGGATCCTTAACTTAAGCATATCCTGTCTTTAAGGCGGCAGGTGTTCATGTTCCTGGAGTCGCCGGCGCAGACTTTAGAGGTATCGTTCAGGGTGAAGCATGGGGAAGCCTCCTACAGTACTTCACATTCCACTGCTGCTTTGAAAGCTGCCGTTTGTGATTTGGAGAGATCTATTACATCTATTGAAGAGGGGTTGCTGAGGTGCCTGGTAGCTGGTCGACTGTTACGAGAGAAGAAGTCTGTTCTGGGCTCTTTTCTACATGAACGTGTGAAGGGGGCGCTGGTCAGATCCTGTTTCCTCCGACTTAAACACATGGATGCTCCGACTTTTTTCTTTTTCAACCTTGAAAAGTCTGTTGCTGAGAAGAAACTGATGTCTTGTTTGAAGTTACCTGGGGGACGTCTGACCACTGATCAGACTGAGATCCTGGACTATGCAGTGGAGTTCTACTCTGCCCTCTTTGGGAAACAGCCTTGTTCCGTGGAGAGCGGGACGGATCTCCTGAAGGGTCTTCCTCAGCGAGGCGAGGCGGAGAGGGCTGCTCTAAATGGTGATCTGACTTTGGAGGAGTTGACTTTGGCTGTCAATCAGATGGCTCTTGGACGAGTGCCGGGGATTGATGGTCTTTCCTCAGATTTTTGTAAGCACTTTTGGTGCATTATTGGGTCAGATCTTCATGAGGTTCTGCTGGATGGATATAGTACGGGATCTCTTCCCATTTCCTGCCAACGGGCAGTTTTAACTTTACTGCCAAAAAAGGGGTACCTGGTCTTGCTTAAGAACTGGAAACCAGTGGCCTCACTTTGCACGGACTACAAGATTCTTTCGAGGCCCTCTCAAACAGACTTAAGATCCATCTGGATAATATTGTGCATCGGGATCAGACTTATTGTGTGCCTGAAAGAACAATTATGGACAATATTTTTCTCATGCGGGATGTGTTTGATTTGTGTAAAGTTTATGATTTGAATTGTGGCATTTTGTCTCTAGATCAGGAGAAAGCTTTTGATAGAGTGGATCATTCGTATTTATTTTCTACACTCGGGGCCTTTGGTATTGGGAACGTATGTTTGTCTTGGTTAAAGTTATTGTAAAATGGTGCTGAATGTTTAGTGAGAATGAGGGCGGGGCTGAGTTGGCCTATCTCTGTGCAGCGGGGGATCAGGCAGGGATACCTCGTTCTTTTGTCGTGTCTGCCTATGCTGATGATGTAAACATTTTTATTTCATCTCGGTCTTTGAGTGCTTTGTCTCTTTATGAAACTGCTTCTTCTGCACGGGTGAACTGGGATAAGAGTGAGGCTCTATTGATGGGACGGTGGAGGGAACAGGATCTTCCTGGGGGGCTACAGTGGGGGAGGGGTGGCATTAAAGTTCTGGGTGTGTTTTTGGGTTCTGATGGTTTTCTTAAGAAGAACTGGGAAGGGAGTCTGGAGAAGGTGTGTGCTCGGTTGTCTAGTAGGAATTGGCTGATCCCTCAGCTGTGTTATAGGGGAAGGGTTTTAGTTTCTAATAACTTGGTTGCCTCGACTCTCTGGCACAGACTTGTTTCCGTATCAACACCCGGAGGTTGTTGGAGGAAGTACAGAGGGCTCTCGTGAATTTCTTCTGGTCTGGTCGGCATTGGATTCGGGCAGCAGGACTCTATCTACCTGTTGCTGAAGGAGGTCAAGGTCTCACTGATATTCAGTCCAAGGTTGCTTCCTTTAGGCTTCAGACTGCACAGCGGCTGCTTTATGGCTGTGGTCCAGCCTGGATTGACACAGCAAGACTGTTGCTAAGGAAAGTTGGTAGACTGGGATACGATAAGCAGGTTTCCTCATGCAACCTACAAAGTGGACCTTTTTGGACTTTCACCTTTTTTTGTGTGTGCTGCAAGCATGGAAGGTTTTCGAGGTTACTCGCATACCTGATGAGACTCCAGGCATGTGGTTGTTTGAGGAAACATTGTTCTTCAATAACTTCCTTCCCTCTTCGATGCTGGAATCCTCCAGTCTGCGGGTCCGGCTCAGGGAGGCCGGGTGCACAAAGCTTGGCCATCTGCTGAAGATGTCCAGTACGTCCATAGAAACGTTGAGGCAGCGTTTGAACATTACATCTATCAGACTGACTGCACGATTGGTGAAGGAAGTCTGTGCGACTCTTTATGGCCTTTGCAGTCTTTTGCAGAAAACAAGTCTCTGTACGACCAGTGGGAAGAATTGAAACTTTCAATCTGGCTGACCAGGAAGAACTGACTTTCAGGTTCTGGTAGTGTTGACCCACTTGCAGTTTAGAAGGCGGGTCTTCTGAAGTCCCGTCTTCGAGTGGACTACTCGTATTATAAAATGGTGAGCAACCTGGAGGCTTTTGAGGATAGATCTTGTGCTTGTGTGTGATAGGTCTTGTGCTGTGTTGGGGGGGAGAATAACGGCCTTTTGTTTCAGTTTTGAGGGTTTTTCTTTTGATGGGTTGATGATGTAATTTGTGTTGTGATTCTGTGGATTGGTCAATAAAGGGCTTGTTAAAACCAAACCTCCCTTCATCTAGGGAAGACGCCATCAGAGCTTTCTGATCCGGCGCCTGACTTACATCATTATCACATCAAGGTGAAGCGGGCACAAAGGATGTCTGTACAGCGTTGCTTCAACGTCAGACGTACAACGCTGATTCAGATGCTGCAGCGAATACAAAGTAAAGTAAAATAAAAACACGGACACAACAGTTATTCCTAAATTTATTTTGACAAGATCAGTCCAAAATATTTCATATTTCAACTGCTAGCTGATATAATCATTATTTGGTAGAAAATTAGTATCAACAAAAGATGGTCCTCCTTGAGTTTCAAGAAATTTATAATAATTGCAAGTTAGAAAACGCAAGAGAGTGCAAAGATGAGCTGGACACTTGTGATCTCTTGTCTCCATATGCTTCTCCAGAAATCAATTTCTTACTAGAAGAGCTTCTGGAATTTCTAATCTAGTTGCAAAACTCCTCCTGTGGAAAATGTGTTTTTCCACAGTATAACTGACCTTGTTTGAGAAAGTTGACAAATTTGTGCTTTTGTGGTGGATTTGTGGGACGGCATAAGCTAGCACCAGAAAAATCAACTACATTGTAGGATTTGTATTCTGAAAAACTGCTGCAGATGTTCTGCAGTTATCTGACTTTGCAGCGAGCGCGGTACACGGCTCTACGTAGACGACATGCCGCAAAAAGTTCATGCTTTTACCAAAATATTCCACAAAATGGGGTTTACACCAGGCAGACCACAGTCTTATTCCTCCAAGCACATATTCTATACAACTGGAAAGAAGAAAGTGCAGAGAGACAGATCTCCCACTGAGAACTGTAAAGAACTGCGCTTCCTTCCATTGAACACTAGGGGCATATTATCCATGTTATAATGATTTATGAAGTCTTATGGAAGAAAGAGCCTTCATTCCTAAATAATTAGATGGGCAACAAATTACTTTCAGCAATGTTTGTCAAGCACTACAATAATTGACCACATTCTCCACAGGCGTCGACATCTTTGAGCTCGGAGGCATTTGAGACGGACTAAATTTGCTGCAGTCAGATTAAATCTGTCGTCCAGATCTTTGTCTCAAGACATGTATGTTATTGCTCCAGAAAAAGACGAAAAGGATAATGTAGACTGTTATCAGCACCGAGTTAACAAGCACAGTCTAGGTTTTTAGTGCTTTTGGCAAAGTTCATTTACGCAGCATGCTGTGGAAGGTGTGTTAGTTGCAGACAAACACTGAGATTATACCGTAATCTTCCTGTGGCCAGGACCCAAATCCAATGTGGCACCTATGACCCTTTACAGAAACACTTGTTTGCAAGTGGAATTGAAGAAAATAACAACTGAAAGGCTTGGTTGCTTGGTATCCTATTTTAAGTGGTCTAAGTTGAATTATGAGCAAAGTGGTAAAAGATTTACTCAAATTATGAGATAACAAATAACAAATGATGTGTTCTTACCTGAGTCACTGTAAAAAATACTGTTGCTCTTTTCACAAGAATCCTGATGTGATTTGTCACTTTTTTAACCGTTTTAACCTTCATTTTACACATTTGTACAATAAGTGTCCTGTTGGGAACGTCAGTGTGAGAGATTGAAAGGGTGTGAGGCGAGACGGGAGGGCTACACTCTCTCCGTAATCACTGTTAAAGTCTGGAGATGAGAGGAAAAGAAGTGCCGTATCCATGGTAACCAGTCAGCCTTTGTTTTTCTGCATTCAACATGGACACACACACACACACACACATCCTCTACAAGGTTACAGCCAAACTTCGGCAGAACCTTCGGTAAAGCCGGTGAGCGCCGGTTAGAAGAACCGAAGACGGGCCGGGGTCGAAAAAGGTTAATCGAGGCTTTAAAAACTGAAGTAGGTTTCAGCTGCAGTTCAACAGACCTTCAAAAAGGCAAATAGACCGACAGATGAAACCCAAGCTATCTTTATAAAGTCACATTCTGACCTTCACGTTAACTTTTACTGTTGTTAAAATGTTAAACTAAAATCCTCAGTTTCCCCCCCTCTCTCCTCGACAGAGTGTGTATCTTTTAGATTTGGCATCACAATCTTTTCCTACTTACTTCAGATGAACTGATGAATAAGTCATTTTCTCAAAATGCCTCTTTTTATAATGAAGTCATGACTATGCCATAGAGAGTATTTTCTTGTTTTTTGGGGGGGTGAGTCTGTGCATTTTCAGCAGGTACCTGGTGAAACAGAATGAATTATCAGCATCCACACAGAGGTTTATCCTGTTTTCCAGATAACACATTGAATATGTTTTCAGGTGATTTGCCACAGTTGTGCTACCAGTCCAGCCCCATCACTATCCACTGAAATGTTGTCAGATTGTCTTGCAGACTAATATCAACCAAGCCAAAAACGAGAGACACTTGAGCAAAAGAACAACATTCATAAAAGCAGATAAACTGGTCCACGACTGTCGTTTCCAGATTGAGTCAAGTGTGAAGCACCAGCTGCAAAATAACAAGCAGGCTTTGAGAGGTGGCTTCCCGCTGCGTTTCTGCTGGTAAACAGCCACTGATGATGACTGCTCAGCTCCGACGACAGAGAACAGAGACTGAAATGAAAATGAAACTACTGGATTCACACTGAGTCCCACAAGAGGGACACTCCATGGACGGTACCTGTGTTTCCACGACGATGTGTGATTATTTGTGAGCTTGTGTGTGATAAGAGTCTGCTCTTCGCTGCAGCCCCTGGTGACCCCCGGGGACCCGTGGATGCCATGCCTTCCACAGACATAATCTTTGCTGTCAAGGTTGATGTGTTGCAGGATGAATCTAATTTCCTCTCTTCCCTCCTTCAGCCCCTGTTCTACTTTCCTCAGACGTCTCTTTTTCCATCTCAATCAGCTTGTAAATTAAAAGTTGAATTTCTTCAATGTTTTCCTCCATTACTTATGAAATATATTATCTCAATCATGAAATATAACTCATTTTAAGACTCTCAATATAAACTCATTATAGAGAAACCAGTGAAGCATCCAGACCTTTAGAAACACTAAATAAGGAAAAAATATTGCGGATCTTATTATAGTCGATGCATGTACGGAGGTTTCTGAAATTTGTTTCCACACTCTCTTTATGCTATCGTAATAAACTCTGTACTGCCTTAAAAATCTTTGTTTACTGTAGGATGTAGTGACATCTAGTGGTGTAAACTATAAACTGCAACCAAAGCAAGACCAAAACTAAATGGTCAATGGTCAGTCCAGCCGCCCTCGGCGCCTCAAAAACGGAGTCCCCCAAGGATCAGTACTGGCCCCACTGCTCTTCAACTTATACATCAGCGATCTGCCCTACACAACATCAAGGCAGTACGGATACGCGGACGACCTGGCCCTCCTACACTCCGACAGTAACTGGACAACAGTAGAGGAGACCCTAACCTCAGACATGTCACAAATAGCAGGGTACCTGAAAACGTGGAGACTGAAGCTGAGTGTCGCAAAAACATCCTCCACAGCCTTCCATCTCAACACCACGGAGGCCCGCCGCCAACTCACAGTTAACGTCAATGGGTCACCCCTGCCGCACAACCCAACCCCCACATACCTCGGAGTGAAACTGGACAGGCAGCTAACGTACAAACAACATCTTGAACCGTTGCGTGCCAAAGTCTCCTCCAGGAACAACCTCCTACGCCGACTAGCAGGGTCGTCTTGGGGAGCAAGTGCCTCTACCTTAAGAACCGGCGCCCTTGCCCTGGTATACAGCGCGGCAGAATACGCCTCCCCTGCATGGAGTCGCAGTGCGCATGCCAAGAAACTTGACACCACCCTCAACGAGACCATGAGGATTGTCACCGGCTGCTTGAAACCCACCCCAACGGAGTTCCTCCCGGTACTATCTGGCATCGCACCAGCCGCTCTACGCAGGGAAAACCACACACACAGACTTGTGAGTAAGGCCTCGCAGGATCCAACACATCTCCTGCACAAACTCGTGGCAGACTCCCAAGACTCTGGTCGCCAGCGTCTACCTTCCCGGCGCCCGTTCTCCCGCCACCCAGCAATTTCTGGTGGATCCCCCTTCAACACACTTGAAGTATGGAGAACCAGCTGGCAGGAGACCCCCCGACCCCCTCAACTCTCAGTCAACCCAAACACGAATTTACCACCGGGCGCTGACCTTCCTCGCAAGGACTGGACAACACTAAACCGGACGGGTGTGGGCCGTTTCAACGCCACCATGCACCGCTGGGGCCTGCGTCCATCAGCAGCCTGCCCATGCGGAGCCGAGGAACAGACCGCCCACCACATCATCCACGAGTGCCCCACCTTCCCCCCACCCAATGACCTTGACCTGAATGACCTGAGTCCCGACACAGAGAGTTGGCTGCAGCGGCTGAGCGACATTGCCTAGCTGCCTCACACGAAAGAAGAAGAAGACCAAAACTAAAAATGAATAAATAAAATAAACCTTTGCTTTAGAGTCATTTTTTTGTCAAAATATCAAAAACATACAATGATCTTTGTGGTTTGAGTCAATCAGTGTAAGAAGATAAAAAGGTTCCAGCAGAAGATTTGAGGTATACGGACGTTCAGTGAGAGATGTTCGTTGATCAAACGTTAACTTTTAAAATGGAAACCTGGAATATGAAAATAGTCTGAAAGGAACTCTGCAGACCACTAAAAGGGAAAACAAGGAGGTTTTCTTCACCTCTATCAAGCCCTCTGAGAAACTGTGGGCCTTCGCTCTGGCTTGGATCATTTCGACCCGAGCCTTAGTGCCTCGCAAGGGTTAAAATATCACTTTCAATTTAATTTGAAGTGATGCCTGATTATTGCTTAGAATGTGTCATACAGCTCTCATGGTCTGTCGTCCTTACAACAACAACAACGATGGAGCTAGATCTCATGTTTTGTTAATATTCGTTTCCGATGACAGATGTAACATCATCATCTAGGCATTGCTTACATTAAACTTCTAAACGTCTAATTGGTCCCTCTGAGCCAAAGATCTTATAAGTTCCAGTGTGCCGCTTTAATTGGAAATGCTGTGTTATTTAGAATAAAGGTGAGTAATTAGAGCACTGGGGGGTATTCCAAGAAGCAGGTTTAACAAACACTGAGTTAAAGTCTCATCTTGAGGTTAGTTGAACCCATGACGACTAAACCCGCTCAGTTGGTTCCAACACACCGGTTATGAATGAACTCAACTAACCCAGAGTTGGGTAACCCAGAGTTGTGCGAGTTCCCGGTGACTCTATAAAGACATCATCTATCGAGGGTTGAAAAATGGAGCAGCAAGTGCTCCACCACACCAATTCATCTGCCAAAGCACGTGATATGGCTTGGCAGAGAATTACTGATCGCGTCAATGCGTAAGTCTAGGCCATTATGTGAATTTAATATTAAATGAATGAAGCAAACAATGGGCAAATGAATTGAAAAAAATAAAAAAAGTGAAAACTCCGTCAACTGTATTTTATTAATTGAAATGATTAAGACAGATTTGATCACGCGCTCTGTGACCATCTGCCATGTCAACCTGCTGCTGAAAGGGAGGAGCCGGTACCGGAGGAGCGGCTCCATGCAACAAATCTATCCCAGCCCTGTCTGGGCAGACCCTCAGCCTGCGCAAGCACTGAAACCTCTCCTTGAGAATCCCAAAAGTCATCTCTATTTTGACCCGGGTTCTCCTGTGAGTCACGTTGAAGCGCGTTTGCGCTCCAGCATCTGGATCGGGGTACGGGGTAATGAGCGTGGGGAGGCGCGGATATCCTCTAACCCCCAGGAGATATCCATAAAATTCTCCTGCAATTGCACATATAACATAAAGTTAGACACATGAATATTTGCAAAACTGATCAATATAATATTAGTAATATAACGCACTCTGTAGACATTTGATGCTCAAATTTGATTCCCTATCCTGGCATCATGCACAGAGCCTGGCCATCTCGCCTGTTAGATTTGCAGCATTGCATATCATCTGGCAATTGAAAAAATATGTTTTCAAACATCATTAAAAATAAAAGCAGCTTACGGTTCCATTATACCTACTTGCACATGCCGTGGAAACCTTTCCTGGGGGGTATTCCTAGAAGTAGGTTTACTGGCTAAACTGGGTATGTTAACCCAGGGTAAATGGTAAACCTGCATGGGATTTCCGTTCCAAAATCGTCAGGTTAAGTAAGTCACCATGGTAACATGGGCTCTGAACCAAACCTGGTAGGGGTAGGTTTTAGGCCGGTTTTGTTCAGGTTTTGTTCAGATAACCCAGTTATGTTCGGGTATTTAAGCGCAAGTTCAGGAGGGCTGCTGCAACTTGTTACACATAGAAGCCCAAGTTGTCCATTCAATTCACCGTGAGAGGGTTATAAGACCACGATATGACATTTTATCTTTCCCCGATGAGTATTTGCGAGAGCGCTACCGTTTTTCAGCAGAATCCCTGATTTATTTGAGTAACCTTCTCCATCCATACACTGTAAACCCTAATAAGTTCACAGAACTCAAAAAAAATTGTAACTGATTACCCAAAAATATTAAAATATTTTTAAATGTTTTAAGTTTATATAAAATAAAAATTACACTTACAGTTGCCTTAAATTATCTTAATATTATCTTTAAAAAAGTAATATTCCACATATTATAGTTTGGGAGAAATACACTCAAAATGTTCAATATTCCTCAGCTCGTAGTCTGTAAGACATACACTCAAAATTCATTCTAAAATCAAATACTGATGCCAGCCCGCTATACATATAATCAGCTAATAATGTTAGAAAAAATGAAAGCGACACCACTATTACAATTCAACCATTTTTAACGTCTAACGTTTGCAATGTTGTATACATTGGAAACGTTACCCATCGTGGGTCTGCCCTCTCTTCACTGCAAACGCTCTCTGTTGTTTTGCGTCATTTTTTGGGAGTTTCCTGTACAGTATTGGAGTCGCTGAACATATCGGTAAAGCTACTGTCTGTCGGTCGGTGCGTAAAGTGTGCCTTGCGCTAAAGCGCTTCATGCACAACTTTAATAGTTTTCCTGGCAACAAACCTACGAGGGTCATTAAGAGTTCCACCAACTGGCAGGTCAGCATCGCTTAGGTTTCTCAAATATGCACAGAAATCTTTGCTGGTGAGATTACATTTAATGAGCATTAGTTATATTGCAGGCTTTCCAAACGTTATTGGATGCATCGATGGGACGCATGTGCCAATTACAGCACCATCCCAAAATGAGGCTGACTTTGTTAACAGGAAAGGTTTCCACAGCATCAATGTCCAAGTAGGTATAATGGAACCGTAAACTGCTTTTATTTTTGAGCGCTCTCTTATTGATGTTTGAACGTATTTCAATTGCCAGATGATGCGATGCTGCAAATCTAATATCAAGCGTGGAGGCGAGATGGCCAGGCTCTGTGCATGATGCCAGGATGTAGGGAATCAAATTTGAGCATCAAATGTCTACAGAGTGCTTTATATTACTAATATTATATTGATCAGTTTTGCAAATATTCATGTGTCTAACTTTATGTTATATGTGCAATTGCAGGAGAATTTTATGGATATCTCCTGGGGGTTAGAGGATATCCGCGCCTCCCCACGCTCATTACCCCGTACCCCGATCCAGATGCTGGAGCGCAAACGCGCTTCAACGTGACTCACAGGAGAACCCGGGTCAAAATAAAGATGACTTTTGGGATTCTCAAGGAGAGGTTTCAGTGCTTGCGCAGGCTGAGGGTCTGCCCAGACAGGGCTGGGATAGATTTGTTGCATGGAGCCGCTCCTCCGGTACCGGCTCCTCCCTTTCAGCAGCAGGTTGACATGGCAGATGGTCACAGAGTGCGTGATAAAATCTGTCTTAATCATTTCAATTAATAAAATACAGTTGACGGAGTTTTCACTTTTTTTTATTTTTTCAATTTATTTGCCCATTGTTTGCTTCATTCATTTAATATTAAATTCACATAATGGCCTAAACTTACGCATTGACGCAATCAGTAATTCTCTGCCAAGCCATATCACGTGCTTTGGCAGATGAATTGGTGTGGTGGAGCACTTGCTGCTCCATTTTCAACCCTCGATAGATGATGTCTTTATAGATTCACCGGGGACTCGCACAAATCTGGGTTACCCAACTCTGGGTTAGTTGAGTTCATTCATAACCGGTGTGTTGGAACCAACTGAGCGGGTTTGGTCGTCATGGGTTCAAGTAACCTCAAGATGAGACTCAGTGTTTGTTCAACCTCCTTCTTGGATACCCCCTGTTAACAAAGTCAGCCTCATTTTGGGATGGTGCTGTAATTGGCACATGCGTCCCATCGATGCATCCAATAACGTTTGGAAAGCCTGCAATATATAGCCAATGCTCATTAAATGTAATCTCACCAGCAATGATTTCTGTGCATATTTGAGAAACCTAAGCGATGCTGACCTGCCAGTTGGTAGGTTTGTGGCCAGGAAAACGAATAAAGTTGTGCATGAAGCGCTTTAGCGCAAGGCACACTTTACGCACCGACCGACAGACAGTTGCTTTCCCGATATGTTCAGCATCTCCAATACTGTACAGAAACTCCCAGATCCAAAAAAACGGAGAGCGATGCACATTGTTTGCAGTGAAGAGAGGGCAGACCCACGATGTGCAACGTTTGCAATGTATACATTGTATACATTGCAAACGTTAAACGTTAAAAATGGTTGAATTGTAACAGTGGTGTCGCTTTCATTTTTTCTAACATTATTAGCTGATTATATGTGTAGTGGGCTGGCATCAGTATTTGATTTTAGAATTAATTTTGAGTGTATTTCCCACAGACTATAAATTGTGGAATATTACTTTTTTTAAAGATAATATTAAGATAATTTAAGGCAACTGTAAGTGTAATTTTTATTTTATATAAACTTAAAACATTTAAAAATATTTTAATATTTTTGGGTAATCAGTTACACATTTTTTTTTAGTTCTGTGAACTTATTAGGGTTTACAGTGTATGGATGGAGAAGGTTACTCAAATAAATCAGGGATTCTGCTGAAAAACGGTAGCGCTCTCGCAAATACTCATCGGGGAAAGATAAAATGTCATATCGTGGTCTATAACCCTCTCACGGTGAATTGCACGGATTTGGGCTTCTATGTGTAACAAGTTGCAGCAGCCCTCCTGAACTTGCGCTTAAAACCCCGAACATAACTCGGTTATCTGAACAAAACCTGAACAAAACCTGCTACTTAACCTGACCATTTTGGAACGGAAATCCCAGGTTTACCATTTACCCTGGGTTAACATACCCAGTTTAGCCACTAAACCTCCTTCTTGGAATACCCCCCTGCTGTCCATGTTAATGCTGCCACGGTGTTGTTGGTGAACGGCCTAGTTTAGTTTAGGGTCAAATGTCCTTATTACTTCCTTTACGAATCACAGGTATTAACTGACCTATCAGTAAGACCCGCCAAAAGCAGATGAGCCAGTGGCTGTTGAGTATCAGTTGCACAGGAACCAGAGCTCAGACATCTGCATCTTTCAGCAACACTGGAAGATCCTCAACTCTCATATGTTGCTTATGCTAGATGTTTTAAAACACGTGTCTCTGGTACTGGTAATATTATATTAATCCAGGTATTCTGAGAGAAATGGCAATGGATTTTATTTCATTTCCTAAATCCAAACAAAACAGAGGTGATTGAATACTTTGGATTAAGCTATCAACCTGAGGCCAACTGAATCATTATGGAGCTGCACAGCCTTCGCCTTGGATCATTTATCCAGGTAACGCTAGATAGTTATCGCCACCAGCGTTGTGAGTTTACCTCAGGGCTAGAGAGCACCAGACACAAAGTTATAACTTTAAATCTAGTCCTACATCACTAGCAGTATCACACCTTCAGATCTGTAGTTGATGGTAAATGTTAGTATTACTCTCAGTAGCCAGTGGACAATAAGATGTGCAATAATATAAGATGTGCAATAATATAAGATGTGCAATATCTGTCAATCTGCCAGTCTACCTCACAGCACTCCACCTGCTTTTCTGCACTGTTTCTTAACTGTATATACTGTTCATATCCTGTGGTTATACATATTTTTATACGTATCTTTTTGTCTTTTTTATATATTTTTTTTATTTCTGACTTTTAAGTCTTTTTACCCCTCCCCTACATCTGTGTGCTAAGTGTACTGCTGACAACAAAATAAGTTTCCCCACAGAGGGAGAAAATAAAGGATATCTTATCTTATCTTATCTTAAGTTTTAAACTGTTATAACTTTGGACCTACTGTTTCCTGTTTAGCACTGGATGTGAAAAGCTGTAGCCCAGTATATCTGAAGTTTCGACTTTCCAAGTGGAACTAGTTAAAAGTACATTAATTTAATCACACCCTGTGTTACATGAGCAATGCTGATGGTGGTTGTTGTCATCTGCAGTCAGGACAACAGTAACATGAGGCTTCTGTTGCTTTAACCCATCTGCAGAAACCCTCGCCTCAAATTTTACCTAAACAACTGTATCTATTTTAAGTTTTTGTACATATCCCCGGCACATTTAAGGAAGTTTGAATCCTCCTCAATGAAAAGTGTTCCATTTGTGAAAGTTTGTCTGAAACATTTAGGGAAGAAATTGTCAGACAGGCAGTCGCCACTAAAAACTGTCAATGTTAGCAAAAGTAACTAAAGGGGGCAGGGCCAAAACGTTCTGATCTATGATACTAAAACCACCCTACGTCACTGAGGGGATACTACCCAGTGTGCTGGAAAGAATTGCTCTGCTTTTTCCAAGCTTATTTCTTCTGTTTTCAATTAAAAAGTTCTAGTTTGAGCTTAAACTATGTTGTTTTTGAACAAAAATCAGTTTACCCTCCACCTCCATGACATTCTCCCCACATCCCTGTCATGTCTACCAATATTGTCAACTAATTAACTGATCAAATATGGAAAAAGGCAGTTATTTGCTTTGAAGTTACTCTTAGTTTCTTTGTGATCTCAGTTTGTTGGTTGGTTGACAACGGTGGACCATGCTTCCCCCATTCCTGCACGATCCGTCGACAGGTGAAATCTACACTTTCCAGAGGTGGTCCTCTATCCTTTATCCAGCTTGACGAGCATCCACAACTCTTCCTCTGAGGTGCCTAGAAGTCTTTTATGTCCATGCCTTTATGTACTTTCACAAACACGTTCTCTGAATACAGCGGGGCTTCCACTTGAACCGGTTTGCCCCCGATTGATGGTTAATTCTGCCTTCGAATTAACTCTTGATTCTGGAAACTTGTGTACATTTTCTGCTCACTGACTTGTATTTTCCTCAGCAATTAAGTGAACCGAATAATTAAGGCTTTTTTTTAAATGTTTTTCTTCATCTTTGTGTATGAGTCACATCTTTTGATCAAAGTCACTTAAAAAAAGATGCCGCATTTAATTTGTGACACAATATGTTGTCTGCACATATGAACATTTATTTGTGTAGTGCATTCAATAATCTTGTTTATATGTTTTGACAGAGTGCTTTTTAAGCTGATATAAAAACTGTCTAAAAAAAGACTGGATAAAGATCTGCAAAATCAAATGTAACACACACAGCCGGTTTTGCCACAACATGAGCAAATAAAGCTCAATCGACTGCTGCCCTGACAACCCACATCAATAATGTCTACATAATCTGCCTTGTATTCAGCGTCTGGATCTGTGTGGCTGATCAAACATCAGCTCGCACAATAATTGATCGTCAAGATGGAAAATATTTGTACCAATTTGTATTAAATCCCCTCCACTTTCCCTTCAGCAACATTTCTACCAAAGATCTCTTGAATCAGCAGTGATGTATGACATTTTTAGACGATGATTCCCTCGATAGTCAGTTCAGTGAAGCTGATACAGAATGATTCTCCTAACAATGTGGGTGTTAAATACGTTCACTGTTGAACAAAAAGTCACATGCGTCAAGGTTTTTACTGAAATGATTAGGTACACTTTGGTAGTACCAGGTTGGACCCCCTTTTTATCCTTCCAATAGAATCAACTGTTTGTAACACAGATTCAGCAAGATGCTGGAAATAAGCCTCAGAGATTTAGTTCCAAGTCAACACGACTGAACGATGCAGATGCTGAAAATGAATTGGCTTCATCTGAATCTGGAGACATTTTGCCCAGTCTCTCAACATTCTGACTCTTAATGTTACTGTCAGAGCTCTATATGAATCTTTTAAAGAGTCTCTCAGGTCACAAATTGACATATACATACAAACTAATGTACCCACCTCACCTCAAGGGAGGTAGAACTACTGTATGTCTTCTTCTGGAGTAGGAGGCGCTAAAGGCCTTTTTGAGAGTTCACATCATCCAGTACGTGTCTTTTACAGAAGAGAGAAAGAATTACAAAGCTCCAGAACCTCAAACAATAGATTGAAATCATCAAGAATATAATAGACTAGTATCACAAAAAGAAGAATTCCGTCTATTTCGTACAAGATACAAGCTCTTTGAAGAATGAGATAAATCACGAAGGCTCCTGGCAAGATATGTCAATCAAAAGGAAGCGATGAGCGCCATCTCAGCCATCAGAGGTAATGATGGAAGTCTGTCATATAAGTCATTTCCTGAAGAATTGGCACCTTTACTTCTAAATTTGGAATCAATCTTTTGTGAAAGGAAATGTCCTACCCTCTTTTATAAGTGAAGTTTTACAAAGTCACCGTGAGGCAATGCAAGGCAAAGCAAGTTTATAGAACATTTCATGTACAAGACAATTCAAAGTGCTAACCCATAATAAGATTTTTAAAATGCTTTAAAAAATGAAAAAGTTTAAAAACAGAAATTAAAGACTGAGAGCCATAAGTTAGAAATAATCAAACAAATGAGATGTAAGAAACAAAGGTTTTATTGCTTTATGGTGGATTACTGAAATGCAGCAGTAAATAAAAAGGTTTTCAACTTTGACTTAAAGCAAATAAGAGTTTAGGCAGCCCTGATCAATTCTGGGAGTTTGTTTCACAGGTGAGGAGCATAAAGAGCTGAAAGTACGCGTGACCCTGACAACCTGATGGTTCTTGTTGGTTCATAATGGATCATTCTGAAAAAAATAAAGACCCCTCTGAGTGTAAAAGCTCCAGATGAATAAATTTAACCTCTCATGACAGAAAAATCTTTGCTAATCGGTTAGACCGAGTCAAAAGGTCTCTTATTCATCCAGACCAGGTTGGATTCATTCCTTCAAGATCTTCTTCTGACAACATGAGGAGTCTTGTTGACATCATGTGGGCAGGTCAAGACAGTCAGGCTGGCCGATATTTTACCATTTTACCACATATAATTTATTTTATTTTTTTTTTAAGTTTGGATTTTAATTTACTCCAGCAAGACTTTTGGAAACACTTGTAACATCTGGTAGTGAAAATATTTGGCTCTCATACAGTACCCCCCTTGAACTGTCACATCTTAGAGAAAATTTAAAAATGTCCAGGAACGTGGACATGAAGCATCAATCTATTATTAAAATGCTTCTGTCAGCCAGTGACTCTAATACACTGTCTCTTATAAGGGCATGGGAGGTAGACGTAGGTCTTTCATTCTCACAAGGAGTGGGATGGAATACTTAAAAACAAATGATTATCACAAGAATTACAGACAAGATTGGTCCAGTTTAAGATGTTAAACAGAGTATACTGGACACCTTCTAGATTGCATAAGGTAAGACTAACAGACTCTCCTGCATGTGGAAGTACCAAAACAATAGTGGCACAACTTGAGGATGTAGGACCTGGATACTGGAGACACAGGCGGCAGGATCTCCAAACAAACGTGATTTATTTAAACTAAAAAGGCTCCTGACCAGGATCCAAAACAAAAGCCCAAACTAGACAGAACGAGGATGGAGTACATGAACAAAATATAAACCATGGCATGAAGCAGACAGGACAAAACAGTGATTATGGCGAAGAAACATTACGTGGAAAACAGTCAGGGGGAAACGGTACAGACCAGCAGGGAGGAAGGGAAGGACAAGACAAGATATACACATAGGACTTAATGAGACACAGGTGCAAACAATCAGGGCAGATGGGAACAAGGGACATCAAGACAAAACTGAAACACAAGGACACGGGCTTTCAAAATGAAACAGGAACAAAACAAACTCAAAAACTGTGACAGATAGAGGAAATAGTTGGTCATCTCTTTTACCAATAGACTTAATGTACTTGGGACCCCTCTGTTTTAAATGATCTTCTCTTGCACAGTGGGTTCAGACTGTTATGCTGGGGAGGAGACTCTTGGTGAGAGTGGAAAGCCTCAGCTACTCCAACTTTCCACCAGCGGCTCCACCTCTCTCAGTCAGCTAGCAGCTTTTGAAAGACTGTCATACAGACTGTTGAACAGAAAGGAGGACTTTAATGACACGTGTACAAATACAATGCCAGGTATTTTGGAAAAATGATATAATATGTGCGCAACATTAATAAAAAGCTGCAATATTGAATGTGTGTTGTTGCTTCTGCATTTGTAGACGGTAGAAAGTACCGGGATAGCGAGATTTACAAGAAGGTGAGCGAAAAGTTGCGCGAAGCAGCATTTGTTTTGAATTTGGATACAGGAAGAAGAAGCGGAAATGACGGTAATTGCGTCATGATGTTCTCCGCACGTCGCTGGTTTGATCAAGATATCCCAAATGATTAATTACCATGTAAACGGAATATTCCAAATGTTTCAGTAACCGGAATATTAGCAATAACCCGAATTTTGACTGCATGTAAACGTAGTCACTGTCTCTTATAAGGGCATGGGAGGTAGACGTAGGTCTTTCATTCTCAGGAGTGGGATGGAATACTTAAAAACAAATGATTATCACAAGAATTACAGACAAGATTGGTCCAGTTTAAGATGTTAAACAGAGTATACTGGACACCTTCTAGATTACATAAGGTAAGACTAATGGCACTTTTGCACTAGTCTCACTTCAGCCCGGCTCGGCTCCGCGCGGCTTTACACGGCTCCACACGTGTGTTTTTCCACTGCCAGGGGAGAAGTGGGGGGGTTGGGGTGAAGCTGACGTACTCGATTGCGCAACCGCTTTGTTCATGTCGGCGCTGATCAGAAATCAGCTGGAGCCGCGAGCGGCTGAGAGTAAAACAGCCCGTCTACATCCCTTTTTTAATTCTCTCCTCAGCCACCAGGTTTATGAACATCTGCACCTCAGAGTTAGATCACCAAACAGACGTTTGTGCTGTATAATAAAATCGCCGCGAGCCGCGAGTCGCCTCGCGCTGACTCCCGCTTCCTGATTCAAACGTTTGACGGCCCCGCCCCCCGACCAATCAGTGGCGAGGAGGGTGATGACGGCCCCGCCCCCGACCAATCGGTGGCGAGGAGGTGGTGACCTCAGAAATAGTCCCTGCTCAGCCCGCTATAGAACCTGGCTGAAATGGTTACAGAAAAAAGTATCGACTTGGAGCGGCTTTACCCGCCTCAGCCCTAGTGCGAAAGCGCAAAATGGGGCCGTGGTGGGTAGAACCGAGGAGAAGCGATACTAGTGCAAAAGCGGCTTAAAAGACTCTCCTGCATGTGGAAGTACCAAAACAATAGTGTCACAAGTGAGGATGTAGGACCTGGATACAGGAGACAGAGGTGGCAGGATCTCCAAACAAACGTGATTTATTTAAAAAAAGGCTCCAAGGTGTTAAAAAGGTGTTTTGTTGGCATCTTTTTTTTATTACTCTTCTTATTTATTTTTGTTTTCATATATAATAGTTTGTTTTCATATATAATTGTACACATGTCATCAGTCTACACACAGAAATCCGAAATCAGAAAAAAGGTTTATTGCCAAGTATGTTACTGGACATACAAGGAATTTGTTCTATCATAGTTGGTGCAACAGATTTTTCTAAATAATATATATAGTATATGCGCATTGTAAAGTGATTCAGTGAGTTGAATGAGAGAGCAGTCCAACAATGTGCAGGTGATCACAGTGCAAGTTTCCAAAGTGCGAGCTGAGCGTTAATGTAACGCATAGAGTGCAGATGAGAGTCATGACAGAGGTAGGGTGTGGGGGAGAGGAAGAGTGTCAGGGTGGGTTTTGTATGTTATTTCACGGAAAAAGCAAATAAAGTTCAAGTCATATAAAAAGAGTCCTGAGATTTTAAAGAGGACCTATTATGAAAAACAAGTTTTTTCTTGCTTTAATATATATAAAGTGGTCTCCCCTCAGCCTGCCAACTCATAGAAGGAGGAACTAAATTCTGCAGTGTCTGTACAGCCGCCCGGATGAGCCGTCCAGTGTGATGTGGATCTACGAGCCGTTCAGATCCTTCGATTTACACAGGTTGGCCTCCGATGCGTGAAACCACGCCCACAACTAACTCCGCCGGCCGGAGCTTCTGCCATTTTTTCGTAGCGGTGTATCGCGTCATTCAGGCAACCAATCAGCACAGAGCCTCATTATCATAGCCCCGCCCACTCAGAATCCTGCATAGATAATGAGGTTAGAGAATGGGATGATAAAGACATGGCTCAGAGGCTGAATTTCTAATTCATTTAGCAAAAACAATCAAAAGCTTGTTTTTAAGACATTCAAGGCCTGTTTAAAATAGGTATTAGATGCCATAATAGGTCCCCTTTAAGTAAAGGAACCTCAATGTCACGTCCAAGAAATCGGTTTGATATGGTGTCTTATCGTCCCTGAGGTGGCCAGCAGAAGATCATTATATTCCCACACCACGATGCTTCCACTATCAAGACAGGAGGGACCCACATTCTTATGACATTTACGGCCATTTCTGACCTTACATTCTGAATCTTGAGCTTCATTAAACCAGCCAACACGTTTCCTTCCCTCTATTGTCCAAAGTTGGTCATCCTGTGTGAATTGCAGCCTAAATCTCCTGATCTAAACTAACAGGGAGGGAGACCTGAAGTACTTTGCTGCTGTAGAGCACCTGCTTCTTGAAAATTCTGGCCATTCTCTTCTGACCTCTGAGATCAATTGGTATATTCACCCAGAAAACTGATGTCAACTGGATATTTTCTCCTTTTTGGCCATCCTCTGTAAACTTTATAGATGGGATAATGTCAAAATACTAGCAGATCTGCAGTTTTTGAAACACAGAGACCAGTCCATCTGGTACCAACAACTATGCCACCTTCAAAGACGTGTTTTCTTCCCTAGTCTTATGTCACGTTTGAACTTTAGCAGAGTGTCTTCACCATTCCTAAAGACACTGAGCCCTTGTCATGCGATTGGTTGATTAGATTTTGGCATCAATGAGCAGTTGAACAAGTGTACTAAAGTAGCCTGTGAGTGCAGATCAGGAGCTTCCTGAGAGCTCAGCTTGGTAGGAATACTGGCCCTCCTTTGACAGGTTTCTGTTCCCAACTACGACACTCTCATGTTTAAGTGTCCTTGGGCAAGATAGTGAAGGTTATGCACTTCTTTTTTTTTCAAAATGTTATTAAAACACAACAAGTTGGAATAAGGTTCTCACTTGTCACTGTGGATAAAAGTGTGAACCCATGAGTGTAATGTAATGGAATGATTGACAGGTCAGCACCGTAACAATAGGTCTCAGGGGAATACAGCTAAGACAGTGAATGACATGTTGTTCTTTTAGGAGTAAGGATTTCATCACAAACCAGCTTAATAACCCTCAGTGAAGAGGACATCAATGTCGCTAAGAAAGCAGCTGATGCCTTCAAAGTTGAGGGTTTTAACTTGGTTCGATGTGAGGTGTTAAAGCTTCTTCATTTACTGTATATAGCTCCATCCAGTTTCACAATTTTCTGTACCAACTGGATCGCAAAAAGGTGGGAGACCAATTTATGAAGAGGCAAATCTCGTGAAAGAGAGGTTATAGTGGATGTGAATTATTGCGGCTGCTACCTTGTACACTGATTTAAGTATGACTGATTTTTTTTACTCTTTTAGCTGGGTTTAATAATTGCATTGTCAAACATGTCTGGATTATGTGTATAACATGAATACAATTCAAAGGAAACAATTTGCAAGTAATTCAATTCTGTTCTTGACAGAAAATAGTTCAAAGGCATCATATGATGACTGGATATGAGATTTGAAATGTCTGAGGCACCGTTATGCTTACCCCTGAGTTGCATCACTTCTTTTTTTGACAACACTGCAAGAGCTTTAAAACTGGAGAGACCGGTTTCTGTTGAACGGATTGTTGTGTCAATATGTGATGTAATGTACTTTATTTATATAGCACTTTACAACAGCCTTTTGGGGCACCAAGGTGCTTTTCAGCAAGTAATAGATAAAAAGAAAGGAGAATAAATAAGAACAATCAAAAACAATAAAACAATAAAAACAATAAAAATCAACAAAATCTAATAAGATAAAAGTTTCATCACACTGCTGGGTGTTAAAAGCCATCTTAAATAGGTGGGTTTTTAGCCTAGATTTAAAAATGCTGAGGTCAGAAATAAGCCGCATCTCGGCGGGGAGCTTAATCCAGACCCTGGGGGCAACGGAAAAGCCTCGGTCACCCCAGTGTTTATATTTTGACCTCAAGACTTTTAGCAAAAGTTGATTAGTTGAAATACAAGGGTGCAATGACATTAACAGCTTTAAAAACAAACATCAAAAGTTTAAAATCACTTCTATAAAGGACGGGAAGCCGATGAATGGAGTTAAGGACAGGAGTGATGTGCACACGTCTGGTAGTGTTGGTTAAAAGACGACAGCAGCATTTTGCACAAGTTGAAGGCGATTGAGAGAAGACTGGGAGACTCCTACATAAAGTGCGTTGCAATAGCCTAACCGTGAGCTAATTAAAGCAAGGACATGTCCTGGACCTTCTCCAGGACATGTCAACTTTGAAACATTTCAACTTTGGCCAAGAGACGAAACTGGAAAAAACTTGTCCCCACCACATTGTTGATTTGTTTGTCAAACTTCAGATGACTGTCAAAGGTCACTACCAGATTTCTGACGGTTGAACTGATCTTTGAAGTTAAGGAGTCACAGTATCCGCAAACACAACACATTCCGTTTTTTTGTCATTTAAATGAAAAAAAAAATGGGCCAACCAGTGCTTAACTTCAGTAATACATCTGGACAAAGAACATGGTGCACCATTTGGCTTCACTGGCAGATAGATTTGTAAATCATCAGCACAACAGTGAAAAGAAAGATTATCCCTGGCTATATTTGACCCAAGTGGTAACATATTCAATGAGAAGAGGATAGGGCCAAGAATACATCCTTGTGGGACTCCGCATGAGAGAGGACAGGTCACCAACCATGACGTAGTTCCAGTTCCTCTGACATATTTATTCTGTGTCATGATGTGGCAAAAGTTTTCAGCAGTTGGCAGTCTGAGGCCTCATCCATAAACCAGTCCATAAAGATCATATTAGAAATGTTTGTGCAAACAAAGATGGACAATGAAAAAAAAAAGCTGCGTGCTCACAAATCTTCAATTGCTCCACTATATATCACTGCCCATGAGGAAATGTGTGCTTCTGGCTTATTAACCTTCCTATAATCATCCATATTTAGCTGCCGTCATCTATGTAAAGCATTTTTCTAACATAAAAAATTAAGACAGAGCAGAAAACAACCACTGAACAGTGTTCCCATTCATCCTGCAGCAGTGCCAGGGCATAGATCAGGCAGGGATGCTAGTGAGTGTCACTGTGGCATCATCCATGTATCCAGCAGTCAGACCGGCTACTTCAATAATTAAGACGGTGATATATTTTTGGAAATACGATTAGATGCTAATGAGAATCATTTAACACAACAGTGATTAAATGTGCTGTGTTCTTTGTTTGAGACTGTCCTCCCTCACTGCTTTGTGTGATTTCTAAGCAACAACACTCTACTATGTTCTCATCATCTGCTGGCTGCCCATTTTGTGAGTTCATTGTAAAAAAAAAAAACCCCAACAAAATAAACATCTAAACTCAAAGTCCTGTCCCTGTAAACTAAAAACAGCAGCCCCTCAAACCATAACAAACACTGCTCCGGTCAATCACTGGGGGAGGATTCGTGCCTGAGATGGGGAGCGTTTTCTCTGGAAGCACTGAAAGCGGTGAGCGGAGACAACACTGAGACAGCTCTCTATGTTTTGTTGATGTTTTTTTTCAAATATCAGCAGATGTAACGTCACCCAGAAATCCCTTACCCTACCTTTAACTTAAAATGTTAATAGTCTGAATACTACTATTATCATTACTTTGCAAGCAAAGCCATCCAATATATCTGATTTCAGTAATTACTTTTCCAAATAATGGTTTTCATTCAATAATTCAGTCTTAACTGAAATCACTTTTATGTTCATTAAGATGCAACAATGAAGCTGTCACAGAGGTTTCTTCTGATTAAAACTGTTCATTTAAATGAGTGGTTTTCAGCCCTGGTCCCCCAGATCTGCTGTCCTTCATGTTTGAGACGTCTCTCTGATTCTAATTAGTGATCGTTATCAGCTTGTCATCAAGGTCTGCACAAGTCTGTTAATGACAGTCATTTGTATGAGGGTGTGCTGAAGCAGGGAAACGTCTAAAACATGCAGGACAGCAGTTCTTGAGGACCAGGGCTGAAGACCACTGATCTACATCTACAGAACAGAACAGAGTCATTTCTTTCTGCAGCCCTCACCTCCTCCGCTGTCCTTCTCCTCTTCCTCGATGCTGTTTTTGATGCTGTCGTACTCCTCGTCGATGTTCTGGTTGCCTCGGATCTGGCTGAGCACGCGCCGGGCCTTCTGGGTCAGCCCGTGCTGGATCAACCAGCGAGGGCTCTCCGGCAGGAAGAGGAACCCCAGGAACTGGAGCACAGCGGGAAGCACTGAGAGACCCAACATGTACCTGGAGGTGGAGGGGGGGAGGAACACGTGGAGCGAGACAGATGTTTTAATCTGGAAGGTTCTCAAGATACTGTCAGATGTGTCAGATGGTTGAGTTCATCAAAATTAAAGCCCTCTTAAATAGGGGTGGGCAAAAATATCGATATGGCAATATATCGCGATACTTTTCCAGCCGATTCAATATCGATATTCAAAATTTGAATATCGATTTTTTTTTTATTTTTTTGTTTTGATATATATATATATATATATATATATATATATATATATTTATTCATTTTTTTTTTAAATATTTTTTATCCCCGATTTTTTTCCCATTATATCACCCAGTGCTCCTACCTAAGTGACAGTCCTGGGCATTGCCACTCTCTACCAACCCTGGGAGGGCCCTGCACTCAGCTCCGGTTTTATTTCACGTTTTATTTCATTTTATAATTTATTTTTTATATAACACAATTGCCTGTCCTTAAAAAATGAAAAATAATGCACAGAGGTTTATTTATTTATGGATTTATATCTATACTGACTGATCACTGTGCCTGTCCTTGGTTTTAGTACCCATCTTTCTTGTGTTTATTATCATTTGCCACATAATTAAAGCAACCTCATACTAAATTTAATGTTAATTTCATATGATGTAAATAATATGATAAAAAAATATATACAAATATGTTGTAACTTTAGCTTGTATAGTTATAATAAAACATTGTTTTGACTCAGTTTGTCCCATGAATTGTCACTATAATCTGATGAACATGCAACTCGGATTTTAAGATCCATCACTATCATCTGATGTACATATATACAACTTGGATTTTAAGATGTGTAATGCATTTTTAAATTTTTCGGTGAACTATGTAGAATATAATAATCGGGATATCGCATAATCGGGATATCGCAATGTGTATCGTATCGTGGCTCAAGTATCATGATGCGTATCGTATCGTGAGGTCCCTCCCAATACCCACCCCTACTCTTAAAAGCTATTCAAGCATGTATTTAGAATTTATCTTTAACATATAACAGGTTAATTTGCATGGAGATCACGGTTAAAATAATTTCTACTTCAGCGAGGTGTGCCTCTAATGAAATCACAAACTCCCAGATATCATTGTGTCGGCTCCAGAGCGTCAGCTTAGGATTACCACAAATATTCAGAGGTTCATTTGCATTATTTCACGTGTATGACGTGGAGAATAGCACACGAGAGGAGTCCAAATGAGGTCCACATGGCACAACCTTTCTTCTCTTGTGGTGTCTGACAACTGCAATGTGATTGGTCAGAAATCTGAAGTGCACTTGAGTTTCTCAATAAGTATCACATTTCCTGGCCAGAATGACGTTTGTTCTTGTTCTGGTCACGTCGAGAAAAGAACATATTTCTCTGTTCTCTGCAGTGTTGTCTCTTTTGTCCCCAGACTGTGTGACCCCTTTAAAGTAAATGTTACAATACACAGAGCTGAAGACTCACTGAAATGACAGTGTCGTTTTCCAATATCACAACTGAATAACATTAGCCAAACAAAGCCAATGATACACTTATATTAGTATTAGTATTGACAACACACTCTGATAAAAATACTAAACAGATCACTGATGAACGTGCCAGGAATGCAAACATTACAGGCTAAAAGCACATTGAATGAGTGAAAAGAACACTGTTATGATGGAAGATTGATGTAAACAACTAGCTTTGTATTGGTTTTCATCTCCTGCACAGGCATCTACGTCAGTCAGAATAATTCATTCTCTAAACTCAATAAGAGTCTCCAAAGAGCCATTATCATGTATGAATCACACCAACCGAGGACTTTGTGAACAATCTCTGGCGCGGACATCAGAAGTGCTGCTAAAGCAAATCCTTTCAAGAGAGAAAAGAACGTTTCTTCTCTGGAATCTCAATATTCAACCGCTCTGGAGGCTGGAAACTTGTGTCCAGTATGACGGCACGAAGGGATGCAGACGTAGACAGAAAAACAAGCAGACGATGAAAAGAGCAGAAGTTCATGAAGAGAGGAGCCTGGTATCTTTTTAATGCACAACACAGTTAATGTTGAGGTTGGCATTGTGCATGTGGTGGCATTTTGAATCTGGCATCATTTGAGATAAGAAGCCAAAGAAAAGGTTTCTAGCTATATGACGAGCAAAGGGAGATGGGGATCCTGGCAGCCTTTGAAAAGGCTTTTATGTGGCTGTCCTTACCCACACATGCACTCATGATAACAAACACTAAACGCCCTTCCTCATACAGGGTGGGTCCTCCTCGTGCTGCTCCAGCAGCTCTGACCCCAGTGTTTCCCTGCACAATTTTAATGAGACGGTCAATCTTATCACCTGGACCTGTCTGAGGTTGATATGTTGTGGCTGATAAAGCGTGTCACATTCAGCACAGAGCTGCTTGCTGTTATCTGTTTTGAGAGCAGCAGGTGTTAAACCTGCGTCTGGTTGTCTGACCTCCATCCGTCATGCTGCAGATAGCTGAAGGCGCCATCGACGAGGCTGGCGGTCAGCTGTCCGCCGGTGATGAAGAGCGTGTTAACGGTCACTAGCTGACCCCTGAGGTGGGGCGGAGAGGCCTCGGCGATGTACACGGGCACCGTCATGGAGGCAATACCTGCAGAGAGGGAGAAGCCGCCGTTAGAGGGAGGCGCGGTTAGTAATGGGATCAATTTGTCAGAAGGAAGGGGGGCCCTCTTATAAACCAAAGGGGGGTCCACCAGGAAAAGGTTTGGGAACCACATGACATCCTTACCATGGGGGTTTAATATCAGATTAAACATTAAACCTCAGGTTAGCGAGCAACACATCTCATTTCATTTCATTTCATTTTTATTTATTACGATCATGGAAATATGCAAAGAAAAGAAACAAACAAGTAAAATGACAACACAATCAAAAGCATATTCCATAACCAGAAAGGAGCAGGAAGAAGAAAATCTTATTATACCTGCCCCTCCCTCAAAACAAAATTGAACAATAATAACAGATGGTCTGCACAATTACTTAGTTAATATCACAAGAAAAGAAAAACAAGAAAATAAAAGATAAACTGTCTGTCTCCATACGCATATATTATATATTTAGACAATTTCATCCATACATTGCTATTTTTTTCTCTTTAAATTTATTTTTAAACTGAAATATGTTTATACAGCCCTTTAAATCATAATTTAATGAATTCCATAACTTAATTCCAACATCAGTTTTGAATCACTGCAGCTACACAACCAAAGATTGAGATTAATTGTTGTTGTTGTGTTATTACTGTGTTAATACTTTTATTACTGTTGTTGTTCACACAGGCTATTATTTATGTGCTTCAACTTATCTTTACAAGGCTATAAAAACAGCATTGTTTGCTATTAATCACAAAATACTAGTATTGCTATGCTCCCCCCGGCTTTATACACAAACTTATAATATATAATGGCAGTTTCATGGTTTTTCAGATAGATATGAACACATATTTATGTATGACCAATGACACAAAATCCACAATTATTCAAAGTAAACTAAAAGCAAAATCATAAAAACACACACATACATTATACACACCAGTGTTGTGTTGGCTTGTGATAAATATGTGTGATGAAACTCCTGTCACATCTTACTAGATTGGCTGACATTTGACTTTTGCCAGTGCATCTGCGGATTATTTGAAACAGACTCATGAATAGTGTTTTAAATTGCAAATTACTTGTTTAGTAGAACTTTGACCTTATTTGACAAGACTAAACAAGCGTGGCTGCGCGGGGAAACCCGAGAAACCAACAGTTCATCTCATGTGCTGCTCTGATCTGGAAAAACAGCCAGTCCCAGACACGCTGAATACACACCGATACGCCGAGCCGCATGCAGACTTGTGTACTCGCATCAACACAGAGCAGCCTGTGTGCCGGCGATGCCGAGGAGCAACGTGGCCGACGCTCTCTGCAGCTGGCTCCAGATAGGCTCTATTAATAGTCCGCCGCTGCCTTCTATACGCCCTCCTCTCCCTCCTGCCAACACCCTGCCCTAAACCGCCACCATGACTACGTGGCTGCCCGTTGCTGTGGAGACCACTTGCTGGGGAACCAGCCGCGCTGTCTCCATGCGTGCACCACGCTGTGGCGGCTCTGGGAAGACGAATCGATAGCCAAGAGAGAGAGGGGAGGATGGTCTTTCTTCCTCTTTTTCAGAAGAGAAACCACCGTCATTTATAGTTCAAAGCTCAGTTACAAAGCACTTCAGTGCAGAGCATTAAAACATGGAGTCAATTGAGTGAGAAAGTCACTGTTCGATATCCTGTGGTCAAGTTTCCTCACAGTGCTCAGCGTGATCAGAGAAAAGGCCCCAATGCCGACTGGGAAACACTCAACCGTTACACCAATTCAGTCTCATATTCCACGCGGTTCCTCGACTTCACGAGCGTAGCCCGAGGACCGGGATCCGAGTCTTTATCTTCGTTATGACTAAAAAGGATTATCGTCTCATGGCGGATATCCGAGATTGAAATCACTGCCGAAATCTAATCAAATGCTCTTTGGCACGAGGCCTTTCTGCTCAGACCGACCATATTAGAAACCCATTCATGTGCGTCAGGAAGATCCTACTGAAAGGCAGAAACTAGAAAAACCCAGCCTTTCACCTTGGCTTCAACAAGGACGTAGAAATGAAAGCTTCAGTAGAGAAAATGATCATTTTACTGTGAAGAAAAAGAAAACAACTGAAACTCTCCTCACATATGCAGTTTTCCTGCAGCGGGAGGTCATCTATGGTTTTAGTGTTCTGTATTTGTGACCCGCCACCTGTGGAGGATCAGGAGAGTCATATAAATGGTAGTAAGGCATCATCATCAGGTATTAATAGGGAGATACGTGATTAAATTGGATTGCCAATTATTTAATAAATCCATAGCCTACTCTCGAAAGTGCTTTTATACTGAATATTTCTTGAGCTTTTAAAAAAATAATTATGTAATTAATAAATAAATTATTAAATATTTTGTTAAATATTTGATGTATGTTCTTTTTCTTCTTTCTTTTTTTTTTAAAGAAAATATACAAATCATGTTATTTTAATTAACTGACTGGTTCCAACAAAGAGATTTGAGGCCTCTGGCGGCGGTGGATAAGGAGGCGGAGAAGTCATCTGCCAATTAGAGGGTCACTGGTTTGATTCCTGGCCTTGATGCTCACTTGTTGAAGTGTGCTTGAGTTGACATTGAACTTTCTCCCAGTAGGTTAATTGGTCTGAGATTTCTTTAATGATGGAATAAAAAGCACTGCAAAGCCTAAAAAAATTAAATAAAAGGAATAATAACGAAACTAAAAAGAAACTAAGTAAAAGAAAATCTGTGTAGACTACTAAAGTGTATGAATGTGAGTGTTAATTGGGGACTAGTATAAAAGCCTTCTGGGTAGTCCAAAAGACTAGAAAAATGCCTTTCAAATGTAGTCCATTTAGCATATGCTTAGATAAAGATACATTAAACATACAGAATTGAGTCTAAATGTTTCTTCAACTTCAATAGTTCGTCTCAAACATACCTTCACTGTAGATATGCTGCT
This sequence comes from Cololabis saira, assembly GCF_033807715.1. NCBI lineage: Eukaryota > Metazoa > Chordata > Actinopteri > Beloniformes > Belonidae > Cololabis > Cololabis saira. The sequence continues at coordinate 24,746,500 of NC_084609.1, forward strand.
ATAGAGCTAATTATAAGTATTTCATAACTATCTTTGTTGTCCATTGTTCTTGTAGTTTGTTGTGCTGGTGTGCATTGTAAAAAATACAATTAGTTTTTATTTGTTTTTATTTTGCATTAGCTCGCTGGACAGTAAAGCAGACAAGCTAAACGTAAGCTAACACCATTTTGTTGACATTTTAACTCCCCAAGTCCTCATTTCATTTCAGCTCTAAGTAATTTCAGATATCATTTCAGTCACAACATCTGAAAAGAGAATGTTTGATCATATTGGATCAGAATAAATGAAACATTGTAGATTAGCATGAGCTAAGACAGTCAAGCTAAAACAGCTAACTTCTGGTAACTGAGCTAAAGTGGGTTGTTTTGACTTCCAGACATCCTTGTTCTGCTCTTCAGAAAACCATCCGGGAGACGTCTTCATCATTTTTTTTGGGGTGGGGTTCAGTTCCTGACGCTCTTTCCTTTCCCTGCTGGTCCTTTTTAATTCCTTTCAGCATTTATTTTGCCGTATTCTTTAATATTCTCTCCGACTCCTTGTTGCTCCCTGGGTTTCAATACCTGAGCTGACAGATCCTTAGGATATTCTGCTGTGGCATTTCATTCTTCAGTTTTTATTAAAATAAAATTATTTGCTACTGCTACCTCTAAGTTTCGTGAACTTCGGTCCCACACCTGCATCTCCCTGACATTAGCTATATATCTTTGCATTGGACTGCATTATTGCTTTTCCTCTTATTTTACAATCGCCTACGGCATCTGATGTGTGAATACAGAAAACACTTTAATCTGAAAGTGAATTCTTGTCATTTTTGTGAGGAGGACCATGAAGAATATTTTATTCAACGTCCTTTCTTTTATGCTTCTCAGTGAGAAAATTCATTACAGTTTTACTCAAAAAAGAAGAAGTCAAAAATGTAATGGTCTTATATTTGTATGGATTTCCATGTATGCCCTCTGATGACAAAAGAAATACTTGTATTCATGTTTGTAAATGATAAATTCCAATTAATTTCCATGGAAAGTTTAAATTGGAACGTGTCAGTAAATTCACAGCTTAACATCCCATTGAAAGTTTCTCCAAAGTTTCTGGAAATTCATCAGAAATGTTCTCGTCTTCTGCAAGCTTTAACTGAACAAATCAATGTTGAAGACCATACAGACTAGAGGTAGTTTTAAAGCTGCTGCTGAAAGCAAAACTCTTAATATAATTAAAGTTTTGGTATTTTGTTGTTATCTCAGACATATATATTTCCTCTTTATTGATAAGTACGTCGATGGGGACAATGCAAGGTAACGTACGCTGATGGAAGTGTGTAACTTCCATCAGCGTACTGTAAATAAGTGCAGATGTCATCCGTGCTCATAACAATGTTAGTTCAATGTTATTGAGCAGCAGCTCAAGAACTGACAAACATTTACCTGTGAATTACTGAGCCACGTCTGTATAAACTCTTCAACTTGCAGTGAATGTCACCGTGGCACGTGCCCGGACGCTGACGTCCACCCTGTCTCATATTATTGATTTTGGCAGCAGAGCAGCGTGATGACTGATTGGATATTTGCTCCGACACCTGTTCCTTTCAAACCCATCGACTGATGTGACTGACACAGAGGTCCCTCTGAGTCAGAGAGGTGTTGATTGACTCAACAAGATATACAATATTAATTGAGCAGGAATTGGCTTTATGTCTCCCAGCAGATTTATCTAAAAATAAAAAAATAAATGACCCTCCTTACGTGTGCACCGAGTATAACGGATGGATAGGGACATCTCATATCTATTTGATAGACCAATAGTGAATATGTGTGTCTGCACATATGATTTATTACCATTAAATGTGCACACATTTCAGCATTCTCACTGACTGCTCAAGATAAAGATCCAGCATGGCAGCAGACAATATAAAAAGGTCATTGAGCCCTTTTAAGAATGTACCATCCCAGTTTGTTTGTTGTGTGAAACACAATTCAGGGCATTTCAATGCTGAATAACTAAAAGTAGATGGGTGGTACTATAAGATGTCACAACAGGTGAAAAATCTTCTTCAGAGCTCTAAAGGTCATAGTTTGAGATTCATGAACCATTCATTCAACCAGTCATTCATTCTGTGGATGCTATAAAGACATGAATGTCTGTAAGAAAGCAGATTCACACATGGATGAGAAGTGGTCATGGCAGGGGAAACACAATAAGTATATCTTTTATGAAATTCTACACTACTGAAAAGGAGTTAGGGATCTCACACTGCTTTTCTGCACTCTGGAAAATTAATGCCTGTATCTGTATTCATCTCCCGCAGCCAAATCCCTTCGTCCTCCTTCTTTTCTCCACTGTTTTTTGCCTCCTCGGTCTCTGGTATATCAACAATATTTCAGCAGTGACTCACGGGCATGTCTCCGTCCAAGCCTCGTGAGACAGTACCGCTGATGCTGATACGTTTAGTGTATGATGGATCATCTCCATCTCACATCTACAGCTGGTGCTGACAGGGAGAATATGTTCGAGCCCTTTAAAGCTAATACATTCCTGGATTACCAGACTGTAAAAAGGTTAAATGCCCAACAGTTTTGCTTCGGTTTATTGATCAAATAAAATTAAGTTTTTCTGGCTCAGAGTCTCTGGAGTCGAGCTTCACTGTCATCTTATGTTTATTTGCTTTGAAGTGATCAGTGACATCATCTTTTACACTCACCAGTCTCTCTATATGGTACATGAGCAAATATTGGTATTTTTCATACACAACGATCTTTAAGATTTACAGATAAAGCTCCAAAAGAGAAAATATTATAGCGTACTACTGACCATGTCTGTCACGACTGGTGTGGTGAGGACCCAGATGCAGGAGAGCGAGAAGGCAGGAGTTCCAAAAAACAGGATTTATTTTAAAGAAACCAAAAAGCAAAGCGCTCCTTAGCAGGATCAAAAACACAAACAGGAACAGGAACAGGGATAAAAAAACTAGAGCAAAAATTTGTCAGGACACATGGAGGGAAGCACAGTGCGGAACCACAAGGAGCAAGGGAATGACAAGACCAGATATACACAGGGGATAACGAGACAGAGGTGCAGACAATCAGGGCAGATGGGACACAGGCGGGGCAAAACAGAAACACAATGTCAACCACTGACAATGTCTAGTCCTAATAGGGCACTCAATCTATCCCACAACTAGTCATGAAAACTAGTATACAACCAGTGGTCATTATGTTAGCCACTAGTAATCCATGACATTGTTTTGTGTGTATGGCAGCAATGACATAATGTCCAGAAGTTAATTGTGCTGATTAAATCACTGCATAGTCCCCTACAAAACTCCACCTACTGTACTTACTGACTAGGGAGTGGTACACTACACACAACGAGCAGGGGCTGATATTGGACACAGCTTTGGACTAATGGAAGCTCTTGGAAAGCTCAATAGGGAAGTTTGTGGCAGTTCCCCAATATTTGCAGATTGGAAAAGCTGCATGTGATGCTTGATTTGGTGAGCTTAATTAGTTTGAGATACAGTCGCGCCAATTACACTCACAGATGGTTAAAGTTAAAAACATTGGAGGGCAGCCATGCTGTTTTGGATACACCGGAGAACATGTTGTTGTGGTAGAGTATATGAGCCCCTTCCTCATTGCCGGACACCGCCAAGTTTAATACCCCAATTTAGCACATTGTCCTTTTGACATTAGTTGATAAGAGGTTGGGCTTTGAGCTGGCCACCCCACTAACCTGCTTCTGAGGACACTTATTAGGTCAGGTCCTCATCCTCAAACCCGAAGTAACTACCCCCACCCAAAAAAAACACACAAAAACAGAATATTATGTTGTCATTCAGGGAAGCAAGGATCTGGCACCGCGCACAGTGCTCCATCAGCCAACACTTTCGATGTTGGTGAAGCCAGCAATGCCAACCAAACGGACAGGGTGGTCGTCATGCTATGCAGTACCACTCGATAACAACTCCTGACTCCTCTTCCCTCCCCTCAACTTAACTCTGCGTCAGGCACCGGGGAGGCAGCCCTTGCATTTACACTCCCCAGCGTGTGCTAATCTTTAGTTCTCCATCCAGGGAAAGTAACGAGGTCTAATCTAAAAAGTGACATTGAGGAGGACACTGAAACCCCTCCATTGCCACAACCACTGAGGGTGTAATATTTTCACAATGCCAGTCCCAAGCACAGATAAATGGGGAGGATTGCAGAGAAATGTATTTTTTTATGCGACCATTTGGCTTAAAGGTTTTTCTCCCACAAGGGGAGTTTGTTTTTTAACTTGCCATTGCTTTTCTTGATATTTGAAGGGTTTACTCTGGGTCTCTGAATTCTCTTGTATTGTAAAAGACGCCATAAAAATAAAATTGAATTGAACTGAACGCCATCCAGTGCAAATCACTATGTGGAAAAGGTTATTCTACCGGGATGACCTTTTAAAAAAGGGAAAAGTCAAAAGTAGATGCGAGTGGAAAAAGCTAAAGCCAGAAAATACTTCATGTTTTTTGTCTTTTTTTCATCCTGGTGACTTATACCAATCATTCTGTCCAATTTTAGAGAGAAATTGTTCAACCCTTTGTGTGTTATTACATTTTAACTTTAAAGACCTACTAAATAGCAGAAGAGTAATGAAAAGAAGGCTAACTTCAACCACATCCTGAATCAAGTAAGCTTGGCAAAGACTTAGGCCCAATCCCAATTCAACTTCACTCGCCCTTCTTTTCTCCACTCGCACTTCTTTTCTTCCCTAACCCCTAAAAAAGAAGGGGGAGATTTTAGGGCACTTGAGATCTAGGGCACTTGGCCCAGGTGCCTGTCCCATTTCTCCTACTCCCCCTCGTTTTCATCCCTAACCTGATCAGGAAGCAGAGAACCAAAAGCTGTTTTAATTTCAGCTGTAGAGCTGTTAATATGGCACTTTATTAAGTTTTAATATTTTTTCAGGTATAAAGGTAACCTTTAAGATCCGCAACCGGGGCTCAGTTTATCCAAATAACGCCTGTTAAGAAATTTGCTACGGCGTAGGGTACGGCGTACAGCGCGCGTCGCCGCGTACATCGACGCAGAGCTTACGGCGATGGTTACGTAACCTACGCCGTAGGCTCTGCGTTGGTGTAACGCGGAACCATAAATCCCTTTATTCTGGCGTAATCTTCGGCAACTTTATCTGAAAGTGTGTAAATTACCCAGATAACAGCTGGATTACTTGGTACGTGGTTTCTGAAAACTATTATATCAGAAACATCCAAAACAAATCTGACGAGTCACAGGATTATTTCTCTCTATTTCTCTGAGACGAGTCTGCCTGTTTGTCTTCGGTCGGCGAGTCAAATCGACGCAGATCCTACGGCGTAGGTTACGTAGCCTACGGCGTAGCTTACGTAGCCTACGGCGTAACCTAACAGCCTTTACTCCGGCGCGATCTTAGCGAACAACGGACAAAAAAGGGATTATGTACATTCACTGAGTGAATATTATGAAAGTAAAATATTGCTTTGCAACTAGAAATGTAATCAAAACGCATTTTTATGCAGAAACTAACTCAAAATATTGATTTTATTCACAAAAAAATAAGAAATGTCCGCCATGTTTTTTTTTTTATTCAGTCCGCAAATGACGACGAAAAGCATTCTGGGAAATGTTCATACCCCCTCGCTTGCCAAGTCAGCATCTGAAATTCCTCGATCCGTAGGGGCTATTCTCAGCCCCTAGCCCTCGTTATGCCCCCTCCCCCTTGGTGAAAAGAGGAATTGGGACACCATTACCCTCACGGGAACGCGCAAAAGTTAGGGTTAGTGAAGAAATCGAGGGCGAGGGGGAGTATTGGGACGCAGCCTTCGTCTGGTTTCCCTGCATTGAACTTTGTTTTCCAGGGGCAGAACCTACAGATGTGAGAAAAACTTCCTCCAGACTCTATGAACCATGAACAATGTGACATAGGGAGATCAACAACCAGACAAGTACCAACAAGACATCCCAAAGGGTGTGTGAAGGAGTAGGAAAGTTGGTGTATGACTGTTGCTGGTCTGGCAATAAACACTTGTCACACAGTGTCATGAGCAATTCTGCATTTTGTTTCTTAATAATGGTGGCTCTTCAGCAGTCTGCACAAGTCCTTGCACCTGTACCTCATGGTTTGGTATATTCTGTATGATTTGAAATGATTGTAAATTAGGTATGAAACCCCTTCCACAGGAGAAAATCTTTGCAAACCTCGGGGTGCCAGATAGCTGACTTAGTTGAGCAGGTGCTCCGTGTACAGAGGTGACAGGCACAAATTTGGGGAAATGAATGGTTCAGGCTAGATTCATGTGGCATGAACAATAAACATTTGGAGAAAATGTGATGCTCTCATATTGCTCTGCTGAAACTGCCCAGCAAACGAGCAAATCAGCTGCATTTTACTTTCTCTTTACTCCCTCTCTCATTAACCAGCTGCACACTGAGCACCAAGGACAGCTCCCAGTGCTCGCAAACACAAACACAGCCTGAGGTCCTTGTCGTCTAGTCGTCCTAAGCCTCACGGCGGAACAACACGCTCCAGCAAAGACTCTGTACAAAGCTTAGGACTGAATCACTTGATCTGAGGATGAGGGAGATTCTTCACGAGATTTTCTATCACTGTGATCTACTCAAGAGACAATCAGCACATTTTCAATCAAATGCAGCGTGAGGCGGAAAGAAAACTCCCCTCACGTAAGCCGTTAGTGGCTTTCAAAATGGTTGAGAGCCGACAGCGATGATTAAATTTGATTGTAAAAGCAGGATAAGTGCTGCCCTTTCTTAATGAAATGCACAAAGTCTAGCTAATTTCAAACAAAATTTTACCATTACAGATCTGTTTTTCTTTTCTAAATGCGTTTGATAGAACTATGTGACTCCAATTTTGAATGTTTTATTATTGCAAAACCTCACTTCATAGATTAGTCATGCCGAACTGTGGCTTAGAGCTTTCACAAAACCATTTTGACAGCTTAATAAGCACAAATGTCATGCTGGACAGAACTCATTTCCTGAATGACGTGGCATTTTAGTGACGTGCTTTGCACTTAACACCAGTAAAACACACAAACAAAAAGTCCTCGTTTGCTCTAGAATAAGCTTCCACCTTGCTAAGATGAGAATTATATAAACCCACCAATTAATTAAAAAGCTTTCAGGTAAGGAAATGTTATTTCAGCCTAATTAACAGCAGTATTTTTATTGGAAGTCGTCCACAGTTTCCAAGGACAAAACAATTCAGCATTTTCAGCAGCTAGATAATTTGTTCAGACAATGTGATTATACAGTCACCGTGAGGGTGATTGTGTGTCCTTTGTTTTGCATCATTTTGTCTGTGAGAGAAGGAATAATGACTAAGCCTGCAGAAAAAATTATAGTCTATGGATTTTATTTTTATAGCCATTTATCATTTTCTTTCAGCACAAAACGAGAACAATAAAGAGACCAGATGTACAGAACAAAGAGAAACATATTAAAAAAGTTTTTCTTCTTTCCTTAAAAAAAGGAATGTTAATTCATGTCTGTTCAGCTGTACTTCAAAGTTGGACACAATGGCATAAAAAGGTAAAAACAGATTATGCCATCGTTGTAATTTGTGTCTTGAGTAAAGCTACTCGATGTAGTAATACCTCTCCAGACCAAATGGGGGCAGCGTATCACAGGAACATGTGTCAACCCGTAAGACACAACAAAGTGCATTACACTTTAAACAGGCATACTCATTCTTCCAATTTTCCGGGTTTTAGACAAACTGGCTGTCTGGCAAAAGCGGATGTCAGGCTTCAGTCTGAGTCTTCAGAAATCTTTTGTGTGACATCCATCAACTGTTCAAGAGGAACTGAACAAACCTGCTGTGATGTGACACAGAGGTTTTTTTTAAGAATGCTTTTGAAGCCTCTTTTCTCATATTGAAACACGCCCACGGAATCTATGTTACACACATATAAGCTTTTCGAACTTGGCTGGCTTAATTTATGCTAATCTATGATGCTCATTAATGTTGCAATAATAATATTATAAGTTGTACAAATGTCTTAATTCCAGAACTTTAACTGAAACGAGTGCTACCAGAACTGAAAAGAGGATCTCTTCTGAGACCCGGCATCGCTCGGCCTGTTGCTTACGACTAAAGCCTGAATTATGGTTCTGCATCAAACCAACGCAGAGCACACGCCGTCACCGTGACGCCGTCGTGAACCCTTCGGACTTTTGGGTCACTCCATTTCTCCGCGGTGCAGTACCCCCCGCGACTGCTAGTTAGCGATCTTTTCCTGAATGGTTTATCCGACTTTTTCCGGTCACAGTGAATCAAAGAGATAAGGACAACTATTGTGCAAAAAACCAAAACAAAAAAAATCACACATGCACGAAGAAAAGAGCGCTGAAAGTTCACGACTGCTTCAAAACCGGAAACCGGAAATGCGTTGCTTCCAAGCGAACCAATCACAGCCCTCTCGGTCTGCGTGTGGTCTGCGTCTCCTCGACGCGTAGTTACAATTTTCGGGAGGTGCACGTCCGTGACGGCGTCAGTGACGGCGTCAGTGACTGCGTGTGGTCTGCGTCGACGCGTACCACACGCCGTAGGCACGGCGTCGTTTTGACGCAGAACCATAACTCAAGCTTAAGCTCGTTGTAGTGGCCTCAAGATCAGGAAAGACTGCTGGCTTGAACCTACGAGGTCCAGGCTGTGCATCTTCCACAACGTTAGTACAAAAGTGTAAACCTTACAGTTTGCAAGCTGTTTAAAGATCCAGATATTACACTGCAAAAACAACTCTGCCAGAAATAAGCCTAATATTCCTAAATATAGTCAAACTTGTCTTATTATGAGCAAAAATATCTCTGCCAATGGAGTAAGAAAGATTTCCTTGACTAGAACTATTAAAACCAGCCAAATAGTCTGAAAACAGTCTTATCTTTTCTTGAAACAAGGCTTTTTAACTTCAGTTTTTGCAGTGTAATATCGTTTCTTTAGGAAGCACAAATCACGGTGGCTGAGTGGCCCGCACTGTTGCCTCACAGCGAGATTCCTGGTTCGATTCCTGGAGGAGTCTTTCTGTGTGGAGATTGCATGTTCTCTTCGTGCTTGAGTGAGCATTGATGATGATCCTGAATTGCCTGTTGGTGTAAGTGCGAGCAGTTTGGTTGTTTGTCTATATATGTGACCTGTCAGGGGCGGACCCCTGCCTATCACCTGTAACGAGCTGGGATAGGCTCCAGCAGACCCCCAGGACCCTGTCCACGATTGAACAGTTATAGCTAAATAAATGGACTGGAACCATAAAACGCATTTCTAACAGTATGCCAAAATCCCAGGGAGTCCAAATTCCCCCCTCGCATTCTTCTCTCCACAGAGGCCGCGTGCTGCGGAGAATCATCCGACCTGCATCAGTGGTGACGGTGGTGTGGTTGACTTCTTGTTTTGGCTCGTCCTTTGTGAGTGAGCGCCGCGTGAGTGGCAGCTCGTTACAGCAGCTCCTGCTCACCTTTGAGCTTTTTCTCCTTTTTTTTTTTCTCCTTTAATTTTGTAATCTTGTTATTTTTTGTAAGTGTGTATATATTATTTATTACTCTGCACAATGGAGACCAAAACAGCCGTCTTGATCTCAACTTTTTTATTACTTTTTTCGCCGTTTACGTCCGTGTCTGGGGGTCCCGCAAGCAGCCCTATTGTTTACAGCAGGGATCAGCTGCTGGCGCTCCGCAACACCGCGCTGCTGCCGCCACGGGAGAGACCCGACGTCCCCCCCGAGATCAAGAGGAGGAGACGGGGATGCCGTGCCGGAGCTCAGCGCCGCATCAGGAGGAGGAAATACAGACCTGTTCTCCCGTCTGTTTTAATGGGGAATGTAAGATCTCTCCCTAACAAGATGGATGAGCTGGCGGCGCTGAGCCGGCATCAGCGGGAGTACAGGGAATGCAGCGTGATGGTTTACTCAGAAACCTGGCTCACTGCGGCGATCCAAGACACGGTGGTGGAGCTGGACGGATTTAAGTTGGTGCGGGCGGATCGGACGAGAGAAAGTGGAAAGAGGAAAGGAGGGGGCCTGGCGGTGTTTGTGAATGAGAGATGGTGCAAACCCGGGCACATCACTGTGAAAGAACAACAGTGCAGCAGGGACATTGAGCTGCTGGCTGTTAGTATGAGGCCGTATTATCTGCCGCGGGAATTTACGCACGTTATACTGATGGCTGCATATATTCCCCCTTCTGCTAATAGTGATGCAGCATGTGATGCCCTGAACTCAGTCACCAGCAGGCTGCAGACACAGCACCCGCAGGCTCTCTTTCTGATCTCTGGAGACTTTAATCACGTTTCTTTGTCCTCCACTCTGCCAACTTTCACCCAGTATGTAACATGCTGCACCCGGGACAATAAAATACTGGACCTTTTTTATTCCAACACCAAGGAGGCATACACCTCATCACCTTTCCCCCCGCTGGGCAGATCCGACCACAACTTGGTTCATCTCCTGCCTGTGTACAAACCCCTGGTGCACAGGGAACCAGCTGTCTCCCGCACAGTGACGAGATGGTCCAGCGAAGCTGAAGAAGCTCTGCAGGACTGTTTTAACACAACTGTGTGGGAGGAACTCTGTGACTCTCATGGGGATGACATTGATGGTCTCACTGACTGTATCACAGACTACATCAACTTCTGTGTGGAAAACACCGTACCCACAAGGACAATAAGGTGTTTTTCAAACAACAAACCCTGGATTAATCCTGGCATAAAGGCTCTCCTGAAGGAGAAGAAGAGGGCCTTTAGATCAGGAAATAAAGAGGAGCAGAAGACTGCTCAGAAGGAACTAAGAAGGAGGATCAGGGAGGGGAAGAACTGCTACAGAAGAAAGATGGAGGAACAACTGCAGCAGAACAACATCAGAGGAGTCTGGAAAGGCCTAAAAACCATCTCGGGCCAAAAGAAGAAACCAGACTCCCAGGCTGTGGGGGATCAACAGTGGGTGAACGATCTAAATTTGTTTTTCAATAGATTTGATCAGTCTTCTCCCCCTCCCCCAACCCAGCTCACACTGCTGCAACCCCCTTCATCTGCTTCTACAGGACACCCCCCCTCCCCCTCCTCCTCCTCCTTCAGCTCAACAACAGCCCCCCCACTGTCATCGACACCTTCACCTTCACCTCCAGCTCCCCCCCCACCCCCACCTCCACTCCCAAAACAACAAAGCTCATCCCACAGCCGACCCCCCGCTGTTCCTGCTCTCTGCTCTACCCCCCCACCCCCCTCCACTGTTCCTGCCCTCTGCTCTACCCCCCCACCCCCCTCCACTACCTCTGATACACACCCCCCCTGCTCCAGCTTGTCCCTCACAACCCTCCAGGTGAGAAATCAACTCAGGAAGATGAACGCGAGGAAGGCGGCAGGTCCGGATCGCATCAGCTCCAGGCTCCTGAAGTCCTGTGCAGACCAGCTGTGCGGGATTGTTGGACACATGTTCAACCTGAGCCTGAGGCTGGGGAGGGTACCACCACTATGGAAGACATCCTGCGTGGTACCTGTCCCCAAGAACCCGCACCCCAAGGACCTCAGCAGCTTCAGGCCGGTGGCTCTGACATCCCACCTGATGAAGGCCCTGGAGCGGCTGCTCCTCCGACATCTCCGCCCCATGGTGAGCCCAGCGATGGACCCACTACAGTTTGCTTACCAACCTGGCATTGGGGTGGATGATGCCGTCATCCTCATGCTACATCGTGCCCTGTCTCACCTGGAGAAACCTGGGAGCACTGTGAGGATCATGTTCTTTGATTTCTCCAGTGCGTTCAACACCATCCAGCCGGCACTTCTGGGAGACAAGCTGGAGAATGCAGGGGTTGACAGTCACCTCACATCCTGGATTCTGGACTACCTCACCAACCGCCCACAGTATGTGAGGACACGGGACCACACATCGGACATGGTCGTCTGCAGTGTGGGGGCCCCGCAGGGAACGGTCCTGGCACCGTTCCTCTTCACTCTCTACACTGCTGACTTCTCCTACAACTCCCCAACCTGTCACCTTCAAAAGTTCTCTGACGACTCTGCTATCGTTGGCCTCATCACTGATGAAGACGATAGCGAGTACAGAGAACTGTCCCAGGACTTTGTGGACTGGTGCCTGCAGAATCACCTCCAGATCAACGCGGGGAAAACCAAAGAACTGGTGGTGGATTTCCGCAGGCGTAATAAATCCCCCTCGACACCGGTGAACATCCAGGGAAAGGACATTGAGATGGTGACATCTTATAAGTACCTGGGTGTTCACCTCAACAATAAACTGGACTGGACTACTAATTCCTCTGCACTCCACAGAAAAGGCCAGAGCAGACTCTATCTGCTCAGGAGGCTGAGGGCCTTTGGTGTGGAGGAAACACTCCTGAAAACATTTTATAACACTGTGGTGGCATCAGCCATTTTTTACGGAGTGGTCTGCTGGGGCAGCAACATCACAGCTGCAGACAGAAGGAGGCTGGACAAAACCATCAAGAGGGCCGGCTCTGTCGTGGGTTGCTCTCTGGACACAGTGCAGGTGGTGGGAGAGAGGAGGATGATGGCTAAGCTGTCATCCATGATGGAGAAGGACTCCCACCCCATGAAGGACACCTTCAGAGCGCTGGAGAGCTCCTTCAGCGACAGGCTCCTTCACCCTAGGTGTGTGAAGGAGCGCTACAGACGGTCCTTCCTCCCTGCAGCTGTGAGACTACACAACCAGCACTGCTCACAGTAGACCACATACAAACCTGACAATAATGTACATAAGGGAAATAATGTGCAATCTTTCACCCACTGCAACGTGCAATTATGTATATATATATCCATCTGTAAATATCCGTCTGTTATCTTTTTCATATACTAATATCTTATTATTTATCTTTATTCTTCTTATTATTATTATTATTATTATTGTATACCAGTTTACTGTTTATAGTGTTTATAGTGTGTTATTATTATTACTGTGTTACTACTTTTTTCTATTGTTGCCTCTTGTTTTTGCACTATCCCCTTTGCTGCTGTAAACTGCAAATTTCCCCTCTGTGGGACTATTAAAGGTTTATCTTATCTTATCTTATCTTATCTTATCAGTCAACACTAACCCTCTCTGAACAATGGGTGATTTCTACCTGTCACACACGCACGCACACACACACACACACACACACACACACACACACGCACACACACACACACACACACACACACACACACACACACACACACACACACATGCTAAGCAATGCACCTGTCCACACATGTTATAGTTGTTGTTTACTTGTAGTGACAAGACTGTTAGCTTTGGCAGCTGGTCAAGCCGCACCAGCCAATTTTTTTTTTTTTATGATTTTGATATAGCTTATTTTGTGACAAAATGACTTGAATGTTTTATTTGAGATTTGCACAAATGTTTTGTTATTTGCAAAACTGTCAACCTCAGTGGAAAACCAGTGGAAAAGTCTGCCTGTTACTGTCTACACTGTATTAATTGCACAGTGTATTTTAATTTAATTGTTATGCAGGAAAGGGATATTTGTTTTGTTTTATTTAAGAAGCATTTTTATTCTATATATGCAGGCAGTTTATGTTTATTTCATTTGTTTTATACATTTTGATATTGTGCAGACCTCTGTTAACAAAGGTACCTGTGTGACATTTGGCACGAGGCTTTGTATTAAAACTGACTGTTTTTTTAAGGGTTTGCCTCAGAAAAAAATGAAGCTAACAGAGATGCTATGCTATAATGCTTTGGGGGAAACCCCAGTTATGGCACAGAAAAAATATTGATATATATCGAGTATCGCCATTCAGCTAGAAAATATCGAGATATGACTTTTGGTCCATATCGCCCAGCTCTACACCGGGGTAGGCAATATCTCTGAAGTAACAGGTTCATTTTATATCCACTTTAATGCCACTTCTCAGTTGAAAATTTTCTTCAATGCAAGAATATGCAAAAAAAAAAAAAGAAGAGGCATGGGTTTCCTCCGGGTACTCCGGTTTCCTCCCACAGTCAAAAAACATGCATGCTAGGTTAATTGGTGATTCTAAATTGCCCGTAGGTGTGAGTGGGCATGGTTGTTTTATATGTGGCCCTGCGATGGACTGGCGACCTGTCCAGGGTGTAACCCCTGTCTCTCGCCTGAAAATGGATGGGATAGGCTCCAGCAGTTACAGACAGTATTCAGCACAAAAAACCAAGTTGTGGGTTGAGGGGGGCACGGTCAAACTCACTGGAAGGAATAGCTTAGCCATTTTTAATCACCAGATAACTTAGAATACCTTTGGGTAGTATTTCAGCTGTAATAACGATATGCACAATAAAACCTGTGCAAAATGTTCTGCCACCAGTTCCGATGGTCAAAGGCAGCACCGTAAGCACCATAAGCAACATTTCAAGAAGCAACACCAATGGCATACAACATATGTAAAAAGATTTATATAACAGAGAGTGATGTGTGACAAGAGAGAAGCAGCAACAGTCAAAAGTAATATCTACAAGACGGTGGTGAGAGCAGCTATGATATAAGGTTTGGAGACGGTGGAGCGAGTAAAAAGATAGGATGCAGAGCTGGAGGTAACAGAGAGGAAGATGCTGTGGTTCTCCTTAGGAGTGATGAGGATGGACAGGATTAGTAATGAGCATATCAGAGGGACTACTCAGGTTGGCATTTTAGAAAACAAAGTCAGAGAGGCCAGATTAAGGTGGTTTGGACATCTGCAGAGCGGGGGGCGATGGATATACTGGTAGAAGGATGTTGGTAATGGAGCTGCTCGGAAGAGAGGGAGACTGAAGAGGAGATTTATGGATGTGGTAAAACAGGACATGCAGCTACGGTAGTTGGTGTGAGAGTGGAAGAGCAAGACAACAGGGTCAGACGAGAGAAAATGATTCACTGTCGTGACCCCTAACGGGAACCACCCAGAGCAGAAGATTTCAGTAGAACTAATGCAATAATTGATTTTTTTAAACATCAGCTGAAAACTTTATCAGACTCTTGACAAAAGTTATGCCACTCCATCTTGTAAACATTTCAGTCAAGTTAACTTTCCAGAATTTGTTAGGAATATAAGAAAAAATTAAAGCTGCAAGCAGCGATGAACGGGCCCTCGCACTCACGGCCACCGCCCCCCATAAGCATATCAGAAAAGACACCACCCACAACTTCCTATGTCAAACCATTCAAAAGTTATAGCAGAAAAAAGGGACAACCAATCCGAAGAAGGGGCGGGGCTAATTTTCACCAATTATGGTCAAGGACTCAATACCGAGTCCCATGACACCACCCACGACTCTTTATGTCAAACCATTCAAAAGTTATGGCAGAGAAAAGTATTCTAGGGGGCGCTGTTGAGCCATTAGGCCACGCCCATTAATGCAAACCATGAAATATCAAATTTATCACCAGGCCTGGCTTGCATGCAAAATTTGGTGACTTTTGGAGAACTATCAAATATGGACCAATCAGATGAAGGGGGGCACACTTTTTGGCGTCTAGCGTCGCCACGGTAACACTTTTGAAAGAGAAAAGTAATGCGCGTAGTCGCAAGATGAAGACGCACATTTTGATGTATAACACTCCTGGGTGCACGTTACGGTTCGGGCCGTATTAATTGCCGAAAGAATGGCATAAATTGCACCAAAATTACACAATTAATTCAAAATGGCCGACTTCCTGTTCGCTTTTGGCCATGGCGCCAAGAGACTTTTCTTTAAGTTGCAACATGATACAGGTGTGTACCGATTTTCGTGCATGTACGTCGAACCGTGTTGTGGGGCTTGAGGCACAAAGTTTTCCGGGGGGCGCTGTTGAGCCATTTTGCCAGGCCCATTAATACAAACCATGAAATATCAAATTTATCGCCAGGCCTGGCTTGCATGCAAAATTTGGTGACTTTTGGGGAACTATCAAATATGGACCAATCAGATGAAGGGGGGCGGGCTTTTTGGCGTCTAGTGTCGCCACGGTAACACTTTTGAAAGAGAAAAGTAATGCGCGTAGTCGCAGGATGGAGACGCACATTTTGATGTATAACACACCTGGGTGCACGTTACGGTTCGGGCCGTATTAATTCTCGAAGGAATGGCTCATATTGCTCCAAAATTACGCGATTAATTCAGAATGTTCAAAATGGCCGACTTCCTGTTCGGTTTCGGCCATGGCGCCAAGAGACTTTTCTTTAAGTTGCGACATGATACAAGTGTGTACCGATTTTCGTTCATGTACGTCAAACCGTATTATGGGGCTTGAGGCGCAAAGTTTTTTCTGTCTGAACCAACCAGATGAAGGGTGGGCGCGCTTTTTGGCGTCTAGCGTCGCCACGGTAACGCTTTTGAAAGAGAAAAGTAATGCGTGTTGTCGCAGGATGTAGACGCACGTTTTGATGTATAACACACTTGGGGGCACGTTACGGTTCGGGCCGTATTAACTGCCGAAGGAATGGCATAAATTGCGCCAAAGTGACACGATCAATTCAAAATGGCTGACTTCCTGTTCGGTTTCGGCCATGTCGCCAAGAGACTTTTCTTTAAGTTGTGTACTGATACAGGTGTGTAGCGATTTTTGTGCATGTACGTCAAACCGTATTGTGGGGCTTGAGGCACAAAGTTTTCTAGGGGGCGCTGTTGAGCCATTTTGCCACGCCCATTAATGTAAACCATTAAATATAAAATTTTTCGCCAGGCCTGACTTGCATGCAAAATTTGGTGACTTTTTGGGCACGTTTAGGGGGGCAAAAAGGCCTTCCTTTCGTCAGAAGAAAGAAAGAAAGAAAGAAAGAAAGAAAGAAAGAAAGAAAGAAAAATTCCTACAGATACAATAGGGCCTTCGCACTGAAGGTGCTCGGGCCCTAATGAGGCATTTTAAACAACAATACCTGTCTCACTTGACTTTAAAAGTCATATATTATGCTTATTTCTGATTTTCAAAGGTTAAGAAATGTACTTAAACTGCAATGTAGCCAGTTTTCATGCTGTCACACTGTCGTTTTAAGAGGCAAGCACCAAACTTGTAAAAAAGCACTCGCACCAGGCTCCTCCAGGACTTTCTCTTCATGTTAGCATTAATTAAATTGGCAGCTCTAAACTGCAAGCGCAGATCAGTGCAGCCCAAACGTCTAAATCGTCTAATTGAGACCTTTAAGTTGAAGAGCTGCTGCCTTTTTACCACACCTGTCAAAGAGTTAATGCTCTAAATCATGAAACAGAAAGCAATAAAAATGTATTCACTCAACATTAATTCAATGAATCACTATCAGTCCTGAGGATCTGGCTCAATCCTTCCCACCTCCTGAGACAAGCAACAGCTTGTTTTAGACGGCGTTCCCTATGCTTCGTCAAAGGTCAGCTCAACAATATCCAGACCAGGGCAGATATACCACGAGCTTCTGTGTAAGAAAACATGGAGGCAGGCCGTGGTGATGTGTGGCCTTTCCTGGCTTGACAAACAGCTGCGATGACCTTTTTGGTGAGTTCGGTTCAAAATTGCTAAGCAATTGGCATTCCTGGGAAATGGCATTCGTGTTCATGCGCAGGTGACAGGCTTTAGTGGAGATAATTAAAGGCAGTGAAAAACGTTGCCTTATTAGTGTCTCCAACGGCCAACTGTGGTGCCGGGATGTGCATAATTGTCTGTCAAGGCTCGGCTCAGGCTTGTTTAGTTTAATGAGGATCACTGTATGGGATAATGTCATAATTGCGGTAGTGGAGGGGATACTTAAGGTGAAATGGCGACTTGTAATTCGGCAGATGAAATGATTAGTCCCCTCCCCCTTTTGGCAATCAGGGCTTGTTTTGTAAATGATGTTGTAGCTGCAATATTTGCAAAGATTATGTGATGAGTGCTAGTTATAAAAAGCAACAACCATCATTTCCTCTCCCCATTAAAAAGAATTCCCTTTATTTTGGTTAACTGTGATAAGAGCAACACTACATTACCATAATGGCCAATATTATTTGTGCTGCTATTGGAAAGCACCATTAAAACGAGATGGTTACCAACCACCAGTAGAAAAAAATGTATTCCTGCCTTAAATCTGAAGGTAAAAGTGACTTCCTTTCTGAAAAGTCTACAGCATCTTCCCCTCCTTTTGACTTTTACCTTCAGAGGTCGGGCAGTGGATAGTTGGTTTCCATTATCCCATCTTCTACAGGATCACATCAACCAACTACATCACCACATCCAGACATTTCCGCTCTGGTCTTCCCCTTCCCCTCCTGCCTGACAGCTCCATCTCCAACATCCCTCTACCAAGGTATCACTATCCCTTGTTGTTAGGCGTTTAAATCATCTCAGTCTTTTTTTCTCTTAGTTTATCTCTGAGACATTTAACCCCTCTGGCTGATGGGTTTGTTCTCTATTCTATCCATCCTCCTCACCGATTAAAAAACAACAACAAACAAACTCAACATCTTCAACTCTGCCACCTCCAGTTCTGCTTCCTGTCTCTTGCTGCTAAGTGATAGAAAAGTCTTAAAAACCTTTCCTTCCACTCTCCTGGCCATCACAGCCATCCAGACATCACAGCCATCCACCCACTCTAGTCTGCCTGCATGCTCTTCTTCCCCTCTTCCACAAGCCCTATTGTTTTGCACACTTAACCTGCACCCTTCCTCACCTCTAGTAATTGCATCCTTTTATTTACACTCTAGCACATATCTCCATCGCTGCATTTTTCTCCCTATGACAATGTCGTCCTGCCCATGGCCATCTATCTACAGTTGACTGCACAACAAGCCAAACTGTCTTACAGATGAGAAGGACTATGCTCATGTGCTTGTTAGTTCTCACAGCTCAGAGGTCAAGTTAACCAATAGTGGGAAGTAGCTAAAGTGACAGCGGGCCACTTGACGTAGCTAAAGTGACAGCTGCTC
Organism: Cololabis saira; assembly: GCF_033807715.1. NCBI lineage: Eukaryota > Metazoa > Chordata > Actinopteri > Beloniformes > Belonidae > Cololabis > Cololabis saira. Next base: position 24,765,353 of record NC_084609.1, read on the forward strand.
CACCCCCGCCTGCTGTCACAGCCATGCCGCCCACCGGCGGGTCATTCTGCCTCCATAGCTTTTACTTCACAGTTCAGATGTCAGGTTCACCAAGAAAAGTTCAGCTTTATGTCCCCAATTGAATGGTCGGTCAATGAATGATGAACCCCGATTTTTCTTCCTCCAGGAGTCCGTTAGTCGAGCTGGATCAAGCCCTTTTGGTTTGATCTGCACAGAAATGTATTGATTGCAAATCAAACTGCTTATTAATCACTTTTGTACTTTTCAGATAGAGTCCAACATTTTCTTTTGCTGAATGTACTAGAGTTTTTATAGGTTTTATATCATTGCAAAAATACCTGTTTGTCATATAACCTTACTGATCTGGCAACACAATTTATGTGAAAATGCTAACTAGGTTTGAGTTTTTCCAAGTGAATTGATTGCTGGAGATTTGACTTAATAATGAAGAGAACTTTAACAGTAAATGGATTAGTTTCAGTATTATAATTACAGTTCTTGCCATAAACAAGGGTTTGGGGCGTTTTTTTATGATAATTTCTAGTGTTTCCATTTTAATACTGGCTGAAGGGGGAAATGGTGATTCTTTTTAGCTGTTGACGTGATGAGGTGCGAGTAGTTGAACATAGGTTAAGAAAAGTGGTTACGACTCGTCAGCCACAGTTTGGGTTCAACAAACCCTCTCATAAGTGACCATGTCTTATGACCTTACACTTGACATCTTTTTAAGGGAGTTTCTTAACTTCTGCTGTGGGGAAAAATTCATGAATCTTGCTTGCTGTTATATTGCAGTTAGGTTAGGTTTGGTTAATTTAGCCTGGCTGATGTGGGTTAGCATTTAGATGGATATAGATTTGAGTAAAGGCTTTATGAACAGCTGGTTAAGCTGTTGACTGGAAAATATATGATTAACTTGACGTATGTATTCTATGCATACAGAAACCTATAGCTAAATTATTCAGTTACTGTTTCTCCCTTACAAACATTGGCCCGGTTTCCCAGATCAGTTAAGTAGCTCTTAACAGCGAAAGACTTCTTTCACAGGCTCCTTAAGATGGTTTGAAAGAAGTCTTTCGCTGTTAAGAGCTACTTAACTGATCTGGGAAACCGGGCCATTGTAAGGGAGACTAGCCTGAAGCTTATAAAGTTGGATTAGAGGTTAAATCTCTCCATATAGTGTACTCATAGCAACTCACAGACTAAAACTACATTTTCCATGGCAGTGCTCCCCTTTGATCCTTGTTGTTAAGTGTATCGAGGCAATAAGAGCCAAAGTATGTTGGTGTGACAACAAAATCAAAGATGTTTAATATAATTGCAACTCTTTAGTCTTTTGTCTCACACAAACTGTGTCGTTCCATCACGCAATTAATGTCAACAACCAATCGGAGTGTTGTCTTTGGTCCCTAATGTTTGTAAAATCTTTATCCTGCATCTTAAAACTTTAGTTAATAGTCTCTAGATGTGACATTATCAGATTGTAGTTTGTTTTTAAATTTTCTAAAGTTTTGCAAAGCCATCCAGCGTATGATTGGCATCGGTCTGGAGAATTCAGCCCAAGCTTGAAAAAGTTTGAAGAGAGCCACCTTTCCAGCTGTTTTCCCCAAAAAAGGAACAATAAAAAACCTATTAGTTACACGCTCCCAGTGCCACATGAAAAGACCTATATAAACCAAGGTTTGGTTGTTCTGTATTCACACATCAAGAAGCTAAATCCATTTAACCAAAGAAGCTTTAGAGAAGTGGTCCCAAATGATAAAGGACTTCGATTTGTATAGCAGGTAAAAGCAAAACTCTTCAATCTGACAGGCGGCATTTACTCAACAAATGAAGCTTCCTTTCCCATCCCTGAGGTTGACATAGAAGACAAAATGGTCTGCAATTCCTTAACAAATAATTGAGTAGAGCACTTATTACTTTCAGAGGAGGTGGCGAGAAAGCGGCGAGCCTTTAAAGGCTGCTCTAACAGTCCTCTCCACAGAGGACGCATGAGTAACAGCAGCTGATATTAGAACGCTTTGGTTGGAGATGCGAGAGAGGAGAAACGCCAGAGAGAAAAAAGCAACAGAGAGGGAACACACACAAGTGCAGAAGGAGACAGGAAAGAAGGAATCAAGTACACAATCCTGACATTAGGCAATAAAACTGTCCTTTTTACAAAGCAAATGTAACATGCCTTTGTTTAAGTATTCAGGGGTGTGAACTTGTGCATCTTCCAAAACAAATGTTCTCCTTATCACTTAATGGAGCTCACCAAATTCTTAAAATTATCATTTAGATTGGTTCTATTGTGTTAACAATCATAATAACAATGACAAAGCTGGAGGCATGCAGCTAAAGGAAGGGCGGGTCATTATTTAAAAGCTTTGAATAATCGTAAAAATCAAAGCAGGGAAAGAAAAGACAGAGATGAACCAAACTGCTAAATGTTTTAACATCTGCATCCTTAAAGGGGCTCTTGAAGTTTGGCATGATTACATTCATTGACAGAAATTCAAGTAGTAATTTCATATAACAATATGTTGTACTTTTATTACTGAGCGATGGCTCCAGAACAGATTATATGCACTTAGACAAATTACCATGTAGTGATTATTGGTGTGTACACTCACTGATTGGCCATAACATTCAAGCCAATGGCAGCGAAAGTGAGTCGCACTGCTCATTGAGGTACAACACCAGTTATCTGAGCTGTTTTGGCACAGGAGAAAGATCTATTCAATATTAGCCATATGGTCAAAATGTTGGACCTGATCTGTGTATTTACAAGAGGACTGGAGTAACCCTGCTGCTTCTAGGAAAAATGCCACACAACAACCTTCTAGTGAAACTTGTACACAAGACCCCAACAGACTAAACTATCCATTACCACTGAATATTTGCCCCTAACTTGGCCGGCATCTCCAGTTTTCTTCGGTCCACATTTAGCCAAGATCGGTGGCACTGAATCAGGTTGAGTGAAACTCAGTCACATATCTGATGTGGACCACATCTGCATTTTCTCTAGGGTTTTAGCCTAGAGTAGTTCTTTTTCTGATACAACCTCATATAGATAATAACATGACATATAATTACACCTTTAGTAGGTATAGCAGGTGTACCTGAGAAAGTGAGTGTATACAAAATAAATAAATAAAAATCACCTAATACTAAGTACCCCCTTACTGCCGCTGTAGACTTTAAGAGGGTACATTGCAAACAGGTGCAGGTGCCCTTCAGTCCTTGATGAACTGGTGAACAGCAAGTGTCCAGACCGCTCTAAAGGCAGATCTTTCAGGGGTTTGCTTGTCTGGAGCATTCATGTATCTACAAAATGCAAAGAAGGAATGATCTAAGCAATGGTCAAAGAGAAGCAATTGTTGCCCCACATGCACATCTATCTGGAAAGGGTCATAATTCATGTTCTAACAATGCGAAATTGAACCTTCCAAATTCGGCACAATTGACAAACTCCCCCAAGGATAGGACACCCAAGCAGAATTACCCCGAAGTCAGATCATGCAACACTCAGATACAACAAACCCAACAGCTACATCTTAACCCACAACCTATGTTAAATGTTAATCTCCATGACACCACAGTTGGATGATGATTGGAAAAGTATGGTTTGAGTGGAAGTTTGCCAGGAGAAGGATATGAAAGTACAACTGAGTTTTACAAAAATGCATCTGAACAGGCTACCAGACTTCTGGAACAATGTCCTATGGACAGATGAGACCAATCGAAGGTGGGTTTTTATCTTAATTGCCCCCACCGTGTGTGGTTTAAAAACAATAGAGCATGTTTTGCAGACACACATCACACCGACTATCAAACATAGTAGTGGAAGGATGATGATTTGGAGGTCAATTGCAGCCACATGGCACCTTGCGATACTGAGTGTATTCTAGAGCCAAATGTGATGCCATATGTCCAACACTCGAAGTTTAGCTGAAAATGTTTCATGAAATAAGACTTTGATCTCATGCACACAATAAAAACACACACAACAAATACCTATATCAGAATGAGTGAGACATAAAGGAATCAATGTTTTGCTGTGGTCTGGTCAAACTCCAAACCTCAACTCATATGAAACACTGTGGCAGACAGTTGTGCATAGACACATAATGCAATAAAGCCTGAATGAACCTCAAGTTAAGTTGTAAAGACAATGTGAGAGACTGATGAAGTCATACAGGAAGTGACGACTACAGGCTACAGCTGCTTAAGGTGGATCTACAAGTTGTGGATAGGGATACTTAGTATTGCCCACGTTATTTTTTTTATTTTTGAGGAAGATATTTTTATATAGGTGGGGCGATATTTACAACTTCACAACTAGAGCAAAATCTATAATCTAATTCTATATTCTATATTCAATTCTATATATTGATATAATATTTATGTCATATTTATATTTTCTATATACTTATATGGATAATTATGTAGTAATAGGCATGTTTACGTAGTATTTTAAAAACTATATTTATATGGATATTGTGTAGATATAATAATAGCAATAATGTTAATTCATAGAGTTATAAAGGGGTAGGAACTAGGAAAAAGTGTATACTTTTTCCTACTCCTTTTTCGAACCTGCATATGAAGATGTTACTGTTTATTTTTATTTTTTATATACATGTTCGAAATAAATTCATTCATTCATTCATATAGATGGGGCGATATACAACTTCACAACTAGAGCAAACAGTCTTTCATTTAGGGAAGCTTTTATGTGATTTTTTTTATCTTGGTATCTTGATGTCAACATTTTATTTTGTTTATATGAAACCCAGCTTTTATTTCACAAAAGCAAATGTGTAGTGATTGTTTAACGAACTGCTCTCGGCTGGTGGAAGATTGAATCCAGCGGGGACGCATCTTACCCAGCCCCGCTCCGACGACCAGCCTCCCCGCCAGCAGCGCCTCTTTTCCGGGCGCGGAGCCCAGCACGACCCCGCCGAGGCTGAAGAGGCAGCTGGCCAGCAGGATGCACGCCCTGCGGCCGAACAGCCCGTTGAGGACGCCGCCCAGCGGGGCGGCCAGCGCGGCCGCCGCCACCGTGCTGGAGATGAGCAGCTCCTGCCACAGCGCGCTGAGCTGCAGCTCCCGCTTCAGCAGCAGCATCGCCCCGGACATCACCCCGCTGTCGTAGCCGCACACGAACCCCCCCAGGGCGGACAGCACGGCCAGCACGTACACGAACCCGGGGGTCACATCCTGCTGGAACTGCTTGCGGGCAGCCCGCTCCAGGTCCCCGGTGGAGGTGGAGGTGTTGGAGGTGGAGGAGGAGGGTGCTGCTGCTGGTGCAGCCGCCGGCGGGCTGATGCTGGAGCTGGAGCTGGACGGAGCCGCGATCAGGCTCCGCTCTCCTCCGTCCTGCACTCTCCTCCAGCGCTCGCCCATCAGGCTACTCATATTACGGAGGCTGTAGTCATGCTCCACCTGCTTTCGCGACATATGGGAAATACAACACAGAAACCGGGCGGCTGAGTTGCACTTGATGCTTTCTTTAGGAATAAAGAAAAAAAAAGGAAAAAAGAAAAAAGAAACAAAAAAGAGCCTCCACCACTTCACAAAGATGACCCCCCCTCCGCCTTGAGTTGGAGCCACGTGGACAACCACAACACACTTTAAAGGGCGGCTGGGTAAAGTTGTTTTCCGCGCAGCATCGCGGTGGTGCTGATGAGAGTTAGGAGGAGGAGTGGAGAGGAAAGGTACGAGAGGAGGAGTGGAGTGGACCAGGTCGTCACTGCCAGCGTCGGCATGACGTAAAGCATGAATTATGGTTCTGCGTTAAATCGACGGCGTAGGGTACGCGGCGACGCGCACCTTACGCCGTAGTCTCTGCGTTGGTTTAACGCGGAACCATAAATCAGCCCTAAGAAACGTTGTTTGGGAAGCGTGTTGTAGAGAAGGTGGGTCATCTGGACTGTTGCGTTTCAGAGAGAGCATGCATTGATACAAATACTGTGCTTGATCTACTTAAAAAAAATAAGTCTCCCTTCCCCACTTCTTCTTTTTTTTCTTTCTTAATTACTATTATTTTACTATTATTATTTATTTTGTTCGTTTGTCTGTTTTTGGTTTGTTGTATTTGTATCTCAAGTGCCTCATCACCTGAGCTGGGTGGGGGGTGGGTGATGGGGTGGGAAAGTGGGTTTGGTGTTTATAAAATGGCTGTTTCATTTAACACTGTCTGTACATGAACAACTGTTGAAAAGCTTTGAAATTCATTAAAAAAGATTTTGAAAAAAAAAAAAAAATAAGTCAACTTTTTGCATGAGATTATTATGTAGATCAAGAAAGACTAGTCTTTGTATAAACTACTTAATTTTTTGTATGTAAATAATACATTTTGCAAGTACAGTCAACTTAATTGTGTTAGGTTTACTTTATTTATCAAAATTAAGTTGACTTTATTTACCAAAATGAAGTTGACTTTATTTACCAAAATTAAGTTGACTTTATTTACCAAAATTCAGTTTCTGTTTTGCCCCGCCTGTGTCCCATCTGCCCTGATTGTCTGCACCTGTGTCTCGTCATGTCTCGTTATCCCCTGAGTATATCTGGTCTTGTCATTCCCTTGTTCCCTGTTGGTCTGTACTGGTTTGCCCTCCATGTTTCCTGCCACGTTTCCTAGTCTTTTGATCCCTGTTAGTTTTTATCCTGCCAAGCAGCGCTTTTGGTTTTTGGTTTTTGCCTCCTTTTTTGGAATAAATCCTTGTTTTTTTGAGAACTCCTGCCTCCGGCCTCCCTCTCCTGCGGGACCTCACCACACCAGCCTGACAAAGGCTTGACAAAATTAAGTTGACTTTACTTGCAAATGAATTTTGTACATAGGCTACTAAAAGTTAAGTAGTTTATACAAAGACTAGTCTTTCTTGATCTACATAAAAATCTCATGTGAAAAAGTTGCCTTAATTTCTTTAAAGTAGATCAAGCAAGATATTTTTTACTGTGGTGTTAAACAAATAAAGCATGTTTCATCTAAATGTTGGTCAATCTGCCCAATAGATTAAAATTGTTAAAGGAAAAGTAAATACAACAAGATCATTGCTTGTTGTTTGTGTGTAAATAAAAAGATGGCCTGGGATTACATAAATAATGCTTGTTAAGGAAAAAATGCACAATGTCTTGTTTTTTAAAAAAAATGCAGATTAAGTTCAAAACTAGATGTATTCATGTAAAGCAACAAACTTCATTTTTAATTGTTTATATTACAGATTTAAATATGTTATATTTACATGCGCTTAGATTTATTTTTTTCAGTGAGACCGCAGTCTCCTAATAATACCAGCAACTAGCATTACTGTGGATACAGAGAAAAGTAAACGGTGCTAATTCCTTCAATTTACTCCCATGATATTATCTAAGCATCTGTCTGAGGAGCAAACTAAACCCACTCCACTTAAATGTTGTGGAACAGGTTTCATATCACCTCCCTCTGTACAACAGGCTGCCTCTGCAAAAAAATTAAAATGTTACTCCCCCTACAGGTAAAACTTAAATATTACAAGCAAAGGTTTAAGGACTGTAAGTCCACCTTTTATTGTCTGTGAGGTTGATTATGTTGTCTAACCCTATGAGCTGGTCAATTTAATGATTTTAATCAGGAAATGATGGTTGTTTTATCAAGTTAAGAGAGTCAGAATACATTTACTAAATGCTTTGAAGTTTAACACCAGCTGAGATCTGAGATAAATACATGTTGAAACCAGTCTTAATGATAAGTAAATGATTGATTAACTAAGTATACTGTAAGTAAGTACATTTTATTTATATAGCACCTTTCACAGACAACGGAATGTCACAAGGTGTGTCACAAAAATTAAAACAACATCAATAATAACACAAATAAAACACTACAATAAAAGATTAATCCGCCTTTGTAAGTGTATCTTGATTTAAATGCATTATTAGGGATAAATAAATTGCATATTTCATAAACAGACTGCAGTGCTGTTCCTTTCTTCCTAAAGTCCACCACCATCTCGCTTGTCTTGTCTACATTCAGCAGCAGGTGATTTTTCTCCAGCTGACTTCATAAGATTGACCAGCAGCACTCTGTTCTCCTTGTTTTGTCCATTTCTTATACATCCAACAGCTGTAGAGTCATCAGAAATGTCCTGATGATGGCTAACTCTGAGTTGTGCTGGAAAACTGTAGTGGTAAACGTAAACAGGAAAGGATCCAGCAGAGTACCCTGTGGAGCTCCTGTAACACTCATCATCAGCTGGCCTGTCTGTTAGGTAGTTAGTTGCCATGAATCATGCTGACATCTATCAGCCACAGCCTCTCACCCTGTAACAGAGAGTGGATGCTTTTGACTGCACCAGAGAAGTCAAAGAATAAGATTCTCAGAGTACTCCCACCATCCACGCAGGTGTGAATGAGCTCGCTGCAGCAGACTGACGACAGCGTCGCCCACGTCCAGGGGATGCCGACAGGCAAACTGGGAATGGACTAGAGAAGATCTCACAGGCCGGCCTCTCCAGCACCTTCATCATTTAAGATGTTTATTCGTGGGAGATGGAGTCGACGTCTTGAAGACTAGAAGCAGGCGGGAGGTCTTCCCCTCCAGGCTCAGGCTGCAGTTGAACAGATGCTGGAGAGCAGTAGAAAGCTGGCTGGAGCTGGTTCTGGCAGGGCCAGCTTTGCATGGGATCTGTTTATGCTGTAAAGTTGGACAATTTGGACAAAAAGAGTATATTCTGTGAACAGGCGTCTTTTATCCACATAAATTGTCATTAGGTGCACTTTCTTAAAGTGATAGGACCAATCTGGTCACTTCTGGGGACATAACTGGTAAATTAGAGCCATTACGTGTAAAGACATACAAGACATTTTTAGACCGTTTTTAAATGTATGACTTTAAATAACTTGTTTCTTATATAATATCATATAATATAATATTATTACAGATTACCTAATGTATGAAATCATTAACCAACAAGTAAAATATTTGTCATTGTCTGAGGATAACTAATAATTAACTCTTCGTTTGAAGCTAAAATATATCAGTGCCACTTAAGACTTGACCATTATTATCTTCTGCTGTGCCCTCCCCCCTATTGATTATGTTTAAAGCAAAGAAAGAGATATGAGACATGAGACTAGAGACACGATGCACAGCAGGAAACAGAGTAAGCGCGTCCCACAACATCAGAGACGAGTACGAGCTGGTCGAGGCCACGGAGGAAAAAGGTCAATAATGGATCAGATTTGTAGAACGCTGCATTAGTGGTTTTTTGGTGAAACCATCTATGTATCATCATATCCAAACATACACTGAAAACATTAAGTAACAAAGATATATGCACAGAATCACCTGCAGGCGGGATAAGTCTGTCGGGTGCAGAACTGAATGACTGAGTGACCCGAGGGATCAGATGATCTTGGAACGTGTTCAGACCTCGCATTTGTGTTGGCCTCTTGTAACCAGACTCTTATGAAGGTGTTTAATGCACTGATGAGTGTCTTACCATAAACCCTACAATTGTAGATATTTTGTCTGAAGATGTGTTTCACACTGCCCTCCAGTGGCAGCTGCATGCAGCCTCACTGGCATGTCGAATCAACAGGCAGGAGCAGAGTACCGCCGTGTTCTGGCTCTGTTACACCTCTGCCCTGCCTTGTGCGGTAGAAATAGAGGTAAAACTATAGTTTTAGGAGATCTGCAAGTCCTTGTATTCTTTTTATGTACATTTCAACAGTGTCCTCACTTTTTTGTAATCAGGTTTGTGAAAAAAGAAAACCCATGGCATACATACTGCTGTATGTGAATCTAGACTTAATGTATGAGACATGAAATCAATAAAGTCTCTTTCTAATAAACAGCCTCTCCTCGCTCTGCTCTCATGCTTATTAGCAGCATTTTCTTTACTCAGTGATTAATGTGTAACGAAGAAGGACTGTATCGGGGAGTGGTGGGGCAACACTCTGTAAACATCCTTAACTCTGGGAGTTCTTCCACCGGACCAAAAAATTCAGCTACAAGCAGGTTGTTTCCAAAAAAAATAAAGTTATTGCTACCAGGACCTTGAAAATAAAACATTTTTGATTATATGTTAGTTAATAACTTAGTCTCATTAATTTTTCTGCATTATCATTTCATCATCATTAAGGGCCTCTCTGGGCTCCCTAGATCCTGGGCCCCTAGAATCCACCTCCTTTACCCCCCCCTTTTCAGCGCCCTAGACTGCTCAGGGTGAAAGCTCTAGGCATGCACAAGTCCAAACCAGTCTTCCTTTATAAGGAAAACATCCCAGACACAAGGGATGCAGTTTCCTGACTGGCCATTAGGGGCTGGCTCCAAACACCAGGCAATCTCCGTTTATGTGTTTAAATGAAACATAATCTAATAAACATATTTACAGCTTGACTCAGTAAACAGTTTTGGTCTGCATAGATTGAGTTCATGTTCATGACAACTGTGCAGGCGGTGCCTGGCGCCACGCCCGCCGATAGGGGGGGACAAACGGGTCTGTTGTCCCGGGCCCAGAGTAGGGGGGGGCCCTGAACTGGAACGGAAAAAAATATATATATATATTTTTTTTTTTTTTTTTTTTTAATTCTCATTAAATTAAGGAATCATTTTTCAAAATGTTTCAAAATATGCCTATTTGTGGAAAAAATATGTAGTATTTGAGTTGTATAAAAGCTTGTTATTTGTTTTCTTCCTAATTGTCCTTGTGGTCAAGAACCCCCAACACAAAAATGGTTTGGCCGCTGATCAAAATTTTATGTTTTTTTAAATTCAACCATTTTTAATTCAACCATTAGAATGGTCAAAATGTCCGGTCAGCTCAGAAAAGAAGAGAAAAGAGAAGAAGAGAAGAAGAAAATAGAGGCCTCAGAGATTCTCTACACAAATATTTTAAAAAGGGGGTGACGGTGAAGCTGGAATTAATAAAGTCAGCGTAGAGCAAGGTAAGAAACAGCGCAGCCAACGTTTACCAACCTTGTAACTTAACTTAACTGGCTAGCTCTAATGTTAACGTCCATTAGCTTGTATAAAAACCTGAAGAGCAGAGGGAGAGGAGAGGAAGAGAAGAAGGAGAGATCCGGGCGCAGGGGGCCCATCTTAGATTATTTTGTCCCGGGCCCCGGCAAGACTGTCAGCTGGGCTGCCTGGCGCTGTATTGACTCATGAGCTGTAAATAAAGACAAAACAGAGCAAAGTCAACCATATATTAAATAGATTTAAAGGGGACCTATTAAGAAAAACACGTTTTTTCTTGCTTTAATATAGTGGTCTCCCCTCAGCCTGCCAACTCAGAGAAGGAGGAAAGCAACCAAATTCTGCAGTGTCTGTACAGCTGCCCGGATGAGCCGTCCAGTGTGATGTTGCTTCTACGAGCCGTTCAGATTCTGCTCCCGTCGTTACGTAATCAAAATGCGATTTACATAGGTTGGCCTCCGATGCGTGAAACCACGCCCACAACTAACTCCGCCGGCCGGAGCAGCCGCCATTTTTTCGTAGCGTGTATCGCGTCATTCAGGCAGCCAATCAGCACAGAGCCTCATTATCATAGCCCCACCCACTCAGAATCTCTCATAGATAATGAGGTTAGAGAATGGGAAGATAAAGACATGGCTCAGAGGCTGAATTTCTAATTTGTTTAGCAAAAACAATCAAAAGCTTGTTTTTAAGACATTCAAGGCCTGTGTTGGGCGTCGCCCATATGCCCATGTGAACTCTGGACTTATAAATGTATGTAAATTTTGTAATTATGAAGACTAGTAAAGCCAGAGTTTGGCCCTTCTTCCTGAAGTCAGTTTTATGACCCCCTGCTGCCAACTTCTGGTCATCTCTGCCTGGCTCGAGATAGTAAGTTTATGACCCCCTGCTGCTATTAACTTCTGGTTATCTCGGCCTGGCTCGAGATAGTCCGTTTACGACCCCCGCTGCAATGGCCCAGATCAAAGCCGGACGCAGTGGAGCCCGAAAACCAGGCCTCAGAGGGGGGGTACTGCTTCTTTGAACTGACCCAAAAGCTACAAATACCAGCAACCCCCCTTTTCCCTGAAACACCGCTTTAATGTGCCTCCTAGAATGGCCGCTGTGCCATGAACTACAATCCCAGCATGCCTTGCGGGATGGGGCGGCGCCTGAGAGCGACACGCACCCAATCCCGAGCGAGGCATCGATGACATCACCGCAGCGCGCGTAGGATCAAAACTCTGCAGCTGCTCCCTTTTTCTTCTCTTCTCTCCAACTTCAACCGGTGGCCAACACGTCCTTTTGGCTCCGGGCCAGAGGTCCCATCTCCCTTTCTCCCCCCGGCTGGGGGGAGGTGTAAGGCCCGCATCGGATCGGGCCCGCTCCGTTGGACCTGCAGCCCGTTGAAGTCGCGGTCCGCGGAGCCGCTCCCATCAACTCTCGGTCTCAACTTTTCATCCGGAGCTCCGACTCCTGCTTCACGTGTCCCCGGTCCCTGGGAGCTGGAAAGGGGGGGGAAGCCGCTTCGAAGCTCGGCCCCGGCCCGGGGTGAGACCCGTTCTTCTGTTCTAACCTCTCTCTCTGCTCTTGAGCTTCACCTGAAAGGACCTGTGGCCAGCCTGCCCCGCGCAGAACCGAGACGCATCCCGCCGCCCCGTCCCGGGGCCACGCGCTCACCAGCCCGACGGGCACCCGCACTCTGAAGAAGTGGACCGGCCCCGCGCGCACCCGAGACGACGTGATAGCCTCCGGACCGGGGGGGAGCGCCGGCTGCTTCACGCTGTACCACCGTCCTTTCGTGATTCCAGAGTCAGGAGGAGGAGCGGTAGAGGCGGGAGAACTCTTGGATCGGACTCCGACCAAAAGACCCGGCAGGAACCCCTGATCGGCACCCGGAGACCCGAGGATGCGTGAGGTTTTGAGACCTGGGTGTATGAGTTTAACTGGGAGTGTTACAGAGCTAAATCTGTGTTCAGAGCTGAGATTACATCAGCATCATTATCATGACTGTTGTCATTAATTTGTAGTCACCATTTTCTGCTAGTCATTCATGTTTTAAAGCGCCGTTTCGCCAGTTGATCACGGTTTAAACACCGGGATCACCATCCGGTCTAGATTTGCACGTGGCTTAAAGAGGGTTCCGCCATCTTTAAATACCCCGGCTTCTTTAAACACCGCAGCCATGTTTTAAACCATAGAGGTTCGTTGATATCATGTTTATTATTACATTTGATTCTTTTCTTTTCATTCCATGCATTTAACTGTCATTTCATTTTTATTGATTGTTGTTTTTCTAGTTAGTTAATGGTTTTATAATACTTAAGTTCTGCCATCGGGATTTATTGGGTATTTGTTTATCATCTTTGATACCCGTATGTAAATAAATTCTGATTGATTTTTAATGAGTGGTTGTTGTTATTTCATGCAAGATTTGGTCACAAACTGATTGTTTAAGCAGAACCAGTGCTCGGATATCACTCCTTCAATTGTTATTCTGTAAGATTTGCTGTTCTGCAGGATAATTCAAATCATATGAGACTGATTTTCTGCTGTTAAGTTATCATTTTTCCTCGGATTAAGGCCCTGGGGTGGTGCCCCTACGAGAATTATTATCATTTTGATAATTCAATTTGATAAATAGTCGACTTTATTAATTATTAATAATTCTTTAATAGAATTATCATTAGCCTTCGATAACTGATCAGCTTAGCTACCTGTGTGGCACAACACCTGTTTAAAATAGGGATCAGATGCCATAATAGGCCCGCTTTAAATAAAAAGTGTTTTCTTGTGCTGTTAATTGCCCTAATAAACCGTTTTGACCTGTTGTGTCTGCGTGGGAGGATCTGAAGAGAAAACATAGCTGAGCAACAGGCAGCTTGCACAGGTGTCTCAGGTGTAGTTTCAGTAGCGACACTTGAACACTAATAAGGGGGCGATGTTTTATCCAACGCAGTACGAGGAAAACTACTCTTCAAAAGTACCTGTGGGTGAAATCTGATACAATCAAGAAGATGAAGAGCCGAACACTCATTTCTCCAAATTACAAACCAGTTAAGACCTTCGTACTTGGAAGCTCATCCATCTCAGTTGTTGAACTGTTTCACTTTCTAACAAACTAAACAACAACATTAAGGGAGGCCTTGATAGTCACCATCATTATAAGTATCATTAGAAGTATAAGTATTATATAAGTATTATAAGTATCATTATAACTGTAGTTCAGAACTTTTCAGGGCTAAAGCTAAGTGGACCTCTTTGCTTGGGGACTGGATTTGAGGTTATTATATAATTTGATAGCATTTTAATGAGTATGATGGACAGGGAGGATCCAGGATAATGGATGGTTAAGTTTCATGACATATGTTGTGGTCTGGTTCTGGACTGGACCAGACTCATACCGGCTCTTCTCGTCAATGTCAGGCTCTTGTAATAAAGGCGTGACGACCACTTTTTTTTTTACATTGAAGGTGGCAGAACACTGTTTGCTTTGGTCAGAATACAAAAGTACAGCAGCTCCCTGTTCAACCGTGTGTTGCAGTTCTGCTCGTAGCAGCAGGTTCTGGGAGTCGCTTTCCTTCCTCTCTTCTGGGGTGTCCCACTTCGGAAAATTGGGTTACAGTTACAGAGTTCTAACAGATGCAGCACGATGCACAGCTGATGTGAAGATGGAAAAGAGACATCATTCAAATATCCAGATATTGACATGACTTTGGGTCGAGGGGGCTCTAGACAAAGTGACAGCTGTGTGTCACGCTGGACCTCAAACATCAGAATACATGCTCTCAAACATCAATTATTACCTTAAAGGCAACATACTAGTATTATTCTCCTTTTTAGAAAATTGACAGTTTTCTGAGTTATAGGTCAAAACACTGCCCATCTTTACCAAATGCCAACTTCCTTATTTGCTCATAATAAACGGGCTTAATATTTCACCTGTTACTGAAAGGGCTGGTACCAAATGAAAGGGAGGAATTTCCCCATCTCCCCAGGTATCTGTCTCTCTTATGGATGGAACAAAGGGTAAAATAGGTTGTGCACATCCAATAGCTCAACAGGTGCTGGTCTCAAAGCATAGATCCAGGAAAAACAAGAGAGGGGGATTGCACACTTTTGTTCCCCAGTGCAGATTTATTTGCACATCACATGCAATGTTTCGAGCGCATTTTGCTCTTCTTCAGACTAAATGTGGATACAAAAGACGCCCCATTTTAAGCCGTACATGGTGATACCATGTGAGCTCCTGGGGATGGCTTAAAATGGGGCGTCTTTTGTTCATGTTTGTGCTTTGTCACTTGAATTCTTTGAATTTCCTGGTAGATCCTTTGGAAAATGTTCAACTTTAGGCGTGTGGATGGTTGCACACGTGTACATGTGGTGATTCCATAAGTGTGAACCGAAGGCTGCATATAAAAGCACTGTGCTTGCTGTTCCTTTAGGGGTTACCTGCTGTCCTGCACCATCAGGTAACATGAGCTCCCAGCGATGGATGCTCTCGGTCTGCTTCTCCCTGCTTACAGGTACCAAACAGCCTTTTCATTCATGCATTCGAATATGAACCGACTCCTTAAAGGAGAAAAACCAGAAATGCTTTGGTAGAATAAAGCTGACAGAGTGTGGGTTGGTTGTTTATATCAGTTTTTTTGCTGTTCGTAAAACATTTACTCGTCTGCAATTCTGATTTTCACTCAAAAAACATTTAATAAGCTTAAGCACAACTTTAACTTGTGGTGGATTTTCCTTGTTGCAAGTCCGCTATACATGCTTTTACTGTTTGGTTTGTTTACAGGTGATCCATATTTGATCTAATACTACACATCCTCTTAAAATAGTTTCACTTTTGCTAAGTGTGTTTTTAATCACTGATGCTCTACTCTTTATTCTTTTCTGTCTTGAAGTATTTGGGACGGGAGAGTCCATGGCAACATCAGAATCACGGAAATGTGAGTACAAGCAAGTCATTGCTCAACATACAGTAGCTTATTTGCCGTCAAGCCCAGAGAGCGATAAGAGGGTACACATCCATCTGACGAAGTTACAGCTAGCTTAAGGGGACTTTAAATGTATTTACCTAATGTAGAAATAATTCTCTGAAATAAGATCTTATAAGCAGATACATACAAGAAACTGCATTCAATTTTTTTTCAAAAATGCAACTATGTGGGTAAATACGGCCTATTTATTTTCCTGTTTAGAAACTAAATAGATAAATAAATGACATATACAGTCGAGGTCAAACGTTTTTGAATTAGTGCAAATTTTGAATGTACTTTTCCTGCTTCAGTATTTGTGGTGTTGATTCCCATAAGAAATGTTTAAATTAAAGTTTTGCTGCATAGCGTGAGCCATATTTCCAAACATCAACTCAACTGTGAAACAACCGCATTCCCCTCCACTGTTGACTCTTCTTGCAATAAGTCCCTCAAGGAATAGTGGTGATGGATGTCCAGAATCAGTTTCAATTTAGCAGGTTAATCTCTACTTCTGTAACCGTTCAAGCTGTCATTATTTTTACTAAAAAAAAACAACAAAAAACTTGCAGACATCTGTGATGATTTGTCAGAAGCTGAGTCCCTTTGATGCAGAGGATTTCTTGAAGGTCACTGTCTACAATCTCATGAAAAACAGTCACAACGTTTGAACTATGCGAGTTAATAGCTTCTCTTGTTGCAGCCGGTTAAGAGGTCATGTGACCCAAATGCAAAAAATGTTGTTTCCATTGCTGTTTGTGAAATATTCTTCCATGCAAGTTTCAGCTTTCTTATATATAGGTCAGTTTTTGTAAAACACACATGTTTCCATCCAGTGCATTTCAAATTTGCACTATTTCAAGGATTCTGAAAGCACACGTGTTGCTGTTAGATTGTAGTTTTAGTTGAACAGGTGTACTGAGATGTATTGCAAAGACCTTCCTTGGAATAAAAATAGTCTCAATGACAAAACAAAACCAAAACAACAATCATCAATAAGTACAAGTCAACTGAAATCGCTCTGTCGTTCTGAGTGAAAAAGAAAAAAGCAGACTGTTACAAAAGGAAGGCCGTTAAGAGGACATTGTTTTCTGGTCTGGGAGATGGCTACTTCTAAAGAAATGCATCAAAATCATTTCACATTATCAGGAACTTCAAAGAGAGCGGGTTTAGGTGCAGTGAGGAAAGCCAGGACATCCAGGTGTATCCAGCAAGAACTGGTACTGTCTCCATGTGAGGATGCAGCCAATTAAACAATCTGGTGTGAAGAAGAAGAGGCAAAGAAGCCACTTCTCTCTCTCAAAAAATAAAGAAATAAAAAGTCCTAAAGAGATGGAACTGAAGCACTCTTATGGAGAAAGTATACCCACGCTTTGTACAGATGATGTGGACCACTGAGCAAATGAGATTACAGATACAAGCAGCTGAATTAGGTTTCCTCCAAAGGGGTAGCTGACTCTCACTTAGAGAAACAGTGTGATGCTCCATCACTCAGGAGAAACTGGGAGCTCAGTTGGAGCTGGATGGATGGATGGATGGATGGATGGATGGATGGATGGATGGCACTACCATCAAAATATCTAAATATGTTCTAATAGAAATGTCTCCCAACAATCCAGGATGAGTTTGGTATTGATCCATTATCTTTCAGCATAATGGAGCACCATGTTATAATAATTTGAAGATCATGGCATTAAAACTTTGAATCTGTGACCAAGAAACTTCTCTGACCTTAATGCCACCAAGAAACAGTGGTTAGTCCTTAAAAAGTTGGTGAACAGACTGAAAATGCCAAAATGCGATCGATTCAGTGCACTTATGCCACAAGAATGAATCTCCATCAGTCAGAATTTGACCCAGAAGCTGGTATCCTGCACGCCAGAGTGAATTGCAGACATTTTGAAAAAGAAGAATCATCGCTGTAATTATGAACTCTTAATTAATGGCATGCATTTGCAAATAAAAACCTTAGTAAATCATGAAATGACTATAAATATTATCCGTATATGAAGGAACAGGTGACAAACCTGATCTACAGTTAATGAAGTAGCAAGAACCAGACCAAAAACCAAAGATGTGTCACTGCTAAAGTCTGAGCATGACTGTGTACTCGGTGATCAGACACTTGCAGGACCTTCGGCAGCGGGGTCGTCCAGCCTTTCAACGGTTCGGCCTTCTACCTGCGCTCCAACTGCCAGACCATCCTCACCCGCTTCACCCACAACCGAGTCGAATGTGACATCACCGTACGGAGAGGAGACAGCGGCCTGCTGGCTCAAATCGAGATCATCATCAACAAAGTCAGGACCGTTATTCGGAATGGAAGCATCCAGGTGGAGAAGAAAAGGTCTGTTTCAGTTCCTAAAGTACGTCAGTGATAGTTTATCATTAGCATTGCCTCGGGGCATTATGGGGTTGAGTAAAATAAACAGATGTGTCTTCAGTATTCACATTGATTACTCAGGTAGAAGTATAGATACTAGAGTTTAAAAATACTCCTGTAGAAGTTGAAGTATCAACTCGTTTTTTACTCAAGTAAATGTATAAAAGTGCTGGTTTCAAAACTACTTAAAGTATAAAAGTAAAAGTAATGTAAGGGGGAAAAAGCCATTAAGGACAAAAGCCATTGAAAATGAATGCATCTTAGTATAATGCAAATATATTAAAGACCCATATATGTGTACTATTGAGCATTAACATGTGTTTCAGAGAGCAGGAGATATGATGACTAGTTGCCTGTAAGTATTGTAATGGTGCAAAAAGTCAAACTTCAGAGGCATGTTATCATTTATCCTAACCTTTATTGGAATGTATATCCAAGTTTAGTTGCAGGAATCTGAGGGAACGGGTGTAAGAACAAAACTGGACAAGAACATCTGAAACAACCACAACCAAATTCACTCTATCCGGATGGAGCAATTTAACTGGATAGTTTTTTTTTAAAGGCCGAAATGAAATAGAGTAACAAGGCTGTTTTTAAAATGTAAGGAGTAAAAAGTACAGATAAATGCGTGAAAATGTAAGGAGTAAAAGTAAAAAGTCATCTGAAAAATATTTACTCCAGTGAAGTATAGATAACCAAAATTTCTACTTAAGTAAGGTAACGAAGTATTTGTACTTTGTTACTTGACACCTCTGAAAATAAACACATGCAATAGGAACGTTGTGGGAGGCTTTCACACTCTTTAAGGTGGCATGAGGGATGTCTAAAGTTTGAGAAGCATCATCATTTCATCTTTCATTCATGATTTCATATAGCAGGAGAAATATGAAGATGTCATACGAGTTCATGCATTTTTATTTTGGTTGCCAGCGTCTCCCTTCCGTACGACCACACCTACCAGCACGTATTTCACTACGGCATCTACACCAGACTGAGGAGCTCGCTGCTTCCTCTGTCGGTCACCTGGCACGACGTACCAGGAGGAGCCGACACTCTCTGGGTGAGGAGGCTCATCCGCAGCGTTAAACACATGCCTGCACACGACTGCACCTCCTGATGGTTTTGTTTGGTTTGGTGTGAAGGTGGAGCTGGACCAGGAGCCGAGCTCTGACATGACTGGACTGTGTGGGAGGCACAATATGTCAGGTATGACCTGACTCACAATGTATGGGCTCAAATTAATGCCATAAGTATTTTGTATCTGTAAATAAACTTTGTACTTGTAGAAATATTTTGTGCGTGTGCAAAAAATATTTGTTTGTAGCTTTTGTAAAAAAAAGTTTGTAGCTTTGTATCTACAAGTACACATTTTTTTTGCAAGTGCAAATATTTTTTGCAGGTACAAATATTTTTTGCACACGCACAAAATATTTCTACAAGTACAAATATTTTTTTCACACGCACAAAATATTTCTACAAGTACAAAGTTTATTTACAGATACAAAATACTTATGGCATTAATTTGAGCCCATAACAAAGGAGCTTTCAGAAGTAGTTGTATTGTTATGGGATAATTATTAGTCCATTTAAGCACTAATGCATTGCAGAATTTAAATGACTCCTTGGGATTATGAAAGTACATGTTAATATTCAACTCAGTCTATTGAAATAACAACAATCGCGGCCGTGGCCTGGCCTGGACTCTTTGGGTATTTCCTTTTGGAAAGTTTTATGGTCCTGAGACCTACTATTAGATGGTAAAGAGGTGTAAATCTTTATTACGGAGTAAAACGATGCAAATCAAAGCAGTTTTGAGTGACGATAAAATCTATCTTTACAAAAAACAGAAATTAATGTTAACAGTTGGGGAAATAAATACCTCATGAATACATTTCTTTTTTTAGCATCTGACAACACTGAAAAGAATGTTGTTGAACTTGAGTGACAGTGGATAGTGTCCTTACAGGAGAAACAAGGTTATTTTGACTTCATAAATGTACAAAATGTATATTTGGTTTGTTTATATCGGTTTTATGCAGAAAACCACAGCAACCATCTACTGGAAATATATTAAAATGTCAGTCACTTTTGCAAAGACTGGATCCCTGTAACATGATCCATGTTGTTACTTGTGCGTCATCGTTTTCATTTTCAGACCTTTGAAATGTAAAAGCTTTGCAGATACCAGATGTTCAAATCCCCCCAAATATTTTGAAACATAAACTTAATTACAGATATGAGGTATTCATCATAAGACTGTTTAAAATGCATTTTCACGCATCTCTAATTGAGATAATTAGTACATACAAAGCACTTGTAATCAGTTTTGACTGGAGAGAATTGCAGATATCAGGGATTCGTCTCCAATCCAGCTAATATAAGACAAAATGTCTTGGCATGGACCCACAATACAATCAAACCAGCGGAGGAGGCAGTAAAGATATTATTAATAATTGAGAACGTAATATTATGACTGAGGTTGCTGTACATTTGTTGCAACACTTTTGTTGTTGCTTCTAAAACAAAGTCATAAACATGATTGAAGACACAAAATCAAAATGATTAAAATAATTACAAAACTGCAAATATGTGCAAGTTTCTTTTTTGACATCTGTGTATATACAGTTTATTGTAACTAAATACCTTTTTTTCCTAAAACCAGGCAGCAACCAGCAGCTGACTGCAGAGAGCATCCTCGCAGAAGACACATGTCAAACTCGAGATCCTGTCCCCGCTGATAATTTAGTAAGTTGACGACTGAAATCACAGTTTCAACTTGTACAACACTTTATCAGAAACTTTGATCATAATGTAGTAATCATTTTTCTAGTGGATATGTTTTGTAAAACTACAAAAACTACTGAGCGGCGGGTGTGTTTGAAGCCTCTAAGATGCTTAGATGCTAAAATTTGTGAATCTGATACTTGAATCGAAGTGGACCTATCGAAATAGACCAGACTTTGCTGAGTGTAGCAGAGTTAGCAGAAGAGCGTACAGGACCATCTGAGGAAGAAATACATTAAAAGTATGTCTGATGGAGGTAAAATCCCTAGAAAAAACTCACAATTTTCACAAATATGAAAACTGAAATTTTTTCACTTTATGCATTTGCAAACTTTGCAAGAGAAAAGATTCAAAAAAACAAAACAACAAAAGTTTGTGAGGGAAAATCTAGAAATTGTGAATTTGCAAGAACATAATTCCAGTTAACAAGATGTTAAATATCGGAGGCATCATTTGTGTTTATTCAGGATGAAGAAATATCATTTTAAAGATCATTTTAATTCTCCTCAAATACTGTATATTCACCTTTAGGTTTAAGGCCCATTATTGACCGGGTGTAGTGAGATTCAGGTCCAGTAATGATCATGAACAGGTTCCAATCACAGATGTTTACACGGTTCCCCTGTTCATGTTTGCAGGTATGCAATCAGTTCTTTTCACACGCGATGACTTGTCTTGGAGCCCAGACACGTCCATACCGAAACCTCTGTATGAAGAACATTTACGGCCATGAAAGCAACAAATACATCAGCTGTGCTTTCTTCAAAGAGATCGCCCTGCAGTGTGGAAACAGCAGCTACATCTGGAACAAGTGGAGATCTGTGACTGAATGTGGTGGGTTCCCCTTCATGAATACACTCTCGGTTCTCTGTTCACACTTTTACTTAAGATGCATTTTTTTGTACCTGGTTTGGTCACGTTTCCTCTGTTTCTATGGGTTTGTGTGCTGTAGCTCCACCAACGTGCCCCGGAGAACTAGTTTATGTCGAACAGGGTGACGCTTTTGTTCGTAGCTGCTCCAACGTGAACCCCAGATCGTGCAGGCAGGAGATCACCAGCTCCTGCGTCTGTCCAGCAGGTGAGGACCCTCCAGCTGTATGAGTTCACTCGTGATTACGTTCTTGTTTATGGGCTTGGGTCATGAAAGATTTACCGAGCCACGTTGCAGGGACGGTGCTGAATGACCATGCAGATGGATTCCCCTGTGTGAATGCGTCCAGCTGCCCCTGCGTGTTCAATGACAGGAGCTACTCAACGGGGGAAATACGCAGCACCAAGTGTCAGTCATGGTGAGTGGGCGGAAAACTTAAAGGGGACCTTTTATGGCATCTAATACCTATTTTAAACAGGCCTTGAATGTCTTAAAAACAAGCTTTTGATTGCTTTTTCTCTAACCTCATTATCTATGCAGGATTCGGAGTGGGCGGGGCTATGATAATGAGGCACTGTGCTGATTGGCTTCCTGACGCGATGATGCGATGACGCGATACACCGCTACGAAAAATGGCGGAAGCTCCGGCCGGCGGAGTTACACCGTGTCATAATTGCATGCGATGCGAGCGAGCGTCAGCGACAAAATCAATTCCATTGCTTTATTTTCTATTGGACTGTCCTAACTGGCCGCAGCGACGCAGCGCACCGTTTTGAGCTGAACATTTGTCGGACGCCCTGCTTCTATTTTCTTCCTGTCGCTCTCGTTGAAAGCCGGTTGAAAGCGCTGTAGGAAGCAGTCACGGATGAGGAACGGCTGATCCAGTTAGTTGAAATGAGAAGTTATCTCTATGATTCCTCCTCATTTCATTACAAAAACCTCAATAAAGTGGCAGCTGCTGGAGGGAGATGGACAGAGAGCGTCCGATGTCACGCAGTGCGACACGATAGTCGGACGATCGCATGCAGTTAGGACACAGTGTTTAGTTGTGGGCGTGGTTTGCATTTTGGTTACGTAACGAAAATCAGCAGAATCTGATCGATTGAACTTTTAATTAAGTCCATTTCCACTTCTGTGGAAATGGACTTAATTAAGAGTTCAAATTTATTTCAGTGATCAAATAACAATCTCTGACACACATGGTAGGACAGAATCAGACTGTTGCGCTCTTTTATTCTGCAAATTTATGGCACTTTAAAGGCGTTGAACTCACTGTTATGTTACAAGAGAGTTTGGAAACTTTCAAAATGTTAACATTTGTATAAGAGTATTAAAGATTAAAGACATAAATCTGCCCCGATGCCATACCTGGCCATGAAAATCACCATCCAACTTCACGTTGCATTCTCTGTATCGACTAAATAGTAAAACAAAGGAGGTCGGTCCCATAAAAGAAGGGAGTTAGTATGAGCAGCAGACTCTGCCCTCTAAAACTGTCTGTTCAGCTAGGAACACAGAGGTGCAAAGGCATGTATCTCTGAAGGATTTTGACCAGCACACATAAAAGGAATTTAATTAGGACCTCAGGAAATTATGTCAGCTGGTGAAAACCTTTGTGTGTCTGCTTTAAAGGTAGGAGGTGTATGTGATCTCTAAGTCAAAATACTTTTTTAACAACAACAAAAATCCTGACCTTCATACACATAAGGGCAGTATTTGAAATGTTTGATGGGAGGATGATGCATTTTGTTTCAAATACCAACCAACATGACATCATCCACAAATCCTTCATCCTTCCTCTGAAGCCTGGATTCACTCAATAAAATTGTAGTCTTAGAAAACATCTCCAAACCAGCTTCTGAGCCACTGAGTTCAATTTTAGACTCGCAAACCAAATCTTCGCATTTTCTGGTGAACTTTCCATTTCTTTCCTCAGTCAGTGCGACGGTGGGAGGTGGCGTTGCTCAGAAAACTCCTGCCCTCCCAAGTGTGTCATCGAAGGACAGTTTGTGACGACATTTGACGGCAAACATTACGCCATCCCTCGTAAATGCAGATACATGGCCTCACAGGTAAATGTTTCCAACAGTCCAGTTGTGTCACATTCACGTATCCTTGCATGTTTGTTTTACTAAAAGCACATGGATCCCTAACTGTATCCAGGGCCTCAACTGGACTATAAAAATTGAGTTTTCTGACAATGAAGCATCTTTGCGAGCAGTTGTACTACAGATTTTCCAGGTACAAGCAACCTCGTTTCACATCAGTTTAAAATCTATCAAATAATGGACCATAACTAATTGTATGTGTTGTTTGACATTTGTAGGAAACATATACTTTCACACGCAACATGGTTAAATTCGGGGAGGAGGATATCACTGAGCTTCATCAGTCTGGTGAAGAAAGATGCTCTATTTACAATCTTCAAGCCTTCAAGTAACTCCAAAATAATGTAGTTGACTGCAATTAATAATCCCTTACCGATCTGTCTCGACCGTCAGATCACACATTGGTTTTCTGGGAGTCATCGATGTACGTTCAGGTCCACACATCCTTGGGCATGAAGATCCAAGTCCAGGTGTTTCCGGAAATCCAGCTTTACATCACACCTCCACCAAACCATACTGGCATGATCTCAGGTTGGAAACTCAGAGCAAGTCTCATTTCAACCCTTTAACCTAACTGCTACATTTTGATCATTCAGGTTTCATTCAACTTAGCGTTTTCAACACCACACTTCTAACAGAAGGGTTCATGGAAACCTCACAGTACAGGTTTACGTAGTGAAACAGCCAAGAAAAGTAACACTTCAAAGTTTCCAGCACTGATAAGGCTATTCATGTACACTAGCTGAACACTATAAAACTATCCTGTATTGCAACCCAGTCGGGTTCAAAGTTATAGTCTGGCTGCCTTTCAGGTCTCTGTGGCAACAATAACAATGATAGCACGGACGACTTCACCACCAGCAGCGGGATCATCGAGAACTCAGCGAAGCTCTTTGCTTCGTCCTGGACTTCGTGTGATTGTACAGGGGACATACGCAGCCCCTGCATCAACACTGGCAACGGTACAAATTAATGACACAAATGTGCTACTAAGACGCCTGCCCCCTCCGTCCATAAGAGATGAGAAGTTAAATAGACATGACATTAATACCAGAAAATAGTTTGCCCCCAAATGGTTTCACATTTCATCATACTGCCTTATTGTGTGTTTTTGCAGAGATATTTGCAGATGAAAAGTGCTCTGTGCTCAATGAGCCAAATGGGATATTTGCCAAGTGCCATGGATACATCCCAACTGATCAGTACCACACAGTAAGAGCACATCTACCCACCAGCTAAAGTCTTAAGACGCTCTGCTGTCATAAATTAACTTAAGTTGACATGTTAATGATGAACTTTTGTTATTAATCCGATGGTTTCTAGGCATGCATCCAACGGACCTGTAACTGTGGCAACAATCTGCAACAGTGCCTGTGTGTTGCCTTGGGAAACTACGCTAAAGCGTGCGCCGATCTGGGCGTTGAACTCGGTGACTGGAGGAAGACTGGCAACTGCAGTGAGTTCAGCTTGAATGACTTGGCTGTTATAGAAATAAGTACACATAGCTCAAGAGACAGTTTATTTCTGTTTTCACCATCCCATCATTGAACTCAACATGTCCGAAATTACAATAAGATAAGGCTTCAAATCAGAAGACTGTCTTTTGGTCATCACTTTCACTGAATTTATTAATATACATCAATTTTCAGCATTAAGGTCCGCAACCTATTGAAAAAAAAATCTTGCTTTAAAATAATGTAAATGCTTAAAGATTGAGCTTCCCACAGATCAACTAATCAGGAGGAAAAAGTCCTCAAATACAGATGAGTTGAAGAGGAGATTCAAGGATTAATATCAGGAGAGAAATGGAGGGCAAATAGGAAGAAACGTTGACCTTTTTCTCCCCCTCCGATCATCATGGTGAGAGTGAGATCCATGGGAGTTGGGATGGATAACTTTGCGCTGACGGGAGACAAGCAGTACTGTGTTTTTTGAGATGTGCGGCAGAAGCTTGTCCTGGACTCCGTCTCCAGCACCCCTTTACGTGGATCTCAGACAATACAGGTTGACTTAAAACTTCAGACAGTCTGACAGAAGTGGCACGAGGGTGATGCAGTGCTAAATAATGAATGGTGTGATGCTAGTCATCCTGAGCCCCATCCTGCTCATCTTTAGGAAAGTAAATTCAGTATCGCATTTTTAGAGATATTTACACGAAGTCTTCGCTTTTTTGGCAGAAATGTCTTCTCTCTTGTTACATCCATCCGTCTCTGATTTGATGTTCCGAGTTTGTTCCCCTTGTCGCTGCTAACCTCGCGAGAACTGCCAGGCTACAGCAAGCAGCAGTTCTCGCAAGGTTAGTAACAATTCAGTTTGGAGAGGCACAATAATGCTTTTTAAAAATTATTACATTATGAAACAGGAAATTTACAGGAAAATACTAATATGGTGGGGTAAAATACGGTATGATCACGTCTCACACGTCGGCCAAGAAACGGGGCATGGTATGAAAAAAAGAAGCTTCAGAAACCAATGGGTCCCGTGATCGTGATTTTAGTGACGTCACGTCCCCGCACGTCATCGAAGATCGAAGCAGAACTTTGCATTTCTGACGTATTTTGGCGGGTATAAAAGACCTGCAGTTGAAGCTACCAACTCAATATTATATTTCTCAGAGTCTGTGTTTTATCTTGTGAAAGCCTTCAACAGTTAGAGATGGAAAGCAACAGTTATACATCAAACCCTCAGTTTAATGTTCAGTGCAATGAAGTTCTCTCTGGTCCAACGTGTGATTACTACATTGAAGACTTCCTCGGTCAGGGGGACTTTGGAAAAGTGGCCAGATGCAGAATACCTACAAGGAAACAGCTTGCAGCAGTTAAAGTGATGAGAATGGATGGTGTTGAAGATGGTAAAAATGAAGTTAGAACTATGGAAAAGTTAAAGTTGGACCCTGACAAAAATAACTAATCTAACCAATTGCTTTAGATTTACCGGCCACATTAGGTGGACAATGTATTGCTATCGAATAGGTATCGCCAATACCAGCCTGAATTTTACTCAATATTGGATTGGAAAGGAAATTGGTGGTATGGAACATCACTACTCTACACCCCAGATATTGAACTGTTGACTCTGAATTTCCCACCAAGCTATGAACTTTGGGAGTTTGAGACTTCAACTATATAAACGTTTATCACCTAATATTTATTTTATCAAATGATCCTGTGCTATTGCACATCTTAAGATATATTTGTAGGAAGTGTAGGGCTAAATTAAAACCCAAGGAATAGAGTAATTGATGTTGACAGGGATATTAAACAGCACAGTATCTTCAGACAAATAAAGTGAAGCTGATGACAATAAAAAGATGAAAAATATTATGATGTCTCTGAATAATTAAAAGTCACATTGTATGAAATGAATCACTGCGCTTTTATGCGTAAGAGAGAAAAGGGGTTGTCTGCATGGTGTAAGTATCGGTCTGCAATATCATGAATTATTGCAGGAAGAAGATATAAAGTGTATGTTGTCTAATGTGAATCACGTTTTTGTGTCAAAGCTCTCAACTGTCCGAAGAACCAGGAATTCTCCTACGAAACCCGGGCCTGTAACCGTACATGTGGGTCCCTGTCTGGCCCTGACCCTCGCTGCGAGCTGGAAGATGGTCCAGTGGAGGGATGTGGCTGTCCAGAGGGAACCCACCTCGACCAAGGAGACGAATGCACCCCAAAGACACAGTGTTGGTGTCATCACCGGGGCGGTCCAAAACCCCCAGGACCTGTAGTTATTGATGGACGACAGTGGTGAGTTAAAAGCACTGGAGATGGTGACATCTTGCTTTGTGGCTGACTTCATCTTTGCTGGTATCAAAGTTAGTGTTTTACAACTTAAACCTAATATTTTGTCCTTTAAAGCCTTTGTGAAGATGGGGAACTGCACTGCTCCGAAGACTGTGGTTAGTAGATGATCTTTGATGATAAATTAAGAGCTTTGTAAGTTACTGGTTAACAAATCTTTGTTAATGCCCCCACTGACCCGCCTTTATAAAACCTTTGCTTGAAAGATCAGAGCATTTGGCTGTTTATGACAGAAATTGTTTTTCTACATTTTGTTTGCAACTTTAGTAAAAACTAAAAGTTTTTAAGCCTAATTAGTCAGTTTTTCAATGACTTATCTTTACTAAAAAAATAATTTAATTAAATAAATTTAAATAATTTAATTTTTTGGCTTATTATATGTCAAACTTTCCAAAATGCATCAGGTTGCAGAAACGGGAAGGTTTGTGTTCACTACTCGGACTATCCGGTGAATACGGCTCACAAAACATGCGACAGTCTCAGCAAACCATTGGTATGTATATGATTATGTACATAGTTAAACGGTTTTTTTTTGTATTGTTTTTGACTTGACGGTAACTATAAGGAAGCTTTTTAAAGAAAAATGTTAAATCAAAGCAATTAATCATCTTGTGTATAACAAATAAATGCAAGTATCACAAAATAGTATAATATCACAATCAATAAACTATCAAGTAAAATATACACATCTAAATAATAAAAACCTGGATGTTCCTAATTTGGCCTTAACTTGACCGTAGACACTTTTCTGTGATGTGATTTTCAGAGGTCCAACATGACCTGTGTGAGCGGCTGTCACTGCCCACATGACCAATACGAGGATCACCGTGGAAACTGTGTGTCTAGAGACAACTGCACCTGTGTTTACAGCGGCAGAGTGTTCGGTGCAGGACGGCACGTCAAGACCAACTGTAAAACATGGTAACACTCTCCATTGATGAGTTTGGCTCCCTCAGAAATGTCCCACATGTGTCGCTATGTCCCATAGTGACACACCTCTGTCTCACAGTGTCTGTGGTCAAGGCCAGTGGCGCTGCACGGATGAACCGTGTCCTGGAACGTGCCAAGTTTATGGAAATGGACATTACCAGACTTTTGACTCTAAGTGGTATCGCTTTGATGGACACTGTCAGTACACACTTGTGGAGGTGAGATGATCTCAGTCGTTATGTGGGAAAGGTAGAAAACAGTCTAATATGGTTAATGTTTTCTCGAGTTTTGAGTCTTGTCTCATGCGAACTGTATACGCCAACAGATTCACAAAGGACTCTGGTTGTAGTTGGGTAAACAGTGACCCCGCAATATTAGGGGTGGGGATCAATTCAAATGTCAAGAATCGGTTCGATTCCGATTCTTAATATTCAGAATCCATTATCACGATTTGATTCTATCCGATTCTATCCAATATCAATTATTTAAAAGTTTTTTGAGCTGTTACCTGAATTACATGACTGTAGTTATGCAACATATTAATATTAGTATTATATTGAGATTCAACAGCAAGTAGCCTATTGACAGCTAATGATGGCTGTAAGGAACAATCGCCCTCACAGATTGTTGATATAATTGCTTTGCTATAATGATATAATCTTTGCAAATGAACCCTGCAATCGCCTCGGTTATTTTAAGAGAATGTGTAGAATTGTCTGGTAGTTGTAGAGTTTGCTTGAGTTTAATCTGTTGCTTCACTTCCATTTAGCATGCCCTGAAAATTGCTTTGCTTTTGTCCAGCTCACCTTTCTTGCCGTCATTTCCAAAATGGCAAAATGGCACCAGATACGAGATTTAAGCCTTTCAGGAGTTTTCAAAACCGGCGCTTTGTTAATTCTACCGCTACTCTTTGTCATGTCATGTTCATTGTTTGATAGTTTCACATCACATACATGTGTGAATTAAATTATGTGACTACTGGGATTAAAGTTCACCAGGGCGAAAATATTATAAAAAAAACGATCTTTAGGTATACGAATCGATTTTTTTGGAATTAATGTGACAATTGATTTTGAATTGGAAAATTCATTTTTTTTAAAACAGGCCTACGCAATATCTTCAATATTTGCAAAACTCTGGCTTATCGCTCCTAAAACAAGCAGAAAAAGGTTTAGAAAATGGACTGATTCTTGTCATTCCATGTTTCAGGACCACAGCGGCACCTTCTCTATCAGAGTGGAGACTGTACCCTGCTGTGACGAGGCGCTGACATGTTCCCGCTCCATCATCCTGGACCTGGAGGTGGAATTTGCCAAGCATCATATAGTATTATTATTATTTTAATTACTGGTCTTGTTCCATCAAAGCAGAGCCTAATCGTACAGTATTTGTGACAATTTCTCCCATTAAGGGTGAAGTCACCCTGACTCTGAGTGATATGAAGGTGACCAGACGCCTCCAAAACGGCTGGTCTGTGGAGTCTGATCTTCTTTACAGCACACACAGTGTGGGACTCTACATCATAATCACAGTGCCGAGCAAAGGTCTGAGTCTCATATGGGACAAACACACCAGGATCAGCGTAGAGCTGCAGCCATACTGGAGGGTGATACTTTTTTCTTCCTCACTTGGAAAATAATACTCATAGGAGCAAAGTCGATTGTTCACGTACCTTGATATTAACTTTTTTTTCAATAACTATGTCTCTTCAAGAACAAAGTCGGTGGGCTCTGTGGGAATTTTGACTCCAATGAGATGAATGATCTGCAGATAAATGGCTCAGAAGGTGAATTCTCGTTAGTCTGTGATGATTTTGTCCTTTGTAGTAAATAAAGCCTGAACTCTGTTTTTTTAGTGATGAGCAGTCCTCTGGCATTTGGGAACAGCTGGAAGGCTGCTACTCCTCCTTGCTGTGACGTGACCACTGAGATATTTCCGTGTGAACGCAACTCCTATTGTTCAGCCTGGGCCCAGCGGCGCTGTATGATCCTTAAGGGGGCCACCTTCATAGACTGTCACTACAAGGTATATTTATAGTCTCTTGACACCAAGTTCTGGGCCTCTGAGCAGGATAACCTCCACATTAGTCAGGAAGCCAGAAAATGTCATGTCTATAAGGACCTCAGAGCAATCATGAGTCATTTGCACGCACAAGAAAACACGGAATATAAATCTCTGTCTAGTATCTGAACAGTCCCTGATCACATCAGTGAAAGCTGTTGGTTTGTGTATCAACCCTCAGGTGGATCCAGAACCATACTACCAAGCCTGCGTGCAGGAGTCCTGCTCCTGTGAGTTTGAAGGGAAGTTCCTTGGTTTCTGCACGGCTGTGGCGGCCTACGCAGAGGCCTGCAGTGACCAGGACGTGTGTATAAACTGGAGGACACCTGACCTGTGTCGTAAGTTAGCAACTCTTTTCCACATCACTTTCACGTGGTGAGCCATCAAAACTGAATTATTGTGATCATAAAATGTGAAACCAAAATAAACACAAGTCCATGTTTTCCTGGGTACAAAATATTTGGTTTTGTTGCTTTTTCTGCCTACATCAGCCACAAGTCATGACATGGCTACTAGGATTTGCTTTTATGGTCATACTTTCTGCAATATGCATCTGTTAGGTTCCTAAATCAACATACATAAATGAATAACTTAGGAAAGACACAGAGACTGTTAGAAATGATTTTCAGGCCTTCTGCAGAAGGGAAGCATAGTCGGAGCTTGCAGAGCAACATGGCTCTCTGGCTCTCGACGAAATGCTTGCCGGCTCCCTTTTTGCATCAGGTATTTATTGGTAAAACTGACAGGTGTCGGCTATGTTAAGACAACCAATGGTGGACAGTGGATGGACAATGGGAGGAAACAAACAGATAAACAGGACATTTCAGTTGAAGAACAACTAATCTATGGTGTGCAGAGCCAACAGACATCTTTTCTGTTGGAGGTTTTGAACAGAATATTCAACTGACCATGAAACAGTTGTGGAACAGCCCAAAACCCTGAGTAGATTAGGGAGTGGCTGTTGTAACTGGTAACATGTGATAAGCATGTCTAAAACACAGTCAGCTCTCTGACTTGACTTGATTCTGATTCTAATGGTTTCATAAGCACAAAACTAATTATTAACCTCACAGCATCTACTACAGCAGGAGCAGAAATGTGATGATCAAGTGTGTTCTGCCCTTCTGTCTGTGTTTCATTCACACGGCACAGCAGGGCGGTTTAAAGACACTACAGAGGCGGAACAAACCAATTATGCGATGGGGGGCCTGATATATCTTTAAGGAAATGTGTTTTCGGTTGTATGGTAAACTTGGCTGACCATGGCTCGGTGAATGTAGTTTGGTTTTACGGGCATTATGTCGTCTCACCAACTATAAAGTGTAGTCGGTGAGCCACTGAAAACTGGCATAAACCATAATATCACCCAGCAAAAGGTAAATAGCTGTCACGGGGTGGTTTGTTGAGGACCCAAACGCAGGAGAGCAGGAGGCAGGAGTTGGGAAAAACTTAAATTTATTTGCAAAAGCAAAACCAAAAAAACTTGACGAGGAGAACATGGAGGGAGGAAACCGTACGGACCAGCGAGTATCAGGGGAAAGACAAGACTAGATATACTCAGGGGATAACGAGACACAGGTGCAGACAATCGGGGCAGATGGGAAACAGGACGGTCAAGACAGAACTGAAACTGGGGGAAATGTCAAATCCTGACAATAGCATGGTGTTTACAAAAAAGGGACTTCCTACTGTACTCTTAATCACAATTTGTCTTAGTGTCAACTTTTGTATTGTGAATCTGATTCTGGTTTGAAGGATTTTAAGTATTGAGGTAATTTACCAGAAATATTGAAAACTTGGCATTGATAATGAATTGAATTTCTCTTCCTACTAGTTATAAAAGTGTTTATAGTTTTAAAAAAATGCACATGTTATAAAATTCATTAACCAAACGTAGTTTTTAACTTTGTATCACCACACTTTAGCGGTCTACTGTGACTACTACAACGAGCAGGGCCAGTGTAGCTGGCACTACGAACCCTGTGGTGGGATGCTGACCTGTGGCAAAGACAGCTATTTCACGCGCAAACTGGAAGGTAGGCAAACATTTTCATTTCCATTTAAATATAATTAGTGTATTCCTTTTTAGAAGATGGGAGAAATAAAAAGAATATGCAAAACATGGAGAAAAAAGTTCCTTCAGCTTCATATTTTGTTGCACAATCTTTTGAGGCCATCACTGCAATCAGGTAATTTCTGCTTTGGTCCACTCCTCATAAGCAAACTTCTCCAGCAGTCTCAGGTTTGAAGGTTTTCTTTTCCAGACTGGTGGAGACAGATAGGGTAATAATGTTTAGATCAAGGTTCATAGAAGGTCACATCAGACAAAATGCTTTGTTCTTAGCCATTCCTTGGTGTTTTTAACTGTATTGGTCATTATCCAATTGGATGACCTATTAGTACTCCTCAGTCAGTTTTTCAGTTTTGTTTTCATTAAATTACATGTAATTGTGCTTTTCAGCCTGTACCAAATTGCAAAAAAAAGAAAAAAAATTCAGGAAAGATTTAGTGCCAGTAAGGAGATAAAAGAAAAATCTAACGATAGTTTGTCCAACGGATGATGTCAATAGGTGATTAAAATAAAAATTGGGCAACAAAATTCAGCATCTCTGGACTCGGAGGCATCTGGTTTTGATTCATCACACTGGAAACAATATTTCAGATCTGTTTTTGGACAAAATGGGTATCGTGTGGTCTGGAAAAGATGAAAGAGATGATCCAGAATGTTATCAGCAACTGCAAAAGAAGATGATGATATGGAGTTAAATTTATGTCCTTTGTAAATAAGTACACAAAGATTTTAGAGTGACTTGTTGCCTTCAAGATGACATTTCTTTCTAGGAGCATACGTACATGCAGTTACAGTAACATCGAGAAGATGAAAAAACCAAATTCCTCACACACCAGGAGTTTATATCACGCATTAAATGTATTTCTTATATGATTGTTTGGCAGTCGGCTCAGCCAATCGCTGTCCTTTATCACTTCCTTATCTATAATTGTCAAGCTATCGCCCTCCGCAAAGCAACTATCTGTTTGTACGAACCATTGGGTAAACGGGACGGTCATTTTTGATTTCACCGTCGGGTCAATATATCAAACGGTGTATCCCGCTGTAAAAGTCTGAGGGCAGATCTCCAGATATTTCAGCGGGGTTCAGGTGAAGGAGCTTTGAACAAAGCTAACTATGACTGATGTGCAGTGGGCGCAGTGGCTGTGGTCTGTAGGGAGGAAAACAGGCTTCAAAACAGGCTTCAAAAACCAATGGGTCACGTGACCAAATGCTTCCTCCATCGTCCATACAGTCTATGGTGGCACCTGGCACTAGTACTATCCTTTTTCATGAAATATAACCGAACTTTGGTGTGTTTCTGCCTACACGCCATGTTTGGAAACCTTCTGAGCCAAAATACAAAGCATGTACATGACGCATCACGCAAGACGGGTTAACGATTCCACGGAATCAAACTACTGGGAACCTTCTCGATTCTCATCCCTAGGCTTGAAATATAAATTCAAATTAAAGCTGCAAGCAGCGATGAACGGGCCCTCGCACTCACGGCCACCGCCCCCCATAAGCATATCAGAAAAGACACCACCCACAACTTCCTATGTCAAACCATTCAAAAGTTATAGCAGAAAAAAGGGACAACCAATCAGAAGAAGGGGCGGGGCTAATTCAGGCCAATGAAGGTCAAGGACTCCATACAGAATCTGATGACACCACCCACGACTCTCTATGTCAAACCATTCCAAAGTTATAGCAGAAAATCGGGACAACCAATCAGAAGAAGGGGCGGGGCTAATTAAGGCCAACGAAGCTTAAGACTCATTACAGAGTCCCATGACACCACCCACGACTTCCTATGTCAAACCATTCAAAAGTTATAGCAGAAAATCGGGACAACCAATCAGAAGAAGGGGCGGGGCTAATTAAAGCCAACTAAGCTTAAGGACTCATTACAGAGTCCCATGACACCACCCACGACTTCCTATGTCAAACCATTCAAAAGTTATGGCAGATAAAAGTATTCTAGGGGGCGCTGTTGAGCCGTTAGACCACACCCATTAATGCAAACCATGAAATATCAAATTTATCGCCAAGTCTGGCTTGCATGCAAAATTTGGTGACTTTTGGAGAACTATCAAATATGGACCAATCACATGAAGGGGGGGCGCGCCTTTTGGCGTCTAGCGTCGCCACGGTAACACTTTTGAAAGAGAAAAGTAATGCGTGGTGTCGCAGGATGTACACGCACATTTTGATGTATAACACACCTGGGTGCACGTTACGGTTCGGGCTGAATTAACTGCCGAAGGAATGGCATAAATTTCGCCAAAATGACACAATTTATTCAAAATGGCCGACTTCCTGTTCGGTTTCGGCCATGGCGCCAAGAGACTTTTCTTTCAGTTGTGACATGATACAGGTGTGTAGCGATTTTCGTGCATGTACGTCAAACCGTATTGTGGGGCTTGAGGCACAAAGTTTTCCGGGGGGCGCTGTTGAGCCATTTTGCCACGCCCATTAATGCAAACCATGAAAGATCAAATTTATCGCCAGGCCTGGCTTGCATGCCAAATTTGGTGCCTTTTGGGGAACTATCAAATATGGACCAATCAGATGAAGGGGGGGTCCGCTTGTTGGCATCTAGCGTCGCCACGGTAACACTTTTGAAAGAGAAAAGTAATGCGTGTAGTCGCAGGATGGAGACGCACATTTTGATGTATAACACATCTGGGTTCACGATACGGTTCGGGCTGAATTAACTCTCGAAGGAATGGCATATATTGCTCCAAAATTACGCAATTAATTCAGAATGTTCAAAATGGCCGACTTCATGTTCGGTTTCGGCCATTGCGCCAAGAGACTTTTCTTTAAGTTGCGACATGATACAGGTGTGTACCGATTTTCGTTCATGTACGTCAAACCGTATTATGGGGCTTGAGGCGCAAAGTTTTTTCTGTCTGAACCAACCAGATGAAGGGTGGCCGCGCTTTTTGGCGTCTAGCGTCGCCACGGTAACGCTTTTGAAAGAGAAAAGTAATGCGTGTAGTCGCAGGATGGAGACGCACATTTTGATGTATAACACACTTGGGTGCACGTTACGGTTCGGGCTGAATTAACTTTCGAAGGAATGGCATAAATTTCGCCAAAATGACACAACTAATTAAAAATGGCTGACTTCCTGTTCGGTTTCGGGCATGACGCCAAGAGACTTTTCTTTCAGTTGCGCCATGATACAGGTGTGTACCGACTTTCGTGCGTGTACGACATACCGCATTCTGGGGCTTGAGGCACAAAGTTTTCAAGGGGGCGCTGTTGAGCCATTTTGCCACGCCCATTAATGCAAACCATTAAATATCAAATTTTTCGCCAGGTCTGACTTGCATGCAAAATTTGGTGACTTTTTGGGCACGTTTAGGGGGGCAAAAAGGCCCTCCTTTCGTCAGAAGAAAAAGAAAGAAAGAAAGAAAGAAAAAATTCCTACAGATACAATAGGGCCTTCGCACTGAAGGTGCTCGGGCCCTAATTAAGAAACAAAATTAAATTGATAACTAGGGATGCCCCAATACAGATACTGGTATCAGTATCGGGGCCGATACTGCTGTCATATACTCGTACTCGCAAAAATGATCCGATACCACGTCGTTGTTGTTGTAGTTACTGGTTAGTGACTCTAGGGGGAGATGTTGAGCCGCCCCGCGGCTCCCCGGGTGAGCGTGCAGCCTGGCGGCGGAGCAGCCGCTGAGCCGCCGCTAAGGCTAAGCTTAGCGTGGTGATGAGAAGAGAGTGATACCCGTGAGTGAGACTGGCAGCACCGTTTCAGGCAAGATAGCGATAATTAATGCAGCGGGATGTCAGCAGTGTGGACATATTTCAAAATAAGGGACGACGACACAAGCAAGGCAGAATGCAAGCTACGTGCTGCTAAGGTGTCAAGAGGAGGAAAGGAGAATACGTCGTTTAATACCAGCAACTTGATAAAACATCTCAAGGCGCATCATACAGCTGAGTATACAGAGTTTGCTAATGCTACTGCAAGACCACAACAGCCAACATTAGCTCAGGTTCTGCAAAAGCGACAGGCAATGGAAAGAGACAACCCGTCCCAACAGCCGTGTTGGGACGCTGTCGGCGCGGCACGTGGCCGGGGGGCTGCAGCTCCCAGCACCACTGGAGGAAAGCCCAGCCGGGTTTTGTTTAAAATAGTTATTCTACTCATTTTATTTATTTTTATTAAATTTATCTGTTGCAAATAAAACCTGTCTTCCAATTCATTGCATTTTTCATTGCATTTTTAGCCTAGTTATTTTTGTGGTAGAAGTATCGTATCGGTACTCGGTATCGGCAGGTACACAAATTAAAATATTCGTACTCGGTGTGAAAAAAATGGTATCGAGGCATCCCTATTGATAACAAAAAACACCGAAGTCTTAGCCTCACACTGTCTGCAGAGAAATAAAATGCAAAAATGTTCCACCATCTTAAAATAGTAAACTCCTCTTTTTTCTTGGTACAGGCTGCTACCCAAGGTGTCCAGAGGAGGCATCATATTACGATGAGAATACTGGTGCATGCACCACATTGAGGAACTGCTCCTGTTATTTCAATGACACTGTTGTTCCGGCTGGAAAAGTGGTAATAATAAACTCCATTTGGTGGTAAGTTTGACATTTTCTTGCTGTACATCTTTTATTTAATGTGTTACCAAAAAGTGAAAAGGTTATTGGGTTTTGTGTTAACAACTGAATATGTCTTACAATTTCATTTCAACCAGCATCTGTGAAAATGGAACTATTAACTGTAGTAAGTATACAATCATAATTCAAAATTGATCATGAAAATATTTGATTGAACATTTTGCAAATACCTGATCTTACCATCACTTCTGCTCCAACAGGACTTCCAACTCCAACCCCTACGACAGAGTCCTCACCATTTACCACGGCCACTACTTCATCGTTTACCTCTATGACTATAACACCAAACACAACAATACCCATCTCTACACCAACAAGTACATCTAAGTACTATCTAAGTACTTTCACTACGATGCCCCCTGCTTCTTCTGCACCAACTACTTATGTTTATCCAACAACCACAGAGGGTGAGTGTGCTTTGTATTTGTTAACATAACACAACTTTCAGACATTTTCACAATACACAAATGACTTAAACCATCCTCTACTGTCCTCTGTTCCCTCTTCTGCACACCACACCAGGTTGTTACTGTATAGACCTTAAGATGAAGAAAAGCTGGTCCTGTGGTGAGACGTGGATAGAGGACTGCTTTGAAAAGCTCTGTAAATATGGGAAGATAGAGTTAACTCCAGTGGTTTGTCCAGAGTCTGCCATTCCCAGCTGTCCCAGAGATCTGACCGTTAAGGTCACAGATGGATGCTGTGAAACATGGACCTGTGATTGTTAGTGACATCAGTGATAAAGCTAGCTTTGCTTTAAAATAATCTAGTTTTCTTATTTTCTGCTCATATCAGCTTACAATGATCCCTTCCTTGCAACATTCCCAGGTCGCTGTGAACTATACGGGGACCCCC
The DNA here is from genome assembly GCF_033807715.1 of Cololabis saira. Lineage (NCBI taxonomy): Eukaryota > Metazoa > Chordata > Actinopteri > Beloniformes > Belonidae > Cololabis > Cololabis saira. The sequence continues at coordinate 24,803,750 of NC_084609.1, forward strand.
ACTACATTTCTTTCCAAGGTGTAAACTTTGACTTCCTGGAGGAATGCTCTTACATCTTGGTAGAAGAGCGGTCACCACGTTATCATCTGATCATCGCCGTGGAGAACGTTAACTGTGTCCCGGGTTTCAACGGCTCCTGTGCTACAGGCATTATCCTGAAATATCAGAACAATACAGCAACACTCAGAATTCACAACTTTATTGGTGTACAGGTAGGACGTTTATTTTGTTCCTGATTTTGTGAGCTTGGCTAACCAACAAGTCAACAAGTTTTCTCCACTGCATACAATTTTGGATGTTTTTTTGATGATGGTATGGTTATCACCACAGGCTGTGTAAGAAGAACTGGAAGCCTCTGTTTTCTTTTGTACTGCACAGCATCATTTCACAAATAGAAAGAACAAGCAGTCGTGGGAAGGTTCTGGAACACCTTATTTCAGTCACGGTTTAATATTTCAGCTTAGATGGCTTAGTTTGTGTTAACCTGTGATGGTAATTAATGTTACTTTATATTAATTCTGATCAAATTTGCCCAAACATCTTAATATTAAGTGTTGCTACCGAAACAACATCCAAAATAAGCACCGCCAGAGCAGAGACGATGACTAGCAGGGCTTCACTTGACCCACAGTTGACCCAACCAACCTTGCGTGCTGATTGACTGCACAGCAGATGTTAGCTTGGAACGGTCCTAAAATGATCCACTGTGGGTCGCTGCTTCTTCAAACGATCCATGACGGAGGCGCTGCGGAGCTGCTGTCGAACATTTGCAACCTCCTGCTTCCAAGTTGCCTTGGTGGGGTCTAGCCGATGCCCAGTTATCACTAGCTAGCTAACCCACAGCCAGTCACGGCAGTCTGTTAGTCCAATTAATTAGGAATGACCATTCTCTGTTAATCCTGGGAAAACCATAGGTCCGACACCATAGTTTACCTTTTGAAGTTCTGTGTTGAGGTGGAAGTGCCATGAAACAATTCACCACCAAAACGCTAGGGTGTATCGAGTTTCAGGAGAATCTTTTAGGAAATCCCTTTAAACTCTTGGCCACTTCAAAGATGTTACCTTCCAGTTTTTGTTTTATCAGTAAGAGAGGACACTGTTGAAGTTGGCTGATTAATAATTTTATTGCAAATGTAGCATTGAAGACAAAAGAGAAGACTTGCGAGGAGGTTATCTATATTCACTTTGAACCAGTTTGGCAGAAGGGACAAAGCAGAAGAGTGAAGTTCTGGAAAATATGCAGTAGAGACCGATTACAGCCCATGGAGTCTGTGGGGGGGGGGGTTCTGTTGATGTACAGGCTCTGTGTTGTGATGTTTAGGGCTCTATTCACACCTCAGAGGTCAATACAGTGGTTTGTAGCTAAAATGATAACAGCTATAGTCAAAAGACTACGGTTCTAATTATACATGCTTTTTTGTGCTTTATATAAAAGTTATATACATTCTTTGGTCCAGGCTGGAGATATGCTATTTCTGGTGCATAGTTGGACATTTTAACATGGGGGGCCATGACTAATTTTTGAAGCTAGCCCCTGGTGGTAGGTCAATGAAGTGCAACTTTTTTTACTTCTTTCTTGTGTTCAACCTGGAAGTTAGAACATAGTTGCTTGATTGTCGCCTAAGTCACATGCTTTGCTTCTCTCGTTGGTTGTATTTCTGTCTAATGTGTCCGCTGGTACTGCTCCTGGGAAATCAAATTAGAATCTAGAGGAACCAGTCTAATTCCTTGAGAAAATAAGGATGGAAGGCCGGGCTAGATTTTTGTTTACATATTGCCAAAATATATGTATTTTCTGTGATATATTTATTTTTCCAATATTGAAAAATCTTGCTTCTCAATGTCTTAAACTGTGTTTGACCAAGAGGGATGGTTTCACGCTGATCTGATCTATCTCAGGCCACTCTGAACAATGAGACCATACAGCCACCATACGAAGAAGCTGGGTTGAGGTTTGAGACCACAGGATACGAAGTCTTCGTCCATCTCCCAGATATACGTTCCTTCGTCTCCCTCACTCCTTCATATACCGTGGTGGTCAGTGTGGCCATGGAGCACTTCCTCAACAACACCCAGGGACAATGTGGTACGTTTCTGATGGAAGATTATGGTCTACAAGGTGTAAATTAATGTGTGTTTTAGACTGAATAAGTGTTCTAGATTTGAATGTATTTGGTGCCAAAGCTGCTTGTACATGGAGGAGGTCTGTATGTCACCTATTGGACCAAAGACGTGTCCACAAAGGGCCTAAACAATGGTGAAAAGGTTTGGGTTTTCAAACATTTGGATGTTAATGTGCACAACACATGCAAAGTACTTGACATTGAAAGGTCATTGCAGAAATCTTGAACTTTAAGTCTTCTACATAAAAACATGCATTACTTAAGTAAATCTTCATTTTTATATTAAGATCCGGAAGCTTACATAATTCATAGATTTACAGTCCTATCCTTTAATCAGTTTCTCTTTTAGCTATACAAGTTTCTGCGATGGGAGAGGCATTTCTCAGCCGGCTTGCAAAACTGTGTAACTCCTGACTGATGATGGCACCACTACCCTCATATGTCGATGCAAAAAAATAATGCCAAATACTAAAGTAATTTATTTTTTATTTAAAATTGAACTTGACTGATGGATAAATTACTTGCTTTTTTAAGCTTCTGGCATAAATCATAACTGCTGTTCCACTAAATTGATAGAGTCAGGGCCCCTACAGACAACCCAAGGTCATTTTAACTTTGCAAATGTATAAAAAGTATTTAAAAAATTACTTTTTGTGCAGATATTTCCATCCACAGACAGGTGGCCATTCTTGGTTCATCCTTAGACACATAGAAATTTCTAAAAAAACACTGAAGGAAACTTTCAAAATTATTATCATATGATATTAACATACACTTAAAGCCTTTTTCATTATTGAACCAATTAAAAAAGCATTTAAAGCTCTTGTACAATGTATTGTATTTGGTGTACGTTGATGTGGAATTTCATGTATTCTTCACTGAGCTGCACATGCTGCCTTCCTTCCAGGTGAGTGTGGAGGTGCATCGTGTGTCCGTAGAGGAGGGCAAATAGAAGACGACACCTGCTGTGATAAGACGGCTTATGACTGGGTATACGCTGATCCTCTGAAACCAGCCTGTTCACCAAAAAGTGTGCCCTGTGGGGCTGGACCATCTTCAGCACCCCTGCCACGCTGTCTTCCGAACCCACTGTGTGAACTGCTGCATCACCAGTAAGCCTACATACACGTACACTCCAGTTTGGAATTAGTAGCACTAATAAAAGCTGTGATTGCAGGGATAACAACCAATAAACCATCTTTCCTCAGCGTGTTTGCAAATTGCAGCAAACATGTGAATCTGACACTTATAAAGAAGAACTGTGAGTTTGATGCGTGCAGAAACCTCAATGCTTCTTGCTCTTCTCTGGAGCAAGCTGCTGAGATGTGTAAACCTCCCTGCATCGACTGGAGAGGACTAACTAATGGAAGCTGTGGTAAGCACCTTTAACTGAAAAATTACTTCAATCAAAAACTAAGATTTGCACTAACTTAATTATTTATGGTGATGTTTCAGATGTACAGTGTCCAGAGGGACTGGTGTACAAAGAAGGTCAAAATAAGCTGGATGACTTCTGCTACGGAGGGTTTGGAAACTTTACATTTGCCAAATAATGTGTTTGTGTGTTTCTTTCAAGCAGTACAAAGTTTTCTCATGTGATAAATTTCGGTTTCGGTTACAGTTGCAGGGGCACTTGATTGCTTTTAGGAAGTATTGTCCATCTCTCTTGGACTCTTGGACTGATTATTGGCAGAAACCAAAGTGACTTTAAAAAATCTCTTCTTGGTTGTCTCTTGTGACAACTGTGTATTGCTATTTGGTTCTCTGCACCCATCAAAAACAATAAAACAAGCTCATACGGCTGCAGTGAACATAATAAACAGAGGCCACTAAGAGACTCAAAAAAAGTAATGATGGAAGTGAAGATGAGAGGATGACCAACCTAGAGACCGGACAAGGGTACAACACAACCCTGATTTATGTTTATACATCAAACTGAAAATGTATTCCTGCTGAAGCCGGGAACTTTAGGTCGTAATCTCCATCGTAACCTGACCTCCACAAAAATTTAACTGTGTTGGGTCAATCTGTTAGTGTTACATTTCTTTGTTCGTATTTCCTGTTACACCTTTTTCTTTGTCATTTTCAAGAAAGATTCTGGCAGTCTCAGGAAAGGTTATTATTGCTCAATCTTTTATTAGCTCTAATCTTCATATAATATGCCTTATATCCGCCGATGATATGTCTGAGATACATGAAGGAAAGGAAAAAAAAGCTCAGTGCTACAGAAATATATATCCCACAGTGCCACCTAGTGGTGGAATCACAGAGTGACACCAACAACAACAGATAGGTATAAATGCTAATTACGACCTATGTCTTGTCCTGATTTTCCCCTCTGGGGATCCATAAAGGACTATTTGATCTTATCTTATCTTATTTGATCTTATCTTATCTTATCTTGTATATACTGTATGTAGTTGCTACATACCACCCAGTAGCCAGTGGACAATAATATGACAATAAGATGTGCAATAATATAAGATGTGCAATATCTGCCAATCTGCCAGTCTACCTCACAACACTCCACCTGCTTTTTCTGCACCGTTTCTTCTTTCAACCAACTGTGTATACTGTTCATATTCTGTGATTATACATATTTTATATATATTTTTATATATTTTTTATTCTGACTCTTCAGTCTTCTTACAACCTCCCCTGCATGTGTGTGCTAAGTGTACTGCTGCAACAAGATAAGTTTCCCCACTGAGGGAGAAAATAAAGGATATCTTATCTTATCTTATCTTATCTTATCTTATATACTGTATGTAGTTGCTACATTGAAGCCTAACTTGGGCTTTAAACAGTGTCATATAAGTGACCTAACCTCCACGCCTCTAGGGGAACCTACTGAGTTTCTTTGTGCTGCTTTAACATCCAACTAAATCCTGTTTAAGTGCTTAGGTTGCCAAGATATTCTTGATTTGTATTCCTCCTCTGGATTGATTATTTAGGGTACGTCAACCAGGAGCCCCCCTCGTTAAAATGAGGGCAGGCTGCTTCTGCCCCAACGGCCTTCTCAGAGCAGGAAACCACTCCAATGTTTGTGTGAATGACTGTAACTGTGAGTACCACGGCCTAGAAGGGTGACCCTTAATCTGTCTGGTGTTTTTACCTTCAGTCATCTTCAGGGAAATGATTGAGTTTGAACCTTTGTCTTTCTCCACAGTCTGCAAAGGAGCTCTTGGTGAGCCTAGACTGGTAAGTAGCCTTCTCTCGTGGGTGTAAAATAAGTTTGGATGATGATATTTACGCTGTACAGCCTGTACTTTTAGAAAATAGTCCTGTGTCTGTTTTCCAGCCTGGTGAGGTGTGGTGGTCCAATTGCCACATGTGTACCTGCAACAATCAGACATGTACTGAGGAGTGTGTTCCCAGCAACGCTGTGCCAAAAGCTTTCCGTGGCCGTTACGGTGATTGTAACGCGACTTGTGGTAAGAACGGGACTTTTATTTATTCCTATTCGTGGAGACATCAGGATCATATGACAACATATAGACATAGTCGCTGTTACACTCTAATATTTTGCTGGAGGGCGTTAATCTTTGATTACAGCACACATTTGCTGAATCATCATTTCAGAATTGTTTATGCAATGCCACATAATTACTTTTCTTTCAGAATTGCATTGCATATTATAACTAAGTTTTTTAAGCAACAGATATACTGTGGCAGGGTCTTAGAATAATTGTGCACAAGTGATTCACATAAAATTAGTGAACTGAAGCGACGTTGAAGAGAACGGATGTGAAAGACTTAAAGATCATAGAAGAAACAGTTGCTTTAACTTATTAAAAGTATCATGAGGGTTACTTGGTGTTGACCACAGTTTTTTTTTTATTTATTTAGTCTTATTTTGCCTTCATTTTTGTTAAATAAAGAGTGGTACAATAAAGTTATATGATGCTATTTGTCTGAGGTTTGGGTTGGACATTTTCCACCATCAAAACAATCTTGTTTCTGCTACTTTCAAGCCGCAACGCACGCACGCACACCTAGAAACCGGAACTGCCCTGAGAAATGTTAAAAAAGGTTTTAAGGCAGAAACTGGTTTAGATCAGTCGGTCCTCCTCGGTGGAAAGGAGTCTAGCCGAGGCTACTGTAGTTGGGAGAAACTACTTCTTCATCTGCACTTTTACATTCTGGAATAAGGGAAAATATATTTTCTGATATCTGAGTTACCTCAATAAGTCATGCATGCACACTCATATCTCATGCTTCGCCTACATCATACTCCCAGTCATACCCACAAATGTCATGCACATATCTTCATATCTCATATTTATATGTCAGTACACTCACATCATTGCACACATCTCCATATCTTGCACATACGCAGAAACAGCATATTCCAGCTTTCAAATAGATGTTTCTTCTTTATTAACCTTTATTCATCCCACAAAGGAAAATTATTTTCTCCTTGTAACCCATCTCTAGCAGTGGGCTGCCATTTCTATAGCACCCAGGGAGGGATTAGTTAGGGTTTAGTGCCTTGCTCAGGGGCCCTGAGCAAGAACCTGAGCCTGGGTCCTCCAGACCCGAGCCCACGTCTGCAACCACTGGCTACCCAATAATTTCATCCCTCTGGGTCATAGAAACATACTATACAATCACATGATCTGTCTTGTCGTGAGAAAAAAAAAAGATTAAACATTTTAATTACTACAGTACTTTTTTCAATTGTGTATATTTTCTTGGTAAAATCCTTGTTTGTTTGCTTGTTTTTTGAAGTCATATGTGGCAAAACTTGACAGCCTTTCTTCAAGTTGATTCTTTTGATTAACTTGACATTGACACAAAGAGCCATTGATTAACTTGAGTAAATCAATGGCTCTAGAAACCCATAGAAACAAGAGCTATGCAGCATTTAACTGTAATCTAGAAGAAAAAAAAACGGACTAAAAGTTTCCTAATATTTCATTTTTAAATTTGACTCTTTTTCAGTAAACACGACCTGCAGTCTCGATGGCAAGACATACATGGTACATTCGTTCAATCCTATATTATTCTCTTGATAAATGATCTAAATGAGCCTCTGTGTTGCCCAGTTTCTTGCTTCCACATGTCTTGTCGTCTACGTAGGTTGGAGACAGATGGAGAGACGTGTCTCGTCCCTGCAGCTCACTCAGCTGCACCAGCGAGGGCCTTCAGATCGAGACAAAGGTCTGTCCCACAGAGGACTGCTCTGAGGTATGCAAAACCCTAGAGAAGGGAAATTCTCTAACTAAGACCAAGAAAATCACATTAGTCAATAATGTGTGTGAATGAAAATTAAATTAAGCCCCACATAAAGCTACAGGATTTAATTAGCTTTTCATGCAGATTGTATCTAAATTGAAATCTATATAATTATTGTTTCAGCATCTTGTTATACGTTTTAATATTAAAATTTGTCAAAATTTCACACTTTTGTAGCCGTGTAACAGTAAATGTCAGCAACAACACTACAGCTGCTAGTCTGGCACCAAAACACACTTCAGAAGAGCTTGACGAAGCAATTAATGAAAACGTCTGTGGATTTTCTCTCCAGGACGACAGAGTCTGGGATGAGCAACACTGCTGCTTTACATGTAATTCAGTCCAGAAGAGACATCTCACAGGTTCGTGGGCCTACAGTTTCATTTTATCTAGCCTGCAAGAGCATACAAAGATAAGTATGCGCATAAAATGGGATTTGATACTGTTTTAGACACAAACATGGACCATAACATGTCCTACAGTACCTTTTGATTTAATTGCCTGCGCCATGATAGCATCTACTGACTGAATGGTGTCAAATTAAACCATTTGTTACAGCAGTTTTGGAGTTAATTCATGGTTTTGAATCAAAAATGTCCAAGAAAAGAAAAACTAGTGGAGAGGGAAGTCAATTTAAAGCTAGACAGGAGGTAAAAACATGTTTCTGCCAAATGGAGACAAGCCAGTATTTTTTTAAATGGCCTGAAGGCCAATTTTTCTGTCAATCATCTGCCAAACCTCTACAATAGTTATCAATTTATACTGTGTCTACAGTATTATCAATTGTTAGAGACAATTAATTGCAGATTGCGCATTACATAATTGCAGAGGCTATTATGTAAAATAATTCACTTTTAAAAAGTAGATACATTTAAGTAGTCTTTCAGTTGCTATGCAACCGGCCCTTTCACCTCTAGGGTTGCTGATGTGGGCTAGGATTAAACAGTCTGATGATCCTGGTATAGAAGAACACAAATGCTGATAACAGCAAAGTTCAGCGACAACCATTATAGAATATACAATTTTGAAAAAATACCATATCAGATATTAAAGTTGAGGAAGCTGTTCCTGTTGCAGTTCAGTTTGGGCTCCTGATTTCTTTTTCTTTTTTAAATAACAAAGGGACATTTTTTAAAAGACTTTTTAAAAGACTTTTTAATGACTTAAGTCACAAGTTTAGATGAAATTAGTATTTGGTCGAAATTCCTTTAAACTATAAAACCTGGCTTAGAAGTTCCACTTTTTTTTTTTTTTTTTAATTCTCGCAAATACTAGCAACAGGCCAGAAGCCTATGAGCCAGTTTTCTCATCATTGTTGGAAGCTTTGTTTTACTTTTTTTTTTTTAAACATATATATGATGGGTATTCCACTTTGCATCTAATACGGAGGTATGTTGGAGGTAACGGGCACATTAAGAGGCTTCCAGGCTTAAGCCCTAACGTTTTGGCTGATGTTGCTTCAGTCCCTCCACAGAGCTTCCTTCCATCATAATCCTGTCAGTTCTGTGAAGTGCAGGAATAACTGATGCAGCAAGCAGCCTGTAGGGTTGCAATAATGCAATAAACCCTTAGACGAAGAGCTCTGATTGCTTTAAATCATAAAACGGAACACCAACTGCAGGTTCACAGGCATAATACTGGAGGAGCACTGGCGGTAGCTCAAACCTGACCCCACACAAACACACCTGTCAACTCCAATTACTCCCCATTATAAACATGCAGGACAAACAACCCCACAAATCACACGTACAAGGCCTTACACATCACTATTTACAAACTAGGAACAATAAGTCAAAACCAATCTACCCATCAAAAGTATAACACATGATTACACCAATCATAAACTAACATACAAATCAAACCTAAACTCCAGAAAACGAACCGAAACAACTCCTTCCCTCCCCTTAAGTCCACTTACAGCCATGCATGATGGTCATCAGGGTGTTTTCCCCGGCTGGGCTCCTTGGCTGCAGTCATGTGTGCATCCATGAACCTTCCCTAGGAAGCATCTCAAACAGAAAGGAGTTCAATCATGCCCACATAAACAAAATAAACAATGTGCATTTAAAACAATTGATGATCTGATAGATTTATTTTAAAATACGCAGATGACTGTTGTTGTCAGTTCGCTGAAGGACAATGAAACCTGTCACAGTCAAATCATACATGACTGTCCAGTGGTGTGATGAATCCTTCCTGCAGATGAACATCTCTAAAGCTAAAGACATGCTAATTGATTTTAGAAAAAAAAACCCTAACACAAGAACTGACAACTATAAAAGGTCGGATAGTGGAATGTGTTGATAAGTACAAATATCTTGGTACAGTTATTGACAGTAAACTGACATTTGAGGCAAATTGTGAGGCTGTTTATAAAAAAGGGTAATCAACGTCTTTTGCCTGAGAAAACTGTCGTCTTTTCATATCGACAAAACCCTGTTGATCCTGTTTTATTGAGCTTTTATTGAATCGGTTTTATCCTTTTGCATGGTGTCTTGGTTTGGAAACCTGTCTCTTAGAAATAAGAATAGTCTGAGCCAGATAGTGAAGTGGTCCAGTAAGATAACGAGAGAGCAGCAGATGAATCCGGACATGCTGTTTTTCAGACAGATACGAAGGCTGTCTGGATCTATTTTAAAAGACACCTCTCATCCACTTCCAGCTACTTCAGTCAGGACGCAGATATAGAGTACCAAAATGCAAAACCAAATGTTTTAAACATAGTCTTATACCCACTGCTATAATGATCCTAAATAAATAGATAAGGTTTTGGCCTTTTATGAGGTTATGGTTTAAGTTCATGTTGTATGTTGCATGTATGTACTGATGGTTTCTTGTTGCTGGACTCGCTAGACCACCTTATGTAAGGCAAATTTACCTTTGGGTACAATAAAGTTGAACTGAACTGACCTTTTAGCCTCTAGTGAGGGGAATGCTTAGCTGCTCCTCACACAGCCCCACAGCATTATACTGCCACCTCCATGCTTTACAGTTGAAACAGTGTTCTGAGGCCTGCAAACCTCTCACTTTTTCTTTCAAACGTAACCTAATTGTGACTAAATAGTTACATATGATCCAAATGAGTTAGTGTATTTAAATAAATCCACATTTGACTGTGCTCAATGATGCCCCTTAATTTATTAGAAACATCTAATATCAAAACATCACTATGTGGAGTTCCCAGAGCTAAATACGGTCTATTGGGTCACCAATCACTTTTTACTTTCTACATTGGAAAATGATAAAAATGACCTGAAACAAATGTAAAAATGTCTCGTCTGAGAAAAGAAAGAGCGCTTAACTGATCTAAAACTAGAAAACTGTCCCCAACAGAAGAAAAAAGTTTCATCTTTAACCCTTAGAACTGAGAGCATTTAGGCTGCTTTTTTCTCATTACTACTACTAAGGTTTTTTACCCCACATTTCATTTTTGCATCGAGAAACTTTGTTCTTATCCTGTATCCAGTTATCCTCTGTACCGCTCTTAAACATTTAATTTTTTTTTTTTTTTTTTATTTAATTTTTTTTTTCTTATCTTGTCTGCACACATATTAATGATTGATACCATGTAGGTAAAAACCAAAGGCATATATATGTGCATTATTGCTATATTTAATATATATACATATATACGCCTACATACGCATACACATACATACATAAATATATACATACAAACCCAGTGAGTTTTTTTTTTTGGGGGGGGTGGGGGGTGGGGGGGTGACATCCACTGCCAATCCAGGAAGCAGGAACACACGGAGGCACTCGTCAAGCACTGAAAATCTGCAACAAAAACCACAAACAAAACACAAAACCAACAAAACCAATACGGAGCCGACCAAAACACAAGCAGCAATCAACCCAAATCACAGTCTGAGCTAAGCTACCGCTAACTAACCCCAAAAACTACAGAGCGAGCATGCAGGTATGCAGGTGAACAAGCCTGTGTGTGTGTGTGTGTGTGTGTGTGTGTGTGTGTGTGTGTGTGTGTGTGTGTGTGTGTGTGTGTGTGTGTGTGTGTGTGTGTGTGTGTGTGTGTGTGTGTGTGTGTGTGTGTGTGTGTGTGATAAACCAAACAAAGCTCGACCTGAAGTGTATCTATAGTGGGGGATGGGGGGGCTCTTAAACATTTCAGACATCATTAACGTCCTAATTCTAAAACTTAGATTCCTCTTCTTGCTCTGCTTATGCTTCATTTTTCTGGGTCACTGGACTTTACCTCCTGTTCTGTCTGTTCTCCAGGCAACCAGACTTGTGCTCCCAAACTGTACAGTCTTCCCGTCACCATGGACAACTGTACCGCTGTCATAGAGATGCCGGTGTGTGAGGGTGTGTGTGCGTCTCGGTCCAGGTGAGAACAGATCTGGCTTCACTGACCAGCAGGAGTTGTTGTTCAGTGAAGCTTCATCCTCCTTGTTGCATACCTCCACTTCCCATCTCTTTCCTGTCCTCTTTCTCCCTCCGTCCGATCCAACTCCCCTCTCTTCTGCACCTCGCCTCCAACAGGGTGGTGGTCCGCGGTTGCCTGAGGGTTGAGCAGGACTACAGATCCTGTATGGAACACGGATCAGAGATGAAATCAGTGACTCTGCACTGCTCTGACCTCACAACCAGACAGCACACCATCCGGCACATCACCAGCTGTGTGTGTCGAGGATGCGACACGAGCTGAACAGTAAACACAGCATCAAGTTCACTGTTTTTCAATATATCTTCTTCATTATAAAATCTAAATCTAAAGTCTTCAAATTTGATGGATGATTGAAATAAATATCTGTGTTGCTCTTTCTTCAAAGTAAGAGCTTAATTTTGTTCTAAAATGCTATTTTCACCTCTTATTGCTTGTATTTTGGTTTTAGAGACCTTTGTGGAATAAAATAATGATAAAAAACAGAAGAACATCTTGACATTTTCAGAGCTCAGTGACCCCAAGAATGTTAAGCTGGAGTTAATTTCACCTGGCACTCACTTCACGCTCACAAATACACAATTAGGCCAAGTTATTAAAATAGTCTTCTTCTTTTCAATTATACTGAACTTTATTTGTAACACGATAAAAGTGAAAAAAAAAATACAAAAGTGGAAATTTCATTAAAAACACAATGTGTAATAATAATAATAATAATAAATTTCATTTATAACGCACTTTCCATTCGGAGAATCTCAAAGTGCTACAAGAGGGGAAAAAAAATAAAATAAAAAAATCATTGATCATAGCTAGCGTATGCTTTGTTAAAAAGGTGTGTTTTCAGTCCTCTCTTAAAATAGTCAATTGTCTGTGGTTCTCTCAGCTGGGCGGGGAGGGCATTCCACAGTTTAGGGGCAACGGAGCAGAAGGCCCGGTCTCCCATTGTGACCAGTTTAGTCTTGGTGGGTTTGAGGAGGTTGTTTTTGTTCGTTGAACGGGTGCGGGTGGAGTGCTGAGGATGAATCAGCTCCTTGAGGTAAAAGGGAGCGTTGCCGTGGACGCATTGGTAGGTGAGTAGGGAGATCTTGTATTCAGTCCGGGAGGAGATGGGGAGCCAGTGCAGTGAGTGGAGGATGGGAGTGATGTGGTCGTATTTGCGCATTCTCATCAGGATCCTAGCAGCACTGTTCTGGATGTATTGGAGCTTTTTAAGGCTCTTGCTTGGGATCCCGATGAGAAGTGCGTTGCAGTAATCGAGCCTGGAGGAGACGAAGGCGTGGACCAGTTTTTCTGCATCTTTCGGGGACAGGATGGGGCGGAGTTTGGCTATGTTTTTGAGGTGGAAGAAGGATGTTTGACGGAGGTGATTGATGTGGGCCTCATAGTTGAGGTGGGGGTCCATTCTGACACCCAGGTTGGTGATGACGGATGACAGTGGGATATCCTGGCCAAAAAAGGTGATGCATGTGATGGGAGATGACTTAATCTGGTGTGGGGTGCCGATGAGCATGGCTTCTGTTTTGCCGCTGTTGACTTGTAGAAAGTTCTGTTTCATCCACGCCTTAATCTCCTCCAGGCAGATGGTGAGTGTGGCTGAGGATGACTCTGCAGCAGATGGGTCCAGTTTTATGTATAGCTGTGTGTCATCAGCATAGCAGTGGAAGGCCAAACCGTGTCTGCTGATGACACTGCCGAGGGGAAGCATGTACAGGGTGAAGAGGGTGGGGCCAATGTGTGATGGTTATAAACAGAGGTGGAAAAAGTACAAAAATATTGTACTTAAGTAAAAGTACAAATTTTCTGCTTGAAAATTACTTAAGTAAAAGTAAAAAGTACCCATTAAGAAAATTACTTAAGTAAAAGTATAAAAGTACCTCAAATTAAATATAATAAAGTACCAAAAGTACATGGTGTAAAATGTACTTAAGTACAAAAGTAAAAAGTAAAAAGTACAAAATACAAAATTCAAAGTACAAAATTATTTTCAAAAGGATTGCAAAGAAATGAAGAATCCAAGAATTTGCTTACAACTCTAAATAATGGTGATATTATTCTGACCCTTTTAGCGTTTGTTTCCATTAACCCATTTTAATTTCGTCGGCTTGAGCGTCGGCTGCCGCTCAAGGCTGATTTATGGCTCCGCGTTACACCAACGCAGAGCATACGGCGTAGGGTACGCGGCGAAGCGCACCGTACGGTGCGCTTCGCCGCGTACCCTACGCCGTACCTTACGGCCGTACCTTACGGCGTAGGCTCTGCGTCGATTTAACGCGGACCGATAATTCAGGCTTCAGTCTTCATCGGTACTCGACGCGACGGCGGTTCCTCCGGCCTTTCCGGCCCGCCTCTGCGGCGCAACTCTCCCGGGGGCTGCGGCTCCTTCTCGGGGAGGCCGAGTCTCCCCGTCTGCCCCAGGTGTCTCGCATGGATCTATAATATTAACGGTATTAAAGGTGTCTCGTCACGGACCCGCCGCCGGGGAATCACGGGCAATTCACTCGCCCCCCTTCCTTCCCGTCCGCCTTATGGTCCGCGTTAAGTGGACGCACAACTACGCCGTAGGCTACGGCGTAGGGTGTGCGTCGCCGCGTACTCTACGCCGTAGCTCTGCGCCGGTGTAACGCGGAACCATAAATCTTTAATTTGTAGCGAGTAACGACGTGTCCAATTTTAAATGTAGCGGATTAAAAGTACAATTTTTCCCTTGAAAATGTAACGAAGTAAAAGTAAAACTACAGAAAAATGAAAGTATCAATAAAAGTACAAATTCTCAAAAATCTTACTTAAGTACAATAACGAAGTACTTGTACTTCGTTACTTTACACCACTGGTTATAAAACTAGATGGCTCATTTTCAGTTGTTTTTTGTGAAGGGTGTTTATTTAACTGTAGCTGTGAACAGTGCAATAGCCTGTTAGCTGATCTGTGACATCATCAAGAACACAATGATCCAGCTGCAGAAAGAGAGACACCCGTTTTCCCCTCCTCCAAACTACCTTCACCCGACTTGTACTTGCCAAGGACGCAAGTCTGGACTTAAGTTCTTGGTAACGGAGAAACGGCCAATGCAACGGAGAAAGGACAGAAATGTCTCGACAATGATGTGAGAAAGTTTCCAGTCCTTCAGGAAATGACTTCTTCAAGTTGTTGCTGCAGAAGATGGATCTACAAACTATTGAATATCGGGGGTACTTAGTATTGCCCACTTTTTTCTTGTTTCATTTCTTTTTCCTTTTATGAATAATGGCATAACAGAGACATCGTTTCTTTGTTGATTCAATAATTTCAATTAAGCTGAACTATGCTGCATATTTAGTAAACACCAGTTATGATTAAATATCACAGTACAAATTTCTGTTGTTTCAATATGAGTGATAATTTTCTTACATAAACCTTTACACAAACTTATTGAGATATTTGAATGAACAAAAGGATGTTAGACAACTACAAACTGCAGCAAAGGCTGAAATGTGGAGGTGTTTTAACAGCGGCCTGCAGGCGGAGCCAGATAGCAGAAGCTTCAGGAGCTGAACCCAGAGAGGAGAGCAGTGACCCTGCATCTGTTTGCCTTATTAGCACACAGTCTACCCGCAGGCAACAAGCAGACGTCCAGATTTAGAAAAACAAGAATGTGCTTAGCATGAGAGAAAATTATTATTTCAGGTAAAACCAGATCCCTAAGTGTTCTGTAAGATTAAATACATCTTCAACAGATTTCTGTGGTGCATGAAAGGTGGCAGCACGCACAGCAAAAGTTGCGGTGAATGTTGAAGTTTGTGAAGCTAATACTGGAAATATAAAAAACAGTCAGTTTTGTAGGTCTGATCAAAAAAAACCTTGGAAACATAACATTAGATTTCATTCTCATCGAGGGACAAAAAATTATTGCTTTAAGGAAGCACATGCCGTGAACTGGAGAGTTTGTGTGACTTGGAATCACACAAATGAATATTTACAGTTTGTAAGTGTGATAGGTTGATGGGATGTGCCGTACTCAGGCATTAAGACAAAGAGAGAAATCCATTGTTTGGTACTATCAATAGGACAGGAAGACTTTGATCAGGCCGAGGAAACACCCTGCCTTACAAAAGCTGTTTCTCTGGGAGAGGAAAGCATTTCACTCTTTAAAACAAGCAATCCAACAGAAACAGCAGGCCGGTACTTGTACAATAAACTTTGGCCAGCTTCATGCTCCTGTTGTTTGTTGTGCATTCAAAAGGATGGATACTCGGGAGGCTTGTGATGTTCACAGAGGAGGATGTGCGAGGCTGTGAATGACTGCGTGCGTTTGTACTCCTTGTACCTCTGAACCTTTTGCCGCTGCAAAGACAAGCATCCCTACTGGAGCTGCCACTGCTGTCACGATTCCCTGCATGTGTGTGTCTGTGTCTAGGGGTGGGATGGCTTTTTATTGACATGATCAACAAGCGCACAGGAGCACCCGAGTTACTGATTACAGGTGATTTTATAATTTTTTTGTGATAAGACCCGTGCTTCAAGCACAAAGTCCTGCCAGGTACAGCGAGCCTTCAGCTGTGCTCCCTCATACCTCCGGACCACCGCTGCTCCCAGGTAAATGCTCACACTCTTGTTTCACTGCTTCCTTTTCTACAATAGTTTTTTTTAGGATGCTCTGCAACAGCAATTCTCCATTTGCTTTTACATTAATATTACTGATGTATTGTGGGCAATATGATGGAGTAAAACCTTTGAAAATGTGTTTGATATCAGCCAAAAGCCCATTCTTATTACTAGAAATTCTACTAGCACTATAACTATATGACATGACGTTGTATCTCGAGCTTAGAGTTTTTTATTTTATCTTATTTTTGGGGATTTTATCTCTTTATCTGCTAATTTAGATTTTTTTCTGAGGAAAAAAGTACCTCCAAATTTTATTATGTGCATTATGTGAAATTAAATAGCCTCAAATTGTGTGCTCATAATGTTTTTGTTTCTTTGCAGGTCCAGGTTGTGTTTTTGGTTTTCTTGCATCTGTTAAGCACACAGCAGCATCATGAGTGTAGAGTCCAAAAAGCCACGTGAGCCATGTTGCTCCAAGCTCAAGGTTAGTTAAATGTTTGCACTTTGTTGGTATTGCAAAGTCATTGACTGATTTTTTTCTTGTTTTTTAAATAATAATAATATTAATACGATATATAACTCAATATAGTTTCAATAAAAGAAAAAAACTAAGCAAAACAGTTCTGTCCTTTTATCTTTTTTTTACATTATCAGTTTATTTTAACCTTTATGTCTCAATTTTTTTCATTCAATCACTTAAAAAAACGTTACCAAATCAGTGCAGATCACACTGAACCAGCATGGGGAATGTGATCTTAGATCTTACCTGTGCCCTAAAATGACTACAAAAGGCTTTAATTGCTGGACTGGGTTACAATCCTTTCTGGGTCGTGTTTGAGTGTAAATGATGACAATGATCACAACAACCAACAATCATGTTGGTAAAAGGTTAGACGTATGGTTGGTAAACTGGTCCTGTAATCGTACACTGTTGTACAGTTGGCATGACTTGTAATCATGTAATAGTCGTTTATGTAATATGTTGTCACAGTTCATTACAGTTCTTGTTTGCGTAATGTATCACATGTCCAGACTAGCTAATTATAGGACTATAGGCCTAATTATAGGCTTTATAGGCTTTAGAGGAAATTGAAATCTGCCCATTTCACAGAAAACCTTTTTAAAGAAATGTAAATCCCGTTGAACACTGGAGGGCATGTTTACCGGTGGGGCTTTAACCTTTGAGAAAGTAACTGTTATCACCCGGCTAATCGCAGAATAATCTGTGACCTCTAACCTACTGTGAATCCGTTAACCATTAACGACGTTTGTCTCAAGGTTGTGGTCACACAAATGTTGGTTTGAAGTTTCACGTTGTCAGATACTGGTAACAATGAACATCATCACCGATAAAGCCATTCTTGGACTAAGAGAAATGAAATGTGGCAAAAACGTCAGATGTCTCACAACTCCAGGAAATTGGCTGAGTCACAGTTAGAAAACGTTTTTCTCTGAAAAAGAAATTTCTTCTCTAAATTCTTAAAGCGATGTTTTTAATCTCACAGACAGACATCTAAGAGATGGAGAATCTCTCTCTTGTTTTAAAAGCAGACAATTGATGTTGAAGATCATATTGATGTGATGCTGAGGCACGATAAAGACCTAATGGGGAATCAGACAGCTTCTAATTATATGTTTTTAATGTTAAAATTACAGGACGAGAACTTTGCAGACTCACGTCTAACATAGCTGACAGACTGGAAGTGCCAGAGAGGATAACAGTTGTTATATTAGTATATTTCCATGAGTTTATTATTATTGCTATGATGATTTGATTTAATAATTATATTTTAACACATTGATACTGCTCATTCCCTTAAAATGCATTCCTTTAGGGGAGTGATATCAAAATCCATTGGCTGGGAAAGAAAAAATACTTGAAAATAGTGTTTGTCTAACTCTTGTAACAAATAGATTTTTGCTTTCAAAGTATTACCCTCCGGTCACACCTTTTAGGTTTTGGTTGTACTTGCAGCTTGAATATGTGCATCTTCAAATGAATGCAGGATACATGTGGAAGTGATGACGTGTGTGTATATATATATATATATATATATATATATATATATATATATATATACATACACGTATATATATATATATATATATATATATATATATATATATATACATATACGTATATATATACATATACGTATATATATATATATATATATATATATATATATATATATATATATATATATATATATATATATATATATATATATATATATATATATTCTATTTATAATCCAGCAATGTCTTCTCTCCTTCCACATCTCCATAAAGACTAATCCCATCATATGTACTTTGCTTTCAACACTAAGTGCCCTTTTTTATCTTGGGAACTTTTACTCAATAACTTTAACCTACTCTCTTTAGGTCTATAAAATGAGATTAAGCGTTGAGTAATCATTTGAAGCTACGACAGTCGTTTTCACCATCAAAGACCCTCGTCTAACTTTTCTTCCCTAATTCAATCAAACCAACACCCTACTTTGACTGCTGTTTTCCAGCTTTTCCTGGTCTCTCTGGCATTTGTGTACTTTGCCAAAGCTTTTTGTGGCGCCTACTTGAAGAGCTCCATCACCCAGATTGAGAGGCGCTTCGATATCCCCAGCTCCCTCATCGGGGTGATCGATGGCAGCTTCGAAATGGGTATGTGCAACACGTTTTTGACTGCAAAGATTGATGAATGTTGTCTTTTTGCTCCATTGTGCTATGGCAGCAGATTGGTGGGGTGGTCAGCACTTCATTAAATTGTTACTGCATTCTTCTCCTTCTCCTTCGTAGGCAACCTGCTGGTAATCACCTTTGTGAGCTACTTTGGTGCTAAGCTCCATCGCCCGAGGCTGATTGGGATCGGCTGTTTGGTCATGGCCGTTGGATCTTTCCTTATAGCCTTGCCTCACTTCCTCCAGGGACTGTTAGTACACAGCTCACTCCTCTTCTTATTCAATTCCTGTGTATTTTACAACCAGGCCTTATAACGCCATAAAGCACACATTAAAGTGGACTCATACAGCATTGGCTACGGCATTGGCTACGGCATTAGCTACGGCATTAGCAACGGCATTAGCAATGGCATTAGCAATGGCATATTAGCAACGGCGTAGGCTTAACTACACCCCTCTCCAAATGTAGCTACGCATCCCGCAAGAACTGTGGTTCGTCCACTTGGTATCATCGTATTTTCCTCTACGTATGTCCGAATACTTTTTCTTTACCGCTGTTTTCAAACTGGACCGTCAGAGAGATGGATCAGATTGAGCGATTTATCGAAGATCTAAAGTGTTTTCATTTATGACACATCGTCTCTGCAATACAAAGATAGCCAGGTGGTTCTCAATTCTCAGGGAAGCGATACGGCAAACATTGGACTGAACGTCGGAGACTGTACGAAACCCTTTCACTGCTCAAAACAGTCTGCACTGCCACCTAGTGTTTGGTGGTGTAATTACAGAGCAACACAGACAGGGACACAGAAGTATCAATGCCAGTGACGGCATAGGGTTTGTGCGCAACCTACGTGACTCACTGCTGCGCAGAAGTGTATATAAAACTTAAGGGCTTGTAGGGAATTTTCTGCCTTGCCCATATCTGAGTCAGATTTGGCCTGTTCCCTTTGAGACTAGCTCACACACCAAGAAAAGGGTAGGATCGGATGACTTCCATGTAATTATAATCTTACACTCTGTAAATAAACATAAAACAAAAGATCCAGTTCCATTAATATGTGATAGAGACACATCGGCTGAAAAGACCCTTTACAGTTCCACCTCTGAGGTTATTACCTGAGATCCCCGCAACTGGAAACCCGTCTGATATTTTAAACAATTAAATTACCGTAGGGGCTTTTCAGTGCCTGCATGTGCTTTCGGGTACTTTCCTGTTTTCAAAAAATGTTCCAACATTAAGTGTTTAACAATCTTAACTTGCACTATGCTTATTATACATGCCGTACTATATTATTTTCCAAATTGAATGTGCATTTTGAATGGTTTTGTGTTTTTATATGCTCAAAATGCTTTATATCCTTTAAAACTCAAAAAGAAAGCCTGAATCTAATGTAATAATACTTGTTCTTTTCTAGGTATAAATATGAAACGAGCATGTCTCACAATACTCAGGCCAACAGCACTGAAAACATCCTGCCCTGCCTCTCCAACCACACCATGATTGAAGATGATGCGCCATCTGATGTAGCCAGAAAAGGTAATTAATCAGTAAATAAATCAAATCAAATCAAATCAAACTTTATTTATATAGCACTTTTCCTACAAATAATGAAACACAAAGTGCTTAACAGAAAAAAAAAAAAAAAAAAAAACAAGAAAAAACAGATAAACATAAAACTTATTAACCCCCCCCCCCCCCCCCCCCTCCCCGCAGACAAAAGCACACTACAATTCACCTAAATTCCTAAATTACACACACAGACACGCACGCAGACACATGGTGTAGACATGGCTAGGCACAGAGGATCCAGGTGACGAAACGGTAACAGGGAGCCGTCCACGCCAGGAGGTCTCTACAATAAGATAAAAATCACTCAGGTTTAAAATTCACTTTCGTCACAGTCATTTTGGCTCTGATGTATTTGATCCGGTGTTCCTCCCCTCAGCTTGTGAGAAGGCAGCCGGCTCATCCATGTGGATTTACGTATTCTTGGGAAACATGTTGCGTGGAATTGGAGAGACTCCCATCATGCCCCTGGGGGTGTCGTATCTGGATGACTTCTCAAGAGAGGAAAACACGCCCTTCTATTTGGGTTTGTTCTTTTTTCTTCTTCTTTTTATCCATCTTTTTTATTAAAAATCAGTAAACTATAAATCATTTTCCTCTCTTTGTGCGTCAGCCTGTATCCACACGATAGGAATCTTGGGACCAATGGTGGGGTTCATGCTGGGGTCCTTCCTAACCAAGCTCTACGTGGACATTGGATTTGTGGATTTAGGTATGAAACCTGTCTCTTTCACAGAAAATGCATTTACATTTGCTTGTTAATGCTGCGCAACATGCCAGCGGTAATTTTCCGTATCTTGGATCATTATCTGTTATTTTATTGTCCCAGTGATACTCCTGCTGATAAGGATAAGACCGATATATAGAAACGACGAGCACTCTGGTTGATGTATGTAACACATACTTTCCCCATCAAAGAGCGTCAAAGCTAAAGAGATAACCTTTTTCCCTTTGAACCCTCATGATGTACTGAAAGAACAAAACTCTTAGTCACTGAGCAACTAGTGTTCCCCAGAGGCCAGAGGGTTTCCCAATATGTCTCTCTGTTGACCAAGTAGGACCAACTGTTTACCTGTTTTTTTTTTTTTTAAAGTCCCCGTCCTACTCCTGATAGCTAAACTGTTGTTGAAGGTTATCAAATGAGATTTCCGTTCCGAATCTTTTGTCATCAAACAGAGACCATCACCATCACCCACAAGGACTCTCGCTGGGTGGGAGCCTGGTGGCTGGGCTTCATCGCCACCGGAACGGTGATTCTGCTGTCCAGCATCCCCTTCTTTTTCCTGCCCAAGTCTTTGCCCAAGCAGGGGGAAGAGGAGAGCACGGGTAAAAGCACAGAGCTGGCCACCGTGGCCGAGCAGGAGAATTTCCTGGCGGAGGAGACCCGGGATCAGGAAGACAAGCCCATCGAATTCCAGGAGATGGTCAAAGGTAACGCCATGTCAAGATTAACCAGACTGGTTACATTTAGCCTGCTCTAAAGAGCAGACAGGCCGTCGTGAAATTATTTATAACAAATGCAGGTTGTAAACACCTACTTTCAGTTTAAACAACTTTAAAGAACATCATATCAGTTTCTGATTGAAGGAGTATCTGATTTCCTTTAGGAAGTTCTGTCTAGTTCTGCTGTTCCTGTTGTCAGCAGAAACCAGGAAAAGTAACTTTGCACTTCCTATTTTGACTGCTCTGTATTGCTTTACAGCCCTAAATCACAACAATGAAAGTAGCTCACAGAGCTACAGTGGACATGATAACGGGGGAAAGTCATGACAGGAGACGAAATGAGAGAGGGATTCAGCAAAAGACCATGAACCCGTAAATCTTTGACAAATAAATATAGAAGAACACAAAACAGCTACTCAGGAAGGAGTTGAAAGATATTGAAAGATAATTTTTTTTCAAAAGTTGGCAACATTTCCAAATATAATGCTATTAGGTTATACCGTAGTAGAAAAGCTCCCTCTCAACTAAAGCTCTTTCACACCCAACGGCTGCCCCGTATCAACATAAAGGCGTCCTCTTTAGACGGCGGCTGGTTCTATGTGGACGTTGACGTAGACTGAATGGTTGTGGCTCAGTGCCATAACAGTGTGTGATAATACGCAGCCACGTGTCGAGTAATCAGATAAGTGACAGTTATTGTTGGTAAGAGCGATGCGCTGCATCATAACACTAAACTCGTGGCCTCTTTGTTACGTGTTTAAATATATAGTTCACTGCAAGTGAACTCAACATAAAAGTGCAGCTTTTTGTCATAATCTGGACAAAAGAAAGATACACTTGACATTTGAACTCAGGTTCCTAGATTTTTATAAATATAACATCGGTTTAGTTACGCTCCGTATAATGAAGAGTAAGTAATAAACGCAGCTTGCTACATCTTCCAAGCAGCTGCAATGAAGAGGCTCCGTCGTTTCACCTCACTGTCCCTCATATATAAAACGTGGAGGAATATTACCCCTAGAGTCGGCCTTTAAAGTGTTTAAAGTTTGTTAGAAACTTGTGTTGGTTTAAGGAGGTGGACTGAATCATTAATTTCTCCGCTCATTTGAGGTGATTTTGAAATCGGTGCACGTTAAAATAAGCATAATGTTGCATTGAGATGCTGGATACTCCTACCCTGATCTGGGTCTGTGATGTCACAGTTCCCTCAAGCCTGTTCCACTCACCGCCTTACACACTTTCAGATCCAGGAAACCACAAAGTGGAGGTGTTATATAACGTGGGAGATTTCTTTCGTTTGTTTTTAGTCACTTTAAAGACCTAACATTAGCTTTCTAATACAGAAAGTTTTATTTTTACATGACTGACCTTCAAACCTTGATTCATTCCAACACCTCAAATATTCTCAGTTATGTTAATATTTTGTTTTACGTAAATCCTCTATAAAATGAAAAGGGCTCTCATGAAAACAACAAAAATGCTTATTTTTTTAATGCACTTAAAGCAGTGTTTTGCTCTTACCTGAGCTGTCTTTCCCTTTGGTCCTCACTAGATTTCATCCCATCCCTGAAGAGGCTCTTCAAGAACAGAATCTACACGCTGATGATCCTCACCTACCTAGTGGCCGTCAACGGCTTCATTGGCATGATCACCTTCAAGCCAAAGTTCATGGAGCAAATCTACGGCCAGTCACCATCCAAGGCCATTTTCCTCATAGGTACAAGAACCGCCCACCTCCTGCAACGCATTCACGCATTCTGCGTTGTTGGGGCAACTGAAACAATAATGTTGTTAAAGGGAAGTGTGACTGTGTGTGATAAAACCGACTTAAAATGTAAGCATTAATGGTCCCTCTGTGGGCTGTCCTATTGTGTGTGTGTGTGTGCGCGCGCGTGTGTGCGCGTGCGTGTGTGTGTGTACTGTATGTGTATGTGTGTGTGTTTATCGAGACAAGTGGCTATTAATAGCGTTTAATGACTGTTTAGCTGAGAGGGTTACCTAACTCTGTTGTTGTTAGAATATCAATTGTTCTGCCGAAGATGGAAAAACAGTTGGCTGCAGAACGGATTTCACTTGGTCTGTCTTTGACATCAGCGGTGCTGTTAGCAGAACATTAATAACTGAGGCTAAGTTTGGTGAAAAAGCAGTTAGAGTTTACAGATAAAAATATTCAATGGACTTCTGAAGACATCAGTGATATTGGGTTGCACCCAAATCCATTTTCACTTTTAACAACTGATACTCTGCTTGTGCATCATAAAACTATGGCAACACAGATTAAATTAAACTGCAAAATACAATCTGCTAAATTTTAGCTGGCTACCTTCCCACAATACTCCACACCTGCATGCCATTTACCAGTTTCAAGCCCACTTTGTACTTAAGTAGCCTACTTTAAATGCAGATGGGACCCAGGTGGCCATTCTGGCTGGGTCTCAAGATTATTAAACCTTTGTCAAATTTGTCAAAATGCCAGACGTCACGCGAGCGCAGAACCAGAGGGATTTGGCCTTGATGTCCACTCTCCATTATCATTATAACCATACTGTACTACAACATCTGATTTGGCATGACATAAAGTGTTTACATCTGTACAGATGTTACTGCTCTGTGGAAATAAGATGTTTCTGTAAAACTTAACTATAATAATTAAGTGTTACGATTGGTATCCTATGGAAGCATTAAGTGGGAACTTAACCAATGTGGGGCCAATCTCAGTTGTACAGTATCTCTATATTTGTTCATGGTTCCATATTGGCCACATGAGTCGCTTGCATCTCCATAGTTTTTGTAATTTAAGGAAAATTGACTGCTTTAATTTGTTTTATTTATTTATTTATTTTTAATTGGCTCTAATGAGCTTATCATCCCGCAGAACTGGAGTTATGTTTGGTAACTACTGTTTTCAGCTGCTTTTATTTAAAGTATATGAATAAGTTCAGCAGTGACAGCGTATTTTCAATGCAGGCACTTCTCTCCAAACATGTGAAAGTTGACAATGGAATCTCATCAAAATAAATGTCAGAAGAACATTATGATGTTTTAACACTTATAGTGTAGTGAACTTCCATCTGTCTGTCTGTTCATCTAGGTATTTCCAACCTGCCTGCGGTAGCTTTGGGCATCATCACCGGAGGTTTCATTCTAAAACGTTTCAAGCTGGGTATTGTTGGAGCAGCCAGGGTGTCCATGATTGCGTCTCTTGGGTCCTTTTCCATGCTTGGCATCCAGATTTTCCTGCACTGTGACAATGCAGAGGTGGCTGGTCTCACGTCTACGTATCAGGGGTGAGTGGTATTTGTGCACATGACATTTTGAAATCAGTGGTTTTCATGTAGTTACTTGTGAAAAAATATACTCAGAAATATCTCATCAGCAGTCTGCTTTCATGCCTTTGTCTACCAGGACTGTACAAGTGTCCTACAACCAGCAGACCTTGCTGTCCCAGTGCAACATGGGCTGCTCCTGTTCTGTGAAGCACTGGGACCCAGTTTGTGCCTACAATGGTATGACGTACGCATCGCCCTGCCTGGCTGGCTGCCTGTCCTCCTCCGGCAAAGGCAAATCAATGGTGAGCCTGCAACTGACAGATCCCCACAAAAATATACTAAATAAATACATCAGCAAACATGCAGAAAGACAATTTCTGAAACATTTCAGTTCTTCTAAAGTAGAACTTCTCTATTAAACATTGAGGGATCACCAGGGGAGTCAAGAAGCTTATAAACCCTCAAATTAACCGCAGTACTTTTTCTATTACAAACCCCATTATCTTAGAAAGCACGTTCTAAGATGATTTGCATGTATCCATCTACCAGCTGACACACTGAACTGGACTTTATGAGTCCAGAATTGATTGTCATCACACCAGCCAGCCTATAAGTTTCTGGTAGAGAAATCTAAAGGTGGTACGCTCAGTGTCCTGCTAGCTATGCTAATGTTGCTAATGCCAGTTTGCTGCCGCCTCGTAAGAGAAAACTGTTCCATAGTTTCTAACAACTTAATCTTGGAGACTGCACAGTACATTTTCACTACGTAGTAAAACACCTGAAAGATGTTTATTTTTCAAAAACATGTATGTCCATTACACTAATATGTCCACGTATTTATTTTATTTATCTATTACTTTATTAGTCCCACAGTGGGGGAATTATTTCTCTGAATTTAACCCCTCTCCAGTCAAACCACGAGCAGTGGGCTGCCATTGTCACAGCGCCCGGGGAGCAGTAAGGGTTAATGGCCTTGGTCAGGGGCCCAAAGTGATTATCCTCAGTTGAAACCCAGGGGCTTGAACCCGGGTCCTCCAGACCCCCCCTCTCTGCAACCACCAGGCTACCACTCCCCATGCAAATGTATGCCTAATATGTGGTTAGATTTAAAGTCTCAGCACCAAAGCTCAAGTGTTTCATCACTAAGAAAGT
The DNA here is from genome assembly GCF_033807715.1 of Cololabis saira. NCBI lineage: Eukaryota > Metazoa > Chordata > Actinopteri > Beloniformes > Belonidae > Cololabis > Cololabis saira. The sequence continues at coordinate 24,830,215 of NC_084609.1, forward strand.
CTTCATTGCCCGAGCTGACTGAGTGAAATAGGCTCTGGATGCGTGGACAGCGCTTGTGTCCTGCCATTACTTTGTAGACATGTTGTGAATTTTAAACATTATTTACAGTATGTCAGAAAATAAGGAGTATTACCACAGGTGGAACCCCTCATTTCCATGTTTTCTGTGTGCTATAGATGAATATGTGACAGAAGAAAAGCTTTTGTAGATCAGTTTCAAAATCCAAGGTTGGATCTGTCGAAACCAGTTACTATAAAAAACAGCAGCAACCCACCTACATAAAACATTTGAAAGTGACTGTTTTTTGTTTTTTCTCCGTAGGTTTTTAATAATTGTTCTTGTGTCGGGGAGACGGTGACTCCAGCCATGAACATGTCAGCAGTCTTGGGCCAGTGCCCCAGGAAGAGCGAGTGTGACAGCAAATTTAAAATCTACATGGCCTTGTCTGTGATAGGCTCCTTCATTTCTGCTTGTGGGGGCACACCAGGATATATCGTCCTGCTCAGGTAAGAGACACAAAGCTCGGGTCAAATGTTTCACAAAACTGCCATACACATATTAATTTTTGCCATTCCTTATGATTTTACGGCATTGGCCTACATGTGTCAAGATGCCAATAAAGTTGTGTTTCATTGTTTCATGTCTCATAATGAGAAATAACCTCAGTCTCTCATAATTGCTTAGTCTTATATTGTGTTAAACTAAGATTTAAATATTTTTTACTTTGACTTATTACTTTAATTCAGGTCCATCCAACCAGATCTGAAGGCTCTGGCTTTGGGAGTTCAGACTCTCATCGTAAGGACGCTGGGTGAGTGCTGACCCTGAAGTACAACGTACTGTATACATCAGCGATGACATTGATGATATTTTGCCCCTTTTGTTGAGAATGTGAGCACATGTATTTTTCTGTTGCCAGGTGGGATCCCTCCCCCGATATATTTCGGAGCTCTGATCGACCGGACCTGTTTGAAGTGGGGGACGAAGCAGTGTGGTGGCCGAGGAGCATGTCGACTCTATGACGCCAATAAATTTAGGTACAGTAAAGACGGACCTTAATTATGATAATTATATTACACCAAGTGTTTATATTACTGCTTTCAGTCACAGATCTGGTTTATTAGCCCATTTACAACACAGCAATAGAGACAAAAACCCTTAAAATACGACTACTACTTTAATACTCAGACTACTGAATGGGATACTTCAGAGCTCCGTCTCTTTACTTCAATCTCTGGCTATGTTCACATTAATCTGTATTCATTTCAAAATATCAAACTTTTGTTACAGTTATGTGTGGAATTAACATGATTACAGGGAAATGAAGCCCTTAAATCTAAAAAAAATCTGGATTGAGGTTAATTTAAAGTGGAGTTTTCCCTAATTCGCGTGTGTTCAAGTTGCATGAACGGGTGTTTTATAGACGTTTACAGATTTTCTGAATAAAACACCAGTGTGACTATAGGTTAGATATATAGATATAGATAGTTTTATTTTGAAACAGCATCGTGAAACAATTGGAACTGATGAAGACAGTGTGTCAGGTGAAGTCGCCTTGCTACTCTTGTCATTTGTCTCTTGCATTTCACCTCCATGTCCAAACTCTGGGCCAGGGTTAGGGAGAGCTCTGGAACCTGACAACTGGTAGTTCTTCCAGCTAGTGCTTCCAGCTCTCTTTCCCTTTGCTGTTCAATTGATGATGGACGTTGATGTCATTACATTTTCCTCACAGTAATTTAATCACTTGAGATTTTCTTCAGTAGACACCTTGGTTTATTCATTATTCAATATTCAATATTCATTATTCATTCATTTTATCACAGATGTTTGGTTTCCATCTAGCCAATGTTTCTATTTTGCCAAGTGATCTCGTCTTCGTAACTAGCAACCAGCAGTTCCTCTCAGTTGTTATAATTCCAGTTTCTTGCCATCTTTCTTCCTAAATGTGCTTTGTACCTGCATGAGGAGGACGCTGGTATTCTTCTATGTCAGTTACAATGATCCCTTTAAAGTTTTGGTGTAAAGCTAAAGCCATTTTTCAAAATGTCAATAAGACTCAATCGATCTATTGGTAAGACCCACCTCTGGAACACAGATAAGCTGATGGCTGTTGAGTGTCGGTTGCACAGGGACTTGAACTTGAACATCTGTAGCTTTCAGCGCCGTAGGAAACTATTGGAAGATCCTAAAATCTCATCTAGGAGTTTATGCCCCAAAAAGCTTTAAATCAATGTGACTTGGCCTCTTGCAATACTGACTCCAGCTTTCCCGAGATGGTGAGCAGTTTATTTAATTCTTTTTCCGAAATTCACACAAAGCAAAGGTAAACTCATGCTTTGGGTTAAACTACCAATTTAGTATCTAGAAGATAAACAATGATCTTAATATTTTTTCAAAGAAAAATCAAAACAACAATGATTTTAACTCTGCTATTGTTACCTAAAAGTATTTGCTTGCGATGGTAATGTAGCAACACGGCCTTTGCTGTAGATAAATTAGTTAATTCAACAAAAGTTACCATCTAAGCTAATCTCTAGTGCTGTCACTTTATCTCAGATAATGGAGCAATTGAGAAACGGATGCAAAGTTATAACTTTAAATCTAGTGCTAGGCAGCTAGCAGTATAATCTCCATTACCTCAGATCTTGTGCTAGATAATAACAGTAGATCTGAAGTTTTGAAGTACATCATTTCAGATCTACTAGTAGATACATAGCACCAGATATGAAGTTACACAGCTGAGCAAAAGTTATTCCACTTATTTAAGCTAATTATAAGTAAATGAATTTAACTCCTTATACCATGAAGCCCCCTGTCCGGAGGGCAAATGTTATATAACACTATAAACATGAGATTAGTCAGAGCATAAAGAGTTCATCTTATCTTGCTGCACATGAACAGCGTTGATCCTGGATGTTATCATCTGCAATCATGACACCAGTAACATGAGGCTTCTCCAACTTGAGCTGTGTTCAGTGAACTTTCACCTTCAGTTAAGCAGGAAGTTAGCAGGATGATAACTTAAAACATACAACTAAAAACACTTAAAAATGGCTAACAACAAAAGACTGGACTGTTGTCAAATGTCCCTCTGTGAGCCGCGATCTGAGTCCTAGTGAAAATATGCAGAAAGAGCTGAAATGTTTAGTCAGGAGAAGAAACCCTTCGACCTGAGACAGCTAGAATAGAATAGTTTGTTCATAAGGAGTCATCCGAAAACCTGTCTAAAGCTGTAAAAGTCTCATTGAGAGTTACAGAAATCCGTTTTTTGCACTGATTGCCTTAAAAGCTTGTGCAACAAAATGTTTAGTTGATGGTACCAACAGTTTTGTCCGGGCCAATTTATTAGTTTTTTGCTTTTACATGAATCTGTTGAACTAAAATTCAATAACAATATCTGATTTTCCTTTGTCAGTTTTTTAGTCAATGATTAATTAGGGCCCGAGCACCTTCAGTGCGAAGGCCCTATTGTATCTGTAGGAATTTTTTTTCTTTCTTTCTTTTTTCTTCTGACGAAAGGAGGGCCTTTTTGCCCCCCTAAACGTGCCCAAAAAGTCACCAAATTTTGCACGCAAGTCAGGCCTGGCGAAAAATTTGATATTTAATGGTTTACATCAATGGGCGTGGCAAAATGGCTCAACAGCGCCCCCTAGAAAACTTTGTGGCTCAAGCCCCACAAACCGGTTTGACGTACATGCACGAAAATCGCTACACACCTGTATCAGTACACAACTTAAAGAAAAGTCTCTTGGCGACATGGCCGAAACCGAACAGGAAGTCAGCCATTTTTAATTAATTGTGTCACTTTGGCGCAATTTATGCCATTCCTTCGGCAATTAATACGGCCCGAACCGTAACGTGGACCCAGGTGTGTTATACATCAAAATGTGCGTATACATCCTGCGACAACACGCATTACTTTTCTCTTTCAAAAGCGTTACCGTGGCGACGCTAGACGCCAAAAAGCGCGCCCACCTTTCATCTGGTTGGTTCAGACAGAAAAAACTTTGTGCCTCAAGCCCCACAATACAGTTTGACGTACATGAACGAAAATCGGTACACACCTGTATCATGTCGCAACTTAAAGTAAAGTCTCTTGGCACCATGGCCGAAACCGAACAGGAAGTCGGACATTTTGAACATTCTGAATTAATCGCGTAATTTTGGAGCAATATGAGCCATTCCTTCGAGAATTAATACGGCCCGAACCGTATCGTGAACCCAGATGTGTTATACATCAAAATGTGCGTCTCCATCCTGCGACTACACGCATTACTTTTCTCTTTCAAAAGTGTTACCGTGGCGACGCTAGACGCCAAAAAGTGCGCCCCCCTTCGTTTGATCTGTCCATATTTGATAGTTCCGTAAAAGTCACCAAATTTGGCATGCAAGCCAGGCCTGGTGATAAATTTGATATTTAATGGTTTACATCAATGGGCGTGGCAAAATGGCTCAACAGCGCCCCCTAGAAAACTTTGTGGCTCAAGCCCCACAAACCGGTTTGACGTACATGCACGAAAATCGCTACACACCTGTATCAGTACACAACTTAAAGAAAAGTCTCTTGGCGACATGGCCGAAACCGAACAGGAAGTCAGCCATTTTTAATTAATTGTGTCACTTTGGCGCAATTTATGCCATTCCTTCGGCAATTAATACGGCCCGAACCGTAACGTGGACCCAGGTGTGTTATACATCAAAATGTGCGTATACATCCTGCGACAACACGCATTACTTTTCTCTTTCAAAAGCGTTACCGTGGCGACGCTAGACGCCAAAAAGCGCGCCCACCTTTCATCTGGTTGGTTCAGACAGAAAAAACTTTGTGCCTCAAGCCCCACAATACAGTTTGACGTACATGAACGAAAATCGGTACACACCTGTATCATGTCGCAACTTAAAGTAAAGTCTCTTGGCACCATGGCCGAAACCGAACAGGAAGTCGGACATTTTGAACATTCTGAATTAATCGCGTAATTTTGGAGCAATATGAGCCATTCCTTCGAGAATTAATACGGCCCGAACCGTATCGTGAACCCAGATGTGTTATACATCAAAATGTGCGTCTCCATCCTGCGACTACACGCATTACTTTTCTCTTTCAAAAGTGTTACCGTGGCGACGCTAGACGCCAAAAAGTGCGCCCCCCTTCGTTTGATCTGTCCATATTTGATAGTTCCGTAAAAGTCACCAAATTTGGCATGCAAGCCAGGCCTGGTGATAAATTTGATATTTCATGGTTTACATTAATGGGCGTGGCAAAATGGCTCAACAGCGCCCCCTAGAAAACTTTTTTCTGCCATAACTTTTGAATGGTCTGACATAAAGAGTCGTGAGTGGTGTCATGGGACTCGGTATTGAGTCCTTGACCATAATTGGTGAAAATTAGCCCCGCCCCGTCTTCTGATTGGTTGTCCCTTTTTTCTGCTATAACTTTTGAATGGTTTGACATAGGAAGTCGTGGGTGATGTCATTTCTGATATGCTTATGGGGGGCGGTGGCCGTGAGTGCGAGGGCCCGTTCATCGCTGCTTGCAGCTTTAATTATCATTGTCTTTGTCATTTTCAAATTGTGACCACCTTGGGATTTTCGTTCCCTGATGGGAGTATCTTACAATGACCATGTCTTTATTTATGTTGCTGCACCAGCCTGTCACAACAAGCTCAACACTACTTTTACCATCCTGTGTACTGGACTTGTGGCCGTGTGGGTAGAACATTGAAGGACCTTTGCACCAGTTGCTTGATTTATTTTAACACCTGACTGCAGCTTTTCTTTGCTTGTGTCACAGCGTGTACCTGTGTAGGTTTTTTCCTGCACTTTAGGTGGATTGGGGATTTTAAATTGTCTATAGAACAGGGTGAACTCGACATCTTTCCGAAGGACATTCATGCTCACCATGACCCTGAACAGGATGAAACTATTATAGAAATTTTAATATGGACGATATGTATCTTTTTTTAACTGTTCTACCCAATACTTTATCACAGATCATTTGAACTTGTCTCAAATGACAGCGTCCCAATTACCTTCTTCATATATGTTTTCCTTCCAGGTTTACATTCTTGGGGTTGATAACTGGACTCTACTTCCTGTCCAACTCATTGTGGGGAGTCCTTTACGCCACAATTGTCAAGAAACAGAAGAAGTTAGCGTTGAAGAATCAAGCCAAAGACAATGCACAGGAAGGTAACGGAGTGAGCAATGGACATGCCAATATCAGCATCTCCAAGGACAAAGAAGACACAAACAAGGAGAGCACTATTTAAGGTGTAATAAGGAGCTGATGGAGGCGAACCCTGAGTACTGTGCTGCAGCCAAACTGGACCCAACATGGTAATGGTACAGTGTCAGCACTGTTTGGTCTTTGAGCAGTATCTTTCTCTCTTTTTTTATTTCCATATTACGATGGTGTTCACTTAATAAAAACGTTTATCTGATATGACATTAGGGTAAATATGACAAACATTTTGAGAGATTTATGTTTGTATCCACATAGTTACACAAGTTTGGCTCCATCACTCGATTGACATAAGGTCAAGTAAAGTTGATAAAGTCTACAGCATTTCATGGTCAAAGTGGCCCCCCCATCACCATGCATCACACCATGAAAGTTACTAATCCATCTGCAGCCTGCCTTCCTCTTCCGTCTTCTTTGAACTACCACGAATGTGGTTTGGGAGCATTATAACAGATAAAAACACACGTTTTGGAAGTACATGACATAGATGAGAAGAACAGTCAGTAAAAGCATCGCTATCTGCAAGGCAGAGAAAAAAAAAGGTTTTCTTTTTGAATTTCCTTTAAATCCTTCTTCTTTTTTGCACCATTACACCTGTGAATGTCTAAATGTAGAGTTTTTAGTAAATTATGTGTCATTTGTCCATACAGTATATGTACACTACTGTATATAGGCTACACCGTTTTACACTAGTAAAAGTAAATCAAAGCAAATGTTGCCTATAATGTGGCAACGTATTGTAGTTCTGCTTATTTGATGGTTTGTAAACATGGAGAACAGTGACTTTTGAGTGCAATCAAAGTTACTTGCAAGACATACATACATGTATATCACTAACAGGATTGTTCATACAGGTCAAAGCTAACTGTTCAGGGTTGGGGGGGGGGTAACCTCGTTGCTACCTGACGTGTGACACACATGATTGAACACTGTGGGTTTATAACATCTAGATGGTGGCTCCATTTTGGCACTGAATTCTTTCAATTATGATGTTTCTAATTATCTCTGTGCCAACATGTAACTTCCTGTACCGCAACAACTACTTGAGATGAGACTGCTTTTGCGTCGGTAATGCCGTCTGTGCAGATCCCACGAGTTGGCTTGTGAAATGTTACGTAGGGGAAAGGATGATGTGAGGGAGTTCCCCTTTTTTGTCTAACCAAAGCTTGATTATCATACTGGGCAGCAGGGTGGCTCGATGGTTAGCACCTCGCAGAAAGAAGCTTTTTGACCCTAAAACCTGCTGGGGTTTTGTAGAGGGGTTTGCATGTTATGCCTGGACTTGCATGGGTTCTCTCTGGGTACTCTGGTTTCCTCCCATAGTCTAAAAACATGTCTTTTCCTGAGAAATCAATGTGAGTTTGTTTGTCTTTATGTGGCCCTGCGATGGACCTGCAAATTGTCCGGGTTGTACCACCACCTTTCACCCAAAGACATCTGGAGTAGACTCCAGCAGATCAATGCAACCCTTCATAGGAATATGCGGGTATAAATAATGCATGGAGGATGATTAGTATAGTAATGAATTATAAAGCAATCAAACTCACAGATGCTAAATAAATGCTGTTCATGGATCTGATAGATTGACAGACTTTCAGTTACAGTATTAGTTACAGTCACGGTTTTATGGAGACCAGATTCATGGTGCCGATGTCCATCAGTGCAAAGTAGGTTTGGGGATACAGTTCCTGTTCACACCTGGAATTAAAATGTGTACCCAAATAGGCCTTGAGTGATCAGATCTGTCCTTTTTGCTCATTTTTTCTATTTTTTTGCAATGACAAACGCAGCAGACAAAAAAATAGCTATGCATAACTCAAAGAAGCAAAGGGAAAAGATGAAGAAAATCTTTTTGTTCCAAATGTCTGTCTACAAAGGATGTGTAAAATATAAATAAGGGCGTCCAGAACCTACAATACAAGGAAAGATCTGCCTCCCTGTTATCATCCTAGGACAATTTGGTGTTCAGACGATGCACAGAATGTGGAATGTGTGTCCCACACCACCTTCAAATGTTTCCCGAGTGAACGGCTTTGAATCTGTCCAGGAATGTGCTCAGGTCGTGCTTTGGTCACATTGGGCACCTACCCACATCCAATGGTGACAAACCAAAAAAGCTGCTACACGAGTACTACGAGTACTTGTTGGGACTATTTACAAATATGCAGAACATGTAGCTTCAAATTTACCAAGCATGTATCAGAGGGGTGTCAGGGTCGTCAAATACCACTTGGGGAGATTATGGAAACACATTATTGCCAAAATGTTGAATTACTCGCTTTGGATATTTTATATTAGCTTTTAACAAAGAAAGATGTACAAAATAAAGGCTTTATTGTAGTTACTGTAGTTATTTTACAAATATTATGTTCAAAGAAGTAGTGAATAGTAAGAAATATGAATTTGTTGTGTGAGTATGACTGCTGAAGGCTTCAGTTAGAGTATTTTGCAGTTATATGACATCTTATCAGTCATCCTCCCAGTTTATTACCTCAGAATCTAGTTTCTCTGGCACACTTTTTTGTTTTGTTTTGTTTTTATATATAAATATAATGGGCTTACATATCTGGGAGAGAAACACACCAGAGAACTGCAACTGGGAAGGTAATACCCTTCTACCGGTATCATCCTTTAACAATAACCTTTATTCAGACTGTTAGAAACATTTAAGAGTCTAGACTGACGTTACACATCTGTTACATCAGTTCGTTTTATACAATGCCAGCAGGTCATGAGCTGTTTCATTAGTGTTTGTGGTTCTGGACGACGGGATAAGTCTGTCAAACTTTAACTTCCTTCACTGTCGCTGTCAAATGTATCGTCAATAATATCACCTCCATAATTACTGTTCAAAATGTGATCTTCACATGTTGGGTTAGATGCATTTTTATTTTGTCAAATATTTTGTTTTTATTGTAATTTTTGTCTTAATCTTTTTTGTCAATGGAATTGTGAAATAGTATGAACATTAAAGACGTTTGCTATGATTTTTGCCTTTTTACACCACCACAGTGGATTTAAACTAAAACAATGAGATGTGGTAAAAGTACATGCTTTCAGCTTTAGTATAAGATGTTTTATTTTTTTGTATTTTTTTTTTTTACTTTTAATGAGCTTTATTTCACAATAATTTTCACAATTCACATTTTCACATTCATATTTCGATTCTACCCACATTCCTACCCTCTCCATAATTACCCTAGGGAAAAAAAAATCATACATTAAGGGAGAACAAAATTAAATAAATATAAAAAATAAATAAATAAATAAAATAAATAATGGCAGCAACAGCGATATCAAACTATATATATATCCATACATACATACATACATACATACATATAAGGCACAAGTTCGAAAATAGAGATACTCATTGGTCCCCCTTGGAAAAATTATCCAGTTTTGAAAATAATGGAAACCAAAATTCTTGAAAAATATGACCACGGTTGTATTTTTCCAAAGTTAATTTTTCAATGGTAAAAAAATTGAAATTTGATCCAAGAAAAACTTGAAAGTTGGAGGGGAATCATCTTTCCAAAGTAAAAGTATGCATTTCTTAGCGAAGTATGTGATCATAATTAATATCCTGCTTTTTTCCGGTCTAACTGAAGATCCAGTGTATCATTTAATAAATACAAATTGGAGCTTAACTCAAAATTAATTTCTAAAACTGATTGTGTGAAGGAATGAATTGATTTCCAGTCAATTTCCAAGATGTTTTATTTGATAAAAAAATTGGCATTAAACATTTAGGTATTATAGCCGTTTTCAGGGGCTCAAAAGTACTTTGATAATTGGGTGAAAAGGAGGTTAGTTGGTTGGGTGAGATTCATATAGTCAAGCTTTATTTTAGGTCAAATGAAGCAGATAAAAGGTTTGGAGTTGGTATCATGTGCTGAGTTAACATTTGGCAGCTGTTTGACTTGAGTATGAAGTCCAAATAGGTCTGAATGTGTTGTGAAAATCCACAATCAGGAATTTAAATTCAGAGAACTTGACTTACAACAACTACTGGCAACATTTAAGAACAGGAAAGTCAGATCAGGCTTTGAAAGAACACATCTAAAAAAAAGAAAAAGGTCATATTTAGGTGCTTTGAACCGACAAAACCAATAAAAACCAAGAGAAAAGCTTGGAGAAAGAGAGGAAGAGCTCCTTATCCACAGCACATCAGGTGTCAAACATGGGGGAGGAGGCCTTATGGTATGGCCAAAGGAGAGTGATCACTTAAGTTTATTGATGATGCCACTGCTGACAGAAGTAGAAAGATCCACTCGGAGGTTCACATGACAACACTCTTCACAATACCCCCAAAACTGATAGAACGAGGCTTCACACTTCAGGTGGATGATGACTGTAACAACCCTGAGATGGCCAGTCCAGACCAATGAATCAAGGAAGGAAAACAAATGATTAGTCTTGAAGTCGGAACGTGCAGAGGTCCATGTTCATTAATGAATTTTCATCCAACTATCAGAAATTACAACTTCATCTACCTGTCACTTCGTCTAAATAGCCACAAGCCCCTGAAGATGCAGGAACTTTGTTTAAAATGGCTGTAGCTTAGTTTTATGTTCAGTGGTATTAATGTTTCAATTACAGCCAAACAAGACGACGACATTCACCAAAAACAAAGACAAACATAAGTATCTGTATAAAGTTAGCAGCTCTGTTTACTATGTAAAGTCAAAGTCAAATCACAGACAAACAAATCTATTTGACTATCACACCCGCTACTTTAAGTGTTATGTTAGTAAATAGCAGCTAGTTAAATAAAAGCCTAAATATGTTTGGTTTTGCAGAAACAGTCTAATAGAGAGGTTCAAATGTCATTTGTTTCCCTGTTCACTTGTTTTTCTGAGCTGCACGCACGTGTAATTTTATGATCTTCCAAGCTCTCTGTCGTAATTTATTCATGTTTAACACACATATAGGGGATGAAAAATGCCAGATAATTTGACTTTTTATTATTCTCTGTGTAAATCTGTAACCACAAGAACCATTTTTCTGGTTTCTGTGCCTGTGAGGATCGATGAATAATTCTGGTTTACCTTAGTTGAAGGCTGTTCTGACAAAATCTGCTGTATTCAAACATTGACTCGCCTGTGTTTATTTTTTCTGATAAAAAAATCCAACCATTTTTACCTTTAATTTGACTTTAAGTGCTGTGCACACTTCATTTTACAGTATTTGTTGATACACAACCATGCTGCTTTTTCAGGCCGGCAACACAAAAAAAGCTCTTGGTACATTTAGTCCTAGAAGGAGATGACTTTCAAGGTGGTGAGGTGGTGAAATGAAGCCTGATTCATTCATGTCATACTTTTAATGTCATCATATATCAGACTTATAATATAATAGCGCTGATCGTGTCCCGCTGTGTTTGAAGCACAGTGTCAGTCACTCGGCCACATCCAACTGCGCTAGGGGCTTGGGACGCTCTGGTGCTGCTGGTGCTGCACCCACGGTGCAGGACACGCCGTGCCGGGAACCTCCTCATCATCCACCGCTTCCAACTGGAGAGTGACTGAGGACAGAACAAATAAGTGCTGGGCCACTCTCATCTTGGCCTCCACCTTCAGATCGTTTGCATTGACCATTCATGGTAAAAAGTGGGGGTGTAGAGGGCGAATTCACGTGCACAACCTTCCAGCTGGACTGTGATTTATGAAGAGAACATTGCGTGCAGATGTGCGTGCACACGGTTTTATAAATCAGGATTTTCTTGTGCGCACGCCATTTTCAGCTTTTGAGCGCATGTACACTTTTAGTATGAATCCTACGCACTCTTTTATAAATGAGGCCCCTGAACTTTAACAGCCACATTAGACAGTAGTGAAGTCAGTCTTTTATCACCTAAAGAACATATCAAAGATTAGGCCCGGTTTCACAGACAAGGCTTATATCAAGCCAGGAGTAGGCCTAAGTCAGACTAGTAAAGCTAGGTAATTTAAGTGGCTTGCATGAGTGTGGCTTATATTTGTCTTAGTTATTCCCAGACTGTGGAGTCCTGGAGTAAGCTTAAAGCAGAACACCTCATTAGCTTAAGTGGGAGCACAGTCTGTTAGCCTAATGGTGCTCACAAAAACCTGGAATGGAATTGAGGACAGTTTTGCTGGAGGGAATTTTGACACCAAACATGGTTGAAGCTAAAAGAACACGCTCAAAGAACTATACTGAGTATGAAAAAAAACTCTACTTAAACAAATTTTGGGAAATCATGCTGTTATTGAAAGTAAAGGGCATAGTGCTGCTGTTGAACATAAGAAGAACAATGCTTGGGCTGCCATTTGCAGTGAATTCAATGCAAATTAAAATGTAACCACACTTTTGTATCTAACGGTGTTCTTTTCCCAGAGGAAATTATTCTAACCCTGGTGGAAGAGCCAGTGCACAGTGACTGTGCACCCTCCACATCTGGCATGGCACCCCAGAGAAAGGATGCTGCCAAAACCTTCCAGCAGAGACCAAAAAGGATGTCAATGCATGAAAAGTTAGCCTTAGAAGTTCATGAGCAGAAAATGAAATATCTGAAAGAAGAGCATGACATGAAAAGAGAATTCTATAGGTCGAATTGGATATGAAATTAGAAGAGAGAGTTGTTCAAAGAAAGATGCATGAGATAGCTATGTAATGTAATGAAATACACTTGACAAGAGTGTGAGTATTGTAGTCACCACAACCTAAATTTTAGGACAGCCTTGGTTGAGTTTCTCATTTAATTTTTCAGCACACTATTTCACTGCAATGTGAAAGCAGCTCTGAGTGCAAGTCCTCGTTGGACTGGCATGGGCACATCTGAATCATTCTGGTCTTCCATTGGAGGGTCAGGACAATTATACTGCTTTAGGTAGTTGTACAGCTTCAGGTAGTTGTGCAGCACAGCTGTAGCAATGATCACCTTGCAGCATATTCTTGGCTCAAAATGAAGTGTATTGCATAAACACTGGAATTGATTTTTCCACACCCCAAACATACGCTCGACCATCCCTCTAGTGTGAATATGAGCTTTGTTATATCTTTGCTGCTCAGTTGTTGTGGGATGTGGCCAAGGTGTGAATAAATAGGAACTCTGCGCATATGCACTGTCACCAATTAGTATTCCGCTATGTTGCCCTCTCTCAAACTGAGCACACAATGAAGAGTTGTGAAAAATCCTTGAGTCATGTGTTGCTCCCTTCAAACGGGCGACAATGTTTGAAAACTCTAAATTGGGAATGCATACAGCCTGAACATTGATGGAAAACCAGTTCTTACGGTTCCTGTACTCCTCAGCATCAGGAGTTGATGGACACTTGATTTCAACATGACATCCATCAATACAGCCAATCACTCCTGGGAAGTTCCCATATTCGTAGAATCACGATTTATAGTTGGCTTGCTCAGCAGCATCAGGGAACTTAATGTACAGATTTCTCAGTTCACAAATGGCACTGCAGACACTGTGAACTATTCTAAACACTGTTGCTTTGCTGACACCACACAAATCACCAGTTTCACGATGAAAGGTTCCAGATGCCAAGAATCTCAAAGTTATCAGAACTTGGAGAGAACTGGGTACAGGCCTTCCTTTATGAGACATGGAGGAAAGTCTAGGCTCAAGCAAAGTAATTATCTCCAGTACATCTTCTTTGTACATACGAAAGCGGTTTCGGAAAGTTATTTCATCAAACTGATTCAATGGATTACTCCTATCCACAAGTATTTGTCTGGCTGGCCTCTGTAGCGAATATTGGTCTTCATTTAGATATTCCAAATACTCCATGCTCCCAAAACATCTGTGCTCCCTTTCACAAACAGTACTAAGCTGAAGTTAAACCTGCCTCTTTGCAGGATTAATATAAACTTAAATTTAGTCCTAGAGTAGCTCTAATCCACCCTTTTGCAATTGGCTTTGTTTAATCCAGAACAGACTAAATCTATGACTATTTTAAGATATGTCTGTGCAAGTGACTTAAAGTTAAGCCAGCTCAAACAGCATTTTAGTCTGAGACTAGGCTTAAGCCTTGTCTGTGAAACCGGGCCTAAAAGACTTATGTCTCAGCAGGACTTAGAAGAAATTGTCCAGCTTGTATCTTCACTAGACTGGACCACTGTAATGCTGTTCTCACATGTCTCCCTAGAACCTCCATCAACCAGCTGAAGTTAATCCAGAATGCTGCTGCAGAGTCCTGACTAAGACCAAGAGACCCGACTCCTCAGTGAGACCAGGAGACCCGAGTTCTCAATAATACCAGGAGAGTGGACCATGTAACTCCAGATCTTAGATCTTTACTGGCTTCCTTTCTGCCCCAGAACAGATATTAAATCCTGCTGTTGGTTTATAAATCTCTGAATGGTCTCAGACCCAAATACATCTCTGATCTCCTGGTCCATCATGAACCAACCAGAACCCCCAGGTCGTCAGGGTCACGCCTACTTTCTGTACCCAGAGTTAGAACCAAACACCGTGTTCAGCTTTTATGCTCCTCACCTGTGGACCAAACTCCCAGAATGCATCAGGCCTGCTGAAACTGTCAGTTGCTTTAAGTCGAGGTTGAAAACCTTTTTAGTTACAGCTGCATTTCAGTAATGTCCCATAATACGCTACAACCTTTATTTTTTGCATTTGATTTGTTTTATTCTTTTGAACTAATGTCTAACTTTAATTTCTGCCTTTATACTTTTTTACTTTTTAATGCATTTTAAGCACTTTGAATTGTCTTAATGAACTTTGCCCTGCCCTGCCTTGGCTCTATTAGACGGGTCGCCACAGTGGAGCACCACAGTCCGCGTATTGATTTGATTGGTGTATGTTTTATGATGGATGCCCTTCCAGACAAAACCCTGTAAACATGGGGAGAGAAAAAAATAAGATTTTATTTTAAACAATGTCAAATGATGAATTTGTGATGATGACATGCTTATTAGTCTCTGAACAGCAAAGTTGAGCAGAGGATCCTCAGTTTCTCAACAATTAAATGGTTAAAAACTATTTTCCACAAAGGATTAATGTTTCATCTTCTACAGTCCTATGTCATTAAAACATGAAAACAATGTTTTTGAATTTCAAGTCAAAGAAAAGAGCGAAAGTTGCCATTTGTGATCCGTTTCCACTTGCCCTCCATCAGTCAGTATGAAACACGGCTTGCGCCCCCTGGTGGTCAGAGTCGGGAGCTGCACGTCATTATGGCTGCGTTGGATTGATGCTAATGCTCACAATGCTAAATAAATGTATTTTCTCTAGTTTGTGAGTGGCAGCCTTCAACTATAGTTCGCAAAATATCACTACGTAGTGTAAAAAAGCTTGTTTGTTTTCTCTAAAATCCACTGAAATTGTTGAAAAGACCACCTTAGAGCAGCAAACTGCACTCCAAAAAACACAGGAAAGAGGTTTCACAACAAGATCAGGCGAGGCAACAAGGTGATTCAAAGTGCTTTACAGAGACATTAACACATCATCATATAGCAAAAAAAAATTAAAGGCATGATTTAAATTTAAACAAAAGGTGTGTTTTCAACCTGGATTTAAATAAACTGAATGTTTCAGCTGATCTGAGGATTTCTGGGAGTTTATTCCAGACATGTGGAGCATAGAAGCTGAACACAGCTTCATCATGTCTGGTTCTGAATCTGGGAACAAATAAAAAACCGAATCCAGGTGACCTGAGGGGTCTGGAAGGTTCATACTGGGTCAGGAGGTCACTGATGTATTTTGGTCCTGGGCCATCCAGATCTTTATAGACCAGCATCAGAACTTTATTTTCCTCTGATTTTTTAAGTTTCCTTAGGAATGAATGGATTCACGGACATATCACATGAGTGTGCAGAGGGAAGTGGAAACCACCAATGTAGCTGATTTAACCACATGAGCAAATATTTGGTCAACCTTTGCCAAGCACTAAAGTACACAATTGCATTCACAAATTACACTTATACCTTTAAGGCAGAAAAATAAGCGTTTACAGCTCTGTTCACAGCAGCTGGTTGAAGTGGGTGGAGTCAGAAACTCAACTCTACCCCACCTCCCTGTTTTGTGGGCTGTATCTCCTTTGAAAATGATCTTCAAGGTTTTCACTACCTATACTATGTCAGAGACACAGTTGTGGCAGCAGAGATAAAGACAGAAAAGCTGGATAAATCTACTCTGATCTGGGTCTGTGATGTCACCGTTCCCTGGAGATCTGAATGGTTGTGTGGGGTTTGCATGTTCTCCCCACCCTCGTATGGGGTTTCTTCAAGTATTCCAGCATCTTCCCACAGTCCAAAAACATGTATGCCAGGTTAATGGGTATATAAATTGGCACATAATTTCCCCCTTGGTGAGAGTATAGGTGGTTGTTTGTCTATATGTGGCCCTAGGATGGACGGGCAACTTGACCAGGGTGTACATCTGCCTTTTACCCAAAGATAGCTTGAACAGACTCCAGCAGATCCCTCTGACCCTAAACAAGAGTAAGCAGGTATAGATAGGGAATGGATCATCCCCTCCTCTTGTAGCACTGCAGTATACAGTACTAATATGTGCACCCTTCTGTGTGCCTGATCCCGTCCTAAATCATGCACAGAAGCTGATGTTGGGATTTTGTTCATTCGGTCAGATTTGGTCAGGTTTCGTTGAGATTTGGTCATGTCTCTTTTTCGCCAGCAGGTGGTGTTATACTCAATGAAATGTCCCTTTCAAAGTACTGCTGGGCTTCTTAGTTGTCACATTATACTAGCACAAAGCAAAGCAGATCAGAAAACCAGCAAAAACGAGTATGCTCCGAAAATGTCAGGATCTGCAGCTGGTGCAGTGTTTAGCTGGTCTAAGGTGGACAGATGCTGTAACATTTCCATGTGAGAGAGCGCCAGAAACATGAAATAGTGACAAGAGATGTGCAAAGTATTTGAGCCGACCGTTCAGCTCCTGGTTATGGTTTTTAGGGAAGGTGGTAAACACCTTCTTTCCTGTTTCTGCGCAGGAATGTGCAGTCTTATAATCCTTGGAATTTGTGAGAGGACAAAGCTGATTGTGTGACCTGGAGTTTGGCTGCCTGCCCTGCCAGCCCCCCCACCCCCACCCCCACCCTTACTGCTACAGTGACTGGGCTCACAGAGCATTCGTGGAGACATGTTGGTACCCAGATGCACCGCCCCCCCTTTTGAAGTCTTTATGATCTTCTTATCATGTGTGTAATTAGTTTTGAACATTCATGGTGTGACGGAAACTTCCAGACACTCTGTAAGGTCCACTTACAGGTCGGACCAGTATTGTGTCTGTGCATTGTGTCAGGTTTAGCTGTCCTACACAGCTGCAGAGATGTTGTTTTGAGAGCTGCATGTTATCCCGTCTAAAGAGCACCGAGCTCTGTCCTGTAAAACTGCTGCACTGGCGACTCTCGGGGTCCCTCGTGCACTGAAACTTGAGATGCACGTTTTGACCCTTTTACATGCAAATTTGTGCCACATTGCCAAGACTTTATTTTAGAGGGCTATTATATTATTCCAATCCCATTCAGGTATTGCAGTCACCTTGAGTGGTTGAAGTGTTTTAACAGAGGTGTTAGACTGTAACATTTTATTATTCTCCTCTTCATTTTTCATATTTTTACTATGTAAAGCACCTTGAATTGCCTTTTTGCTGAAATGTGTCACAAAAATAAATGCAACTTGCCTTGCCTAGACACCGTTTTCCACAACACCAGTCTTTTCCTCTCACATCACTGATAAAATTTATATTGAATAATGCAAAGCAGCATTTTTGGCCTGTAAGAAAAAAAAAAGAAGAAATCCAAAGGGATTGGTTTGAAGTTACTAATCTGTGCTCCAGCTCACCCTCTTGCACCCCGCGCCCCCCATGACACCAATCCCAAGCCCTTACCCACCCGCCTGGACTGGCTGGCATGTGTGCTGAATAGAAATGTGTGGGGCCTTTTGTCTGCTGCTTTCAGTGGACGAGCAGCTCAGGCCGAGCAGGGCTGTCTCAGCTCCGTCGGAGGAGAGACACATGGCTGCTTGAAGAGGAGCAGGCGAGGAAGACAAAGCCAGGGGAGCCCTTGGTCCCTCCCCCCTCCCCAAGCTCAGGAGATGCAATAGGTAATTTATTAAACGTCCTCCCTTGTTGTTTTGCAGTGATTTTGCCATAAATGTGACATACTCAGATCTGTAGAAACTCATATCACGGGTTGCTTCTCACAAATTAATCATAAACTACTGGCAGCCCTGTGCACGGGAGAATTAACACGTCTAAATCTGAGGAGGATTAATGGGGTTACGAGGTGAGATGTGTTAACTTTCAGTCAAGTTTTCCAACTTTACAGTCCTCACTTTCAAATGAAGTCGCAGTCGCCGGAGGGCAGTTTTCTTCTCAGTGTGGAGTGTGCCCTCGCCACCTGACGTGTGCTCACCTGAGAGGACTTCTGAGGAGAGGACACTTGCAGGGTTTACACAGGTAACATCTGGCTTTTCTTACTTCACACAAGCAAACATCTGAAATAAAAAGTATTGGCTTTGTACCTAGCTATAAGCTATAAACTTGAGAAAATATTTAGATATGCCAAAACTGTGAAATACTTTGAACACATCAGTGTTTCCTTAATTAAACTAAATCTGATACAGTATATTCATGCTGATTGCTGAAGTTACAGAAACCACTAATTTATCATCCATTATTAGAAATAATTATTATAAATTTATAGATGTATAGATTAAAGTAGGACAAATGTATTTTTGACATTTCTGGCTCTGGGGTTCTCCGTATAGCTGCACAGGTGTTGCTTTTATGACACTGTCCCACATTTACTCTTTTCTTGTTTGGTCACTCCCAGTTTCTCAACAAATGCCACATTGTCTACAGTTGCTCTATAAGCTAGCGTCATCGTTGTTGACGTGTGACGAAGTGCTGGAAACCCATCTGCAGTTGTCGCAAGAGATGACTGGGAAAAAGTCTAAAGTTACTTTGTGTGGTTTTTGCTAATAGCAAGGAGGGGAGAATGGGAGTTGACATTTACTAAAGCTAATCAAATATTCCTTCAAATGATATCAAAATTGATATGATGAAAAAACTCTCATGTAGTATGTAGCTCCAGCTGCCACAAACAACATGACAGGGATGTGTTATAGAAGTGGTTTAGACTCTGTGGTAACAAACACCCAAATAACTGCTCACAATGTCAGAGAAAAAAAGTAATTTCATAATACAGTCCTTTCAAGCCAGGTTTGCAGAAATATGTGTATTAGTACCATAAAGTTAACATTTTTTCAGTGTTGTAGTCAAGTCACTAAATCTAAAATCTGAGCCAAAGTCAATTCTGAATCAAGTACAACCTTTTAAACACACGCACAGTCCTCAAAACTCATTGTAAGGATCTCTAACCTCTTGTTACATTTCAAAAACATGACACTCACGGAAATATTTACTTAACTCTGTCCAATTAGCTGATCACTAAATTAGCAACCTCAGTCACAAGACCGTAGTAGACTACGTAGCGGTCATATTGGCAAAGTGATTCACATAGAAATCAATAATATTTTCATGAACATACAAATGACTTGTTTGATGGAAAGGCCAATAGCATTATTTGAGGGCAGTCACCCCCTTCTGATGCTAGCAGCAGATTAGCAGCCTGTGAAAAATACAACAAGAGTGATTTTGAACTCTTGTTCATCAGTCAACAACCCATACTGTCTCTGATACTAAACAGAACGAGCTAAAAACATTATTGTAGCACCTATTTCTGGCCAGATGAAGACTCCAGTTGACAGTTGTCCCTATCGTCTCTTTAATGGTTGTGCTAAGTGAACTTTTTAACCACTAAATGATAAACCAGTAAAATCAGTTGGAAAATCGGAGTGAGACTTTCTCCTGACATTTCAGCATCGTTAGTTTGTTTCTAAATATGACACATGCGTATCACGAACAGAAGACATCTGGGAACATACATTAGTACAAAGTTAGTATAGAAATGAATGTAGATATTACTTTTGTCAGATCCTTATGGCATATTACATAAAATAAGATTTAAAAAACATTTTGTAGGACTCATATCTGATTTATGAGTCCATATGCAGTTAATGCAAATGTCCGAGTCCCAGTCCGAGTCATTGGTAAGCTAAGCTAAGAAGGACAGCTGCTAATTTGTTAATTAGCTTGGCCAGCCACCTTTATTCGTTCCCGCTGATGCAAAGAATTATTTTGGTTTTTCTGGTGTCGGCTTTGGTGCCCCGGATGCAGTGCCAATAGGTGCAGAATAAACTGGTTGATTCAAGGTGCTGTTAGCATTTCTGCAGCCATCTTTTCTTGCTTGTTTTGAATGGGTTGCATTTGGAAACTCCTGCGTGAGTCATCTCACAAAGCTTGCCTCCATCCCATCGTGATTGACTCGGTTTGCTCTGTACCGGTGGAGATGCCTGTGAATGGGGGGTGTACCAGACACATTTCACAGGAGAGAATTTTCACGAAGTAACTGGACACAGCTGGCACATTAGCTTAGCTTAGCACAATGTTTAATGGAAAAAACTACCAAAGTGCCAGTGGACATTTTCTTAGACCAGTTCATACTGTATAACTTGCTCCTGGATCTTCGTCTTCTCAAGAGAGTGTATACTATCCTGCTCTTGGAGAGGGAATTATATTAAAAAAAAACCAAAGCACATGTTTTAGAGTATAATTTTGGCTGTATAATAAAATCTTTACAACCCCCCGCACCCCCAAAAAACAACAAAAAACACTATCAGTTTCAGAGGGGGATGGGGTGGACTGAAGACTGACTGACTGGACTGACTCCGTCTACTAAAGCTGGCTTCCATGAATTAAGCTGCAAAGCCTGGTTGTAAAGGGAGCTGTTGTAGTGTATTCCCTTGGTATTTTGAAAACGACATCTCATCGTTATTTAATCAAGACTTCAGATTTAGTCAGCTTCTCAAAAAAGGTATGTCACTTTTAATGCATCTTCACTTACAGTATTCATTCACTCTCAACTGGAATCCTTATTTCTCTCCTTTGCAGGGCTCTGAGAAGAGCAGGGAGACATCGAGGTAAGGATGGAGGACGGAGCCCAAGACATCGGACAGACGACCAGCCAACAGGCTCTGTGTGATTCCAGCAATCAGAAGAGCAGAAAATCCCCAGGCCTCTCCACTCTGAAAGTACTTGTGCTGCCTGTGAACAACATTCCTCTGCTGGTTTTTTTTATTCTTCTAATTTTGTGTTCATGGGCCCTCTTTTCTTTCTTTTGTTCTGCTGATGCGTTGCACTTCATTAAAACCCAAATTAAGAGACTAAAAGACGGCACGGTCATGCAGTTTTTAGACGTGAAGCTTTTATGACAACATTGTTCGAGGTTAAACCCAGAACTCTGATCTTCTGACAGCCAGCAAGGTTGGCAGGAGTTGAATGGGTTAGATATTATTACGACCCCTTTGCGAGCTAAACTGTCACTGATAATAAATGAATGAGAAATCGCTCATACTTCCATTTTCTTCTTCTAGCTGTTTATCGTGGCCCTTTCCTTCGCCTACTTCTCCAAGGCCCTGACGGGCACCTACATGAAGAGCTCCATCACTCAGATCGAGAGACGCTTCGACCTCTCCAGCACTCAGATTGGGCTCATAGATGGCAGCTTTGAGATGGGTACCGGTTTCTGTTACTGTAACCCTGAACTTTTATGGACTCACCATTTTTGACTTTGTTTTACTCTCCTCTCTCAACCTAACACCTTGTCATTATTGGATTCAGGAAACTTGCTTTTTTTAGCCGTCGTCAGTCATTTTGGGGCTAAGCTCCATCGGCCACGACTCATCGCTATGGGCTGCTGTCTTATGTCTGTTGGGACTTTTCTCACAGGCCTGACGCACTTCTTCATGGGACGGTAAATACCGACAAGGCACCACGTCTTATGTTGAAACACCATGTGATTCTGATTAAAGGTCTCTTTGTGGCTTGGGTTCACAGCTACACGTATGACACAGTTATTCAGGTCTACCAGAACGACAGCGTGAACATCGCCGCCTGTGTGGATCCTCTGACAAGTGCAGAAGAGCCAGCAATTCTGACGACTCCTTCTGTGGAAGACAATAATGGTACAAGAGCAACATGATGACCTATGCAGATGCAAAGATGCGTTTGTGGTGTTCAGTCAGCAAAACTACAATATTATTATGCATAAAGAGTGTGTTTTAACATAAAATCCGGTCAAAACACATTCATCTATATATGTTTTTTCCAACCATTGCTGGAATGCATTGATCCTGTCTGAGCTCTTAAGCGACAGGGCAGTGACCTTTTTAACCCCAGACGGTTCATACACATGCAGTTTAGAAAAGGTGCTAAAGCTAAAAGAAAAGTAAAAGTTACAAGGTGAAACTATACACCAAACTAATGATTTTCTGACCAAACTGCTGTAATCAATATCCATGTGTGTCATTCCGGAGCCTGTGTGAGAGAGTCCGGCTCCAGCATGTGGATCTACGTGTTCCTGGGGAACGCCTTGCGAGGCATCGGAGAAACTCCCGTCACACCTTTGGGCATTTCCTACATCGACGACTTTGCAAAACCCGAAAACTCCCCGTTCTACATCGGTAAGATCCACTGGATCATTTTAGGTGATCAGAGGGATTTTCATCTTTCCAGCAACAGTGATGCAGTCACATTTGGTTGCAATATGACAGACACATGATACATTAAAAAAAAAATAAGAGAGAAAAAAAGGAAAATATTAGATGAGAGAAAAAAATTAAATTGTGCAAAATCTATAAATAAATAAAGTAAGAATTTGTTTATTTCACAAAAACACAACTGTGTTCATTAATATAAAAATATTTCAAAATGTCACATTAATAACAATTATCATAATAATAATTGTAAGTATAGTATCCACAGATGTGCCATTAAATGTTGGTCTAGTTTTGTAACTACATGTACAACGTTATAGTATGTACTGCATACTAGATCACACTAGTACTGCATACAGTACTTTCATATTGCAGGTAGCGCAGTTTTTAGTATACTGCATACCACATAGTACATTTTGGCAGAATTCATTATGCACTTGAAATTTTAACCAGTGAATTGATTAAGTTCCCTTTAATGAAGTACTTTTGTAATTTGAATTTAATGTGGTACGTGGTTTTGAACATGGTGTTGCTTTGCAGTTTGCTCTTCTTGAAGGTATTTCCTGGTCACGTGCGTGACCTCCAGACCACGTCATATAAGTCAATAATCCTCTGATCGTTCTTGGCAGCTTGTCTTCAGACCATTACTCTCCTTGGCCCCATGTTTGGATTCCTCCTGGGCTCCTATTGTGCCAAACTATATGTTGACATCGGATATGTTGATATGGGTAAGTAAGTGTGTTGCAATTCATCACTGCATGCAGCGGTGCAATGTAACTTTAGCGGACGTTTACAAAGTACTCTGTTTTATGTGAAACTTCATTGTTTTTTTATTTTAAGTGCATGCTCTGCGGAAAATGATGCCGACTTTTATTTTGACACTATTCAGTTCCTTATTAAGTGAAATCACTGAGGGCTTTTGTGGCAAAAAACTCCCATTATTGATAAAATAAATGTAATACAAGCCTGGTGCTCACGAGGGAAAGGTCAGACACACTTGCACAAAAACAAGTGCATATTTGTCAGATTGGTGTGGACTTTTTCTGAAAGAAGTGGTATTTATCCTTTCTCACTAAATATTCTAAATCAATTATCTATTTTTAACAAAAAGGGGAACAAATGAACGGACAGAAACAAATTCAGACGGACAGAAATACGTCCAGTGTGATCAGCTTATATAAGGCGAGAATGAGCAAACGCAACCCCTCTGTGCCTCTGCCTGCTCACTCAGAAACTCTTGTCCCGATGCAGAAAGTATAACCATCACTCTGGAAGACGCCCGCTGGGTGGGCGCCTGGTGGTTGGGCTTCATGGTGTCTGCCGGCTTCCTCCTCATCTCCAGCATTCCCTTCTGGTTCTTGCCTCGCTCGCTGCCCAAACAGGGGGATGAGGAGTTAAAGTCGACCCCCACAGTTGTGACACCAGATGGGCCGGAAGATGTGCCGCACGGTAACCACAACCTCAAGCTGACTGAAATCGCTAAAGGTACGGTGAAAGTAATCTCTCTCCGAGTGTATATGTCCGGTTTTGTGGAATTCACTTGTATTTTCATTGGATTTCCTGCCACAGGGTTTCTTCCATCGCTGAAGTGCCTGCTGGGAACTCCTACTTACTTCCTGCTTCTTTGTGCGAGCATCCTGAAGTTCAACTCCTTCATCGGACTGTTCACTTTCAAAGCCAAATACATGGAGCAGCAGTTTGGACAGTCTGCATCCAGAGCTAACTTCCTTATAGGTAAAATAAATAAATAAATGAATAAATAACACTTGCTCCCCACATGGGCAATGACAGGAAAAGCTGTAACTGAATACAAATGCAACAGAGGTTAAATTAGAAAAAAGGAAAACTAGTAAAGATGCTCATGTTGATTTAAAACACTGAAGAAATGTTTTTAAAATGCAGCTTGGATGCCAAAGAAAAGAAAAATGAATACTCATAGATATACAACACTCAAGCTATAGTACATTAAAAACCCTATCAATGTGTTACATATATGAAGATGTTAGACAGAAGAACAGTGAGGGGAGATATTTGGGTGAATGGAGTCTTTAACGTAGCCCTTATTATGCTAATTTTCAGCTATCTGATTTAAATCTCTAGAGTAGCTCTGAATCCTGAATAACTCAGAAGCCTGCAGTTATTTAAAAAAATGTCAGAGAACACATGAACACACAACTCCAGTTGTTGGTCAATGACATACAAAACTTTTATTTGGAAACATATTGGGAAAACATACTCAGTCTTTTCTGTGCACTCATAAACTTCCACTTTTAAAATATTTAAAATGTTGAAGCTGTTACTGTTGTGGGTGTGCAAAGCCTGCAGAATAATATCATACAAGGAACTTTCACCCTCTATGATGCCACAGAGCCCAAATGTTTAAAAAAAAAAAAACTCCCCAGAAGGAAGCGTTTTCATCACCCTGAGAAGTGAGTATTTTGTACATAGGAATGGTGCAACATATGTTTAGCCTCAAGTCGTGTCTAAGGGAAAAATAATCAAAATAAGGTTGAAAGTGCCAGAGAACACAGAAACGCCTTGCTCGTCCTGATGCAGAGGGACACAGTTGTTCTGGCTCATTTCACCATCCTGGGACCAAAAATGAGAACTGCCTTGTCTCAGAGTGCCATGTTAGTAGTAATGCAAGTACCAGACAACGTCCTGAAAGGAGCCCAGTGATCAAGAAGATATATGAGAATGTATGATTCCCTCCTGAATCAAGAGTCTGTCTGTTAAAGAACAAGGCAGCATGATGGTGCCACTTTTGGATTGACCAGTAGTTCAGACCTGGAGGTATGTATTTATGAATGACGGTGCAGAAACTGTGAGTCCGTCAGGTGAAAATGTGAGGAATGATTAGGTGTCTATGGAGCTAGAACAGTCTCATAATTCGCAAATGCACATACCGTTTCACAAATGCACAGACCGATCCGCAAATGCACATACCGTTTCACAAATGCACAGGACAAGTTTCACAAATGCACAGAACAATTCACACGTGCGTAGGACAAGATATACAAATGTATTTTTGATGCACACACAAATATAACCTGATTTACAAACGTGTTTTTGTCTGTGAGCTACACTGGATTTGCGTGTGACTTTTGAGACTCCTCTGACGTGACTCGATCCACAAATACGTTTTTTTTTAACACGAAAGGATCTGCAACCAATCAGATGTCTTCCTTTGTTTCAGCCAATCATAAGAGTGCACCCCACGTGCGAGACGCAGAGCAGTGGATAAAACGCGACTTACTCGTAAACCAATCAGATTAAAGGGGGGGATACACCTGCTGTTTGAACTGCGTTAGCGCCGTTCGCTTAGAAAAGGGATTAATGTTTGGAGTTGGTGGAGTAAAGATAAATAAACAAGACAGCAACACGAGATGAAGAGGAGATCACTGCTCTGCTTTTCTTGTAATCTCGGTAAAGAAAACAGCACGATCGGAAATGGTTTGTCAGGCCGTTCAACCAGAGCCGTCGGGAGACTGGAGAGGTCTTAGTCCTGCGGATGCAGCAACTGATGATGAAAAACAGCGAGGATATTTAGGTATTTGCCCCATTTGGTTTGACTACGTGTTACATGGGATTTTGACTTGAACTGACTACGAACGAATTGTTCTGTGCATTTGTGCATTTTGTCCTGTGCATTTGTGAAACGGTGTGTGCATTTGCGAATCGGTGTGTGCATTTGTGAATTTTGTCCTGTGCATTTGTGAAACGGTGTGTGCATTTGTGAAACGGTGTGTGCATTTGTGAATTTTGTCCTGTGCATTTGTGAAACGGTGTGGGCATTTGCGAATTATGAGATTGTTCTAGCTCCATAGGTGTCGTCCAAAAAATTGGATCAAGTATAAAGTAAATGTATTTAAACAGATGAGAGCACATATTTTATGAGAAACAGTCAGAGATACCCATGCACATGGTGGCCTCATTAGTTCATGCTCCCTGTGATGCAGATATTAGGTTCTACTGTTCATACCCTCCCCTGTTTTTTATCCAGGTGTGTTAAACCTGCCGGCAGTTGCAGTGGGGATCTTCCTGGGAGGACTTCTGATGAGGAGGTACAAGCTGAGTGTGGTTTCAGGAGCTCAGCTCTCCTTTGGCACATCCTTCATGGCATATCTCCTCTTACTGCTGCAGTTTGGTACCAAGTGCGACAACATGCCTATTGCTGGCCTCACTGTCTCATACAACGGGTCAGTGCCGAGATAAACCTAGAAGACGCACTTTTTTCCAACCTGAAAAACATATTTTCTGCATGTCTTCTGTGTTGAAACGATAAAGGATGTATCCCCCTGCAGGACACAGAGTGTTTCATACAATGAAGAGACGCTCTTCTCCGAGTGTAACCGAGACTGTTCGTGTTCAACAAACGAGTGGGACCCCGTCTGCTCGGACAACGGGATCACTTACATCTCCCCGTGTTTGGCTGGCTGCCTCAGCTCCAGTGGATACAGCAAGGATACAGTAGGGTCACGCATGTGATATTTGAGTCTTTAACATTGGGTACTATGCTACCTCTTATTAGACCCACTAATCATGTCCTCTTTGACTAAGAACAACTGAAACCAAAAGAAGGAAATAGTTTAATGGTCCTTTTTTCAGTCAGCAGCTCTGTGTTTTTCTGTCAGCTTTCAATTAAATAATAAAACATGTACATTTTTAAATTAAATTTAAAAGAATGAAATCGCTCAGATTTATTTCAGACTAGTTGCTGTCTCGTCCGCAGGTCTTCCACAACTGCAGCTGCGTGTCCGCCTCCTTCCCAGCAGGCAGCTCTATGTCTGTGAGGCTGGGCCAGTGTCCTCGTGCCAAGGACTGCCGCCGCAGTTTTACCTCCTACATGGCTGTGTCTGTGCTCAGCTCCTTTATCAACTCTCTGGGAGCCACTCCTGGATATATGGTCATCATACGGTGTGTGCTACTTACCCTGCAAAAAATGCATTATGATCACTGGCGTTACTGTACAGCAGTCCAGTTAGTGGCAATCCAGTTAGTAGTTGTTGCTGCAGCATCATTAAAAAGCGGCAACATTATGTCCCTAATGCTCTTCTCGCGTATCTTTCGGCACGGTTACACATCTACAGATGGTCCAAAATGCATGTTGTTAATTGGAAATCACTTTGGATAAAAGCTTTGACTAAACTGTAACTCTAAATGGGAATAACCAAATTTTAACATGCGTCGTATCTAACAAGCCATAAGAGATACATCAGAGTTTGAGTTGTGCAAATATATAACCCTTCAAATGCTGAAACAAGTTTCTAGCAAAACACCAAGCATCTTAATTTCTGCTCTGTGTGACATCATAGCGGGCAGAATTTCCCTGTATGATCATTTTCTCCAGGAAGCATCCACGAGAGCAAGGGCATCAGTGGTCATTATCTTCTGTTGAAAGCAGCTGGTTTTAGGGGGTGGAGTGAACCCTTCTACTTCACCATATTTAGTGTATGTCCCTGAAATCACCAGTACAGCTTTACACTACTCACATTCAGTGTTATGTCAAGCTGGGTGGAGATGAAGATGGAGAAGCTGGATTTTCTACTCCAATGTGGTCTGTTCTGCGATGGACTGGTGACCTGTCCAGGGTGTAACCCCTGCCTCTCGCCTGAAAATAGCTGGGATACGCTCCAGCAGACCTCCATGACCCTGCAAAAGGATAAACCGGGGATAGATAATGGATGGATGGATGGATGTGGTCTGTTGTCTCAGACCCTGTAAATGTGAACAGCTCAGTGAGGGACATCTTTGGAGACCTATGAGGCTCCATACCAAAAAGGAAGGCCTGTTCCAGGGCCCTCTCCACCAACTCCTCATCATAACCTCCTCCAGCTCTTCCAGGGTAACACCATGGTGTTCCTGCACCATATACGAGATGCAATTCCTCCTCATGTCCTGGGTCTGCCCCGGAGCCTCCACCTGGTTGGACAGACCTGGAACACCTCTCCAGGGAGATGTCTGTGAGGTATCCTAACAAGATGCATGAACCACCTCAACTGGCTTCTCTCAAAGCTAAATGTCTGCCAGAGTCCCTCTGGCAGAACCTCTCATCCCGTCTCTAAGGGAACCTCTCATCCTATCTGTAAGGGATCATCCTACGAAAGAGGCTCGTTTCAGCTGTGTGTATCCACACAGTCTTACTCTTTTAGCCACAACCAAACACCAATAGGAAAAAACACATTCTTCAACTGACCCTTGGGGGCTGGCTCCAAAAATAACTCATTTTCCTTTGACTCCCATGCTTCCGAGATGGGAATAAAGACCTAACAGAGCATTGTCACCCATATCCATCCATCTACACCTGCGTATCCTTATTTAGGGTGTCTGCTGGAGCCTACCCCAGCTTTCTTCAGGTGAAAGGGAGCAGTACACCCTGGACAGGTCACCAGTCCATCACAGGACGTAGTCATACATGTTTTTAAAAAATGATATGTTTTATTGTGCCGTCTATTTTACTAACAAACCGCCATGACTGGGTTGACCTGGAAGGGTCTGAGAACTAAGCACAGCTGAGAGTACCTGGCTTGTGCTAACCCTGACGCCAGTTAAACAGTCATTGGTGATTTCACTACTGAAACAACTTTTGAAGCAGTAGCAACATGGCCCTCTCGGATGCTCTCGACAAATGCTTGCTTGCTCCTCCTCTGCATGACACTTTTATTGAGCAAACGGTGACAGGAATGACCATTTTAAGACAACCAATGGTAGACAGTGGATGGACAATGGGAGGAAACAAACAGATAGCAACTAATCTATGGTATGCAGACCCAACAGACATCTTTTCTGTTGGGGGTTTTGAACAGATGATCCAACTGACCATGAGACAGTTGTGGAACAGCCCAAAACCCTGAGTAGATTATGGAGTGGCTGTTGTGACTGTTAACATGAGGACTAACAGGCAGTTCTCCAAACTGACTTGATTCTCATTCTGATTCTGATAGTTTTATAAGGACAAACTAGTTCAAAAAGGTTGATTAACCTCACACCACCACAGCTGACCAGTACACGGCTGACGCTGATCCACCTGTCGATCTCCCGGCCCATTCTTCTGACACTTGTGATCAAGACCCTGAGATACTTTAATCCCTCCACTTTAGGCAGCACCCACTCCCAACCTGGAAAGGCCATTCCACCTGTTTCCAGCTGAGAGCATGGTCTCAGATGTGAAAGTTTTGGTTCTCATCATCACACCAATAAATGCTTCATTGTTCTGGTTGCTTTCTGTGACTATTTAGGACAATTGTTTTTGATTATTGTAATAAGCCTGTAATATTTTTTTTTACTTGCAGATGCATCTCACCAGAGCTGAAATCACTGGCACTGGGGATTCAGACCTTGGTAACAAGGACTCTTGGTAAGCTTCATCATTGCCAGTTAAACGTAAATCTACTGTATATCTGTTTACCTTATTTTGCTTTTGGATGTTATCACAGTCTCAATTAGGTCCAAAACAACGAAAGTTTGCTCTTCTGATAAACCTGCCACTTTTGGTCTATACGTGTATGTTAGAGAAGGAAAAAGAAGGTAAGTATAACTGAATCATTGAGTAACATTGACGATGCTTTACCTCCAGGTGGAATTCCAGCTCCGGTGTACTTTGGAGCTCTGATTGATTCGACTTGTCTGAAGTGGTCGGTTAAGAAGTGTGGGGGCAGGGGAGCATGCCGCATTTACAACTCCGATATGTACAGGTGACCAACCAGCTACCAGATCCAATGCAGATCTTCCTGAGCTAGCAGATCGATGCTCTAACTCAAGTCCACATGTTTCCTTGATATTGTAGGATCGTGTTCTTGAGTCTGATCACGTGTCTCAGCGGCTCCTCCTATTTCTTCATGACGGCGGTCATCATCCTCCTCAGACGACAGTTTTGGCAACCAGCGGGGGAACCAATGACACAGAAAGGAAACGCTTCAAAGGAAATAGAACTTAAGACTCCGTCAAAGCCCACCGAGGAGACCGGTGTTAGCCCCGGAAGTCCAAAGCTGGTTCCCGCCCCGAAGGTGGGTGTTAGGTTTTCCAGGGATTTGAGAGAAGAAGAGGTTGATAAGGCGGAGGAGCTCTCTCAAGGATATGAACCCATCTCCACAAACACCACGCAGAAGCCTCAAAGCCTCACAGAGACTACGACCGAAGTCACCCTCCATTCTTCCTTTGGAGGAAACGGGGAGGTGGAGTGTGAGGAAACTTTATCAGACGTTGAAAACGAAAGACCGGCTCATTGCACAGATGATAAGAACAAGTTAGAGAATGGAAGTTAGCAAAAAAAAAAGAATAAATAAATAAAAACTCTGGTGTTTTTTCTGGATAAAAACCAGGTTCATGTAGTTTCAAATACAGAATCAAACAAAGCCAATTTCATTTATTTTACATTTAAATGAATAGCGCTGGGTGCTAGCGAAATTTCCCCTTCATTTATTTCACAACAGATAATTTATCATCCTAACGTTAAGAATATTGAATCTTTCTTGGACAACAGTGAAAGGAAAATACAACTCTGACTTCAACACAGTTTACAATACAGCTAAAGCCGGTGTTAGAAGTGATGTAATAGTAATGCAGATGCTCGTTGTCCTTCAGGAACTCTAACTAGCACAGGAATAGCGTAAAAAAAAAGAGACTCTGACTCTTTCCTGGAAGAAAACCTCAGTTATCTGTGCACAAGCTTGTCCCGAAAAGGATCATCAACTTTGGACGAGCCGTTATGAAGCCAAGTTTGGGTCACCAATTTGTTTTCTCTTTCTGTGTTTTTAGTCGGAAAAGCAAAGGAATAGACAACTCGGTTAGATTAGCCAGTAGCCCCTCGCTTATTTTGCAGTCGGGCTTGCTTGTTTCTGTTCTCCGGAGCACAGAGCTTCCTCCCAAGTCCCAGGAGTCTGAGCGTTTCATGTCAGTCCCCTGCTCCAGGGCCTCGTGTCTTCAGTAGCCGTAATTGGCAACGCGTCCTTGGCAAAGGACTTTCCCCTGGAAGTTGTACCCACAACACTGCCAGAAGAGGGAAATGCTTTTGAACCTATTATAAGCCACTCCGTACAATCAAAATGGTTAGTTTGAAATATTTCTATAAGTGCCTTAAATTGTGAATAACAATTTTTATTTTGGACAACTAGCTTTGATTGCCACGTTGAACATCAATACAATACGTTTTAAATAAGGAGGAACGTTAGCATAGATTTTAATTTGTACTTTGTGTTAAATTTCTGGTCCAATATGCACTCTCCTTTAAATTGACCAGATTATTTTCATTTTTAGTCATTAAATTCAAACCTCCGGCAGCGCAGAAG
Organism: Cololabis saira; assembly: GCF_033807715.1. NCBI lineage: Eukaryota > Metazoa > Chordata > Actinopteri > Beloniformes > Belonidae > Cololabis > Cololabis saira. Next base: position 24,862,315 of record NC_084609.1, read on the forward strand.
TAGCTTTCCACCCAGCTCAGATCCAACAGCCGATAATCATTTCAGAACGACAAAGACTTACTGAAAATGATCAGATATCACTTAAATGTTTTTTTTACTACCTGAGTGCCTGCAGTTGTAAACATCTGCTTTTAGATGACCACTAATGCTCCTGCTCTTGTGGATCCACACTTCCTGGAGAAAATGATCGTGCAGAGAAATTGATGAATATGATGTCACAGAGAGCTGAAATTATTTTTAAAAAAACTTTCCAGAAGGAAGTGCTCTCAGCACCCTGGAAACGAAGTATTTTGTTCAAATTATTACTACAGAATGGGGTTCCTTCATTTTTACGAGGCCTTAGTGATGCCTACCTTTCAGAGGGGATGCGGTGGAGGCTGAGATTTGCTCTGATTGCAGTGCAGCGACATGCATGCCATCTCTGGGCCGTGCACCAATATTAGAAACTGTTCAGCTTGGGTGCAGCCCTGTGTGTCGACACCTCAATGCATCCAGTTGCAGACAACGGGACGGGAAGGAGATTTTGATGATCACACTTTCCAGGCTCTCTAACAACTTGGGTTTAACAAACGTGTTTAAAAAGCATTAGAAATGTGATCAAATGTTATTTTCGGAGTGTCCTGCTACCCCAGCAGCTGCACTTCCTCTTCATTATTAATACAAATAAAACCAGGGCTTCTTGCGAATAGCTTGAAAGATACAGCATACATCCACGTCTGCACCTTGAAAAACTAGCTAATACCTGCTCACCCCTTTTTGGTCACCCAGCAAGTGTGACGGACGAGACTGGTGCATGTGCACCTTCTCTCCTGTCCTGATCCCCACGGCTGCAGCAAACACTGCACTTAGTACCTGCTGCCTGAAAGGCCTTCAGCTCTGTACATGAGTCAGAAGGTGCAGAAAAACGTAAAATGGCCACTTTAAAGATCTTCTTTGTACATGTTTTGAAGATGTAAATCTGCTCAGAATGTGTTTTTATGTGTCTTAAAATCCAGAATCAATCATAGTATGAAAATATATTTTTACCAATTGCAAAAGTTGACATTGATTAAATCACCACAAAGAAAAACAATATGTGTTGTTGAATGTATTTTTTTAAATGAGCATAAATTCTACATTTTTGGCACCTTTGATATATAATATGGTTCCTGTGTCTCCACCACAAGGCTACAACTGTTCACTTTTAGCTGAACTCCTTGCTTCAAATTGTTAATGCACCACAAAGAATATCAGTCTTGGTTTCATTTGAAGGAATATTGTATTACTTTCAGGAAGTGTCACCTTGTTGATGCAGTCCTCCGTCCCTACTATCGATAAAACCAACGAAAGTAGCTTTAAATCATATATAAATGGCTTTATCGTACTGTATCACTGTACAACAACGATGAAACTAGCTCACAGAGCAACTTAGAGACTTGAGAAAGCAGAGTCAGAAGAGAGATCAAACGAGACGTACCAATAGATTAAACAAGAGTAAATCTTGGCCAGAGCCGTAACTTAACCTCCATGCCTGATGGAGGACCAACCCTATATAAATACTGAACATGGTCTGTTTTTACATCATAGCAGAAACCAACTCAGAAGAAAAAGAAAGAGGAGGGATATGATGAGCGGTGAAAGGGGGAATAGAGTTCCACCAGAGTTCTACGTGTATGTGGCTACATAAAAAGCCTAATGCAAGTAAACCAAGTAAAAGGACATCTTGACATCATTATTTACCACCATTTATTCACGGCTTTTGTAAAAACCCACTCCATCAGATGTGAAGCTCCCTTAAATGAAAAAGCAATCATGAATATACTTCAAATTCAAATCCTTTATAGCCTTTAAATTCTACGAAATTCTTACAAATATTCTACAGTATATGATGAAACATGCTAAAAATGATATAAAAATACTTGAAGTAGTAATGTTTACAGAACCCAGAAATTGCATAAGTGTCAAGACTTTTGGCCATTACTATAGATATTACGTGTTGGGGATGTGGATACGTCCCTGCAGCTAACCGTAAACACGTAAACACCAAACACTGCAGATGTGGATGCTCTCAGTCATTATCAGAGGCCACACAATTATGTCTGCTGGCACTCTCTACAAACGCACTCATATTTCCCAGCGACTTTTGATCTCAATTACGTTCAGTGCCACGGGAGTAATAAACCAGACTGAGGATGTGTTTTGGAGCTTCTGAGGGTAAATCCCTAAGCATGAATGGGGAAAAGTCGCCTTTATGTCTGAAAAAAGAATGAATAAGGATTACAAAGAAATCAGTGTTTCACTCAGCCTCCTGAGCTCTGGGTCTTTGCTGCGATGGCTTTCTGTAACTCGAACCACCTTTTAGCTTGTGTCAGATTTGGCTCCTTGTTATCACTGAGAAATCCACAGGGCAAGATGACATTTTTCCTCAGATTTACATGGAGAGAAAAAACAAGACTTCTCCACACTTTCTTCTTATTTTTCTTTGCTTTACTCTCCTTCTCATTTCATGTCCTTTGTTTTCTTTGCCAGTAAAAGAGAAATGTGTTTTCTATAGCAGAAAATGATGAAATATTCAATTACATATCAGTATGAAAGAAGATTGGAGCAAATCCAGAAATAAATAATTCTGGAGGCTACAAAAATGCAGTATGTATAGAATGCTTATGCCTCATTTCCAATCCATTTGAAATAAAGAACATGTCCCCTGGTATTCTCCCCTTTATGACATCAGGAGATGTTTGTACTGTAATTTAAATAGTTAATTGATCTCTTTATAACAATGCCTAATAGAGGGGGAAACAGAGTGAAAAGCAGTGGCTCAAATACAGAACCCTGTGGAACACCATGGCCACCTGAGGTGTATGAAGAAAAATTCCCCATTCACTGAATAAACTACAATTTATCTGACAAATATAGGTTCACTTTTACTGTTAATAACATGTTTAATCCTCTGTAATAAAATATTATGATCAATCATGTCAAATGCAGCATTTGCAATCTAATAGGACAAGTATCGACAGAGCTCTACTGTCTGAGGGCATGAGGAATCTTTGGTAACGTTCACCTGTGTTCTTTCTGTACAATGATGTGACCTAAAGCCTGACGGAAAGTTGGTAACACCAATTCATTCCTGCCGTGGAGAGAAACTATTTTTTATAACAGCCTGTATACTTGTAGCCTATTCAACTTCACTGTAATGTCAAAGAACTGAAAAAAATGTGTCTTTCAAAAGTCTCTTAGCCATTCATTATCTTTATCACTTGCTGCTAGTAGCGTATATATGCTTAATGGAATCCATTGCATGAGTTCAAGATTTTTCAATGCACATAAAGCTCGAAAAAACACTCAGAAGCAGGTGTTTTGCAACTACTTTAAAGATTAGGAGGGTTTCCATAGGTATGAATGGACTCAGATGTTACTGCACAGAAGCAAGTGGAGTGTTACACGTGTATAGGTAGAAGAATCTGAAAAATGTTGTGTCAGCATCTCTTACATGGTGTAACATCTCTATAAGGACGACTCTGTCCTATGTTGTCTTACGCTAACATCTCTAGAGGTGACACAGTGGCACAATCTGTAAGGATATTGATCATGCTAAAACAATAACTGAAACTATAGACATTCTTTGCATTGTTATGATATTTAAATAACTTTCATTTTGCTCTTTCCATGGTTGTATTTCCATTGCTGTAACCACTAATCCTACACCTTATCTAATTTTCCACGTAATTGCCACACATAGGCCCAAACTTATCAGGAGTCAGAGTAAAGTTTAATCTCCAGAATGAGGGTGTGCCTAGAAACTCCTACTAGAGAGCGAGAAATGAGTCACAGCAAAGCATTTTCTAAGAGAAAATAATAATTTAACCCAGCAACTTGATATGCAAAAACATATTAATGAGTTATGAGCTTAATGCAGCCAAGAGGCGTGATTCTAGCTCTTGGTATGCAGAGGACGAGCCTGCAGCAGAGGTGTGCAGGTCAGGGGAAGCAGCAGGCCCCGCCTGCAAGATTTTTATTTTTTTTTGTGTCACAACTTGGTTCATATTAGGTATAAAGCAATGTATAATATGTTGTGCTTATATTTTCACACTCACAGTTAACATTAAAACAAAAATTGCAAGTGAATCTCCAAATGTATTTTGGGTCAAATCGTTCGTCATCAACAGCCGTCTATCAACGTCATCATCGATATCTTGTCAACAGAGCACAGCAATCCTACAGCCTAAACATGAGCGGGAGTTATAAACACAATGGTGGAGCGATAAAATGCAAAGAAAAAGAAAAAAGGGAGCAAGAAAAAGCCAAATTGCCCAAGATATGCATATTTTGTCCGCCCTAATCCTCCTCCTGTGTGAGATGCACCTGACGTTGTTAGCAGCGATTAATCCAAAAGCTGCATCATGGTCAGGGAGCAGGTTTACAGGTAGCTACAGTTATAACAATCACAGACACACACTGTCAGCAAGAAAATGTGAGTTTGTGGTAAATTGCTGCAAAGGGCCCGGTCATATTCCCCGCCCCCCGGCATGGCTCTGATATGTTCCGCTACTGGTGCAGGTAAAGATATTTCTCTAAAACTATATTGCTCGGGTCAGTTGGCCTTTTTGTGTGGCCACAATGAAGTTGGGAAAACTCCTTGAAAGTCTCCCTCAATTTTTGAATTCACTTTTATAACTGAAAATCAATAGTTCTGTCATTGAAGGAAAGTTATCCTTGACCAGCTAAACAGGCCCAAACAATGATATTACCAGCCTTACTTTGTTTCATTTGCCGCTTTTGCACTACGACTTACTTGGCCCGACTCGGCTCGGCGCGGCTTTACACGGCTCCACACGTGTGTTTTCGCACTGCCAGGGGAGAAGTGGGGGGGGTTGGGGTGAAGCTGCTGTGACGTACTCGATTGCGCAGCACCTTTGTTTGTGTCGGCGCAGATGAGAAATCAGCTGGAGCCGGGAGCGGCTGAGAAAAAAACAGCCCGTCTACATCGCTTTTTTACTTTTTCTCTACGTTTTTGCTGTATAATAAAATCGCCGCGAGCAATAGATCCATGGCCGCGAGTCGCCTCGCGCTGACTCCCGCTTCCTGATTCAAACGTTTGACGGCCCCGCCCCCCGACCAATCAGTGGCGAGGAGGGTGGTGACCTCAGAAATAGTCCCTGCTCAGCCCGCTATAGAACCTCACTGAAATGGTTACAGAAAAAGGTATCGGCTTGGAGCGGCTCTACCCGTCTCAGCCCTAGTGCAAAAGCGCAAAACGGGTAGAACCGAGCTAAGGTGATACTAGTGCAAAGGCGGCAATTGATGTGGTACGGTCCTTACGCTGGTTCTCCGTCAGAGAGTGGGATCCTCTGCAGGGTGGGGGGCTTCGCATTGCTTCATATGGTAATATTCAAGTATCTTGGGGTCTTGTTCACAAAAGGGGGAAAGAATGGGACAGGAGGAGACGAGTCACCGGGAAATGACTAGGTTTGGGCCTCCGTTCTCAGGCTGATGCCCTCGTGACCTGAACATGGATGCCAGCCTTGTTGGAGTGATCCTGGTTGGTTGGTAACTTTGGGGAAGATAATAAAACTCTTAAAGTTTCCTCTGTTTGCATATGTTTAGTTTGACTGTTGATTGCATCCTAACTATGAAGAGATGGTTTAGTAAAATTCTCCAACTGGTTGAGCATAAAGTAGAGCTATGATATTCCCAAACACTATGGGCCTGATTTACTAAAGGTTTGCGTGCGTAAAAACGTGTGCAAACTTGACAGCACCCGCAAACCAAAGTGCAAGCTGATCTACTAACAGCGTGCAAAGAGGACTGCGCGTACCCGCCAGAAATCGCTAAATACTGGGAGGGGAAAATGCAAATATCTCCATTTACCACCCGCAATGAGATTTACCAAGCCTGAAAGTTTTTGCGGGGATTGTGATTGCGTCTGTATTTAATTCGTTCGAAAGGAAGGTGCTAATCTGCCCAGCATTACGCACCGATGCTTGTTGGTGCCTGATTTGAGGACTGGGGTGGGGATTCTCCACATGCAAAAGGAGAAATATTTTATTTGAATGTTAAATTGAGTATTATTCAGCAAAAGGTTGCCACAGGAGGCACATTCATTTTTTTATTTGTGATAATAAATAAATCACGTGTTTTCATGGAGAAAAAAGTGTTTCTTATTGTGCGCCTATACTTGTTCTGCAGTTGTCATACCCCGGTGTTGTGCCGTATTCAGCACCCCTGCCGTGAAAAGCACCCCCTCGTCTGACAAAAATGATATTCTCATTCCGTGTCACGTTCTGTTTAGCGTCCAGTTTTGTGTTAATGATTCATGTTTAAATGCGCTCATGGATTCCACAATAGTCATACTTTCCCACAATCACAGTCACAGATAACAAAAATTGGGTAAATGGTTATTGATGTCATTAATTAATAGCCTGCTTACTGTGTTGTCTTCCATAATATTTGTAAATATATATAATATAAACTCCTAAGTATGTGTGTGTGAGTGTGTATATATAAATATATTGAAGTGTCAGTGTGTTGTTTTTTTTCTTGGTCTACTTATCATTGAATATACGAGGGGGTGCTTTTCACGGCAGGGGTGCTGAATACGGCACAACAATTTGCCTCTTCCACTAATATCTCTAACCCAAATCGTCAAATTTCATTTTGCGCTCGCAAAAGACACGCAACACCTCATTTAAATACTGCGGATTGCACCTGTTATCAATTGCGCACGCAATCTTAGTTGATCACCCGCAAAACACACAACAACAGCACGTGCAAACTTTTTCAGTGCACACGCAATTTAGTACTCTTTATTTAGGATCTTAGTAAATCAGGCCCTATAACTGCTATCATCCACAAACACCAGATCACTAATCTTTGAAACAGAACTAGAAGACCCACCCAACCTAACTGGCATCCTGAAGGTTCAATATTGCAGAATTCATGTGTTTAAATGGCAACTCGTGATCTGTTATTAGGAGCTGCAGGAACATCTGCTTCATGTTGAAATATTGACTCTAATAAGGGTCTCGACAACTTTCAGACACTAATCTTAATGCAGTTAGCTGCAGTCATCAATAATTGATCCTGCAATATTTTTTTATTGCCCTTTTATGGGAAAACCCAAGAACCGAGCGGATGGCAGCTTGATGTAGCCAACTCAGGCTCATTTGATTTGACAATATTCAGTACTGCAACAACCTTGATTACATTTGGAAGAAGGTTTTTTCAGATAAAAGAGTATAGTTGCTCATCTGCTTTTCAACTTACCGGATTCCCAGGTCATGTGCTCGCAAAAGTGTTACTCAAATTTTATCATCACTTCATTAATTAGCACTTTATTGTGTGTGACGTGACTAATTAAAGTAATAGGAGATCATTTATTATTAATTGTAATCCATCTTCTCATCTATTATTCATCGCCTGTGAAGCCCATGGGGGAAGCACCGAGGCTAAAGTTTGGCGACCTAAAACTTCATTATGTATCTCAAGGTAAAAAGAAGACAGCTTTCCACTTTGACAGAGTTTTTCTCCCCAGTGTGGGATTATGGCGGGTCAGTCCCATCACACCAGCTGATGACAGTGCTGACGAAGGTGATGATGAGGGCGGTGACGTACAGTACAGAGATGTCAGAGATGGGAGACAGTGTGTGTGTATGTACCATGAATGTTTTTTTTTCTGTTTTTTTTTTTTTTAAAGTGTGTATGAAATAAACCCACCTTATCCCCCTCATCATGTGCAAATGAAAACGCTTTGCTATATTTGGAGAGAGCTGATGTCACAAGTGGTTTGAGCAGAGCCTATAACTGTGAGAGTCGGCTCGTGTGACAGACCAACAAACCCCGGACTGCTCCACTGACGGACCCGGACCTGGAGAACACAACACAGCGTGAGTACACCGTTCCCCTGGAAAAGATGCTGTGATGCAAGACTCTGGGATGGGTCTTAGTTACTATAATTATGGATTTCTTTGGGGTTTTAATTAAATGTTTTATTGAGATTTCATTGAAAATGTGAGCTGTTGAAAGAGGTAGAAACTGCTGCACATTTTAGGTATTAAGATCCAGTGGAATACACTGAAAGTTTTATAACATTAACTCTGCAAATCATTAGAAGTCTTATCTTATTTTTTACATGTAACATGACAGCTTTTTCTTTGCTTACTTGTTTTTGCATCATAGAGACTTAATATATCTGTGATTTCTGGGATAACATTTTTAAAGGAGCATCCAAAATAAAAATAAGACAATTTAACATCTGAGGATTTGTTGCCAACAGCTTTTAATCGGACAGTGAGAGGAATTAGTGTACAGATATGTGTGGTGCTGTTTTTGTCTGCTCTTTAGATGAAATTAAGCATCAATTGCCCGTAACAGTAAACCAACCCCCTGGTGCAACTATTGTGTTTGTGCAGGAATTCATCGTCGTCAACATTATGGATCACCTGAGGGTGCCTGTGCTTCTCCTCATGGTGCTTGTGTTGCTGCGCTGCGTCACCGCTGCTCCAAACCGCCGGTGAGTACCTGACAATCTGTTCAAATGATGATCGTGTCACATCAGACAGCTTTCTTAGATGATTATGACGGAACCACACATATGAAAGTGTGGAGGTGGAGGCGTTTCGCCTGCATGGGAAGTGCTTTATTCACAAAGCGGTGCTTAAGTGGCCACTTCTTCCCTGTTTCTATTGGGAATAGTGGATCTTCAGCACAGGGTATCATCAGTTTTAAACGGTTTGGCCTCTTTCCTCTTTGTGATTCAGCTACTTCAGTCCCAGCTCGTCCTACGAGCAGGAAAGTGCTCCTCCAGATGGTGAAAGCTGGTCCTTCCCCGAGCTCATGTCCAACCCGTTCCTAGGACTCCTCGGCACGCGGCCTCAACGGGAGCTAACGGGGATCAATAGGTTACTATTTCCCCAAATCGCAGTATAAAAAAACACCCCAGTGATAGGTTTGGTTGTGATTCTTAATGTCTGTTTTTGTTATCCTTTCAGTCATCAGTTACAGAAAAGAAAGTGCAACACGGCCACCTGCGTGACCCAGAGGTTAGCAGACTTCCTGGTCCGGTCCAGTAACACTATCGGCACCGTCTACGTCCCCACCGACGTGGGCTCCAACGCCTACGGCAAAAGGGAGCTCCGGCAGCTTCGTGGCTTCCTGTCTCTCTAGGACTGACCCGAGGGAACGCCACGGCGCTCCCAAGGGTCTGATGACGTAACCAGTCGTCTTATGTAATGATTAGGAGAATGACGTTATGATCAGAGTTTTCATGGTCATGGTTATTTTACAAACTTTAAGAAACAGTGCCTTTGTTTTAAACCATTCAAATCAATGTATGTGAATCCTTTTTTCTCCATAACAGCATGATGGGAATGAAAAAAGAAAAACATAAAAGTAACTGTAAAATATTTAATAAAAGAACTGGAATGTAGAAATGTATTCAAAAATGTATCAGTTGTTTTGATAATAAATAGATTTTTTAAACTGTTCTTTTCCTTAAAGCCACATACTTGTACTGATCTAAGTTATTCCAGGTCTCTTGACATGTTCAGCATCTATTTCCCTCCTCAAAAGAGGAAAAGGAAAAAAAGAAGCCCACTCGGTTTAAATAAACACAGTGTGAATGTGTCGAGCAGGACAGACCACAACTAATGAAGAGATGGTGTAATTACATTTGCCAAGTGTTGCAACAGGTGACAACGGTGCAAAAAAGGTCTTGTTTAAGTAACTTGTATTTACCGCTGACCTTTAAAACCGGGCATTCCTGAATCTCCACTCATGGGAACGCGGAGGCATGAAAGACTTGCACATATTGGATGTGTGCATGTAGCGGCGTGCTGAGTGACAGTCGTCCAGGATACACAGTGGGATGGTTGTATAGTCTGTCAGCATGTGGTCAGCTGGGGTTTAACGCTGTACTGCCTCAACTGCAACTCTTCATCGGTACTTATACCAATCTTTTTGCACTTTAAATAGTCAGACTGATTTAGGTGTAAGGACATCTGTGCTGTTTATTACAGGACACACTATTTTCTGGTGGCACCAACTAACTTGTCCAGGATATTTTCATTATTATTATTATTATTTTGAACCACAATTCAAAAGCAAAGTCTGATTTGCATAAGTCAGTGTTCAGTAAATTATTATTTCTCTCTTTAATGTTAGGGCACCAGAGGTTTGTCCATGAATGTCAAAAATGTTTCTCAGTACAAAATTGATTTTATGTCTAAAAAGAATCATTATTATTTACTTGAATAAATGTGGCAGTCATGAGGGGACGAAACCATAGTTACTAACTTCTGACATATACTGAACCCTCTCATCATCAAATGAATTGAGAGGAAGCTGGTGTAATGATTTCACCTCGATTACATAGTCACGCACATGTGCTGAAATCAATTACAATTACAATTTAACATAACCCCAAGAGTTAAAAGCAGAAGCACAAAAATGTAATTATTAAGCTAAAATGAACGTCACCAAAACTCAAGAGCTACAACTGGTACGATGAGAGATCATGTTGTAAAAGAGCAGGTGCAGAGAGCAGGTAGGGCTTCACTGACTAACACATGTATAAAATGAGCTTGGCTGGACTTGCAAATTACAGCAAGTCTCACGGGTTATTTTTGATTTGAAAGATCCCCATGCACGTGCTCATGCATACAGCTGCAAGGTCCATCCAGGAGGTTCCCTGACTGCAGAAACAGCAGCATTAAGAGCGAAACCTGGAAACAATAAGCTGGGAAATGTCACTGCTCCTGTTGGATATCCTGTTGGACAGTGATGTGTTAACCCAGCAGGAAAAATCCACTCAGGTAATCTCTGTTGTGCAATAAACTATGATGTATGGAGGAATTATTATTATATGTCATAACTATATACGCAATTCTTCTGTGCTGAGTGTGAGATGGAGATTTCAATTTCCCTAAAGGCTCCTCCCAAACGGATTAATAAAGTCGTCTCTGTCTGTCTGTCTGCATCCATTCATCCATCCATTCCAATCCAGTAAATGTGTATTTTTCTGCACATTTCAAAGGTCTAAATAAAGGGACATTTGAACTAAATTAAAAGATAAAGATACAATAAGAGACAAAGATAAAGTGTGTGTGAAATACAGCTCTTCTTATGTTAAAGACATTTAGAGCGTTACCTATAAAAGATTTAAGGAAGCACACAGGAAAAGGGACCTTTAAAGGTTATTGTTTCTTTTTTCTTTTTGAGCACACAATTGAAATCAACTAGCCTTTAGCTGCAGATTAAACTACAGGCACAAACGACAGTGGAATAGTTTAAGAAGTCACATGACTTCCTTATGTCACTTGTAGGGATAACATAACCATAGCTGAGTGGAGTCTACAACTGCCCTACAGGTTCTAACCATTTTTTCCCTTTTTGTTTATGTTGTTCTTTACTGTCTATTGGTCCCTTTTTCAAGAAAATGATAGCATGTACAGGCATGGGAGCTATGAGAGCTGCAGGTTTTTCTCTTATTCGAGTCCCAGCAGAGACTTAAAACAAAAACTAACTGGAGATCTTGTGCAGCTGTGTAAAATACGTTTTTCCAAATATCAACCTCTGTCTCCCCTGGTTCCTTTGGGCATCAGGAACCAGGAACCTTCTGTGTGAGGCAGCAGCACTGGTCACAACACAGCTTAGCAGTGGGTGTGTAATGTTCCGTCGATCTACAACAAAGCAGTGATTTAATCTATACAAAATACAAAAATGAAAATATCGATCCATCATCAATACTCTATGGGCCCGATTTACTAAAGGTTTGCGTGTGTTAAAACGTGTGCAAACTTGACAGCACCCGCTGTGTCAGGATCAGCGCAGAGACTGCAGCTTCGCCTGAATTATGGTTCCGCGTTAAATCGACGACGTAGCCGACGGCGTATAGGGTCGGTGTGCGGTGTGCGTCGCCGCGTAGCCTACACCGTCGGTTCTGCGTTGGTGTGACGCGGAACCATAAATCAGCCTTTAGTGTGTGCTCTGTGCGCTGTTCTGAACACTTCTCTTCTTTCGGCCATATGATGGTCCCGTCTGTCACACATTTACTGTCAGTGTTTGCTATATAATATATAATATTTGCAATATACTGTGGACATCTGAATAAAAACTTAACTCATAAATAGATTGAATCAAAGCGCTCTCCAGCTCTGTGTCTGATTGTCTTTTTCTCCTCAGATCATGCCGAGCACCGCGGGGTCACGTAAACCCAACCAATTAAATATTAAAATCAAATTCGGTCCTGTGGCCCGTTTTTCTATTTCGGATTTTTGATCTGTGCCTAAAATTGAAATATGAAAAACCAGACGTTTTTCCGTTTTTTGTGTTACCAACTGCATTTATTCTATCGCAGGTTTTCTCCGATATTGCGTTTCTTTTGGTAATGTTTAAATTTATTTGCTGTAGTTCATTAATGTGTTTATTTGCCTCTTCCACTAATATCTCTAACTCCAACTCGTCAAATTTCATTTTGCGCTTGTGACTTGTGACTGTGCATTCCATCCAGACTCTCCATGGCGCAGAGTTTGCGCTCGCAAACCGTAAGACGCGCAACACCTCATTTAAATACTGCTGTTTGCACCTGTTATCAATTGCGCACGCAATCTTAGTTGATCACCCACAAACCACGCGACAACAGCACGCGCAAACTTTTTCAGTGCACACGCAATTTAGTACTCTTTATTTAGGATCTTAGTAAATCGGGCCCTATATGTCTAGAATACATGTTGTCAACAGGCCATTTATAGTCTTATTAACGTCTGTCTACTCTAACCCAGAAATGAAAGCGTGACATTTTTTTTTCCTTCTTGCTGCAATTTGCTGTGAATAGATGTGACTATGTTTAATCAACGTATGATATTGTCTCATATTGATCACTGTCTCCTGAATCAAATCGAATCGAAATTGTACCACGGTAGACTCTGTGAAGTTGCCATACAGGAAAAAACAAGATAAATCTAAATTAAAGAAAACATACAATGAGTTTTTTTTTTTTTTTTTTTAAGTAGAAAAAATTTGAATTAAAATCTTACTTTTCAGGTAATGCAACAGAACAATGATCGGCCCGGTCCAAGTCCAGACCTCACCCCAACTGAAAATCTTTGGTGCAACTTTAATGTCTTAAAAACAATCTTTTGATTGTTTTTGCTAAATAAATTAGAAATTCAGCCTCTGAGCCATGTCTTAATCTTCCCATTCTCTAACCTCATTATCTATGCAGGATTCTGAGTGGGCGGGGCTATGGTAATGAGGCAATGTGCTGATTGGCTGCCTGAATGACGCAATACACCGCTACGAAAAAATGACGGAAGCTCTGGCCGGCGGAGTTAGTTGTGGGCGTGTTTTCACGCATCGGAGGCTAACCTATGTGAATTGCATTTTGGTTACGTAACGGAGCAGAATCTTAATGGCTCGTAGAAGCCACATCACACTGGATGGATCATCCGGGCGGCTGTACAGACACTGCAGAATTTGGTTGCTTTCCTCCTTCTCTGAGTTGGCAGGCTGAGGGGAGACCACAATGTAACTTTTCCACCTTAATATAATATTTCCAGAGTCATTGTGATGGTACATCAACTTCCAACAGGTTTATTGACACCTCTGTCATGGTCTGGGGGGTCTGTATCTCCTTCACTGGCACTATGTAACTTTGAGGTGGATGGTAGGAACCCTTCCACACTACTGGTAAAGCACTACCGCTTTAGTCCAAAGGAGCCGCCAAACTCAACAAAAGCTGAAAGTTACATTGTGCTGCTTTAAAGGGGACCTATTATGAAAAACAAGTTTTTTCTTGTTTTAACATATATAAAGTGGTCTCCCCTCACCCTGCCAGCACAGGGGAGACAAAATACCATGAATTTCTGCAAGCTCTCTGACCCCCGCCGGACAGAGTCCCCCAGTGTCACATGGTTTTTTTTGAGCCGATTAAAATCTGCTCCCGTCGTGACGTCACGACGGGAGCAGATTTCCATAGGTTCAGCCTCCGCTGCTGAAACCACGCCCACAACCACCTCTCTCCGCAGACTGGAGCGGTCCTTCCTTGAGCCAGTCGGACGCGGCGCCGCGGCGGAGCGGATCCGGGTTAAATCATCCAGGTTCCCGAGTGGTTTGGGAGCTGGGTCCTCGGGGGTCCGTCCCAGGTCGGACCAGCTTCACCCTCCGAGATTTTCAGCCAAATCTGTCGGTTTGATCACCGGTAACGGGCGATGCGCCGCGGATGCGCTCCGGAGCCGATCTGTGCGCCCACCGCGGGGTTGCGGCGCCCGTCGCGCAGAATCCGCCAGGCAGATGCGGCTGAAATTCCGCTGGTCGGTCCCCGGGAGTCCCTGCTACCAGTCCAGGCCGGTTCCTGCGGTCCCGGCCGGTCGGAACTGGTCAGATTCCCCGGTTAAAGCCGCGGTAATGCGCGCTGCTCCAGCCTACTTCCTGGTTCCCAAAGCGCGGTCCGTCCGACTAAATTGTCCAGGTTCCCAGCCGCTTTGGGAGCAGGGATTTCTGGGGTACGTCCCAGGCTGGATCAGCTTCACCCTCCGAGATTTTCAGCGAAATCTGTCTGTTTGATCACCGGTAACGGGCGATGCGCCCTGGAGCCGTGCTGGGCGCCCGGCGTGGCTCCGGGGCGCATCGTTCAGCATCTGCCGGGCAGATCCGGCTGAAATAGTGCATAAATGTTATTTATATACAACTCATATTTTATTTTTTTAACAATAAAGTTGCCATTTGTGAAAATTCAGTGTTATGATTTATTTACATTCTCGGGCTGCTCTGGCGGAGCAAGGTGTATTCTCCTCCCCTGCTACACGTCATTCAGGGAGCCAATCAGCACAGAGCCTCATTATCATACCCCCCCCCCTTCCCTTAGAATGGAGCACAGAAAAAGGGGTTACAAGCGGTAAAACTAGTGACAGGGCCCACAGGCTGGATTTCTGATTTATGTAGAAAAAACAAGCTTTAGATTGTTTTTAAGACATTCAAGGCCTGTTTAAAATATACATTAAAGGAGCTGTATGTAAGAGCAATAATAAAACGAATCATAAAATGACCCCGATATGTCAACAGACATTTAAAAATCATGTTCATTTCAAATACTTATGTCACTGACAACAGCACTCAAGCCAGGATATTCCAGTTTAAAAAGAGGAGTTGCAGCCCATGTTTATGTTGTCATTTTTTGTTTTGGCCTGAAGCTCCACCCTCCACCTATCTCCCAATCACCAAGTCAGTATTGTTTCTGAAGCTCCACCCTCCACCTATCTCCCAATCACAAAGTCAGTATTGTTTCTGAAGCTCCACCCTCCACCTATCTCCCAATCACCAAGTCAGTATTGTTTCTGAAGCTCCACCCTCCACCTATCTCCCAATCACAAAGTCAGTATTGTTTCGGCATCCGGGTTGCCAGCTTGGCTCTAATTATGGCAGCCATGGCAGCCTACGTTCCTGCTGCATTCTGCAGCCTACCTGGCAACCTCTGGTCGGGGGGAGGAGGGGGAGGGTACACGCCGCTCAACAATATTTTGAAAGCAGTACCAGTTTTGGCCATTTCTTACAGACGGCTCCTTTAAATGCCATAATAGGTCTCCTTTAAGAGACCTTCGTATAAACTAATGCCCTAAAATGTCAATGAACTGAAGCAATTTTGTTCAATAAATAAATGAATAAATAAAAAGAAGGGGCCACATCTCCTTCATAATGATGTGAACTGATAAAATCATTCAAGAAAATAAATTAAATTTGTTCTCTCATCTTGGTAATTGCTGTTGCCCACACAATTGTTATCTCTTTGGCTTTATTCTTGTTTAATAAACAACAACATCATTTTAAAAATTGTTTGTTGTTGTTCCGCTCAGGTTTTAAATAGACTGTCAGGGTTTGACATTTCACGTTTTATTTTGAAGCCCATATCCTTGTGTTTAAGTTCTGGTTTGACCTTCCTGTTTCCCATCTGCCCTGATTGTCTGCACCTGTGTCTCGTTATCCCTTGTGTATATCTAGTCTTGTCTTTCCCTTGCTCCCTGCTGGTCTGTCCTGTTTCATCTCTCCATGTTTTCGCCATAGTTTTGGATTCTTGTTCACGGTCTGATTTTGTATCCTGCTCAGCAGTGTTTTTGGGTTTTGTATAAGTGAATAAATCAGTTTTTTGAGAACTCCTGCCTCCTGCTCTGCTGCATCTGGAACCTCACTACAACCTTCCTGACATAGACAAATGCTACAATCAAATATATTTAATTTATCCTTTTAAACATACACACAATAGGAAAGTACTACAAACGTTTTGTAGGACTATACTCTATTCTTGATTTATGTTGTTTTATTACATAGCACAAGTATTTTATTCTCTTGGTATTTCACTATGATGAAGCATATTTTGAATTACTATAGAGTACGGTTTTATGTACCATATAGACCAGGGGTCGGCAAGTAAGTTTGGCTTCGGGCCAAATTTTTTCGGAGCAACTGAACGGTGGGCCAGAACATCACATCAATCAGGCGAAACATGTTTTTTTTCTACTAAACAAAACTTTTTTCCCCTTATCTATAGGCTACTAGTATTATTATACTATTATATCTTGTACAAAAAAGTAATTTAAGAAAGTCATTAGCTCAAATAAAGTAACTTGAATTTGCTACAGACTGTTATTCGTGTGTTATTACCGCTTTAGCGCTACTCTGTGGCTGCGTTATGAAACCGCTTAGTAACTTGGTGATAGTAATATTATTTTCTGCCAAGCTACTAAAAAATGTAGTCCTTCTTTAAAATACACAGAACGACATTAAATACATGAAAAACCCATGATATGAACAGTAGCACAGCGGACAGTCAGTACGTGCATACGGAGCAACAGCTCTCTGTCTCCTGAAGCCAGTGAGAGGATATGCAAATGAGGCGGATTTTCCGATGTATTTTTAGACATATAATGGACGCTTTACCATTTAAAAGACCAACAGCAAAACTCAAGGTAAGTTATCAGTTGTATTTTTCACAGTTTAAACCACAACAAATCACTTTAAAGCAAGCTAGCTTGCATAAAACGAAGAGCACCGTCTTACCATTTCAACAGCTTCAGGAGTTTTGTCGGGAGTCTGTGCCTACGTCACTCCCGAATATTTGTGTGCACCTCTAATTAAGGCCCCCCTATGCTACAGGTGACAGGGAACTATACAGAATTGTGTCCGTCCGGTATCATGAAGATTCTACTTTTATTTTATTTTATCTTTTCTAAATAAAGGCTTTGAATTCTCTATGAAATTGTCGTTTTTGTGATAGTAAATAATAATAAAAAAAAATATATATATATTATTTATCAGATTTTCAATGTCATCTGGCGGGCCAGATATTATTGGAGACGGGCCAATTTTGGCCCGCAGGCCGCCAGTTGCCGACCACTGATATAGACTATAAGGAAACTGCATGAATAAAAATGTCTCTATTTTTCTTAATTATGTTCAAGAATTTGAGTTTGCATCAATTATGATTTGTTTTAAATAATAATGTGAAGCTGAAATAAATTAAAAGCAGCAGGCTTTCAATTACAAGACCAGGAGGTCCACAGACTACTGAAATACATCCACTCAAACATTTAAGCCCACTTTTTCTCATTGTATCATAGAAATAATGTAGTATAGATTGAAAGCCCCGAGTGTGTATTAGTCATTGTTTACCCGCATTCCTTTTAATGGCACAAATGTGAGTGCACGACTGTATTCCATGTAGTCATGTGTTGTCCTTCTGCGAGGGTTAGCCAGGGTAATGAAAATCAAGAGGGAGGTATGACGCACAGCACCAACCTGTGTTTGATTAGCGGTGACCCGATCATCTCAGACGCTGACATCAATACTCCCATGCATGGTTAGCACCTGCATAAAAAGGGTTTCAAAAATAGAACAAATGCTGATGAATCCCAAAACAATGCATTATCCACCAAACACTCGGGGAGGGAACGGGGATCGTGTCAAGATCTGTCAATTACTTGATGTGAAGCCACAAATGGGTCTGAGCTTCAGCCGCTATGTGAGTTGTTTATCACTGCAGCGATGAAGACATATGTTTTGATGGAATTTCCAACCTGATTTATAACCATAGTTGTCTCTGACATTAGAAGTTCTTCCAATAAAATATGGTCTAATTCTGGACAGAAAATAAAAATAAAATGATGTTTTCCAGCTGCACATGTGATTTCCTTCTATGACCGTGAAAATCCACCTAAAAACAAAAATTAAAGCAGCAAGCAGCGATGAATGGGCCCTCGCGCATGCAATTTTCACCAATAAAGGTCAAGGACTCAAAACTAAGACTCTTTAAGTCAAACCATTCAAAAGTTATGGCAGAAAATAGGAACTCTCAAATATCGACCAATCAGAAGAAGGGACGGGGCTAATTCATGCCAATGAAGGTCAAGTACTCAATACCGAGTCAGATGACATCACCCACATGTCTTTATCACAACCCGTTCAAAAGTTTGGATCGTCCCAAAAACAGCCTTCTCTCACCACGCGACAGCTCACTGCTGAATCTGATTTTGTTATGGATGAACTTGGTGGTGGTAAACTGGTGAAGTCCATGCAGCATTTCATAGAGCAGAGCACCTAACTGCCAGACTGTGGTGGGGCCGGCCTCGTAGCCGTCACACATGAAAAACTGTGTTTGGGGTGTGAAGTCAGGGGTTCCTACAAGCCAGGAGGAAGGAGAAGATCAGGACCAGGCACGAAGATCAGTGTCAGTTAGAGATGGTACTCATGAGGCTTGAGAAGAGAGGTGTGATACCTACCGGGAAATTATCAGCTCTTCTTCTCCCAGAATAAACTGATCCAAAGCCTCCTACCCCGAGAATCTCAAGCTGCAAACTTTGCTTCAAAATGTGCTGCAGACACAAACACGGACACATTTACTACAAGAGTGAAAAACCCCTCCATGTCTATAGAGGGATAGGTGGTGAGCTAAATATGACAGTAAAAGTTCCTTCATGTGTCTTCAGACCACCATGATAGGGACACTGTGGGAGTGGTTCTGGACTTTACCTGAACTTTAACGGCCACATTAAGACAGTAGTGAAGTCAGTCTATTATCACCTAAAGAGCATATCGAGGACTAAAGGACTGACGACCAGGAGACCTGAGTCCTCACTGAGACCAGGAGAGTGGACCATATAACTCCAGATCTTAGATCTGTACACCGGCTTCCTGTCTGTCCCAGAACAGATATTAAATCATGGTCCATGATGAACCAATCAGAACTCCATGTTGTCAGGGTCACGCCTACTTTCTGTACCCAGAGTTAGAACTCCCAGAATGCATCAGGGCTGCTGAAACTCTCAGCTTCTTTGAGTCAAGGATGAAAACTGCTGTGTTTTACTAATTTCCCACAATGCACTACAATCTTTATTTCCTGCCTCTAATTTGTTTCATTCTTTGTTAATGTCGTTAACTTCTGCACACTGTGTAGATATAATGAAACCTTTTGCTATCTTCCTTTAAAAAATTTCAAGATTCCAATTAAAGCTTTAATTTCTGCATTTTGAGCTGAAGCAGGTAATTCAATCTTTTTTCCTTCAGCCGCAGTAAAATTACCATATATTATTCTAGGGCTGGGCGATATGACTTCGAATCATTATCACGATAAATTGGGCAGTTTTACCTCGATAACCATAAATGTACGATAACCCTTAGCCGGCTACAAAAATGTCTATTTTCAGATTGGCTGATTGGTTGGTAACTCAAGACAGCTGCTCTAAGTTGAGAGCTCACGCACAGTAGCGTGCCGTGACTCGTTTGTAAGCTGGGCTGTTGAAGGCTGTTGGAGTTACTGTGCTGTGAGGTTAATTTCTCAGCATGAGAAATGCCATGTGTGGTGTGAGAGTGTGTGAACTTGTTGAAATGCGGGAGTTTCACATTACACAGCCCTGTTATGTCAGCCGCTTCTTCGTTTAAACCATCAAATCATCAGCACACAGTCAAAACAGACATCTTTTATCTTTTTTTTATCAAAACGCCGAATTTACCGACATGGGAAAATTGACGTCAGTCATCGCAGTGAATGTCGGTAACGGTACATTTTCAGTTTATCGCCCAGGCCTGTATTCTTCCATCACCACAGCATAACAGATGATAAGGAGCCACTGTCAATTCTGTGACAAATGAGGCAAAAGGCAAACAGGAGTTTTAGTAACTCATAAAATCACTATTCTTTCCAATTAGCAGACATAACCTTCCCCCAGATCGGTTATACAGATTTTTTTTCCTGCAAACTATGAATAACGACCTTAAAAAAGAGTACCTGGAGTTCACTGGAAGTACAAGGTCTGCGACTTGTTACTACAATATTTATTGCTTCGTTTGCACAACTCACTGTCTTATCTGCTAAACCATTCCATCCACTCCCTTATGGACGGCTACCATGTTACTCCCTTTTATCCCATTTTTAATTAGAGGTCAGTTTGTTCTTCAGTTCACTTTTGATAATAACATCAACATTATGCAGAAGTAGTCAGTGCAACTCAGATCTTTGATATGAGCCACAAGTATATTGTCTGTTGTTGCAAGTACATGCAAAACTCACTTCTGTTGTTTTGGGTGCAGAAGAACCTTAAAAGAACCTCTGTAAACATTACTGATAGTATTATCTGTTAAATATTACTTAAAATGTCAAATACCTCCAGTGGCCTGTTTATGTTTCCCATACCTGTTGCTGTAAAATCCCTTGCACACATTCATTTGTTATGCATACTAACATATATAACTCTTACTTCACTCATACGTTCTGTTTAGGGTGAATCGGATATTTTTGCTTTTTTTTCTTATTATTATTATTATGGGCATGCCAAGTAGCGGCAGGTCCATATTGCAAAGGATTTTGCTAGCAAGATAAAGTCGCAAAAAACTTCTTGCGAAGCAGCGGGTGTATAGCATGACCCCGCTCTTTAATAATAATGTAATAATAATGTAAAGGTACTTTAAATGAGATGGATAGAATAACAATAAATGAAAGTATTCAAACACACCTCGATAACTCTTTAATATTTTAAACACTACTCGCCAGATATCTTTATGTCTCTTCCCTCTCATTCAATCATAAACTTCTGACTAAGATTTTCAGAGTAAAAGCTTAAGGAAAACCTCTGGTTTCGCTGTTTCCATCAGAATTTACACTACTAAATTCATCAAGCTGCCCATGTCCTTTTTAACCAGCTTCCTACTTCTCTCTTTGGCCACTAGTTCCTAGTCTCAGAGGACACTTTAAATTACACATCTAAGCATTTCCAACAGGCGTTCAGGTGAGGATTTATGTTGTCGTAGGTATGCTGTGGCTTCTCACTGCTTTTATCTATCGCTCTCATGTTTCTAGTATCATGTTTGTATTGTAAAACACCTTGTGACTGGTGTCTGTGGAGAGTACTCTATAAATGACACTGACTTACTTATTTACTCATTAAAGGCGCCTGCAGAAAGGTCTCACAAGCTCAGACTAAGCATAAGGGTTGGTGCTGTGGCCCTCATTCAGTCACTAATGTTTGAATCCTCCGCTTCGTCCTCCTGTACCGTTTATCTGCCACAGTAAAACTGTTGATGACTCCTGCTGTTACATCCCTCCACTCTCCGAATCCATTTTTTTAATTTTAAAGTAAACCAACCGCCAGGTCATCAGTTCCTCATCTCCCTGAAAATATCCTCAGGTTCTACATTGTTTCAGCCACTTTCTTTCCATCTTTCTTTATATTTTTCTGTCAACACCCCCATCTACTTACATGCTTGTTCAAGAAGCAGTCTGTGAGTAAAGGTCATGATTATGCCGAAACTTAATTGTACTCACATATCAAACAATGTTTTATGCATCTAGATTTTGAACAACCTTCTTCTGACAACTTACCAGATGTCATTCTACCCCAAAAAAACAAATTTGGGGCGATCTGGTAACTTTCCTATGGCGAAATGTATGTTTACGATCCAGACGGACAGTCAATGCATTCCCATTTTTGGCTTATTGGCATTTATTTTCCTGGGTTCAGAACTGGGTGAATTTGGTCATCTCTGTTAATTCCCCACAGATTAGGTAGACTCAGGCAACCAGCCACAAATTTCCCCACAACACAAAAAAAATCACAATAATCTGTCATTTGGCGCTTATTTTTCTTCCCTTGAAAGTTTGTTCTATGTGCCTAAACTTTACTTATGATCCGAAGCATTCAAATATTTGACAACATTTATTACCTTCAATGTAGCAGGTTTTAACACGTGAGAATTAGTCGTTCCAGGGAGTTCAGGTCATCTAGAACAATAACTAAGGCTGAAATTCTATTAAAAAGGTTTTCTGCAGACTTGTGTATGATGATGGGCCCAGGATTGGCTCCAGCCCCGTCCGCTCAGCCTTTCCAGGCAGAGCAATGTCATTGGTGAACCACACAGAACACTATTCTTGCTCCGCCCCTAATGAATTCAGCACAGATCCAGTGTTGCTGTGACACTGACGGGGAAGGATCTCCGCAGCATTCTTAACAGAGTCCTTCACTTCCCACCCAAGCAAATCCGTGCCACCCCCGAAAGCTCACCAGCAATCTCATTTGGACGAGAACAAACATTCATTCATGCAAAAGAAGCTCATTGTTCATATTATTTTAACAAAAAACATCAATAGAAGCTCACGGTAAATTAAACATTGAACTTGTAAAGATTGTGTCTAAATTAAATACAAAAGTCATTCATGCAGTCTCTCCCCTTACACAGAATCTCGTGAACGTGCAGCCATCAAACTCCTGAAGAACACTTGCACCGGCCTCAGCAGGCACACACACACTCCTCACTCACACATCAGCTGATGAATGCACACATTCAGCTCCCATTCATGCATCTTTTTAGCATGCTTTATGTTTATGCTCCTGAGTGTGAGCTCACTACCCTGACTGTTTACTGCCCACATTCATAGCACGCTGCCAGTTCTACAGCTTCCTTTTGTTTTCTCTTCTTAATCTCTTTATCTTCGCATGGCCTACTGGTTAGATGTGTCAACTGCCCGAGGCCTCGGGTGTAAACGTTTGCATCCTCTTTTCACTTTAATATTGTCTCTTATTTCATTCAATCTATTCCATTGCCCCCTTTTTTCGTGAAGATCAGCTTCACGAAAAAATGTAGGTGGACCAGCGGTCCTTAAAACACACAATCAGCCAAGAGAGATGGAACAAGTCAGCACGAAGCCCTTTTACGGTGCAACAAGGCGACAGTAGAAAAGGGAAGAAATGAAAAACAATGGCTGCCTTTTAGTAGCTGAAGCTGAAGATGCAGGCCGGACTCTTCGTCACACCAAAATGTGGTTAATTGGGTTTGCTCTGTCAGTCTCTTGTCGAGGAGTTTGAAAAAAGGGTCAAAAAGACTGCTCCAACGCCAACTATTAAATTAATAAAATGGTTTATTACAATAAAAAAAGGCATCAAACAGAATCTGGGGGTTTTCTGAGTCAATTGTGATAAAAAAACAGGACAAAACAAAGAGAGTCTCATGCTTTTTTAAAGGATGAGGCTGAAACCCTGCCTATAGCAGCGGCCAACCATCACTGTCTTGTCTTTCCTTCTTTTGGTTCACCTTGGTGCCAGCTCGGGGACTTAAACCTGGGTCCTCCAGACCCAAGCCCACCTCTGTCACCACTAGGCAGCCACTCCCGTCCCATAGGGCTGGCAGCGCACGGCTCAGTGCAGACTGAATGATTCCTAACTGGTCTGCCAACATCCTTTGGAAGGTCCCGGTTGCCAGGAAACCAAGTGTGGTCAGTGCTTGTAGTGGAACAGGTATTGCGTGTTTCCTCCTCATACATCTCTCTGAGGTTGGACCGAAGTCAGCACACAGAGTTCCAAGAGGA
Organism: Cololabis saira; assembly: GCF_033807715.1. Classification (NCBI taxonomy): domain Eukaryota; kingdom Metazoa; phylum Chordata; class Actinopteri; order Beloniformes; family Belonidae; genus Cololabis; species Cololabis saira. Next base: position 24,886,136 of record NC_084609.1, read on the forward strand.
TGGATCTTGGAAAACTGAAACGGCTGAACGTTCACTTATTGTGAGCCAAAATAAATCATTGTGGTCCCTGAACACTCATTCCCTCCTGATCCTGGCATTACCAATGTCCTACCACAGAGCCAAGCTATTGTGTTTTGCAGGGTACACCGTTATCGTGTGCCTTTATATGTTCAGACCAGGTGCTTAATTGGGAAATTGTTGCAATTCAACTCCTGTGAAACTTAAATGGTGATTTGGGAACTATCATGCCCTTCACATGTGGTATTGTACTTGTTGTTTCCTCATGTTTTTACTTCACTGCATCTAGTGTTACCAAAACACAAAACCATAACCTTGAAATGTGAGTGAGGGACTGGAATTGTTCACGTTCAAGTGGAAAGTGGCATACGCACGTTTTTTGTGCACTGCACTTTTTGTACATTAGATTCAGCAACACAAAGGAGATATAAGAAAACTAAAGTCATATCTCAACCCTAGAACATAGACAGCAATATATAATAGTTCTCAAATATGCCTTGAAATGTAAATGAAATTGGTATTTTAAGATGAAAGAATGCAATTTGTGCTTTTTAATAATACATTTCCATTCATTATAATGAATCTTGTGAATCTTGGGCTAAAAGATAGTATATCGTTTAGGCGAAAATTGTGTAAAAATGTGCATTGTTTAGAGTTCAAAGAGCTGCAGTGACCTCTATGTTGGTCAGAAAGATTCACATCTTATTCTTGAATGAATGCTTAGAAGGTTCCCTTTAAAATGATACCAAAGACAATATTGTGAAACATTGACAGATATCCTGTACATGAGTTTAAACCAGGATATGCACCAGGCCAGCATCTAAAATTTAATTTCTGAAGGGGGTGGGTAACTTCATGAGCTGATAACTGTGATACAGCTGCCACTCAGGAAGGTTATCATACCAAAATATTATCTATAGACATAAATCTTTTCAAAAATGATAAGCAAGTTTTGTCACCTTGAGTGGTACTGATATCTGGTCTGGCCCATAGACTATTGATGCAGATGGCGTTTCAAAGAAAAACGCGTTGCTCTGGGCGTTTAGAAAACTTCCTGCTTGCCGTAGATAATTGTAAACACGGAAGTGACGTTACTGACGGTAGCACGCGTGCTAAAACTGACTACACACAAGTAATTTAACATTAAAATCTTTCCTCAGTTCGTGCTTAAATATATATATGTATTCACTTATATAAACTTTTGAGTGAATAAGAGAAGTTTTTTTTTTTAGACCGCTACTTAGTGTGTTAAACGTGTTAAACATGTAGAGTAGCGGTATTAGCCTTCGTGTTGGAGTAATGATGGCAGGTGAAAAGGAGAAGTCGTTTCAGTTTGTGGTCGTGGGAGGTGGTATTGCAGGCGTGACGTGCGTTGAACAGGTGAACATGAACTGTTTGCGAGTTAAAGTCAACTGTAAACATGTGACCTCGCTGTGAAAGCGACCGTGTTGATGCCATGTAGCTGCTAAACTCCCATATTATCATTGCCAGCTGTCGAGTCAGCTCCCGTCTGCAGCCGTGGCTCTGATCACCGCAGGTCCCCACATCAAGGCAGTGACCAACTACAAACAGGTCAGAAACATGGCAATGGCTTTGCTTTTTTGGTGCGTACTGATTCTCGCAGGTAAATTAACTTGTCACTGCCTTTTGTCGTCCCTGTAAAGATATCAAGAACCCTGGAGGAGTTCGGAGTGGAGGAGCAGCCGTCCAGTGTGCTGGAGGAGAAATATCCCAACCTTACTGTCATCCACTCTGCTGTTAAGTCTCTTCACACACAGTCACATGTAAGTATCTATGCATGTATGAAGTGTACGTCGAGAAAGGCTCCTGGGTAACTATTATCTGTGTACTACTGCCACCTAGTGGACACCTGGTTACAGGACACGGTTCAAGCTGGGAACAGAAACGGGCTCAAACGAGATCAAAGCAATAAAACAAGTGTTGAATCTTCATATTAACATTTAATCCCATTTCCCATTGTATTTGCTCTATCAATCAGACTTTAGAAACTACAGATGGTCGTGTATTTGGTTATGAGAAGCTGTGTATCTGCAGTGGAGGCAGACCGAAGCTACTAACCCAGGACAAGCCTTATGTGCTGGGGATACGGGACACAGACAGTGCCCAGGTACAACTCAAAGCCCCTGGATCGTTGTTTGGTTATGTATGTGCATAACATGTGTATGAATACATTGGTACTACTAAGCATCCTCACTATCTATCTATATTTCTTCACTTTTCAAAAACTTTTTTGATAAAGGTTTTCATATTTGAATGTTTGGTTATGCATCTCGATAAACATTTACTTCACATAGTTATCAATTATGATGGGATACACGCTTGCAAATTAATGAAATTTCTTGGTAATAATTAAACTGACAAGACTGAAAGTGTGATCTCCTATTTGATAGTAACAAAATAAATTCATAACAAACAGACCACTTTCTGTTGTCCTTCAGGAGTTTCAGAAGCGCTTATCCAAAGCAAAAAGAATCGTTGTCATTGGAAACGGTGGGATTGCCTTGGAATTAGTGTAAGTTTACTCCAGGAAAGATATTCTGAAATTTGATGAAAAATGTTTCATATTCTTCTGAGTTTAAAAAGACATTTCAGGCCATAGGTGTGAATGAACATTATGCTTTTTAGGTACGAGGTGGAAGGCGTTGAGGTGATCTGGGCCGTGAAGGACAAGGCCATAGGAAACACCTTTTTCGATGCCGGCGCAGCACAGTTCCTTATCCCGTCACTCAAGGCCGACAAGCCAGATGTTGCTGCCACCTGCAAACGTCCTCGTTACACAACAGAAGAACCGCTACAGACCTTCACAGCAGGTTTGTTTTTATCTGTGGAAAAGAGAGAAATCGCTATAACTTGTTGTGTCTATGTTCCAGGACCAGTCGTATATATCTATGTGTTTGTTAAATCTTAGATAGAAACTCACGTGGACGCAATTCAAGTACTACAGAGTCTGGCAGTGCTCTTGGTCCAGATTGGCATCTAGGAATAGTCCTACGAGGAGCAGAGAAGGTGATTCTTTGTCTTAAGTATTTGGGTTGGCTTGAGAAGATTGTGGGAAATAGGCCATGCAAATAAACAGTTATGACTCTTTGATATGTTATATTCTTTTCCTGATCTCAAAAGTCTCTTGACTTTGCTGATATGTGTTCAGGTGTCCCGCAGAGTTTCAGTGGAATACCAGTGTGAAGTGAAAAAGATCCTCACCTCTGAGGAGCTTCTTCTTTCCCCCGAGCAAACACTAAAACCTGATAGTGGTGAGAACCTGGTTTGCTGCTCAAACCGCTCATTTATCTATATCTCTCGCACTCCCCCTCCCTCGGTTTTCATTCCTGCTTTTCTTCTTTCTCACCAGGATCCTGGCCAGTTTACATCCAGCTGACCAATGGCAAGACGTTTGGCTGTGATTTTGTTGTCAGTGCCACTGGCGTCGTGCCAAACACTGAGCCATTTCTCCACGGCAACACTGTGAGAAAACCGCTCAAGATGCAAAGCAGAATTTATTAGTAGATTGATCTGTGTTTTGTTGGGAAAGTGGTAAATATGCAGTCACCAACTGGCATCTGGACGGGTCATGACAGATTTCTCTTATTTTTCTTGGCTGATTCCAACATGTGGAAAGTAGTTGCTGCAGACTTTCACAACCGAAGGGCTCCCTTCACATAGATTAAAGGAAAAATTAACTATTCTGTGTTTAACAAGTCTTTCAGCTAGATTATTACATATATGGTAGACTTAATTCAATAGCTTTTTAAGTGGAAAATTGGTTTTAATGACCTCTATAGTCATGTGAAAAAGAAAATATACCTTGTTTCAGTTCTCAGGCTTTAGCTGCCAGGATTTTAAAATCATCTGGTCTTTCTTTATTAGAGTATTATTATCAAATACGGCCTCAAAGGAACCACAACACTAAAAGTAAGCAAATAGTCCTTCGAAGGAAATTGAAACTGAATTTTCCCATGAAACCTGTCCACTTTTTACCGTCCGTGGGAATTTAGAGGATAGTGGCAGCCAGGTGCTGCTAATCAAATCCACTTGAGCGTTGATCTTCAGCAGCCGGTGTAAACACCTCTGTAAAAGCAAACATTTTGATAGTGCAGACATTTGGCATTCAGGTGTGTGTTAACACAATGCATATAAGCAAATATCAGTAGTGATAGTAGAGGAGCAACTGTTGCTGTTCATCAGGCTGAGAAAGTGTTATGAGGTAATTTGTAAACAAATGCATCAGTAATGAATCTGTAACCTTCAGTTAACGTGTTAAAATTCATGACTACTATTGGAAAACGTCCCAAGTTTGCTTTGTTTGGATGGTTTTCCAGGAGAGATCTTTCCTTTCTCTAATATGGTAGCAGAGCTTTTACAGAGCTGTATCTGAACAAACCACAAGTCTTCTGGATAAATGTCCTCTGGACAGATGAGGCCGTGTTTGGTGACAGCTAAATGCATATCGGCATATCATCACAGATACTTCACCTGTCAAGCAGGTGGTGGAGGAGTGATGATTTGGCCACAAGACTTTGTCGCTGATCACAAACTCCTATGTACACAAAAAAGATGTTAGAGTCAAAGTTGAGAGCATTTGTCAGACAGTAAAAGGAGCTGGAACGAGGTTCCCACATTGAGACAACAATTGTAAACAAACCAACAACTCTACAGCAAAATGATTGATGTTTGGCTTGATTGAAGATGCTCTGACAGCATCTTAAACGAGCTGCGTGTAAACTAATACCCACAGCCCAAAGTAAACTGTAGTAATGTAAAGAAGAAAGGAACACGATGACTCCACAGCAGTAGGAGAATGATGGTGTCATAAAGAAAACAATAACTTACATTTTCTGAAACTAAAGGTGTTTTTACAAGCCTTTGAATGATGGCGTGTATTAAGTTTTTCCACATAAGATAATTGTTGTAGCCTAGTCTTGATTCAGTTTTAGAGACCTGAAATGGTTTCTGTTTGTGTCTCTTTCTATTCCCGTTTCTGTTTGTTCTGTTCTAACCCCCTATCCCTCTTACATATATGTTTAAAACTAAAAAAAATTAGAGATTAAGAAGATTAAAATGCATATATATGCTTTAAGTTTTACCAAACTTGGTATTAACTATTAATATATATGCAGACAAGGCAAAAAAAAAAGAAAGAAAGGTTTTTCGGCATTGGTTCTGGATTTCAACGTAGTATTTCATCAAAGCTCGAATGAATCTAATTGAAGCTTAATTAGGATCAGATTTATTTATTTATTTTTTTTTAATCTGTAAAACCTTACAGTTAAAAATAAGCTGTAGTTTAGGAGTAAATAACAAACAGATGAGCTTTAATGCTTTTATTAGCCTGCAGAAAGCTACTGTATTTGAACTAGAGCCACAGTTTTCATGTAAACACTTTCACTCATTTATTTATTCATTATTTATTTTTGTCTCCCACGGTGAACAGGCAATACTAATCATGTGTGTTTACTCTGTGATAATCATTATGTTTTGTTGTGTTTAGTTTGCGTTGGCGGAGGACGGAGGTCTGCGGGTAGATGATCACATGATGACATCAGAGCCGGATGTGTACGCTGCAGGAGACGTGTGCACTGCATGCTGGGAACACAGTCGGCTGTGGCAGCAGGTAAAATGACTTCACGTTCTCTTCGTTTATCCGGTATTCTGTGTTTTCCTGCAAACTTTTTTTTATTAGGTTATTTGCAACATGTTACATACCAGCCCTCTGATTTATTTAAACTGTTTGTTTCTTTTGATTTCAATGAAAATCCATCATCCAATTTTATTTTGGCCAAAGTTCACATACAAACATATTTAGGCTTCAGGTGTCATTTCAGAATTTTTTTCAAAAACTGCAGTTTTTCTGGAAATTTATTTATACATCCTTAAAAGAAGTAACAAGTGAGTCTTAAATGATGGTTTTAGAGGTTTAAAGGCAGGCGTGTGTGTATGTTGTGTCTGGTCTAAAGCGGTGCAATTAAACCAAACCGACTAAAACCAGTTCTCTGAAACATCCATCATTGTTGTAAATTACTTCAGCTCTAATTGGCAATAATTTTGAACAGTTAGTTTGTTGATACAGCGGAAAGCTCCTGCTTTTGTGTGTAAGGAGAAACTGGAATATTGGCATCCTGAGGCGGGAATTCAGTCATTTTTTCCTCTTTGTCCGTTTGAATGAAAGCCTCTCTGTTTCCTGTGTTACACCCGCGCATCACTCAGACCGTAACCCTCCTTCTACCCTCCAGCTAAGAGGAAACATGCTGAGTTTAGTCTGGAGCCTTCCCATGCAGATGACCTCCAGATCTCTGTCCAGAACAAAAAATAAATAAATAAGTAAAGAGCACTCAGACTGGAACTCGGGTGATCTGACTTTTCTTAAGATGCAGACTGGATGAGTCGCTAAATGGAGTTCCCTAAAGTTGGATCTCTAAAAGGGGCGACACTCACCCCTGTATTAGTTCAACAAACATGTTCATAAGTCGGGGTGCTGGGTAAAATGTATTTGGGAACAAAATAATGTTTTACAAATTAACTAATTCATACCTTTCAATAGAAAGTAAGAAATCGAGTTATGTTGTTGCTTTTTGAAAAATGTGTGTTTGCTCAGAAATATTGCTTCAAAAACAAAAGAAGAAACAACATGTTCTTTCTTTTTCATACTTCTTGAAGTTGAGCTCGTTCAAAAAGAGACTGGACCAAAGTGTAAAGCTGCTCTACATTCTGATGAATCAACATTTTAAACTAGTTCTGGAAATCAGGAATGTAATTTGTTCCAGACTAAAGCGAGCGGGACCTCCAGGAGCTGTCAGAGAAACACAAATCAACCTTCAGTCTGATTTGACTGTCTATGTTTGTGTCGCTCTGTAATTACGCCACCAAACACGGTGAAAGTTCCTCTGCAGACTGCAGCTCGCAACGCTGAGTTTCCTTTGGTTTACTTCCTTTATGTTGCTCAGAAATGGCATCGGAGCAAATAGAGCAGATCTCACGAGCAGTGGAGCTGGTTTTTACTAACATTGCAGCAATATAGCTCACTACTCGCCTTGAAAACCTATTTGTTGTGGTTGATATTATCACCAGAGTCTCATCTCATGCAGACTCCCAGATTCCTTGACGTCACAGACGTCAACAGCTGGTTCGGAGCATTTTTGTCCTTTGATGCGCTCATGTATCTGGTTGTGGTTGTGTAAATGGGGGCCTCACTAAATCCCTGACCTGCTACGCACTGAAAACATTTGCTGTACTATGAAATGAAAGACGCAACAAGACAGGATCTTATCTGTTAACTGTTGAGCTTCCAACGAAGAGCTGATGCAGTGTGGTTGGAGTTTAGCATGTAGCTGGAAAAGACTAAGCAGTGTTCAGTGTTGTGTGTAATAGATTTCTATCTGAACTTGATTGCAGATGCGTTTGTGGACGCAGGCCCGGCAGATGGGCTGGTACGCCGGCCGCTGCATGGCTGCAGATGTCCTCTCTGAGCCAATCGAGCTTGACTTCTGCTTTGAGCTCTTCTCCCACATCACAAAATTTTTCAACTACAAGGTGAGGCTGCATTTGTCTGCAGGGCAGCGGGGTTGTTTAACTAATGTATTAATCATCAACTGGGAAACGGCTCTCTCATTACCTTCAAGGGTCACATGTCCACTCTGCATCATGTTTCTGCTCGTTCCTCAGGTGGTCCTGCTGGGAAAGTTCAATGCTCAGGGCCTTGGGCCCGACCATGAGCTGCTGCTGCGCTGCACCAAAGGCCAGGAATATGTCAAGGTGACACTAATAAGAAGAGTGACGCAGTTATTCTGTTTATATTCATGCATCTGTGAATACAACCTTTGAAGGAGGCTTTTGTTGTTGTTTTTCCATCTTGACAGTTGGCACTCTTATCTTCACGTTAATGTGGTGAATAAATATTTGAAGGAGTATGTACTCCTGGAAGCACAAGCAGAGGACGTTTAATATCAAAAGAGAAAATGTCAAAACAAAGTCAAGTTTTCAAACAGAGTCCTCCTAATTTTTCTGTCCAGGTGGTCCTGCAAGGAGGGAGGATGGTGGGAGCGGTGCTGATCGGGGAAACAGACCTGGAGGAGACTTTTGAAAACCTGATTCTCAACCAGATGGATCTGACACCATATGGAGAGGAGCTGCTCAACCCCAACATCGATATAGAGGACTACTTCGACTGAGCACTGCTGATGTGTTAAACATCACAGTGTTATGAAGAAGTCATGACAGGGATGCTTAATGACAAATAAGTCTGTAAAAGGAGATTTTATCTTATTTCTTATCAAAACTTTAATTTATTTTTAAAGTAAAAAGAAAACTTGATTAAATTGTGTTTGTCTGTTTTAAATGACTTTTTTTTTTTAATTTTTTCCCCTATAAGTTACAGGATTAATACAAACCTCATACTTTACATTCAGAGTTAAGCATACAGACTAGAAAGAGACGTCTTTAGTAGTGACAGTATTATGTTCAGGGGATTAATGCTGTGTGCCTGTACAAATATTCATAAGGTTACTTAGGTTAATCTTAAGTACACTGCTATGTTTGCACTAGAGTTGTTTGAGGGCAGGTTGGGAATTGTGCAGAATCAATCTTGCATCAGTGGTGTGACTAAAGAGTGCTGTCTAAATGTTAGTAGCCTGGCGGCCACACCCACTCTCGGTGGGAACATTCTCTCATGAAATAGGTCTGGTACCATTTCCACCGACACAGAATGTACTTGACCAGCGGGCCGGGGCGGTGGGTTTTACGCAGTGACTCTGTAATAATAATATTAATAATAATAATGATGAGCTGGCTTCAGAATCGCTAACAACATCCAGGATCAACAAGGAACCAGAATAATTCTTTGTATCAAAGAGGAAAAGAGTTCATTTCAAGGGTGAATACTTCCACAAATCACATTATGACAAACTGGAAAAGGAAAGGGTGGATATGAACTAGACTTGTCCTACTTTTTTGATAATCAAAGTTAATAAATAAATAAAAAATCAATATTCTCTTAGTAGAGGTCTGCCTAAACTGCAACTGCTGCCTAAACTGCAGCGACCTCTGTGTTTCAACACTTAAAAAGAAACTACTCACATTTTTGTTTTTTTATTGTAAGAGTAATAGACATAGACAATATGTTTAGATAATATGATCTAAAACACTATTAAAGTCCCATTTTGAAAGGATAAAAGAAGAGTGGTGTGTGTGGTTGTCACAAGAGGCGGAAAAGACTCAAGACAATCTCTGACTTCCACCTGTCAGGTTTCCCGGAGGCTCTCGCTTTCTAGGTCACTGCCCTGCCAGCAGGGAAATGCCTAGAATGATTTAGATGTCTGTCTTTGCTGATAGAGGCTGGTAACCTATAGCAACAGTGGCTCATGCCTGCAGGGGAAAAATACCAAAAGCATGCATATGAATAGAAAATGGCAGACTGGTTGGACCGGTCAAGGCACAACATTGTTTACAGGAATAAGTCAACAGTGTCACAGGTTTCAAGATAAAATTAAAATATTTACATGGAAAGTTGGACGGTTGACGCAACGGGATCCCCAGTACTCTTGTGTTTGATGCTACCAAGCAACCCAACACGCAGCAGAACAGATATTATTACGGATATGGGAATACACAAGGCTTGTCACAACATGCTGCTTTTATATATTCCAGACGATTATGCATCAACTTGTCCTTTTTAAAAGCCAAGGTTCTTAAAGGGCCCATAAAAATAGCTCTTTGCATACAGAGTTTGCCTTTTACATAGATAAGGGATGCACTGACAGTGATGAGCTAGTAAAAGCAGCCTTTTATCTCCTGCACAGGGTTCTCACACCACTTGTTTTTGCTGTCTATGGTTGAAACATCATGCACATCCACACCACAAAAACAAGAACTTAAAGTATACAGTGATCATGTACAGCTGAGTTTGGGTATTTACTGGAGTTTTTTCTTCCCACTTTCATGTATCAGTTGTTTGAGTAGGCAGCATCAGAAGTAAACCCTCCTGGCTCGTATTTGGGTAGGTAAACTTTGGCAGTGGTAACGCCAAGGTTGGTATCCAAACCCTTAAATATAGATATTTGGTTCAATGATCCTGTAATGTTTTAAATTTCCTAAGATTCAAAGGCCTCTTAACTCACTCTGAGTGATCATTACTGTAATTGCAGTTGGCAAGAGGTCCATTCAGATGTTTGAGGCATGTAAAAGCATATGTCAGGAATGTCACTTGAAGTTCTTCTTATGGGACAGAAGTATACATATACAGGACTGTCTCAGAAAATTAGAATATTGTGACAAAGTTCTTTATTTTCTGTAATGCAATTAAAAAAAAAAAAAAGTCATACATTCTGGATTCATTACAAATCAACTGAAATATTGCAAGCCTTTTATTATTTTAATATTGCTGATTATGGCTTACAGTTTAAGATTAAGATTCCCAGAATATTCAAATTTTTGGAGATAGGATATTTGAGTTTTCTTAAGCTGTAAACCATGATCAGCAATATTGAAATAATAAAAGGCTTGCAATATTTCAGTTGATTTGTAATGAATCCAGAATGAATGACATTTTTGTTTTTGTAATTGCATTACAGAAAATCACAATATTCTAATTTTCTGAGACAGTCCTGTATATATAATCTTTTTTAGGATTAATTGACATGTATCCTGAATACACTCAACCAACTGTAGGGCTTGTGCAGCTGACTATAACCTTGTTGATAGCTGCAAAAAGTACCAATCAACCATGATCTGGCAGAGAAATAATTTAATAAGATGTAATGATGCAACAAACTGGATTTCAGACCAGAAGCACATCTCATTTGCTTAATGTGTGCCTCACCATCTCCTTTTTCCTTAGTTCTCTTGTCTGCGAGGTCGAATTGAGTCTCATTAAAATAAATCCTCTGAAGACGTTTGAATTATTAAATTGAACCTGGAGGACAGAGGCATGAGGAAAGAGGCATGGTGAAGGATGTGAGGGTGCACCACCATCACAAATTGAAGTATTTTCAGCCTGGAGCATCTAAAGATGTTATTTATAGTGCTTCTCTGACATAGATAGTGAAATACATGTGTCATGTTTTAATAAAACAGTGGTAAGACGGTGCAGATGGGTTGTACCATTCTTTATAACGTGTGACGCAGTTTTTGGGTGATCTTTCTCATTTAAAATGATGGTGAAGGGGACATTTACCAGGCTGGCTGGCGGGGGCTTATTATTTTATAATTCGTGCATAAAAAACGAACTGAGATCAACCTTTTGCATATCATCCTGGGAGAGACGCACAGTCCGCAACGACCAGGCGTGACACAAACTTCATTCATACATTACGGATATGACGTAACGATAACGTGACTCTCGTCTGCAATAACAGTACGTTTGTGTGTAGTGACCGAGAACATCTGAATTATGTAAAGAATCTTCGATTTATATATATCCTCTATAGTTATTTATGTTTTAACTATGGACATAATTTATTCGTAAGTAGAAAGGAATGAATTAAACAGACAGAGGACGTTTGTACGCTTCAAAGATATATTTCCGACCAGTAAGCCCCGCCGCCGGGGCACGCTGTAAATATTAACAAACGCTCCCGATGAGTCAGTCGCCGTGCAGGTCTCGGGTGGGCGGGGCTAGTGAGAGGCGTCGCCGCCTTAAATACCCGCCGCTCCTCGTTTATCTCCACACTGACGTACTTTTGTCGTCGACTACAAGCGAAGTCACTTTACTTAAGAAAAAGACACTTTCCAGAGTCACCGTCTCCACCATGGCCAGTTACATTCACGTCCCAGACGAGGCTCCTCTCGTGCCCAAAATAGACGTGTCGGTGGACGAGAGCGACTGCAGAGCCGGCGCGCTGCGGCTCATGAAGGCGCTGCGGCCGGGCTGGAAGCCGTCCGAGGTCAAAATCAAGGTACCGTGTTAACTCACGACCAATATCCTGCTCCATTTGAGATGTTTGAATGTTTATTCACTCTTCTTCTCAACCAGGATGACGTTCGTATAAGCTGCCGCTGCGTAGAGGCGCAGACCGACGCAGAACCTACGGCGTAGGGTACGCGGCGACGCACACCGTACGTTGCGCGTCGCCGCGTACCCTACGCCGTAGGCTCTAACGCGGTACCATAAATCAGCCTTTAGATAACAGTGTGTCCCATTTTAAGAGGCTCGGTGGGTGCGAGCTTTTTATCTGTGTCACTTCAGCAATAAAACGCTAAACTAATGCCTTCTACACTGGAAAACATATACAAAAGGGCAGTAAATGTTTATTATTTTTATGTTTTTGTTATTATTTCCCAGTAGTGGAGGGCAATAGGGCATTAGGGCCTCTGAGGGTTAAGGTTTTGTCCTTGCAAACTGCATCTGCGTCACTTTGTATCTCGGTCACTTGTTAATCCTGCAAACCCAGACAAGGCCATTCATCTGAGAACCTGCCTCATTTTTTCATATAAAATGGCCGCTTAAAGACTTGCTGTATGTGAAGTTGCAGGACGGGGGGCGGTTATAAACTTGTCTATTTCAGGAATGAGGGGGCAATGCAATTAAGAGACTTTAATGATTGGAAACTCCAGGAGCACATTTAGGTAGCCATCAGAGATTAATCCCATACTTGTGCTGGTCTGTCAGCCAGAAGTCATGCCACATTTCTCACGGCTCCACCAGCCAGAGAGGCTCGCAGCATGACGATGCAGCATTTAACTGGATTCAGGAAACTAGTTTCACTTCTGTTTGATCAACCAGGCCTGGCAAGAGCTGTTACTGTCCTGTAAAGCAGGTTAACCTCTCAGTGGGGCATCGCCATGGCAACCTGAGCCGAAAACTGCTTAGAACAAGTGTGGTTTGAGCACAAGGGGGTGTTATTACACCCACCCCAGAGCAAATGACACGGATTAGAGTGGGAAGGTTTACACGGATGACTGAGCATTATGTAGGTGCTTTCCCACCTGCAGACTTCCTTCCTCTTTAGACAAGCTTGGGTTTGTGTTTATTATTATTTATATATAGTTTGTTTGTGGTGTGAATACAGTAATTGGACTCAGGTGCAGAGTATGGTAGTCAGCTGGGACCATTACCTGGTCACCTGCAGCTAGGCTGGCCAACTCCCTGAAAAATAAATAAGGGACACCTCATCGGCAGGGCCGGCCATCCCGATTGCCTTCACCTTTCCTGGCGTGGTGAATTTTTTTTTTTTTTAGCCGCTTTTTTTGGTGAGAGAAACTATTTGACTCCAACCTGAATCGAATTAGATGCATATTTTTGAATGCCATGAACACATGGAAAACAAATTATCCAGCAATTCACTTTAATACAAAATTAACTGAATAAAATAAGTGTCTTTCTTGAACAGAAACCTGTCCTGCTTAACTTAAAATTGTATAAATTAATATAAAACAATAGAAAGAAAGCAGAACATCCATTCTGTAATAGCGCACAATTTTAGTGCAATAACAAAAGTGCAAGCAGAAAGTCTGTATAAAACTTGTAAACGTATTTGTGCCTCAAAGGCCATGACTGTAGGCTACAGTTGTAGTAAAACAGAAAAAAATAACTTATGAACTCAATGCCATTTTCTGACTCTCACAGTAATACGGGACAAAGTGCGTCCCTTTTCAGCTCAATACGGGACGCGTACTTTAGTTTATAAATATGTGACGATTCCATATCTATGATTTTTCTTTATACATCTGTAGGAACTACGGAATAGATACTCGTGCGTCCAAAATGCCATACTAAACAGTATATACTAAAAAGTATACTTAAGTTCGGCACACTTTTGAGTAAATATCAGTAGTATGCATTAATTTGAACGTACTATTCAGAGCGCACACGTCACTTCCTGCCGTTGGGACGAAGTGACGTGTCACAGCAGCAGTAGCAGCACCGCTCTGCTATTTCCCGTTTATCCTGGCCCAAACAAGATGACATTATATAATATTATTATATACCAATATTATACTTATGACATATACGTATCACTTATCAACTAAACACCGCTGCATTGCATTGTGGGAAGTTTCTGCTCGGCTAGTGTCCATCAATCCACACTAATACATTTCTCTGGAATGAGTATGGATAGAGCATACTATTGAGTACGTACTAATGTTTCGGACGTACTAAAAAAAAAATCTTGCATACTCATTAGGGTGGAAGTATGCAATTTCGGACGCAGCCACTCTCCTGATACCCAAAACGTGCGAGCGTGCTGGCGTGCATACACACAATATACATACATACACACACACTCTAAGCTCATTTAAAAAAATCAAAGAATATGAGCAAAAGAGATATACTTGGAAGTGCAGCCAGATATTTGAGTACATCGGGCATCCAAATATCCATCATAAAGCTGATTGACCGGATTGTAAGTTGTATTTCTGATCTGTGAAGCTGTCCAGCTCCAAATGATCAGTTCAATATTTTTAGCAACTGTTATGAGCTGCTCATCTACAAAATTTAGTTAAGTTTTGGCCAACACTGTTTTGACTCTGGCTCTTTTTTGGGAGGAATTTTTTCTAATTTCTGGAAAGAAAACACGGGGTTTATAGGTGGAAAAATGGCTGTGTAATAGGAGAGGTACTCAGGTTGGCCAACAGGAACCTATGGGGGGGTTGGTCTCTGTTAATCAGGATTTTTAAATTGTGTTCACCACTCATGTGAATGTAAACATGTGACCATAAAATCATTTAAGCGTTTTGGACCAGAGACATTTTGCTTCAAGTACATTTGATGAAGTTGGGGATTACAAGAAAGAACGATAGATGGATCAGCCCGCCGGTTCAGGTCTTGTTGGCAAATTACCACATTGTACAGGTCCGGTAAGGGACCTTCTTTAAATCTCAATCGCTACAACCGTAGTAAATGTTTGTTTTGTTTTAATGCAAGTAGCATACATTTTGTACATGTTTCTACTCTCTTTATTCTTTTGCTGAATTCTTCTTTTTTGTCTTTTTTTTTTTTTATGCTGTTGGCTGTTTGCAAACAGCAAAATAGGCAAATTTTGCATTTGACGGCAATGAGAACTATATCAAATGCTAAATCCAGACAGCAGTAATTTGTTTGTCAACCTGGAAAGATTTTAACATGATGCTTGTTTCATGAGTGGCAGTGTTGTCCATTGCAAGGCCCTTTAACCCTTACTGCTCCCGGGGCTCCGTGCCATTGCATGGCAGACCCTGTTTGACTAGACTAGAAATGGGTTAAATGCAGACAATAACATTTCCCCACTGTAGGGATTACTAAGGGAAAAATGTAATTTAATTTTTAATTTAGTGTCCAAAATGCATTCACGACCCCCACGCCTTGTATGGCCATAGAAATTTGATAAGTGCTGTTGTGCAACAAAAGGGAGGCTTTGTGTAGTTATTAATGGATTGTTACTACTGTCTTTTACTACTACTGTCTTAACTTTTATCCAAAGTGACTTACATCTGAGACACACACACCATGGAGCAATTAGGGTTAAGGCCTTGCTCAGGGGCCCCAGGTGGTTCATCTTGGTTTCCATCCCGGGGCTTGAACCTGGGCCCTCCAGACCACCTCTGTAGCCACTAGACTATCACCCCCCATTGTTATTAATAACGAAAATATAAAAACGGGGGGCACCACCTGAATATCAGGAAATGATTGATAAACTGCACAATCGCTTTTTAAATAACTTGTTCTATGCGTGCCGACCAGGGGTGGAGCTATAGAGTAACGAGGAGGAAAGAGTCTGAGCAAAGGCCTTTGCAATCATCAAATGTTACAAGCATGTGTAAAATAACCACAAACAACTTCTCGCATAAAATCAATCAGAATTTATCTGTACAAGTATTACAATGGTGAAGCCAATACTTGGAATAACATATGCAAATAACCAAATATGGAAGACAAACACCAGTCTATTTGTGTTTGTGATGGCATTTTCACACATTGTGTGACTGGTAAAAATGGTGGATGGAGTCTTGTGTGACTCAAAATAGTGGCTGAGATTTCATCATACCCAGCAAGAACCAAGGAAATGTGGGGCCTTATGGCAAAGCTCAGAGTGCCTGCGTGGGTTAATAGGAAAAGGTTGAGAGAAGACGGTAAAACACTAGAATAACTTCTCACCACCAGAAAACTAAGCTGGTCGGTTGTTTCCCACTCAGACACACCAATGTGAAACCAACTTGTACGACATGTACACTTTGGTCATTCAACAAGGAAACACAGACACACAAACACAACCTCTTGTGTGGTTGTTTTGTCCTGGGCTGATAAGTGTTTCTTGGATTTGTTAACAGCTGGATGGTTGTGTTCCATGGTGGCCCTGGCAATGAGCAGCGCGCTCTCTCTAGGCGTGTTTTCATTACCCCTAAGATTTGCACAAAACCAAATATTGAAAAAGAAATCCTCAGAAAAAAACAAAACATCAAATAAACCTTTTTGCTTCCAGGAGGTGCTGTTTCCAGCAATTCGATAAACCGTTTGTTCTCAATTGTAATGGAAAAAGCTTTTTGTGAATTTCCACATCTCCGGCAGCGCTGGATGTGACGTAGCCGGTCAATCTAACGTAATAAAAAGTCTAGTTTCCAGACCTTTGGTCTCATTAATGATTTGGTTGTGCTATAACACTATTTAATTATCAAACATTACACAAGGGCTTTGCCTCTGAATATTAATTTTGATATGTGCTTGCTTCATCATCTGGCTTCTTTCTCAAGAGCAGTAGCGACAGTCACATGGATTTTTGTCAAAGACTAAAGATATTTTAGTCAATTTTCTTCAATGTTGAGATTTTCTTTTTAATTGTTTTGAAGAGAAGTCTCGCAGGACGAGATACGGAGTAATGACACTAGCGCTTATTCGATAAACACTGCTATGTGGAAACGCCGACCCCCTGCAGCACTACCCTTTTTTTTTTTTTTTTTTAAATCGAACTTTTACAGATTTGATTTTCTTTTGCATAAAAGTGTAATGGAAAAGTATAAAGGATGTCCAGCTGCTGTTCAGAAGCTTTATACTTTTCCTTCGCCTCTGAGTCGATCTGAAGGCGTTCACGTTGTCGGAGCCTGCACCTGACCCTTGTCCGGGTCTGAACGTTTGCGGGTCACTCCGTCGTGGCACTGCGGCCAGACGAGTTATAGTTGCCGCTCCCTGACAACCACGCGGCTTCAGACACAGTGATGGGGAGACAGGCCTTTGGCTGGTAGCTTGTCACGCTAAAGTCTGAGCTGTGGTCTTCACCACCCACAGGCTTAGGGCATCTCTTCTACAAATGTCTTGTGAAAAGAAAACTATACAAATATAGGTAAAAGACCAACAGCGGAAACCACCTCAGAAAAGATCAGCCTACATTTTATTTTATTTTTTTTGAGGTGGATGCAAAGTGGCAGCAAAACACTACAACGGGTACAAGTGTTTGAACAGGTGTGTTCAGTCCCAAGATGGAGCAGGTGGAAATCCATGCTGGGATACTTGTAATTAACTTTAAAGTCTTGACACCAGCTGTGCAGAGTGTGATTTGTGTAGATTTTCCTTCTGGCTTCCACATTAAGAGTACAGCATGAACATCAGCTGTATGAAATACTCCTCCCTGCTGTGGTGTAAAACCAATTGCACGAAGACCACAGTTTCAGAAGGTTTCTCATTTTTCATGCATGATGTAAGGGCAGAGAAGAGATCCTAAGTTTGGAGGAAAAAAAAAAGATGCAGTGAAAACTTTTAAAGTGAGTGAGGGCTACAAAGATGGATCTCTGCTTTCTACTTACAGCTTTAATCATATTAGGCATAAATTACACAAATCTTGTGTGTTTTATGGCCAATACCAAATCTGCTGAATTGAAGCTATAACTCAAAACTACATTTCAACATGGCCATAACATTACAGCCTATACACGGTAATGTTTTCCTCTTTACCAACCCTATGAGCGTCTGGCTCTTGTAAACACAGCCAGGATCACCTCTGGTCACATGCCTCGTGCTCTTGCGTATATTCACTGACGAGACAAAGTGGAAGCTCAGCACATGCCGCCCATTGAGTCCTGATGCAAAATAAAATTCCTCACAGTCTTGTCATTCCCAGTCAATCCCAGACGGCAAACAATTGGGGCTGGTATGTTGTCAGCCCACCCTAACCTGTCCCCAGCTTTAGTGTTTAGATGGTTGAGTTTAAACCAGACAGACAAAGGCCAACATTGTCACCGCTTTCAATCCTCTTTCCTTTATGGATGTTTGCCAGTTTATGGATGTTTTGACTCCTCTTAGTTAATGTAACACTCAAAACTGGAGATCACGTCCATAATCCCACACTCAACCCCAGGCGCCACGTAAGGTTGAATAACATTGCCATCGGGGTTTTGTGCTGATTTTAGTTATTTATTTATTCATTTTTTAAGTCGTTGATTCATCTGCTCTCCTCTTGTCTCCATCTCTGCAGCTTTTCACTGACGGAATAACCAATAAGCTACTTGGCTGCTACGTGGGTCCCGTCATGCAGGATGTGGTCTTGGTCCGAATTTATGGCAACAAAACGGAACTGTTGGTTGACCGGGAAAATGAGGTGAAGAGTTTCAGAGTGCTACATGCACATCGCTGCGCTCCACGCCTCTACTGCACCTTCAACAATGGCCTCTGCTACGAGTTTCTGCAAGGGACTG
Organism: Cololabis saira; assembly: GCF_033807715.1. Taxonomy (NCBI): domain Eukaryota; kingdom Metazoa; phylum Chordata; class Actinopteri; order Beloniformes; family Belonidae; genus Cololabis; species Cololabis saira. The sequence continues at coordinate 24,904,763 of NC_084609.1, forward strand.
CCCTGGAGCCCGAGGACATTCGCAGCCAACCTGTTTTCAGGTAAACTCCACCAAGCTGAAAAACAAGAGACCTCATTTTTCTTTCATCTTTTCTTTGTCATGAAATGGTGTCTGTTTTATTTGCATAAACTGAAATGGTTAAAACACAACTTAAAGCATGAGGGTCACAGATTGTGTGTGTGGGGTTTTTTTTTTTTTTTTTATCTTCAAAAATACATGATTCTGAGTGGCACAGTGGGTTAAAGCAAGCGGCCCATGCACTGAGGCTACAGTCCTCCTGCAGCGGTCGCAGGTTTGAGTCCCGGTCTGTGGCCGTTTGCTGCACGTAGTCCTCATTCTCTTTCTCTACCCCCTTCCTGTCTACACTTTGAATAAAGGCCACTAGAGCCACAAAATCTTTAAAAAAAAAAAAAAATTGCATGATGTACGACCGCTTCATGGCTCTACTTAAATACATTACAGATTCACTGATTAAGAAATTTTGTTTTGCAATACGTGATTCTCAAATTTTTAACCAGTTAAACAAAAAACACCCAGTATTTGTATTAACTGTAAAAAAAAAAATGTTCTCTCTAAATAAGCTTTTTATCTAATTTATAAAAAGGTGAGGGAAAAAAAAAAATCAACAGATTATTTCAAAGGAGCCCCTTTCTGATGTGTTCCTTTTTGGTACTCTTACATAAATGTTCTCGTTTCTGCTTTGTGCCTGCAGACTCATTGCCAGGCAGCTGGCCAAATATCACGCCATCCATGCCCATAATGGCTGGGTACCCCAGTCTGACTTGTGGCTGAAGCTGGGCAAGTACTTTGCACTCATCTCCCAGTACTTCAAGGACCCTGAAAGTGGCAGGTGAGGTTGTATAAATACACCAGGTAGTAAAGACCTGGTAGAACATTAGATGTTGCTCGTTAACTGGGTTTTCCTAGTCTTTTAAACTGAAATAATGAGACCAAGTACAGTGTTTTTATAATCTATAATGCAACAGGTGTTTTTTAAACATAAGCCTGATCAAACTAAACTGCTTTGAATAGATGTGGATGGTTTTCATAATAGTTGTAGTTTATTTTTTCTTATCTCTTTGTCAATAAAAGCTGTACCAATACAAATGTGTCACATGTTAACTGCAGTTTCCTCAGCGAGGAACTAGGGGATCTCAAATTGCTGTTATGTGAGTAAGCTTGGGTTTAAGAAAAGTCCAGTAGCATAGCGCACAAGTACCACTTGTTAATGTGTCTCATATCTGAGGAAATGCATTTAGGCTTCTTTTTATCATCTTCCCTCGGTTGCTTTAGGGCTGTAGCATTCTCGTAGGATAAATCAAGAAAATAATTGTCTTAGTTTAACTGCTTCAAATCCAAATGAAACAATTATTTAATATTATAGTGCACTTGCATATTTTGGCCATCTGGTCTCAATTGCATTGCAAATAACAACTGCCTTCATGTTTCTTGGCCTCGGATATGAATCCACAACACACTGTGGCTCAGTATATTTATTTCCATGATGGGTGACTAATGTTGACAAACCTGCAAAATTGCATCTGACAGTTTTAGAATTGCTGTTTAAACGTTTTGGCCAAGTCTCCGGTCTGTAGAGATATCATTTGTTTTGTGTGTTTGGTCAACTGTATCAAATCCACCATTATATACCAAAATTTTTCTTCATACCCTTCAATGCATGCATGTGACTTTCTGCCTCTTCAGGTTGAGTAAGCAGGTTCCCAACCTGCGACACCTCCGAAATGAATTGCTGTGGCTCCAGCAGAACTTGTCTTTGCTGGGCTCTCCTGTAGTTCTCTGCCACAATGACCTCTTGTGCAAAAACATCATCTTTAACCAGAGGGAAGGTGAGTATAAACTGCTAGAAATGCAGTCAGTGACTGAGTTGTAATATGATGTGATTTGCATTAGTACATGCACTTGTTGGAAGGATTGCATTAACTAGATGCCTCACATGCTTCACTCATCTATCTTTGCATTGGGCTGCAAGTGTAGAAGTGGAACAGTTGGATGGGAAAATCCAGTTGTGTTGTCAAGACTTGAGTTTATAATTCCTATGTTGTATAAAGACTACCACCCTTTCATAAATTTGGATTTCTTTGCTCAAAACTGACTTGGGACTTACTTGGAACTTACTAATTTTAATTCTTTTATCTCAAAAATCTGTCTGATCTGTTCTAATTCTGTGCTAAAATTTTAAATGCTATCATTCAGATCAATGTCACTGCATCATTCCACATAAGGTTTTATTTTTAAAGGGTAACATTCTGCTGTTACCCCTTCTTGCCTTTTCACGGTGTTAATGTGCTCAGGTAGGTTGGTGGTTTTACTTTTACACTGAGCAACTGTCTGTTATATCGCCCCATGTGGCCAGTCAGTGAAACTAGTTCTAGTCATTGCCTTTTCAAAAAGAGTAAATGGGTTAAAGAATTAACAATTGTGTGTAATTGGGAGGGGGGTGGAGGTGTTTAAGGGAGGGTATATGAGCTGTCAGCCCCCTCGTCACTTTGAGACGAGGGGCGAGGCCGTTTTCACAGCTCCTTGTGTCTAGCCTTTCTCCCCTAGGAATGACAGCGGAGGCTGTGGCTGCCCTGCGCCACCCTGCCCCCTGGGGAGGGAACGGAGAGACAAACCTCACGCACAGGCGGCTCTGAGGGCCCTCGCATAGTCTGCCCGCTGCTCAAGCTAATCGGGATAAGTTCATGGCAGCAGTAGGAGCCACGTACCCTCCTATAATCCTCTAACTCAGCAGCCAGTTTTCCATCTCACATCTTTTTGTCAAGCTACTTGCAATGCTAGGCACCTAGCAACTGATTGTTTTTTTTCTTTTAACTGTGTGTACCTTTTTTAGTACCAACCCTGAACTAAATGATGACGCTTTGAGTTATCTTTCTATGAGATTAATTTTGTAGTATCTGATTAGAATTCACTAATGAGGTAGGATGTGACGTTACTGTATTTAAAAAGATCTTTTGCAACATACCCTGTGACAAGATCAAAACCAGCACAGTCCTAACTGAACTGTATTCCTCTGTACCTATAGACTTGAATTATTTCCAGGATTTGTTATTTCCAGGATTTGTTATTTCCAGGATTTATTATAAGCCTAAGTGAACCAGAAATGGTTTCCAACCAATCCACCGTTCTTTACTCTTTTCAATAACATTTGCTAAACTTTATAGATATGGTTTATAGTAATTTTATAGTCTTGATGACAGTCTGTGCATACATTTGACTGTTTGTCTGCGCAACATAAGATTGCAGGTGGATGGTTGAAAAGAACTACACTGTCCAACTTGTATATATTTTTACGTCTGTTCCTAGGAATGATTTAGATAATGTTGAGAAACATCAACCTGAACTCTCCCTGCAAGCTGAAACATGCTTCTGTAAAAACATGGATAAAGTTATTTTCCAAAGCACTTTTTTCCTTTTCCTTTTTGGATAACTGTAGATTGCTGGAAATGTTATTACTCGCCTGATGAATCTTGACATTTGGATTTATAACGACAACATCAAACATCTTGTAGATCTGTGACCAACAGCCAGGACTGAACCACTTTAAATTCCTGCACAAACAGTTGTGACGAATGGAATTTATCCTGGACTGCAGATGTTTTATAACTGTTGCAATCTATGTGCACGAGTTCAATGCATGTTCCATAAGTTTGCAGAAACATGTCTCAGGCTTCTTTAATCAAGATGAAACGGACTAAAGTTGTCAGTACTGCATGCGATTTTTGATCAAAGGTCAGGTTTCTAGTTCCATTGTTGTATTTACAATGTTATGAGACAATTATAAGTTATTCAACTCATGACAAGAATAGTGGAATACACTTTTAAATAAAAAAAGAACTTCAGCGCCAACCCATAATTATTATACTCTTCATCACACTGAGGTTGTTTTAAAACACTCATAAGCTTCTTAGTTGGCCTGAAAGAAAGTGATAAGCTCATGATCATTCCGGTCAGTGTTCAGCTGTAGCTGCTGCTTTCTAACTGTCTGCCAAGTAGTAACAGCAAATGAACCTAACCCGCCACTTCCCTAAGTGGAAAAAAAACTTAAATCCCAGAGTTTTTCCCCAGAAATGACACATAAATTCATTTTCTTGTCCCGTGGCCACCACTAAAGGCCAGTTTAGTAATCCTTCCACTTTTAATGAACTAACATGTTTTAGAATAAGTCCATCATTGTAATAACCAGACTAATATGCAACTCCACCGAGATCAGCAAGCCTCCCAAAGATTTTCTGTTTGCAGAAGGAGCAGAGGCTTCATGTGATTGGGTCCGTAAGAGACCAATTGGGAGGTAGCACTGAAGGGGTGTGTTGAGGGGAAGCAGGGGACTGATGGTGGTAATGCCGGGGGGAATGGGAGTCTGGCAGCAGGCCCTGATGTTTCCAAACTGTGTGTGAGAGAGAGAATGGATAAAAGACAAAATGTGTCAGTGAGAGAGAGCAAGTGTGAAAGATGTTTGCCCAAACCTTTTCATCTGCTGCACAGGGGGCTATAGCCACTGCCCGGAGGTGTTCAGTTGTGTCCCGCTAGGACCCACACGCCGGCTGGTAACCCACCTCAAAGTGTCTTTCTCTGTAGTCCAGAACAACCACAAACAAGTTTTCCACATGTCAGGGGAAAGAAATTAGCAAAGGCCAAAAGGAGAGGGGGGGGAAAAAGGGAGAAATTGGATACATTGTTCTTGAAACGATCAAAATGTTTGTTTAAATCTGTAACAGTGGGCTTCTGAAAGTAAGGGCTTGGATTTTGTGGCCAACCACCTCATGACTGACTTCCCTCTGTTAACGCAGACGTCTCGCTCTTTCAGTGGTATAAAAATGCACTCTGTCAGCAACACATTCTTTGATCTTTCCGCAGTACTCCAAACTTGACATTTTAAAAGAACAAACGGACAAATGGCTCATTCTCCCGCAGTTAAATTTAATATTTTCAGATCCAGCTGCCATGAATGTTTCCTACAAACCTGATTAGGAGCCACCATCTGGTTTTGAGATGGTTTTAAGTTTACGAACTTCCCAAACTTTCCAAAAATCATTACACTCGCTGATTCTGTTGTCATCGTTGCTTTTTTTTCCCCCTTAGTAAATGTAACTTTAAAAAAAAAAAAGCAAAAATGAAATGTGTTGCTGCATTGGCTGCTCACCAGACTTTGATCAACTCTCCTTAACATCTTTTTATTCCTTTTTTTTTTTTTCTCACCTCATTCCCACTTTGCCTCTGTGTTTTCTTTGTTCTTTTCTTTTATTATTATTATTAAATGCATGTATCCTAAAACAAATTTTCCCAGCCCATTTTCCCACTGCACTTTTGTACAAGTTGCATAATTCCTTACATAATTTCTCCTAACGCATCCCAGCTGCCTGTTATCTGTGGGTTTATGTAATGTCAACGGTGTTGTTAATCCAGCACGGTTGATGGCTTCAAGACCAGTTTGAATATGCATGTTTGTCCTCAGGTCTCTGTGTTTGTTTGTTTTTTTTCTCTGTACTTTATGTGCCTCAAAATACAAACTCTTTTTGCCCCTGTAATTGGCTGACTAGGCTGCTACTCCAATCAGATATGGGGAAAGTTAGGGTATGAAATGACGAGCCTTGACATTTTGAGTTATCAAAGGGAAACATAACATTTTCATAGCAGCTGTGGTTCTGGTATTTGTCTAAACCATGGTGCTTTTGTTTCCAGGGAGCGTAAAGTTCATTGACTACGAGTATGCTGGCTACAATTATCAAGCCTATGACATTGGGAATCATTTCAACGAGTTTGCTGGTGAGAATATGTACAAATACACAAATGGAAAGGAGTTGGATGTCTATTCACTTGTGGCTTTGTGGTGTAAAACTTCAGCTGTTCTTTTTAAATGTTGTAGGTCTGAATGAAGTGGACTACAGCCACTACCCGACCCGAGACTTCCAGCTGCAGTGGCTTCGCTCCTATCTGGAGGCGTACAAGGAGCACAAAGGCCAGGGCGATGCAGTCACTGACGAAGAGGTGGAGACTCTCTACGTCCAAGTCAATCAGTTTGCCTTGGTAAGCATTTATTTTTATTAGTCTGAGCTTCTTAAATACATGTGTATATCTATGGAATTTGTAAGAGGAAAGGTGCAAACTTGTGCATTATTATTCACTCATTTTCATAGTGTGTGGTGTGTGTATATATGTTTTTCCTGTTTCTTATTTTGTTGTTTACACAGTCTTTGTTTACATAGTCTTTGCATGTGTGCACTTTTACGGAGCTGGGGCCTCATTTATAAAGCTTGCGTGCGCACAAAACAGGGCTTGAAAGATGCGCACGCCACACGATAACAAATGTCATGCGCGAACCAGCTGCTCTCTGATTGGTCAAATGAACGTGGAAGGAGTTTCCTCTTCCACTCCCCAGGATAAACAACACGCCCCTTTCAGCGCAGACCAAACCGCGGCTTAGGCATATTTATGGTTCCGCATTACACCAACGCAGAGCCTACAGCGTAGGTCGATTTAACGCGGAACCATAATTCAGGCTTTACCCATTCATTTATGTGCGCTCGGCGCAGAGCGGAGCTCAGCGGCAGACGAGAGGCCGCCGGCCAAAGGGTTTGTGCTGCGCAAACCCTGCCCGAATTGAACATTTTTTAATTTCACCGTGCCGCGCTGGGACGACATCTCGGCACGTCCAATAGGAGAGAAGGAGGTGGAGGCTGCGCCGACTCTTCTCCTTGCGGCAGCACATACACAATGAATGGAGTTGTATCGGTTGCTGTGTGGATCATGTTCTCACTACAAATAAAAAAAAAAAAATGAACCGTTTCAGGTTTAGAATGGAATCGGGCCGAGACCACCTCCTAGGCGATCTCGCTTGTTTTGTGCCGTTTCAGAGCGCGATTGCTGTGTTCACATATACCAAACGTTCCGATCTTTAGGGGGAAACGTTCCCTGTTCCAGAACAACTGCTCCAAACGGGACAGGTGTGAAGCACCCTAAGATTAACAGTGACTTTAGTTGTCATGACTTCATTCATGTACCTTGATCAGAGATGTGGTAGTTGGATCTGTGATGCAGAGCCCATACGCCCTAAACTGAAACTTGATGGAGTCTTCATACAGTTGAGATCATTGAAATGATTCTATTAATTAATTTGTATTTATTTTTTTAAATGTTTTATTCATTAACATCGGAGCAGTGTTCATTTTGTTGCCTTGTGGGTTTACTCTGAGCCTGCACTCTGCTTAAATCCAGGCTCTAGAGTGATTAAATAAGTCTTTATGGACCTTGAGGGCTATGGTGGTTGCTAGGAAACTGGATGCAAAACAAATTTGCCACTTAACCTGGATAAGGTGGAGGGGGAGGAATATATTTTTAAAGGGATTAATTTCAAAGGCAAATATTGTTATTTTTTTTTACTTTTGTAACTTTTTTTTTTTTCCCAAATTGCTGTTGAAAATTGAGTTTTAATTAAACTAAAGACTGTACATCTAGGGACTCGTTTATCTATACATGCCATATGCTGCCTGAGCAAAGGTTACAAGACACGAGTTCAGATTGACGTGGCTCATGAAGTCATACCTGTTATGATAAGGGCTGTTTATGATGTACCAGTGATGTGGCTGCTGTAACTTGCTCTCCCTTGAGCCTCTCTCAGCTTTGTTTGCTGCCTGGAGGAAAAGAGGGCAGTGTGGAGGATGGGCAAGTGGAGCTATTGTGTTTGAGTCAGCCATTCGTTGCCATGGGGCTTCCTGCTGGATTCGTCTACGCTTGTGACCTGTGTTTAGTAATTAGAAATGACATTTTCTGTATTTATTTTTCCTTTTAAATGTCTAGGCATCTCATTTCTTCTGGGGTCTCTGGGCTCTGATTCAGGCCAAAGTCTCCACCATCAGCTTTGACTTCCTGGGGTATGTTTTCATCTTAAAATAAATGTAAAAAAAGTATTGCCTAGGTATTATGTCATTAGCACGTACGTTAGGTCTATTTTGGTTGTGGCAGCTATTTAGTTGCATCATGTACTCGTGTAACTCTGCTGACTTTGCCCTTCTCCGTGACTCTGCCCTCAGATATGCAGTCCTGCGCTTCAACCAGTACTTCAAGATGAAACCAGAGGCGACTGCCCTGAGCTTACCCAAATAAAGCCCTCCCCCTGCCCATCGCCCACCCCCTCATCTTCTCATCACACTGCCCTGCCCCTGAAGTGGTGACTGCAGGCTGCCCTCTGCAGGCTGGTTGTGAGAGGAGCTAGACATGAGAGTAATTTTCCCACAGGTCCCCAGCGTCTTTATCTGCAAAGACTAACCGGACCACAGCCGATCACGAGCAGACGCCTCTAACCCGGAAACGTGCACTAACGGTGTGTATGAAGGGCGGCTTTCACACCCGTCATAATGTGAAGTCCTCTCGGCTGATGTTGTTGGTCATTTGTGTTTTGAATAATGCCAGCATACTGTATCAGAGCGTAAACTGTGAGTTGGGACGTCGGCCCGTCGACAACAAATCCAGGACACCCAGCAGCACGTCTGCTGGGTGACGCAAACACTAATCTGATGTCCTCAAATTTACATTCATGGGGAGCCAGCCAGTCAAAGACCAAATTTGTGGCGTCATGAAGCGGTACAAAGCCTGCTTTGATGAGGGGGGCGGAGAAAACGCCACAAAGATGCCCGTGCTGTCCTTGAGTCCCATGTGATACAAGCTCCACCATGCCAAAAGCTTGTTTCCTGCCTTGTGACCCTGTTCTCATCCTTTATTTTGCCCAGTATACTCTGTATGCATGGATGCTCCACCAGAACAGCCATGTAGACATCGTTGCTGTGTAGTGGAGTGAGGGGCCTTTTTTTGTGTTTTGGGTTATGAAAGTAGAAATGTGGAGATGCAGGAGCGCGTCTTGTTTCCTTCTAACCTCTGTGTATCACTGGAAAGCCATTTGACTTGAGGGTTTTCACTTTAATGTTCATGTTTGCTTTGACACGTGGACTTTGTCTGAATGTTAACTGAGGATAGCGACGCATTTCACTGATATTTGAACATTCCATGTTCATGATAATGTGCATTAAACTGGGTGGCGCTCGCGTGCGAGGTCATCAGCGACACCGGCTGCAAGCAACGCTTTTCCAAACGAGACCAAACGTTGCGTTGTCTCGTCCAAGTCAGCTAAGATCGACTAAGAGCTGCAGTTCACTCCTGATGACCCGAGGACTGACCAACTTATTAACTTTATATTGATAAACCACTGTAAACTTGCATTTTAAGTGTTGAATGTTGAAACGATGGTCTGTAGAAAGTTTTGGAAATATGGTTTAATGAAGAAGGAAAACTGGACGTCTCTGTTTAAGTGTCAGCTGTTAGTTGTTACGAAAGAACAACTGTATTTTATCTCAACCCTCGTTTTTAAAAAGTGAGTTATTTTTTTAAAAGGAGCCATTGAAAGTCACAAAGTAAAACTTATGATGAAGGCTTGTTATACAACCAAAGTTCTGGCGTGTTCAGTCTTATTGTTGTGTAGCTCGGAGAACTGAATTTTATTCGTACAGAGTTGATGGTCTTTGAGTGTGTGGGTGTTTGCTAACAACAAACAGCTAAAATGACGACTAATGATGCAAAACAAAAACGCATCTGCAAATATCCAGGAGTTTTAATCTGTCTGTGTTTTTTATACACAAAGCAGCACAAAGAAGTTTTGAAGCAGGTTCATTTGAAGGAATATTTGCTCCTTTTCGTAAACGCCGTCTCCTCGTCCCCCGTCCCGACTGTTGGCAAAAACCGCTGAAAGTAACTTGCCACTCCCGTCCTCGTCTCTTGCAGCAATTACTCATGGTTTTAAAGCATTAGGCAACACAATGATAAAATGAGTTGAGAGCTACAGTGGACGTCACATCGGAGGCAACTCCAAGAATCAAGTGGTGATTAAAGAAACTGAGCGAGCAGGAGAGCAAACGAGTAGCTGAAGGCAGCGTGGCCTCCACGCCTACAGGGGGAGCCGCTGAGCTAAGACACAAGTTCCTTTGTGCTGCTTTTTAAAGTAACAAGGTTTTGCAGTTCAAACACTATTATCTGTAATTTCATGTCGGTGAATAAAGGATTAAAAACCTGTTTAAGTTGGCCCTAATATAAATTAAAAGTCTCCGTCTATATCAGATGGGTGTTCAAGATGTGAGGTTTTGATTAAGTTGCTGATTTTAAAGACGTGAAAGAGGAATGTTTTTGAAGGGATGTGTGGATTTTAATTGGGGTGTACAGTTAAGAGTATCAGACCACGTTTACTTAATATCTGCAGTTGTGTAGTTTCACAAAAGACACATTTAAATACTTACCTTCAACTGAACTGTAATATGTTGGTGAAACATTTCATTTCCACCCATCTGGATTAAATAATGCATTTTCACTGTAGACAGTATCAAGGGTTCTTCGGTCCTTCACACTAAAGGCACCACGACTTAATGTTTATATTTAACTTTGTTAAAGGAAATGTGTGTCCTCGACTCTCTGCCGCTGTAACATATGTTTATATGTACAGTAAGCAATTGTAAAGTCTTTCCTTGCTCTGATATGTGAATTAATGTACATAGAGGGAGGCCTTTTTATTATTATTTTCTAAAGTTGCATTAAAGTGAATGCCTGGTGTAAAAGATTAAATTGCTTTGCAAAATAAAAGTAAATATGCTTTGAAAGTGTTTGTCTCAATTTGTTGTCTTGCTTTTAACAGGATTGTGTTTGACCTTAACAATTTAAAACCTGGATGAAGTTTAAACTGAGTTTTATTAAACTTTTTTTTTTTTAAAACATGATTACTAACGAGCTTCATCTGCATTTGATACACTCAATGAAAACGTTGCACATAAAAGAATACTTTTCCTAAAAAAAAAAAAAAGGCAGAAAATTGAGCTTTTTGGGCATTTATGCAAATGAGGATATTTGATCCTTTTATTCAGGATGTACAGAAGTGTTTATTACAGTCGTTTCAAAAAGTAAAGTTCAGTTTTTCTGAATTTGCATGATTTTCCTTTTAGAAATATTTTTGGCTGTTTCTTTTCTGAAGTTAACTTCTCATTTGTAAATTCAGTTTTTCTGAGTTAACCATTTTCAATGAGGGGAAGAGGAAAAACAAAGATCAGTGACGACTTGAAACCTGACAAAATGATTTTAAATGAAAACAAAACCTTGCCTTTGGATTGTGAAACTTGGTTTGACAAATTTCCAAGTATCTATTAAAAAAAACCAATGAGAGCACAGTGACGTAGCCAACCTTCCTGGATGTGGACCGAAGAGGAAACCTGATGACAAACTGAAGAGACTGATAGGGAAGTCAGCAACGTGCCGAGAAACAACTTCCAAACATCTTGAGGTCAAAGTTCACCAGCATCCCTCAATTGTTGAAAACAAATCGGAAAAAAATGAGATGGGAATTTCTCAAAATACATCTTCACGAGCCAAAACCGGAGATTGACACATCAGGTCTCACAAACGCAAGAATGAAGCCTTGAAAGGAAAGCAGACGAGCTACTGTGAAACATTGAGGAGGCTGGTTATGTTCTGGTCCTCTGACAGGATAACACTCAAAACAACCAAAATTGTCTGAAAACAGCCCATTGGATCCTTCTGAAGTGGACTTGTATGAGTCCTAATCTAAATCCTATTAAACATCTGTGGACGCATCTACATCCTGGAGTCTGAAGAAACCCTGTTTCATTAACTCTTCAATGATTCGGTTCAACCTCAATTTAAAAGCAATGTCGGAGTCAATTTTCAGTAAATTAAGTTCTTTGAGTATTATTTGTGTTTCTGGCATCAAAACTCGACCAAAATAAGAGTATACAGTACTGCACAACACTGGCTTCTGGTACCCTGCTCAAGGAGGAGCTGGAAATGCTGCAATTAGCTGATCGGGATGTGAAGATAAACAAGATGAATCATTTTGAAGCACCCCACCCTCCAAGTTTACCCTCTTTTTGCAGAAAAGAAAGAATACAATGTGCTAGATGTCCTCTAAATGAATCTCTCTAGCAGAATTGCATGTCTGGTACATTTTCCTTGTGAAACCTGATTAAGTGTTAACTGAGTTTTTGGTTTTCTGAAAGTACAAAGCTGAGAAGGGGCAGTATGCTCCACATGTATTGGGACATAAACAGTGGATTTGAAATAAAACAATCATGATCTGATAAAAAAAAAAGTAGCATATCTTTTTTATCACTTAAGAAATACACCTGTGGCAAAGTATCTCCATATAAAATACTATCAAAAATGTAATCCTACTGTTTAATACTCAGATGACAGTTATTAGCAGTCAGTGACTGGGTTCTGGAGCTTTCCTTCTTCATACTTTTCCATCATTCTGACGTTTATCTTGGTTTTGTTTGTCCAAAAAAATCTAACTCCAGATCAAAGGAAGCTTTTTTTGGAAAAAAAAAAAGAAAGAGGAAAAACAAAGATGTTGTCTGGGAAAGTCTGACCCGTGTTGGATGTTACCCGAAGGACGGTAGATTTTTACAATGATCCACCAACCTTCTCCAGAGCTTTCCAGTCCTCTGTCCACCTTGGAAAGGTTTTGTCTTCATGAAGAGAAGGATTCTGCAATCGTTCACCTTCTTCTCGTGTGGTTATCTGATGCTTTTGTTGTTGAACTCACCTGTTGCTTTGATCCCTCTATCCCCGTCACAGATTTTTATTGCTTTTCAGTCTAACGATGATCCACGTGCATCAACATCTCTCCAGACTTCATGTTGGCAGCTCCGGTCAAACAGCGGCCAACTGCCAACTCGGTGATGAGGTTATGATGGGATGGACCACACCTGTCCAATTAACTTCCCTTCAGTCAGTCAACCCTGAAACTTGTGTTATTTTGCTTAAAAATGTCTGTAATTCCTGAATGATAAAAGACATATTTTTTTAAATACAACTATTTGATCACATCTTGATTGTTTTATTTCAAATCCATTGTATTGATGTATGATGACTTCTTTACTTCAGGTCAAACAAATCATTACTAACATGATCATAAACTTATGACGTGCATGAAAATTTTTTATTTTTTTTTTAATGAATGATTTTCAGGTTTGTTTTGTCATTCTGTGCCATATATGAACCCTGCAGGAACTACAACACTCAGAGAAACATTTATTAGCCTAATTATTAATCTTGTTTCACTTTTCATTGTGAACAAACTATAAGATCACTGCAACATATTAAAAGATTTAACTGTTAATTAAAAGAGGAAAAAAATACAAGTTGTATAACTTTATAACTATTTCACGTCTTCAGATAATGGCTTAAATTGAGCCAACGGGAAGAATAAATGAAAACATTTAAATGTGGGTACAGTAAAAGCAATACATCTTGAAAGAATAGCTTGTGAAGTTGTATTTTGCGTTGGGTGGTGATGACGTCACTGGTCCGTCCATCAGTCGTCTGGCCCGGAACCAATGAGAGCGTCAGTACCGGACACGGCCACCAGATGGCGACACAACATAAAGAAAGAAAAAAAATATCTCTCCTAAGAAAAAAGGCTCCCCACTTGGCAGGAAACAGGCGAAATAATCCTATTCAGTATTTGTTATTTGTGACATTAACACTTATTAACATATATTTCTATATTAAGAATAAAAGCAGCTCATTCACATGCCTCGTGTTGAGCTACACAGAAAACAAATAAGGAAATACAGATTCTGAGGAACATCACACTGAAATTGACTTCTTTGTGGAGGGCCTTGCTTATCCAGCCAAATTTGGTTACATGAAAGAGAGAAGCAAAGTCTGAATGAAGGAAAAAGGGTATTTAAAAACAAACTAATCGTCTAAAATAAGATGGGATGCTGTTGTGTGGTCGTTTGTTTTCCAGTGCTGCAAACGTGAAAAACGAAGGAGCACATGTTTATCGCTAAACCAGGGGTTAAATTAGAAACCCATTCGAGCCTCGCGCACCAAAGCCAAACAAATAATTTCGTAGCGTTTTCTAGAAGCAAATCAAGGCTGCTTTCCGTCTCCCTAATGTGAGCACTGTCTTACACAGTCAAACAATTACAAGAGTGCATTATCCAACTCGCTGACTGTAATTCAATTAACTTCCTCCCCCTGGCTTCATCCACCCAGATAATACACACATTAATTAACAACAGAATCCAATATCGCCTGTTCTGCGCCTCCACTTATTTTCATTTCCCATAAAAAGGTCATAGCAGCCACTTCCAACAGAAGACAATTAGTGTAAGTGTGTAGTAATGGATTACGCTTGTATATCACCAGGGCTTAGGCGGTGTGACGGGGAGTGGCGGCGCGAGCCCGCTGGTAGTCGCAGGCTGCGGCCCGGGAGAAGAGAAGCGCTGACACAGCTGCCATGAGCATCCATCAGCGCCGTCATTTTACCAAACTCATAACACAAATTCTCTGTGGGGTGATTCTCCAGAACGTTTTACACGTTTCACGCGGCAGAAGAGACTCTGGCTGTAAAACACTTGTTCTCCTCCTTCTGTTTATTTAAGTTTTGCAACATGTTGGAGCCCCATGACAGTGAGTACGGCTGCCAAACACTTACAGGGCCCAGCAAGTGTGTGTGCACGTGCTTTTGGCATCAGCCTGAGCAGTTGTGGTACCTCTGAATTCTGTTGGACCCAGGTCCATCACTCGTTTAAACATGCAGGCAAGACTGCATTCAGACAGCTGCAGGGCAAGGAAAAGAAAATAGAGACGAAGCGATGTGACGCAAAGCTGCATGTTCACAAAGACGCAGGAGCGTCGTGTCTGTCATAGATGTATTTATGACAATTAAGCACTGGCCTATATTTAGGTCCAGTGTCCTGAAGCTGGATGATGCAACATCCACTCTCGGATTGAAAATGTCACCTCTTCCTCTCTGCGTGCTTCCTTCATACCTCTTTGCTATTCCAGGGAGGATTTTTTTTTCTTCCAAAAGTCCAAATAGCTTAGCATAAGGCAGCCAAGTTAAAGTAGCTAATCTGCAGTGATGTCACAGGGGCTCCGTCCAGTTCTCATACAGTCTATGGGTGTAACTGCTTCATAAAAGGACAGGAGTCTCAGAGAGGAGGAGGCCATGGGATCCCCGGCCCTCCTGGGTCTTTAGTCACAGCTCAGAAGTCACTAAAGTGCTAAGTGGCTAATTACAGCTGGGTGTTAGCTGTGCTGTCAATCAAAAGACAACATCCTCAATTTAAACAGATAAACATGTTATGCTATGTTATGTTATGAATCTTTATTTCGGCTTGTACACACTTTTTACAAAAACAAGATGAAAAGGTAATAAAAAAAACATTTTCTTTGCCGAAAAGGTGTAGGCTGAAGCCGTAGCCTACCCTTTTTTTCTTATGATCAGCTTAAATATAAGACATCAGCATTACTCCGTTGAAACAAACAATACATAAAAAGACAAAAATAAGTAAGACAAAACACAAAATTGACGTTTCACATTCTAGAATGTTCCTGATAGTATACTCTATATTCATAGTGTTTTATACTTATTTATAGTATTTTCTTTAAACATTTCCTTAAACTTGAAGATAGAACTACACATTTTTAGGTTGTTATTACAACTATTCCAAATTTCTCTAGTCTTAACTGATGTACATCTCTTTTTAATATTGGTTCTTGCTGTCGTCATCTCAAACATGAGTTTCCCCCTCAGGTCATAGCGGGTTTCTTTTATCTGGAACAGGTCCTGAATGTAGTTTGGTAGCAGTTTCTGCTGGGCTTTAAAGGCAAATAAAACAGTTTTCTGCTCTATATCATGGAATTTTAAAGTATTATATTTAATAAAGAGATTATTTTTTGGTTTATAAATGTCAGATCTGTTAATTATCTTTAACACTCTTTTCTGTAACAGGAAAATAGGGGTTGTATTTTTTTTATAGGTGTTACCCCATACCTCCACACAATAAGTCATGTATGGAACTATTAGTGTTATACATCAAAAACTGTGCTCTTTGACAGAGCATAAACATAAATTAATAGATGTATTTATCTTTTATAATTTTACCTAATGTGATACAATTGTCACAGATGCAAAATCTAACTGTTACGACCAAACAAGTTTTTTGAACCAAGCTTGTGTTTAGTTGGACATTTTAACATGGAGGTCAATGGAGATTGACTCACTTTTGAAGCCGCCTCCTGGTGGTCAGCAGAAGAACTGCAACCTTTCTTAGCGCTGCATTGAGGCACACTTGGGGTTTACCTCGTGGTGTGTTAAATGTTTTTCTGAAATACACTCTGTGACGGCCAGCTGGCCCGGTGACGGATCACCACCACTGAATTCATACTGACCCTTGCTGAGTCCAGCCTGGAAAACAAGGGAGGCCGGAGTCCTCTGTGGCTGGATGGCGTCTCACTACCCAGTTGACTGAAACTCCTGAGAGAGAGAGAGAAAAAAAAGGCATGTAGACACACACAGTCACACATAAATAGACTCTGGTACAGTCACAGATGAGCAGAGCACATAGCAGAACAATGGTGAGGTGTAGAGGGGGGTGGGATCAAGACAGTTTCAGTCATCCCCATTTGAGGTGGCGACCTAATTACCAGAGGAGAGGGAAACAGTAATTAGCAGCAAGTCTCACCTCGTTAATCACAAAGGGCTCCTTCACTCTATTTATATCTGATTAATGGCTTGCTTAAGCACAGTGAGGTATTTATGTTTCTGTTAATTGTGTGCAGCTTGTATCCTCTCAGCTCGCTGCGGCTTGCTAACACCCCCAGCTGACACACACAATGATGCATACACACGGATACCTCATATCATTACGTGCCTATTATTACCTACTGTCTTGCTCAGTTAAAGCGGTTCAAAGACTTGATTTTGTCTCACACATCATTTGTTTCAAAGTCCTAATCGGAGCTATTAGGGTTGAGATTATTTACAGGCTCATTTACAGAAACTAGCAGCCCGTCTACCTGTCTCCTCGTGAGCTTAACGGCAACTATGAATCTGTGGCATCCGAGCAGCGGAGGGGAGGTTTGGGATTGTTCTGCCTGCTTCCTGCCAAGTGTTATCATGCTTTCTAGCTGTATTATACTTGTAACTGCAGTCATTTTTATTTTTGACTATGAATCCAGTTCTTTATGTTTTTGGAAATAGTTCTAGTGGTCCAAAAGCTACATTTAGACCTTGGCATCGTTTCAGGAATTTCCAATGGGATCAGGAGCCTTTGGAGCTCCTAGAGATTTATGTCACACCCAAAAAAAAGTCCCGGCCCCGTGGTCAGTATTCTCTAAAAGTCCCATAAATCTGGGCGATTGCAGAGTTTAACAATTTCTGATTGGTCGAATGCCTGCAGCCATTAGTTTCAGACAATGTGACTCACTCTGCTTAATTACATCCATGTTTGCACTCGTTTTCCTTTCCGTCGCTTTTGCAATGCTGTCTATTAGCACCAAATTAAAATGAATGTGGTTTGTATTGTTTTTTTTCTTTTTGGCGCTTTGGTGCAGATCTTGGGACTGTATATAACGGAAACATCAAACAGTTTTTTTATCTGGAGAGAACTGCGAAAAACAAGATAAATCCTACAACTTGATCGAAAAGTGTTTTGGCCACCTGAACAAGGTTTTTGTTGTGGAAAATTTGGAAAAAAGATATCTGAAGCCCTTCCAATTCACTGGTTTTCTGCACTAATTAACCATGAAATTCTGTCTGACTCTTGTCTAAGTCACAATAATAAAGAAGCTCAATGTGCGTAAGCTGAATTTCATTGAGCACAACAGTTACACATTCAGTGATGAAGGAAAATTTGAACCCACAAATGAATTATTGCAATGAAAAGTCCAGCTAAAGAAACGAGGTTTGAGGTCTCACTCGTGACGACTTTGGTGTAAAGATGCTCAAATATTTGTTGTTTGTGAGAACCACTTCCTCATGCGATTCACAAAAACGTTGTACTGCTTAAGGCTAGAAAGTCTTTAGATATTCTTCAGGCCACCGTTGGACAAAGTTTCCATGTATGGAGACAGATTAGCGCATCGGCTGCTCGTCCTACAGGCGGTAAAAGCCCAGAAGAACACCAATGACGCAAAGAAAAAGCTAAAACGTAACAGCTAAAGTTTGCCAACGAGCGCCTTCATAATTGGCAACAAAAAGGAGTTTCTTTCAACGTTTCCCCTTATAGGCGTTGCCATAGTGACTCATCATGTTACACGTGTGGAAAGTTTGTGGTCTGAGGAAACAAAGGCTGAATTGTTCATGAAAACTACACGTGGAGAACAGCTTCCCAACATTGTAACATCATCCCGGTGGGGAGGTGCGGTAGAGGGAGCATCATGGATCGTGTTCGGGGGAACTGAAGTCTCGAGTTGACTGTAACATCCTCCAGGATGATGTCAGGGTGGCTGTCTGGTTGAAGGAAGCCGGGTGAAGCAGCAAGACGGTGACCTCTTAACCCCCCAAAGGGTATGGAGGAAGTGTCCAACGCTCAGACCTTCACCCCAGAGATGACCTAGGTTCAATCTGCTGTAACTTCATCAACTTCCATCTTCTTCTGATGACTTATGTTCAACTTCATGTGAGAAAAACAGCTCTGTTCTTAGGTGCCGAGATACTTTTTTTTTTCCGCAGCTGTATCTGTCGTTTCAGGGACTGTGCGCTCGGTTATGCGTCTTTAATCCAGGAGCGAGCAGAAAAGCCACACACTGCGATTTAAAGCCGCAGATGAAGCGATGTTAACCGCTGAGCTTGAGCCCAGGGGGGAATCAAAACGCCGCTCCTGACCGCAAACTCTGGATGAAAGCCGGAGCAGCCGGACAACGTCTCCCCCTGCCTCCACTCCTCCCTCTGACGGGTGCAGGAAGCGCAGCGAGAGACGGACGGGGAAAAACAGTAAGATGAAGCATCGGTTAATAAATGAGTCTCTTTTTTTTTGTTTTTTTATGACATCTTCTCCAACATTCCAGCACAGCTTTACCGGGCTCGCCGCGGCAGAAAGGAAGGCATAATGGGAGAGGATCAAAGAGCTAAACGAGGGGCTAAAGATACTGAAGCAGATTAGAGGCGCTTCCCACAATGCCAACAGCTGCTTATAACTACGCCGGGCCTAAAGATATTGTTTCAGATTAGCGGCAGCGGCGCTACAATGCCCGGGCAGCTGCCGTCTGCTGCCCGTAATACAATGGGAGAGGGAGGATCAGCGCGCGCACCGAAAAACATGTGTTATCATCACAAAGGGATTGTCAGCTTCAAACGCCTTACATCCCTCTGCCATCCCTCAGGATCAAACAGGCGGTTGGCTGGCACTTATCACAGAGCGCTCTTCTAGTCTCGTCACATCTATTCTCCACTCTTCCCTCGCTCTTTTTCTTTTCCCTCTCCTCGCCCCCTCTTTCCTTCTTTCTTTCTTTCTCTTTTTTTGTCTCAGGAAGGCCTAATCTCTGTTCACTGTTATCCTCCAAGCCATCACTTTACGCAGCTGACGGACAAATAATCAAGACAATCCTTTTTGTGAAGAGTTTTGATTCGGTCTCAGTCTCTTTGGAAATGATGAGGAACACATGACGGCATTGTGGCGCTCGCGATGTATCTCGAAGCGAGGCATTGTTTGCCTGAAAAAAAACCCTCAGAGCCATCCGCACAAAAGAGCAACGCTTCTGAAACGGATAGGGGATCGCTTTGTTCCTCATTGTGATGGATGAACTCTCAAACTCCATCCAGCTGAATGCGCTTGCCGACGACGTGAATGTGTCACATTATGAGGCAACAATTACAAGAATTAGATGAGAATTGTTCTCGGCGAAAGAAATGACGGTGTAATTCGCTCACACAGGAGATGTTTTCCTCGCTGCACCGAGGACTTATTTCCCAAGTCGTGCATGGACAAACACACATAAAAATGAGGAAGGAGAAGCAATAGAAGTTTGGCAGCAGTTGATCAGCGGAGGGATGGAAAACAATTATTATCCTTATGTAACAGTTTGTCTGTAGTTGAGGCGTCAGGCAGCGCTTTGATTGCACCATTATTACAATGTTTTGATATTTCAAGCACTGTTTCAGCCTCAAACTTGGAGTGTGTAACCTCATGGTGAGAAGTATTTAGCGCTGCTGGATTTGTTGCAGATGAAGTGATGCACAAACAAGCTGACACTGCAAACACAGCCCCTCCAGAAATAAGCCCAATATTCCAATAATCTAGTCAAATGTCTTATTATAAGCAGAAAACATCTTTGGGTGCGACATTTTCTAGACTAGAATTCTTAAAAATAGCAAAATAGTCTGCAAATTTGCTTGTAACAAGGCTTTCTAACTTTTTTAGAAGTGAGGTTTTACAGTGTAAAGACACATGCTTTGGTAAGCACATGGACACAATGTTTTATTATCATTATTTTACTGTTTAATAAAGAAAAACTTTACCTTGAGTTGGAGGTTTTGTCTCATGTGCCAAAAAATTAAATCGTAAATACTATCTTGACTTTTGCACTTCCAAACCAACACAAATGAACTTTTGGCGTTTTTAGCTCCTCAGAGGTTAAAGCAGCTATTACATTTTAAATATGTGGATGCATGAGGGTTCCCAAAGTTCTGCCTGGCACAGATTTCGTGATCCGGCATTAATGTGGACATGGAAATTTGATAGTTTGCAGTAAATAAAAGAGACAGAAGAGTTCCTCCCCATTTTAAATGTATTCCAGCATTACAAAAAAAATGCAGGTTTCTGTGTGGCACACCTGTCCTCGTTCACATGCAGGAGCCAGTATAATTCCTAATAACTGCAGGGTCCCACCTGGTTCAGGGAAAGCCTCGGCAGTAACGGATGTTGTGATCTTGGTCCTACCGGGCACGATCGTACACTCTGCTGCAAATATGTTGCAAGTTTATTCAGGTTTAAACTGTGTCAACTTTCACAGGATGGATCGGGGTGGCAAAGCAAGGCAAGGAAAGGAAAGGAAAGTTTATTTGAAAGTGCTTGGCTTTAAAATATTTTCTAAATGCCTTAAAAAGTAAATAAGTAAGTAAGTAAAAGTTTATTCACACAGCGCCTTTCACAGACAGACCTCAAAAAGAGCTTCACAACAGAACAATAAAATACAAATACAACAAACTGCAAATATAAATAAATGGAAAAAATGACATTCACAAAAGGAATAAGTTTAAAAATGAACGTGATGGTCATAAAACAACCTCTAATCTGCCGTAGTTCAGAAGAACTTTTTTGAGGAAAAGGGATGCTCGGAGCAGCAGTCTGGGAAGAGCGGTCTCCTCAGGTCCTGGACCGGGTACGAGGGACCTCAGTAGGTTCTAGTCCAGTCACCTCAGCCTCCGAGAAGGGGTGTAGGGACATAAGGCTCTGATGTGGGAGGGAGCCGGGCTGTGCAAAGCTCTGAGGGTCAGCACCAGGATTTTAAAATTGATGCAAAATGTGACCAGAAGCCAATGACGGGCCCAGAGTAATACAATCCCTTGTTGGTGTCAGACAACAACCTTGCAGCAAAACCTGCCGACGTGAGCGCTGTTTTTTATTCATCAAACTGTTGCAATAGTCTAAACGAGGGGTGACGCAGGCGTGGAGAACAAGTCCAGATCAATTTTAGATGAAAGACTTTGGAGGGTAAAGTAAAAGAGTAAAGTAAAACACCATGAGTTGACTTTTATAATTACCAGTCATGGATTAATAATGTGTTATTGAAATAAACGGAATTAAATTCACTTCAATTCCTACGTGGACATTAACCTGTGGAGCCGGCGGGTCAATAAGTCAGAGGGTCTCGGACGAGATTTTAACCACGGAAAAGGAAATATTTCATTTTAAAAATGAAAAGAGGATCATTTATTTGACCTCACCCATCCTTTTTAAAAGAAAAACAGCAGAAAGGACCATAGAAGAAATAGTATTTAAATGAGTAGATTACTGCGTGACACTTTCTTCCCCGGAAAAAACGGTGATTTGTTCATGTCACGGTCTTGTTTTCTCCCGTAAGTTTTATTACAGTTTGTTTTTTTTAATCATAACAAAATGTTCCCACATTATGAAAACTACTCTGATTCATCTTTCTTTTTTTCTTTATCCACTGATCTGATACCGGTCTGCATCAGAGAGCCAGTTTTTCCTGCAATGTTGACGCCTAATGTGAATTAAATGTTTGCCAAACCACATAACGTGTGTCATTCATGGTGTATTTGATGCTGGGATCGGAGGGGATGGCTCATCCGCCGGGTTACTCATCTATTTGGAGGAGGGGGGGGTGAGAGGAAAGCCGGTGCTGGGTTGTGGATTTCTTAGATCCTCCGGTAGATGCCAGCAGTGAACCGTTCAAAACCCCGCCACGGCTCCCAGCTCCCCCCATCCTCCTCCTCCACCTCCTCCCTCTGCTAATTCAAGGGTGCTCTGCCTCTAACTGCTTTGGAGTTGGAGATGGTACAGATGGCTGGCCTAAACGCAACACTTATCCAGACATTTCACTGTTTGCAGAACGATATCAAAGTCAACTCAAAATGGAGGCTGTGCCACCAACTCGAAACAAACTCTAACACCCCCAACAAAACTGTATTGTGAGGAAAGTCGCTGCGGATTTGGTCAGTGTTCAGCACAGATGTCCCCCCCACCCCACCCCTGTGTGTATTTATATTTATATATTTATATGTACGTATACACGTGTGTACGTGTGTTAAATAAAAACGAGTGCTTACATCCTCTTAAACAAATCAGCGGTGGATTTTGGGGATAAATTTTCTCACAATTATAATGTTTTAATCCAGATTTGATTCAGACACATTTAAAGTTTAAATCACGCATTTAAATATTATGACTAATATTATGACTCCCCCCACACAAACAAATGCCCCCCGAATTATGTGAACCTCAGCCGAGAGGGCAACATCTGTGAACGTTACTGGACCAACGAGACCCGCGTCGTCTCTCGGCGGTGGCCTTCGTCCTGCCCTCTTGTCCCCGTCGTGACACGATCGCAGTCACACAAGCTCAGATCAAAGTGGCGTAATTTCTCACACAAGCTCGCAGGCCTGCTGTCGTTTTGATCCTCCGGAGCGACCGTCAGATCACGTTAACACGTGTGAAGTGGAGGAGACGAGTCCACCTCCGTCAGAACGGGGGGAGCGTCCCAGGATCGAGCGCAGGAAATGTGACAGGACTGCTGATCAAATTACCAGGGATACCTTTGTTTATTCATTTCTTTTTTACCCCACGTGCTTCGCCTTTAACTCTGAGCTCCCTTTCAGTTCATGACAACACGTATTTGATCCCCAACAATAAGTTACCTGTGCTTATTTCTGGAGGGCGGGGCAATACCGGCTCAAAGGTTTACTTTGGAGGGTGCTGCACGGCTGTGTTTTTTCTTCTTTGGCTTCCAATTAAAGGTGGAATGCAGGACTCTCGCCGGCGTTTGAAGTGTGTTTGCATGCCTATGTGTGTGTGTGTGTGTGTTTGTCTCTGCAGCCTTTCATTTCCAAACACAGAGGTCCTTCAGCAGGGAAGGGACGACCTCTCGGGCAGGTAAGATGGGACCTGGAAGCGGCTGTTTGTGCCCGCCGGCCTCCGTGACAGCCGGAGCGCATCTGCGTGCGGCGTCGTGACCCGAGGTGGAAACGCTGCCAACACAACAAGCGAGTTATTTCGTACGGTGTCAAAAATCTTTTCATGTGGAGATGATTAACATGCTTTCTGCAAACGTGAGTCACGACAGACTTCTGGCTCCTTGTTGGCTGTTAGGCTTCATGTCTGGAGGTGATCCGTGACGACTCTTTCCCCTTCTGCGGTTGCACGGACCCCGACTCCGGCTGGCTTTCGGGAGGACCGTCCGGACAAAAGACGGGAAACCGAGAAACAAAGACATCGCCCACCTCTCAACTATCTTCAGAGAAGTTGTGCAAATGCAGAAAAAAAACTGCAAATATTAGCACCTGAGTCGAAAATGTGAGGAGAAAACTGAAATAAAAAGAGAATTTAAAGCTAATGAACACGCATCGCTGGCGTAAAGATGCTTTCATCAGCCTCCTTTTCAAACGTGTTTTCACATCTCCTCAGATGTAACATCACAGCACCAGTGAATCTCAGAGAGAGGAGAAAGTCTTTATTTAGACTTAAATGGGTCTCATCTGAAATAATGAATATGTCCTTGAGAAAAACAAAGAGCCCCACAGAACAGGCTCCTCTTCTACAGAGGCAACAGTGATGGCAGATAATTGTTTTCAAGTCCGGCGCGGCTCCGTAAATGAGTTTGTTCTGTTCTGCGGGCAGCTAACTGTGTCTTCCCTTCCTTTCATTTCTCATGGCACATTGTTTCCTCTCACACTCACACCGAGACACACACGTTTTTCATTTTCCTCTCTCCGCCTTTGTTTTCTTGTTATCTGCCCTCCATAGTCACCCTCTCCTTGGCTTTCTTAACACCCGCTTTCACTTTCTTTCTTCTCCGTCTTCCCTTTCTCCCTCCCTTGTGTCTAAATTCCACCTTCTTCAATGCAGCTGGCTTTTTACATCTTTGCTTTATTCGTTGTTCCCGCTCTTTGTTTTGTTCGCTGGCTCGGCGCTAACAACGGAGGAATTCTCTCTTTTGCTCGCGCGTTGTTTGCAGCGAATAGTTTACCTTGACTTCGGCCGCCTCGTCCTGCCGTGTTGTCGTCTGGCTGTTATTAGTGCTCCACAACAATCGGAGATTCTCATGAAACACCGTTGAATTGGGCTCTGAGTCATTGTGGACGCTCAAGTTTTCTTCACACAGAAGTAGCTGTGGCCTTTGACTCAAACAGTAAACAAAAGTGACGAACAAAGAGCGTTATGTGGGTAATTAAAGTCCTTGTAGCCTTGCAAAATGGCCGACTTTGCAGTAAAAAAGAAAGAAAAAATTTAATAACTCAGTCAGAAAACACTGTATAACTGGGATGAAGTCCAAAAGGACCCTCCATCACTTTCAAAGTATTCCTGAATGAAATATTATGGATATTTAGTCCACCTACATGTAGCAAAGGATCTTGGTTGATGCAACATCTCCAGGAGCAGTGCCGTGGTGGCCATATTTCTATTTCACAAAGGGTGTGTGGTCCAGGTGGTTCCAACATCTTAATACTCACACAAAACATGAGGAAAGACTTGTTTTTCCCTCGCTCACAGTTGCCCGATCTGCTGACGCTGTACGCTAACGTGAACCTGACTGCGTCACACCGAGAGCTAACCCAGGTTAGCTGGTTGTGTGTGTTCATGTGTTTTGGAGAAGATTATAAGAAGGGGAAATATGAATATTTTGGTATTTGGTGAGAAAGGGATATCATTTTTATATTTTTTTACTTTTGGATGCAAAAAATGATATATTTTGGGGCCTTGTCCAGATTATAGCGACTCTTCAGTATGCGAATGCTGTCTTACTATAAGATCCATGTTAGCGCAGCAATTGTTGCAGCACAGGAACCTGGGAAGGGTTCGATTCCCAAGCAAGACGGAAAACTCAGTTTAATGCAATTTAAATGCAACATTTTATTACAAACTTAATAAAGTACTTTGCAAGTATTTCTTTACAGGAAAGGTTGCTTGGTGAAAATCAATTCCCTCTAGACAATACACGGCAGTGCATTTTAGGATTGTCGGATTACATCTGAACAAAATACAAGACCTTCGAAACAACAATGTCCACAGGACAAACAAAACCAAACTTGTTTTCATACTGCACAGTGCAATGTTTGGCACGCACATTACTCTCAGGGGCAGTGTAGTCATCCATCCATGTGGGATATCTGCTCCATCGTGTTCAGGGTGATCGTAGGTTATTCCAGCTGTCATCAGGTCAGAGGAGGAGAACAGCCTGGACTAGGTAACTGTATGAATGTTGAATCCCCCCGTTATAAACACTTTATCTGAGCTAACAAGAAGCTCAGAGGAAGGGCCAAGTAGACGACATAAAACGTCAAATGGAAGTGGTTTTGTCGTTTCCACTTTGGAGATTAAAACCCAGTCATACGCTCAGAAGGGCCAGCCGATCAGTAGACCTGATTGGCAGATACTAGTTTCAGTTTCAGTTCTTGATGTCATGGCGGACTGTGTGTAGTCTCGTGTCTGCCCTGATCATGGTAGGATGATGGTTTCTCGTCTAGTGCTACCCAAAAGCTCTGAGGTGATGGTGTCTGGCCTTGAACTGTGTACTTTGAGAGTCTTCCACATTCCCTGAGTAGTTTAACCACGTTGTCCACCCTTGATGACCCAATTCTTCACAGTTTTAGCATGTTTCTAAATCAGATATATAGTGTGCATGGGTGCATGGGAGACAGGTTGGATATTATTTTAGATACTACTGAAAACATTACTAAAAACGTCCCTGTATCAGTTTAAGCAAACACACAGGAAAAGAGGTTCAAAGATAACAAATTACAGATTTTAAGTTGTTGTTTTACACTTTAGAAAGCTTTTAAGCTTTTCCGAAGTTACCATTTAGGCCAAGATACTATACTGCATGTGCATATACTTGAGTGGGTGCCCCATATACAGGATACAGAGTCCAGGTCTCTGGCGTTTTGCCTCATGTCTCCCCTCCCCATCCCGGCCTCCATTACCAGGCACAGGAGCAGGTATTAACATTAGCTAAGTGAGTCATTAGCCCTTTTACACATTGGCGAATACCCTGCGTTTAACGTGCAGATCTAGTGTTTTGTGTGCCCCTTTTACACGCACCGACGTGGGGTGGTGGGTCGAGCTAGCCTCCGAGGGTAGTCTTAATGTAAAGAGAACTAATGCTGGTTGGCGTGTCGAGCTGCCCCGCGAAGGATGGTGCATTGTGGATACAAAAACGACAAACAGAGTTTGCAAGAAGCAAAACCCGGCCAAAAAACGCTTATCCCGACATTTATCCATCCTTGTTTTGAAAACTTCACCTGTCCGATGGCTTATAAATCCTGCTGATATATGGACAATACGTCATTCTACACACCCACAAAGGATACGTTATGTTTCGTGGATAACTCACCTTCCCTCCCCTCAACTTGCCTTCAGGCACGATGTGACAAATATCACGCCTTGCATTTACATTACCAACGCACGTTAAAGAACCGTTCATCATCCAGCGATATTAGCGGGATCTGATCGAAAAACGCTTCTTGAAACTGCACCGAGGAGTCAGCGTTCAAGGGTGAAAATATGTCCATACTGAAAGCACCTTTAAAGAGACGAAGTCAAAAAGTAGCCCATTCCTTCCTGTTTCCGAACTTAACTGCCATGTTCAGACTTGTGATTGTCATGTCTCAGAAATGCTGAACTCCATCGGAAACTTCATTGCAAGAGCACAAAAGGAAATACTGTACTTTTCCCCCTTCCCTCCGTGCTTCCTTCCCTCCTTCCCTTCATGTTCTGTGTTTTCTTGTCCCCAGGGTTCCACTCTGTGAGCATGCTGTCCCTCGAGAACCCTTCCAAGTCCTCTATCTGGCTGGATAATAATGGCTCTCTAGCGTTGCCTCTTTAGCCTGCAAGTTTCCATTAAATCTCACCATGTCATTACAGTTCATATTCTTAATTATGCAGCAAATGTCCCCAAGGGAATATCATGGAGGCCACTACTCCACAATCTGTCCATATGGCACTTAATTAAAAGTTTTCTTTAGAATAAATTGTATTCAATTCAATTAAAACTGTAATGTCATACCAAAATAATGGGCATAGCCTCCTACAATGTGCGGCCGGGAACACACACACAAAAAATAAATCTTTTCTGATTTTTTCCCTTCTTTTTTCCTGTATTTGCATTGGGGAAAGTGTATATCTCCCTTCCAAAAAAGCCCCCTAGTAGAAAAAAAAAAGAAATGCAAAAAAGCAAATATCACCAAAGCCTCCTACATGCCACCAAGCCCCAGGCAACAAGCGCGCTTGAACACTCGAGCTATTTCTAGATTCCACTCTTGGAATTCACACCATGACAAATGAACCATTGGAGTTGGGAATTCTTATTTATCTGCTGCGCACAGAGGCACTTGATTTGGGTGTGAAGAATAAAGGAATTATATGGACAAAAAAACAACACACAAAAAAACAGATGACTTAAAGGATAAATGATAAATAAATAAAATAAATATATAGATTTTGTGTGGTTTTCCTTCTGGAGCCAGAATTATTTGTTCCTCTGATTGAGGGCGTTTTAGGTGGGCGTGTCCTTATCATCTGGATACTCTGATCTCACCAAAGGCAGAAAAGAAAGAAAATAAAAGCATCTGATAAAACATCCCCGCCCACTGATGCGCCACAAAGCCCTGCAAGATCATTTCTAAGAAAATATATCTCCTATTATACAACCAATTTTATAGATAAATAGATATAAATCATTCTGGTGTCACAGCAGCAACGTCTCAGGCACAAAATAAATCAAAACATATTATGAGAGAAATATAGATGTCTGGTCTATCTACTAATGTAAAATGCTCAAATATATTCTATAAAACAAGTTGTAAGTGAAAAAAAAATGTTTTCACCAAAAATTCATTTAGTGTTATGGGGTTTTTTTCTTCTTTTTTTGTGTGAAACATGTAAAAAACTGTTTTCGTATTCAGCAAATGCAGTAGTCAACATTTGAAGTGGATCTATAACACATTTACAAGTTGTGCAAGAACTTTGAAGAATATCCTTTCTAGTCTTGAGACAACTTTGATGAAATGTTTGGATCCACTTCAAATGTTGACTACTGTACAATCTCAGACTAACAATAACTTTTTTTTTTTTTGCTGTGCTATTATCTGAAATAAAGACCCACCATATTCAATAGTTTGTATATCCACCTTTTTTAGTACCGTACTTTTGTGAATATTGCACAGTCTGACCTTGGCCTAAAGTTTCCGGCGTCTCCACTTCTGGGAAGATGGACATCTCTCTTGAATGCTTTCCATTTGTGAAAAAAACATTTCTCTCTGTTTGGAACAAATACAGCTGCTTGTATAAGACCAATGTTTTTCCCTCTTGACATTGTGTCAACACACATCTTAATGTTTCAGACTAACAAAGTACGAAACATCTGCTTTTACAGAGGTCTGCACACCTGCCAATGATCGTTTCAGCATGGACTGAAGAATAGCAGCTGCAAATTGATGTCTTCAGTCATTTGGAAGCCGTCACACCGACGCTGTATAAGGACCGGACAAAACGCAGCGTGACGTCAACCACATGATTTCTGAGGGGGGATTTTTGAAGCTTCTTCACCCCTCATACAGCACACCTCCATGTTGCCATGACTGCTGCATTTAGCTTGACTCAGTTACGTCCTCCAACCTTTCCAGGCCGACCCACAACCACTTGCAGCGGTCATTTAACATCACAATGAAACATAATCTCTTTAAATCTGAGTGATTATGCTCTCTCAGGTCTTCATTCACAGTTCAGAAGCGATGACCAAAATGGTTTCTTGAACAAATTTGTTTATTTCCGTTCCAAAGTTAGACGCGTTAACATGTGGGGCAATGGAGTTAAGCTCACGTTTAGATACCGCCCCCAGTGGTCATTACAGGAATTGCAGCTTTTCTGAGTTCTGCATTGGATGTAATCCAGAAGTTGCCAGTCAGTACAGAGGTAAACCTTTGAAACAGTCCTACCCCACGTATGCTTTCATCAGCTAACAGTCGCTTTATTAGCTGCAATTTGATTGGCTGACGCTCGCATCTAGACATGAACAGTTGAACTCTCATCAACATCGGATGGAAACTGCCACACACATAAATAAACAATTGCACTGTGAAAAACATCATATGCTGTTGTTTGAGGTTCGATTTACTTAATAATAAGATTAAAGGATTTATAGTATGTTTTTACATAGACAAACAAAGGGATTAGCTAATGGTGCACTGACTTTTGCAAAGCACTATTTATAGCTCTGAGGCCCGTCTCGCAGACAATACACATTGATTAGTAGATCAGACAACAGGGGAAAGAAAAGTCCATTTGGTGTAGCGGGCCGTCGTTCTGAGCGCCCCATCTGCCGGGTGTGAGATGCTGACTTCATCTGTTGACGACGCAGCCACGGCGAGGGAACCAGGGATGTTGATTTCCCTCTTTCGCTGGTTGAGTAGCGGAGGGCCCTAAAGCGTAAACAAAGTGTTGTTCTTGCTCTAAACACAGTCTTGGCGCGGGTCTGGCTTGGACTTGGCTGCTACAGTACGTGGACGTGTGTGCGTGTGCGTGTGCGTGTGCGTGTGCGTGTGTGTGTGTGTGTGTGAGACTCTAAATACCCGTTTTGTCCCTAAACACAAACAATCCCCAGCAAGTCGTCTACAGGTGACAAGACGGCCGAGAACATCTGCACCTACCACACCTGCATCCGTCCAAACACACGTACATGAACCGGTCCACACTCTCAGTAATTATATCAACACCGTAAAAGCGGATAAAAGCACTGGAAGGCCGAGGGTCAAATCATTCTGTTCAAATCATTGCATCTATTTTTCCTCTACTGCCCACACACTAATTCTCTGAGTCAGGGAGAGAACACAGGGCTTTGTATCAGCCACACAATCACATCAGTCCACACCTTGGGCACATAAAAACATGCCTTTCTATCACTGCCACCATTCACTCTGATATTTGAACGAGGAGAGGCTATTACATGCAGTGCTTAGGTTGCAGATGATGAATTATCAGTTATGCGGCCTCGACCTGCCCTCTGCTCTCGGGAAATTGGAGTTTCTTTTTCTCTTTTTCTTAAAGAAACCTGTTCAAAGCATCTATTGGAAATGACCCCAAGTATTTCTTCTGCAAGAGGTATAATTGATTTAACTTGCTGGCCTGTGGAGTGAAAGGGATGACAGGGACAGAGAAAGAAAGCGTTGACAAATTTGACTCTATATATGGTAACTTACAACGAGGGCTCGGGCAAAATTATTCACCGTGCAGTCAGTTTTGTCGTACTAAACCGGTCTAACAGTTTCACAGATGTGCACACACACAGCTGCTGCTCCAGCGTGTGTGCACGTTCATGCACAGTTCAGCAGGGTTACTGGCCAAGGAAGTACGTGCGCCTCCAGAACTTTAAAAAAAAGCACCATAAATAAACCCTAAATCTGCTCTCGTTAGATTTGATGATAATTGCATTAGCACATGAACACATTCTTGGCTATTGTCCTGGTCCCCGGGGCTGATTCAGGCCCAGTTTTGGACGGCGCCGGGCTCGCCTGCGGAGCTCCGCTGCCCTGGGAGAGCCATGCGAGGGACCGGTTGGCATCCTGCAGCCCAGTTTAGCCTCTCATTCTGGTTCAGGGAGCCTGGGTTGATGCCCTGGCCTCCCCCTCCAGACACGGACAGAGCTGCGCTCCACGGCCAGCGCTTTGTTTCACCAGCATCAACAAAGGTAAACAAACTTCAAGTGATGTGGGAAGCTCTTTACTCTATTAATTAGACAAAGAAAGACTTTGGTTTGATACGTATATTAAGGTTAGTTTATTTTAATAAAATAGGACATATTTAGGTGTATATATGTTGACTCACATATGTATATAAGTTTTTAACTATGTTTATCTAAAGATGGGGACTTAACTTGGATTTGAATATCACACACCAGTGACTTGAGATTGACTGTACTCGCCCTCAAAGGACCCGCCTTTGACCCACGATTAGTAGCGATGTTCGATACCACCGATTTCCTTTCCGATCCGATATTGAGTAAAATTCAGCCTGGTATCGGCTATACCGATTTGATACTGATAGATTGTGCAAAAATACACTTAATTGTGTATTTTAGATAGCTTAAGAATACAAGACATCAGAGTCCCTTGTTTAGCTATTTATTTTAAAGTCGGAAGTATACTGAGATAGCGACCTCTTTCACAATATAGCCGAGCTGTTACAACAACAGAAAAACCAGAGTGTTTGAAAAAGGTGTTTCCATCACTAAAAAAAGATCCTAAGTAAAATAATAAAACTGTTAAAATAAATAAGAGAATAATAAACAAAAATAAGAAGTATTTGCTGTGTATAATATGAATATGAAATACATAAAATATGAAAATGAAAAAAAAATGTTTCTACCAGCAGCATGTCATTTAGACAAAATCTGATTAGTTTAGTTACTTTCCACTGTAGGCTATTCCTGTTAATGATGTACATTACCACAAATGACTGAAATATCAAAAGTATCAATATTTTTATTTGAGAATGGATTTTAGAGCATATAGATCTGGTATCCTCACATCAGTGATTAGACTTGTGAACAATCTAGTGCTCGCTTGTCTACAGATTTTAGCTTCAGTGGCTAATGAGTGGCTAAATAGCTAACTGTGTTTAACCTTTTTCTGAAACCTCAGAACCATGTTAGTCAGTTAAGTGATAGCTTGAAATGTTAGCATTAGCACAAGTGGATTGGTAGTATTTAGCACAAGTAGCGAGTTTGACCATTTTTACAGCTTTCATACCTGAATGTTTCAATTAGTTTAATATCAGTATTACAGACTGTTGTTAAACAGTCCAGTTTATGTGTCTGGTCAAAATTTGAAATGGGTTTGTGTCAACTGCTTTATCTTTTGACAAATCTCGGTGCCTCTTTCGCCTCCGAGGGTCCGATTCTGAGTCCCGAGGAAGTTGAACCTGAACTCTGAGTCCTGAACTGAGTTTGCATTTCACAAAGCGATGGTAACTTAACCCCGACCTGGAGGGTTCAGTTAAGCCCATGTTAACTCATACTGGGATCCTGTTACCATGGTAACTGGCTCTGTAACTTAACGTGGTCAAGGTTAGCCTTGTTAGGCTAAACAACATATCTAACCATATCTCGCACCACAACCATCACCTATGCATGGTATGTCTATAATTCAAAGAAAATACCTTGGGCTATTTTATTTCATTATTTATAATGAATAGGAATAGGAATATTTTGGCCATGTATGAAACTAGATTCCTTTCAAGCTTTTGGTGAGTTAACTTTCCTACTTTGAAATCGAGCAGAACAGATCCGCCACGATGAAGTCAGTTTCTGATTCACCAGGAGGTTAAAGGACCCCTTTCACTGGTTTTTAGCCCGTTTAGGCCCGTTTCAAAATCCACAATACTGAGACTCCTCAAATTTGAACAAACTGTTAAATAGTCAATAAAACCCAGTTTGTGATTTGTAAACATTCATTCTAATTCTGAGAAATGTTAAATATGACAATTTAACTGCATTTATGACAGTTAGACCACCTTAGACCTGGTCCTAGTTTTAGTATTTTGTAAAAAACCTGCATTTTTATTGAAAATAATTAATCAACTTTAAGAGATTTGTATTTGATTTGTTTTTGTCAGTAATTTTCGGTGGACACGGTGCTGCTGAGGACTGTGAGGGGAGGGGGCAACGTGGGGAGGATGTTTCCGAAAGTCCACCGTCTTGAGCGAGTTCAGCTCCAGATTGTTCTGAGTGCACCAGAGAACCAGCTGAGGGTCCGACGGTCTGAGAGTGAACTGTCCCAACCTTGACTCAGACTCCTGTCGGGCAGGTGGTTCAGTGAGCTGGGACAGTTTGGAGCAGAGGGTGAGGGTGATGATGATGATAATGTGGAAGGCCAAGCTGATGCTCTCAAACAGAACCTGTGCATAAGATGATCCAGATGACCTGTTTGCCAGGTAGGTGAACTGCAGGAGGTCCAGCAGGTCTCTGGTGTTTCCTTAATTCATCAGTGAATAACAGATGTTTGGTTCTTTCAGAGGAAACCACCACTCCTGTTGAGGTCGTTGCAGGGCCTCTCAGCAGGTCTGATATCAGCTGGGAAACATTCTCTCCACGCTGTTTTAATTCAGGTCAGTCGGAGCAGTCGGAGCAAGTGTTCGTCGTTTTGCCTTTTTGTCACAGTTACATGTTTCAGATTAGGAAACAAATTTTAATATCAGACAAAAATAGCCCTTCATAACAGTGATCATCATTTAAAAGCTGAGCTTGCTTGGCTGCAGGAAGAAAACTGTTTTGAACTTTTCAGGAATACAAACCCTTTTTTTGAAACAGAGGACTGCATCTTGTCTTTTTTTAAGAACTTGAACGATGTTGGAATATTTTGCATAACTGAAAATGTTGAGCAGCAAAATGTTTTATGTCTTTTATGTCTTTTAAATAGTGTTTTCATGACTAAATTAGAAACTGTGTCAATAATATATTAACATCCCCCCCAGACACACACACTGATTAACACCCTTCCCACAGAGCAATATAAATATATATATATAGATATATGATTTTATGCTTTGTATAATTGATCTTTATCAGCCAGATGCCTCGTAAATGCGTTTGTATTAGATCAGACCCGAGACACCAAAACTCAAAACATTTGAAGTTTTCATTGAAAGAAATGACAGACATGAGTCTGTAGAGCATCATAAATGATAACAATGTACATCCTTTTGAATTATTTCATTATAGATACACAATGGTGACATATGAGATCATAAAATGCTTGTTACAGCCCAGAGACTTGACTTTAACTCACAAAAAATAAGTTGCGATTGATTTACTGTTTATATAATGAACAGTAATAGGTTTTGAAATGTCAAAGAAGTTGGATTTCCCCTCAGAATAATTGTTAATAAACTAAAAATTTTCTGTTCTGAAGGCATGTCCCACATAAAACGTTTTGAAGATGTCATTTCGGGCTCAAGCACAACATAATGGATATTTATTTATTTCATAATCAATTTATTTCTCGTTAACGCAATCATTCAATTAGCCGAGACATTCCTTTTCTCTCGTATATCCATTGTACCGAACACTTACAGTCTCCCCCCCGCCGGTGAACATATTTGTAAAAATAATGAGAAGCACAAACACGCAGCCCAGCCATCTGTTGCTGTTAGATCCCTCGCTCCAGTGTTACTGATCAAAATATTGCCTCAAAAGTGTGGAGGGGGAAATGAGAAGCACACGGGGCTAAATGTTAACTTCTCTTAAATTCTCAGCCAAGCAGCTTTGAAAGGGAGTTTGCGTTTTTCTCTTTCTTTTAAGCTGAGAAAGTTGACGGATTGGTGACATCAAATATGAAGACAACTCCAGCTCCAACTTGGAAGCTGAATTTATAGATTTGATGAGACGTAACACAGATTTAATTTCTGATTTGAACGACTGCAGGAGAAGCCAATGTTTCCAGAGCAAATATGCTTGTGTTATTTATCCATTTATTTATTTGTGATTTAAAAGACAGCGATTTCAAAAAATGCCCCCCGATCAACTCACCAGACTGTGGCTGATAAAACTACTGTTTTTTTTTCTGCGCACTGAATGTACAGAAGAAAAACCCCATTAACACACACTCACTCAAGCACTGTCGTGCACGTGTGTGTGCATATGCATGATTGACACACACCCTTACACACACAGCACTTTTTCTTCTCGTCTCATTGGCAGGCTCATATCCCATCTGCTCTCCAGGGGGGCGGACGGAGAAATAGTTGTCATTGTGGAACATCTCCACACACACACACACACACACAAGCACACACACACACACACACACACACACACACTCAAACACACAAACGTACCTCACAAACCCCCTCAAACACTTTCATGCATCTCCAGTCCAGCCACATTCTTCTCTGCTAATTGACTGTCATGACGGCCGGCGAGATTAACTTCAGCTCAATCCCTGCAAGATAAAGGATAAAGACGTGGGGGCCAAACCGGGCTGGCATGACTACGTGGTGGCGGTGGCGGTGGAACTGGACGGTGGGGGCTAATACCACTGCATCTCCTATTTGTTATTGATATTTACAGGCTGTCGCGTCCCTCCCTGCCCGCCGCTGCCCCTCCTCTGCTCGCCACCCAGAAGGATTAGTGTTAATGGCAGGCTTACGGAGTAAGCGAGCCCCTGTCAAACCCATGTCCCCTCTTTGCCATCTTGCAGATTAGCTGATGCTTTGTGACGGGCTCTCTCTGCCAGACACAAGTCTGCAAGTGTAGGGGAAC
Source organism: Cololabis saira (assembly GCF_033807715.1). Taxonomy (NCBI): domain Eukaryota; kingdom Metazoa; phylum Chordata; class Actinopteri; order Beloniformes; family Belonidae; genus Cololabis; species Cololabis saira. The sequence continues at coordinate 24,940,559 of NC_084609.1, forward strand.
GGAGGGAACTTGGCCTAAACTTCCTTTAAAGTGGGAGGAAAAGGAGTTTGTGTTCCTCCGGCGGGCATCGTGAGACAGAGCGTGCAGCACGGTATTAACCTGTGCTCATAGCACATTTGAATAGTGGGTGCTTTTTTAATCTGATGCTAAATGATTGACTGAGGGCTTAAAACAAATTATGATTTTGTTGGGGTTTTTTCTGTTTTTTGACAGTATTTAAAGGATGAGGACTTAAAACAGATGCACAGAGCAGTAAAAGAGCTTTATATATGGTTAGCGTCAAAACGTCACTGAACAGTTACTTTTATTTACATTTGACTGAGTAGAAACAATAAAAAACACAAATGACCACAGTCAGTGGCCATATTGTAAAGTGATGATTTTGCTCCCCCTTCAATTAGGTTATAATAAATTTGACCATCAAAAAATAAGTTTGTTCCATTTTCTAGCAGCTAAATATTTATTATGCTAAAATTACAGGCATGTATATACATATATATATATATATGTATATAATGCTATTTTTTTTTTTTTCAGAAGCTGACACTTTAAGATAAGATAAGAAATCCTTTAATAGTCCCACAGAGGGGAAATTTGCAAAGCACTTTCCTGAGGTCTTCATAAAATCTTTGGGACTTATTTTGTTTAAAATACCACAGTGATACAGTAGAAAGGCTCCCTTTTCAACCATGTGTTTATGCCTCAGTTCACAGCAGCCTGTGAGGGGCTGAATCAGCCTCTTATCATCACTCCAACCCCTCTTTGGCCGGGCAAGCCCCTTTTGAAATTGCTGTTACAGTTTCAGAGCTAAAAGGAAAAGAAGCAAGATGTGAAATCTGGTGCAGTCAAACATGGAGAATGTGAATCATAGCGCTCTGATCCAGGCTGTGATGTCACAGCCCCCTGTCAATCTTAATTGCTCAGTGAATAGTAGGGGTGTAACAATATATCGTGCCACGAAATTTCGCGATACAAAAACGTCACGAAACGTGTCGTGGAGGTGACAAAGTGTATCGCGATATTGGGTTATTAATATTAATCTATTGTGTTGACTAGAAACGCGCATCTGACCACGCGTGCCGACCGCGCCTCGACCCGCAGACCAAAATCTTACTCCGGTCAGAAGAAACTAGTACCGTTTTGCGGTCCCGATCACGGGGCCCTTGCAAGGTTTTAAGCTCTGAACTTTTACTTATGTAAGGCTGGTGTAGAGTTAAGCCTTACCTTATTAAATTAAACCTTTTTAGTAGGATAAACACAGGGGCAACTTCTTCCGAGTTGGAGTGTACTTTAATGTCCGCTCAACAGTGTAGGATTTTAGAACATCAACACAGCACCTAGTGCCGTACTGTGGCGTATCACTCCGCCCAATCTAAAACATACTAATCACTACAGATAAACTGACTAGTGTCATTATAGTCCCTGATTTACATCAGAATATAAAGAATATATTTATAAAATAATGAACCCTGAATTACCAAAATAACCTTCTTAACAAAAATAAATCTCCTCTTACACTTATAAGGTGAGCATGAATCAATCTTTTTTATGATGTAAAATTGTATGTATTTATTTACTTTTATTTAATTTTAGTTGTTAAATTTCTGGAAAAGAAAAAAGTCAAGTCATACATGAAAGAAACTATTCAGTTTGTGGCAAAATATTTGTACTTGTATGAAACTGAAGATGCATAATGCAAACCTGACATTTACTTTTAGTTCAGTTTGTGGAAAATGTTTGGCCTGGCTTTCTCTTTGAGACTTAAACAGTTATAAAGCATTACAAACTGTAACAATAAGGAAAACGCATAGTATTGTTTTGTATTTTGTGTCTTTCAAATAAAAGACCATTTTTTCCAGTCATATGTTCCTCATTCAAGGTTGTTAAAAAAATACTGGTATAATATCGTATCGTTATCGTGACCTCAATATCGTGTATCGTACCGTATCGTGAGATTAGTGTATCGTTACACCCCTACTGAATAGACTGACAGGGATGTTTTATATCCAAAGTTTCATGTCCCCTTTAAGATATAGTGTACCAGGTACTGTGTGATTTCTTTAAGACCTGTCTCTATAGTCGTCTCTGTAGTACGCCAGTTAGCAAGGCCTAACGCCTAGAACAACTTGTGCTGTAATAGACGCTATATAAATCAAACTGAATTGAACACAGTGAATTTTGAGGTGAAAAAGAGTGTGTTGTCTTCAAGGTTGACATACTACATTTCGATCTTTGAATAATATTCATTTTTGTCCGGAGCTCAGAAAAACTGGCTTCAAACCCAGAAAAATCTGTAGCTGATGTTCCAGAACAATACAATTAGATGAGAACTTTAAGTTTTATCAAATCAAAGAAGAAAGTAGTTGAACTTTGGACATTAGAATGTGTGCCGGGATAGAGATTTATTTTTCCTTAAAGTTCGGCATGTTTTGTAGGTTTTATAACAGGTTAAACACGCCCTCCCTTTCAAGTTCGGGCCGGCACATTTATCACTCTTGACAGAAAATCATAAAGGGTATCACTGTGACGGAAAAAGAAGACGATTAATGATGTTTTGATGTGGACATTATATGCGTAAAGTAGAATTGTGGGCATAAAATTGGTTTAAAAAAAAAAAATCCAAAGTATTTCTCAGAGCCAGAATTTAGAGCGTGCGTGTTTTATTTGATTTAGAGTCTAAATTAAACATTTTGTTGGAAAAAAAAAAGAATCCAAACGTGAAATATGATTATCTAAAAAGCATCAAAATCTGGACTCAGTCAGCAAAAGTCCAACTTCCCGTGGCCGCTAGTGTGTAACATGAGCGCTGACTGCTTTAACAAAGGCATCATTACTTTTCCCCAACACTTCATACACTTATATCTTTAAAATGCCTGATTTTCCTTTTTTTTTATCCATTTGATTCTTTCCCAATTTCCATCTTTTCATCCTCATTTCCTTCTTTTCATTGCTCCTCCACCCTTTGTACTGTAGATGCTGTCTTTGCTTCCTTTTCCTCTTTCCTTCCCTTCTGTCCCTCTCTTTCTTTGCCTCTGTTTCCCTCCGTTTCCCTTCATCCCCCCGATGCTCCGCCTCTCCTCCCTCCGTCCTGGCTGCGTGGATGACAGCCGTGCTCTGGTGGCATCTGTCTGCTGCTTCCCAGCTTGTCTGTGTGTGATCAGCGCCTCTCCGGCTCTCCTCCACAATTTATCTCCTCGTCTTAGTGCTCCCTTCTTTTTTTCCTCTTCCACAGACCGGCGCTCAGCCGCCTCGCTGCCAACTCACTGTCGCTGTTAACTCACATACCATCTTATGTATTGCCAAAGCAGATTGTGTTTGGAGGGCAAGCAATTAAGGGGGAGGCAAGCGCAAAACTGTAATGTAATTTTGGCTGCAATATTTACAGGGGAGAAAAAAGGAGGGAGGGAGGGGGCAAAAAAGAAAGAAAGAAAGAAGGCACAGAGACGGGTTTAAGCGGGTCGGACATTTGGGAGTCAACACCGTCGAGAATAATGATTTTTGAGCCGAGATTTAGTGGGACGAAATCTGGCACTTCCCTAATTACGAGAGGCCAAATGTCAAGCCTGCTCGCTGTCAGCTTGGTGGCGGGCGGCGCTGCTTCTCTCCCTCCCTCACCCCCCCTCGACTTCCTTCACTCCCTCCCTCTCGCTCTCCTCTTTCTCTGCAAGTTCCCGCACATTTTATGAATCCCATTAAAAGTCATTAAAAGTGTGGTGAGATTTTCACAGCCTCCGCTCCGCGGCCCTGCGCCCCGCGTTTAATCTGCAGCAGATCCGAGAGGAAGAAACGGAGAGGAAAAAGAGAAAAAGAAGAGATAGATTTGAGTTCGGGAGCGAGGCGTTTTAAAGCTTAAAAGAAAAGCAGAGGATGCACACAGGCCAAAGTTTATACGCTGACTCGGGGTTAAGTTTACCTGATTTATCTTTTTGAAATGTTGTAATTGTTTGCACCATCCTCGCCAGTTCTCACTAATAAACTAAACATCCTGTAAGAAGGCGAATAAGTGTTTTCAGACAGAGTGGCCTGTTTGTTGATCAACAGCTTTTGACACAACATTCTTTTCAGTGAAGTCTATTCTGCACTCATTTCGGTCAAACGGCGGATACAACGAGGGGTGAGGGTCGAGGTCTCCCTGCGTCGCTCGGAGGGAGGCGCTCCGGATCCCGCTCACGAGCCGACACAAAGAGCTGTTGTCGCCGGCTGCGGGGCGGGTCGGGTCCAGGTGAGCGGCCTAAGCGGTTTCCTATTCTGCAGATTCTCCAAACTCGCGGCGGATGATGCTCGGGCCGTGAAAAGAATGAGCCGCCAGGCGCTATTCAGGCGGAGGCATGTGGACGGAGGAGTGGGAGGTGATAACGGGCGACGTAAAGCAATGGGGGAGAGATGAAAGATTGCATGTGTGTGAAGGAGGGAGAAAGGGAACGAGGGAAGGCACTAAAAGCAGTTTGTCTGACATATAGCATTCTCGCTGCTCCACGTCGGTCATGCTCCCAATTACGCTACTTCAATAGCCTGAAATCACATTGGCCCCCTGTGTGCGTGCACTCCTGCTACAATGTCTCCTTCAGAACACACTTTCACACCTACACAGATGCAAAAAAAAAAAAGCCTCCCACCTAAATGCAAACACACACACACACTCACACACACTCACACAAAGACAAATATTGTTGCTGACTGTGTAGCTAATTGTAGGTGTGTGTGTTGTGGGCCTGTGAAAGGTAGTTGGGGGACTTGGCTGGCTGCGACAGCATGGCCGGGCTGTACAGATGGCCCAGCGCTGCCACCGCGCTGACGGCCAGGGTGTGTGTGTAGGTGTGCATGAGGGAGATAGCGCCACGCGGAGCCTCGGGCAGCGGCAGGAGCTCCCTGTGACTTGACGGTGGGAAGTCGCGTAGGTGGGTAACAGGCAGAGGTATGAAATGATCTGGAGGGGGAAGGGGTTATCAAAGGGGAGAAGATGTCGCTGTGAAGGGCAGGTGGGAGTTGATGACGAGCTGCTGGGGGTGATGCGCTTCGTTTGGGCACCGGGAGACAATGGTAACCGCGCTGTGCGGTGCAGGGAAACTTTGAGACACTTTCGTGGGAAAAAATGATCACATTTACAAGTACTGGCATCAGCAGCAGTGCAGATAGGGTGTAGTTAAAAATAATACAGTACGAGGACAAAATGTAACATGGTGGCTGTCATGGCTGCGTTGGAAATGTAAAATAATATAAGACCCTAACCTTGACAGTAAAGCTGAGGAAACTGCTGTACATGAGTTGGAACTCCCATAATTCTTCTTTCATTAAAAATGTCAGAATAGTAACAGAGAATATTGTAGGCAGGGCCGCCGCAAGGGGTGTGCGAACCGTGCGACCGCACAGGGCCTCGCGCCCCAAGGGGCCTCGCGCTATGGGCCGTTTTTTTTTTTTTTTTTCCCCCTTATAAATATCAACAGTCACGTTCCATTACAAACCTAAATGTGTACTAGTCTGTGCATATCAATAAATATATGTGCAATGATGCGCGTGTCTGTTGTTCAATACAACTGATCAGACCAAGCGCAGACACAAGCTGTTCTGATCCAGACGGTGGAGTTGGAACAAACTGTCACACAATGTCGAGAGAACGAGACAGAATCAGGAAATTTCCATCAGGGGATGAAAAAAGAAAAAAAACTAAAGAAAATGGAAGAGTTTAATGCCTCTCTGAAAGGCTCGTTTGATAAATTTGTTACAAAATCACCGATCCGACCGGGTCTCAAGCAGCCGCGGGGCCCCGCGTTGAGGCAAGAGATGATGATAAGGCAGGGGAAGGTATCCAGTATTTTGCTAATTGGAGAGTTAAAATTGCGCATATAGACACCCGATCCAACCCCAAAAACCCCAAAAATTTCGCGCGGGCCCCCCCGGCCATTTCGCACAGGGCCTCGCAAATCTCCAAGGCGGCTCTGATTGTAGGAGCCATTATTTGTCTGCTTATTTCAGTCTTTTTGTTTATTTACAAGTTGTCACTTGGTGGCAGTTCAGATGGTGCTTGGGTCCACGTCACTATTGGTGCAATTGGTATTTAGGCGCAGGTGTACTGGGCGGCCAATTAATGCATGGGTGACGGGGAGACCGCACGGTTTTTTACCGCTCTGTAAAGACACCTTTTCTACCAACCACAACCATCACAATTATTCAGATCACTCCATAAACAGTTTTGTCATAATATAAACTTTGCTTTGAAATTAACGATAATAAATGGAAACCTCACCCGACAGTGGACGTCGCTGTGGACATTCATTCATTCACTCATCCATCCAGCTGAGCGTGTCAAAAAAGAAGTCCCGTCCCGCACCCAGCCGAGTGGCTAATTGTTTGCCAGGATAGTCGCTATAAATATTTTCAACCAATTTTGCTTTTTACATTTTCATGGTCTTTAGTTTTCGTAAACTTGGCTCGCTAAATGGTACACTTGCCTTTAAACCGTTTAACTTGACTCAGATGTTTTGAGTAAGACTCTAAAAAAGCTCTCCACAATGCCTTGTTGGAATTATGCCTAATTCCATCTGACAGAGCGGGTGCAGTCTGTTTGTGGGCCTCCATGCTCACTTCAATACCTTCATTTTGTTGCCTTTAAGTCACCCTGCAACTAACTTGGTGGTATCGTTGTACGTATGGTCCATTTGAGAGGCTCATCCATATGGGGGTTTATAACTGCTTTAATCAAGAGCATACTTTTTAGATTTGTGAGAATGAGTCTGTTTTTTTTTTTACTTACACAGTCTGAACTGCTCCGTCTCAAAACTCAAACTCAAAAGTCCCTGCTTGCGTGCAGAAACAGCATTTTAGTCGTCAGAAATGCTGTTCTGGACCCAAATCCCCGGCTGATCACACAAACCTCCCTCTCTGCAGTCTCAGCCCCTCCCGTCCGCTCTCAGGTTTGGTTCTGCACACTCATGAAACCTGTCCTCCTGATTATTTTCTGTTCTCTCGGATTGTTGTGGAAGAACACCGTCAAAATCCCCCGAGCCAATAAGAAACCACATTTGATCCTGAACCAATGAAGACTCGCCCTACAGAAGACTTCAGTTTTTTCCTCCCAAAATGTATAATTTTGCATTTAAGATTTTTTTTTTTACTTTAAAAATTGCTAAACAACTAATTAAATCAGTTTTTCTAGTGAAATAATATTCATTTTATTGAAACAAACATGGACCAAATACTTTTGGCTTCCTGTTGCACTTATGGAGGAAGAAATAAAAAAAATGTCATTCAACTTTTTTCTTAGACTTTGAAGCAACAATGCGGTTTTAAGTTTTTGAAGCCCCCCTACAACTGAGTGCCGGTACCACACCATTGCAAACCCAACAGTCTATGTGGAGTTGTTTACCAAGTGAATCCTAGTTTAACCAGGAAATAATAGAAAACAATGAAAATACAGAGGAAAAGAATATGTCGACTGTAAAGTAATACTTTTAGAACCTCCACATGAAGCTAAGAGCAAAAATTAAAGGTTTGTATTAGTAGCTACTGCTTGTGTTTTTAGCAACTAAGGAGGTGGTAAGTTAAACTTCATTTTAACAGTAAAATTTGGATTATGGAAATTTGTGGTAAATTCATTAATTGCACAGGTTATTACGAGTTATATAGCTTTCACCTTCCAAGTCTTATTTGAACAGAGATTTCAAACATCGCCCGGCTTATGACACAACATGAAAATATTCAATTTTTTGTGCAAAACATTACACAAATTTAGCAGGATTGTACACTTAATTTATTCATTCATTTTATTTATTTTTATGCTGGACAGTTCATTTAGAGTTAAATGCACATCTATTTAACCATTTTGCAGCTGGAACTTAACCTGATCTTAAAAACGTATCAAAATGAGAATACATGAACTCACTGCCTGAAAAACATCGCTAGAGACGTGAAGGAAGGCTATCAAAAGCAGAAGTGCAAGGCGCTAATTGATGTACTAACTTCTGTAAAGCAGAAAAGGTCTCAGGCTCAAACTGCTCAAAAACAGCTGAGCATGAGCATCAGCACGTCTGCGCTCCTGTCTGAGAGTGCAGTTCCTGCCATTTAACCAGCGCAGAGAAGGTCCATTTTGTTTTAAATGGAGCCAGAATGTTGGTGCAAGTCACATAAGACAGTCTTTAAAAGCAGTAGAAAACTACTCAGCAATGAATGGATTTATCATGTGCATAGAGGTTATAGACGCTGCAAGAAATATGATGAAATTCAGGTTTGTTTATTTTTCGTAAATACTGTGTCGTAACTATGCTTATATTAAATCACAAGACAAAAAAAAAAAATCTGATCCTTGTACCTGTAACCTGGCTTCTTTCATGGTAATTTTGGAGCAGTGCCTTATTCCTCACTCACACAGGTTGCAGACATCATCTTTATAAAGGTATTTTGTCATCATTCTGGGTTTTATTAGCATCTTTTGCATTATTCATCCTTTGGACACAGAAGCCGTGACCTTCCTGAGTGGTATGGTGGCTTTGTGCTACTGTGTTGTATACATACATACTATTGTTAATACAGATGAACATGGGACCTTCAGGTATCTGAAAACCGGGGACAAACCAGCAACGGTTCCTTTGATATCTACATTGACTTATTGTATTGACTCACAATACAGTCACAATTGTGCCTTGAATGAACTCAAATTATGTCAGTAGCTTATCAGAAACCTCACAAAATAATAATAATAAAATAATAATAATAATAATAATAATAATAATAATAATAATAATAATAATAATAATAATAATAATAATAATAATAATAATATTAATAATATTAATAATATTAATAATAATATATAATTTGGGGCATATGGAGTGTGTGACATCTGCAAAGAGATCATTACTGCGGAATACATTATTTTCAGGGCTGGCAAAAACATATACTGACATGCAGATTTTATCTTTCCAGGGAAGGCCTTGCAAGACAATATTAAAGTAAAAAAAAAGTATTTAGAACAAAGATTTAATTAACTTTAATATAATGATCTAGTTCCATTAAAGAAGAGGTAGAGGATCAAAGTGGTTAACTTACACTTCTTCCATGCACTTCATCATGCAGGTATGCATTCAAATTTGCTTCACATTAACCAATATCTTAAATAAAAGAGAAATTAAAATCTGACTAATTTTTATCTTTGCATTTTCTGATAGCAGATATTTTGGACCATAATTTGGCATTTTATAACATTGCTGGCTAATGGATAAATTTGATTTATAAGTGAAACCAGCTATTATAATCTTTATAAATCTCTTAAGACTGATAAAAGAAGCTTTTTGTTTCAGAGAGCACCATAACGATCAACAATATTATGTTTAATACTATGAGTCATAAGACCTTGTGAAAAATGATGCCTATGTATGTGACAGACTTGTCAGACGTTCGGATGGAGTTGGGAAATAAAACAGAGGCACAAATGGCAGCTAAAAAAAGAGAACAGAGCATGTAAATGTTGAGTGGGTATGAGTTTAAAAGAGCGGAATAGATCTAACAGCCAGCACATTAACTCCATAAAAGACATGAATGGTCACAACGGGTTTCAAGAGGAGCGATATTTATTTATTTTTCTTCCCACAGTGATTTCTTTGGTCTTTCTGTGCTGACTGAACCTGTGCATGTGAGGTCAGAATGGTGGTTAATAGAAAAGAAATAAGAACACAACATTAATATGCCTTCAGTAGACCACAGTAAGTGAAACAAAACTAATTACAGGTACATTTATTCTCATGAGTAATTGAAAAAAGGCCCTTTAATTCAGGGTAAAGAGAGACTACATAAGAAGGACTGCAGTTGGTGAGCCTGTTTCTCATGGCAACCAAAGGGCAAGGGGTGCTCTTATTCAGTTTACCAGGCTGAGTTCATTCCTGGGGTTAGAAAAATTGTAGTTCCTTCAAAGACCCCTGAGTCTGGCTCCAAAAGTGAATCCATTTCCATGAACCCCCAGGATAAAATCAAGTGCCAACAGTGTAACTTCCAGGTTGAGGCTCATGTGGAACTCAGATTCGTTGCAGCTCCTTGACTGGCCTCTGGAGTCTGGCTACAAAGGCGAACCAATCACCATTAACTCCCATGTTAAAGTCTGGAGCATAAACATATTCAAAAAAGTGTTCTGGTCTGAATCGTTTGATTTCACAACCATGACAATTCTGACAGTGGTGAATGTTTGGTATCATGCATGGAGAATTTATATAAAAAAAATGCATTTATTTTCAATGTGATTTATTGACAGTCATCAATTCCTCATCCATAATTGTCAAGCTACCGTGCTTAGTTAAGCAACATCGGCTAAATGCAACAATAATTTTTTATATAATATATTTATTGCTGAGAACATGTTAAATGGTATATTCTGCTGTAAACTTCTGCCGGGAGGTCTGGAGATATTTCGGTGGGGATCCGCTGAAGGAAGTGGTAGCCAAAGCTAACTTTGATTGACGTAGTCTTCATTGATGACGCACATAGCTGGTGGCTAGATGTAATGACCATTAACTCCTTATCGCTTAGCACTGTCTTGACTTCTGAAATGTGAATAACGACCTAACAGAGAAAATTGATTTTATTTTTAGAAATAATATGAGAGACCACTACAGCTGGTTTCTGGTTGGCCTGAAAGGTTCAGAGATGAGCAGACTGATGCAGATATGTTCACTCTTGTTTGATGGTTGGTAGCCAGGGTGAACCACAGGACACTGGACTGTCCCTGACCCACTGACTTCTACCTCTTGGAGCAGCGGTTTCCTCTGGCAGCGATATCCAAAGATCAGTGCTGATATGCGTTAAAAATGAACTAGCATTTATTACGTCACCAAAGTGGAAGCAGGAGATTCATAGAAGAAGCGCAAAATCCCTCAAAATAAAAAAATGGGAGATCTTGCCCCTAAAAATCTTGTTTGAAGTCCAGAATTGACATGCAACTTTCCCCCATCAACATCAATGACGTTCACGCCTCAGGATGAAAGTGGATCATGTGTTTGCTGCACAGTACACATATTTTCGATTTCTTGGTTAGATCAGTAAGAATGCATCCAGAATTTCCCGTTCATATATGTTTTAAACTCACTGAGGTTCTTTAAATACGAGTTTCATTGTTTTGGTTGGGACAATAACCACGGCGCCCGCTGTGACGTAACAGTTCTTGCACCCCAGCAAGGTTTTGGGGTCAGGGTAGCAGCAGTTCTCTTGGCACCAAGTCGGTGCTTTCCTTGTAGCCGGCGGTTGAAAAGCAAAAATCTGGTGTCAAGTCTGGCACTAGCTTTAGTTTAGGGTAAAAAAAACTTTAGTTTCTGGAGTATGAAGTGCCCTGCCTGGATACTTTTGGATTTTGTTCTTGCCACCTTAAGAAATTTCTCTGTTCTTTCGGAGTATGTATTAGCATTGTAGCTTCTTAGCACTTATGAATAAACCTAAGAGACCTCGGTCATATTTATTTTAAAGCTAATATCAACCAACTGTATTTAGAGATTGCTACAACCATTTTGTGGTTAGACTGGAAGGCTTTGGAGGCACAGAAAAGCAGTCTGAATCAAAAATCTTTGCTAGATGGTGCCGGCCAGGGCTAACCAGAGGACACCAGCTGAACTGTGAACTAGCTCCTCAGCTCCAGTTGAGCAACTTTCTCCTCATCATTTCCATTTCAGGAACCTACTTAGTTGACTGACTGGACCGCCATCCAGTGACATCCAAAGAAAGCTGAGGGAGCTGAAATGTGAAGTAGCAGAGGTTTGATGGGAACCAGCCCCGTTAGCGGCAAACTGAACGACGGCTGGTCGCAGCGGAGCTCTTCATTTCAGCTCTGGCAGCACTCGCTTTGGTAGCAAGAAGTTTGGATAGATCTTATCAGAATGAATGTTAAGCCATTTTAATGAACATCATAGATTATCGTAAACTCTGCCAGACAAGCTAAAATCGCTAACTTGCAGTGCTCATTTTGGAACATGTACTCTTCCTATTAGATCCCATCTATTGAATCATCCATTTTTCTTACGTCTATGGTGAAATGGATCCTCTGTACTCAGTTCCTGTGAATTATTGACTAAAGAATGCAACAGACATTACATTAAGACGAGAAGAAAATGTGTCAGATTTTGAAAAATAGCAGAATGTTTCTTCTTTAAAATTGATCAAAAGAAATATTATTTCTTTTCATAGAAAGACCAAGATGTTTACTGAAAGACAAAGATTTTTGTTTTGGTTGTGTAAGCCTGCAATGTTTGACACACACAGATGTGCGCGCACACACACACACACACACACACACATACAGACATAGATACAGGCACACCGACTTCTGAGTGATGGCAAGAGGTAAAAGTGATGTGAGGAGCAGTGGAGAGGTGAAAAGTGGGAATGTGTGTTGGAACCCCTACTGGGCATAAAGACAAATACCCTCCCAACACACACACACACACACACACACACACACACACACACACACACACACACACACACACACACACACACACACACACACACACACACACACACACACATCAGACACAGCCCTGCAGTCCCACCTTTGACACTAAGCTTCCAGAAGCCGGGAACTCTGCCTCATCCTCACTAACACAGACTGGCATGTGAAGCTAAGCGCCCTCTCTTTATTTCTTCCTCTCCTCTTCTGTCTGTCTTTCTCTCCTTTTCTACCTTTTTGTGCGCTCACTTCCTCTCCTATTTCTGTTTTCTTATTTCCATCTGTTCCTCTCCTGTAACCCCCCCCCCATCCCTCCTTCCCTCTCTCTTCTCTTCTTTCTCACCTTCGGAGGCTGCAGGCTGGGGTTGAACTCATCTGTCAGGATCAGAAAAGGTCTGGAGTGACGGGAGACTCCTGTTTAAGCAAGATAAACAGCCAGCACAGATCAAAATAGTCGTCTTTAAACACACACACGCACACACACTCTGTCACACCTATGCTCAAGCACAAAGGCACACTGAATGATCCATCTCCTGCAACAGCGTCAGATCGAGGGTGTTAGCTCCCTGTCGGCTTAGACGAGGTGCGGCATCCACATTCAGGTGCTTATTTACAAAGTTAATCACGGAAATATCCACGAACGAGCGCAGATGCTGATATAGATCTGTAGAAGAGACAAGCACACTTTTGGATAAAGCACAGAGACGTCTCTCCTCGCTTTGACAGATATGTTGAGAGCGGCTGAATATCTGAACAACTAACTTCCTCCCCCCACTCCCCTCCCGCGCCCCCCCCATTACTACTTTAACACTTGCCAACATGACAACGGTTGCCCAAATGCTCCATTTGATGTTTCCAGCCTCAAGAGCAAGTGGGAGAGAGAGAGAGAGCTGCAGAGGGGAGAGAGGGGGAGAGACCGAGGGAATACAGAGGGGATAAGCAGCAATAAGTGAAAGAGCGAGAGAGAGATGCAGAAAAGGGGGGAGACTAAAAACACATGAGAATGAGAGGAGTGGAAAAGAACATTAGCTAGAGAGATGCCAAGTTAACTATCTGCCAGCCTGAGGTGTGTGCAGTCCGGGGTGCCATGGCAGCAGCGCAGGGGGAGGATGGAGGGAGGGGGGGAGGCAGGCGGTGGGTGTCAGGTATGTCTCTTTCTCTATCCGAGCGCTCCGGCACGCTGCAGCTGCTGCTCACCCGGATAACAAATCATTCCCTACAGCGCCTTCTGGTAACCTCGTCATTCCCGCTAATAACATTTGGAGATGCTAAGCTTGTAAATTAGCGAATCTGGACCGAGGAGATATTATTTATGCTTGTCTCCCATCCTGAAAGACTTGTCTTGATGGGTAAATTGTGTTTAATTCTTGGAGGAAGCCGGGTTTTTTCCCGCGCCCCAGCGTGAGATGAGATTAATCCCTTGACAACCTTTGCGGGCGCACTTCAAAAATTGCTCCCAAATGTCACCAACGCTGCCGCCGCCGCCGCTGAGATGTGCGGAGGGTGGAAGCGGGGAGGAAACGTGCAGAAACGGGGACACGTCCACATGATCCAACAAGATACACAGACATACTCTAAAAGTGTATTTTCTCTTCCCTTCTTAGCATTCAGGAAAAAAAACAAACAAACAAACTGGAGGCACAAGCCGCCTCTCGCCCAAACACACACACACACACACACACACACACACACACACACACACACACACACACACACACACACACACACACACACACACACACACACACACACACCTTGCACTCTCCTATAGATTATGTTCTTGTTATAATGACACACACGGTTGCAAATAAAACTAGCACTTCTGTTTGAGCAGCAGTTGTCCAAACACACGCGCACGCACACGCACACGCACACGCACACACACACACACACACACACACACACACACACACACACACACACACACACACACACACACACACACACACACGCTGCATTTAACAACTCGTTCCTCAAATTGCCTTTTTCTAATTTTCTCCCTCAGAGTGAGAGTTTGTCTTTGATTTAATGTTTCTTCTTGCTGGTGGTGAGAGGGCAGACTTATTTAGCGAGGATGCAGATATGGTTGTAACAGCCCTTTAGCAAGGCATTGCTTATTTTACTTGCACATAAATTTGGATTAAAACACTGACAAACCCTCTTCAAGTCAGCTCCTCTGAGCCCCGAGGGGCGTCCGGCGGCTCCATGCTCCGGCTCGCCCTCACCCCGGAGGTGACCGGCCCGCCTGACGAGTCTTGGTCGCGGTTCAAACCCCCCCCCCCCCCCCCCCAACCCCGCAGCTCGGGGATCAACCTCCCGGAGCGGCGTATGACCAGCGAGGGGCCGCCTTCCTTAACGACCCGCAGAGCTGACGGCGAAGAAACTGTCAACGCCCGTCTGCGGCGTCCTTGTGCCCGTCTCCGTCCGTGCCGTCCCATCTTCATGGTTCTTGCACTTTTTTTCCTTTTTTTTCTCTACTCCCTCACAGAGAAACGCAGAGTGAAAAAAAGACGGAGAAAAAATGAGAAACACATAATTAGATTGTAAATGTTTCATATTTGCTGACTTCAAAGGGGCGCCACTGAAACGATGGATGGGTTCTGTTTGTGCGCTTGTGCACGCTCAGTTGGCGTCCTAATTGTTTATCCGTGCTCACTCTGCATTGTCATTAGCGGAGGGGGGTGACCGACCCCTCTTTTCAACCGGCGACGCGGCGGTAAAAACACTCGGAAGTTTGGCTTCGCACCGGCGCGGGAAGAGTTCAGCAGAAACAATGTGCCTTAATGTGTTAAAAATGAGTTGTAAAGTGTCGTCACTCAAACTCCCGCTGACATCTGACCGCCGCATTCAAACAGGAAATGACACGCGCGACTGCTCTCGTGCAACAAGTCATTTCTGGTAATTACAGTTATTTGCAACAGCCATCCCAACACACCCATTATACCCGTCTGGAGCGTTTTAGAGAGTATCTGAGTGGAAGTGGGGGGGGGGGCAAAGTTTAAAACCAGGGGTTGTTGAATGGAAAGGCTGAAACATTTATTAATAAGACAATAATATTAACCGTCTATCAACTTTTCCTCTAGAATATTAAAAGGCTAAAGTTGACCTTTGACCTCTGACTTCCTCTCTGGTCCAGCTCAGTTTCTGCAAAGCCTTTGAGCATGCTCATTGTGACAGCTTTACATTTTTTTTTTTTTTTTATTAAGAACTCTGATGAATTATGTTCATGATTTAAAAAAAAAAAGAAAAAGTGGGTTTTAAAGTTGTTTTTGCAGAGCTGAAGCGATGTCATTTAAAAATAACATAATCCATAAGCTGTATAACAAGCAGAGATGTTCGTTCTCTTCCAGCTTTTCTCTCTCGTCTCTGTGCGACACGGCGACGCAACGTCTGTCTGTCCCTGTCCGAATGCAGATCTGCCAACGCGCTCTGAACGCGGGGCTTTGTCCTTTAGCACATTAGCGTTTATCTGCTGGAACAGTTCACAGCCAACCTGCTTCCGTCTAAATTTACAGCTTACAACGAAATCAAAATCTCACTTCTTTATTTAAGGAGATCACAAAGGTGATGACAGGAATCTGTGTGTGCTGCAGTTGAAAAAGTTGTGGTGGTTATTCAGCTTTGATGGAAAATAAGTGTTTGTCTTCTTTATTGGAAGGATTTTCCACGAAAAAATTTACAAAAAAACTAAGAAAACAAACAAACACACACTCCTATGAACAATTTAGAGTCACCACTTAACTTGACATACATGATTTTGGACGAGGAGGGAACCGGAGAACCCGGAAAAAACGTCCAGGATACAAACCAGTAAACTGAGCTGGCCAGGCTTCATTCTAGTTTTCATAAACATTTCTCTTTTCCTTTTTGAGGCATTTTCTAACGTCGTAATGCATTTCAATCTGTGTTCAAAAGGAGCGACATGACTAAAGGTTCCTTTCAGACTTTCAGAAGAAGAGTGCACCAATTAGAGGAACTGAAACTACATTTTGCTTTGATTCCATCTGCAGTAAAACTTAAAATCTTTATCGGGAAAAACGTCCACGTCAATTTATATCTTTCTGCAAAAAAACTAAACAAAAACAAAAATCTGTAGATGGAGCCAACTTCAGCGCTGCTTCATATGTCCCTTCTCAGCATGAACATTCATCAATAAAAGAAAAATAACTCACTGCCATTTAAAGAGTAACTTTACAACTTTACAACTAACATAATTTGGTATTCCCATGAGCCAAGTCACCAAAACTGTTGTACATGTGTAAATCTTAAATATAAGTTGAGTGGAAATAGATCATCTTTCATTTCCATCAGTTCTGATTAGTAGGGGGGGTCATTGCCATTAAAGCGGACATATTAAAATTTCCCTTCAGCTGAAGTGACCGTCAGCTAAACACTCGGCCATTTCACAACCCCGTCAGTTTGTTTGCAGCTCTCTTGGTTTGGATTAGCAGAACCTCGATCAGAAGTGAGCCCCCCATCTCACTCAGTGCAGTTACCTGCACATCTAAATCAAGCTATTGTCAACAATCTAGCTAAGGATTAAACTGGAGTGAATGACAAATCCAAGTGTACATGCGCGAGAAGACGATTGATTATTGGGTGAGGTGTGTTTGACTCCGTGATGCTAGGTGGCGCCACACGCACTTTTGTGTTGGCTTTCTTCCGGTTCCTAATTTGTTGTTCGTCTTCTTTTTCTCCTACTGTGTTGATATTCTAGCTTTTGTGGTGTCGTCACTTCCAGAAGGGGAAGTCCCGGGGCGGTCACTAGCTCGATTGGATTTGGATGCAGTATCTGACACTAACAGCTCGATCTCAGGAGCTTCAGTTCGGTTCCACTACAGCCCGGCTAAGGTGTATACATGGCTTTTAAACATTCAATATCGTTTGGATTAAGTCAACAATTCGACTTTCTTTTAGTGCATGTAAATGTATTGAGTCTCATTCTGCAGTTAGACCCAAGCAGCTGAAATTCAAGTACGCCGTGACCTGATTGCACCATCCGTTCTCCTCCGAACAACAATGGGCTCTTCTGTTGAAGGTAAGGTGAGCTGGATGATGTCACGTTTGTTGATAATTCAACAAAACATGAACAAAAATGCAAAGTGTTCTCCCTAAGAAAACACAGCCCATCATAAACTTTCCCAATTATCTTTGTTCATGCAATTTTTATTTTATAAAATAAAAAAAAGTCATATTTGTCTTAAACATGAAAAAAATAATGCAATTACTCTAGATAATATCACTGATATTTGTCAGTTTCAAGTTATGTCTCAGAACTTAGTGGGTTTGTGGAGGGATATGTTAGGGTGAAACTCTTCATGGCTTTTTAACTATTCACGCTAACCATTGTCTTTGGTTTGTTATTGTGTTATTGCTCAGTAGATTGTATATTTCAAGTCATGTATTATGTTTTTATTATTCATGTCTGAATATTATTCCTAATTTTTCTGCACTCATTAGTGTACCCGTCATCTTCATTTTATATCACAAATGAGGCCGATACGTTTTTTTCTCTAGTTATGCACCAATGACCATGTGTTTGGAAACAAAGGACATGTGAGAGACCAAGATACGTGGCGGCACCGGATTGGATGAAGGGACAAGCCTGAAAGGACCAACCACGGGAGCGACAAAGTCCAAGCCCTCTCTACAGTATAAATGTTTAGGTGCTGGCCATGCGGTGGTCATCTTTGTATTGCATCTGGGGACCGTCAGTGTTTTATCACTTGAGGACTGACCCATGAGCTCATGTATTCTGTATAATAAACGCTTCTGTTGAACTTTGATCAGATCAGTTCCTCCTTCCAATTTTAGTCAGACTTTCTTTGAAAAAAAAACTCTGACATGTACCAACGAATATCTCCTCATCTATAGAATAATTTTAACAAGTTTGAACAAGTTTACATATATATTGATATTATTACCGTTCCCAATCAACATGTTTACCTCAGAACCGTCTGAGATATAAATGGGCTGAATAATGGGGTCCTATAAATTGTCCTCTGGACATGTTTTGGGTTTGTTATGTGCCGGGTCCAAGTGGGACCCAGAAAAGACACTCATTGGGACCAGCATGGAAAACCATCAACAATCCGATATGGACCCCATTTTTCAGCCCTTTTATTATCTCAGCCAACATTAGTCAGTTTTTTTGATAATCTCTATTTTTTTATGATGTAATAAATTCTCACTTATGATACGATTGGATTTGGGAACACGTGAATGGAGACATGGTCTGTTCAGGTGTTTTCAATCGAATCAGTCACATTTGTGCTGTCACGGTGTAGGACTTCTTGGGCGTTGGGGATCTGTTCCCTCGGACCTCCCGTCCTCGCCCGTGAGCACCGGGCTCTCTGACCTTGTTTATGGACTGGTGTTTTTGTGGTCAGCGTGGCTCTCACTTCTCCCTGCGGTCGTGTAAGGAGCGTTGCCACTGGGCTGCAACCCCGGCACACTCCCACCACAGCTGTCAAGCAGCCGATTTCGGAAGCTGTGGATTTATGTCCAGACCACCACAGAGGATTGGAAAGACTGGAAGTCTCACTTTTGGTAAAACTGTTGTCTTAGTTGTGGCAGACGCTATAGTGTTTTGTCTTTAACAGCAGTACGACATGCAGAATGAAAGGTGAAGGTGGATTTGGGCCAGACTGGGTCAGAAATCTTTTATATGCCAATAGTTTAATTGTAAAAATACATTATTTATATGTCTGACAATTCTTTAACTGAAAGAAGCAGTATTTGCATGTCATTGCACTGCACGTTACAATGTAATAACTTGTCTTTTGTAAAATAGTTGAAGGAAACTGATGATGTGAAAATACATTTCTCTTTTGATTAATGCCACCAAAAGCTTTTCATAATCTGGAGAGCATTTCATTTACATAAAGCATTCATTTGAATTAATTTAAAGCATTTCTGAGTAGTGACTCGTATTGTGAATGGAATTGAATTGGAATTTCAATGAACGCGGATGCCCTGAACATTGAACATTGTCCTGAATCTTTCTCTTTCTCTCACACATACTTGCACACACACACACATTTGTATGCGCGCTACCAGCCTTATGATGATGGCTAACACAAGCCGTTTAAACAATCGCCCCAATCCCCCCTTATCTTCAGGAGTTATGGCTCTAAATCTACTCATAATACACAGCTCACTGAGGGTGTAATCCCCGGGAACATCGGGATAAATCCCAGCTATATCCGCTACATGCAGACTAGCGGACAGAGCCAGGGCCATTATTGTGGGACATGAAGAAGTGAGTTGCGTTAATGGCTCGTCTACAGATCCACGCCGAGCCATTAGGGCACCTCCATCCTGGAAATCCTTCTGACCCTCACCATGAAACAGCTGTCCCAAGTCGAAACTTTAAATCCCTCCGCTCTCACATCTTTTCTGCCCTCCTCACCATCCCCACAGAAAGCCGCGAGAGGCAGAGAGACGGGGACCGAGGGAGACAAATACACGATGACAAACCAACCTTGCTCAACCTCTTCTAAAAGTGAAAAACAAATAAGAAAAACAAAGCTGGTAAAATCAACTTGATCTCAACTCTCATTCAAAGTCAACTGTCAGGACAAATGGCTGCCCGCCGCGTGGCTTACGGCGTCTGCAGAGCACCCTTGTCTTATTAAAAACACTGACGTGTGGGGGAATAAGTGGGCTTTTTAATCTTGGAGCGAAGAATAAGTGACGAAGCGGTCAAATTAGAAATGCAAACTGGAGGACTGGCTCTTCCTTCTCTGTTCATTCTTCTCCTCGTGCTTGCCTCCCTGCCCTCCTCTCCCAGGCCTGAGCGGGCGGCCAACATCTCAGAGTCGGGACGGGATAATCGAGGCCCCTGGGCTGCTTGGCTGGCGACGGTTTCCTAGTCTGAAGGGGTCAGCGCTGGGCTGCCTGAGAAACTGGCAGCCATTGGGGCTCCAAGGGGAATGTTTTTCAGGAAAAAAAAATAAGTGGGGGGGTTTGGTATCTTGTGGCTGATTGGCATGGAGCGGACACCGACGGTTTCCAAATACTGTTGTTCCTGCCAGGGCCCGCTGAGCTCTTAACGCATTACACCACATACAGGAAAAGACCAGAGTCTCTCCGAGCCCGGAGCCATAAACCCCTTGAGAAATTCATAAGAAAACTATAGGGTGCTTCATTTATTTAGTAATGTTTTACAACTTTCAATACTCTAAACAATTACATGTTGCCACTGTTGTCTGCCTGGAGACAACAGTCTTTATGAATGTTATAATAATGGTGTTTATATATTTCTTTGTATCTTTGAGCTCCAAAACTTAAAGTTACAAATAATATTTGTGAATTTGGTCCCAAATTAATTTCATCCTGCATCTTAAAGCAGGAAGCAGACTAAACATGTGCACACAAAGACCTGAGCTGACTTTTGATGGTGAAAATGACACTAATATAGGCAGAATAATTGTTTGTTTTGCCCTACTGAATACATCCCTGGGAAATATAAATAGACGCTTATACTATAATGCTACTCTGTTATTTGTAAAAGTCGAGCATCAAAGCAGGTTTTTAACTATGTGACATTTTGCTCTTGAAGTTAACACAATTTTCTGAGAAAAAAAATTGAAATTGAAATTTGTTTGAAATTCTCTTGTCAATCCAGACAATCCAGAAATATAAAGTACAAAAGCTCCCTGTTTAACCATATCAGGGGTCGGAGTCAGCCACTAGACTTGACTCCACCTCTTCTCCTGCAGGTTCTACCGTTTCTGAAACTCCTCTACTCTATCTCCGCTACAAATCTGACCCTTACACTGACATATTTTCAGCCCCCAAACAAGACTACAAGACTTTTTACATTGGAGACACACAAACAAATATTTTCCAGCACAAAAAATGATTTTTGATATAATATTTTCCCTTTAAAAAAAAAAAGTATTAGTAAAAGTATTCAAAAATATTATATCCCCTTAAGGATGCATTACACCCTTGGGGTTGGTCTTGATATATACGTGTGTGTGCGTGCATATACACACACACACATACACACACATATAAAGTCTAATTTAATTAATTAATAATTAACAGTTAATTGATTGTCCTGTTTGAAAATAATTTTCTGAGATGAATCAGTTGCCATCAAAAATTTCCTTAACTTATTTTTTTATTGTTTTCAATTGTTCTTATTTATCCTAATTTTTATCTTTTATTTGCTGTAAAACACATTGTATGCGCACTATTAGCTTTATGATATTTAATTGCCGTAAGGTGCTATATAAATAAAGTACACTACATTACATTAACCAGCAGAGTTTAGTAAATTGTTTAAGCTGTTCTGATACTTTTATTAATAACAAAATAGGAAACCTTAGAACTGAAAGACTGTCAATTCATTTATTTAAAATGCTATATTTGTTGTTTGTGTGAGAAACAATTTAACTATCTCCCTAAGGGTGACAAAGCACAAATGTGGCTTTTTAGACATGACGCAGTGCACTAGAGGTGGAAAATGGTGAAAAGAAATGAATCAAGAACTAAAATATTTGTAGGTAGTGTTAGTAGGACTCAGAGCTGATCTCTCATCAGGTTTGTGTCGA
This sequence comes from Cololabis saira, assembly GCF_033807715.1. Lineage (NCBI taxonomy): Eukaryota > Metazoa > Chordata > Actinopteri > Beloniformes > Belonidae > Cololabis > Cololabis saira. Next base: position 24,962,540 of record NC_084609.1, read on the forward strand.
TAAAACATGTTAGTGTTTGAGTATAATCAGTTTTTAAGTAGCCTTTGATGCTCAACACTCTCACTGCCGAGTTGATGGTCTCATCCGATCAATTAAAATACTGTAACTGCATGGCAGCGATCCCGTTCTCAGTGTGTGTGTGTGTGTGTGTGTGTGTGTGTGTGTGTGTGTGTGTGTGTGTGTGTGTGTGTGTGTGTGTGTGTGTGAAGCACAGGACCGTAAAGCTCAAATGGATGCATTTCCATACTGAAGCCATAAATTAAATGCTGAAGCATTTCAATATGGTTTGCAAAGGGTCAAAAGCATACTTAATTAATTGCATTTCTGGGTGTCGTGTCGCCAGCTGAACGTGTTATGTAAGTCTCCTGCGCCCTCACATGCTCACCCTCAGTACATCACCACATCACAGAGGATAGCTCTGTTTATTCCAACATGTGGAGGCGTTGGTACGCTCCTAAAGCCTTCAGGTGTGTGTTAACACAATGCAAAGGAGGACAGACCAAAGCAATGATTTTAGAGAGCCAAGTGTTGCTGCTTTTTGAGAAGGAAAAGATCATAAGACGTTTTCAGACACTCTGCAGTCCACCATAGTGGAGCTCATGTGAGACAGCCCGTCGTCCCAGGAGTACCTGGCTGTATTTACTTCTTCACACAGTGACCATGCATTCAGGTGTAGGCACCAGTCGAGCAGATTGGGCTTTGCTAAATTGCTGCATCACGTTTCCACGTTACAGACCTAGCCTTCTGTCGTGGCATTGCTGAACTGCAGATACTGCAGAGTGTATTTCCAAAGCTTCCGTCTTTAGTACCTGCCAGTATCCGACATGTTTTCTACACACTAAAACAATGGCGAAGGTTAAGATGTTGCTGATGAGGTAAATATGAATACTAAAATATTTTGCCCAGGTATTTTGCTGAGAACTGCCTCCCTGATTCTTATCTCCCACCTGAGACTAAACAACAGGCTGCAACTGTATTTAGAAATGCAATTAAAAATTCTCTAGAGGTGCAACATGAGATGTGCTTGTTATGAATCAAAATGTTAGTTCCTCACGCTCCGCACATGCGACACACAACGCTGCCAGTGTGAGGCCTTAGGTTTTGTTGAACAAACATTCACCAAATCATTTCATATCCTTTTTTTCTATAATGAAAGTGGCACAAAGGAAGGGTTTAGCTACTTTCATCGCTGGTGACGTTTGACGTAAAGTGATGTGCAGTAATTGCAGGAAACGACTGGGACAGAAGTCCAAAGTTACCTTGGCTGCTTGTTTCTGTTTGTTTGTTTGTTATTTTTTGCAAATTGCAGGGATGGGAGACTTCCAAAAAAACCAAAGAACACTTCCTAAAAGATATCTAATATTTCTTAAATTGAAATTAAAACAGATATTTTTACATAAAAAACTCCTTTCTGCTGCTTTAAGTCATGATCTGTAAAGAGTTTACTTTCTTTTTCACAACTGTATATCTACTTAATGAATTAAATGTCTATTATTTTATTTGAAAAAATAAATACACATGGTAAACTGACCTCATAGAGATCACTAAAATAAAATATGCATACAGACAATTTGGGTAACTTAATGCAAATATAATGCGCTCTGTTTATGTGTTTTCCCAAGATTAGGGGTGCGTTCCTGACTCCCACAATCCCCTACAACATGATGCTTTCTGCCGTGAAGCAGTTGCAGGTTAATTTCATTTAAAGACATCAGACAAATCTGTGAAGTAATGTCCATATTAGCTCCATCTATAACTGTGTTCACATCTTCTCATATGTACCTACTCCCTCTGCAAGAGCATCTATATCAGGACACCAAAGGTCTTTAGTAGAAGATCCTTAAGTCGTACTTGTGTCCCACCTCTTAACCCCTGTATCTTACTCCTCATCCTCCACCTCGTCGCTCCTCCCTTGTCCCTCTGTTTTCTGGTATTACCACATCCCTGATCCGACCCGCCTCACTCGCAGCCTGTTGTACCTCCCGTCTCTTCTCATGCGTTCATCACTGGCCCTTGTTCTGTTAATCCCCGAGGGTTTTGTTTATTTGTGTTGGAGCTGCTGTTACAGCTTGAGACTGACCCCACCTATTTTCTCACCAGTCATTTGAACAGCAGGGCTGCTTTGCAGCTACTCCGCCAATTAACATTCCATTAGCATAATATTTGCATGTGAGCATTAGGGTGTTGATGGGGGAGAGAAAATAACAGTTTTTACAGGCTTCCTTCTTTTTTTTTATGCCTCACAAAATATATATATTTTGTGGAATGACGTTAACGCGCCCACGGCTTTCTTTACCTTTGCGGTAATTTGATGTGGTGTTTGGCAAACGCTGTCATGTTTTCAAGTTAACTGTGAAAAGTTATGCCTACCACCTCCACGCTAACGTCTGACGCTCACTCCAATCACTAAAATGTCTTATGTCATGATTATATTTTTCCAAAATGTCAACGTTTGCCCCTCCTTATCGAGCTTGAGAGAAACAACCGTAAACAGCGATGTAAATGCAGGTTTCACTGCATGGGCATTAACACAGAGAAGTCAATCGGTACAGAACACCAGTTGCTAGGTGACCAAAATGCTTTCCAGAAAGTGGTCAGAAAACATTTACTACTTTTTTTTTTTCAGGTTTGGGCTTGAATATATTCTGTCTTTCCACATCTACTGAAAAAAACTGTGGCTATAGATGCACGAATGAGGAGGAGTTGCTGCAGAAAAGAAGGGTGCGGCTCCACAATACCCTCAACCACAGTTAGGAGAGCTGCAGCTGCACACCGACCATTATTTTTGGTGTATTTTAGGCTGAATCGGGAGAACTGGAGATAGAAGCACTCAGATTCATAAAACTGTGGCAGAAAGGAACATTTTACCTTTAAAGTAGAAAAAAAATCGGTCTACTGATTTCTGGCTGTTAACCTGAAGTCTTATAGATTACTTATTTGTTATAAAGGTTTTCTTTTATATTAAGTTACACTACATTTAGCAGATGCTTTTATCAAAAGTGACTTACAACAGAGGAAAACAATCAAGCCACAATAACATAGTAGATCAAAAAGTAAGTGCAGTTAAATCCTCATTCAAATAAGTGCAACTACGCCACATTCAAGTGCAGTTTAGTCGAAGTTGAAGAGAGAAGGACGTCTTAAAAGTCATATTTCTATATCTCAAGTTGAAAATTCTCAAAATCAGCTTCTCTCTTAGTTCTCTGTCAGGTTTTTTATAATTGCTGTCCCAAAGTGAAAACTGTCTTAACTTCGTCGCGGGACAGAAAGCGCGGAGCTGAGTGCAGCTGCAGCTAGTCATTAGATCTCTGATCCACTTCATTTTAACAGAAGTGGTCTCTAACCACTGATTGTCCAAACGTAGAGAAATGGACTTAACAAACAAGCCTGGTAGGTGGTTGGAAGTCCTCGCCTAATCTTAGTCATCACAAGTTAATTTATCTTAGTTTAGCTCAGTCTAATCCATGATGCTAACCGACATTAGTTTGCATTCATTCAAATGTCACCACCAAAGTAAAACCAGAGGAAAGAACTGCCAGAGTTGAAGTAAGGACCGATATGGCTGGAGTTTCCGTGCCCTTCGGTTGGAGCTCTGCTGGAACCACCGCGCTCATTTGGAAGCTAGCCGCGCGGCTACCTGCTCTCCAGCTACCTAGCTGCTCCCCGGTTGGCCTGGATTCATCGCCGGGTTGGGCCCGAGCCACCGTCCTCCCTGGAAGGTCCAGAGATGAAGGTGGCTCGGTCGGGGGCTGAGGTGGCTCGGCTGGTGCAGCTGGCGGCGTTAGCTGCTGCCAGAGCTCGCGGCCAGCGAGTCACCGGCCGTCCTTCGCCCAGGACTGTCTGGTGGCCTTCAGACCAGGACAAGGGCGGCTAGCGCTGGAGCTGCACCACACTCGCCCCAGGAACCTTCCGGGCCGACCCAAACCCGGCTGTGGCTGTCAGTTAATAGGAACACCTCCATAACAAGCCACGTTGTATATGAAATAAGAAGGATTCAGCTAATTTACTTTACACCTCAAAAGTCACGTTCAACAAAAGTGCTGTCTAGCAAAAGCGATGACAGCTAGACGTTAGACACCAAAGACTGCAGGGCAGCTGTTATCCATTAAAATACGCCCCTAATTAAGCTTTAATTATAAGTCGAATATAATTTTTACTGATGTAGTATATAAAAATTCCCTTTCCACGTCCATATGGCAATGAGGACGGAAATTAGCAGGAGGCTATAAACATTTATTTTTCCTGTACAGTTGGACATTTCCAGTCCTTTGACACCCAAACCCAGAACAGGGGCTGATTCACCGGCTTCCTGCAACAACGCCAGTGAAATTACTGCAATAACCTTATATTAGAAATGTTTTGATAGCACAAGCCTTTGCAGCGTTACGGTACTGCATGGTGCGCTTGTATCTGGCTCACAAAACAAGACTCGATGTTAGAGGGTTAACATGGGGGTGAGTGGAAATTAGCTTAAGTTGGGAGCTACTTCTTGTGGTCATTTGAGGAATTGCGTGTTTTGGCACTTCCGCATTCGCATCAGTTTGAACCCTTGCAGATTTCAACCAAGTCTGTCTTTGCAACAGAATCCAACGATTTAGTCACATGACATCCCAAGTCAAAAGCTCTGCTTCTCTAGAGATTTTTAAAAGAAATGTATCATCTCATTTAATTCACATTTAAAAAATGTCACAAGTTTTCTTTGTTGATTTTTTATTTTTATTTTTTGTGTGTTGATGATCTGTAACTACTGTATGTAGTCTAACCTTCTTTGTTTTTTGTTTATAGTCTTCGTCTTGTTGTGTTTTTGTTTTTGATTTTTTGTAATTACTGTTCTACTTCCTAAATTGAGGGGAGGTTTCGCTGCATAAGCCTGTTGGCTTTTTGACCTCTCCTGTCACATTTGTTTTACTATTTTGATTGCAAGTGTTACTTTTATTGTGTGCAAACTAATAAACTAATAAAAATATAATAAAAGTTATTTACAGTGCATAAATATAATTTCCCTTTGGCTACTACTAAAGTATTATTCAATTCAATTCAGCTCCTCCATTAATTGTATGTAAGACATCTCGGATCGCTGAGGTCAAAGGTTGAGGAAACCAGAGTTGAACATTTTTTATTTAAGCAGCCAGTTTTATGAATGAGAGAAAAAAATCGGTTTCATTTCATTGACCGTAGCAGGAACACGCAGGAACACGCAGGAATAAATAGTGGAATGAACTAATTCACACATTTTGATGAAGTCAGGCAGGACCGGGGAGAAAGTAGGCCAGCTGCCACCGTCGTTGATGACGGCGGTTCACGAGACCCCGGAGTAGCGACGTGTCAGCGGTGCAGAACCAGGTTCCTGACGGGGATCAGGGGATCAGCCCGCGGACCTCGCTGCTCTGCCGCGTTCCACGCCTGTCCCTCAACACCGCTCTGATCTGTCACTTTGGCCCGTCGCTCAAACGCAGAAGTTGCTTTTGTTGTTTTGCTCCCTGACAGTCTCTTCTCCCTCATACCGAAGAGTTTGTTCACTAATCCCACAGATAATAAAGTACCTCGGTGGCCTTTTGCCAGATATGATTGAAAAGTGCCCTTAAGATACCAGATGCTTGCGTGTCGCTATAATACTCTATTTTTATAGTGTGAGAGTAGACACTCTGATATGGGATTATTCTTGAACCCTTAATGCATCAGTCACCTAATATTAATGGCCAGACACATGGAGCATCTTCTCCATGATATATTTGAGGAGAGAGAGAGGAAAAAGCCGCTCAAGTATCATTTCCACGGCACGTCTGTGGTTGCCTCTTTGGGTTTTAGTGATGCTGCAGTTTGCGTATACATTAGTATGTTAGACTGGGGATTAGCAGCGCTGCCAGAATCAAAGATGAAAGAAAAAGAAACAGTGCGAGTAGATAAACACACATTTGTACTAATATCTGGGTTTCAGGCTAGAATTAATACATTTGAGATGTGTTTTAACAACTCTGTTTGCTTCTAGGAGCTGCTAGGGAACAAAGCATTTTCAAAAATATAAAAAATTACAATAAATAGTGCCTTTTTTGTGTGTGTGTGTGTGCATAAACTGTGTTTGTTTTGGCTGCTCAGCAAATCCCAACCTGGGAAGTAATTAAAAGGAGTTGTGCATATTGTCTGCAGAAGTGGCTTCTTCCAATTTTTAATTTGCTAAATCTTATCAGTAATATATGATGGATAAAATATTTGCAGATTAATCAAAAAGAATGATAGAATGAAGGATTTTGCTCTAGTCTTCATGAGTGTGTGTAGTCCTACCTCTTGCATTGTGCATTTTCCCGGGTTTAAATGCAGTTTTATAGATGTAATATCTAGGAGGCCTGTTGGCCCCGACCGCTGTGCTGCACTCAGCTCTGCAGCAGCTCTTGTCTCCGTATAATCCGTCTCCTCATGAATACATTAACGGCGGAGCCTAAAACTCAGTTTAGCTGGCGGCTCAGCGTCGCAGCACATCCTATTACCGACTTTAAATCATTAATGTGACATCGTTTTCACTCAATTTCCAAACACCCACGGTTGCGAACGACACATTTCGCGGTGCCGATGCAGGGGCAGGGAGAAGGCCGCTCTCGGAGTCGCACAGTCGACCTGGCGAATGTGCACGGTTTTTTAAACACAAGAAAAAAATAAAGTTTGAGGAATAGAAATTATGTTAAAAATATGCACCGGGAAAAAAAACTAAAAGCACACACAGGCATTCAGATGTAAATATGTGTCCATTGTGATAATTTTCCCTCTTTGTTCCGCACTATTTTGATGGAAATAGCCAGTGGATAAACACGATTTAAGCTGAGCTGACTCCTACGGTCCACCTCAGGGTGTGTGAGATTTAATCTGAGTCTAGCCACTGTTTGCTTCCTCCAGCATCTGGCGTACTGCTGACAATAAAGGAAAGATCCGAACCTCCCTTCCTGCTCCTCAGCTATTCACGAATAAACCTTTTCTCAGGTTCTTTCCTCCAGGCTGCCTCTGAAAAATTCACAATGCCCGGAGAACAACTAAGTCCCGCACTTACCGTAGGAGTGGTGGATCTCCCCCCAATCTGCCTCTTTATTGCATCAAAAGTGTTTTTTTTTCTAATGTGTGTGTGTGTGTGTGTGTGTTTGAAGTTATGGTAATTAGCAAAGCATGTGAAATCCTCTCCTCGGAGTGCATTTAACTGTTTTTATGTGCGGCGTTGGCCCGGCTGTGGGGGTTGACGGTGGCAGAACATGCAGGCACAGATGGGGACAGCAGTTTCACGGCCCGCTGAGTGAGGTTCTGTGTTTTTAACCCCTGAAAGTGGAGCCACGAGCATCCTCCACATCCATAAGCAGCATTAATTAAAGATTCGCAGGACAGGCAGCCGCCATCCGGCGCTTCTGACGGGGACTCTGGGAGACGGTGACAAACATTTTGTTGGGTTTTTTTTTTTCCTTCCATCTGACTCACACATGAGCTCTCACGTGTTTCACCCCCTCTCGTCCTCATGCCCCTTGTTGTGTTTAATTAGGTCATCAGGTCGCTAACAGGCCGGGATTGTTCTCCACGCCTCGCAGCTGGGCCTCTGATTGGAGGGATGAGAAGGTGGATTTATGAAGATGATTGAATCATTTATCTGATGACTGACGGGCCGCGCTGCTTCCCTGAAGACGTGGCTCACACTGGCTTCTCACCACCAATTCCCCGCACCGACGGATGTTTGCAGGACCGGGGAGACGCGTCGGAGGAAAGAAAGGACCAGGACCAGTACAAGTTTTACTGAACACATCGCTGTCTTTATTAGAGCCTTGTCTGGCAGTAATACTGAAAAAAAGTGAACTCAGAACAGATGGTGGTGGCAGCCCACGGCTTTTTTTTTTGTGGTTTTTTTTCCTGTTTTTCTTTATTTCTTTGATATTTTTCTTTATTTTTTTGTGAGAGCGCTGCGACTCTTTTCTGTGGCATGGATAACATCAATAAAAGAGACAGTAGGGAGAGAAAAAAAAAAGAAATATACAACTTATATTACACTGTGTTATGAACAAAATATAAATCTATAACTCTATGTTATATTTACATAATTATCTTTCTTGATTTTTCAAGTTGAGATGGTAAGATATTTTTTTTTGTTTACTTGTAATAATTCCTACTTTGTTTTGAGCTCCACTCATGACTTTGATTGTCTTAAATAATATCATCGTTTTCATTGTCTTGACACGGGGACGGACCTCGCCAGCAGGGATGGCCGGCGTGTCGGCGTCGACCTCCTGACACCGTCAGAGTAAAGATCAGCCCCCCCTTCTCTCCAGCATCGGGTTCAACAATGTCGTGACAACAAGAGTGACTTTACAGCACAGTTAAGACCCAGAAGCTCTTCACGGTGTGCGGCAGGTAGCGAACGTCTATGGCGAGAAAGATTGTGGGGATCGCTACGTGACGCCACACCTGCAGAGTAGTCATGGCTCCCGTAGCAACGCGTGGAGCTAAAACAAAGCGAAGGGCTCCTGATGAGAGGTTAAAGATACGGTCGTCCCGCCTCACACACACTCACACACACACACACACACACACACGTACGTACAAACACGCTCACATGTACACAGTGGAACACCTTTGGTCGATCGGTAAACACTGCTTTTCCCGTGACTGAAGAAGAAAACCGCCGCCGTCACAGAAACATCAAAGGTATGTACAGGATCTCGGAGCAGAAACGGGGACAGCATAGGATTCGTTTGGTTGTCTGGATAATCTCTTCGTTTGAAATGTGTGTGCGTGAGTGATTGTGTCCGTGCACGTAGGTTGGTGTGAGGATCCGGGCCCGAGATGTTCCACTGTGTCCGGCTGAGGCGGCCGAGCTGGTGAACGGGGGGTCGTGGGGGGGGGGGTCTCTTTGTTCACAGAAAACAGTTTCAAAAGTGAGCCGACTGCTTTCCAGAGAAATTAAAAACTAAAAAAACAACTCAAATAAAAGAGAGGAAACCTTCACATTATACATGGTGATAATCATTACAAATAAAATTAGAATAACATTTAATAATAATAATAATAATAATAAAAAAAAAACAAAATAAAATCATGTTCTTCTTTTTTCTCTGACCGCACAGAGTCCGAGTGCTTCTTAGAAATGGGTTTGGACGTGAAGAAGAAGGTCTTCAGCTCGGAGGAGGGCGAGCGTCAAGTCTGTCAGTCCAGCTCGCTGGCCTGACTCCGCCCGCCCGGCCGTCCGCGGGATTAATACAAAACAAACGCGTCGAAAACAAACAAACGAACAAACAAAGCAAGGTAAAATGACAACTTCAGTTTAGAGCTAAATAACTACCAGCTAAATAGAATAATGCTTCATCGACTGTTTCTTATAGTCATAAAAACCCAATAAAGAGGAGAAAAAATAAATTATACTGTACATAACTTACTAAACTTAGGAAACGCTGACCATCCTTATAATTATTGTTAATAATATTATTAGACTAGAGGCAGTTTGAAGAGAAATAATAATAATAAAAAAAATAAAACAGTATTCAAATACGAACAGAAACACTGACTGGCTGACTTCACCCCGGCTCCGCCCACTGGGCCACGCCCACTACTAGGCCACGCCCCCTGGGTTACAGCAGGACGACGTTGATTGGAGGAGCAGGAAAACACTGAAGGACAGAGCAACGAGCGAGTGTGTGTTTGTGTGTGTTGCAGTCAACATCAGCAGCACACGTAGCCCGTCTTTCTGGACATCTTTCTTTTTTTTTTTTTGCACTTACAAAGAATAAATAAGCGCCAAACGCCCAATAACTGAGAACACACACACACACACACGCACACACAGACACGCTGTGGGATGCTTTCAGGCGCACTCGTGCCGATTGTTTGGCCCGGGATGGGACCAGGTCAGGAGGGACGGAGCGAGAGGGAAAACTCGTGGATTGTCTCACAAACACAGTGCTTTCGTTTCTGCTCCAGGACGCAGAGGAGACCCCCCCCACTCCCCCCCATTACCCCCCCACCCCTACACCCCCTCTCTACCTCCCTGAAAACAGGCCTGTGCACCGGTCGCTTCTGCACCGGGCCGTCCCACCGGACTCCAAACATGGGGCGCAAAGAACAAAAACAACAACAAAGAACAAAAAAAAAGGGAGAGAAACGGGGGAAACAGCTGACAGCACACTGCGAGGCTGAAGAGAAGATATCTTTTTTTTTTTCTGTTAAAAATAAACGTCTGATGTCTTTTAGGTGCTTTACAACAAAAGGAGGAAAAAAGAAAAGTCTCTTTTTTCTATTATTATTCAAACTTGTAGCACAAAAACAACAAATCACATTCACAAGCCACTTATTGGCACCGTGTACCTGAGTGAGAATATTATAGAACCAGAACAAAAAAAAAAAAGCTGTTTTTTTTCTTCGTTTTTTTTAAAAGAGCGTCTTGATAATAAACAGGTCCGCCGTCTTAAAGTGTCGTCTGTAAGCCCGTGACAGGTCCTCTGGTAAAATGTCTCCTTTTTCTACAAACAGGGTTAAAATCTTGCTCTCTAAGAGGGTTTTCAGTTCTTTTCTCCGTCTCTCCTCACGTTCCTCCCCTCTTAGTCGCAGTAGTACGTGGGTATTCCTCCGGGAGCGTGGGGCCCGGCTCGGCCCGGTCCTCCTCCGGGACTCCAGCATGTGTAACAGTCAGTGTGAGTGACAGCTCCTGTGCTTCCGTTGATTGGTCAGATGCTGGTATCGGGCTCCGGTGGGAGGCGTCTCGGCTCTGTGGAGAGTCCGTGTTAATTGGGGGGAGGGGCTTAGGGGGCAGGAGGCGGGGCTAGGTGGACGTCAAGGTGATTGGCAAAAGAGAAAGTTTTCTTCCTGATTGGTGGGGGGGTGGGGGGGTCGGTGAGGGTGATCAGCAGTGATGGGCCCGTCCTATTGGGCGATATGGTTCTCATTGTCGCTGGTGTAGTCGGCCTCCTCGTCCTCGTAGTCAAAGTCCTCGTACACGTCTCCGTTGCTGTCGTCTAGCCGCAGCTCCTCCTCCTTGATCCGGGGCTCGTCCCCCTTCAGGCCGGGCATCTGGGGGTGTTGGTGGTGGGTGGGGTTGGGCTCGGGGCTGCTGGACATGCTGGAGTGCTCGGAGGGCATCTGGGGGGACGGCATGCCGGCCATGGAGAGGGCGCCGGGGTAGACCACGCCGGCGGAGGACAGGGGCAGCTGGCCCTGCTGCCTGCAGGAGACAAGACAACACACATCAGCACATGAGCCGCATCTCTCCAGCTCCCTCACACATCCATCCACCCAGCTCCTCCTCATCTAGCTAGGACGGTTCTGATCCTGCTCTGACCACAGGCCTTGACGGGATATTTGGACGAGCAAATATCACACAAATTACACTAATCGTTTTATTTTTCTTCCATTCTGTGAATGTGTTTTTAGAGACATGAAAACTGCGCATATCTGAGGGGGATTTCTTTTTTTACATTTTAATTATCTATCTTTAAATATACTATCTTTTAATCATTTTCTAACTCCCGAAGCTTGTGGCGAGAACCAACGGCCTGGGAACCAACGCGTACCTCTGTTTTTTTTCTTTAAGAACGAAAAGCAACAAAAACGACACAAAAAGATTAAACAGATTGTTTTTCAAGCGAGTAAGCGCGTGGTTAAGGAAAAAGAAATCATTAGAATAAGAGAAAAGGAGATTTTTGAAAGCAGACATGAACTAAAAGATAAAATTCTCTGGAATCTTATTATTTTCTTTTTTGTTAATTTATATTTTATTTTTATCTTTTAAATAACAATCAATTAAAAGCGTTCACACCCCACGCTGAAGTACTGTCTCATCTCCTGCCTGCGGGACCTCATGATGGCCTTGTACTCGCCGATGCGCAGCTTCTTGCCGTCCACCAGGCAGGTGCGTTTGGGCCGCGGCTTGTACTTGTAGTCCGGGTACTTCTCCAGGTGCTGCTTGCTGAGCCGGGCCTGCTCCTCGTAGTACGGCTGCTTCTCCAGGTTGGTCATGGCTTTCCAGCGCGAGCCTGGGGACAGAAGGGACGCGTCGTTACCGGGGCGACTACAGCCAAACCCGTGTATGGGTGACGTCATCGCGGCATATTCATCAAGAATTCATCTTAAACGGCGCATGAAATTGATTTGTTTTAAACAAATTGCTCTAAAATCAAGAAATTGTGACTTAATAAAAAAAACAAATATTATTAAACCATCTCAATTTGTAAAGTAGTGATAATAGTTAATAAACTTGAAAATGTGCAATAAAAACATCTGAATCTTTTAACATACAGGAAGTAAATCCTCTTACTTTACTGTTACTCTCACCGTCAGCATCTCTACATGCACAAAAATATGAAATACTGAAACTGATGGAAAAATGCAGCAGCGTTGTTTATTGTGACTTGAAACACATTCAAGAGTGTTTGATCGTTGCTAAATCCAACGGTTCAGTATAACTCGGTTAGGTGACGAAGTCAGACCTTGCATAGGTTCTGAGTGGGTTTTCTAAAAAAGCTGCACATTTATTAAGTCACAATTTCTGAATTTAAACTAAAAAAAAAAGGTATTTTTCAAACTTGTACATTTGACTGAATTAACCTTAATTAATTCAGTAAAAAAAACTTCATAAACTCATCAATATTTAAGTTTATAAGTGCAGAAATGTTCTTGGACATATTCCTGGAATTTTTTTAAACATTTTTTTTTACCCCTGAAATGGATCTTATACGACGTCCTACACATCAACCCTGCTGAGTGATGAACAAATGTCTGCACTGCACGCATAACACCACATCTTAATATTCACACAAACACACACACACACACACACAGTCTCCTGCTAAAAGTGCCAACCAGAAGAGGAGGGTTAATGAGCAGCGCCAGCGGGACGACAGGTACTCATCTCAGCTAACGAGGACTTCACTTAACCTTCTGTCATCTCTCCGCTCAGTTCCTGCTCGCGGATCCGTGCTGTCGGCCCGCTGCGTGCTCGCGTGTGTGTGTAAGTGTGTGTGTGTGGGGGTGTAATCTCCAGCATGCTCTCCTCCGCGTGTGCGCGTCTCATATCTGGTCTGCATTTGCGATGGACTACTGTATGTTTAATGGGTAAAAGCTGTCAGCTGTTTTTCTCCCTCTCCGCTCTTTCTCTCCCTGTGTTCTGCAATCTGTTAGCAATCGAGAGAGAGGAGGCTTATTAAAACCAGATTTCCCTGTGTTATAAAACGCTTAGGAGCTCTTTAAAATGTCAGGGCCGATCCCGGCGGTCTGGGGGAAATGTCAGGCGGCCTCGCGCTGCTTGTTTAATGCATAATGAATTACATCATCATTTGTCGGAAGTGTGCTCTCTCCCAGCTGTTCATTAATGCTCGCTCGTGCAACGATCACTATTTGACTATGTTGTGTTTGTTTGAGGGTGTCAAAAAGAAAAAGAAGAGGAGAAATTACCGAGGATCTTGCTGATGTTGGAGTTGTGCATGTCCGGGAAGGCCTGCAGGATCTTCCGCCTCTCGTCTTTAGCCCAAACCATGAAGGCGTTCATCGGCCGCTTGATGTGCGGCTCGCTGGCGCTGCGACCCCGAGACTCTCGGAATATCCTGGAGTCCGACACGCTGGGGGAGCCTGGGGGGGGCGGGGAGCATCAGTGTTACAAGCTCCGGCTCAGAGGCAGCGTGTGTGTGTGTGTGTGTGTGTGTGTGTGTGTGTGTGTGTGTGTGTGTGTGTGTGTGTGTGTGTGTGTGTGTGTGTGTGTGTGTGTGTGTGTGTGTGTGCTCTCCTACCGTCAGAGTCGCCGCTCATGGTGAAGTCCAGCATGGCGTGGCTGAACTTGTCCTCGGCCTGCTGCTTCAGCTGCTGACTCAAACTCTCCAAGGCAGCTTTGTCCTGAGCAACACAAACAGTTCACAGATGCAGCCGGTCAGGGACTGAGTCACGTCACGGAAACATGAATGAACCACAAAAAATAAAAGAGAATGAAGCTAAAAACTGTTGACTGATGCACAGCGACTCCCATCTACCCCGAGCAGATGTGACAAGTCTTTACCGACTCTTAAAGCATTTGAACGTCTTATTTCAGGGATGAAAGACTCATTTATTAGATCTGAAAATAAGAGGAAACAAACTCCGGTGGAGATCTAGCAGAGATGTTAATGTTAACATCTGCGTTTCCACGTGAGAGTGCCGCTCACATCCGGCCCGGCTCGGATGCGGGTTCGCTGCATATTATTAAACGTGTGTGCAGCAGCAGCTCCTGGCAGCCACCTGCGCGAGTGTGGCGGCGTGCCTCTCTCTCGCAGAGGCCCCCGAGGGTCGACGCATTAGAGAGAGGGAGAGGGGGGGAGAGCGGCGCGGACGCGAGCGAGGCCACGCCGCGCGGCCCCCTGGGTATTTATTACAACCAATAAAAGGCTGATTTACTGAGCATTTACATGCTTAATGCAAACAGCCGGTGCACTCTGCGCCCAGAACTTGACTGCGGACGGACGCGCGCACAAAACACACACACGCACACGCACACACGCACACACACACACACACACACGTGTGTGCCGTGCTTCGCCAGCTCCGGCGTTTTACAGTTTAATTACACGATTAGGAGCGCTACCCAAAACACCGCCGCCGTCTTCTGCAACAGGCTTCCAGAGAGTGTCCCCCCCTCCATTTACGGGCGACCCCAGCGAGCCGGCTGGCTGCGTGGGGGGGTTAGGGGGGGGCGGGACGGTAATGAGATGCATTTTCTACGTTTTAGTCCAGTTTAATTGTCAGAGATCATTTCCACCCCAGACTGGAATAAATAGATGGGAAGAAAAAAAAAGAAATATACGCCTTTTTTCTTTTTAAAAAGTACTTTATTTGTTATTTATTATGTTGTTGTTTTTTAAATGTATAATAACCTTCAGTGAAATATTTGAATCAGAAATAGTTTAGGTGAAAATTCCCTCCTCGTTCCAGAGAAAGAGACCGCAAAGCATGTCTCACTCTTAGATGTTAAGATTAAATATGCCGTTTCAAAAGGCTTTTAAGCAGCGCGCGTGTGTGTGTGTGTGTGTGTGTGTGTGTGTGTGTGTGTGTGTGTGTGTGTCTGTAGCGGCGATGAACAGGCCGACAGTGGATGACAGCCCAGTCTGACGCTAAGCCCCGGTACAGTACAAGAGTAAAGTGGATTGAATGGCTGACACTGGAGCCAAGACACAAAGTAGTGACAAAACTAATCCTCCGAGTGTGTCAGAGATGACACCGCCGCTGCATCCCGGCGCGCCGAGACCGCCGGCTGCACACAAAGGAGAGGGAAAGAGAAAAGGAAAGAAAGAAAGGGCCGGAGAAGCAGGAGTCGGGGTGAGAGCGCGGGGCTTCGGAGGATGCGGAGGAGACGGATGCGCTATTTCATCGGCGCGGCGAATGTTCAGGGCATCGTTTTTATCATCGTTTCTTTTTTCCAAAAGGAGAAAAAAATAAAAAAAAATACTTCCTTAAATATTCTGAATAACTGATAATTTCTGAAGTTTCACAGAAAACTTTAACATCAAATAGATTTATTGTAAAAAATCCTGATTTCACAGCATTTATTCAGTCAAAGGTTTTATATTTATAATAAATGTTAAATGTGCTGCAGAAAAACAGCTTTTCCTGCTGATTCCTCACTTCTCGGAGGATTTGTTCACGTTGCCAACCTTCCCCCAATGTGCACACCTGCACATCTGCACTCTGCACATCTGCACTCTGCACATCTGCACTTCAAATGCTCATAGACGTCAGATCCTCAGATTCTGACTGAAATGTGTCACATTAAAGAATAAAGATGGAAGAAAGAGACGGATAGAGCTGTTGAATGTCAGCGGTGCACAGGCTTCAGGCAGACAATGTGTGTGTGTGTGTGTGTGTGCGTGTGTGTGTGTGTGTGTGTGTGTGTGTGTGTGTGTGTGTGTGTGTGTGCGCACCAGCTGACTCCAAACGTGTTTAACAAATAACCACAATTTAGCCACGCTGCCGAGGAGCCGGCGCCGTCATTTCATATTAGCATCTCCTCGAAGCTGTGCCGTGCGCGTGCGTGCAAACACACACACACACACACACACACACACACACACACACACACACACACACACACACACACACACACACACACACACACACACACACACACACACACACACACACACACGCTAGCAGCCCTGCAGCGCGCCTCACAGACACACTCATTACCTCCGAGATGCCTCTGGTTTCACCTTATCTGTTCCCGTTTAGCTTCAGCACATTTCAGCGAGCGCATTGTGCGCCGATTTACCTCCTACATGGTGCGGCAGGGATGGCATATGGCACGACAAATCACTTGCTCCGCCACAATGAGACGGTACAGCTTGTGATGACTTTAGAGACTTGGGTGGATTTGTGCATTTAGTCCTCAGTATTTAGAGGCTGAGATGAAAACGCGCTAATTTGTATTTATTTGTGAGGGGGCTCCGCTCGGCTCTGGCATGACTGATGAGCCGGGAATCATTTGTCATAAAAATCACAGCACAATTAGTATTTTACCAGCGGCGTCGTGTTTGAAGCATCTAAGAAACATTTACAGATGCGGTGTGAAACTATTTCATCAGGTTTTTGCACCTCAAAGAAAATGCAGACGTAAACTGTGTATCAGGGTACAAATATGGACACTTGGAAATAATATTTACTTTTGAAATTTTAAGACGGGGAGAAAAAATGCTGTTTGTCTGTAACCTTGATGCAATAATAAATGATAGAGACGAATAAAGGAGCCGCCTACCTTGTCTGAGCGGCCGTTGTTGAGGCCGAGGTTGCTGACGGCCGCCACCTTGGCGTCGAGGACCTGCTGCTCCCTCTTGAGCTGCTCCTTCATCTGCCGGGCCTCGGCGAAGGCCTTGGTCACCGCCTCGTGGTCGTTCAGGTAGGCCGTTGAGGACAGCGACGACAGCAAGTCTGCTGGAGCGCAGACCAAGGGGGGGGGCAGAGGGACAGGGGGACAGAAGACAGACAACTGGTCAGTCTACGAAGTCATCAGAAACATTTCCCTTTTCACCGATGAGCTTAGAGGAACACGCAGATGTGAGTGTTCACCTCGCGGAGGCTGCCTGGAGGTTTTCTACATTTTATTATTTTGATTTTGTGGCTCTAGTGGCCTTTATTCAAAGTGAAGGCAGGAAGGGGGCAGAGAGAGGCAGTAAAGGGCCGCAGGCCGGGACTCAAACCACTGGGCCACCCAGCGGACCTGCCTGGAGGTTTTCATCCATGTTCAAGCTTCTGAACACTAACGCTAACCCACCTGATGAGACCACTAATCTGTAAAACTAGTCCTGTGTGCCTCCAGGTAGCCCCGTTCCATCCCCAACCACACACACACACACACACACACACACACACACACACACACACACACACACACATCCACAAACAAACAGTCCTGACTCAGTGCTTTTACATTAAAAAGGCCAGGAGAGTCTCATTACAGCTCCGATTCTCTGCTAATTTTCCAAGATAACGCCACGCTCTTCCCCGTCCTCTGTCATCCGCCTGATTCTGTGCAGCTCAGTCACCGATGGAGCATCTGCTCCCACCGGGCCAGCGTGAGAGAGAGAGGGCTATCGGCTGCCTCCATCAGCCCGGGCCGGTTCTGAACAAAGAGCCGCTGCTGGGTTATGAGGCCTTTATCTGCGCTAATCCGCGCCGCTAATGCCATCTCAGGCCAGATTACCAGCTCCAGATTGGTAATGACGGAGCTGTGAACTCTTTCAGAAGTCATAACCGGAAAATCTGGATGTGAGGAGCGCCAAAGGAAGAAAAAAAAAACAAGGGGAGGCGGGGGCGGTAGAGGGGGGGGGGGGGGGGGGGGGTTGATCGGGAAGAACAGAGATGCGAAGGAAGAGGGGGCGACAGAATCGGGTGGCAGTCAGTTTTAATCTGCAGTCAAAAGAGCGGGAGGAGACTGATTCCTGCACCGGGAACGTTGCTCAAACCGACAGCAACGCCGAGCGCCCCGACGAGCTAATGTGACCCAGATAGAGGGAGGGCTGGGCTGGGGGGCATCTCTTCATCTTCTCAGATAAGTTAGTCCCCCCCGTCTGCAGACAGGCCTGACATATTCCTGACCACGAAAGCTGTTGGACGGGAGGTCGGGGAACCTTTCGTGACAAATGTGGCGCTGACACCCGTCTCTTTGAAGACGAGTGTATGGATGGATGGATGGATGGATGGATGGATGGATGGATGGAGTAGTATGAGAAGGAGAAACATGACTATGTTGGTGGACAGGTGTCAGAGAAAGACACACGTCTGTCCAGATCCATCGAGAACCGCCTCTCACGACTGTTTTATCACCTAATCGAAGTATTTCAATGTTATTACAAACTGCAAAGAGTTTATTTGTTTACATGAGGAGCTTTTTTTAATACCCCATGTTAGTGTAATCCATAAATTGTATCAGAAAATATAACTACTCAGTGTTTGGTGACATTTAAAGTATTAAACAATAAGTTTGGCAGGTTTGTTTGAACTTTCTCTACGTGTGCATCCAAATAACCTGAGACATTCATAATGTGCTCCCAGATTGAGCGGCTTCCAGATGAAAGGAGCACGTCTGAAGACTCTGAACTCCGGGATGAACTTGGAGCAGGAGGCCTTAAGCGGGTTCAGGCTGTAATGCCGAGCTGAGCTTGTGGCCGGCTAAAACTCAGTGGCAACAGATGGGAGCATGAGCGACAACATACTGTATCTGGGATCTCACACACACACACCTCATACGCACACACACACACACACAGGTCTCCACGCACAAATAATTCAGTGGGGGATCACACACAAACTTTTAAACACTGTAATCCATTTTTCCGAACAAAAAACATCTGGGACCGAAAATCCACTAATCTGATATTAAATCCGCCGATTTGTTGAAAAACAGTGAGATTAGCCAGTAAGTCAGAAAAAAATGACTAACTGCCTATTGCATGTGAGGAGGAGGAGGAGGTGGGATTGTGTTTGCATGTGTGAGCCTTTGTGCGCATCTGAGCGAGTGTGTGTGTGTGTGTCATTGTGTCATTAATGCCGGGTGTTTGCGCTGTCCTGGCTCATGTAAGAGGCTTGTCTAATCTCATTGGTGATACCTCCTGTCTGTCATGCACTCCCTCTCTTTATTATTCCCCCGCTTCATTGCTCTGGAAAAAAAAAAGTGCTAATCCTCATCTCCCTCTCTCTCTCTCTCTCTCTCTCTCTTCCCCTCACTCCTGGATCTCTCTGTCTCTTTCAGTCACTAATAAACACATAACAATGCAGCAGCCTGCGGGCAAACAGCGGCGCGGAGGAAAGAAAAACACAACGCACTAATTATAGCCTGTTACATATGTGTAATATTTGAACTATCGGTGTTGCGTGAAAAAAAGGATTAAGAAGACAAAATAGTGATTCATTTATGTCACATTTTCTGTATGTGTGCATATGGCTGGGTCTGATTATGGTACTGGCACCGGCGACGATGGCACCACTCAGGGAAAACACAATCCCAACGGATCGCAGCGCTGCTCAACGATGGTCACTGGCTTTGTGGGAGCACTTTATAGAAGCCTTTATATTACTCTATTTGTTTTTTAAGCATATGTGCCTACATTTAAATAGTGTGCAGCTTCAGTTTTATTTCTCTTACTTTGTCATTGATGATGTCTAAATTAATTAATTCACTTAGTTCAAAACGGCCTCACTCACTTCTTTTTCAGTTTTTTAACGGCCACAAATATAACTTTTTTTTCAAGCAAAACCAATGATCATCAGTATGGATTCCTTATTCTTTTCTTTTTTTAAAAACTTTTTTAAAGGAAACGTATAACAGTTTTAAAAATGGGCACAATTTCCTCAGATATTGGTGAAATAGCTGTGAATATCCCAGCGCCCTTCTTCCAGCTGGTTCTTCCAGGCGGAGTCAGACACTTAATTCCATTTATCCACCTCGTTTGTGCCTCTTTTTTTTTTTACTGGTGCCACAGCTTTGCAGTTCCCACTCCAGAGGAACTTCAAATACAGCAAGATGTAACGCTGGGTAGAGACACAGGTGGGGAGGCTGGTAATCGACCCTGATCGGTCACGGCGTCCAGCAAATCTGAGCCGCTCACTGAATGACATATTTTTAGTCTCAAAGTGACACAGTTGTGTAATCTGGAAGCTTTTGAGCTGTTTGTAACTTCAGAAACTCAAACACGTGTTGCTTTTTTTATTCTTTTTTGTCATAATATGTCCCTTTACTCACCAGCCTGCTCTCAAATCACATGACCCCGTGTTCAGGGGTGCCTGCTAATCGACAGGTTTTAATAATGTCAACATATGTGGGTTTGTGTTTCCCTGGTAACAGAAAGGAGAGATGCACCTGTACCATAAATCTGATATAACCATTAAAGAGTTTAAGGCTTGTCAGTCATTGTCAAAGACGATCCTCCGTGCAGCCTGCATGGCTAAAATAAGCACGCTTTAAGTCTCTGAGCTCTGTGTGAAAGGCGAGAGGCATCCATGAATAAGCGCAGTACCCGGCCGATGCACGAAATTGGACCTGTGAGAGGTGCAATAAACCTCGGATTATCCATCCGCTCTTCTGCAGTGTGCTTGTGTCATGGCTGCTTAAATCCACTTACCTATGGAATTGACTCTGGACGGTGGTCCTCCAATGCTGGAGGGGGCGCTGTGCTTCAGGGAGCCGGCGGAGCCCAGCTTGGTGGTGGCAGCGGCAGCAGCGGGGACCTGTGGGGAAGTTGGGGGGGAGTTGGGTGACTTGCTCTCGGATGCCTTAGGCTTGGCCGACAGGTTCAGTGGCTGTGCACCCTCACTGTCCTGCAAAAACCAAAACAGCACAGTTTCGCCCGCTGTGACCACCGTAGCAATTTGGAAGCGGGAGGCGGGGGGGACACCCTCGCACCTCCCTGACCGAGTCCACGTGCTAATTAAACGGGAGCCCATGCACAGCAATCGGAGGCAAGCCTGGCAGGACGACAGGGTGACGGGGGTGCATGCCACTGCCTGTCTTCAAACAGCTCGTGACAAGCAAAAGAATTAACAACACACGCACAAATTAATACATTTCAGTGCAAACCACTGACATTTACATGCAAAATTACTGACTTTCTGTGACAGCGACGTCGCCCTTTAAAACAGGGCTCCTCATGCACGTGCACTCTCCACATGCAAGCTCCAGGATGACATGCGGTGTACAAGAGCCCCTTTGAAGGGCTGTAAGCAAGGCCACCCAAACAGTCGAGGAGGAGCGAGCCCTCGGAGTGGTTCTGGGAATTACAGCGGACGCCTCCCTCCGTCTGACACGCAGAGCAACACCTCCCTCAGACTGTGTCTGGAGGTGTGAGTCTGCAGGCGCTGCAGAGCCTCCGTGCATCAGAGAACAGAGCAGAGGACGGTGTGTCTTAGAAATAGACCTTCCTGAACCCGTGAGCGTGTAAAAAGCACCAGGGCGGCACTCCCCGACCCATAGACGACCACAGACGACTCTCAGCCACCTAACACCATCAATCCAGGTGTTATTGAGGCCTTTATCCCCGATACCAACAGGTGGGGGTCTTATTTCATTAAGTCGCATGTATCTGTGTCGACACGACGAGCAGTGGCCTTTGAGTGAATTGGCATGTGGACCACCGCACATGTTATCACGTTAACTGTCATGGCAACACCACCCCTGCTGCTGAACTAATCCAATCAGGGGCAACCTAAGAAGGTCACATGACAGGAAGGGAGAAATTAAATCACGGAGGGAGCAGATGTACACAAACCGCTCCGTGTAATTAAAACGCCGCAATTAAAAGCCGGACGCGGCATAAGGCAAAAGGACGACATCACGGGCGGTCGAAGACACGCGGCAAAAGTGTCGAAACGCCGGCTCGGACTCGAGGCTCGTCCGTCGGTTATTTCAGATTATTACGAGCGCGTTTGTCACGCTGCGCGGTTAAGGAGAAGTTTCAGCGTTGAAGGAGAAGTTCAACAGCGAAACCTGACAGGATAAAGACATTATTTGTCTTTCTGTTCTGGTCATTAGTCTAATTGCTGCTTAGGCGTTGTAAAGGAAAAAAAGACGTACAGTAGGATTCAAGAAGAAAAGTATTGTGTGTGTGTGTGTGGTATATTCACTCATTAAGGACGACTTTCCCTGATTCCCACTCCTTGAGTCGCACTAAGCCTTATGAGCCCCTCACAACTCAATTAAGCCCTTCCAATTAAGCCCCTCCATGTGTACGTGGCCAAGCCTGTGTGCGCCCGGGAACCAGCGAGCACCGGTTCCTGCGTGCGTGTGTGCGCGCGTTGCGATGGGCCCTAACCGGATTGTCCTTCATTAGGGGAGGGGAGGGGGAGGACCCCCCAAAGACACCTCCGGTGAGACAAAGAGCAGAGAAGGCAGAGAACTGAGCGGGATCTTCTCAATCCTGACCCATATTATGTTGGGCTTTGGCTGCGAGCGCGTTTGAATATTTATTACAAACAGATAATGCCTCCGCCGCTCGCAGAGTGGATGGGGGAGTTTCCTCTTCGCGCCAAGCCAAATCCTGCGGTGGGAAGGTGGCCAACCTGCGCGGTGCCAGTGTGGAGGAATTAGTTGAGACAGCGGAGCTGAGACGCCTGGACTTGTTCATGTGTGTGTGTCGTTGCGAGACATTGTTCAGCGAGCTCTAAATCTCATGAAAGTGAGTGAAAATGTGGAGTGTTTGTGTGTTTGTGCTTGTGTGAGAGGACTGCGAGGCCTCTGAACGGCTCTGAATCTTGAATTAATACAATTGCTTTTGTGTCTCTCTTGGCTGATGAAACGGTCTCCAGCTTTGAGACGGAGAACATGCAGAGTGACAGCGAGAGCCAGAGGGACACGGAGAGATGGAGAGGAAGCAGAAGGGGAGAGATAATGTACGAGTGTGTGTGTGTGGGGGGGCTGCATCACACTCCTGCGGATGCCGACATGTGCAAGCGACATCAGCGTTCTGGATCTTATCATGGGAGCTGACGGTTCAATTAAAAGGACAAGTGTGCAGCCACCGCCATTTATCCCTGTTGGGCCTCCACGTGTGTGGAGGTGTGCAGCCATGTCCAGGCCCGCCATTGTCCCCCCCTTCTCTCTCTCTCTTCATCTTCCTTTCCTTTCAGCTAGGAGCGACGTGGTTTATTAATTATATTGTCAAATCAAAGTCTAGACGGCGGAAGACACAAAGCTGGCAGCTATGACACCGCCTGTGACAGGTAACGCACAGCACATGTTCGGCTAATTTGTATTTGGACAGAAAAGTAATGATTGATTGCTTTTTGCTTGTTTTATTTTCCTTAATTGGACCATGATTGTTGCTTAAAAACTTTCCATTATACAGGAATAGAAGTGAAATGTTATTTTGTGTTCTATGGCTCCTGGATTGTGAAACTGTGGGTCTGTCAGCCCTGAATGTCATGGATGAGATAACACCCAGGAATACTTTTTAAAAGTCTTAATGAGGTCTTAATGAAATGTTTTCAACATGTTCTGTTAAAAACACCACAGAGTTGTAGCAAAAAAACAGATTTAACCATGTCTTTAAAGCTGTGTCCATAGGAGCTGGTGTAAGGGGCGGGGAACGGGTGGCGTTAGCATCTTCCCTCCGCCCGTTCTACTTCAGCTTACTCTATTTGGAAATCTGTCCTACAGATTTGTGCAACCCATTTCTAAGGTGCATGGACATAAAAGATAACGATAAAGTTGTCTGGATAACGGCCCTGTGCTCTGGGTCTGTGATGTCACAATACCCCAAACATCTGAACAGCTCAGAGTGGAACATTAGCTGGGCCGCGTTATCTCAAAGGTTACGAGCAGGTGGTGACTTCAGACACCCAAATATGTGCTTCACCTCCAAATGTCCTAATATGTGCCCATAAGTAATATGTAAGTTACAGTTCAATAAGTAAGAATTATTTTATCCTTATTTATGAACAAAAAAATACTACCCCGTCATTGTACTAAAATCCACGATAAGGTCCTTTTACAAATTGTTTCTGGTGTTACAGTTCAGAAAAAAACTGGGATGAGAATGACATTTTTGGGCTTTTGAGATGGTACATGCACTAAAAAGCTATTTCAGGGGTGCACAATTTGAATTTTTCATCGTCACTCATCAAATATGTCTGTCAGGTCTTCTGCAGTCATACCGGTAAATAAATAAAACAAAACATGGGGGGGGGTTGTTCATTGTTTTCCAGATGTGGGAAGCCGAGGGTTTAGTCTCGCATCCACATTTAGGATTTACAGAAACGGTTTTCAGAGCCCTTAAAAACATTAAATAAAAATTATAACTGAACTTTTCCACTTTTGTGTCGCATTAAACTGTTTAATCTACGATGATTATTTAGTTGATTTGGATGCAAAGTGTCTCCATCTTTTGAAAAAAAGGACTGAAGTCAACATTATTCTCTCTGAATTGCATTTCAGTATAAAGTAACTAAACTATAGTTAAGTGCAGCACTTGACAAAATGTGTGAAGTTACTTTTGGTCACTGCGTGCGTGCGGGGGAAGTCAGCGAAAGGGCGACACGTGCTGCATAATTCGAAGCTCTATTGTGTGAGTGTGTTTGCATGCCTGCCTGCACTCACTCTTGCATACGACAAAACTGCACGTAGTCTGCAGTGATTTGAGCCCGTGCATGAGTGTGTGCACGTGTGCATGTGTCTCACCCGAGGGTAAAGCACTTAAGCAGTGTGTGCCTGAGTCCAAACAGCTGTGAGCAGAGCCGAGCACCGGGTCTCTAAATGACCAGAGACCTGAGGTGCAGCCCACATGGGGGAGCCCTGAAATATACATGTCACTCAGCTGAAGAAAAAACCAGGGAGCGTGTTGGCAAGAGCCAGCGAAGCTGCTTGGATGGTCAGTCGGAGTGGGATAAATAAAAAAAAAACAGAAAGACAAATGCCTTCCCAACTCCGCAGAGCACTTATCTTATGTTTGTCAACAGCTCTGCGGTCAGTCTGCCGTTTGGGCTCCACGGGGCCCGTCGGGGTCCGTGTTGGTCCACTCCCCAGTCGCTCGGCTCCTGCTGGACTGGGGAAGCCATTACAACTCCCCTCCGTCCCTCCACCGCAGGCCGCGGCGCTAGCCCGTGGGCCCGGCCCCATATATATGGTAATGGGACGTGTGTGACAGTGGGGTGTGGGGGTAAACGCGCGTGAGGAGCCCACGGACGAGGTAGCAGGGGAGCAACCTCCGGGGTCAGCTATAAGCTCCAGCCTGACAGCGTGAGCGGGCACTTATGTGGACGAGAGGCAGCAAAGAGAAGAGGAGATGTGGGAACTTTGGACTGGAATTCTGTGGGAATGTTAAAGAGTTGTCTGACTTTCCTGGATAAATCTGACTCCAGATGTGCGTCCGTGTCCTTTGTGATCAACCGCTGCACTTGGATGGCAGGACTTGCTGGGCTGTGTGTGTGTGTGTGTGTGTGTGTGTGTGTGTGTGTGTGTGTGTGTGTGTGTGTGTGTGTGCGTGTGCGTGTGGTGGGAGGTGGGAGGTGGGAGGGCTCCGGCGGCCGAAGCAGATATTCATAGACTTCCACCTGGCTGGACACACGGCGCCCCCCCATCAGCACTATCGGGCAGCCAGCCGAGAAAACGACAGAACCGCCATTACGTCCCCGAGTCGGCCGCCAGCTGGAGTTTTCTGATAAAAAAAGTTGTGTCCTGTTTGATTTGCAGACGTGAGGTGAGCTACTTTCACCGGGGTGATCGCCGCTCAGCATCTCTTAACCCGCAAGCGTTTTTAAAATAGATAAATAAATCAAAATGAATTATTCAAAGCTACCTTCATTTCAGGCTTTGATTGAGGCCCAAAAAGTTAGGGATGTTTTCGTTTCTATAGAAATGATTCTCAACTTTCCTCAAGTGAGAAAAATAAAATCTTTCAGGATATCTACAGCTAAAAAAGGCTTAATGACACTTATTTTCGAAGTTCTTCCCAACCTGGATTTCAAAATAAGAGGGAGGTCACTGAGAGCGACCGGGCAGCCGTGTTTGGGGGTTTGAACACACACACACATGCACATACGCAGGCACAGATGCACATCCCTGCACCCCCACTCACCTTGGTCTTGCTTGGTGGCGGAGAGCTGCGGATCTTGTCGCTCTGCGGGTGTGTGTTGGTGGGCGGGGAGTGTGTGCCCAGGTTGGCTTGGGGCGGGAGGCTGCCGCCGTGCTGCTTGGCCCCCGGGGACACCTGCATGGCCGCCAGCTGAGCGGCGTACAGCTGCTGCGGGGTCAGAGAGACGGGGACCAGAGGGGGGACGGGACGGGAATGAGAGGGGAGAGAGGGGGGGGGGGGGGGGAGAAAAAGGATGACATGAATAAATAAATACTTGAAAGCACACACACACGTACGTGCACCAAAAGAGGAGAAGCCGCCTAAAAAGCTCTGGGAGAAAAGGCCATTAGTGGCCCGGCCTCTGTCTGTGTGACAGAGGGAGATGGAGTGGGACATCTCCAGCGTCGGCCCCCCCTCCCCACCCCATGGGAGAAGCGCTAACAGCCTCTCTGACAGGCCCAGAGATGGCCATGTCCCCTCCAGGTGCATCGTGGGAGAGAGGCAAACATTCCGGCTATCGAGGTCACGCCGGAGAGCCCGGCTCTTGCTCAAGGTGAAAAAAAAAGAGAAAAAAGTGATGATGGAGGAGGAAAGAGGGAGGAATCTGTGAAGCTGCGTGCCAGATGGGACATGCCGGAAGTGTCTCGTGGCTCTGATGTTTACGATTCAGCGACAAAAGGGCAGAAAAAGCTTGCCCAAATGCTCCTAAAACCCTTTTTCTTTTCTCAGATTTATATATTTAAGTAATTTCCAATTAAATTCGAGAATTCTGATGAGGACTTTCAGTCTTTGTGCCACTAAACGCAGCAGCAGCACTGTTCCCAACCTGGAGAGAGCTTCGGTACGAGCGCGTCTTTCTGCGTCCGTCCGTCCGACTCCCTCCTCAGAACCATCCTGCAAAGCTCAGCGACTTTCATGTCGGCTCATGCAAATCTCCAAGATGCCGCGTTTTGTTTCCCCGAACCGTCATTTCTTCCTCTGAAGAGCAACAGAACGGCTGCTTCTGCGAGGAGCAATTGATGCATTGTTTTTTGAATAGTTATAATTGTTGTTTATTTCTTTTGGAATAATTTTATGGAACGAAATCATCCCTTTTTTTTCCCTCCATTTTTCTTCTTTAGTTTAACTTTCGTCCTTCTGTTGCCGCTTGGCTGCCGGCCACCGGCGTCAAACAAAGGCTGGTTTATGCAAATGGACGGGGACGAGATGGTGCTACTGTTATTCCTCCCTCCATCTCACTCGCTATCTGTTTGTACGTTTTTCTATCTCTCCTGACAGCCGCGTTACCTCCTGCTCTCCTCTGCTGTGTAAAATAAAGACATTAATCTCTTCTCGTACAAACAAGGAGGAGAGCTGGCGGCACACGCGAGCACATGAAGATGCAGTTTCGCTGAGAGTCTCGGCCCGACTGTCAGTCATGTAGCGACAACACTCACTCCAGTTATGCAGCCGCGACGTCAACAACATGCCTCTTATGACACTTCCATCTTTTTCTCACACTTTGTCACACAGATATAATTAAAAGAAAAGTAATAAAGTGATCAAAAAGTGGCACCTGCCTTTTTCTGTGAGGGTTTTAAAAAAATATGAAATTTTTCTTAATAGTTTTGACTAAAATAGAGAAAAAAAATCCTGCAGCTGTTTGTAGCAGCAGGTTTTAGGGGGAGGAGCCTAGACTAGACTCCACCCCTTTCTTAATTGGGGGGGGGCAGAAAAACAGCAAATGCTGCCTGATATAAAGCGAGGTGGATATAAATAAATACGGCTGGATCATTCTGTTGACGTCTGGGTCTGTGATGTCACAGTTCCTTGAAAGTCTGAACGGCTCATTTAAAGAGACATTTTTAGAGCGAGACTGTCCGAAAGTGAGTGACTGGGTCATGTTGTTTTTGAGTTCTTTAAAAAAACATCAACATGTCGATGAATGCTGTTGATTCATGATTTATTATTTAAAACAAAGA
The DNA here is from genome assembly GCF_033807715.1 of Cololabis saira. NCBI lineage: Eukaryota > Metazoa > Chordata > Actinopteri > Beloniformes > Belonidae > Cololabis > Cololabis saira. The sequence continues at coordinate 24,990,528 of NC_084609.1, forward strand.
AAAAGTGATTATGTTCTCTAAGGGGGCTGGTGTCAATCACAGCCGTCCAACACGGTGACCATGAACTGTAGCCCGGTAACCGTCTACAAACCTCGGGATGGCTGAGTTTTCTCAACATCAAGGCGAAAGGGGGAGGAATCAACGACAGATCGGCGGTCAGTTACACGGACGCAGAGGAGCGACTCGCTGGAATCAGATCGCTCATTTCTCTTCAATTATCTGCACTGTAGCTCCTGTAGCTCCAGCGGAGCATGAACAGCCTCACCTCCTTCCCCCTCCCCACTAGGGAACTCGCCCCCCAGCGAGTGGACCACAGGCTGTGTGTATTCTACTCTGTGTGTGTGTGTGTGTGTGTGTGTGTGTGTGTGTGTGTGTGTGTGTGTGTGAGTGTGAGTGAGTGTGCGGTTCAAAGGCCTCTTTATTTGCTGGACTGAATTGAGTTCCATTACAAAGCCGGTCCCCGTCACTCAGAGCGGCTCAATGGGCCGGCGAGATGCGACACACACACACACACGCACGCACACACACACACACACACACACTGTACAGAGGGCAGAGGCACCGTGGAGCGCGCCCAGAGCGTCGCCACAACGACATGCATGTCAACAAACAGGAAGTGACAGCGCAAAGCCCTCTGGGGGGGCTGGAGGAGCACACACACAAATACGGGGGGGGATCGGGGAGGCTGGATGAGACCAAGGAATTTGAAATGTCACTCAATGGCCAGGAACACTGCTGTGTGTGTGTGTGTGTGTGTGTGTGTGTGTGTGTGTGTGTGTAGCTGCTCCTCATTGCTTCTGTCTCCAAGTACGTGAACGTCTCCCGCGGTCAGCGCGTTTGTCACATGCCACCCCCCCATGCCCGCGTGCACGTCTGTGTGCGAGCACGCGGCTTCAGCCGTCCAGAGGTGAAAAGGTGATAATGATTTTAAGTCGTTAGTACTATTGACACACTGTGTACTCGCGTGTGTGTGTGTGTATTCTCGTGTGTGTTCTCTGACACACATCAAGCCGGGTCCATTCTCTCGTCTCTCCCTCGTCTTTGTCCCCCATCTGCATGAGTGTGTTGTGGTGTGCGTGTGCGTACGTGTGTGCGGGTCAATAATCTGCAGCTTTGGCCAGATTACAAACGCCTGATCTTCGCCGTGCGCGCTAGCGCTGGTTGTTAGCGGCGCTGCAGAGCAGCCGGAGCTATTGTTTACTGGGACACAGGGACCGTTGTGTGGACTTTAGAGGGTCGCCTCCGTCTATCACACCACGTTTCCTCACTGATAGAGTTCTGCTGCTTCAAGGAAAGAGGGAACAAGCATCTGCACGACGGAGCGCCAACGCTCCCCCGGCCTTGCGGCTTTATGATTCCTCATCTCTGTCTTTGAAACTTGGTTCTTTAAGTTGCTAAACTTGTTTTGGACCTAAGTGAGAAATTAAATAAAGAATAATCTCAGAAAAAGGAAATGATGCCTTTGCTTTGACCTGAAGTATCGAAGGTCTCCGTCTGATATTCACCTTTTAAAGCAGGAAATGTGGAATAAAAGAAGGTGAAATAATTCTGCTTCCCTTTGCTGAATAAACTAAAGAGAAATCAGATATTTTGTGGTGTTTGTGCTGGAATTTCACCAAATTTTGGATTTAAAAGAATAAATCTGCCTAATAAAGTGAGTCGTCTGCATCTTGTGAGTGTAGTCGCCTATTGATCACTGATCGATCCCTGCTATCACAAACGTTTCCCAGAGGCCCGTGCGGCCGAGGTGGAGATATCGACGTCGGAGCAATTCTCACATCTGAGAAAACTGCTTCGCTGTTATCGTTCTCCTCCTCAGATAAGAGTTTGTGGGGAAACGAGCCGCCGCATTGATTCCTCTTTTACCTCATCTGTTCCTCTCCACCCCCCCCCTCCTCCTCCTCCTCCTCCTCCTCCTCCTCCCCCCAACCGCCTGTCCGTTGTTCGTCCATCTATGTCTCCGGTGTACAGTGCGGTAATCCAGGACAATATGTTCCAACATCTGCCTCTCCATATGATGCCTGACCCCGCGCCATTGACCCTCTTTATTCCACGCATGCACACGGATGTTCCCTCCTTCACTCCTCTCATCTCTCTCCCTCTTTTCTCCCCCGTTTATCCCTCTCACTGATCATTCTCTGGTGCTTCTGCCTTTTTTTCGTCGTTATCGCCGGTCTCTTTCTCCCTCTCCCGCCCGGATAAGTGGATTTCTCTCTCCATCTTTTTTCATCTCACTATCTTCCCGTCTCGGCGCATGTGTGTGTGATGTGGATGATACTGTATCAATGATATCAAGGGTCAATAGGGAGCCAGATTAACATGCTCTAATGCACAATGTCATCCCTCAGATTAAGATGCTAAATGCCAACCTTGTACACTCCAAAGCCTCCATTGCCTTGAAAACCTTGCAGAGGATTGTGTGTTAAGCTCCCATTGACTAGAAGAGCTACTCTGCAGATTTCTATGGTGCATGTTAAAAAAGAGAAGATGATAGAAAGAGCTTTAAATCACGGAGATTAATACGTTTTTTCCACCAAGTGCACTTAAAGCTGTGCTTTTGAGCGATTTTCCCTCATTCTCGTACGTATTTGAGTGTTAGATGGTCAAAAAAAACCAACACGATTTCAAGCCTGATTTCTTCCTTCTTAGATCTACAAAGCCCCGACAGAAGAAGAGGACTCTCAAATCAACAACGGAGGACTGTATTCAGATGAAATGAATTAGTTGGGGACTGTACTCTTTATTACTGTCCACAAAGACTGAGATCCAGATTTCGGACGTAGAGCAACACGCGTTCAAAACGAACATATACTTTGACTCAAAGTCAGAAATGAGTGTATTTTGTAGTTCTTGGTAATGAGACGACAATTAAAATGGTGGCGACAATATTATTATCACAATCCTGCGTCAGGGAGATGTGTCAAGACAAAGAAGTGTCTCTCATCAGTGTAAGCCTGAGGATGTTCAGCTGGGCCTGATGGGAAATTATGATGGGTTTTATTCAAAGGAGACGTTTTACGCTGTTGCTCAAATGATGACACAACTTCCCCAAGGTTTTAATGAAACACGCTTTGGCCACGATAACAAACTTGTACAATACCAAATCTAGGTTTTTTTAATCATTACTTTACATCTCTTTTCATAACAGCCAGTTTTAGGAGGTGGAGTCAGACACTTAACTCCATCCACCTAACAGATTCCACGGCACAGCAAATGCAGACGAGGAGGATGGATGACTATATTCCAGTTTTACTGTAATCTGGATCTGCGATGTCACGGTGCTGAATGAATGAATTATCTTAGACTTTGACGGACCCGAGCAGCCTGACGAGGTTGTGTGAAGTCAGGAGCTTCTGATTTGGTAGTATATATTATATTATGTGTACATATACACACACACACACATACATATACATATATATATATATATATATATATATATGTATATATATATATTAGGGCTGTGCGATTAATCGATTTTAGATCTAAATCGGATTTATTAATCAAAATCGATGTTAAAAAAGGAAAATCGGAAAATGGATTTTCCTTTTTTGCAGCTGGCTGCATTACAGACAGAGCTCGTCTAGTCATCTTTGTTTTGTCATAAAATTGTAAATGTTGTCACTTTACTAAACTCAAGGAGGATTTACAGTATCTTTCAATTGCACTTCATTCCCAATAGGGAAATTTGTTTGCTATTTTTCTTTAAAAATAAAGATAAAATATTTTAAACAATTTATTCCATTGTCTTTTGTAGTTTTACCAAAAAAATCGAAATCGAAAATCGGGTTTTCAGAGAAAAAAATCTGGATTTTATTTTTGTCCAAAATCGCCCAGCCCTAATATATATATATATATATATATATATATATATATATATATATATATATATATATATATATATATATATATATATATATATATATATATATATGTACACACATATTAACAATATATAAAAGCATGTTTCAAAAAGTAGCCTGGGTCTTAGGTGGTGGACAGGCTGATACTCACACGGTAGCAGTTCAGCCTTCATCTATTTCTTTCCTCACAAAAAGGTTTTTTCTGTATTGTTTCAGGTTTAAACAGCCGTGTCACCAGCAGGGAGCCTCAACAGTTCAGACGTTACACCGTGTCAGCGAGCGTCTGTGAGAATGTGTGGATTCAGGGTGTTCGCACCCTTAGCCGGTACCAAGATAGGACTTTCCTACGCTATCAATAAGAAGTCTGTTAGAAGATGTTGAGGTACCAGAAGATAATAACTGAGTGTCTGTTTGTTTTTATCATAAAATCTCTGGTTTCCTTTCTCCGCTTCAGTGCCTGTGTCTGTCCGCTCGCCTCCTCCTGGCAGCACCGCCGCGTTGCCGCAGCGACTTGAGGCCCAAACTAACCTAAACACCTCCCCGTCAACTGAGGACGCGGAGACAATCCCAGAGGAAATCCTTCCACATGGAGACATCTGCACAAATCCGTGTCTCTGACAAAGCCTTAATCTGCGCGAGCGTGTTTGTGTCTGTTTTCCTCTGCGAGGATTGTTTAGCTGTTTTTTTTTCGTTCCTTCACCCGTACTTGCTTGTAAAAACATTTACAATTGTAAGATGGACAAAGCTGCTCAACGGGACACTTTGATTGAAGCATATGGACGGCTGGATTGCATCATTCTCACATGTGAGTGATAATGAAATCAGTAGCGGCGGCGGTAGAGTTACTCTCTGAGCACGCGGGGCGGCACGTTCGGCTGACAGGTGCAGACGTATTACACGTGAACTCTGCCTGACCTCCGACCTCCGTTCTCCCTGCCGCGCAGGCGGCGAGGTGCACTAACGTACATGCGGGCGTGCGCGCGGCGGAGCAGCTGTTTCACTCAGACATCTGTGTATAGTTGTTTAGTACTTTATTATTACCATCCATGAAAAGGAGGGCGAGGTGGAGAACCCGCTGCCGGAGAAGAGGGAACCCCAAAGCTCGTGTTGGTCTGAGGGGACGTTCTTGTGTGTTTTTCTGCATGTGGGGGTCTGTGGGAGATGAAGCGGACAGGTTTACCAGCACAGTTATGCAGACAGGAAAAGGAGCACGCTGTAAGCGGGATAACAGATGACTCTCGTCACGACCGGCCTCCGCTCCTCCTCGTCTGTCATCTCCTCTCCGCCCTGGTTCTCCCCGGCCTTCGGCCCGGAGATTTACGCCGGCAGGAGGGCACGTGGGGGATCGATTTAATCAAACGTGCAGGCTGACGTGCAACTACACTGGCTGAGAGTCATCGTGTACGGAGCGATAACACCTTAAACTTTATAACCTTTAAGTCATCGCCTCTACAGACGCCTCGGACGCTGAAATCTCCTCAGATTCAGTTCAGATTATTCCTGACAGCGGATCTGAATATTCGTCTGTGCTCGTCTTCGTGCCGGCTCCACGCCGGCGGCGCCGCAGAGGCGCATCCGTCCCATTTGCCTGTTGTTGCGAGGGTTTGTCAGCTCGGTGCGATGGCCGCGCTCTGATGATGGAGATCTTGTTTTGGCGGGATCACTCCGACGTCCCCGCCCTGGCTGAGAGTGACAGCTGTCCTCCCTGAGAACCCTGCGGCCGTGTTTTGCAGATTCGTATACATCAGCGGCGCCGACACCGCCGGACTGGATGTGATCACCCACGTGAGAAGGGAAGTCTGAGCGTGTTTAACGGTCTTACCTGGAGCTGCAGGGGTCCGAGGCCCGGCGTGGCGGCGGCGGCGGCAGCCATGGTTGTGGGGATGAGCTGGAGGGGATACGGGTCACCTGGAGGAAACAGACCACAGTCCAGATCAGGGATCCATTTTAGACACCAGATGCAACCTATTCTTTCTCTTTGTTGTCTTCCACTTCTCCCCGTCTGCCCTCCCTTTCCCCTCATCCTCTTGTTTTTCTCCCTCTGTTTCCTCCCACCACCACCTGAGTCCCCTCCTGCAGCTGTTATGGCCTCACTTTTGTCCTCGCCGGCCACAGGCCCCTAATGAAAAGCCCGATTGTGTGTCGTCCTCCTTAATGCCCCCTGACAAAGAGCAGAGAGGTGAGGCCACTCTGATAAAGCCGGGCCCCAGCGCTGTAATTAAGAGCGCCGCTGCAGATCCCATCCCATCCCACCCTCGCCCCCCAGACTCGTCTATTCTCTCCTCCGTCTCGTCTGCCTCTGCTGCTCGTCATCCTCGTTCCCTACTCTTAAGTTCAACCTTAGCTCGTCTTCTCCTTCCCACAACCTCTTCCTGCCAGGAGCGATACATAAAGCGATAGATGGAGACGCGAGGTGGGAGGTGGAGAAAGCAGGGCAGAAGAAGAGGATGAGTTTGGGCTGTGGATGGTAGGTGCAGAGCTGGATAATTACACAGAGAAGGAGAGGGCTGATGAGGAGAATATTGGGTCTAATTATGGTCGGACTGTATAAACAGGTTGCTCCACGGCTATGATTTGCATCTGAGCATGCCCACTAACCACGGTGCGCTGCGTGGACCAGGTCAGGCTGGTACGCCGCTACTTTATCCAAGAAAACTTTGGTCTACATGGAGAAAACTTGAGATTGTTCTCAGGGCTTGAACTTGCATTTCTGACCTGGACCTTCAGCGCCGGGGTCAGCGTCTTGGCTGCATCACAACCTCTCCATTGTGTGTGTTTACGTGCAGATGCTCATTTGTGCGTGCGTGCGTCCTCGTCCTCCCTCCAACATATTTTCCCATATATACCCGGGTTCTTTAGGAAACAAAAATAACAACCGAAAGCAAAGCTGAGACATTCTTCTCTCCGTTGGGGAGGGAGGGCAGGAGGGATTAAAGAATTATTTCAGGACTGTGTATTCTAGGAGATTGGCCTTTTTTTTTTTCCTCTTCGTGCTCCCTGGACAAACAAGAGTCCAGTGGATATTTATGCTCCTCCTGGGGGTCACTGTAACAAAAGGGAGAGGGACAGAGAAAAGCAAACATGTTGCTCTTGGCTCGGGGACAGAGACCTAGGGGGAGATTTCTCACTGACAGACTAATGCGGGATCCGCGTAAGCGAGAGAAGGAAACCGCAGAACCTTTTTTTTTCTTTCAGCATCATTTTGCATCTAGAAATATCCAAAAATGATGCTGCGACAACTAGCAAGTCCAGATTTCCTGTCATAAGAAAAACAGAGAACACGTCATTCAATGACGGGACACTGTGACATCACAGGCCGACATCAGACTAGAAATATCCAGATTGTTCATCTTTATCTCCAACTCATTTCAGATTTGTGCTGCATTTGATGCCCCTCTGATGCTGCTAGAGCAAAGTTGTAAACACCAGCTTCTAAAAAGGCACGATAAAAAGGAGAAGAGGGAGGAGTGGCTCTGTAATGCCGACTCCGCCCCCTTAAACCAGCTGTGATAAACTGGTTGACAAGGGATCCTTTTTAACCGTATCTTTGTGATATTTTGACCAAAACATGCCCCAGATGTTAAATAAAAAAAGAGTGGGGTGCAGAGTTTAGGATGGAGCACATTCTCTGGTGGGTGAGGTTTCGTACTAATCCTCATCATCTTGGGTGGGGCTAAAGCCGTAGCTGGGATGAACTTTTATTTATTTGTAAGCATAACTGAATCTCCACTAAGTGAGATACGAGCGTCTCTTTTCATACTTGCCTTAAAGTTTTAGAAATCGACTAAAGAAATTAGAAGAAAAAAAAAAATGAATGAAATTCAGCGTCCTCTGATAACTATGAATACATTTGACTTAAAAATGTGGCCCACACGGCGCTCGCTGAGGTGTCTCGATTCAAGAAAACCCCTGAGTCTAAAAAAGAGAGCCATTGAGCGAACAGAAGTCCGCACTGTGCCGATAAAAAAAATCTATTCATATCTCCGCTGAAGTGCCGTGAGAACATGTCAGAGCACAATGCTACACAAGTCCTATTTAGAGCCGCAGCAGCAGAACTGCATCGGCTCACAACAACTTTGAAAGTTGCCAGAGAGTTTTCTCAGGGGCGGCTTGGCCTGCTACGGCGTGCCAGTCCGGTTGGAGTTGGCGGAGGCAGCGAAAAGACGAGCCCACTGCTTGACAGGGTATTTACGTGGGCAGTGGGTGTGGGTGAAGATGGCACTAATTAAAATGGAATGGACTTGTTTGGGAAGCTGTGAAACTCTTAGTGGGGTGGGGGGGGGGGAGAGCGTGCACGAGTCTGCATTTGTGCACGTGCTTCCATATCTTTGTTTTATTTCATTTTTTTCATCTATTATTTTTTTTTGTGTGTGTGTGTTTCACAAAGCGATCCCTGGATGTGTGCGTGTGCATGTGTGTGTGTGTGTGTGTGGGCTGCGTTGGAAACGCGTTCTGGCTGCGTCCCGTGTTAATGTGAGGAGAACCTGGGGCAGGTCACATTACCACCCTCCCTCCTCCCCTTCTGCTAACCCCCCCTACTGTGCATTTATTCCCAGCATCCCCTGGCAAGCGCCGGCCTCCCTTTCTCTCCGTCTCTGTGTCTTTTCTCCATCATGGTAAACAACACATTGCCACACAGCCAGAGCGTGATGGCCAAAAAAAAAAAGAAAAAAAAAGAAAAAAGAAACAATAAAGAAGAAGGAAAAAAAAAATAAAACAAATGTTCTGCAGAACGCCTTCATTTTGTTGCTTTTATGTATCAAAAAACAGACACGAAAGAAGGACGGAGCCAACAGGACGGAGTGGAAGAGGGGGAGAAATGGAGAGTGTAAACAGGAAGGCGGTATTTGGATGAGGGGAGATGTTGTTGCAGGGGCAAGCACGGCTTTCGGGAAACAACCAGACCCCTTATGTGGGAAACCGGTGAGCCTCGGCCCCTTTTTACCGGTGAAAAGCACGTGAAGCAGCCCATGTGAGAGCTGCGTTCAGTAGTGCGTGTGTGGACGGCACTCACTGCAGCCGGGCTTGTAGTTGAAGCCGGGCGGCATCAGGAAGCCCTGCTGGGCCGCGGCGGCCGCCAGGGTCCGCTGGTCGGGAGGAAAGACGGGGATCATCAGAGGAGGCAGCTGGCCCTGGACCTGCTGGGGAGGGAGGGAGAAGATGGGGGAGGAAGAAGAGTAATAAACGTTAGCACCTGTGAATGGCACACCTGTATCCTTGCCTACACACAAAAAACATACAGAGAACAACACATGCAATCCGTTCTAATTCAGACCATCTTGACCCTGAAATATGAACTCAAGGATGAAGATGCCACAGGTGTAGCGGGTCCATGGAGTTCCTGGATCCCACAATTGTGGCAACAAAAAAAGGAAAAAAAAAAAAGCCCACGGACACATGCGGAAGCACAAAAACATGGCATCTTGTAATTTGGAGCACAGAAAGCGAGTCACAAGGACGGCTCGATGAAGTCTGACAACAGCTGGCCTTGTGTTCCTCTTCCTCTCCCGGCACCAAACCTCCCACCAACCACACGGACAAATCCTCTCCGCGCGCCTGTCGGCAGAAAGCCATGCGACTTCATAAGGTTTCCAGGATTTTAAAAAGGAGTCACAGGCAGCAAAAAAAAAAAAAAAAAAGAGAAAAATCTCTTTCGATGGGTGACTTTGGCAGAGACGACAGGAGAGAGAGAAGGACGGAGACACGGAGAAGTAGGAGACAGATGGTTGCACTGAACAGCGTTCTGCCAAGAACAACACATAAAGACTTGCGTGTGATGGACTGACTGACAGTCAGGATGAAGAGAAGAAGTGAGGAAGAGAGTGGAAAAAGGTGGGAGGAGGAGGAGAAGCACGATGGATCTTATCGAGATGAAAGCTGGTTTGATGCCGAAACCAGAAATATGCAGACAATGAAGGAGAGGGAGCTGAATTTGCCAAATTATCATCCAAAACATCAGAATAAAAGAGTTTCATCTGTATGTGGAACGAAACCAAGTCAACCGAACCCTCTCAGCACATCACTCCTTGCTTATTTAAGTATACAGCACCATGCTTTCAAGTTATGCCTTTCTGCCCCTGAGGAGGCCATCAATACAAATAATGATCATTTAAACTGTGCTCAAAACAACACACTGCAGTGTAATAACTTATCAGTCACACCACCAGTCCTTTTCAAAAGTTGATATAGTTTTACGAGGTCTTAAAGAAACACCCGTGGTATCTTTTGGTCAAAACTGTTTCCTTTTCACCCGTATCTTTGCAGCTCTGCTTATGGCAGCTGGATTTAAGGGGCAGAGCCAGCCTCTTAACTTCACCTCACCTTCTTCCTTATGAGGGGTTGGGGCTCTTTGGAGATGCAGCTTTGCCTTACCTACTTTGAGGGTACAGGAAGTGTGAGAAAAGGTGAGGATGAGATGAGATGAAGCTGATTCTTCTACTCTGATTTGGGTCTGTGATGTCACAGAACCCCACATATTTGAACATCTCACTATGTGATTTATTTTCTGGCCTCGGTGGTCCCAAACAAGGTGATACGGTTTCAGTTGGAAGTCATAGAAATACAGCTTTTGTTATAAAAATTTAAATAAGAACCCAGAGGGCCCCGTGGGTACTCTTTGCAACGCGTCTCTCTCCTTCCACTTCTGTCGCTTTTATTTTGCCAGGAGGCCGGAGAGGTAATGGCTGAATAGGATAATGGGCAGGTAAAAGCTGTCTGATGTCGAAAATTGATCTGGAATGAAGGAAACGGCTAGAAATGGCCATGCAATCACGAGGATGCTGCCGGTGGGTGCCGCGGCACAATCGGCTAATATCTCAGCACTTGAAGTGGTTAGTGCTGGAGACGGTGTCGCCCCGGCGCTAACAGCGCTTTGATAGTGTACTGTAAATACCTGCATGTGCGTCGCTTCCTCTTCCTAACCCCCCCCACCGTCGCTCCTGTGTGTCGGCATGCGGCAGCCAGCAACACTGTAATCAAACTATCACAGCGCAGGGGGAACGGCGCTTCTTTCAAGCGACTCCTGTCCCCCCCCACCCACCCTCTCACACCGAAAACAATAATTACTCTACCATTTTGGTTAACCATAAACCGCCTGTGCTGCACGATCAGAGGAAGGGGGGGGTTCCAGAGCGGCGGTCGGACAGGACCCCCGCAGGGACGAATCACAGACAGAACAGTTCTGCTTTGCCTTTCAGGCCTAATTGGACATATGCTGGAGTAGAGCTGGCTAGCGATGCTGCAACGCACCGAAGGGGAGGGAGGAGGAGAGAGGGAAGGAGAGGGAAGTTTGGGACGGCTAAAATACATGCTTACTGTGTCTATACACGCCGCACGATGACAATGTCTGCAAATGGCTTTGCTTCTTTTCTTTGCAAATAGAATTATGATAGAAAACCCCACAAAGCATCCGAGTTCTCTCTCTCTCTATTTTTGCTTCTCTTTCAGTCTCCCGACAAAGAGGCGGCACACAATAGGCAGACATTAATCAGCCTACAAAATTGTTGCATAACATGTATAAGTCTCCACAATGGGATAAAAAGATCAAGCTGCAAAATAAATAATAAAAGAGAACAAAAGGACCAACAAAAAAAGAGAAAAAAGAAAAAGAGATGCACACAGAGTGGTGCCGGGATAGTTTATGGAGAATCATTTCCTCCCATATGTTGCTGTTAAAGTAGTTGGGCTGGATGTGTTTGCAACAGCTGCTGCACCACCAGCCATGAGCTAACTGGCACACGCACACACGCACACACACACACACACACACACACACACACACACACACACACACACACACACACACACACACACACACACACACACCGGTGAGTGCAAACTGAGCACTACTTGCAGAAGAAGGGACCGTATGCACGTGTTTTCTTTTATATCTGCAAAATGACTTCAACTCATCTTCCTCCTCATAATGATGTGCAATATCGCAGCACCTTAAAGTGGATGGGGAGCTTTGTGCGCTAGCCTTGTGATCATAATGTGAACTTTGTAATCAAGGAGAAGAAAAACAGAAGGAAAAATCAGAGAATGGGAATCAGAGACAAAGAGATGAACCGACGGAAGGAAGAGAAAAGGGTGAGAGAAAGTGAGAGCAGGGCCAGATCTATCAGACCATCTCCACATCCCACATAAAGGAAGAGGCACATCTGAAACCGCAGTCGCTTTAGGGAATAACGCTCTCCTCGGCTCCTCTTTCTCATCAGGCCCAAAGCGAACATGAAAACCTACAGCGCTGCAGTCTGCTGACGCGAAGGATAAGGCGCTCCGCTTTTTATCTGCCAACCCCTCCTTTACGCCCGAAAGAAAAACCTGAAGCAAACAAAACTGGAACTCATCGGAAATAAAAATCTTCTAATCAGTGATAACTGCATGAGAAACAAAGAAAGACACTCCGAGGAAGAAAGGAAAATCACATTTTCTTATGTGTATATTTAAAAAAATAAAAGAAGAACAAGTGCGAGACTTTTTCCTGGAACTTTCGCAGGGTCAAAGAGGACGAAGGGAGAGAAGTTGACAATTCACCCAGGCGAGACGGCTTCTCAGGAAATAAACAACAGACAGGGAGAACAGAATGAACAAGAGAGACGGAGAAGGAGCGCGAGGAGGAGAGGCGGAGAGGGGAGCAAGAGTTGGATAATTGGCAGCGAGTGGAGGCTGCGTTCACCACGCGCCAGGCGGCACAGCTTGAACTTAAAGCGCCGCTGCGGCATAATGAAGATGTGGCCGCTAATTAACATATGGGGTGCGAAACAGGTTGGTTGGCACGCCGAAAACTCCAAGGTAAAGTTATTATTGGGGAGTAATTAGCTCTATGAAGTTAATGCGCCGAACAATGGCTGCCAGCGCCGCACAATATGGCTCGCATCTGAGCGCGCGAAAAAATAGCCCCCGCTAAAGTGCGAGTCCCACAGCTAAAATCTGTCGGCGACCATATGTTATGGCAATTAATGCAGGACCTGAATGACCTATTACTGAAGAAGGGACCTGAGAGTAATAGAACCAATAATTAATTTAGGAAAAGTGAGAGAGAGAGATACAGAGAGAGAGAGAGAGAGAGAGAGAGAGAGAAAGAGAGATACAGAGAGAGAAGCAGAGATATGGCCGGCTTTTAACATTAACTGATGGTTAGGAGTCAAGTAAAAGTTGGTGTCGGTGGTTTGACATTTGGCATTTTGCTGATCTGCAGAACTCAAGTGTACATTAACACAAAGCCAAGAGGGAAAGACGTAAGCAGTGGCCTTGGAGAAGCACTTGTTGCTGCACATCAGTCTGCAGAAGTCTATAAAGCCTTTTCCAAACATTTGGAGTTCAATGTTCTGCAGTGAGACAGATTATTCACAAGTGGGAAGCACTCGTGCCTGGTGTTACCTGACAGCTACACTTCAGTCGGAGTAGGGTCATGTAACACGGCGGTGATTTGAACCAAACCAGTAAATCTACATTTTAAAAGGCTAAAAAAAAGAAAGAAAAAAGAGTGAAGGTTTTGGCCTCAAAGTCCAGACCTCACTTCAAATGGGACTTTAAGAGAGCTGTTAATAAGTAAATGACCAAACACCAGCCTCATAAAGGAGAGCAGCCTTGAATTCCTTCCTGATGAAGAGGAAATGACGGCTTCAAGCTAGTAAACGGGGATCTACAGGCTACTGAATCATGGGGGTACTTAGTATTCACCACTTGATGTTTGTTTTTGACTTTTTTTTTGTTAATTATCAATAATAATAATCACACAGTGAAATAAGTTATATATTGTTTGTAGGAGGTTGTATTTTCCTCATGCTATTACGTGTATAAAGGGGTTACAACTTTTGCATGTGACCGTGTATACCTGTGGGACACGGAGACCAGCTGGTTGGTCACAGTCCAGGTTTGTGCATGCATACATGTACTTCTGCATGCACGGTGATACATGCAGCTTGAGAGGATAACACGAAGGACTCTGGGGGTGATCGGGTTCGCTGCTACTACGCAGGAGACAGCAGGTTCCTGCTGTGTTCTGAGTGTATATGTGGTATACTGTACAGGGGGCTTCTTCTTTTTTCCTCTATCTGACAGCATGAACTTATAAAATAGACAAACCACTGTGCATGTGAGTGCAGAAAGTGCGTTTGATTTGAGTTGCCAGCACAGCCCTAATAGAGAGCTTGTTAGCCGCTGTCACTGGCAACTCCGGCTGCTCTTAAACCAGTCAAAGCATCAAGTGGCTTTACTCTTTCTCTCAGCTTTTTCTTCCCTGTTCCTTCTCTCTCCGGTGCAACTCGGACCTATAGCGACGGTGATTCTTGATGAGATGAAAGACGTTAACACCAAGGTAGCGCTACAGGAGTGCATACACTTGACCGTGAAAAGGTGTGTGTGTGTTTTGGTTGAGTGGGTTTGGATTCATTAGGCCGGACACACTTGTGCTCCCTCATCCCTCCGTTTCAATATACATTTTGTGCGCGTCTGTCTTGTTGCTCCTCTCTGAACGTGTGTGCTTATGCTCCAGGTAAGCCCTGGGCCGCTCGGCAGGTGAGCTCCTTTCATCCCCCGTTGCGCTCCCTTGCGCGGCAGCAGCAGTCGTCCCCGGCGACACCGGGGGGAGCCTCCGAGACACGTCGTTTAATTAGAATTAGACGAGACGAGAGGGAGAGTAAAGCGAACTCGGAGGGAAATGTGCTCACACCTTTGAGCTTAACAAGAACGCCCCCAGCAGGGGGTATGGGTGTGCCTCCGTGTGCCTTTGTGTGCACACACACTCTGGAGGTTACACCCCTGGAATGTGCGTGAAGTTTTTGTAAAGTAAAGATCATTTTTCATGGCCCCGAGAGGGCTCAGTTTTGTCACGATTTGGCCTCGGCTGAGAGATTATGGCTGGGATTAAGCAGGTTAGGGTTGAGTTTAAGGATAATTTAGGGTCGGGGTTTAGATTTAATGTTAAGCTTAGAGGTTTAGGTGGGATAAAAACAAAAGTTAAAGTCAGGACTTGGAGTCAAAGGCAGATCAAGTGGGTAAGATACGATTAGATGTGGAAAGTGAAACAATTATCCCTTTATGCTGACCAACTTGAGGCAGGTCTGGTTCAACTTAGCCACGTTTTTCTTTTCTATATAACAGAGCAGCAGCAAAGCCAGACCTTTATGTCTCTTCTCAAGGCATTTGAACCTCTTTCTGGAGGAGTTTTCTGTAGAGGACCATGTTGCACAAAGAACCAGGTCACACTAGTCATTTTGTTTATTGTCAATATGTTTCTATAAAATTAATTGTGAAGAACAAATGACAAATTTGTGCACGTTCTTTATAAACACTGGGGCACTCCCATGAAACTCCCAACAGCATTCGCTATGAAGACGTAAATATCGTCTCTGAGTTCAGCCTGAAACGGCTGCTGTAAATGCTGCTTTTATCCAGCGAATCGGACAAACTCCATTTTCTAAATTCTTCCCTTTTGAACCGAGCAGACTAGAGTGGCTCTAAATATAGCACCGTCTGGTATGGTTTTGCCTTCGGTCAATGGTCGTCTCTTCCACAGACCAGCCCTGCTCAACAGAGGGTCAACCCCTTTTTGTTGGGTTTTTCTCTTCTAGCTCGGCACAAACGTCACTAAACCGTGTTGTTCTAACGCCTCGATCTGGTTTATGGATCTGGAACTATTTCCATGGAAAGGGCCTGAATGGGGATTAGGTGCAAGAACTGAGAAGACTTTATCAATAACAATGCCATTATTGATCAAATTCTTAATTGATTCCTATTTCACCTCCAGACTGAATTTTACAGAAAAAACAACTGTGCTGGAACAGGTTTTGAGCTTCAACCCAACTCTGTAAAATTCCAAAAAGATCAGCCTAGTCGGTCATACCCGTTCACTTTACGTTAAATGGTCTCATGTGAAATGGGTCTGGTACCCCTTTGAATCATAGCCATTTGTAGCCGTACAGAACGGGCCGAACCGACCTGAGCAAGCTGGATGTGATGACTCGTATGAGAGTGTCCAAGACGTTCAAAACAACCAAGGATGGCTGCAGACCATTGCCTTTGATCACAGTCATTCACCGATGCTCCTACCCTGCATCTTGTTGATACTAGTCCAATTTTCACCTCGCCTACGTCACAGGTGTCAGAAACCAAACTTGTCTCAAAGCAGAGTCTTCTCAGTCCATTGGTACTGACCAAACCAGACCAATTCTTCATATCGAACAGGTAAAGATCTAAGATGGCTGACCAGGCTACAGTAACGTAACGCCCTTACAAGTTACGGCTGCATGTCCACTTCCACTTCAACTACAATGCAGCTGCTTACAGCTGTGAGTCTGTCGTTGCACGTCAAGATAAACGTCATCTTTGTCTGTTATCAGCACATCTGCCGGCATCGATGCTCCGTCATTGATCACTTCGGCATGTTGTTCACACCGCGATTCAGCGCACACCACAACCACCGACCGCCGCTGGCCTACATAACGGGCGCTAGCGACTGTAGCGCTAGCTCGATTGGGGTTTTGGGGTGAGAAAAACAGGAAACCGAACATGAGGACAATAAATAATTTGTTCTCTTTTCATGAAGGATGTGTGCCACTCTCCGCTCTCTTTCATGAGCTTGATTATTCGTTTCATTTCGTCACCCCTTCCAAGTGGACGGTTGAAAGCATTCTTCACAGGCCTTTGGGGGTTTGAACCTAACAAAGCCAAGGACGAGATGCGCACGCACACACATACACACACTCTTGTGCATGGAGGGACAGCTGAACTCAGCCTCGTTAGGGGGAAATGCAATCACAAGGGGCTTATCATACAGACACAAAACACACACACACACTCACACACACACACACTGAACCTGGTGCCCTCTCTGGCAGACCATTGTATTGTGGGATTGTGCGGACAATCTCTTCATGAATGATTAAGCAGTGTATTTCTCAACCAAGTCTTTGATGATGAGTGTGTGTTTGATCATCAGGAGTGCGAAGCGCTCTCTGCAACTGCTTCTGTGCTCCAGCGAGCGAAGGCGTATATATTTTCGTTTGTTTTGTCGGCGCAGCGCGCTTTGACGCGCTCGGCGTGGCCGTGGACGAGCGTGTCTTCCGAGTTCCTGCGATGAGCCCCTGTTGATTGTGTCCCTCCCTTAACGAGGCTGCCTCCAGCTGCCCCTGCTTGTGAGAAACTATTGTTGGGCCCGTTCAATGGAGAGAGACGCTTGTTTGGGAAAAGGTTGCAAAGTCATGGGAAAATAGAGCTTTGTCTCGGAGGGGTCGTGAGGGAGTGAATCATGAGCGGACGTGTTTATAGCTTAACACACACAGCTGTGGCAAACACACATGCACACATGGACACACACATGGGTGCAGAGATGAATGCATTCAGAGGGCAAAGAGAAACGCCAAGAAACAAACATGTGCTCTCTTTTTTAGTTATTTTTTTGGGGGGAAATTTTTTTTGTCAAGGGGACAAAAACGTGAACAATGCAGAATTTAGCTCGCACAAAGCAAACAAACAGCTGCTTTATGAAGACGCATCGACACACACACAGACAAACGTCCAACACACATGCTATCACAAGGTCTCTTATCACAAAAACTGTGTATGGATAAACTCAAGGGGAAAAGAAAATGTGTGTGTGTGTGTGTGTGTGTCCTTTCTTGGACTGGGTGTCTCTTCATGGTACAAAGCCCGGCTTTCTCAGCTCAAAACTCAGTGTCATCTGCCTTTACAAAGACCCGGGCTATTCGTTCCAAGCCACCTGGGCTAAAATAGAGGCTCCAGTGTAGCACCCAAAAGTACAATACCGCCATTTTTAAGTGTTTCATATATAACCGCCCTTCTCCTCTCCGGATGGGGACAAAGATTCACATTCAAAGGGCGCTTTTTTTAGTTGAATTACTTTGCAATTCTATTTTACTACTGAATCTATTTAAAGTTGCCTTTGACATTCCTCATAAAGGCGTTTGTTTGAAACAAAGATACACTAAAAGAAAAGTAAATCGAGTTTGCCTTTCCGAACATTTCGCAGTGAAGGAACGTCCACCTGGACGTCACATGACAATAATGACAAATAATCTCATACAGCGTCTACCAGAGAAAATCGTGTGCATGGTGCTTTCCTTTAGCTTTACCTTCCTAACATTACTGCGTGATAAAACTGATGAGTTACCACGGGGACTAATGGATGCATGCGTTCTATCTCCTGTACCTTTTTAACCATTTTAGTATTGGGTGTTTAAAACCAGAGTAAAAGCTCCGTGTCCTTTGTTTGGGGCAGACTAGGTCTGAAAACGTACCGGATCCATTCAGATTTGTTGGCTGCTGTGACATCACGGACTAGAAGGTAAAATTACCCAGCTTGCCCATCTTTATCTCCACCAGACTTTCCATAATGCACCACAAAGCTTTAACTCTGATGTTTAAAATAGGTGCGTCCCTGAGAATAGGGGGTGGGGTTGAGTCACTGACTCCACCCCCTTCAATCAGCTGTTGTAAAGCTTTTTTTTTTCTTTTTTTTGTGTACCAATGTGGTACTGAGGGCAACCGCTGAGTGAGACTTGTCCTGCACAGTAAAAACGGTCCATTACACCAAAACACTGGTCCACACCAGCCGGAGCTGGCTTTAAACTGGATGTGGGTGTGTTCAACTCTCTGGCGACTCTCAGGCATATTCAGCTCGCTGGTACTAGTTGCCACCTTTTGTTGCAGATGTCCTCAGGGCCGGTTCCTGGCACAAACACTGCATGTGGTTGTTTAGGGTAAGTGTTTTTGAGGCCAAAAACAACTTCTTTTTTGTTTTGTTTTAGGACCATCAAAATCCTAGGAGCGGCCCTGGATGTCCTGGCATTTAAAAGTCTACACCCTTAACATAATTAATTTGGGGAAAAACTAAATTCTGAATCTAGATGGTCAAGTGTGACTTCGTTGTGATGCTGCAGGTCTTGGATGCAGACTTATAATATAGGTAATAGCATGTTGTGACACATCTGCAGGGGTGATAGTAAAAAAAAATCCTGAGCCTGAACTTTTTTTCCCTGGGAGGTAAGCGAGCCCCTAAGCCAAGATATATGCCCCGATCAACACAATTGTCATTTTTTGTCCTCTTAAAGTGTAAGTCTGGTGTAAATTGACCCATGGTCCTGTTGTTCAAGCTCACCACATGCAGCCCATAGAAAACAGAATGAGACAATTGAACAACATAGGCCAGGGGTGTGATTCCCTGGGACAACATTTTGATAAATAGTTCATTAAATTGAATATTCTGATGACTTTTGTAGATTTTCCATATTTTTGTAGATATGCCTCCACGCTGCCAAACACACACAAACACAACCGCATGTGAAGCAGTAAATTGGCTTAGAATGGCCTATTTTACTGTTATGAGGAGGAAATATTGTAGAAAAACATTAATGTCCACACTAGTATAAATAAAGGTTTGCATGGCCTCACAAAATGATGTCGTTTACAATGAGGTGGCGGCCCTTATGATTCTAATGTAGGGCTGAACGATTTTTGAAAATAATCTAATTGTGATTTTTTTCCTCAATATTACGATTGCGATTTAATGTGTGATTATTTTTTTTCAAGGTCCTGTTCTCATGTATTTTTCAACTACACAAGCAATAAATCAGTCTGTTTCAAGTAGATTTTCACTTGAAATAAGTAGAAAAATCTGCCAGTGGAACAAGATGTTTTTGCTTGTAATAAGAAGATAAATCTTGTCCCACGGGCAGATTTTCCTACTTATTTCAAGTGAAAATTTACTTGAAAACAGGTGAAAATTGTCAAATGTTATTTTTCTGGTGATGACTCTAAATGTTGAAATAGCAGTAAAACCACATTCATTGATGAAATGACATAAGGGATGGAAAGGAGGGATGGAAGTTTTACAGGGGGGATGATTTGGACCGTTTTTATTTCAGGGGGGGATGATTTGGACCGTTTTTATTTCAGGGGGGATGATTTGGACCGTTTTTATTTCAGGGGGGATGATTTGGACCGTTTTTATTTCAGGGGGGGATGATTTGGACCGTTTTTATTTCAGGGGGGATGATTTGGACCGTTTTTATTTCAGGGGGCGATGATTTGGACCGTTTTTATTTCAGGGGGGATGATTTGGACCGTTTTTATTTCAGGGGGGATGATTTGGACCGTTTTTATTTCAGGGGGGATGATTTGGACCGTTTTTATTTCAGGGGGGGGGGTGATTTGGACCGTTTTTATTTCAGGGGGGGTGCCATCACATCACCCCTCATCCCCCCTCAACTCGAATACTGCTCACACGGAACTCAGAACTTCTTCATAAATAACTCAAAAATCCCAGAGAGAAAAAAAACACCAGCAAGCCAAAAAACAAACCAATAAAGCTCTCAGAGTTAACAAAACGAACCAGCAATGAACTCGCAGCCGCTCTCTAACCTCCTGATGAGCTCACGGGCTGCAGGTGTGGTTTAAGGCTGATATATGGTTCCGCGTTACACCAACGCAGAACATACGCCGTGGGTTACGCGTATGGTCGTACTACGGCGAAAGCTCTGCGTCGATTTAACGCGGAACCATAAATCAGGCTTCACAGCGCCCGGCTGGTACTCCTCGCAGCGCGCAGCTCCTCGCCGACTCCGCGCTCATATATTTAATACATTTATAAAGCCCATATATTTATAAAGCCTCACTTGGCCGAGCCCTAACGCTGAGACCATGGTAGATTTAGGTTACACGCGGCACTGTTGACTTTTCCCTGCCGGCTCTGCTCACTTGCTAAACAGTCCCCTAACAAACAGTGTCCAGCAGCGCTACGTTCCGCCGCGCGGCGTTCCCAACGTTGTGTACATACTCACCGGTATTACGGTATATGAAAAATTCATATCATAAGAAAAATAGACGGCAAACCTGATTTTATTTTATTTTTTTCTCGCAAACACCTCGGTATGCCGGAAATCCGGCGTGACGCCGGAGCGCTATCACCCCTGCATCTGTGACAATCCAGTCTTTAAAAATGCTCACAGGTGCATAAACTAGAGCAAAAGAACAATCTGATTCAGATAGGTAAATCTCTGTCGTAAACATTTATGTCAAAACATTACTTTTGATTCTTCCAATCAGACACTAAGCAGTTTTAAGTGATTGAACACGTTGTGTATCCTATGTGTGTGCTATGGAAGAAGGGGGCTGCTCTTAACTGCAGCAGTCAGCGTTGATTCAGGCCACAAACGCTGATGACAGAGCTGAAGAAACGCTGCACTAATCACAATCTCAGCCGTGTGTAGCTCGGACACACGAGGCACGCGTTTGCACAAACACAAGCTCACTCGGACACGCAGGCATGAGCAGGCCTCACCTGGATTTGTTGCTGCAGGAGGTTGATTTTGTGTTGCTGCTGCAGAAGCTGCTGCTGTTGCCGGGCAATCTGGGAACAGAAGCGCACGACACGTCTTTAGATTGTACATACAGTATGGGCGCATGTGTGTGTGTGTGTGCGTGAGTGTTTGTGGTGTGCTTGCGGGGCCTGTGGGAGATGCGACACATCTGTGGGTCTCTGAGGCCCCAGTTGCACGACAGAGGGTCGATGCCCTGTGCTGAAATATTAAAGAGCTCATCTCATCTGGATTCAGCTGTATCACACCAACACACACACACACACAACCACGTATACAAGCCTCGCTGATTTCAGCAGCCTGTACAAAAGTGTCTGATTTTTATAAATGTTTGATTTCTATTTGCCTTCTTTACTTTTCTAGCTTTTCCTGCCATTCTGCTTTACTCTTTGCTTTTATTTAGCTGGTGTAACGCAGCTCCAGAAAGAGATGAAAGGTCCAGCGAGTCGCTACCCAGTATTCTCATCCAGCACACACTGGTTCTGTCATACTCATTCATGCTGCACTGCAATGGGATGCAGCCAAGGGCGCTGGCATGCGCCGTGTTTGTCACAGGTGATTTGTCCTTACAGCTGTATTTCTGTGCATGTGTCTATAAAGCAAAGCTCTCCTGAAGCAAAAAAAAAAGCAACAAAAAAAAAATCCAACAAATTGCACAAAAAAGGGAAACCCTTCTCTATGCAAATACCTGCCAGACTCGCCCGGGAGCTTGGAGTGTGTGTGTGTATGCATGTGCATGCATGCTACATCCGCTCCAGCACGGCTCTGCACACCCTCGGCTGATTCCGGTGAAGTGTCCTTGTGTTCGATGCTGCCAAAGCAGCATGTCTCTGGCGGTATGAGCTACATGAGATACGTATTTCTGCACCCCGGCTTATTACAATGTGTGCACAATTTCCAAAACTGCTTCACTTCATGCACTTTTGCAAATTTTTATTGACTTGGCTCCATAAATATGTACTTTTTTTCCCTGCTTTGATGGAGATTATAAAGTAGATTTCAAAGAAGAGACAATTCTGTGATGCCGAAGTATTTTTCCAACGTTTTATAATGAATCTGCAGTTTCCAGATGTGGCCACCTTTGCTGGCTTCACGTACCTGGTCCTGCTGCTGCTTGGCCAGCTCCATCTGCTGCCTCTGCTTCTCCATCTGCGAGGCAGCCAACTTCTTCTGCTCCTCGTGGGCCGCTAGGAGCTGCTCCCGCAGGCTGCTCAGCTGACCGATCATGCCCATGAGCTGGCGCTCTTTCTCCGCCAGGCTGTCTGGGGTACCTAAGGAGGTGGGAGGGAGGCACGGGTCAGAGGTGACATGGTAGCACTTTGAAGCAGAGTGCAAGATTCGTTTAAGATTACCCAATGAAACTTTTTCCTCGCTCAAAACAAAAGATAAAACTCTAGCTTAAGTAGGAAGTATGGTTTCTGCAGCTGAACAGCAGCAAGTAGCTTCACATGCTGGAACATAAGTTTGCATGATCAAAGGATGTGAAAGCAACAAGTCTGCAAGGATTGTGGGGGTGAAGTCAGAGGTTAGAGCCAGGGAGGAGACAACCGAGGAGAGTGGAGTAATAAAGCAGGGAAAAGCCATCATGACTGCTGGTTGGTTTAATATACGAGCGGTCCGGGCGGCTGAACAGTAGGAGAGCACATGTCAGCAGACGATGGGCTCGGATAGAGAGCACTCAGGCGCTGCAGAGTTGTAAAAGCAGATGTTGACTTGCTTTCCTGGGCGGAGAACACCAGCATCAATTAATCAAGTCTCATCCATCACCGCCTTTATTGCCTTACTGAAAGAGGGAAAATAAATCTGGCTGAGGGAATATTTGTAAACAGGCGAAACGCGGCGGCGACCGGTGGAGGAAGCGGATGTCCGAGCGGAGCCAAATTCCCACTATTTTTTTATTTTCTATTTTTTTTTTATTCACAAACAAAATGAGTCCTTGGCCAGGTCTCGGGTTTTACATTTCTCCTGAAAGCTGGAAGTCAAATGGAGACGCGCTGGTGCTGAATGGCGGGGAAGTTGCTCTGCAGACACCGAGCCGCGGTTTCGGTGCGGCTGTGAGAAACAGAACCGGCGCGAAAGAGAGGAGAGTGTGTCTGGTCTGTGTTTACTCTGCAGTCAGCCAACCTCCTGCTCACATTTAGCATGGCCTGACCTTTGACTCCTCAGATCCTGACATACCAGCTCCATTACACACACACAAACACACACACTTCCACACAAGGCCTAAATCATTCAACAGGATGTAGTTAGAGGGAGGCACGCTGAGGCCCAATCAGCACGAGTGTGTGCGCTCATGTCTGGTCATATGTACTGATGTTTGCCTACATGTCTTTGTAGTGTGTGTGTGTGTGTGTGTGTGTGTGTGTGTGTGTGCGTGCGTGTGTGTGTGTGGAGCAGCACAATCCCCCATTGTTCCTCAGCTGCTACCTTTAACAGGGGCACATTCCTGCACCAGTCAAACCAGATGAGGAGGAGGACGGGAGAGAAAAGACACAGGAGGAGAGGAAGATGAGGAGGAAAAGAGGAGAAACGCAGCTGGAGGTGGCGGCGGGGGGGCGCGATGGGGGGGGGCGTAGGGTGGAGGTGAAGGAGCCGCGGCTGCTGACCCGCCGTTTGACCGTTAGGGGAGGTGAGAGCCACGTGTACGTCCTGCCTCATTCGCCTCCACGCTCTCGCCCGTCTCACCCACCTCCACTGCCCACCGGCGCCCCCCCGCGCCGCCGCCTCCCCCGCCCCACCCCCGCGCTCCATCCATCCGCCAACAATGAACAATAAAGGCAACTGTCGGGAGCGCTGGCTGCTGGAAAAATAAACACGCCGCTGTCCTAACTCACAGACCCACCTTTGTAGAGCCGGAGTGTGTGTCCGTGTGTGTGTGTGTGTGTGTGTGTGTGTGAGACCAAAGCTGACCAGGACAAGAAAGAGCCTTGTGTTAAAAAACGCAAGACTGTTCAAACAGGGGGAGAAAGGGTGTGGAGGAAGGGGGCAAAAAGAAGGCCAAAGGGGGGGGGGGGGGGGGGCCGGAGTTGCAAAGGTGAAAAGACGGATCAAAGGAGTCTTTTTGTGCAGCTTTCTCGTCGGGGTTAACGTCCCCTCAAGCACACATGCACTAGTGGAAACACAGCAAACCCGGAGCCGTCGGCTGCGAACAACGTTCACCTTCAGGCGGAAGAACACAAGCCGTTTCTTTCTTCCTATACGCTCGAATATGCGTTTTTCTTTCTTCAAATCAATTAACCAGAATAAGAATCCGAGAAAACTTCCTGAGACGAGGTTTGGAAACCAGCAGATGGCTCGTTGTGACTTTCAGGGTTTCCCTCGGTCGCCCCATTAATCAGCCGGCGTCGGCTTGTTTCCTCTAGCCGCCGCGAGGCAGGCGGGTGGATCGATAACTGGTTTCCTCCGCTGGTTCACACACATACCACCGTAGGCAGATTACTGCAGCCGTGCTTACCTGCACGGGCCGAGAGCCACTCTCCCCCTCGTCTCCTCCACACACACACTCACACACACTCACAAACGGGGTAATTAACCAATTTGTAACAATGTTATACTTGTCACTGCGTTTGCACTGCTAATTAATGACCTCAGCTGCACTGATAACTCCTCCTGGGTAGGAGGGGAGGAGGTGGGAGGAGATGGCCGAGGAGAGAGAGAGAGAGAGAGAGAGGGGGGGGGGTGATGAAGAATGGAAGACATAGGAGACGAGCTAAAGTTTATCCACATGGACACGATAACCTGATTACTGGAAATAACCCAATAAGTAAATACAGTGGAGTCGATATTAAGCTAACTGAATCAGGGGCCGGTGAAGTATTCCCTCCGCGCAGGGGTTTGTAGTAACCGCATTCCTCCAAAAAAACTGGACATGATTTGTTTGGCGAGCATCCTTTTCCAGCCACCGAGGATAACTTACTTTTGTTGTTATTGCTCTTAACTTCTGTGATAAGTGCATCTGCTGGAAAGTCCTGCCTCCGTTTACTCATCAGATTATCGGGTTCAGACGCGACCACGTAGGACAGCACGTCCCCGGTTCATCAATACTCTCCATAACTAACGAATCAGACCCCTGAAATGGTTTATATTGAAGCCACTTGCAGATTATGAAAGTACAAGCAGAGAGTCTGAAAATAAACAGCTTCTTTTTATTTTTTAACAGCAGAGTTTCGATCTAATTTTACTAACAAGCAACATTCTTTCTTTTATTGACAACTCCTGATGTTGTTCCACCGAGCAGGACGGACGGCTGCATCCCAAAGATCCTCAGTGGGATTAAAGTCCATGTGGGAGCCGCTCTCTCACAGTTTGAGCTTGATCCCGGCATCGTCACCGCGACGTATTCTCGTGTCATCGGAGAAGGAAAGACAAGTCTCCTGATGAACGATGATGATAAATGTGACATATCGCCTCTGCAAACCTGCACCGGGGATGACAGTTGCATCAATCCATCAACTACTCCTGTTACGCCCTCATCGCTCGGGGACGGGGCCCGTCTGGGCTCCTCAGACCACACGAGCGATTCTTTGCTCCTCACTTCAACATTTAGGCAAAAATGAAACCCATTTCTTTAATCAGTTACCCAACTGTCCTTTTCTACTGTGCACCTCGATCTACCGAGCATCGTTTAACGAGAAGAAGAAGAAGCTCCTCACCGCTTCAGGAAGGCTTCACTAACATTTTAATCACTGCAGTACTTTTCCGATTGTAGCCTCTTCACTATTTGCTTAGTGAAATTCAGGTGGTCTTTTTTTTTTAAGGTCAGGCAGTCTGGTGTTTACACAAGCCATGAAACAAGCAGATACTCACATCGTATATGCAAAGAAGACCACAGTGTTTAAAGAAGGGTTAGGTAATTTGCAGGTGAAACAATCTTCTCACTCTTCAGCTTCTCCCGGAGCAGATTTGATGTTAATGACTCTCATTATGGGCATATTTATTCTCGCAATTGCGAGTACGTGCTCTGCAGCGGGAGCTGCATGGGGCCTTTCACGCCAGCGGGGCAGGGGACGGCGGCTCTGAGACACTTTGTTCCCCACAAAAAAGCTCCTCAATGGACTCCAAAGGGGGGGGAAAAATTAAAAAAGAGTTGATGCACTGGCATGCAAACACCCACACAACAACACCATTAAAGCACACTGGTGCATCATTTAGCTCCGGCATATTTACTCTTCTACAGTCATGAGGACGTTCACACTTGAAGACACACACGAGGCTCTACGGGCCGCCGCAGACACTCACACGTATCCAGCTGTTGGTGTACGGTGGGCCGGGCGGGGTGCCCTCACGCTGAAATGTCAGCGCGGTGGGGAGCTGGGAAAAGGGGGTTTGATCAATGGCGCCACCCCCCCTCCGCCCCCCCCGTCCACGGCCACGCTGCCGCGTGAGGCTCTTTGATTACATATTGCTCTGCCTCCTAATGAAGCTCGATTACCGGGGGAGAACAACGGCTCTGCCCCGGAGTTACAGGGAATAACAGCCGGCCTCCTTCACCTCTCTCATCTTTTCCTTTACTCTCGTCTCGCTGCTGCCATATTCACGTTTGACTCTCGGGGTGTTGAGAGGAGGTGATGTGGATGAAATGAGTTGATTACCACCAAGACTGAGGCCGAGCTGAACTTTCTGACACGCCGAGGAAAAGAAAAGCGCATTTCATCTCTCTGCAGCTCCGTTCATCTTTAACCTCGTAAAGGGTTAAAGCGCTAAAGGTGGAAGTGGCTGTTCTGGGGGGGGGTTGGGCTTAGCCTTCAGCTCTTGGTTAAAGTTTTAAACTTCCGCCTGAACAGCTCCACAACTGCACCTCCAACTCAGCTCTAAGGGGGGAAAAAAAACCAAACCAGCTAAGTCTTTTTTATCCCTAACACCTGGTCTGGTTGAGATGTGAAAGAGTCTGGCAGAGAAAAACATGAGCAAAATTATCTCAAGCGCATCAGAGCTGTAAATCAGAAAGTCGCAGCCAACACGAAGACAATAAGTGATAGTGTTGTTGAACCTCCGCAAAGTCCTCCACTGCTGTTCCACCAAATGTGTCGCAGCAGCGGCGAGATCTCAACCAGGCTGCACTTGTCGGTGAATCAGCTGTCGGGCTCCGTCGTCATACCTTTAATCTCTCCAATGTGCCCTGAGCCCATGGCCAAAAGTTTATCCTTCCAGTCCTTTGACAACAGCCTCTCAATGCTGGGGGCCTCTGTTCAGGGGGAAAGGGAAGGAAAGGGAAGGGGGGGGGTCGCAGGGGACAGGGAGAGAGAGGGAGAGAGAGAGAGAGGGTTTCAGTCGGCTGGCCAACATGACAATAAAGCTCATTTAAAGTCCATTTGCTGTAATAAAGGCAGCGGCGGCTCAGCCTAATGGCCGCATCAGCAGGAGAGAGAGGGAGCCGAGCTGGGAGGAGAGAAGCTGGTAATCGAAAAGAGGGAGAGCAAATCTGGGGAAAAAACAAAATCAAGTGAGCGAGAGGGAGAGAGAGCGAGCGAGGCCAGATAAAGAGGGAGACAAGTGGAGGATGGAGAGAGACGGACAGAGAGAGGCTTTTCTCGCTCTCACCTGCTGCTAGAGAATCATTAGCCCTGTGGGCCCTGAGACAAAGAGGGCCTTAATGCACCCGCCACAATGGACACATTATCAGCGAGCGCTTTGTTCCCGGCGCACACGCCGCACGGCGCCCCGCGCGCACACGCACGCACACTCACACACCATTAATTACAGCCCTAACTATGGTCACACTTGCACACAAATGTTCACGCACACGCAGTGGGGAGGGAGGAAGTGTCACACGGGAGAGCACATGCATGGGGAGGCTCTAAACGTGCACATGTGTGGCCCAGGAGACACACGCACACTTGTTGGCTGAAATAATACGACTGTGATGCAGCGCTCATGAAGGATTTAGAGGTATTTGCACTTTACGTCTTATTCTCCGTCATTTCAGAGGAAATTATTCCCATTTTACGAAAATAAAAATTGTGATTTCCAACTTTTTAAAATTATTTTTTGACTCAATACCTGACTAAGGTGGAAAGAGATCCAAACAAACCCGGATCAGACAAAACTTTAGTTTCTCAACACATCAAACCTGCTATAAAAGTAGCTGGAACCAGCTGAACGCCCCGCAGCTACGACCTGAGCGCCGTAGTCGACCTCTGAGGCATCGCTACGATGCCAGTTCAGATGCCAGTGAGAGGGAATAGGTTTTACATCTTCATAGAGTCGGATTAACCCCACCTAAACACCTCTACCGAGGATTCACATGGGAAAACATCTTTCTTTCCTGTTCATCCCTCTGTTTCCCTTCTCCATTTGAGCAGTGTAAACGTGGAGAAATGAGCAGGAGGAGAAGAAGAAAGACATGTCTCACAAACCCCCTGCAGCAATAAAGCGTGTTTGAGAGTGTACGTTTGCAAAATGGTAATTAATGGCAGTCTGGTCATTAATGTGAGTAAACTTGTGGGTTAGTCTGTAAAAATAAAAATGACAAACTGTGTATAAATAGTAGCTAACTATAGGTAGAGATTGTAGTTTGATTGACAGGTGGGCATCTATTTATCTATTTCTATCCATTCGTCCATCATTAACTATTGTAAACTATTTTAACAAAGCCAGAACGTTCCAGTAGTTTAGGTAACGGCCGTCTATATCTGTGTTTGGAACAACATTCATATCTTTTATCTTATTTATTTTGCAGAGCTGCAACATCTGAGTCCAAAGTGCAGTTTTTACAAAGTTCCCCAGCTTAGCTACTCGTGGGAAGTTTATGGAGATTTACTGTAAATTTCATGCTCCTTTGCATGCATGCGTGTGTGTGTGTGTGTGTGAGAGTGTGTGTGTGTGCATGCGCCTCCAGCCTCCCCCGAGGCCTGAATCAGGTCCTTTCGTCTGGCATCAGGACAAGAGCACAAGAGCATTCGCGCCCGACTGATCATGATGGACACACACACTCACACACACTCAGACACACACAAGGCTAAAGATCAATACTGAGGTTGAAGCCAGGACCCCCCCCCCCCCAACACACGTTGTCCTTGGCCTGTCCTGTCCTCACGTTGTCAGCGGTGCGGCAGACTGAGTCCCTGATGCGTCCCGCCGCTCTCCGGTCACGAGAAGCCGCCTCCGCCTCCGGGGGGGGATCGGCTGGGGCATCGGGCGGCGGAGCGACGACGGCGGGAAAAAGCCGGAGCGCGAGCGTGGATGTACGGAGAATCTTTAGCAAGAACAGGGACGAGTGAAAGAATAGACGAGTAGAAAGAGTGGAAAAAAAGAGAGAGTGCCCCCCCCCCCCCTGTCTGTGACAGCTGTCTCACCATCACCCCAACAGGTGCTATTAGCCCCTGGCACTCCTTCTCGCTCCCTCTCTCTTTCTCCCTCTCTCTCTCTCTGTCTCTCACTCTCATCCCCCCTCCTACCCCTCCGCCCCCCCCCCCCTCCCCCCCACCCAACAATGACAGAGGCTTTTAAGCCAAAGAGGCCTGACAAGTGAGAGGGAACAACAAATGGCAGTGTGGCCCGCTCCCTTTCCATTGCACTCTCTCCCCGTCTCCATCTCCTAGTTATTATTTTTATTTATTAACAGGGCTGAGCCATTGTCCCTGGTGACAGGGCCAGGGCCACTTTAACTATTAATAAAAGCCAAGAGGCTCTTTCATTGTGTGGCGGACGGCGAAGTGGGGAGGAAATGGGCAGGAGGGAGAAAGGAGGAGAAGAGAAAGGGAGAGCGGAGATGTGCGAGGCTGGCGTCCTGTATCTTTTGCCGTGATGTTGACACAAACTTGTGAATCTGTAAAAAGGTTATCCCCTGGAACTGTCACCTCTCAACAAATGTCACTCCAGCGCCCGTGTTTTCGCCTCTGCTCGCGGCCCGAAAACGCTCCTGACACTCCGATACAACAATAACAACCTGTCATGCACAAATCACTGCTTGAAAGCCTCCTTTCACCTCTCTCACATCCAAGGATTTATTACTTCATCTCGGCAGATGGAAAAGCACCTGATTCACATTTCAGCTCCGGCAGTCGGGTCGGGGGAACCAGGCGAGCCGCTAAAGTCGCCAATTATGGCCAAAAATCACATAATAAAAGGAGGACAGGACAACAGTTTCCATGAAAAACACGGGCGCGACTCCCTCTCCCCCTGACGTCGTTGATTGTGTGTGACGGTATGGGTATAGGTCTGCAGCGGGTGAGGTAAGCGAGCGGTGCCCACGCAGGGGCGTGAGCCACATATGTGCAGGGTGGGGTGCGAAGCAAGGCCCTCCGCCCACCTCCTGACCAAATCGAAGGGTGAGGAAATCATTGTGCAAATGTTTCTTTGTTCATGTTAACCTAATAAGAAACAGTTTGAAGCTTTTCTTTCCCTCAAAAATAGTTGCAAACACGGATAAAGGAGTTTAGCTGTCAAGGTTGGTGAAGATGGACGACCCACACGGACCAGAAGAAGAGCCAAGATTGACGGTTGGAGTCTGCTTTATATCAAAAGATGCAACGGGATGGTGATAGTGAAGTGTTAAAGAGTCAAAAAACCCGAGGAGGATACAAGGAGGATAAAAGGAGGGAACCACAAAAGGCTGATTTCAAAACTGCACACTTTGCACGTGTACGTTTGGGTTTTATCGAATGTGGTACGCAGTATTCAAACCAACATAATCTAGATTATGTAAATAAATCTATTATCTCACATACTTCATCCCATAATGCAATGGGCCATTACAGCCAGTCACATGACCCACTTCCAGTTATGGGGTACAACTACAAGTGTGTAATATGTTGCATTGTACTGCATCCATCCATCCATCCATCCATCCATCCATCCATCCATCCATCCATCCATCCATCCATCCACCCACCCACCAAAATAAAACACCAAACTAAGCTGAGGAAAAATGTATAAGACTTTAAAAATCAAACAAAACACTGCAGCATCCACTTGTTGGAGAGTCCTTACATAAAACACCCCGACCCCGGATGTCTAGGTCTCTGGTGCATCATTATTACTCCACATTTCTTTATATTCCCGCTTGGCATCGCTCGGCCCTCCGACTGATCGAGGCGGATTAAGCGTTCTGAAAACCTCCTTCCCTTGTTTTGACTGTATTGTAAATCAGACTGTTAATCCTGCTGCGTTTTGTATTTTCGTGTGTAAGCGCACGAAGTCATCCGAGGGTGACGTCCTGATTCGGATCCCACATGGCTGAGGAGGATTCTGGGAAAAGCAGGAGGGGGAAAACTCTGACAATAACTCTGGAATCGCTGGCTATTATTTTGGCTCATTGGCTCAAACGGAGTCAAGCTGCTGCCCTGCAGCCGAGCCAAAACAACCCCGTCCACCTGCCGAGCGAGGGAGAGAGGCGCTGTGCGTGCATGTCTGTGTGTGTGTGTGTGTGATACGGCGAGCTCCCATCCAGCTTTTGGATCCGCGGCGAGTTTTGGGTTCAGAAGCTGCTGGAGAGGGAAGGAGCGAGGGGAGGGGACTGAGCCCCGGTCCAGCTCGCTCCAAACGGCCCCACAAACAATACCATCCCTTTCCCTTCTCTCACTCACTTTCTATTTTTCACTCAGACGTTTTGCCCTGAGTCACCGCGAAGCAGACAGCTATATTTTTCCTATTATCTCATATTTGTGAAGACTGGAGACCTTTAGAGGAAGAGGGAAGGAAAGGGGGTGTGTGGAAAGACGGTGGGGAGGAAAGAAAGTGAGAGAGACAGAGAGCCCGGGCCCTCGGGTGTACAACAAAGAGACCTCTGTGCCAGCGCCAGGCCCAGCCGAGCTCGGAGGAGGGTGGAGGATGAAGGAGGAGAACCAAGACAAGGAGGAGGAGGAGGAGGAGGAGGAGGAAGGCGCACAGGAAAAGAGCCCTGGCTTGGGACCTGTAGCTGCTGCTTCCACCGCCCCCCCTTCAAAAAGAAAAAAAAAAAACAAAAAAAAAAAACACAGGCACCACATTGACTTAGGCTCGGGCAGCAATGGGGGAGGCTCCAGCTACCCCCCCCACTCCTCCTCCGTCCACCTTCCTTCTCCCCCCCCGAACCGAGCAGGGGTCAGCGTTGAATAAGCAATTATACGAGCACTGGTGGAGTTTGTCTAAGACCGCCACCCTGAACACTGAAGTATTGAGTCGGCAGGACGGAGCGGCAGGAACACAGCGAGGGGCTGAAACCGAGGGCGACATCTGTGGTTTCAGAGAGGGAGAGAGAAAAAAAAAAAGACGAAGAAAGAAAAAGAAGCTCGCGGCAACGACAAACAGAAAAAAGCAAACAAAAAAAAAAAAAATACGTTTACTTGTGGCCAAAATTATTACGCCATAACCAGATTAAGGTAAATCCCGGCAACAGTCATATAAGCACGTAAACAAGGTTATCTTAACTGAATTACGCTGGAAATCAGAGCGGCAGAACAGATCTAAATTACTCATCATCTTGATTTAAAGCCCCAGTCTGAACCGTTTCTGACAAAACAGCAGACAAATTCACTTAATGTTTCCTGACATCAGCTCAAATACAAGACGGATAATAATAATGTTAATTTGGCTCGTTCAGAATCCCATGAAAGCTTTAGTCAAACTTTTGCCTTTTTAGTCGGAGCCCGTGCGAGGATGGAGATGTGCGAGGAAGCACCTTAAAAGAAGAAAAGAAGCCGACGGGTTTTACTCTCAATATTTCACCCTGAACAGAAAGATTAAGTGTTAAGAGTTATAATAAATAAAAAAGTTGACTGTTGCTACAATTCCAATAAAACGAGGTAACTTCAGCCTGACGGCAGTAAAATAATTCAGCTTCGACAGACTGCATCTTTCATAACGTGGACATGTTCAAAGAAACTTCAGAAAAATGTGAAATACACTCCTCTCTTATTTACGCCCGCTTGATGTTGCAGCTTTCGCTTTTCAGTCTGGCCACCCCCCCCCTCACGGCGACGGCGCCAACATACGCCATTATGAAATGATGATGTTGATATTTTGATGATCAATTCATGTCTGGTTGAGCTGGGCCATGTGTCTGCACACATTTTCACCGAATCCTTCTAAAGACGGTCCAAATTGCTCCAAAGCAAAACGCGGGGGCCGTGCCAAGATTTTGGACAGTATTTTGTTTAAAAAATAAATAAATACATGAATAAATGAAATAAATAAATAAGAGAACAAGGGCGCTATACGGCAGCTTGAGGGAAGAGGAAGAGCTGGGAAGAGGGAGACGTATCAAAAAGCTTTTTGTCCACCTCGCACCACCACCTCCGCAAGGTTACTTGCTAAAAGTACCAATTACTGGCTTGTTGTCGGGGAGAATGGCGCTTGGCAACAGTTGCCGCGGTGGCTGAGCCTCTGTGTAAACATTAAAATCTCACTCCCCATCATCCTTCTCCTCCATATCCTTACTTTCTACCCCCCCTCCGCCCCTCGTGGTGCTCCCCGTCTCCCACCGAAGCACCAGCTTGCAGCTAGGAAGGGACAGGAAGAGACGTGTGTGTGTGTATGTGTGTGTGTGTGTCGGTCTCTAGTCGATCTCAGCGTCCACTGTGACTTTTCATTCAGAAGCTGCTCCAATTTTAGTTATTAATAAACACCCAGACCACTCGGCAGACTGTGGGGGTGAGGTTCGGGTGGGGGGGTGATCAGCACGCACACACACTCGCGCGGCGACAGGAAATGAAATAAAAGAAGTTGGCCCGCGCTCACACACCGAGCAGCATCGACCCCCGAGAGTTACGAAGCTGTTGTTCACCTTGTGGAGCGATGGGGGGCGGGGAAGTTCACAGTGTCTTAACACACTTTTTGAGTCGTTACACTCGTTAAAGGGAAACTGCAAAAAACAATGACTGCACCAACCCTGACGTGTATCTGGGGGGGTAAAAACGGTGAAAAGGAGCAACTGTGCTAAAAAAAAAAGAGATTCAATTATCACTAAACAACAGATGTAGAAGGATATTTATATATATAATTCTTTTAATTCTGATATGAGGGACTGTGAGCGTATATAGCAACATGCTTCCCTGAAGTGTGATGCTCCAATAATAGGCGGCAGCACATGAACATTTACAAGGGTGTCAGTCAACAATTTCATAAATTGAAAATCCATTTATCTGAATACAGAGTTCTGCCCTTCACTCCGCTGCCTTTCCCTAACAGATGGTGTTGTGGGTGCTTATGTCCAATTTGATTTGAACCAAACCCTCAGCCAATTTTTACACTGGCATGAAATCTCGGCGAGCCAGATCCGCGCACTGGCAGTCAGAAATAGCAGCGGAGAGGGCGCGACCTTGCGAAAGAACGATGAAGGGCAAAATCTGGAGCGCCGTTCGAGAAAGTCGCCGGGAAAAAGTTTCCTTGTTGTTTTTCGTTTGTTGTTGAGCTCCCTCTACGCCCCCCCCTCCTCCCCTCCTCTGCATGTTTTTCTTTTTTTTGTGCCGGGCTGCAGAAATTAGCGATGCTATCTTAATGTTGTTTTTTTTTTCCCTTCCTTTGCAGGACTCGGAGAAATGTTCCTTTCACACAACACAGACGCACACAAATGCACCATTTTCCCAATTGCCTTTGTGACCTCCATTATCATTATATGGTGTTTGATAGCATCTGGACATTTGAATCTGCTGTGGTGCTAATTCTGCTCAGCCCTCGACGGCCGCTGCCACCGCACCTTATAAGGGACGAACTACGGGAGCCAAAACAGATCTGAAGTGTCCGCTGCGGCACCGATAACTCCTGAATACGACGGGATAATTGCCCGAGTAACAAACGGAGCCTCACCAGAGACTTTTGAATAGATAGCAGGGGCCCAGCATGCAGCGACGGGACCCGTTTGAAGCCGCTGCGTTACCGTCGTCAGGTGACGATCCTCGATCTCTTTCTTAAACACTTCTCAGACTCTTTTTTTTGTTTGTTTGTTTGTTTTGTTTTTGCTCCCACCAGGAATCTGAGGCCGGCTCACATGCCCGAGAGGTCACGGAGGACTCATCGGCTAATCTTTCTACCAAACCATGAAGAATCACTGAAATTAAGTTTTCGGCAACAATTTACTTATTTGCAAATCCAAATGCAATTTGCAGACTTGAAATTTCGTAAACTTTATGGAAAAATCTGATTTATATCAACAACCTGTGGAGAAGCCAAACAGATAAACAGAATAAATAAATAAATAAAAAAGAAAAAGTCTCCTTCATCGAGTTAAGAGCCAACCCATTATCTTTTCTTTTCTTTTTTATATTTAAGCGCGCGGACATCCCTCCCCGTCAAGAGCATCCCGGTGAAGTGGGCCGAGGCGTGCACGCCGGTTAGTCAGTGCACGTCCGTGCGCGGGTTGTGCACAGTGGGCTCAGGCTGCTGTAATGGAAAACGACACTTGCAATCTGTCTCGTGGCAATAACCCCTCTCCGGCGCTCTTGTCTTCTCGTGCACGCTCGCTGGCGCGTGCGCGAGGGCGGTTCTGTCACTGCAGCAGCCCCCGGGCCGTCCTTGTCACTGCACGGCTTTATTGCATCACTTTAATGTGACAACAAAAGAAGACATTGTGTATTGGGCCTGTTGTGCGGAGACGGGGAATGGACCCACGCATTAACTACGCTGCAGACAGACACACACGCACGCACACGCACACACACACACACGAGCAGGCCGAGCAGCATTTCTCTTGCGAGTCATGACATTTTTCGTCTGCCTGTCAAAGCAATGACAGAGAGACAGACAGAACAGCAAGACGCTCCTGACACACTAATGCTGTTTTGCATGTTGGAAGTCAATTCAAACTGTGCTGAGCCGTGACTTTAACCTCCTCCGTGCTTGTGTGTTCATAGGAGTGCATGGGCGTTCACGTGTGTGTGTGTGTGTGTGTGAGAGAGGGAGAGACTGATGGCTGAAGACTGTTATTTCTGATGCTATCATAGTTTTGGCCCCGTCTTGGCTGTTTGATTGACAGTTGGCTTGGCTGTAGAGTGGCTCTGCTTTGCCGGACGGCGGAGGCGGGACCCGCCTATTCCAGTTAACGCAAACGCTGTTGACAAGCACAAACAGACGCGCGCGCACACACACACACACACACACTTCTCCCTCTGTTTATGTGTCATTTGAATCTCTGTTTCTTTTTTTTCTTCTTCGTTTGTTCCATCTGTGCGTCGATTAGCTCGAGACAGACCGCGCTGCCGAGCTTTAAGAATAGCCCACATTGTCCCGTGTCCCGCTCAAAGACAGGAGGCCAGACATGTGAGAGCCATTAGACCAATGGCAACAGCAGTCCAAACAGCGCAGGAATGCTCTGCTGACTAACATGTCTGTTTGTGTTTGTATGTGTGTTTGTGCGCCGGGCCTGTTGGAGCCTTACGAGTCACTGTGCTCCAATTATTCACTCACGTCAGTGTCTCTTCTTGTAAATCTTTCCCTACTCCCAAGTTTTCCTGGCAAGAACTCACCACTTTTAGGCGAAGGAGGAAAAAAAAAAAGAAAAAAAAGTTTGATTGGTTGATGAGATCTGCCTTGTCGATAGCGGGCGATGCTGCTGGTTGGGTCAAATTTAGATCACTTAGCCATCTGTGGCTTACAAATTGGAGGAATAAAACTCAGACAAATTAAATGACAATTTCAGACTTGGTCAAAGTATTTGCTGCATTTTATCTGTCTGATAAAAAGTCGTCGTCATAGTTTTTTAATACAGCAAATGGGAGAATGGCAGACACAACAAGAAAAACAGCTATGAAGGACCAGATAAATACGCTTGGGACATTTGATTAGCTTTACCAATTTCACTTGGGTATGCCTGTCACGCTCTGAAAGCTCACAGCTTTTAACACGTCAGTGTGAAGGGTTCAGCGGCATCTAGTGGCCAAGCTGCAGATTGCAATCAACAGAATTCTCTTCAGGTGTAATATTTCAGCATTAATTATTAATACTTCAGCTTCAGAACCTTTGTTGCTTCTTTTTCTTCCTCTTTTCCCTGAATTTTCCGGTTTGCAACTCAACTTGCTCCCCATTCAATGCTAAACCTCAACGAAAACACAGGAGGAGCACAATAAAGTTGATACATGCAACTTGCAAACATTAGCCTAAAGAAAATTATGAAGCTAAATCTACTAAATATTCAGACACAAAAAAAGCAAAATCTTGAAGTAGGATGATTTCTTTTTTTTTTTAACCATTTTTCCATAATTTTCAATAAGGACAAAATTAAGAGATTCTTTATATATCTGTCTTTATCATCTACTTGTGTCGATTAGTTTTATTGCTACATCCCGTTTGCCTCTACAAATCCCCTCTGGCGGTTTTTATTTTTGTCCTATACATTCCTGCACTGGACTGCCTCCCCTCATTCCTCATCCCATCTTCTCTCCAGAAAGCACACATGACTCTTTGAGTGGGCTAATTGTCTTAACAATATTTGGCTCAGCGGAGACTGGAGCCGACAGTGGGGTATGATAACCTTGGGACTAATCTAGTTAGCGTAATTCAACAAATCCAACAAAGTGGACGAGGAGGGCGTGATCTGCGGTGAACTGGGGGAATATCATCCAGTAGGTGGGTTAAAAAGCAGCTAAGAGTCCTGCGTTTGTCTGTGTTTTGATGCAGTGAACCGATACGGAGGTGGGCCTGGGAGGTGGGGGTGGCAGACAGTAGGTCCAGTGTCAGAAAGTGTGCCTGATGTGTGTGTGTGTGTGTGTGTGTGTGTGTGTGTGTGTGTGTATTCATTTGGGTGTGAGGACCAGCACGCCCTAATAAACAAGAGTCCAGTGTCTCAGAACGGACCACTTCCTGAGCGGAGAGCGAGGTTTGAAAACAAACGTGAGTACATGAGCTCCGCTCTTTAGAGGGAGGCAGAGAAACAAGTGTCTTACACAGAGAGAAAAGGAGTGACAGACAGCGAGAAGGAGGGAGATAAAAATACACAGGATCAAATCTGCCAAAATGACAAGACGGCCGGTGGAAGGCTCCCCGATACTTTGTGAATGTGTGCGCGTCGATGTGGTTGAGACACCAGCATGACCACTCCGAACGTGTACTACCGCCATCTGACACATGCAGACAAGGACGCCTGCAAACTCCACCGCACCGCTGACACACGGCCAATCACCGGTATTTATAGATAATCAAGATTTTGCTCGGAACGTGATTCAACAGCAAAAATCCACACCAGGTCTCAACAACCGACGAGAAACAGAGAAACAGGGAGGAAGGCAGACCTGAGAGACGAGGAGAGCGCTTAAAAAAGAGGAAAATATGATAGAATAAGTCCAATTATAAGTGTTTTTGTAACAGTTGTAGCTGTTTCAGCCAGCGACGCTTCCCCCCAAGCCCTTAAGTTTGTTCTTCTAGAGTTAAACAGGACACGAACGTTAGAAACAAACGCTACCATCCAGACACAAATATAAAACTGGATCCAAGCAAAGGTCAGCAAATCCTGATGAACTCGATAGCCTGGTATTTCCAAAATATTGCTCTAAAAATAAAACAAAACAAGAAATAAGTCCAGCTCGAGTGAAAACGTCTCAAACTCCATTTTTCCACTTCAGTTCAGTTCAGCTCTGTTTTGCAAACTCGAGAAAAAACACAAATCAGCCAAAAGTCTGTGTCTTCCCAAATCTGTTGGAGTCTGCAAACACAAGTTTCCAACATGTTTTTACAACTCATTAAAAACAAGAATATGTCATAATTCTCTCGCTAAGCCCCAGATGACAGACAAAACTGTCTAATTTGAGAAGATAAAACTGTCTTCCCGCCCTTTCGCTGACCCCGGCTGTTATAAACCGAACTACTGGAAGAATTCATTTTCATCAGTCGAGATCAGTCCCATGAAGTTCTGGGGGATTCTTAAGAGTCTTATTTCCTCTCTGACAAATGCCCTCATCCTTCAGACTCTGTGCTTCTGGCTTTTATTGCAGCTCTTCTGGCAAACATGTCGTCGGTCTCAGAGCTGGTTCACATCATCACAGTTATTTTATGTAACTTTAAGCTCGTAAAAGCCCACGGAGGACATCGTGAAACTGTTTTACTGAGCGTCGTCGCCATAATGAGATGTTAAATGGAAAGAACGGAGAAGCCCCTCTTTAAACAGCAGAATCTGGCTGTGTACGCGAGTCTTTGGCGACTCGAGACGAGCTCCTACACTTCCACGGTGCGAGGGTTGTGTCGCTGAAGAGGCTGCAGAGACACGCACCTGGGTTATTGACAAGCCCTGACAAACAACAGCTGATTTGCTTTGTCGGTGCTATTATGAACCCCCGAGGCCATGTGCTAGCGGACGCGTGCGCGTTACTTCCATATGAGTATGTCTGGATGCTGGAGTAGGAGTGTGTGTGTGTGTGTGTGTGTGTGAGAGAGGTTGTGTGTAGGTGACAACTCCAGCCCCGAACTGACTGGCATCTGGCGGTGGCAGTTGTTTCAACAGCTGAGCTGACAGCATTAATCCGAAAGCACCCAAATCAAAAGGAGACAACACCTGTTCACCGCTCCTGAGCCCAGCCGAGGAGGAGGAGAGGAGGAGAGGAGAGGAGAGGATGGAGATGGAGGCGGGGGTCGGCCGTGAGGTATGAAAGGGTGGCAGGGAGAGAGAGAGAGAGATGGAAGGGGAGCGATTAGGAGCAGGTGGAGAGAGCGGGGGAAACAAAAGGAGAGGGGAAGAAGGTGGCAGAGAGGAGAAATATGGATAAAGATAGGGCTGAGGTAGAAAACAGGGGGATGAAAGGATGAAAAATTAAAGAAGAGGAAAGGATGAGAGACGATGGGGTGGAGAAATAAGGGAATGGAGAGGAAAAGACGACAAGAGCGGGCACGCTGCCAGGCAACACACGCTCTGCGCTCTCTCCCTTGAGCGGAGCGGAAAGGGGCAGCGGGCCAACCGAGGAAGAGGGTGGGGGTGAAACTGCAACGGGAAGGAGAGAGGTGGAGGGATGAATGGAGGGAGGAGAGAAAAAAAAAAAGGATGACTGGATTTGGGGAGATGGAAAAATGAAACAGAAATCCATCCAGAGGGGCATGGGTGGTGGCAGCGCTGCTGGCCCGGCAGCTGTGGAGCAGGAGAATGCAGGGAGGGGGGGACTGGTCCGGGGGGGGGGGCTAAGGAGATGGTTGTCTCCCAACATCTGGCTCAAATAAGGCCGGGTCAGCCAGTGGGCTCTGGTCGCGACCCCTGAGGCGGACAATATAGACACCGCCACTTCATCTAGGGGTCCCGCCCTCTGACCAGGCAGCCAGGGGTTAATCAACAAAGGCCCCGCCGCTTCAAAGGCTGACAAACAGGCCGGCCGATGAGTGACCAGCTGAGCGACCAGCTCCCTGGCCGGCTCAAACAATGTCTCACCAGCAGACATCCCTTCAATCAGCGCCGCCCTGCCAGATACTTGATAACGGGACGGGCCTCCTCGTTAGAAGTCTTCCCCGACGCGCAGAGACACCGAGTGACTTGTTGCTCCTGCGCAGCGAGCTTTCAGCGTAGTTTTGACTCTTTGCTTATTTCAAACAGGTTTTCGTCCCCCATGCGCTCAGACAATTTAAGAGCAGCTTTGCAGAGATGCTCACCAATCCCACGCCTCCAGTCAGGCCCGTAAAGCCCCTTTTACATCCATGTCAGGCCTTAAATCCGGCACCGGACCCTGCTGACATGTGCAGCTCTGATGCTCTCACATGTGTTAGCGCTGAGTAGCAAAACTGCTCTAAGCAGATTGTGCTACTTTGTACACAAGCCTGCGTGGATTATACATGGAACTCTGGGGCGTGGGGTCCTTCACATGTGATGACCAGCAATATGTGGAATTTAAGGTGGAAACACAGAATTTAAAGTATTTACAGTAAACATTAAAAAAAAAGAATTGCAAAGGAAAGCAAAAACTAGTAAGGTTTATAGTAGATTTTAGTTACATCGAATCTAAAGAAAGGCTTAAATAAAGCACTCCACCAAGAACCATCACTGATAGACAGATGACACGACCACATGGTCATTTTATACTTTACTAAACCTTTTACTGAGCACTAAAATAAAGAGTTACTTTCCCCAATAACATTTAAAATTTGACTGTGCAAGAAAAAAAAGTCTAATGTTAACTGTCCGAGGCCATGTTGACATCTCTGGGCTCGGAGGCATCCAGGAGTCAGATTGGTCAGGGGAATCACAAGGCTGAATCAGGGTCTCTGACGATGGTTATTTAAACTTCTGGCAAAGGCAGCATTAATCCAAATAAGTACATTCATCCGTTTTTAGCGTGTTGCCTTCAAGACCACATTTGAGTATTGGACCAACACCCTGCACGCATCGCAAAGGCGTGGCCGAGGAGGAAGAGGATCGCAGTCGAGGACGAGCGGTGAATGAAAAAGGCAAAAATGGCAGGTATGCCG
Source organism: Cololabis saira (assembly GCF_033807715.1). Classification (NCBI taxonomy): domain Eukaryota; kingdom Metazoa; phylum Chordata; class Actinopteri; order Beloniformes; family Belonidae; genus Cololabis; species Cololabis saira. The sequence goes on from NC_084609.1 coordinate 25,032,019, forward strand.
TCGCAAACTTTAAGACGTGCAGGAAGAATGTTACAAAAAAAACAAAAAACAAATCAATGGAAATGTTTCATTGATTTGTATCCAGAATGCAGGAACACCTTGTAAAAGAGTGACGGAGAGGAATGGCAACATTACAAACCACTAACAAATACAATTATGGATTTATATTAGCGGATGAAACAAAGCTGATGAGAACAAAACTGATAAAAAACTTGTATTTATTATGCAGTTTCCGTTTGATCTCCCCCTTTTCTGATTCGGCTACCACATACAGGTATATTACTGTACGTTCACGTGAGCATCACAATCGGTCGTTTATCTGGAGGTAGCAGGAAGTTTTATATGTTGAGGCCAGGTGACTTGCTAATAATTTACATACATGTGCAAGAAATAATTCATAAATACACCGCAGGTGGAATAGTAGTAGCATTGTTTGGGGTGAGCAGAGTCATAAAGTATCAATGGATTCCATTGATTACTTACGTAAAAACAGTTTACATACATAACGTTTATGTCCGCACAACTTGTAAATAACTTCAAGCGACTCCGGCAGTTATCTAAAGTTTAAAGGAGACATCAGAAAGAGCGATACCTTTTTACAGCTCGTCAGAACGAAAAGTCATTCCAAAATCTGACAACCACCTACTCGCGAAGCAACTCCTGGTATTTCTACTTAATTAAAGATCGTTCTTGGCTGGCTCGCAGTCGTCATTCCTCCAGAGAAGCAAAAATGTTCGAGGCTGCAGTTATCTCGCCTTTTGTAAACTGCTTAAACTCCAAAGCAGCAATTTCTTCCCACGACGTTCCTCAGAGTGTTTGTGTTGCCCAAGTGCCACAGTTAAAAAGTTTGCAGATTTTCTTTTTTAGCATTTCATATCCTTTTGATTGAGTAATTGAGGCACAAACGAAAGTCAGCGCACTCTGTACAAAACTCATTAATCTCGCGGGCATTTTGAGGCATAAAAAACATTCCTCCCAACTCTCCATGGGAATGGGAGAAAAGACGGAGAAAGGAAAATAGCAGGAAAAAAGAAAAAAGAAAAAGAAAGGAAAACAACAACCGGGTGTGCAAATGAAGGGAGTTTATGAGAAAGCTGCGTAGAGGAATCATCGGCTGATTCGGTCATGGGACGCTGGGCTGAATGGAAGTGAGTGAGAGGATGCCAGGACCCGGACGAAGGGCTGGGTTTATGTCCACAACTCACGGAAACACACTTTTACCCACCTCTTGGTCAGGTATCACACAGTTACACACACATGCACGCACACACACTACTGTAGGACGAGCAGGCTGTGAATAGGTCCCATCAGCTAAGCTGTGGAAAGCCCGGCTGATTCATGAACCTCCAGCTTTTGTCCTTAACTTAATGCCGCACCGGGGGGGCCAATAACACACACATAGACACACACACCTTCAGAATAACCGCAGGACCCTCTCTGCTCCGTCAAAGATTAGAAATAAAGAAGCTGGGGCACTGGCCCCCCTCAAAAAAAAAAAAGAAAAACCACACACACATGCTTACTATTCATCCCCTTAATATCACTCATCTGCGGAGGGAAGAATGGCGGAGAGGAGTTTCATCCCCAACGATTGTCTCGTGCAAGGCTGGCGAGAGAATGCCACGTTGAAAAGCAGACGCGAAACAATTCAATAAGAAAAGTGACTTGAATGCGCCTTTCATCCGACCAACAATGGCCCGCCCCACAATAGGCCTCAGGTTCGCCCCATGACGTTGCCTTTTTTCTCCTGCCACAAAGGGGGGAGAAGAGGAGAAAAAATGGGGAATTGACTCGATTTGAATTGTGAGCCATGTCCGCGATGATCCGTCTGCGACGACCCCCGAGAAGTTAACTGACACAATGACACCCGGAGAACTGGGAGGAATGATAAATAAAGAAAAGAGCTGGCGAAAAAGCAGGAACTCTGCATCTGCTCCGTTTCTTGTAAAGAGTAAAAGAATGTCACTTCCTTTTGAATAAAAGGGATCTCATGCAGCAACAGAGTGCTTCTTTCGCTACCGGGTCAGAGAAGAGTTAAAAGAAGTTTCCGTCCGACAAACACAGTGTCAAACCTCGTGGACGCTGAGAATACATTTAGAAGCTTTTTCTAATTGCTTACACTTCTTCTAATATCTGAGAAAGAACCCCTCTCTTTTAACGTCCCCCTCTGGTTCGCCTCACTTTCTTTTTCCCAGCGCAAGAAGACTAATTACTGCAAACAAAGCCTGCGAGAGTCCCGTTGAACTTTGTGTTAAGTTATACAACTAAGTTGCGTACGAGGACTGGAAGTCGCATAAAGACGCCCGTCCATTCCCACGCTGGCCCTGTGAACCTGCTGCTGCTTGTGTGTGTGTGTGTGTGTGTGTGTGTGTGTGTGTGTGTCCGCGCCGCCATCCTCCAACTCCCCACGGACGGGTATGTGCGCCTCAAAAATCTGATGACTTACATGCCATTGTTTGTGGTGAGCGTGCGTGTGTGTGTGTGTGTGTGTGCATGTGTGTGTGTTTGACATAACCCCCCAGATAGCAGAGAAGAAGAGGGATTAAGCAAAGCGAAGAGACGGAGGAGGGGGGGGTGGGGAGGTTGCGGGCTGATGGATGGATGAACGAGAGACTGCCTCGATCCCTCCACTTCTCCGAGCTCTTTTTTCCCGTCTCCCTTTCATTCCCTCTCTCCTTCTTCTTGGCAGAACGTATCCGCCCTTCCCATTGTCAGCCATTGGAGTGTAGGGAGGCGTGAGGGACTCCAGCCCCGGCGTGTTTGTGCAGCACAATGGCCTCGCCTAAGTGCTGTCCTATAAAATGCCTCAGTGCTCTCTAAAAGCCGGCCCCGGGTTCCCCTCCGCTCCTTGAAAACAGATAAAGTTCCTGCGATGGACATGTGCGAGCATGTGTCCACGAGCTTGCGTGACATCTTTCCTTGGAGTCGGCGTGGAAAGACTGGCGACTCGGAGAGGCTCGGGCGCAGCTGCTCGGCATCGTAGCGCCGGGCTTAAAGGCTGCTGGCGTGGCCGTAAAACTGCAGGTGTGTGTGAGCCTTTGTGCTCAAATCAAGTCTATGAAGTGTGGATGTAAGGGTCTGACCCCGGAGCTGAACCCCGGCTCGGTGAAAAGAGAACAATGACATCTGTTGACCCCGACAAGAGGAGCACCAGAACATGACACACATTCACTCTCGGAGCAGAGTAATTGCTTTTACTGTCGTCCGCAGCCATAATTCAACAAAGATGTGTTAAAGGAAACATTACATCTGGTCAAAAGTTGATCAAATTTCCTGAGGTCTTGATAAAATGTCTATTGGGCCCTGGATTTAGGTGGAGGAGCCTATCCCCACCATGCAGCTCCACTCTTCTCCTCCACATTTGAAAGCAGCATTACAGCTTTGTGCCACTCACTTTTGAGGAACAGAAGTAAAATGTGAAGCTGTGTGGAGATGATGAAAGGGAAGCTGGGTAATTTTACTCTGACTTGGGTCTGTGATGTCACAGTACCCTGAAAAAAAAACCCCAATCACTGAGTGGCATCATTTCAGGAGCAAAAACTTCAGAGACAGCCAGGCTGTAACAGTCACTTAACACGTCCAAACACATGATCTAAAGCACATCTGATGTATTTATTATCATTATTTTTCACACGTCTCCTTTAACTCTGATCTAATGCACTCAGGAATTGGTAGATGTTTTACAAAACGGCCTTCTAATAACTTCTGTTTCCTGTTGTTCAGAGGAAGTCAAGATTGCAGTCTGGTGAAGAATATCTGATACAAGTTCAAATCGTTCCAGTAATGGCATTTAAACCAAACGCATCGCGCAGAGGCTTATCTGGATACAAAAACATGCCCGGCAGTTTCTCCAAAACACAATTTAGGACCCCTGTTTATCCCCGCGTCCAGCTGCGGCTCCGCTAAAAGGGAAGAAAGCATAAAAGGTCCCTGAAGGCGGCGGAGCCCCGGCGACGGGTAGCCGCGGTCGGGCGGCAGAGGGTCAGCAGACGGGTCCGGAGTCGGAGCTCAGCTGGCACTTAATGCCACTTTACGACGCGGCGCCGCCATGCAGCGAGACGAGGAGGAGAAGAGGAGGAGAGGAGAGGAGAGGAGGAACGGGGCTGAGTGTCTGGTGAATGTCCAGGGCAGTGAAGGCACCACTCCAGGGGCAGAGAGGAACATCTGTGCCCCATTTAGTGGCATTTCTCCTCCTAATTCCTCCCATCTATCTATCTATCTATCTATCTATCTATCTATCTATCTATCTATCTATCTATCTATCTATCTATCTATCTATCTATCTATCTATCTATCTATCTATCTATCTATCTATCTATCTATCTATCTATCTATCTATCTATCTATCTATCTATCTATCACAATCATATGCTGTAACAATGCACCCTCCAATAATCATATCTACCTCATTCTGCTGCACCTTTCACTTAAAAAAAATTGGTATATATGTTGATAAGAGCTGTCATTTGTCATAACTATGTCTAGTTATCTATCCATCTTTCCATCTATCTAGTGATTATTAGTCTGTAGGAGGTTAAACGGCCGGTCCAAAGGACCTGACGGGTCGTGTGTGTGAAGCCGTGTCCCGTGAGTTTCAGCAGAGTCTCCCTCTGACCCCGCGCCTCCCGCGACGCTCTGCCCTCTGCTCTCATTATCCCACATAATCTCACACACACACACACACACGCGCGCGCACACACACACACACGCACACGCGCACACACACACACACACACACACACACCGCTGCCTGAGTGCCAGGGCATCCTCCTCTCCTCTTCCCTGTTGCTCCTGAAGAATTTATTAAAAGGTGCACGTGCGTGCGCCGGTGCATCTCGGGGTAGCAGGTGGCCGTTGGAGTGAGACAGAAGATAAATGGAGGGAGCGGGGGAGCAGTGGAGCCTGCTCGGGCCGGGCCATGAGGGACGGGACGGCTGGTCATTTATTAGAGCCCGACACACACACAAACACACACCTACACACACCGTCCACAGAGAGGAATTCTTCCTCCTCCTCAAAGACCTGCACATCTGCACACATGTGCTGTCGCAAACACCTATGCAAATTGGCGCGTGTGCACGCTCCCGCGGGCTCCAACACACACGCTGACCCAGTATCCGGCACTCGCCATTCATCTGGTCTAAGTAGAGCAACACTCGCCACAGAGCAAATCTCTCAAACTTGTGTGACTTGGTCTGTGTGTGATGTCTCGCTCAGGGCCTGCCTCCGATACGCTCTCCGTTTCAAGATGTTTGTCGTTTTCTGACCCATTTTGTGCCTTTGTCCTCCCGTTCTCATCCCTCCTGGTGTTAATGTTCCAACGCCACCAATCCGTGTGTGTGTGTGTGTGTGTGTGTGTGTGTGTGTGTGTGTCATCGATCCAGCTGGAAGCGCTGTGCGAGGAGGAGAAAGGGAGACGGAGCAGTAATATTCCAGGCCTTTCATAATGATTAAAGCCTTCATTAAATTTTCATCCCAACCTGCTGTTTTCTGCTAATGGCCTTTGTGAGCCGCGCAGCCAAACAATAGCTCGCCGGGCACAGAGAAGGGATTTCTATCTCGCGTTCAATACCGCCTCATCATTTCCCCTCTGCTTCTCTTCATCTTTTCTCGGCTTCCCCTTTCGTCCCCTTTTCTTACTTCCTTTCTCTTTTCCTTGGCCGAGGTTTTTCTTCCTAATGTCGGGTCCGGAGGGCCTTTTGTTCGCGCGCTTCACTTAAACACAGGAGAGATAATACTCGGGGTCGGACCGGGGGGGCTGCTCCGTGGTGCCACCGCCTGCTAATGGGCGCTGCTGCTCCTCTCCATCGCTCTTTCCTTCCCTTCGCCTCCTGTCTTTCCCTTCTCACTCCTTTTTCCTCTTTCTCCTCTCACCCCCATAAGGCTGAGTCATTATTGTTGTTACTTTTCTTTTTTTTTTTAATACCGTGCAGCCAGTTCACGAGGTCCAGCGAAGCAGCGAACAACCCAAATCACACCTCAATTACAGCTCGGCTCGACAAACAGTCCAGCTTGTTTTTCTTTTTTCTCTCTTCCCTTTTTTTTTCTTTAATGTGCCACAACAGGTTTCTTTATCAACTGGAATAAAAACAACCAGACTGCAAGAGCTGACCAGCTGTTGTGGTGGCTTTAAAAGCCCGACGGAAAAGCCTGAAAAATAAGGTGATGCACTTCTTTTCGTTTGGCCTTTTGCACGTTGGTCTTGTGGGGACACTGGAGTGCAAGACAGCAGCTTTGGAAGCTCTGCATCTGTGTCAGAGGTCTTCACGAGTCCGTTTCCTCTGAGAGACCTCGGACTTTGCAGCCGAGTTGGACCGGGTCCCGGTTCTGGTACGTCTCACCTCAAGCGGTTTGGAAGAGACTCCTGTGTTACTGTGGAAATCAGAGTGTGGATTTGCTCGGAGCGAGCAGGTGTGAGAGGTGATACGTGTGTGTCGGTGAGCGTGTTCTCAGAAGATCTGGATCCTGAGACATTCATGGGTTTTTTTTTAAATGTGAGCACATCATTACGGTGCACACTGCCGGGAATCATCTCGCTGGGCGTACTGAACAGCAAAGTAAGCAATTTGCACAACGAGAGAGGTAAAAATTACTCATGGAAGAACAACAACAACAATAACTCTCTCAGTCCGACACTGACACAGCCTCGTGCTACTGAGCATGCTCAGTGTCAGGAAGCCGGCGTCAGCTGAGGAGATTATGTTACTGTAAAAGAAAATCAGCAACGGTGGGTCAGAACTTGATATTCCTACAATGAAACACACAAAATACATCTCTACCTTTCTGTCCTAATGTCATCTACTGTCGGTGAGATCTACATCACATCATCACCCCACATGTCTGACTGACGTAGGCCTCCGTCTACGTGCCACAGGCTAACTTGATGTCTTTGCTTGACTCCGACTATTAGCCCGAGGATACTTCTGAGAGCGAGCGACGCGGCTAATAAAGCTAAGCCAAGGAGACCCTGGCCAAAGCTCCGCTTCCACTGTCTCGTAAGCGTGTGAAAAGAGCTCAAAATGAGTTATCGTAAAGGCGAGGTGCACTCATCCCCATGTGGATGTTCGGCTGAAGGAAGTGACTTGTCCTTAAAAGTCAAGCCAGGAATGTTGAGAGAGTTTTAAATGCTCGTGGAGGAAAACATGCATCTTCCTCGTCAGGTTGAGACAAATATGCAAAGCATGGTGGAGAACAGGCCTGAGCAGCCGACGCTGGGGAAACAAAGGCCTCGGCTGCAGGCGCGAGCGCTCACAGCGCACAGAAACAGTCACAGACAGAGAGAGGAAGAGCGAGCGGACAACGGAGTGCAGTAAACGCGTGGCTGGCGGCCAGAGAGGCGGTTTGGACGCACACATCACACATCTGGCAGCGCGGCCGTCGCCTTTCATCACTGACCTTCTGGCTCGTTCTTGATCAGCTCCTCCATCTTGCGTTGCTTCAGTGTGTCCACCACGTCTGCCAGGCTGCCCTTGCGTCTCTCGGGGGTCCCGAGGGTGCCGGCGGCCGAGCCCCCGTCGCTGCAGGGCCGCCCCCCGCCTCCGGCCTCCTCCTTGCCCGGTGAGGTAGCATTGTGCTGGTGGTAAGGACTCAGAGACCTTCCCTTGGTGCCGTCGTGCTCCTGCAGGGGGGAACAGAGAGAAGACATTTCCCCGTTGAAGAACGCCGTAAACTTGAGACGTAAACAAAGTAGCTGCAGATGAAGACAACTAACGGAGCGGCGGAGGAGGAGCTGGCACAAGCCCACTCATTATCTCCGTTCTTCTGTCCAACTTTTACACCCTTTATTCTCCCCATCTCCAGTCCTCATCTCCCCGCGCGGCAACCTTCATCCGCGGCCAGTTATCTCAAGTTCGAGACACTTCCCCGGCGTCTCGCGCATCCTCTGGAATCTGCATTTGACTGACTTGGAGGTACTTAACAGAGCCCGGCACATGAAAGAGCAGTAAGAGACTCGGCGGGCTCTAAGTCTTCATCACAAGCGCCGGCGCCGCTCCCTTTGAGGGACGTCCAATGCTACAGTACGCCGTCCCGGGCCCCGACTTTCACAGCGCCTTCAACTCCCGTCTCAAGATTCGCAACAATTAACACCGAGGGTGCAAACTTCGGCAGACACAAAATCACAAATAAGACATTCAGTTTGATAGAAAAGGAAAAAGCTCTGGAGCAATGTCAAACAAAACAAGAATCTGCATGGCAGCAAAATGCTTAAAGTTGAGCTTAAAGTAAAGCCGTGTGAATGTTTCTGGCAACTAATTATCCTGTCTTGCATCTAAAACTTCATATTTGGTTTAATGTTCTTTAAAAGCTGAGAAAAACATCATTATTGAATCAGCTTCACAGGAACACGTTTCAGCTGACATTGAGTCTGGCGCCGACCTTGCATGGATTCACTTTATGAGAACACATGTTCCAAAACACTTTATTACACTTTGAACTCTTCATTTTAATTCATTCATTTAAGTCGAATGATCTGGGTCTGTGATGTCACTCTGAGCCTCGGCGGCCCCGGCCGACCTCAAGCGTTATCTCATCGTTTCTGCAGGATAATACGCTTCAAAAATAGCCCCTCAAGCAGACCTTTGTTTCCCCCGTTGTAACACGTCCTCTCTACGTAAAGACAGGAGACAGCAGGTGAACGCTTCGGTAAGTAACTTTTAGCATCTTAATCTGTGGCCAAGTAAAACCCGTGTTTGCCTCTACAGCCGGCTTTACAGACTTAGCGGCGGCTCAGGTCAATTAGCAGAGACACTGAGAGGGAGGACGCCATCGGCTTCAGGCATTATCTCTCTGTCTCTCACACACATATTATCCACTTTGTCAGAAGTTCTTGCTCTAATATTGAAAAAAGACATGAGGTCTGGTTGTTTTAGACATCCCGCACCGCGCTCAGGTAGTCGGAGGTGTGCTGTTTAATGGCAACGCTGAGTGGGTGAGTCAGTTGGCCGGGCTGTCGGGTCAGCTCTTCGGAGGCATGAGGGTCAACGGTCCACGGGGTTAATCTTTGGCTAATCTCGGTACAGTGCGGGGGCACGCCACCTGAGGCCGCCGCGCACATCCTCGGGTCTGAGGCGCTCGCCGAGGCTCCACTGCGTTCCTGCGCTATTAAAAAAACACTATAGTTTATTTAGGCGGCGGTCTAATCATTAACCCGCCGGCTGCTGCTGCTGGAGGTGGAATTTCAAACGCAGCTCACAGTCCACGGTGAGGTAATCGAGGCCCCGCGGAGGATTACAGACTTTAGTCTCCGGGAAAAAAAAACGTGTCTCTTTGGGAAAACAAAACAAAAATTCCCGGAGTTCGATTGGCTTTCCACAGGAACAATGTCTTCATTGTCAAGCGGTCAAACTCCATACGAGAGGTTCAGCAGGCCATTAACGCCTTTTCAACACCTCAGCGGCTCTCTCTCTCTCTCCGTCCAGCCCGTGTGTGTGTTTCTACACTCTGAATAAGTCAGCGCGCTCAATAATTCACTAATTCCCTCCTTGGCATTGTTGCACATGCATTGTGGCAGATGGACGGGCCGTGACAGCGGCGGCGAGGCTGCAGGAGTCGGTTACGAAGAGGCCGATCAGCTGAGACCCGTGCTGAAGTCTCGTGATGTCAAAGCCCTAAAAAGGCCTCGCCCTTCCCTCGGCACCTGACCCGGCGGCTGCTCCCGCCCTCCTCCGCTGCCTCCCCGTCACTCTGCTCCGCCCCGCCCTCCAAATTAGGGACATTTGGATTTATATATATATTTTTTTTAATTGTGATTTTGATTGGCGTCCGAGACGGAGCGAGAGAAGGAGCGCTGAGCTTGTAAAAGTCACAGAAAAGAAAGAGAGCAAAAAGCAATAAAAAGAGAGAAGCAGTGCCATTGGAGGAGACGGGGGGAGAGCGAGCTGACAGAGAGAGATGCGCGGAGAGCGAGAGAGAGCGGCGAGGGGAAGGCAGGCATCTCGAAGGCAGCGGTCACACCTGTCACATCCCATTTATCTAATCCAGCGCCTACTTAAAACAGCCGCACTCGTTCTTTCGAGAAAGATGTCGCGCAAACAAAACAAACAGAATACGGAGGGGAGACGGAGGAAGCGAGGGGATGGGAGGATGAAGGATGGGGGGGTTGTTGGATTTCTTTGGTCTGCTGATAAGCTGCCAGGGAGATGTCATCTCGCCGGGACCAACAATGAAGGTCACTTCCCGATCAAAGGGAATTAACAGGAAGCTTCCTGGTTCATTGGGGCCTTCGGCGACGTTATATCTGCGTGAACCCTGACAGGCAGGCAGCCCCGACCTGAACCCAAACGCCTCATACGTCTCTCTTGTCATCTCCCGAGTAAATAATCCGCACGCCTCGCCGGCGATTTGCACCGCAAAGTCCAAAAACGAGGGGATCAAAAAAGAGAGAGAGAGAGAGACTGATTCTCTGATGCAAACGGGTGTCAGTCGGTGACGCCGTCCTCTCCTCCTGCGGTCACACCGGCTGCAAAAAACTTTTCTCATCAGCATGCATTTATTCATGAGTACAAACAGAAACCTGAACATTGTAAATGTTCATGCTCTCCGCTCAGAGCATGTGTGTGAGCAGGTTTCTGCCATTTTGGTGCATATATGTGTGACACTGTCAGCACACATAGCCCGTAGGTGTGTGTGTGTGTGTGTGTGTGTGTGTCTGCATATATGTATTTATATGCACTGGATGTGGCAGGCTGGCAGTGTGGGCGGTTCTGCCTTTAGTTTGCAGATGTCAATTCTCTTCCAAATGACTGGAACAAAGTAAAAATTGCGCCTCACTCTCTTTATCCTTTTACTGCCTCTGCAATGGAACCGAATTAAACAACTTTTGTCTTCTTAAGCTCATCTGTGAGGGGAGGCTGGTTTAAAAACACTTAACTCTTGCCAAAAAAAGGGAGGAAAAAAATATCTAAAATCTATTTTTTCCTGCAGCCAGCACAGATGCCGCTGTTCATATCTGCCCCCCCCCCTCCCCAATCGTCTCCTTCCTCCACAAGAAACTCTCTCTCCCTCCCTGTTTTTCGGTGCCACAGCCTGACATGTCTCGGGCTGTGAAAGGTGTATGAGTGAAAAACAATATTTGAGGCTTGGCGCGTCGCTCCGGATCAAGGCGTGGACAATGTGGCAAGTAGGCAGCGCTGGAAACAGCTGTTCGTCTAAAATATGTACACACAAACCCGGAGATTGTCACTGATCGCTCGCTGCAGGGGGGGCTGAGAGTCAGGCCTATGCCAGGGCTGCCAATCTCGGCGATATACTACTTAACATACCTCCGACACGCTGCCAAACGCGCACACATGAAGGAAATCCCTTTACATGCCATGGCTAAACACAGACACTGTCAGTTTTGACTCGGGGGGACCCTGAGGCGGCGATGAGCGAGTAAACACATGACTTCTCTCCTCGTTTTACAACAATATGGCTGAACCATACAACGCCGGCCCCCAAATGAAAACATAACATTTCGCCACACGTAGAGTTATATATCAATTTACTGAAATATTACGTTGAAAAATTGCCACCGATTTGCTGGACTAAAGTCCCTTTTTCATTTATCTTATTGTCCTAAAACGACAGGTCTTTATCTTCCGGCATGCAGCTGTATTTTCCGTGTTTTAAATAGCAGTTTGGCTAAAATGCGTGCCAGTGTATTTCACCACGACCCCTCGCCGCCGACAGGCAGGCGTGTGTGGATTCATTAGTGCCTCACTGGCATGAGGAATTAAGTGTGACCACTGCATCTCAAGACCGCTCAATGGCTGCGGTAAATCTGTCATATTCACGTCAACACGCTCACACACATAATCACACATTCAGATTATATTTTAAGGGGAAAAAAAGAGGGGAAAGGGAGCGCTTGTGGAGGACAGTGAACGAGAAATAATCCTCAATGAAATATTTTGCAGTTTTTGTGAGCGGGCGTTGCGCCTGTTAATGAAATGATTAGTGTTTGTCCATTAGCACATTTATGAGAGAAGATGCTCGCCTCTGGCTGATGTGAAAACATCTTTTTTTTTTGGCTGCGATCTGCAAACACAAACATTAAAGGATCGAAAAGAAGGGATGGAAGAAAAAAATCAGCTCTATAGTTTCATCATTAAAATAAGTCTAAGTAATTTGAAAACCAAAGGTTAAAAATCTCTCTTTTTCTCACCAGAGGTGGACTGATGACTGTTTATTGGGCTCGTTGTTGGCTTTTATGTATTTTTTAGTCGATTAACTGGCATAAAGGTATAAAGGCGTATAAGTGGCAGTTAAACCATGTGACACGGTCCTTTGATGTATTTATTACATTCAATTTTAAAATTCAATCAATAGAGGCCTATTTAAGTTAAGCAAGTTTGTGCATCATTTGTCATGAACTCAAATATCCTTCTGTATGAAGATGGAAGCAGAAAGTTATCCCGACTTATTGATCAAAGCAAACACAAACAAAACAGCATCATAAATCAGCTGCACTGATTTTCCAGAAGTTGGCATCTGCCACATAAAACCCCTCATCGCTCAACCCATCACTTCGCGTTACTTCATATCTGGATTTGATCCCGCCTGCTCGACCCTCACTGATGCACTACTAAAAGCCTTCCCATCATGCATTTGCGCCGAGCCAACGAGAATCCAGCTGCACGGCGAGAACTTATGCATTCAATAAAGCGCCCTTTTAGCTCAACCGCATTCATTTGCAAGCTATTATAAACATCCGCGCACAAGGCCGGGGTTTGTGTATAAAGAAGGGGGAGAAAACAACATTTTAAAGAGTAAATAATGTGTCACCTTTCGGGATTGTGCAGCGAGCGGGAGTGCTGCTGGCACTGGCGGCGAGCGCGCGGCCGTGCAGCTGCGGCGGGCAGGTAGCGCGGGGGAAACCAGGAGGTCAGCGTGTGGCTGAGCGCCTCTCCGCCACTCTGCTAATTCACTACGACAAGATAAAGCTGTAATCTCACCCCCCACAACACCCCCAACCCCCCTCCCTGCCTCCCAGCTCCCACTGTCCAGGTCGAACAGTCGCCGATGAGCCACTTACAACCCCCCCCCCACCCTATCACTTTCTGACAACTGCCCTGAGAGAACAACCCCCCCCCACTGACACCCCCGCTTGTTGCAGAGCAACCCCCTCCCTCTCCTGACTCTTCATCCACTGACAGTCAGCACTGAAGGGATTGGCACCGTTAACCCTCATCCTCCAAAGAAACACCTTTAACGCACGTTTAACGACACGTCAAGAAGGCTGTTGAATAAACCCCCAGCCCAGCCCCCCCCACCCCCCTCACCCACCCTCCCACCTCAAACTACAAAGCATCGGGGTGTCGCTTTCTGCAACGAGTCCTCCTCACAACCACCTGAGGAGAACGCTGATAAGGTCAATTGTGTCTAAACGAAGCGGGAATAATCTAATCTGTGCTCAGCAGATAACTCGGAGCGTGCGAGCGACTGCGTTTTCCGCGCGCTGGGTGTTCCCGGACAATCCCAGGACTTTGGTTTACAGTCGGCACCTGCTGCACACTCAGAGTTCGCCCTGGGAGGAGCCTCGCCGCCTAATCAGGAGGCTAATTGCAGAATTAGCGTTCCATTATGGCTCCTAAGCGCTGCTTCATTGTTTTACAGCACGTGGGTGTTTATGGCGTCGGCCGGCGAGGGGAAAGGTCAGCGGCTGTTATCGGAGCGCCGCCTGGGACGAGGCGTGTGTCAAGGTGAGGGTCCGGGAAAAGGGAGGTTAAAACAGTGCATCGTGTTGTTTTGATGCTCGCTGTATCCGGTGCAATGTGAAAAAAAAACACACAGCAGACTTTGAAAGGAGGGCATTTATGCTCTGAACGTGCCCCGTAAATCACATGTGGAATGCAGTGAGTCACATGCAAACACAGAGTCATCTAAAAATGCACATAGATGCCATTTATGTACTCACACACACTTCATTTAACAGATATTTGCAGAAAACCTCTCTCTCTCGCTATATACATACACACACACACACATATATATATATATATATATATATATATATATATATATATATATATATATATATACATACACACACACACACACACACATATAAAGATATATATATATATATATATATATATATATATATATATATATATATATATATATATATGCACACACACACATATACTGGTATATATATATAAATAAAGATAGATATATATGGATATATATATACATATACAGTACAGAGTTTGGACACACCTTCTCATTCAAACAAACAGGGAATTGTGTCCAAACCTTTGGTCTGTACTGTATATGTATACATATTTGTATATATATGTATACATATTTGTATATATATATATATGTGTGTGTGTGTGTGTGTGTGTGTGTGTACATATACATGAATCACACAGCAGATACAGTTCACACTAATGCTCCTCCGAACACAGAGCCATACATTCAGCACTAACAATGTCACACTTCCTGCCTGAGAAAATGAGTCACTCCAACGGCTCCATTCTGCAGTCACGCAACTGTGCATCAAATTGGCTTAAGGCAATGGCTGGTGGTGCACACACAAAAACACACACGGGCAGACACACACACACACACACACACACACACACACACACACACACAGACAAAAGTAAAAACATGTGTGCACCCAAAAAGGTAGCCTTGGACTTTCTTTCTTTTTTCCATTAAAACACGCACAAAAACAAGCCTCAGCCTCCAACACCAAATGGGCACGAAGAGCCCATTTCTCCCTTTTTTTCAGGATTCTGTCTCTCGGTTAACGTCAATCAGCGGCCAAACATTCTTGTTCCATCGCCGCGGGAATATGTGTGGCATCTTTGCGTCGGGCATCATAAGCGGAGTAAACAACATACCAACGTCAAACAGGTGCACGTGGACTCACTCTGTTCTTTATGCAAATGACGTCTTTTATCGCTCAGAAATGAGTTGAAATTCCATGAAAGCAACTGAAAACCTCTGAAACTAAAACAGCAATGTTGAAAGCTGACGAATATTTGAGGTCAAGGGAAGTTAATTTCTAGCTGAATGCATCAAGGAATGAAAACGGTTTTCCTTCTTGTTATGGTGTCTGATGGACATCCTCCAATCTGGAGTTTACTCTCCACCCTGAGCTTCTCAAACACAAGCAGGGAGCATTATGGGAGGGGCCGCCATGGAAACAGAGAGGGGAAAGCCAGTGACGTGGGACTGCTGCCTTCCAGGCTAAAGGTGCGGGCCGGGAGGTTGTACTGTATGTTTTTCCACTTCCTCGTCGTGCCAAAGCTTATTTTATTTTCAGAATTAAGTAATTACTCGCTGATGTTTCCAAAAGTGTGACGACTCTCCTGGATTCAGAAGCAGCACCTGAACTCAAACTGCGGCTGAAACCTGTTGGCCCTGCGGCCGAGGCCGGGACTCGGAGAGAGCGGTCCTTACCATGTCAGCGGGGCTGTCCAAGTGGCGGTTCGGGGGCGAGCGAGGGGACACCTTGCCGCAGTAAGAGGCCAGAGGGAGGTGGATGACACCACCCAGTCCCTCGCTTTCGTCGTCCTCCACTCGCTGTCTGCTGGTTGCCATGGTTACCTCTCCATCTGTCCCCCCATATGGAGAGGCTGGTCGCTTGGAAGACATCCTGGAAAAAAAGAGCAGGAGATGGAAAGCGAGAGAGAGGGAGAGAGGGAAGGAAAAACAAGAGGAAGAATGAGCAATATTCAAAAAGATGATATAATATGCTGACATCTGGAGCGATGAGACGGCGGCGACAAAGGGAGGTTGATTCACGAGGATGAACTAAGTCCCATCAGCTGACGGGCGCTTGGAGCCAAATTCAAAATTCGAAGCCCGTTTGCTTTCTGTGACGCCCTTTTTTTTTTTTTTACATTTTCCTTCGACAAGTTTCCTTCCTCCGGTTGGAGATGGCCGCAGCCTACCGGAAGACCTTCAAACCCACTTCCACGTCTCGCGGTACATTTACCATGGGGGGGGGGCATTCAACACTTCCAAAGAACGAGGTCATTACTGCAAATGGAGCCCGCTTGCACCGGCTCCGTTGGAGGAAATGACCACGTCTCCACAATGGGCTTTCAGACAGACACCCAGGTTGGGAAGGAGAAAGAGAAATGGCCGATATGTACAGTAACAATAATATGTATTTATGAAACCTTGGGACAATAGAGGAGCTGGAGGGAAAAGGCTCCAAACGTGACAGCCCTGCTGTTTGCATTTGTTACCGCGCCTTTGTTCCCTTGAAAAGAGGGGAAGGATATAAAGCCGCATCTATTAGGTGAACTCTGCCGCTCGTAAGGTAAATTTGCCTCCTTTTACTCCAGCTGAATGGGGAAGCGGTGACTCGGCGGCAATAATAGAATTTAATGTGGTTCTCAGCATCGCCTGAGTGCTTTCAGATGCACTTGTCAGCCTTGAAGCCACTGCGACTATGACCCTGGGTAATAGGCTGCCAACGCTCCGTCGAACGGAGGGAACGGGCGACGGGCAGAAACTCCGGCGCGGGGTTCGTTTGTGACGGGAAGTGGTGGGAAAATGAAGAACCAAAAAAAAGCAACAGGCCTCTGAAGCCGCTCTAATTTACACTCATCTGCACATGTCTCTGTCCCGCCGCCATGCAGCGTCTGTCTCTAATTGGCTCCTCGCCGCACCTCAGCCTCGCTCGCTCACATTCTTCCCCTCTCTCTCCCCGCTTGTCTCTTGTAAACTGATTACACTCTTGACTCTATTGGATTTCCTCCGGACTGTACATCTGGCATTGTTCCTGGGAACAGCCCCGCCACGACTTCATCGCTTATTTACCTTATGACAGCAGAAAGGCAAACAATATTGAGTGCGGCTCAGAGGAGGCGGAGGGGAAAAGACATGCAAAACGCACTTTTTTCACTTTGAGGGACAGTTGCAGCCAAAATCAAACAAACCGCCGTATAAAAGGAGAATGAAATACATTTTCCATCCTAGCGCCGTAATTCAATTAACTGTAATTGCTTCTGGAAGATTTTACCTACAATATTCATGGATCTTACAGATAATCTGGGGTAATAATTTAAACCAATTAGCAAATTTCATTATTCTAACTTGCATAATGCAAAGAATGATGAAGTTTCCATGAACGTGGAGCGGTGAAAACGTCTTCCTCGCAGGAGTTTGTGAGTTTTAGTGGAACCTTCTTTTTTTCTTTTTAAATAAAAAGATGACTTTTATGTTTTTTCGTGAGGAAAAATAAGCTGAAGAGGAATTATTTGCTCTCAGCTCTCACTTTAACGCAAAAGCTGTTTTGTTTTCAATTTAATCTCTTCCTCCTGGACGCCTTGCTCAGCGAAAACCGGGGCCATAAATTCCACTGAACATCTTATATTTGTTTAGATGACAAAGGACACGAGCAATTGACCTGCTATCACTGGATCCTATCGATATGGAAAATGAAAATGACTCGTGATAACGTTTATGACATTTGAGTCGGGGAGGCTGTGTGTCGTTTCACGCCGCGTCCAGCGCGAGCGGCGGGCCCAGCTGTACAAACTGCAGGCCAGTGGAGCCCCACACACACAGAACAGAGGCTCGAACACTGAAGGTCTGTCTTCATCACTACCTGTTTACTTTACCTCCTTTCACTCCCTCACACTAAGGCCTTTTGTTTCACACACACACACACACACACATACACACACACACACGGGCGCTTGTATCCTGTGTACACCTCTGTCTGACACACAGACCTCAGGTCAGTTCCAGTCCTCTCACCTCACCAGGGTTCCTTTGGATCCGCTACAAAGACATTGGAAACGTGGGAGGGTCTTCACTCTTTTTTCCCCCCTTTTTCCTTCATATCATTTTAGTTTATTGTTTAACTACAGCAGCTAAACTGAAATATTCGTCCAGAGACAAGGACGGTTACACATTAAAGCGGAGAGCGACGCGAGTCTCCACAAACGGTGTGGCTCACACTCAGACGTGACTCTGCCGGGTTGTGAGGCAAAGCGTTTTAACGTCCCCCCATTTGTGCGTGGCCCTGCCCCGGCGCTGCCTCTGCTACCTCGGAGGTGGGTGTCTGTGGAACGGGGAGGCCTTTCACAGCCCTTCTCCTGCTGTAAAATCCCCCCCCCCCCCTCCGCTCTGGTTTCCACCTTTGAAGTGGAATTACCACACAACCCAGCGCAGCGGGTGTGCAGGTTACGCCGGCTACTTCATTTAGAGTTTGGCAGGCCTGTCAGGCCGGCGGAGGCCGAGAGGAAGCTGTCTGGGAGCGTGGATGGATGGGGGGGGGGGGATTAAAAAAAATTAAGCTGATGATGATGAGTTAACATGGCTGTGTCAAGCCTTTTGGGGGGCCTACATGGGGGCCTCCATTGTAGTGTGAGTTTGACGGTGTGATGGAGAGCCTTGATTTAAGAAGCTACATTTGCTATAATTAAAGATGAGCTAGCAAAATAATCCTATATTTGTCGCAGCTAGCTGAGCTAGAACAACATTTTAGTGTAATTTGAGGGGAAAAATATGCAAACGGAGTGGGAAGGTTAAATTTTTTAGAAAACAAAAAAATCTAAATCTTCTCAGCAGATGGGTTGAGTGAGAAGACATCCAGTCAATGCTAAAATCCAGAGAGACTATCATATGTTTCATATTTGTGTGCACAAGAAGACGTGGAAACTCCTGATGGATGAACCGGTGGTGGTTCGATATCTCTCTGGCTCTCAAATTAGTTTCCCAATTTTATTTAATTTTTTCCAGAAATGTCTCAAGTCTCAATTTTTTTTCTGACCCACAATTCCTTGCAATGTCCTTTTATTAATTTACTTTTTCAAACACAAGTATTTAACAAGGCTGCAATGAACACACAAGGAAGCTTAGCTAGCTAAAAATGGAGGCGGGCCAAATATCCTTAGTTGATGTTGCCTTCGCAGCTCGGGCCCCCGCGGGCCCCCGCAGCCCCCTCGCGGCAGTGGGGAGGCCATGCATCTGCATCGTCTACGTAAGAAGAATTACCTCCAATTGTTCAGGTCAGAGTTGTCTTTTTTTTTAATCACAACTCACTCGTCACATCAGTGACCCAACACAACACCATCACGGTTCTTCTGGGTATTTTTAATTTATAAATCCTAAACTTAAATATTTGCCTCCCAAAAAGACCACGGACCCAAACACACATGTGTCCACGCACACGGTGAAAGCATTAAGCCCAGATTAAAGCGCCACTTCCCCTTGGCTTTTTGATGATTAGTGGCTCCTCAACTAAGTCCCTCTCATATCACATATGTCCACCGCCGCTAAGTCACTAATCGGACAGCGACGGACGTCCATTAACGGGCCGAGTAATCGCCATCAGCGGTGGTTAACTGTCTCCTGGCCGCCGCTTACTGTAATCAAGGCGCCCATTTCGTGTTGGCAAGAAAGCAGCTGCGGCAGGCTTATGGACACACTCGCACGAGCGCGGCGGCAAGCTGATGAGCACGCCAGTGTGGGGGGGGAGAAAAAAGGAAAAAGATGTCAAGAGAAGCACACTTTTCAAATGAATTAAGCAAAAAGATTTGCTTGGGCTTTAACCACAAGAGAGCGGTGAAACAAAAGCACCTATCATGGAGATGTCAAACACTATCCCACACACACTCACAGCCGTCTCCTCAGCTGTGTGTGTGTGTGTCTGGCTGCTAACATAATCATGGCGCTAACTGCTCTTGTTAACTCTTCTACTCAGAACGAGCTTTCGGGGAGCGTGGGAGCCTCCTCTGGAGATTTCAACAGCAGAGCGTGCACACGCGCGCGTGTGTGTGTGTGTGTGTGTTTAAATGAAAGCCCATTGTTTTAAACGCAAAGCAAACGCACCACAGCGTCACTCAGATCAATCTTCTACGGTAAAAACAAGCAAACAGTCTAATTCCAACGGATCAGAGCCTCCTTCTCATCTCGCCGCTACTTCAGGAGCCACCTGTCACTCAGGTGTGGGACTATTTGCGAGCTATCCTTTGAAATGGTTCTCCAAGGAAAGGGAAGCGCATATCAAAATAAGTTGAGCGGGATGTGCCTTTCAGATAAAGCGCCCGGGGCGTTTTGCCTCCGAGGAGCCGACCGCAGCATTTACATGCGTATGACACCTCGGGCGGGAATTTAAACAAATGTTTCCTCCGGTGTCACGCTATCACTCGCTTTATTACCATCATTTTCCCCCCTTTTTCTTTTACCTCTTTGAGCTTTGAAAAAAAAAAAAAAAAAAAAAAAAAAAATCTCCACCTCTTTCTATCTGCGTCTCTCCGTCACACGCCGCTGGACTTATTTTAACATCGCCCGTCCTCTCGTTCTCCCTGCCTTCCCCTGCGCTGGTGTTGTCTTACTCACTGTTCCCTCTTTACACAATCAGCTGTTTGTAAGAATGTCGCTCCATCCCTCCCTTCGCTCCCTCCTTCCCTGACTCTTAAGGATATTGCCTAATATCTATTTATAGCCTGTCCTTTTGAACAGCGGGAAGAGTGGGGCAGCAACAGAGGGGGAGAGCCCAGATGAAGGCCTGCAGATTAGGAGAAGGTGGCCCCGGAGGAGCTCGCCAATTGTCCCTCTCCTTCTCCCGGACTTCAAACTTTGACAAGCAGAAGATTTAGCGTTTTACACTGCGAGAGCAACATTTGGACATAGTAAATGAGTGTGAAACAGCCAAAAACATCCATTTAGAAGCTGATGTGTGACTGAATAGTTGTGTCATTAGCTCCTCGGTTAAGTCAAAGCTGGAAAAAGCCTGCTGGATTTTCTCCCTGATCACTTTTTTACTCCCCGAGTGAAGACCAGCTCATGCCTGCGTATGCTCACACACACGTACACAGAGACGCACACTCAGCCTCACACACACAAAGCGTCCTCTGTGAAGTGCCCTAAATCGCCGGCCGGCGGCCCAAACCCTGCTTCCTGTCCAGCTTAACCACAAAAGGCAATAACACACCAGCGAATGTCACCGCTGTTAATCACACGAGTGCGCTGCAGGAGAAAAGTCAAGGCTATGTTGTGAGCCTAGAGTAAAGGGGGTGGGGGGGGTTAGCCGAAGCCTCCAGGACAACCATCCTCTCTGCTGCTCTCATCCTGCACGGCTTTAGTCACAGGCGAAGCCATCGCTCCTCATACTTTCCCTGTCATGTTTTCAGGTTTCTCTTCTCTTTCTTTTCCACTTTAAGAGCTTATTTATGTCCCGACTCTGAGTCACCAGGCAGCCGGACCGCCATCGGCGCTTTGGCGAGGAAGGGATGGAGGGGAGAGGACGGAGAAAAAGTTTGCTGGTCTGACTTGTCTGGCCCTGCAAGCTCGTGGGAAAGTCTCCAGTGCTGCGTCGGCAACGGGAAGAGGAGTTTTCGGGGGAGAAGCAGGGAGTGAAAAGACGCAGACGGACGGAGGGAAAGTGCATCCGGTGGACGGCGGCCTCCGCTCCCCCGGCGGTTCGCGAGGGGGAGACGGTGCATAATGTTTATTGAGCGAGGGATAGTGTTTTTCCATTGTTGTGCCAGCACCGCTATTTGTGCTGCATTTGTTAAGAAATCCATAAAGGAGTCACAGCATTTGTCTCACTGTCTCAAACACACACACACACACACACACACACACACGCACGCACATCGACGGCGCATTCTCTCGCATAAACGACAACAAATACCCAGCTGGCTTCCTTCTTTATTCGTCCGGCACTTTCAAAGTCTCCCACCTCGCCCAAATGGTCCCCCACGCCACCCCCACCTATCCACCCCTCCATCCCCCCTCCTCTCACCCTACCTGGAAACACAGAGGTCTCATTGTGGCTCCAAACTCCTGACACTGTCTCCTATTGTGGGACGGTGTGTGTGTGTGTGTGTGTGTGTGTGCTGGTGAGGGGGGGAAACGCTCCGCAGTGGGACAAAGTGGGAGAAAGTGGGGGAAGAACGAGTGTAAGACAAGCTGCCCGGGTTGATGAAGAAGGAGAGATGAGAAAGTGAGTGTTTTTTACCCGACAGATATACAGTACGTGCCGCCGGCGCTTTTCCCGCTTTGCTGACAAAGGAATGCCTCCCGATGCCCTCTGACCCCCACCCCGTGACCCCATGTCATATGACCTGACTCTAGTTAGCCCGGGGGAGTTAGTCGGAGGAGGGGGGGGGACGACGACACACCTCCGCCTGCACACACACACACACACACTCGCTTTCCTTCTCTTCCCCAGTCACTTCTGACACCCCGTAGCACTCGTCGTCACTCTCGCTCTCTTTCATCCCTGACCCCCCCCCATCCCTCCCTCATCCATAAACAAGCACCACAACAAGAACAAATGCAGCTTAATAGTCTCCCGCTCCTCCGAGGGGGCCATCGCGGAGAGGGTCAGCTGATCAAACCGGGGTGGGAGGTCGTGGCAGCGGGAGAGAAACAGGGGAGGAAGTGGAGTGCGGAGGGGGGGGGGGGCACTTTAGCATTCTCCTCTGGTATTTTTCTGCCCGTCGATCTTTCTTTTTTCCTCTCTTTCTGCCTCCCCCCCACTTCTTTCTGCTCCGTGGATGGAGACACGGTTATCAAGGCTCTCTGGGGACAGACAATATGGCCCAGACAATGGCCTCCAGTCCAAGGTGGTGGCAGGGGAGAGGAGGAGGAGGGGGGGGGGCACGGAGAAAAGGAGAAGGCGAGGGAGGCCGGCGCAGGGCCACAGGGGAAGAGGAAGGCAGAACGGAGCATTAGCTTGCAGAGCACGGACGCTCTACTCAATTACTCCACTCACTCCCTCTCTCACACACACACACACACACACACACACACACACACACACACACACACACACACACACACACACACACACACACACACACACACTCTGCCGGGGCTCGAACACACACAGGCCGCTTTAATCTCACCCCTTTAAATGAAGTACAGCGACACTTCGACTGGAGGCAGCATTGCTCACTTAAATTGGAGACAAGTTGTTATCACCGGCAACGAGAAACGCGGTCCTTAAAAAGCAGCCGCTCTTCTGCGATTACAAAAGAAAAAGTCCAGAAACAATCAGCAGGAAACTGTATTACAAGTTTTTCCCACCACAAACACTCTCTGCTGATATAAAAATGTCCCAGAAGTACAAAAAAAAAAAAAAAACGGAGGCTCTTATTATGCAAAATCATGCTTTTTATTATGATAAAAGTCCTGAGAGATTCGTGTTGAAAACAGAACTTTGTGTGAGATTAGCATCAGAATTTAATAAAGTGTAAGACACATCTTATTTTATGGCAGTTGTCAGTTTATGCCAAAGCACCTTACAGCATGTGCCCCCCCCTCTTCTGAAGATGAACCCTAATTACTAATAATGAGGCTTTCTGTGTCGCTGGAAGTCGGTAAAATCCTTCAGGCTCTTCGTGGCGTCCTCGTCGGCCGCTGTCAGAGCCTCTAAAAACGCATCCTCCTTAAACCGTTCAAAGTGTTGACACGTCCACCGTTGACTGCCCCCCCTCAAACCACACACACACACACACACACACACACATATATATATATAAAATGAGGGGGCAAATGGAGGGGTGTGAAAATCCAGCACTGCTTTAACACCACTTTGACAGAGACCTCTTCCTCTCCTCCACCTCCTCGCACCGCTCCCCCCTTTCGCTTCATCTCTGGCGCTCTCACTTTTCTGTAAAACTGCTCCTTCTTCCCCTTCTTCTCCCTCCTGGCGAGGAATGTGTCAGTTTGACCACATTATTTCTTCCCCTTCATCTCTCCCTCCGTCCGCAGACTCAACAGCAGCAATGTCTCTCTTATCTAACTCTCCCTTTTTTTTTTTTTTTGGGTTGTTTTGGCTTTCTCCGTTTCCCTCCGTGTGTATATTTGGAGTTAGATCTGTGCCAACAGAGAAGGCCGTGACGGCTCTGGCGGTCCTATATCACCGTTTGGTAACACGGCAGAACCTTTAGCTAATTTAAATCACGAGATGATGAAAGAAAATTATGTAAAAAAAAAAAAAAAACTATGAATCACATCATTCTAAAGATAAGTCAAGCTTCAATTTACATTTGCAGGATTTAATTACAGAAAAGTGGATAAGTGACGTTAAACCACCTAAACAAACTGTGAAAAAGTGACTTTGGTCGAGTTTTAGCAGAAGAAGAAGAAAAAAAAAGGAAGATGAGCAGAAAAGGAGAAAAAAAGAAGGAAGTGTGAGGAGGAGTGAAGGGTGAAGAAGGCGAGCGGACACTTACGGAGATGCAGAAACTGAGAGCATCATTGCAAACCACCAGGACTGGAGCACACACACACACACTCACACACGCTCTCACACGGGCGAGTTTTACACACTCCGCTCGGAGAAACCAGAACTCGACACACTTTCATGAAACCCACGACTGAATGGAAGATGCCTGCTCTCATGCTTACATCCACATGTGAGCACACACACACACACACACACACACACACACACACACACACACACACACACACACACACACACACATCCACGGCCGGAGCCACAGTGATGGAGTGCATTACTGGAAAGCAAGAGTTTTAAGCGCTCTCCTCCTAAGTCATTGTAATCCCCGCGTTTATCTCCATACATTCTGCTTTTGCACTATAATCCTTTAAATTTTTAACTCCTCCTAGCTGTTGTTATCCCCTTCACCGGATTGAACGGTTTATTAAAAACACTTTTTTTTTTTTTGCTACATCAAAAATGTGCTCTTAATTCAAGGGGGCCCCCCCCCCCCCCGCAATCCACCCGGGCCGACCCCAGTTTATCTCAGAACAAAAGATTAGTTTCATCGGGCGAAAACAGAGAGCCACTTTAATGCAATAAAAGTCAAGCTGGGCGAGCGGCGACGTTATATTTACACAAGTGTGTGTGTGTGTGAGCTAGAATTAAAACGTTGAGTATTATAACACAATCTGTCTCTGGCAGCATTAGCATCAAACAATCATTATTCCACGGCGGTAAAGCCACTGGTGTTGACAGAGCGAGGTTAGAGGGTTCGCACCTCTAAGTGAAGCGGCCCGCGCAGACAACGGAGGAGCACAGTGAGATTAACATTAGCATAAGGCAACGGGGAAAAAACAACAACAACAACAACACCGTGCAGATTGAGAATGGGATTACTGAGGGTTTGCATGTACTGAATTTGGATTAAGAGGAAAAAATAAACCCACGGTAAATGTATCAGAAGAGGAGGGCAGGGGGAGAGGGAGCGGAGGGCAGGGAGTTAACGTTTGACATTTCTTTAGTTTAGTGTTGACGTGCGTGTCGGAGCTGCTGATTGTGTGCGGCCGTCGGAGGAGGAAGAGTATCGGGCACGGACGGGGAAGCAGAAGTAAATATAAAGTTGTGGCGAGAGGCTGCCAGGAGGTGATGAGCAGAGATCATCACACATTCAGACTCTGACACACACCTCTCTCGCTCCGAGCGCCTCGCTCGCTCTCCCCAGCACACACACATGCGCCGGCACTGTTTTTGTCAGTGGGAGAATTGATTTGAACCAACTTTTTGGTCACGGCGGGATCCACTGAGACGGACGCGCTAACACACACACACACACACACATGGGCACACACACACACACACACATGGGCACACACACACACACACACAGGCACACGCACAGAGATCGCCTGTTTGCCTCTGCTTTGCATATGGTATCACCACCAAAAGCAGAAGAGTCAATCATCAACTCTCCCTCACCATCTCTGACTGTCACACACACACACATGCACACACACACTCAGACTTAAACTCCGAGTCGCTCGCTCAGCTGCTTAACAAACAAACACACGCACACAGACACACAAAGTCTTTTTGTCACACACATTACTACTTTCTACTCCTATCCTGTCTCCATCTTCTCTGCTGCTTCTGGTCCTCTGTCATCTGTGTGTGAATGTGCGTGTGTGTGTGTGTGTGTGTGTGTGAGAGGGAGAAAGCGTCACGTACCTGTTACACTCCTGAGGTAGCTCAGGCTCAGTGAGCATGCTGGAGTAAGGGTCCGTCTCTCTCGACAACAACAACATAAAACAGTCCCACAATGCTCAGACGGACAACGTTAGTCTCCCCAAAACAAGACGGGATAGAAGTGATCCTTCACCCTCACACACACTGCTGCTTCTCTCTCTCACTCTCTCTCTCTCTCTGTGTGTGTGTTCCTCTCTCTCTCTGCTCACACACTTCCAACCTTGCACCCTCCCTCTCCGTCTCTCTCTCTCTGCCTCCGTCCCTCCTCTTCTCCCTCCCTCGCTGTGAGATCTAGGATCAGCTCTTAAAGGGCCAGCAGCAGAGCCCCTTTCGCTCTGTGCCCGTGTGTGTGTGTGTGTGTGTGTGTTTGTGTGTGTGTGTGTGTGTGTGTGCCTGGGAGAGAGAGGGAGAGAGCGTAGAGACAAAGGGGAGGGGCTATTTGACCAGAAGGCTCATCAGTCCATCAGTACAAATGCACAGCGGTGCTGCCCTCTTCCTCAAGTCCGTCTCCTTCTTCTTCTCCTCTTTTTCACACACTCACTCACTCACTCACTCACACACACACACACACACACACATGCGCGTGCGCTCAGTTTTCACACACTCGGACAGCAGTCACGGTGTCATGTGAGAACACCACTACGACTTCTTGTTTGGCTTTAAGATGCAACATGCCGGGAATGAATGAATGAATATGCGGGCACTGATAAGCTACAGTACGTGAAGTGGAACTGAACACACAGCTTCCTGGTTTTAAACATCATGTTCAGTCTTTTCTTTACAAAAACTTTAGAAAGATTTTTAAAACACTTCCCAATGACACCCTCTCCCGTCTAATGGGTGAAATGTGCTTCTATGACGGTGTGTGTCCGTCCCACTTGTTGCATTTGCTAACAACACACCTAATAATTGCTTGTGGGTCATGTTCTGGGTCCCTGGAAGGTGTCTGCAGACAACTTGGGTTGTAATAGATGCTAGATAAATAAAACTGAATTGAACTTGGGATCGAGACCCAATTCTAACCACTGCTGAAGAGGACTTGAACTTTGACCTCTGCGTTAATTGTTATCAGAGCTGTAAGGAGGACCAACTCTGCAGGGTCCACTCGTCAGTCGACCGGATACGGATTGACTGCGGGTCCCGCCCGACTTCAAATATCAAGAATCCTGAAGTGATCCATCGTGGCTGCTGACCCCGTACAGATGTGAAATCTAGCGATGGAGATCAAACCCTTCTTTTTTTATTTATTCAGGCTGTAAAAATGTTTATTTCTGCTGCAAAGTTGGAGATTTGAACATGTGGTTGAGAGGAGATTGACTGATCTTTGGAGCCTCTAGTGGTCAGTCAAGGAACTGCTGTTTTAAAAATGCATAACCTGCATGTGCAGAATTGCAGCTGCATTGGTAACCTATTGATGTTAAAAGGGGTCTAACTCCTGTCAGGAATCCCTCGCCACTTCACTCGGACTTGGACACTTGGAGACTCGACTGTGACACTTGCGTCGACCGTAGCTGAAAGCGTTTTAACCTCTGCTATAAACTGATCTCCCTAACGGTGTTACGAATGCAATCGCTCTGCTTTGTAGCATCCCACTTCCTTTCTTTCCCATCTACCACTTCTCTGTCATTTTAAATCAAGACAGATAAACAGATTTCTGTAACGTCAGTTAAAGCAATCGTTGCTCAGCATTTATCTAACATAAGATATATTCACTAAGAGCTCCTAAAAGGAAGTAAACAAAAGGAACTCGGAAAAGAAACCGCGCTGCCATCTAGTGTTTGGTGTTGGGATCACAGAGCGACACAAAAGTACCCGTCACCTACGATGTAGCGTGTGTATTTAGGACACCCGTGTAGATGTGATGTAGAAGTATTAACCAAGCTGGGGACTCATGATCTCAAGTAATAAACAAGACTAGAGGCTTGTGATTGGCACTTTACACCTAGAGCCTGAGATCATGAAAACAACAGAAGGAAGTTTCTTGATCATTTCCTTCAGACTGGAATTTGTGACTAAAATACTGTGTAAAATCATTAAGTGTGAGGTCAGCGTTTACTGTTGTCCTGGAGATTCTTTATACTGCCTGTATTCATTGCTCCCGTTACATAATTCAGTCTGACAATGAAGTCTGGCTGCAGCTGGGCAGGAATGTCTTCATGCTCCGAAGCTGCTGAAGGAGCCAGAAGAAACCTCGCCGGAGGAGTTGTGCGTCGACTCGTACAGAGCTGGGACCTACGCAATTTAGCTCAGCCTTCATCCTACAAAGCGAAAGGTCAGAGGTCAAGTAAGTGTCTCAAATCGTGGGATTCTATGCTTTTGTTCCTGATTTGATTCAATATATTTCCTCCCCAGGAGGACCGGCCCATTACGAGCCTCTAGATCTGAATTAGGAGCAGCTTTTCCGGGCGACTTGGTCCGATAGTTTTGGTCCGTAGTGGAGTGGGATTAAAGGGTTCAGACTTTGCTTTAACCAACGTGAAAGAACCTTGAATGTTAAGCAAACCATGCATGTGTAAAGACTTAAAGGGATAAATAAATAAACCTTAGAATAGAAACAACCATAACTTTTCAACTTTTTGTGAGATTTAAATGACCTGTTCATTCATTTGGAGCTTTGGAACTGCTGCTACTTCTATTGTTAATCCTGCAGTCATATGTAAGTGGGACGAGTAGTTTACTACTTTGAAATCACAAACATGTGGAATTACCCCTAACTTGGAGCCGTAGTCTCTAATTCTATTGCAGCTGGGGGGAAAAACGTTGCTGTTGGGTCTAAAAGTGGAATCGTGTGTGCATTAGCATCGGGACTGATGTCAGAGCTTCACTTCTCGTTCTCAGGTTCGACGTGGGCCGACTGCAGCCTGCCGAGCACAACAAGTTTATCCACATTTTTTCTGTCCAAAGAGACATCTGAGGTTGACAATGGCTGTCCTTGCTTTTACACATTCTCTAGGGAAGTCTAACTTACCTTATAGGAACCGATTAAACAGTGACGCTATGCAATTATCCTGAACAGTACAACCAAATTAACCCCTATTTTTCTATCATTTCTCCACTAGTTACATGACTTTCAACAGTTCCGATAGGCTTACCTATTGGGATTGGCATCAACAACTTTTAGCATGTCAAACATTTTAACAAGAGGCTATAGTTTCCATGCATGTAGTGACTAAACTTTATGAATGTTTGCAGCGCAACGGCCCGGCGTGAAAACTCGTTCTGCTTTCACAGAGCACATACTTTTTAAGGTTTGTATTATCCCCAGTACTGCCTCGGACTCAGGCGTGTTTAATTGGTTAACTTATGTTGTTCCTTCCTCTTTCACCGTCCCTTTGGTTCCACAGCGTTGGAAAAGTGAAGCCGTTTTGTGCTCGACTCTGATACACATCATGCTTTTCACATGATTGGCTATGCTAACAGAATAAAGTAGCAGAACAGTGGATGTGAAACAAACCTTGAAATAAGATTAATATAAGGTATCCCGAGTTTGAAGCCTTTGAATTCCTTCAGGGGCGGCTGAATTCCCAACAATAATGTATCTCCGAGCTTTCTTTTCTTTTAAATGGTATCTTAAAAAAAGGTTTAGGACATTTATGTCTTTGTTGATGTGGATGACAAAATGAAATCCATCTGCAAACCCAACCATTTGTGTCTGAGCCCTGTGGTACTGTGTGTACGTTTACCATTCAAATCTCCTACTAACATGAACGCGGTACATCTGCATGCATGTTGCTTTGCTGTAGTTGCAATTTAAGACTGGTATTACGTGTTTGAGAGGGGAAATCCCACTTCCGCCACGGCCACTCGTCAAACATCAAATCTAATAAACCTGGATTAATATCATCTTATTTAATTGTGAGATAAATGTAATTTTATCACTAATAAAGCCTTAATATCAGCATGTTTGGGTAATCCGTCTCTTTCAATTTGCGTTTCAATGTTACCTGCAGATTTGCAGCCATTAGTTTGAACAGCAAGGGTGCAAACCCTTTAGCTGATGCACAGCGATGCGAGTGAGGCGGTGCACGCCGCAGGTACCCGAGACGAATGCAGACCCATGAGGCGTTCAGGACCGGTTTCCCGCCACGGCCTTCGAGGAACAAATGAGAGTTCATTTCCTTTATTTCCTCTTTTATTTTGATGCGGCGAGATGCAGACTGGAGAGTCTGCGACACGGAGCAGTTTTGTTATGAGAAGACAGCTGAACACTTTCAGCAGAACATATGCTGAAGCTCACATGCATGAATGAACCCATGCACACACACACACACACACACACACACACACACACACGCTCAATACGCATACTCAACTCGACCGAAACCTCCTCCAATCCACCACACCCATTGTGTCCTCAGGTGTGTGTGTGTGTACAGTATGCACAAGTGTGTGTG
The DNA here is from genome assembly GCF_033807715.1 of Cololabis saira. NCBI lineage: Eukaryota > Metazoa > Chordata > Actinopteri > Beloniformes > Belonidae > Cololabis > Cololabis saira. The sequence continues at coordinate 25,062,295 of NC_084609.1, forward strand.
TACGTGTGCAGTGAGTGCTGCTTTAAGCCCTTAGTGCTGTCACTCACTATTAAGCGTGTGTGGTCTGTGTGTCACACATATGGCCAATCCAGCTATTGTTCTGTGGAGCGCAGAGGAAAGCAGAGCTGACAGACTGCCACTTCTGCAATACTTTAACAGACACACGCACACACACACACACACACACGCGCGCACACACACACACACACACACACACACACACACACACACACACACACACACACACACACACACACGCACGCACGCACACACGCACGCACACACTCCAAGACTGCCACACACACGGAGGAAGGAGGGGAGAAAGAGTCCTGTCAGTGTACTTACTGTACACAAGCAGACACCTACCGTACGACCACATACACACCGTCCACAAACTGCTCATTGTTCATGCGATGTGAGAACGTTAACACACGCCACAGTTTGGAAATCAGAGGCTTCATTGATGCCTGGCCCCAAAGCTGTGAAAGACGGGCTTAAAACTATAAATAAAAATGGACGACCAAAAGCTCCATTTAGTTGTGCTTTTGCAGACTCTGATTCTGTCACATATTCTGCACAAGTAGATGCAGTTTGAGCAGTATTGTGAAAGTTTTTATTTTTCTCTGCACTGTTGAGTTGTTTTTGTCCATTTTTTTTTATTTTATTTTTTTTTTTTAAGTTGAAGGAGAAAAGCCTTTTTTTTTTCTTCTTCCTTTTGTCCTTGGAAAGTTTCTCTCGTACAGTAAGTACAAAATATAACGAAAAACCGAATTTAGTTTTGGTCAAATTGTTGGAGAGCTGTCCTGACACAAAAAGAAGACTGGACCAGCAAATTGGTCCATCTCAAAGCCGTAATGTTGCCACTCTGTTCAGCAAAAGTTATTTTGGAAAACTTCTTGATTTGAACAGAAAAAAAGAGAAAAAAAACCCAGAAATTATACCAAATGTTTTCAAAAATTACTTTTTTGTAAATAAAATCCAATCTGTGAAATATTTATCAAAATGGAGCCTCAGGTTTTGCTGTTTCAGTGTAAAAACAGTCATATACAAAAACGTTTACCCTTTCGTTTGATTGGCTTTGTTTATAAATAATTAAATTTATTTTTAAAAACAATCATCTGATCATAGTGGTTTTTAGTATTTAGGCATAAATAACTTATAAACAACATACAAAACCTTTAGTTTCCTACAAAAGCATTATTTATTTAGCAAAATTAGGCCAAAAGACAAAATTGGTATGGGGTAATACTAAGTAGCCCCAGGTTTGAATAGCCTGTAAAGCCACCGCAAGCAACAGTAACGTCCATAATTGTTTACTGTACAACTTTATCAGTCTCTCCATTGTCGTGGAAGAATTTTGGACCTTTCTTTACAACATTGCTTCACTTCTTTTAGGTTTTGAGAAAATTCACTAATGCAGTTTTTTTAAGGTCCCTCCTCATGATTTCAGCTGGGCTGAGGTCTGGACCTTGACGAAGGCAATTTAAAACGTTTCTCAGCCATTCCAGCGTAAATTTGCGAGTATGCGTCAGATCATTATCCTGTTGCAAAAATCCAATTTCAGCCGAGCTCTTGGACAGACGGCCTCACATTTGCCTGCAGAATCATCTGGCACACAGAGGAGTTCATGGTCCACTCAGTGTCTACAAGGACCCCTGTGGCCCCAGAACAGCTCCAAATCATCACCCCCTTACTGCCATGCTTCACAGTGCCATCATCTTTCCCTGATATGTTGTGTGGAGTTAGTTTTCACCAAATATGGTGCCGAGAATTAAAACCAAACAGGTCCAGTTTAGTCTCATTTGATCTGTCCATAGGACGTTGTTGCAGGAGTGGTGGAGTCCTGCATCCTTATCGTTTTAGAGGACACTTTCGCTGGCAACCCGTTTGAACAAATTACTCGTCCAGTCATCTTGTAATTGTGCTGCCGTGGACTTTAACATTCAACATGTTCAGTGAAGGCTGCACAGTCTGAGATGTAGCTCTTGTTTTTTTCCCCTCTTTCTTTTTTTCTCCATTATTTTTCTGAGGATTGCACTTTAGGACCTTTGTGTAAATGTTCCGCAACATCCATTTCTGAGAAGACAGGCAACCGTCTCAAAGGTTTTCCACTTGTGAATAATCCATTTTTTACTGTAGAACGTTGAAATCTAAATTGTTTGAAAATGGTTTTAGGACGCTTTATACATTGATGTGCGTCTCTAAGGCTGATGCTTTTGTCTTTCCCTCCTGGCATTGTGTCTAAATATACCTGAGTAATCCAGACTACCAAACTGCAAAGAAATCTATAGAGGTCTACACAACTGCTGATGATCAATTCATCAAGCGCTCATGGTTAACAGCCCTTAGCAGTCACTTATCTTTTAAATCCTAATGATGAAGTAAAGGGGGCACTAAGTATTGCCAACAAGATTTCATTTTTGGCCTCATTTCTGATAAATATAAAGTAACATGATGATAAAAGTACTACGCTGTTCACTAAATGGTGCATTTGCCCATAAGACTCACTACAGGCTTTTTTGTTCATATACGAAAAACAAGTTGAAAGGATGGATACTTACGTTTACATATGATTGCATCATAAAGCCAAAAAGATTATTTATAGTATAAACTGTTTTAAGTTGGACATCCAGAGGGAAGTATTCAAAATAAGACCAAAACTAAAAAAAATCTAGTGAATGAATGACGATGATGTCAAAGTGAAGTCGATCAAATATCATCACGTCACCGATTCACCTCGTCTGACATATTTTCTGTAATTTGGTCAAAATGAATGTACACATTTTTCCGTGAAATCAAAGAAAACTGATTTTGTGGCTGTGAAAACTCTTCTTTTACCAATAAAAACATTTTATAGAATGTGATAACATTACAAACTAAGTTGACCTTTATGAGTGGAGTGAACTGAATTAGATTTTGAGTTTGCAAATTAATGTCCACAAATGAGTCCAGAGTTTGGAGTAGTAAATCAAACTCTGTCATCCTTTGAAATAAATCTTGAAATTATAAAATAAAAAATAAAGAACAATTAGTTACGCTATGAAATTAAGAAAACAGGGTAATATGTGCGGGCATCTGCTCACAGACACAAAACAGGAAAACTAGATGAAACACTTAGTGTTCAATGTTTCCACATTTGAAGTTTCTGAAACTAATAATGTGACTTTTGAGCTGTTTTTTAATTTCTTAAACCAGCTGGATAGTGACTATCACGAATCCTAACTGTCAAACCAAATTTGTCATCTTTAAAACGGTTGAAAAACCGCCTTCATTTCACCCTGTGATGCAAACGAAGCTCTTATGTTGACTCACATGTGTGTGCTGCGTTCCACCAAAGATTTATTAGGAAGATGCTCTTTGATGCACGATTTACATGAATGACATTTTGATACAAACATTGAACATTGCCAAAAACGAGTTTGCAAGTGTGTTCTTCAAAATCTATGAAGCTTTTAGGACTGAATTGAAGCCAAGGAAACTGAAGTGTCACCATCCAATCAGAGCAAGTATGTAGAAACTGGACATTTCAGATTCACAAACAACAAAGGAATTTGGAGTTTTCTGTCCAGTTTTTTCTTTTTTTTTTAATGAACAAACGTTTACAAAGTCTCTTTTATTTCCTTTTCCTTTTTTAGAAAGGTTTTTTTTTTCTTAAATATATTTTTACAAATGCTAATCGCATCCTGCTTAACAAAGACCTTGAATTTCCGAGAATTTCCCAGGCAGAGTTATTTCCCAAGGTGACAAGTTTGATTTACAACTACAAACTCTGGAATCATTTTTGAATTTTTAATTAACAAGCTGGAAATCGCATTGACTTTAATTGGAGCCCATAACCTGTCTAACTATGTAACAGATACTGGAGATGTACTGTACTATTTTGGTGATCTTTAGACAGCGAGGCATGCTGGAAGTCTATGTACAAATTTGGACAAATTATAGACAAAAAAGCAACTGTTAACTGGTACGTTTCATGGGAAATCAGCTCGCACTCATGTGACTGCATGCTAATGTTAATTGTAGGAAAACATATCATCCTCTGTCTCACACAGACACTAGAAGAGAAAAAAAAAAAACTTGATTCAATCACTGCCGCTGAGCAAACTCTGATGAACGTTTACAACAATTTACAACATCCTTATGTGAATTCCATATAAAGTCACAAAAATACTTGTGGAGGGCGCAGATCCACGGCGACCCTTCTTCTCTCTGCAATGTGAACATTTCAACGTCAACAACAATCAGTGGCATTAGTTTTCTATTTACCTAATCTAATTCATGGTCAAATGCAGAGAATACACTGGAAGGGCTAAATCTAATCGCATTCCCGACTAAATTGAGCCCCGATTGAACACGGCATCTCTCCTTGACCCCGTAAACAGCTGCAAAACCAATGATAACCTCATTTGTGCATTACAGAAACTTAATTTCTCCATTATGCGGCTGAGTCGACGGCCATCGGTCAACATAGCGGAGCAGCACTGACCTGGGCACATCCCTAACCCCGCTCCCCCTCCCGACTAAAGACAGCTGGAAGAATGGGCAGAAAGCTCGCGTTCATAATTTGAATAGAGCTTTATTAAATCACCATTCACACAATGGAGAAAGTAAAAAGGGTCTTGGAGAGTTTGCTTGCCATGAACTTGGCTATAATTAATTCTGACTTGACAAAAGATTCTGAGGTCGATGGAAATGATGCAGAGGATAATGTAAGTGCACAACAATTACTCTACCTAAGGGTCGTGCATGAGAAAATAAAAATATATACACATAAATCCAGTTCCTTATCGAGCTTGCATCAACCGGCCGAAGTTCATGTAGCACCAAAGGGGAATGGTCAGGTATATCAAAGAGGGAGGGAAGGAGGGAAGAAACAAAACCCACAGTTTGCCTGAAGCTGTGCTGCTGAGGAGCACAAGTGCGTCACTTGTCCTGATCCTTTCAAGGCTCTGCGAGTGTTTCTTGAGTTCAGGGTCCGAGTCCTGTTGTTTTGTGTCTCTCAAACGCACAAGAGAAGGCTGCTTTTATGAAGACAGGATGTGCCGAACTCACACACAATCAAAAACACAGAAACAGGAAAACAATACACGGGAGGATCCGCAGAAAAACGTTCAAAACATACACAACATCATTCACAAACAAAGGAGAGAGGGAAAGACAGAGAAGATTTTACTACAATGAAGCTGTTGATGCGGGGCCCTCGAGTCGGGACCCTAACAGCTGCAGTGCATTAGGGGCCAACGATGAGCAAGACCGGGGAAACAATCCCAAAGCTGGAACACTCTCACACACACACACACTCACACACACATTAGCATGCATAATCCACACATTTTTGCAAGATATTTACACTCTGTAATATCTGGATTCAGAGAGGCAGACATTGGCTCCAACGTGGCAAATCAGTACTTATGAGGCTTGAGAGACTTTTCCGCTCTAAATCTACATGACTTTACATGTCCAAATGACACCGTTTGCATTTAAATTGGGGAGAAATGAGCATGCTAGCATTTGGTGAATATTGCTGTGAATCCGAGTTCCACAACAGAGCTGTTGCAAATTTCAGAAGTTTTTTTTTTCCCTTTTCAGATTTTCCTTCAGAGGCTCATTGGAAAAGAGAAAAGATCAACAACCTTGTGAGCGAACGAGTGATCATTAAGACCGGTATTCCTAGAATTCCTAGAACCTACGATCCAGTGAAAGAAAGGACCTTTAATTTAGGTGAAAGGGCAGGCAGTGATGGATTGTGACTAGTTAAACTGTTTTAATTAACATCTATTTCATGAATGGGTCATTCTTGATCCTCTGCTGATCTTGTCCGTATCACATGATCTTCATAAACAGATATGGCGTGCTCAGATTGGCTAAATGTTCTGAATAAATCAAACAAACTAAGTAACAAAACATGGAACATGTCTTTCCTTTCATTTGAGAAATCAAAAGTACGATTTAATTCCTATAAATGACAATTATATGTCCTCTTTAAGCCGGCATGCACGTTTTCTCTCTTGCTCTGAGGGTTTGATTTGAAAGTACCTCTGGTGCTGAAATAACATTCCTTAAACATGCCATAATGCAAATGACTCCACGGAGGAATACCCACTGAGCTACTGGTGTTCCATCAATTTGCACTCATCCCTCATGTTGAGCGACCACTGCAATAACTATAACCTGAGTAAAGCTTATGTCATTCACCAGACAGTTGTAACTGGCAGCCACAGACGCTTAGCCGAGCCAGCGTTAATACATTAATGACGCAATAAATCTAACAATGAAAAGAAAACCAGATGGAAAAGTTGACTTGTGCATGAAAAGACACCATACTTAATCAAAATATCAAGTGCACAAAGCTAAAACACATTAAACACCAGTTATGAAGTCTTCCTGTTCATTCCAGATCAAGGTTTTGTGTCCAGTCAGACTACATGTTTAAAGGATGCATCTTTTAAAGCGGCATGTGTGTTATCAGTACAAGCATGGCCAGACGTTTTTGCAGTGATGCAAATTTTCCTTTGAGCAGACTTTGCTTGTTCTGCACTCTCAGGTCTCAGCAATTTCACACGTTTTTTAAAGGGTTAATATTTACGCTGTTAAACCTTCTTGAAAACGTCTGCAATTTGCTTTGCAGGAGTTGGCCAGCACACGACTGGTGCTAAATTATTTGCTCCAATGAAGCCTCGTTCCAGCTGTTTGGGAAGTCTGGAAAATCATTTGTCCACAGAAGAACATATGAACTGTATCACTCCAGCAGTGAAACATCCTGAGACCATCCATGTTTGGAGTCTAAGAGGCTGTTCACTTATGATTCTGACCAAAAACACTGCCATGAATAAAGAATGACGTTAATATCCTCCCAGAGCAACTTCTCAACGAGCAATCCTGGTCTTATTTTGTTATGATCTGTGCGTTTTCCAGCATTATGGAGCACCTTAGGAGAAAGTCATAAAGCGGCTTAGAGACTTTGCATCTTTGGAAAGGAAACTCCTCATATCTTATTCTCATTGAGAACCTTTGGTCAATACTCAAAACGTGAGTGTTTAAGCAAAAAAGCTTGTCATGGTCAGCGCCCCTGGAGCGGTTTACAGCCAAGTGTGAAGTGGATGAGGGGGATGAGATTTGAACACCACAGGTTTAGTTAGAAAAGGGTGGAATGGTCTCTCAGGATTCGGGATGGGGTGTTGCCTCAAGTCCAGGTATTGTGTTCTTTGAAGTATCTCGGGGTCTTGTTCACAAGGGAGGAAAGAATGGAGAGGGGCATTGACAGGCATCGGTGCAGCATCTGCAAACTCTGTACCAGTTGTTGTGGTGAAGAGAGGGAGAGAGAGAGAGAGAGAGCGAGCCTCCTAACCTCACCTATGGTCGGTACGTAAAACAATAAGAATGCGCATACAAGTGGCTGAAATGACTTTCCTCAGCAGGGCGGCTGGAGTCTCCCTTAGAAATGAGCTGTGAAGTTCCACCACGTGGGAGGGGCTTGGAGTTGAGTCACTAGCCCCTTTCACACAGCCAGTTCGAGGCGGGAACGTTGCGCCTTTAAGCCGCCTCGCTGTTCTGTGTGAAAGTCACGGAGGCGGAATGGGGGGGCCAAGTGGCCCCACCAATAAGCCGGCAGCGGAGGTAGTCACAGAGCCGAAACGGGGTCTGTGTGAATGACACAGCCGGCATGCCGGGGCCAGCCGGGGCCAGCGCTGACGCTGTCGTCACGCCTCTGATTGCGGAACGCCGGCATGCTGTGTGAATTTACAGACGGGAGCGGCGTTATGCCGGCGTTGTATGGTTCTGTGTGAACCAACAAAGGCGGCGTATTGGCAGGACTTCTTTACACCAATATTGCGGAATCTCTGTGTGAAAGGGGCTACTGCTTCTCAACACAGGGAGGGGCCAGCTGAGGGGGTTTGGGCAGTGTTAGCCTCGCTGGGGAGATTTGTCAAGCAAGTCCAACAGGTTGGAAGTCCCGGGGAACACCCAGGACACGCTAGAAAGGTTTCATCTCTCCGCCGCTTTGGGAACACCTTGGCATTCCCCTGGAAGAGCTAGACAGGACGGATGGAGAGGGAGGTCTGCTTAGCCTGCTTCTCTCGTGGGACAAACTTGCATCAGCAGAAGTTAGTGAAAGAACTAATGCAGAATAATGGTGCTTTTCCACTAATACTTACTCAGCCCGGCTCGGTTCGCCTCCACTCGGTTTGGCGCTTTTCCACTAGGGGTCTAACGTGCCGAGTAGATACTTTTTCTGTATCTACTCTGCTGAGTAATGGCAAGTCTGTTTGGTGATCCAACTCTGAGGTGCAGATGTTCATAAACCTGGTGGCTGAGGAGAGAATTAAAAAGGGATCTAGACGGGCGATAAGGAACAACAAGATCCACCATCAGCTCTGTCACTTCTTAGCTGCTCCCGGCTCCCAGTTGACTTTTCAGCAGCGCCGAGACAAACTAAAAAAAAATTAAAAAGCGTTGCCGCTTGAAGCTTCTCTCTCTCTCATTTTTTTACTTGGTATCAAACACAAGCCGCAGACCCAGCAGCATATATATCATCTCCTCCAGGTTCTACATCTTTAGTGTTGTTCTTCGTTTAGATCACACAATTAAATACGTCACAGCAGCTTTGTTCCAACCTCCTACTTCTGCTCCAGGTGCTGAATTGTTATGGAAAAGAAACTTAGCTGAGCTGAGTCGAGCTGAGCTGAGATGAGTAGAGCTGAGTAGGTACTAGTGGAAAAGTGCCATAAAGGTCTGGATAAAGGCAGATCTCCAGGTACAGCCATGCCTCAACATAGGGTACCATGGACTCCCGCAGTCCCTACAACGCCCGCAGTCCCTGCAACGCATGCAGTCCCTACAACGCCCGCCGTCCCTGCAACGCATGCAGTCCCTGCAACGCCCGCAGTCCCTGCAGTGCTAGCAGCACAAGCGGACAAACCCTCACAGCCCAAATTCATGTCACACAAACAGCCTGAACAGGCCTTTTCCCTGGATCTTATGGTACAGCTATTACTATATCTGATAAACTGTAGACCGTATCATCGGACGGCCTTTCAAAACATCAGCTGTTGGGTGTGAACATTATTTTCTCTCCCCGCCTGTCGTCGCCGCCGTCTCAGTCTGAGGGTGAGCTCATATATCACTACCTCTGTCACCTTTACTTCTCTCTCTCTCTCTCTCTCTCTCTCTCTCTCGTGCCTCTTTCCAAAGAGAGGAGGATAGGGGAGAGTCCAGTGTGGAGAGGCACAAGCCCCTGTGAAGTGGCTTTATCGTGGGAAGACGCGTGCAGGCAGAGGACTCCGTCTGAAGGCTGAGTGGCGGGCGGCAGAAGCCATTAAGATAGAACCGCTATCTCTTGCTGCCAGGACCCTCTTAATGCAGGCAGGAGCTCAGACTGTCACCCACACACACTCTCACACACACACACACACCTTCTCTCCTGTGGTAGTTGCACCCACATTCATGTCGACACGTGCGTGTTCATTTAAACTTACCAGCAAGTCTTTCTTTTTTATCTCTGTATGTCTATTTTCCAAGACTATCAATCCCCGCTTAGGCTGAAAGACTGAAGAGATAAATTGGCAGCTGGACAGGTAGACGCCAGGAGACGGACAAACAAAGCCCCGTCTCTACAACAAGTACCAAAGTGTACCGGCGGTTAGGACTGTGCAGCACGTTGGCCAGCAGATTGGCTGTTTTGGAAGATTCAGATAAATCTTCTGCTCAGCGACTTCAGATTTTGTTTTACTTCCTATTTTGATTCCTTCCACATGCAGAGCAGCGTCTCTCTCACATCCCCTCGTCAGAAAGCGGCCCATAATAAACATTTCCACTGCGTGTTGGGGCTACCTCTCAACACAGTTAAACAGAAGGCTCTGTTTTTTTTAATTTTTTTTGCACACTTATGTACAGTACTTCCTGCCAAAGACATTTATGAATGCAGCTCCATGTCTGGGTTTCCCCTCATATAATCCATATTAATCACCAATGACTGACAATTGTTGATGCAGTCTGTCTGAAGGAATGGAGATCCCACTCGTTAGGTTGATATCATCTGTTTGAAATAACAAATTGGCCCCATGCTGTTCTTTTGACGAATGAGTTTACTCAGAAAAAGTATCTTGGGCTGATACTGTCTGCAAGGAGATAAAAGCCAGGATTCTCTTGTCGTGCCAGCTTCCTGTCAGCTGAATGAGTGTTCTGGTGAACGGTGTTTTTTATAGTTGCAGCAGTATAGTTTCAGACTTGACACATTTTAATTCACAACTTTGAGATGCTGTGACTGGTATCAGGTGTTGCCGATAAGAACCCATAATTAAGGACGTCCTAGTGTAGCCTCTGTGCTCTGCTTTGAGAGAGGACAAGAAAACCGGAAGTGAATGGCACTCAGGATAATCTAAAGTACCACTCTGTTGCAAGGTCTGCCGTCTTTTGAGGATTTTTGTTGTTGTTGAATTTTTGTAAATGTCAGTATCAGTTTAATGACATCCTGGTAATTGCTGAACAGGTCGTCAGTAAAGAACAAACAAACTTCAGAGTCCATCAGCATTTTGCAGCGTGCCTCGACTAAATCATCCCGTTTTCCAGTGAAATCGTTTTGGTACATTTTTTTTTTCCTTCATTATATCGACTGAAAGTGATTCAAAATATCCTTTGCCACTACAGTTGTTATAGATAAGGCAATATTTACAACTATGTCTGAGGGGCTTTTTTTCATAAGCCCTTTTTCAGATATAATAATTCATTATATCTGATGTTTTTTGTTACTCCGTGTGTCTGTCCAGTCTGTGGGAGTTGCTTGATCGGCATCCTTCTTGGTATTTTCATATCGTCTAACTTAGTATTTATAAATGCATCATACTTTTTGAGTCTTTTTCTCATTTTCCTTCCAACTTTTAAAATCAAGCTCACTTTCTGTTTGTCACATCTACTTTCAGTGTTTTTATTTGGGTCCTTCGGAAACTGAGAGGTGTTACAAGCCAATGCCAGAAGGATGTGAAAAAGCTTTCACTGTCCCTGCTTTTTCTAAAATGTTTCAGTTGCAAAGCTGTGAAACATTCAGGTGCTTGTTGATATGTCAGCTGATGGCAGGATCAAGGCAGACCTCTCGGGATGCATAACTTTAAATAAAAAAAATCAGCCCAGTCCCTGTGTAAACGATCCTTGAAGTGCTTAATTGAATTTATTTGGACCAGGGAGTCAAAATCCATGACATAAAACTAACAGTACAAGTTTAAATTTGTAGTTTAAAGTAAAAAAAAGAAGAGAAACAAAGACAAACTGTGGTGCTTAACAAGCGCTAGTGTAATTAGATACTATAGCGCCTCTCCTTCTTGGCTAAATGTGGTCACTAAATACAAAGCTTAAGGCTTTAAAACTTAACCTAAAGTCTAACTTTCATATTCAATCTATGGCACTGTAGCTAGTCGTTATCTCGAAAAAGATATAATTGTAAACCACAATTCCCAGTTTCATTATTTTTGATTTATTTACTCTGGTTTAGCTGTCCCCTTTATGGTCACAGGAAAACACAGAACACTCCAGAGCCACTAACTTTTGCAATTTTATAAAATTAACATCCATTAGAAGCTGCAGATGCCGAGAGAGGAGGATATATTACGTTTAGAGGGTTTGTAGCTGTCAGGCTTTTCTACTAATCTCACTGGATGACCTGGCAACGCCACCATCCTTGGTTTACTGTGACATCACGTTTCTGATCAAATTACAAGACAAAAATGTAATAATATAATTTAACAAACATTCAACTCTTCCTTTAGATTTTGTCTCCGTAAAAAGTAGAGGGATTCTGCTTGTTTCCATTAACAATATCTCTAAGGTACACTCACCTACCAGTTTACTAAGTATAACCCTTTAACGATTCTCATTTCTAATCAGCCAATCACATGGCAGTGTCTCAATGCATTCAGACATGTAGACGACAAGGTCTAGACAACCTGGTGAAGTTCAAACCCAGCATCAGAATGAGTGTCAGGGTTTGACACTTCCCCCCAGTTTGAGTTTTAGTTCTGTCCCTCCTGTTTCCCCTTTGCCCTGATTGTGTCTGCACCTGTGTCTCGTCGTGTCTCGTTATCCCCTGTGTATATCTGGTCTTGTCATTCCTTTGTTGCCTGTCGGTCCGTAATGTTTGTTCCCTCCATGTACTCCTGGTTTTCGATCCCTGTATACGTGAGTTGTTTTTGATCCTGCTCTGCAGCATTTTAGTTTGGCTTTTTTGTGGAATAAATCCTTCTGTTTTTTGAGAACTCCTGCCTCCAGCCTCCCTCTCTCTCCTTGCGTTTGGGTCCTCAACACCACGCCTTGTGACAGAACGGACCGACCAGCATGGACCCAGCAGGAGAGAGTGCATCGGCCCCTGCTCCGGTGATGGTCCCGGACCCCCCACAGCCTGCGCCTCGGACCCGGGTACCCCCGCAGCCTGCGCCTCGGACCCGGGTACCCCCGCAGCCTGCGCCTCGGACCCGGGTACCCCCCGCAGCATGCGCCTCGGACCCAGGTCCCCACTCGGGCAGCTCCGGGGATCCTCTGCCCCCCGACGCCGGCTCCCCGCAGCCTGTCTGCCCCTGTTCCGGCGCCCCGCAGCCTGTCTGCCCCTGTTCCGGCGCCCCGCAGCCTGTCTGCCCCTGTTCCGGCGCCCCGCATCCTGTCTGCCCCTGTTCCGGCGCCCCGCATCCTGTCTGCCCCTGTTCCGGCGCCCCGCATCCTGTCTGCCCCTGTTCCGGCGCCCCGCATCCTGTCTGCCCCTGTTCCGGCGCCCCGCATCCTGTCTGCCCCTGTTCCGGCGCCCCGCATCCTGTCTGCCCCTGTTCCGGCGCCCCGCATCCTGTCTGCCCCTGTTCCGGCGCCCCGCATCCTGTCTGCCCCTGTTCCGGCGCCCCGCAGCCTGTCTGCCCCTGTTCCGGCGCCCCGCAGCCTGTCTGCCCCTGTTCCGGCGCCCCGCATCCTGTCTGCCCCTGTTCCGGCGCCCCGCATCCTGTCTGCCCCTGTTCCGGCTCCCCGCATCCTGTCTGCCCCTGTTCCGGCTCCCCGCATCCTGTCTGCCTCTGTTCCTGAGGCGGTCCCGCCGCCCATCTCGGTTCCTGAGGCGGTCCCGCCGCCCATCTCAGTTCCTGAGGCGGTCCCGGATGGATCTGCCCAGCCCCGAAAACGGCCCTCTGGCCGGTATGCCTGGCCCCGAGTCTGGTTCCGGTGTTGGGCCCCCAAAATGACTTTCCGGTTGGCCCGGCCCCGTCGGCGTCCTCCGGAACTCTCTCGCCGGTCTGCCCGGCCTCGAGGACGGCCCCCGGAACGCTCTCGCTGGTCTGCCCGGCCTCGAGGACGGCCCCCGGAACGCTCTCGCTGGTCTGCTCAGTCCCGAGGACGGCCCCCAGAACTTTGGCCGTGTGGGGCCTGGGCCCCCTCTGCCCGCCCTGGGTGTGGACTGTTGGGACATCTGGGATCTGTCCCTTGAGGGGGGGGTACTGTCAGGGTTTGACACTTCCCCCCAGTTTGAGTTTTAGTTCTGTCCCTCCTGTTTCCCCTTTGCCCTGATTGTGTCTGCACCTGTGTCTCGTCGTGTCTCGTTATCCCCTGTGTATATCTGGTCTTGTCATTCCTTTGTTGCCTGTCGGTCCGTAATGTTTGTTCCCTCCATGTACTCCTGGTTTTCGATCCCTGTATACGTGAGTTGTTTTTGATCCTGCTCTGCAGCATTTTAGTTTGGCTTTTTTGTGGAATAAATCCTTCTGTTTTTTGAGAACTCCAGCCTCCCTCTCTCTCTTTGCGTTTGGGTCCTCAACACCACGCCTTGTGACATGAGAAGAAAGCCAGGCTGGTCTGAGTATAAAAGCATCGCCGATGCTCACGGAGAATGAACCACAAAAGAGAAAATATCTAGTAAGTGACCACTTCCAAGGAAGAAATGTCTCGTTGACGCCAGAGATCAGGAGGAGAATGGCCAAAGTGGTTCGAGACGGTAGAAAGGCACGAGTAAATCTTGAGTTATGGTTTTGCGTCAAAACGACGCCGTGCCTACGGCGTGTGGTACGCATTGAGGCGACGCAGACCACACCCAGACGGAGAGGGCTGTGATTGGTTCGCTTGGTAGCAACGCATTTCCGGTTTCCGGTTTGAAGCAGTCGTGAACTTTCAGCGCTTTTTTCTTCGTGTATGTGTGATTTTTTTTTTTTGTTTTTGTTTTTTGCACAATAGTTGTCCTTATCTCTTTGATTCACTGTGACCGGAAAAAGTCGGATAAACCATTCAGGAAAAGATCGCTAACTAGCGGTCGCGGGGGATACTGCACCGCGGCAAAATGGAGTGACGGAGAAGTCCGAAGGGTTCACGAGGGCGTCACGGTGACGGCGTGTGCTCTGCGTTGGTTTGACGCAGAACCATAATTCAGGCTTAACTGTGATAACAACTTGCCACCACCAAGGTTTGCAGAAGAGCATCTTTGAATGCGTTGACGGCTGAAGCAGCTACAGCAGCAGAAACCCACGCCGAACGTCACCGCCATCAGCCAAGGACAGGAAGGAATTCACATCAGTGGTTCAGCTCCAACTGATCATTATTTAACGGCCAGGAACAACCTGAGCGTCCATGTTTAGAACAACAACACACGTCTGCGTCACAAAGCTTGAATGATCTCAGACTGGTCACTTGAACGCTACCGATGAACTGCTCAAATGGCCTGCACAGAAAAATGGTGATGCAATAGGAACGAAGGTGGTTCCCAGCCGCCAGGAACATCGAGTGAAACATTGTGATCCACATGAAATGTGGTAAATAAAACAAAGGCGGATATTTTCATCCCAGATAAATCATGTGCATAATTGAACATTTACAAGTGCACATTTCTAATTATTTTATATATTGATAAAAAAAATTCAAGTACATGGGTGGAGCAGGACATACACACACTCCGCATCAGAATAGGCTCCAGCAGATCCCTGTGAGCCTAGACCGATAATGAATGGATGGATGGATGGATGGATGTCAAGAAAACAAGTACGGACCGGTTCTTATTGGTCGAAACTCAAAAGAACTGCTTAACATCTGACTTTTGAATGCATGGGGAACAACTTTAATCACCAAGAAAGAAACTACAGTTGTCTCAGGAATTTATCAGCACTCCCTTCATGTACAGTTCCCACATTTAAAGACTGTAATGTTTCATGTGAGGACTCTCAGACTGGCAGCAGAAATATACGAGGGCAAAAAGGGATGAAATCAGTACATTTATGTGTCATTACGGCAGCTGGCACTCTCTTTTCCACTGGTTTACCGAACGTAACTTCAATCCACTGCTTCAGTGCAGCCAGCCTAGACGTGGTACTTCTGGGGACGGTAACTGATTTATCTCACATTTAACACACAAGTGTATCTTTTTTTGTTAAAATAGAATAAAACTGCATATTTCCGTCTCTGTGATGGTCTCTGTGAGAGTTTCCTCTACTTCTGAGGTTATCAGACGTGGACTGCACATGTGATGTTGACAGACCTTTCCCCGCCGCGCCCTCTCGGCTCACGTGCAGCTGGAACCGCACTGGCAAACAATGCACTGTAAACACGCCGTTTTACTCACCAACAATGGCTTGTGGAAAAATTAATTAGCGATCCACGCTCCTTGTGCAAATCTCAACTCATTCTTAATTAGCTCTTCTTCTAGAAAACATCAAGTCGGTTAATTATGTCTGAGAGAAAACAGCCTGATTCTAGTATCACTTGTTTATTAGTAATCTTCAGCGTTGAGTGAGAGTGAGTGGCTGGAGCAGACAATGCCGGAGCTGAATGAAAGGGAGTCTGTGTCACAGCAGGGTTAATGAAAAACTAACCTGGGAAGATAAATAAAACATTAATGAATGCCCCCCCCGCCAAAAAAAAGAACTCTTGGAAACACACCAACAGACAGATGCACAAAAACAACATTTGTCCTGTTGCCTGATTCCTTTAAAATGTGCATTTTGAAATTCAGACAGGAAAGTCTTTAAAGGCATCACATCTGCAACCTCATGTTTCAGATGGTTTGTTACACAAAACCAACCTGGAAGCTGCTGCAAAGGCTTAAAGGACTTGGAAAACATATATACATTTCTGTACACCTGTAAGGAGATCTACAGAATACACCTGTCGCTAAAATAAAACATCTTGTCATTTAAGAACATTTTCAGATAGTTTCTTCTCTTCTGTAGATGAAAAATATTCTGCTTTGAGGTAATACTAACCTCTTGAGGAGGAAAATATTGACAATTAAGAAAACCAAAAGACAAAAACTGAATATCTTGGATCACTTAACTGTATGGCAACAGTTCAAAGATAGTTCAAAGACCATGTGGCCATGTTTGGACATGAAGGCAGAGCTGCATGGTGATTGGACCAGTTGGCTTCACTTGACCCCTTAAATGGTGACTATCCATCTTTTATATCCAGTACAACTATGATTTTATAAATCAAAATGGCTGTTATTGCATATATTTTCCTTAATCTGATCTGGCTTCTCTTTCACTTCTAAAATGATGATTGTGATAATATGGCTAGGGATTTTATGTAGTATGTTATTAGCACTGAAGACAGAAAGATGTGCCCACCCACATTCACAAACAGTAATTATCTGTTGATTCTCATTTTCATAAACTTAAACAATCCTGATATGAACTTAGTTGTGACCTGGAGAGTCTTCATATTCCAAAGCTGAAGAAAGAGAAGTCAAACTTGGCTTTTGGAATATGTTTATAAAATACTTTGTAAGCTCCAAAAACATCAAATCTGAGGATCAGCTATTCAATTACAATTTCAGTGACAAATAAAGATGATAAACCTGTTAAAGCCACCGAACAGCAGCTCATTAATGAGAAGCTTCAACACATCATGACACATTCAAAGTAGTTCAGATCAATTTAATACCATTTATATAACATCTAATAAAACTCTAATTGTCTGGAGGCGTTTTTCAGAGACCCAGACCGTGACCCCTGATCAAATAATAGAAGAAACAGACACTTTCTGGATGCAGAAACAGCGGATATGCATCACAGTTTAATCATTTATAACCGGTCAAGCCCTGGTCTCACAACACCACAGAGATGGAGGGGGCAGCACATTTTTAAATATGAAAGTACAGCAGATTATCACTTTAAAACTCCCTGAGTGCTGCGTTTACCCCCAGGAGCTGATGTTGCTGCTCTGCCTCCTCATCTCCCACTAACCCCCTACACCCTGCACCCACCACGCTTTCTCCCCCACCTCGGAGCTGTCAGGATGCTGCCTCCTTAGGTCTGAGGCTGAATGGGGGATTTGGCACCACTTCCCCCTCCCTCTCTCTCTCCCTCTCTCTCTCCCTCTCTTTTTTTTCCCTTTTTAATTTTCTAAGTACATGTTTATGCACCAAATCTCTGCACTTTGTGTTTCTCCACGTCGCGGCAGAAGCTCAGTCCTGGATTGATACGGCCTGGCAGCCCCCTGTGCACTTGCTCCAAGGAGGGGGGGGGGGGGGACGGTAGAGACAACAGAAGAACTGGGAGAGAAAGACAGCAGGAGGAAATCCAGAGTGGGGAGGAAATGATTCTTCTGATTTCCAGCACAGGCTTTGTTGTCCTCGAAGGGTTTTTATACACATGCAAGAGTGTTTTTAAGTCCATTTGTGAAAACAAGATAGAAATTGTGCTATCCACTGCCTGAGGGTGATGCTGAGCCTATATATTTAAGCCCTGCGATGTTCCTTTGCTCAACAATGACGCCTACAAGTTTTAATTCAATTCTGCCATTTTTTTTTCTCCATTAAATAATCCACTTCCATTTTATGTGTCTCAGTGGAATAAAATAAATCTAATCTTATCACAGAGCAGATTGGGTGTGAGCACTGAAGAAAACTGTGGCAACAGAAGTGCATTAATGTGTGTCGACGGTTTACAGAGGAGCAGGTAAGGCGAGACAACCTGCAAAGAGGCCTTGACATCATTGTTTTAGTTCATTTATTTTGTGTGCATGTGTCTTATGTGGGACTGACTGTGGGAGGGTGGGGGGGGGCCGGAGACACGTAGACAACAGGCTGCATGCAAAAAGAGCCGAGATGTCCGAAACTAACTGCCGAATTTGAGGAAGAAACATGATTAAAGAGGAGGTATTTGGGAGTGTTGCGTAGCTGGCTAAAAATCTTCCAAGTCAGCAACAGCTGTATCTCAACATCTGCTCATTGCATCTTGCCTCATTCATGAAACGCGAGCAGGAATTAATTTGTGCATAAACTGTTTGCAGAATGAAATTTACGTCAGTCCCTTCATTCATGAAAATATCAGGCGTTCCTTAGATATTGTAGGTTTAAGCAAACATCTACTCCTGCCAGTGCCAACGCCGAAAGCTTTAGCAATAAAAGAGATCATGAATGCCCCTTACTGGTCTAAGACTTTACCAAGTCATCGTGTTAAATGGCCTAATGACATCTTTACAACATGTAAAAATAGAGGAGAAATAAACATGCTCATGTTAAATGTGGATCTTGCACATTTCAGGAGAACTCGCTGGCTGAAACAGGAATTGCTTCCAATTTAGAAAAAAATAAAAGAAAGACAATATAATATACGAGTACATTCAGAGCATTTTTGCTTCGCCTCTTGATTGATTGACAGAAGACACGGCTTTGGCTGCATTAATCTCTTTAATGCAGAGCCGAGCTTCTGTCCTGGTTCTTGTCTTTGCCGGTCCCTGTCACGCCCGTAGGCGACCACTAGAGCAACAGAAAGTATTTTAGGCTGGAGCAGCGCATTCGTTCAACAACAGATCTGCATCATGTGGGTCTGGAGGTTCTGAAATGATCCTCCCAGCTCCTTCAGCTGATCCATTTTCTAATTTCAGTCTCGGCTTCAATCCGGACGTTGAAGCAGAATTGTCCGCCCTTCCTATCTTTATCTCCTCCCAATTTCATATGGTACAGCATTTGCAGCACTTGAAAGCGGGCAACACAAAGGTAGGAGACCAATTTCATTAGAGACAAACCCCACAGACAGATGGGGGTGGAGTGGCCGACTCCACCCCTTCAAAATTAGCTGCTATAAACAGAGGTGTGAAAACATGATTGACAGAAAGCTTTCGAACTGTCTGTTGACTCAAACCTTGCATTAAAACGAATTTGCATGGATCCTGAATGAGTTCACAACAAACCCACATCCACGTAGCCCAGAAGAGCACCAGCACCAAGCAGTTACCCACAATTATCTCCAAGTGCTTCCATTTCATCTCCAAGTGCTTTTGATTTTGACAACCTTTGACAAAGGTAATA
The DNA here is from genome assembly GCF_033807715.1 of Cololabis saira. Taxonomy (NCBI): domain Eukaryota; kingdom Metazoa; phylum Chordata; class Actinopteri; order Beloniformes; family Belonidae; genus Cololabis; species Cololabis saira. The sequence goes on from NC_084609.1 coordinate 25,081,550, forward strand.
CTTCACACATCTATAAAAAAAAAAAAAGGTGCAAAGGAGAGAGACGTAAAATGGAAAGTGACTGAAAAAGCTCCAACACGCTGGTCTAAGTTGTAAAAAAAAATATTAGCGATGGAAAATCCACACTCTTGTACATGCATTATGATCTTTTCTAAAATGTTTTAACTACAACTGTCTCTTTAAAGACCCATCTGATCATGGATGTTGTCTAGATAACCCAGGGAGTGGTGGATTATTTCAGGTTTCACAGACTCATATTATGTGTTTTTGTCACAACCATAGTGAATTGTTTTTTCCCTTCTTCATTTGCTATGTATTGACTTTCACAGTCGAGCTGAACCTGCTGCAGAGTTCTGCTATGTAGAAATATCGACTTTGGACGAGCTGGACGCTGGTAGGATCTGGTGGCAGGCAGGTTCTGCTGCAGTCAAACCGGGCTGGTTTAGCTAAAACGTTACAGGAGAACCACAAACTGTGAGTCAGGAGGTCCAGGCCCTGGTTATTGAGGGTGATTTCCCTGCTTGTTGCAGTTGGTTGCATCTGGTGTGAACAGTCATCCTGCTCAGGCACGGATCAAAACAAGTGTACTGAAACCCCCTAAATCATCTAGGCCTGGCCCGTCCCTCCTCGCGAGGAAGCATACAGAATCACAATAGGACCAAAAGCCAAGAATCGTATGATTTGGGTCCCTGGATTATGTGCAGACACACATTAGTGCACGCAAACACCTGTGCTGACTTGCCTTACACCTTCAATGACTGCAGGCATCACCAGGGTGGCAGCCACTTCTTATCATAACACAAACAATCCACCTGTGTATTTCACAACGCAGGATGTTATTCCTGGATTTGCATTTGAAGCATCGCTTATAGCAGCCTAAGTTAAAAACGTCGTTACTTTATTTAATCACAACAAGAAGTTTGGTGGCCTGTTTTTTTTGTTTTTTTGTTGTTTTTGTAATTAAACAAGAGAGTCAATCCCAGCGCCGCAACCCCCCCAAAGTTCCCTTTTGTGTCACTGTGGGAACACACTGGAACACAGATGGTTAAGCCCACCCTTGTGATGAGTGGGAAGGGTGTTTGGGGGGTGGCTTGGTTCTGCAGATGGCACAGGGGGCATCAGCCAACATGCATAAACACACGCACACACCTATCCAACAGGAAAGAAGGAGGAAAGATAAGCGTGCAAGGTTAGCGGGATAAGGAAGTATGTATGGATGAAGGTGTAGGTGGGCATGCGGGTCCCGTGTCCCCGGGGCCCGGTGTGTGCTCTGCACGAGTGACGGCTGGCGTTGATCTAGCGTGGCACACAAAGCCCTGCCATCTCGCTGGCACCTCTGCCCACGCTGTGCCACACTGAGGAGCACGGCGAGGCCTGCCAGAGGGGCTGGCAAGGCCCTCTGCCTTTGACTCCGTCTACATCTGAGCCTGTCTTTGAGGTATACACATAAATAATGTGAGTTTCTAGGAACCTTGTGAACTGCTCCTGAGCTCTGGTGACGGGTGTCTTCTCCTCTGAACATGTGCAGCAAAGTACAACACAGAACTACGTGTCTAAGTATGTATATACACCATGTGACCCAACCAAACACCACACACTCACACACAACCGGTACCCCCCCATCTCATTAGGAATAGCCTATCCTGTGTCTCTAATGGCTAAGCCTTTGATATGCAATGACGACTAATTCCCTCCTGTGTTCCACTCTCTGCAGACAGCACAGTCATTAGACCACGGACACGGACACACACACACTCAAACACACGTGTTTGAGTAGGAATCTAATCATTTAACCCATCCAGAGGTTTTGATTCTCATCTGTCTTCACCTTATGTTACGAACCGTCTACCGGGGGACACGCTCCTCTCACTTGTGATGTAAATAGAACAATATTTACATAAAAACATCTGAATTTATCATTAAAAAAAAAAAAATCACTCTTCTTGATGTGGAATGCATCTCTCCGCTTTTTAAGGCAATAAGGTGAAGCCTAATTTGCTCGTTGCACTGTTTGTGTTGTATGCATAAGTTATTCTGTCGTCTCACGCTGTAATGAGGGAGAAAAAATCCTGGACATTTAAATGCACCTACTTTTCAACTGGGAGGACAAACACTATGCATTCAACACCGCAATGCAAACATGTTGCAGTATTTCATGGGACTGTCACAGAAATTTCTCTATCAACGACACAAAGGAGCCTCTTCTGAACCAGCTAGAATACCGTTTCATTCTCAGTTTGATGAAATAATAAACAAATATAGAAAATACATTGTTTTGTTTTTTTCTTTAGTACAGAACTGTCACTTGATCGGTGAAGCAATGGATCTGATTTGATCTTATACTCTTTAATCCTTACCGAGCAAATAACCTTTTTTGGTAACCTCAGTAGACAAATGTATCGTATGAAAATCCAAAAATAATGATAAAAAAGAATTAAAAAGTAAGAAAAAGGTTCTTTAATTAGCTCCAATAATCCTCAAGAGTCACAATTTTAAAATGTATCGACTGCCATATAATTCATTAAACACATAAAAATACATAATTAATTGATCTTATTTCATTTTTTAGTAAAATACCTGTATATACCTTTCAGATATGCAGATACACACATAAAAGAGTGTTTACGAAGAAAAAGATGGAAAAGATGTCCATTGGCATGTCAATATATATTTTGAAATGTTTATGTTTGGATTGGATTTACAATGCTTATATATATATATATATATATATATATATATATATATATATATATATATATATATATATATATATATATATATATATATATATATATATAAATAAGCAAGTCATATAAATGCTGAAAGCACTAGTGTGGAGAAGTCATGTGGGTACAAACCATGAAAAGATTATAGAATCAGTGGAGTTTCAAACATCACTGCAGGAGTGGAGATGCGTCATGGCGACAGGTCAGGGAGGGGCTGGCAGGAGTGAGGGAGAGTAAGTTCTCCTGACACGATGTCACATAACAGTAACTCAGAGACGAACACTACTTAATGTCATGTTGCATTTAAAAGTCAGGATGCCGGGTGTGTGCAGTGTGTGTATAGTAGATACAGTACAGGGAGTGAGATTTAAATGTCTCCGTGTCATGATCTGCCAGGTGCGTCTGTGATCTGAGTCACTTCCTCCTCCTAAAGTTTGGTTGCACTTCCAGCGTGGCCCCATCGGGTTGATGAAACACGTGAAGGTTCAGCACAGAGAAAGGGTGGTGGCAGATATGTTCGTGCCTAAAGCGAGCTACAGCTCGGAAACCCAGCACAAGAACCTCGTCAGAAAAAACAGAACCGCGACAGCAGAGGGACAATGGCAGATTATGAGTTGATGGAGGAGGAGGAGAATTAGATCACTGAAGTGGAGGAGGAAGATTTGTTGTTACTATTGACGATTGGTGAGAAGATGGAAAAAAGAGTTGTGGTAAACTTCCATACGTACCAGTGGAAAAGCGAGGATGATGTTTCTGCTCACCCGCATTGACCACGCCTACTTTACTTTCTGACCAATCATGCAACAATTCTCGCACAAAATGACATCATTTTGTTCTCGTCACCCCGATGAGAACATATTTTCTGATATTGCGGAGTACATATCAGCGCTAAGCTGGACACCAGTGATGCTAGACCCCTCAGACAGCCGCTACATCAAAGACTCTCCTTCATCAATAGCTGATGTGACCTGATGGAGAAAGGGTGTCTTTGGAAAACCTTTGCCGCAGCATCAACATCTCTGAACTCAGAGGCATCTGGGATGGGCCATCACATTGGAAACGTGGAGTCTGGTTAGACCAGGGGTCGGCAACCCAAAATATTGAAAGAGCCATATTGGACCAAAAACACAAAAAAACAAATATGTCTGGAGCCGCAAAAAATGAAAAGTCTAATGCTGAAGTACAATCTCGAGAAAAGACGAAATGTTGAGAAAAAAAGTCAAAATTTCGAGAAAAAAAGTCAAAAGATCGAGATTAAAAAGGAAAGGAAAAAGGAAGAAAAAAGGAAAAAATGAAAAAAATAAAAAAAAGAGAAAAAAAATTAAAAAAGGGAAAAAAAGAAGAAAAAAAAGGAAAAAAAAAGGTCAAACATTTTTTAAAAAGCTCCAGGAGCCACTAGGGCGGCGCTAAAGAGCCGCATGCGGCTCTAGAGCCGCGGGTTGCCGATCCCTGGGTTAGACCAATCGGTATTCCAGATTTCTTTGTTTTGTTTTTGAAGACGAAAAATGTGGCGTGTGCAGGAATCAAGGATGAAAAGGGTCTTTTAGACTATAATAAACAACAGGTCCTAAATCCAGGCTCTCTGATGGTATGGGAGATCATCACTGCCCTTGGCCAGAGTCATTTACACCTCGGTAACATATGCATACATATGCGTCGCCTTCAAGATGAACTCTTTTCCAAAGATGTCTATGCATCTCTGCAGTCCCGTGGTCCGGACCTGTCACCTACCAAGATCGCCTGGAGAATCATGAAACCAACAACAGCACTGTAGTGCTGCAAACTTTAAGACGTGTTTGGAAAAATGCGACGAAATAATTGAAATGCTTCATTACTTGTGTTCTCGTTTGCCAGAATTCCCTCTAAATGTTGAGAGAAGAAACGCAACATTGCCGAGTGGTAACAGCTTCACTCTCCCCACTTTCTTTGGAATGTGTTGCAGGCTGGAAATCAAATAAAATGATTAAGTTTTTATATTAACAAATGAAATGAAGCTGATAAGGAAGAAAAACATGAAATATATTGGTTTCCGACTGTGCAAAGAAAATAAAGTAAATATGGGAATTATTTCATGTACAGTATTTGCCCCTCGCCACCCCAACCTTTGTGATTCAGGATTATAATATGACTTTCAGCATTATTTTTCACAGTTGGCTCATAATTCATGGAGGCATGTCTCACAGACGGTCTGATCTATTACAATGGTGGCTACAGTATATTAAAGAAGGAGAGGTTGGGTCAGACCCACTGTAACACCTTAAACGCGTGGGCATCTGCATCCCTGAATGTTTTCATTCTCATGCTCATAATTACATGTACGCGGGATGTCTTGGTGCTATTCTGTTGTTTCAGGACCTTTGCAACAAGACTTCCAGAAATGCTGTAAACCCTGTTTTAAATATAACAAAATCTTATTTACAGTAATTCCCTTTTGAGTTTTGTTATTTGTCCCTACGTAGATGATTTCATATGTAACAAAATATCAGTTTAAATAGTTCAAGTAGCTGAGCTGTGAGTTATTTTGGGCCTTGTCCGAGTATGATTCTTTGGTAAAGACAAACTAAAGTTGCCTCATTCGTAGAAGTCATAACTCAACAGATTGTTTTCTTCCAGAAAAGGCTTATTCTCTGGGATGATTCAACAGATGTAAAAGTTGTCCCTCAAGTCAGAACCCGAGGCCGTTTCAACCTTTACGGGTGAAATACTGTCCAAGATCCTTCGTCCCTCCTTCCTTTGATTCGTCCCTCTTCAACATTTCCTCCCTTATCACTCCCCCCTCTTACCTCCATAACTATAGCCTCACCTCTATCACTACCTATTGATTTATTCAATTTTGTCTTCTCTCTCATCTCTTTCCAAAGTCTTTCCACCAGCTGTCTTGACGTCCACCATCAATCTCAACATCCACAGTCCCCCACTCAGCTGAAATCATCACCCAGCTCTCCTGGTCTTTTCCTTCTTTTTTCTCCCCCTCCCTCCTTTAATCCTCGTCCTAATCCGACCCTCCTCTCAAGTCGGTCTTTTCCTTTTTCGCTCCTCTACTCAACTGCAGCCCTGTTATCACTCTATTACCGTGTCCTCAGTTCATTCTGCAGCTATTAACCTGGTGAACAGCCTCACCCCTGCTGACCCCGGCCAGCTAATACAGCCTTCAAACTCTCACACTCAGCTGACGGTTTGGCACACATCCATGTTGACTTTCACCTTCCTGCACCAACTGTTTTATAAAGCCGTCCCTGATAGGTCTCAACTGGTCAAGAAGTGAAACCACATCAAGTGAATAGCCTCATGGCTTTAATGCATCCTGGATATAAAAAAAAAACTCTTTACTTGTATTATTGATTTAAGTGGAATTTTTTTTTGTAAGCACTGAGCAATGTTCAAAATCTATTACACAAATTGCGGAGTACCACAAGGTTCAACTTTAGGTCCTTCACTCTTTATACGCTATATCTTGGTGATGACATAAGAAGGCAATAACTACACCGATGTCACTCAACTTTACATCACTGTTTTTCCCCAATGGCCCAAGGCTAATCACTTCCTTTATTAACTTTATTTTAGATATGAAGTCATAAATAGCAGAACATCTTCTACTGTTTGGTCAGGAAAAACTGAAATATTGTTCATTGGCACCGACAATCACTTAAACCATCAACACGGGTATATAAATGAAAATAAATAAATAATGAGACGTTTTACATTCAAATTTAAGCTTTAAACCTTACATTAGACGTTTAAGAGACTGATTTTAACCATCAGATGGACATTTATTCTGTATGGCATGTTTTTATCACCTGCAGGATTGATGACTGGAACACGATGCTCTCCAAGAAGGACATATTTCAGGTGTTTTCATTGGCTGGATATCTGTTTTGGACCTAATTTTGAGCTTCTTTTAATGGTTTTTACAACTGTTAATGATCTTGATTCTAGCTTTTTATTAAATTTGCTTTCATCCCCAACCCTAAAAAACTCTTAGTTCTTCTGGAGGAGGTCTTGTCCCTGTCTGTGGAAAGATGCTGAGGACCTCAAGGGACTACTTGCTAAAGTTACTACTTGTTACCAGAGCATTAGGGGGTCGAGGGCCAAGACACAGTCCTGCTCTGTGATAGTCATGACAGAATTGATGATGCAGTTTGGTGTTCAAGAATCAAGAACTGAGATCTCACTGTGACATCACCAATCATGAAGTGAGGTTCAGAGCGTCTGTATTGTGCACTTGAACATGCATTTTCATTCTGTCAGCTATTAACGTGCATCACTGCTCATAGAAACAGCTGCATCGAGGCTTCCAGAGAAACGGAAACTGCCACCACAAAGATATGTCCTTTTAGTTTTGCTTGTGACTCATTCAGGTTTCTCTTGGCACAGTCTGCTAAAGTAAACAATGGGACTAGGTAAATATCCTGGTTATAATTGACAAAATGACAAAGAATGAAAGGCCTTTCATAAAATTGAGCATTTTGACCTTCAACTCTGTTGTTTACTCGTATGATGAGTGATTGATTTGAGAAAGCTACATTGGATTTTGTTTTTTCAGTGGCTTGTGCAGACCAAAGATCTTGTTTACACAAATCTTATGAAGTTGACACATTTTCCTGAGGTACTAATGAAGTCTCTGTGTCATACTTTGGTCAAAATAGTGGAGAGACACAGTGCAAATGCTCCCTTTTCATAGCAGATGGTTTAAGGGTTAGGGTGCAGCATCTCAGCTCCACTCCACGACTTACTTCAACGTGCCTCTCTCGAAACGGATGTGTAAGCTTTGTGCTTGGAACTTCAGAGGTAAAGCAAATTCTGCAGGAAGTGAGGAGGCCAATGAATTTCACTCGGATCTGGGTCTGTGATGTCACATTATCCAGAAAACCTGAACTGCTCACAGCAGTAGTTAGACCGAAGCCACTCCGCAGAAAATGAAATAAATCAGTATTTGATCACTTCAGACGCCTAAATATATGCTCTCAAGCACATTTTTCTTTTTCAAAATGTGTCTGCTTTAAAACCCTGAAGGTTAACTTGCATCTTTTATTCAACACCACAGATAAAATATCAACTAGCACTATCTGATGTTTTTTATTCCTTTCAAGCCAGACATTTTATAGGAGACAATATCTCAGAATTCCCAGGCAAGCTACAGACTTCGTTTGGGGCAACATTTGAAACACTTGATCTCCCTTAAAATCTGTTAGCACACCCGCCGACACCAATCACCCCGAGAGCACGTGTGCTGAGTCTGTCATCGTCCGATGATCCATGGAGGGCCGGTCCAACACTTACAACTGCTCAGTAAATTCTAGATATGAGCCAAACCAATTAATGGTTATACACAGATTGCTTGATTGCAAAATCAAACCACATTGTCCAGTTCACATGGGTTCTTGTCATATTGAACTAGTTTAACAATAAATACACAGTTTGCCTGCATTTTATAAGGACATTGTTGGATTGGAAGTAGGGCTGGGCGATATATCGAGATTTTAATATATATCGATATATTTTCAAACGCGATATGGTACGAGACAATATCGTTTATATCGATTTCTAAAAAAAAAAAAAAAAAAAAAAAATTGTTTTTTTTAATGATTTTGATATAGCTTATTTTTTGACAAATTGACTTGAATGTTTTATTTGAGATTTGCACAAATGTTTTGTTATTTGCACAACTGTCAACCTCAGTGGAAAAGTCTGCCTGTTACTGTCTACATTGTATTAATTGCACAGTGTATTTTAATTTAATTGTTATGCAGGAAAGGGATATTTGTTTTATTTTATTCAAGAGGCATTTTTATTCTATATATGCAGGCAGTTTATTTTTATTTCATTTGTTTTATACATTTTGATATTGTGCAGACCTCTGTTAATAAAGGAACCTGTGTGACATTTGGCACAAGACTTTGTATTAAAACTGACTGTTTTTTTAAGGGTTTGCCTCAGAAAAAAATGAAACTAACAGAGATGCTATGCTATAATGCTTTGGGGGAAACCCCAATTAAGGCACAGAAAAAATATCGAGATATATATCGAGTATCGCCATTCAGCTAGAAATTATCGAGATATGACTTTTGGTCCATATCGCCCAGCCCTAATTAGAAGTTAACTTCTTCTTCATGTGTGGATCGGTGGCTTATTGAAATGATCTCCACTGCTAAGATGGAGAAGACTCATACTGTCAGACGCAAGTGAAAGCCATCTCTGATTCAGACACCTTGTATCAAACTCTGTATCATCCTGTACTGAGGGATCCTCAGACGAATCTCCATCCCTGTGTACTGTGACCGTGTTTTTGTCTTTGCTTGTCACTCGTTCATTAAGGCTTTGTTGGTTACAAAAAGACTGCAAGTGAAGACTGGTCCGACAGCAACTCCACTGCAGGAGGAGTTGGGCTGATGCACAACGGTGAACGTCCCTAACCCTAACCCTGGAGGAGAGCTATTTTTTGGGTTGCGTGACACTTCTGGTGCAGGATAATGATCCATTTTACGAGAGTTGAAACAGACAAGCTGGAGAGCAGACACCTCCCTGTAAGAACTGCCACAATGGCTGCTTAACGCCATTGTTGGTGACACAGCGGTGTTTGGCACTCGCAGGTGGCAGGTGTGAGCGCGTTCACGTGGGGGGCCTGTAGTTTTGCTAATCTCGACATGTGTGCGTACCTTCATGTGCGTCTCCACGACACTGGGCTGCAGTTAAGTGAGCGAACGCATTAAAGGGGCTGTTGGGGAGCCCGGCTCGCTCGTTGCCAGCGATAATGAGGATGTTTTCTGTCTTCAGTTCAATCAGCACTCCCGGCTCTCTCAGACGGGCGAGACGAGCAGATGCACGCCGCATAGCAGATGTGTGCTATTGGAGAGACATCTGAAAGTAAAACTCTAGAGCCCTTTTACGACATTGTGTGCTGCTGTTTCGAAGCCTGCGATGCCTGTCCGCGATCCTGGCGCCAGGCGACGGTAACAACGGCGAGGCGGGATACAAGCAAAGGCGCGAAAGAAAGAGGAGGGAGGAAAAACAGAAAAGGGAAGGAGAAAAAGGGAGAAAATGTTTGGCATGGGTTTCATGTTTTAAGTGATTTGGAGAGAGATGACACACCAAATTAGAGAGTAGCGTTTCGCCCTCTCCACTTTGACGACACATTAAACACAGCAGGGACCTTTTTTTTTTTTTCCTCCCCACAAAGATAAATGGTGCAGGAGCACACCGCGGTCCCCAAACAACACAGATTACGTTGTCTGCTCACTTTCAGAATCTGTTAGGAATTCAATCTGTTTGATTAAAGTTTTGAGGGATTTTTTTTTTCAACTTTCCGACTATTCAATTCCAACTTTTCAAAAAGCCCAACTTGAATCTATCCAATCATCTCCCGACCAATCAAAAACAGGTCCTTGACCAAAAGCATTGCATAATAATAATAATTAATAAAAACAACATATACAAAGGCGAGATATCTGAAAGACTAACTGAAGGATTTTTACTGGGATTTCTTTCAATGCGGGTTATCAAAAAGAGGCAACGTCTAATTGTAAAGTGTTTCATTGGCTCAGACTCAAAGGATGTCAGAAACACGGCAGCCCATCCTCACACTGCAACATACTCGGTTTGCTTCACTTAAAAAGCTGCTTCCTTTCAACATTTGTCATAGTATGGATTTTACATAGGTCAGACTTTGTGTCAGACATGATGCCTAAGCAGGCTGCAGTTGCATTTGTGCAGGTATATTAAATAAAAACATGCACATTAAAGCAGAATATGCAAACAATAATACATTTAAAAGGCAGAATGTGTCGTGGCCGTCTGTGGGAAATGAAGTTTTATCTCCGAGCTGGAGAACCAGTCCAAGTGATTTACCATGAAGATAAACATGAGGGACGGTTTTATGCACTGAGCCAGCTTTGATTTTGTGTAGGTGAATGCTAAACAGAAAAGTGGGCAGACTGCACCAACATAAGAGTCTTCTTCAGGCACGCACAAATATTTATTTGTGCTGCTGAGGCCGGCGGATTGCGCGAGCAGATACGGTGTGAGGCTGATCAAGAGGGAGTTTTATTGTTGTGCCCACGGGAGCAGATGTCACTGGCAGTTCCTCAATACTTCTCTCTCTCCGTCTCGCTCGCTCCCTTGCTGCGTCGCTCCCCGTATTTCCATCTCTGGGTCTGTTTTTCTTTCTGTCTCTCCGCATTTTTGCTTTGACCAGATGGAGAGATGCTCTGCCTCAAACCTCTCTCGCTCAGGATCACAATGCTCGCAGTCATGTGATCCAGCCTGCTATTTCCTCTCTCTCTCTCTGCCTCTTTTTTCCCCCCTGTCCACGACCGCTTGTTCTACCTCTTTTCTCGGTGTCCTTTCTCCCCTGACAAAGCCAGACAAAGGCCTTTCATTTCTCCTAGCCTGCTTGTTTTCAGTGTGTTTGTACTGTACAAAACTAGGCTCCCTCGCTCATTGTGCTCCCTCTCTGTCTTTGCAAAGAAGGTGTCTAGGGGCCGCGGGGGCCCCTGCTCTGAGACAAGGGGCCTGCCTGGGCTGGGAGAGGGGAGCTGGCAGGGGTGGAAAAGGGTCCGTGCGGTGAGTGAGGGAACCAGCGAAACAAGGAAAAGCAAAAGCGAGTATATTATTTCATTAAGTGCTTTGGAGTTCACCGGGGATTGGGGGGGTAAAACCTCACAGCTCTGTGTGTGACAGGGCCGCGACCCCCCACAACCTGGGAACTCTATCCACACATCTGATACCGGGGGGGTGTGTGGGAGCGCTCAGTCACCGGTGTGGGCTGGCTCGCCGAGGGGCGCTAAGCTTTTTAGTCAGGGCCTGCCGTACGGTGGAAAGGTGGAAAGGATGATGGAGGGGTGGGACAGGGAAAGAGGGAGGGAAGGTAAAGTGATTTGGGTGGTGAGGAGAGGGCGAAAGGAGGGGGGGGCTGCTCTGCCCCAGTAAGACAGAATTAGGTATTGTCGCCAAGCAGAGTAAAGCAGAGCTAGCCCATTCTGTTGATCTGAGCAGGATCCCAGAGAAAACAAAACTGCATTGTTCCCCGCAGATGGAAGCCAGTGTCTCCTGGGTAACAGCATTAATCTCCCCTTTTCTCCTGCTTCCTCTCTTGTCGGGGGCCATAATCGGTGGGCTCCTTTCAGCAGCCGAGCCAGCCTCAAAGCCCGGGCTCCTAACTAGCCTCCTAATTAGCTGCAATTACAATGAAGACAACATGATGAGATAATAGAAATTTGCAAAATAATGACATACCACGGGAAAATATTCCTCCTCCCCAAGCACCATTTTTTTCCCTCCGGGAAAGGCACAATGGAGAGCCGGGGCCCTTTTCTGAAAGCGGGGAGCTCAGAAAAAATGGTGGCACATTATGTAGCATAGAACCCTATTGTCTGCCTTCTGGTTGCTTCAATCAACAGGCCATTGTCTGGCTGCTTAAATCAAAATGACTCAAATACGGGCTCCGTAATGATGCCCTCTCAGCGCCGCATACTGAACACAGAGGCAGGCTGAGAGCAGGGGAGAGGGGAGGAGAGGAGGAGGTGAAACAGCTACAGCAAGGTAAGAAAAGAGGGGTCCCATTGTCAAACGTCCAGACAGAAGGTGCAAAAAAAAAAAAAAAAGGACGAGCGTCAATGCCCACCTTGGATGGCTCCTGCAATCCAGCTTTTTCCATCTGCCATTGATGCGTCACATCAAATATTTGGTACAAGAGCACAAAAAAATATGATTTAATGAAATCAAATACGACTGAGAGGGAGGCGGGCGGCTTTAAAATGGAGACGGGGAGGGAGGGGAGGATGGTGGAGGGAGGAGACGGAGGTAGACAGCAGGTGGTAGTCATGCACAGAACAAAAATTTTAAGCAAGTCTAAAAAACGACTTGAACGGTCTTGTCCAGGCAGAGAGACGAGATGGTGTTCTGTTCACCATCTGCTTTTTCATCTCTCGCGACACAAAATCTGAATCCTGTCTGTCAGTCTCTAATGAATCTCAGGCATCCTTCTAGGGTGTTTCACCGACAGCTGCTCAGAGGAACGTGGACGCGCTCGCCACGAGTTCCGCCGCCTCAGCCAATGGCCGACGAGCGAGCCGCCTCCCTGTCACCTGCCTTCAGACTCAGAGCTCTTCATCGGCCTTTGCTCCGAGGAGTTTCGTGGCTCCCAAGCAGTCGGTCCAACACACAAACACACAGCCAGACTGACATATTGACAGACAGATAGGCAGACAAACATGCAGACAGAGAGAGACAACACACATATTGACAGACAGACAGAGAGGCAGACGGACATAAAAGGCAAAGGTTAAGCTTCAGGAGAAGGACTGAGAGGGAACATTTGTGAGTTTCTGCGTGTGATTGTCTACTGTAGGACGTGTGTACTGTACGTGTGTGTGTGTGTGTGTGTGTGTGTGGGCCAAGATCATCTTTATTCCAATAATAGCTGTCACAAACAGATATTAGCGAATGTGATGCTGGTTGCAGGAAAATTAGCATTTCTGTGTGAATAAATGATTAATAATGACACAAGCCAGTTTTGAAAAGTCTAAAAGTTCAGTAACATTTCCAAGGTTTTCAGAAATGTCATTACTTCTTATGATTACCTTTGGTTGCTTTTCAACAAAACGCAGGCCGAATGAGGCCGAAAAGGAAATAAAACTCTTTGGGAATAGTTCTTACGGGATCCAGACTTACAGGATCGGTAGCGGCGCTTCAGGCGCTCCCTCCGTGAGCTGCAGAGGTTGAATGACCTCCAGAACCAATGCTGACAGACAGCGCCAAGTGTGACAATAAAGCAGTAAATCTGAGCAATAAAATGTTCGTTTGTGATTGTTCCAAAGATGCTACGCTTGAAATTACTAATGAAAACATCCACGGACCGTAGAAAAGTGTAACATCGACGGATTTTGCGTTAATAAAGTTAAGGCGCAATTCCTGGTTGGACTGTTTAGTATGCTGTGTGACCAGCATGGCAGCCACTCCAGTGGAGATTGCGGGAGGAGGGGGGGGTGATGCACTTCAGTGGACTTCATTTGCCTTATCTGCCCTCTACAACAGTGGAAATGCAGAAGAACCGGGAGTGAAATAATCTTTTAGCTCCTTGACAAAAAGCACCAGGTCGTATGAGTGCTCTTGGTGATTAGCTTGTACTCTCTCGTTGCTTTAGATGCTCTCTTTTGAGTTATACTATAGCTATGAGTTAAAGGACGGTGTATTATGGGAAAGAATGAACTCTATGCTCGAGGGCATACATTATGGTGTCTGAAGCGGCTACCAACTCAGCAGTTCTGACATAACACAACCCCGTCACGTCGTCTGACGCTGCCTCAGTCTGCATCTCAATGAGACGTTCAGATCTGAAGGATACTGTGACATCACAGAGCTCGATCAAACAAGACTAATTCAGCTTCCCCATCATTATCTCCAGTTAACTTCACATCGAGGTGTGTTAGCTCTGCTCCAGAAGTGGGTAGCACTAAGCTGTGTGACCAATTTCAAAAGAGGCACACCACCTAGAAGAGGGGAGTGGCGTTGGATATCTGGCTCCACCCCAAAAATTAAGCGGCAAGACAAATATCTCTCCTTTAATATGCAAAATCTTTGTGCACAAAGATGTTATTTTCAGATAAATCTGCAGCAAATCTTCTCTGTATGTTAAAGACATCTCTAATCTTATTTCACCCATGAACTATGACCTTATGGTGTCTTACATGTTTGGATGCTAAGCTTTAAACACTTTAATTGGAAGCCACAGTAAATCAGAGCAGCCCACTCTGTGAACATGCAGGACAAGGTGCCTGCATCACAACTTATTTTGAAACAACTCTAGTGACTAAACAATTAACAGGCAGAAATGCAGTTTAAACATAAATGCAAAACCCTCAAAACACCCTCAGCTATTAGTCCTGAGACGCTGCAACCTTGAAAACCAGCAACTCCAAATACATCACACGAGCCCCCCCCCCCCCCCCCCCCCCCCCCCATCTAAACACAGAGGACTCCCGTGGAGTAATTAGCTTGTGTCAAATAAGTTGACGAGCTCGTTAACACGCTGCATCATCCGATACGGCTGCCTTTGTTTGTGGAGGCTTCAGAGAAGAAGTTTGCAGTCTAATTAGCATAATTACAACTGCTGATTTATACGGGTGAAATTAGCGAGCAGATTTCTGCACGCTATGGTTGGATGGAGTTATGTTGCTGCAGAAGAACAAACTGCTTCAACTGCGTGCTAATATGCACACATGCAACAAGCCTCTTTTGCAACTCCGTCTAGTACATAAAGGGGTCAAACATGAAAGGAGCGTCTTTTAACGAGCCTTTCCTGAGGTCTTAAGAAAATGTCTGTACATGTTTTGGTCAAAATACCACAGAGATGCAGAGCATAAAGCAACTGGTTTCAACATGTATTTACAGCTGTGTTTATAGCAGCATGTTTTAGGGGGTGGAGTCACATCGCGAAGATTTCTTGAAGTGACTCTCTCTCTTGAAATCTGTTACAACTTTACAATTACTTATTCCTGGGGTGCAGAAAAGTTAGAAAAAAGGGAACCCATATTACATATAAATAATAATATATTAATTAACAATAATACATATTCTCTGATCTGGGTTTGTTACAGTATGTCACAGTGTCCTACAAAGCTAAGTGGCTCAGTGAGTGACTCAACCCTCAGGAATCCCTGAACAAACCGAAAGTTTTGATATTCATGTAATATATATATATATATATTAGTGCTGGCCAACGATTAAAATTTTTAATCTTAATTAATCCATGATTTCTGTAATTAACTGCGATTAATCGCATATTTATTTCATATTTATTCAGACATTTTGTGCTGTTCTAAATTACCTCAAGGTATTTTTTTTTAATGTTTTTAATACTGTTAACAACCTGAGAAAGGGCAAATATGCTGCTTTATGCCAATGTTTATTCAATTTCCACAAAAAAATCTTTTGACCTGAATGTAACATTCCTTCATAAATACAAACACAATGTAGTCCCCAACTTTACACTTGGAAAGACTAACTTAAGATTCCTGTTTTAAGCAGCTCAGTGTAAAACAATGAACCATATGCATCACAAACATTGTACAAGAAGTGCATTGGTCAGTTAAATTTTCCCTGTAATTATGTCTTTCATATGGAGGAAAATAAAAGGCTCAAAAAATATCCCCTTCTCCTAAGTGGGTTAAAAACAGGGGGATACAAAAACTGAATTACAAACAAATAAAGTGCACATGTAACGGAACGGGAGTAACTCAGCCATTTCCTCACCTGAATCCTCAGTGCGAATCGCAGTGTGCGCCCGTCTGAGCGCGGGCGTGTGTGTGTGTGTGTGTGCGGGGGGGGGGGGGGGCATTGTTGAGTTTTATGTTTTATGTAAAGCGCTTTGTGTTGCATTTCTTATTTTGTAAGAAAAGCGCTTAACAAATGCAGTTTGATTTGATTTGACACGTCCTTTTTTGCAAGCTGCTATCCAGCGTTGTCTGATTTTGACGAGGGGGGGGGGGAGCGGAGCAGCGCTGCGCTCTCTGGTATTTGAGACTCGACTACTTCGGTGGTAATTCATTTCAAATCGATGGTACATGTAAATAACTTCAGTCTTGTCCAGCGAACCATCTGGCATCTTTTTGAAAGTGAACTTGCTGTTCAAAAGTCGCTTTTCATTCTCCATTTTTCAGTTCACCAGACTTTTCCTCGAACTACGGGTGCCGTCAAGCGCCTGAAATGATATGCACCTTTTTTTTTTCTTTTTCTTTTTTTTAATCGTGTGCGTTAAAAAAATTGTCGGCGTTAAGAGAACGTTAAGTTAACGCGCCGTTAACGCACTAACTTGGACAGTCCTAATATATATATATATATATATATATATATATATGTGTATATATAAAAAATAAATATTTGCTTAAAAGATCCTGAACTCTCTGGTTGTTGTGGGGCTCTTAGCTGACACGCCTTTGCAACACTGCATGGAGGTCGGGGACAGTGCTGCTGGAGCAGCAAACTGGGGTGGTGGTCCCTCTTTTTAAAAAGGGGGACCAGAGAGTGTGTTTTGACCACACGGGGATTCCACTTCACAGGAGGAACAATGGCGTTTTCATCCCGGCAGCGGAAAACTGGACCAGCTCGATACCCTCCACAGGGTGCTTGAGGGTTTATGGGCGTTTGCTCAACCAGTCCACATGTGCTTTGTGGATCTGGAGGAGGCATTGGACCGTGTCCCTCGTGGTATTCTGTGGGGGGCGCTCCCCGAGTACGGGGTCCAAGGCCCTTTGCTAAGGGCTGCTCGGTGCCTGTACGCTCGAAGCAGGAGTTTGGCTCGCTTGGTTCGCACTGTGCCAAAACAGACATTGGTTTATTAACAAGAGTCATGTCAGTTTACACTGTCAGAGGAAATAAAACAGCTTTTTTAGGCACAATTTAAATGTTTGTATTTGATACAGTTTACACAGGAAAGAGATCCCAATAACAGATGGTTCAAAACTCACACACACACTCTCACACCCTCTGCATAAACGTATGCTTAAAGGTGATAAAGTGAGATGACAAGAGCAAAGCGGCAACACCAAGGCATGACCTGTCTGACGAGCTGGCCTTAATTACAGCAGACATTCACAGTAGGACAGTGAATTAGTGCAGTTACCTCTCATCACTACTGTAAGACCCCGGGGTCACTAGATTAACACGCTCACATAGACACACGTGTACTGTACAGGCGCGTGCAAATGCATACAATGCAGGGTGCCGTCAGGCGGTCTTAGCAGCCTCCTGGATGACGCGGGGTGAAATGAGGGTCACCATTAATCTCTGTGTCAAACCAGCTAACACTGTGATGTGTAACATCATCAGAAGGCTGGGAGCGACCTGGTGGCTCGGGTTGTTACAATGGCTTTGGACTTTTGACCCTCGGATGCTTTTTTCAAATATGCTCGGACTTCTAGCCGAGGAGAAACTCTGTTGCCGGGGATTCTTTCATCCAGCTTGTTGAAAAGCACTTGTCCTGTTTGTACATGAAATAAATCATTGTGCATCCTACAAGAATTTATACATGTGCTCCCATCTACTGTTTCTTTGTTCTCTCAGTTTCCAAAAGTCATAATAAAATGAATGTAAATATGGTTTGGTCAAAATGCCACACAGAAACGGTATAAAAGTTCCTTTTTCAATCGTGACTTTACAGATTATTTCATAGCAGCTGGCCTGCGGGGGTGGAGTGAGCTACTCCACCTCCCTGCTGTCATCCATGCAGTGTTACAGCTTTGTGCTAGCCACTCCTGAGGTACAGTCAGTGCTGCACGAGCAACAAAAGGTTGATGTGATGCAAATCTGAACATCTCACTGACTGATGTGTTTTCAGACCTCAAATAAATCGATATTTTTTGAGTTGGCTGTCACTTGAACTTCTTTTTTAAAATTATTATCCCATTTAAAACAATCGCATCACAATTACACCGATATGAATTGTTATTACGATATGCTCTGAAGACTTCTATGTTATACTTAACGTAATCTCCCATCCATTCTCACACTTAAAGAAAACACCACAGATAAACTGTAGCCCTCTTCATCACTATTACGTTTGAAAGAAAGAGGTACTCTGGGAAGAGGAACACTACATGTGCAGGTACATAATAACCATAAATGACCCTCTTCTGACCGGGCTAAACTGAGAACGACCACCCTGAAGGTCCCGGTGTTACCAACAATCAAAGACTGCTGCTCTTTACATCTGATTTACTCCCAGGTGTTTGCAGGTTACGTGACTCAGCACGAGCAAGTAAACTATGCTAATCACAGGTAAAGCTTCCTGCTCTAAATAAAGTGAGCATGCTGTTGCAGTGTAATTACGTGGGTATGAGCCGTGCTAATAACCCAGACAAATAATCCAAACAGGTAGTAGTGCGAGGGTTTAATTGATTTCCCCTCATGGAAAAATGCATACATGCTAACCTGCTGCATCATCGGGGTCGACGGGCTGGGATGTGTACATGTTTCCTGTTGTGCATCTGCTGCTTAATGTGTACGTGTGAAGTTGTGGGTTGACGGTATTAATTAATGCAGTGCAGATGAGTCCCCTTTGAGCTGTCTAATTAGACATTAGCATCGAGATGTAATTACCTGAGAGGGCTCAACATGTTTCACTTAACTACTCTCCCTCCTGCATGACGGAGTGAGCAGGTAGGGCTCACACCAACTCTGTGTGTGTGTGCAACTAATAATGCATATAATGAATATGTCTTTTTGGCTGTTGTTGTGTGCGCATGAGAACAGCTATATATAGCTTGTCATCCTTTTCTTTTTTTTATGCTTTTTTTTCCATGTCTCCAGTTTGGGTCGAAAGTGCATTAGGGAGCTCTACTGGGCAACGTGGGTTCGATTCTTGATCGATATCCACCACTCTACAGGCGAAAGAAAAAAAGGAGAAAAGAATAGAAAGAGAAAGTACAAAGACGCCTCTCTGCTTTTCAGTCTCCAAAAGCCTCCTTTCCTCACGGAGAGAGATCTGTGAGATCTGTTTGCCAGCATCGCCATAGCAACCATCAGTGCCAACCTTGACACTGCGGTTGCATTGTCTAGGACCCTGACATTAGATAAATAAATTACACAACCTTTGGTACAAACAGATGCACACATTCTCACTCTTTTACACAGCAGCACATAGAAAATACACAAAAAAAGAGGAAATAAAACTTAAAAAGAAATGATATTTTGGATGCCTTTTAAATGGGAACGTGAACGTAAAAGCAAAACAAACCCTGCCATCTGTAGGTACAAGCCCAAAAGCTCAGTGAGCCTAACTCACACAAACAGTAAGCTCAAACACTATCATTTGCCATCCTCTTCAATAAAAAACAGACTGTTAGGCCGAGCCAAGAGCAGACTGTCAATACAAGACAACAGATTGTGAGAACCCCGTGAACTCCAATACAGCCTGCAACATACCTCTGAGAGCACCAGGAAGAAATCTATGGGCCGCTGCAAGCATTGTCTTCTTATCTGCAGAGGTTCTGTCCTGTTTTCACGGACGATCAATGTCATTAGCATGTCTCACAGAAAGACAAACAGACACACAGAAAGACAGGAAGAGAACAGCTGCAGACCTTTGGACAAAGTGTCAGCCATGCTGTATTTACACAGGTTTTACGTATTGAACAAGCTTTTCCGCCTCGTGTTGATGCTCGAGTGGGGGACACCACAATACCTGGCAACATGCTCACAAACTTTAGTTTTATAATATCCAAAACTAGTGAGATTTGGTAGATCTACTGAGCTGCATGCAGTACTTTCCCCCCTCATCTTATACACACATACAGGTGTTACATCGAGATTCAATACATTTTTGAATTTATACAAACTATTTAGCAACATTTCTTCTCCCAAAAACACATAGCAAAATGTCTAGCAGCTTTATGAGCAACTCTTTATTGCTTCTGTCTCTGCCTAAAGCACAGCGTGGGAAACCTCCTATGGGCTCATTACCACAATCATTATAATACATGCTCCACATTTAGTGGTGGCTAATGACACAAGCAAATGTGGCGGCTAACTTCTTACAGTTCGTTCAGTTAATCCAGAATCAACTAGGACTGGATTTGCTTATGTAAGTTGTTATTTTGTATAATCGCAGTCTTCGGCTGCAGATAACACATTTCTAATAAATTCCTCATTTTGCTCTATATCTGTAAATCTATAAAAGTGGCCTGTGATAAATCATGGAAAATATGTGAAAGGTCTAAAAAGAGTTCAAAAGTAATGCCACTAAAGGAGCAAGTAAAACACATTGAAGGTAAGCCTGACTGAAAACAAAAGGTAATCCCATGATGTTGTATTATACCTCAGGTATTGTATCTGATACTGCAATGCGACTAGAAGCAGCTGATCATGTCACCACATTCTAGTTAGCATATTCCCCATTCCCAATAGTTCTTTTGCTGTCATCTCAGACACCACACTGGAGGCAGGTGGCTAACCTCCCTGTGTCTGGTTTGTGAGGGTCTCAGACTCAATGTTGAATCTGGACTCTATTGAAATGAATTGCATTAAGTGAATTGCATTGCATTTGAATATAATTGGAGTGAAATTAATACAATTGAATTGACTGAATTGTTTTAAGTGTAAAGTGGCTTGAGCTGACTAAATTGGAGCTACATAAATGAATTAAAGGGAAATTATATTATGTACACTGAATGACTGGCACGTATTCTATATTATATTTAGCTTTTTATGTGCAGTACTCTTTAAAATAGCCCTTAAACGATTTTAAAGACACTGAACCCGATCTTCTGTTGGGGATATGGATCATCCATGTGTAGATAAAACACCTAAAAGGCAAACACATTGATTGTTTTTTTAATTCATGTTCTTGTTATATTTTCCAATGAACGTTGATGCAGTATTTGTATTTGTATTTATACAGTAAAATATATACGGTATACCGTAATACTGGGACAAAAATGACCAAAGAAAAAAAAATGACATTTGATCATTTATAATAATTGTTTAAACTAAGCTGTTATTTTGTTTATTTCTGGGTTTGTTGTGTACATTTCAGTCCACTACATTAGCATTCATCTTAAGCCTTTAAATCTGTTCTGTCTTTAGC
This sequence comes from Cololabis saira, assembly GCF_033807715.1. Classification (NCBI taxonomy): domain Eukaryota; kingdom Metazoa; phylum Chordata; class Actinopteri; order Beloniformes; family Belonidae; genus Cololabis; species Cololabis saira. The sequence continues at coordinate 25,102,853 of NC_084609.1, forward strand.
ATTTTCCTCAGTAAAACCTCTGATTTATTAAGAGCCAATGTTAACTAGCTGACTGCTAACTCAGTGTCAAGATTTAAGCTCCTGCTAAAATCGAGGTCCATGAAAGAGCTGAGATTGAATCAAACCAATGAATATGAACCCTTTAAATCAATATAATGGGCTGAAAGATGCTACAGGGTTCAACAAAGAGACTGAGTTCTGCAGAGATTCTGATATAAATGAAACCCATTATACATCAGCATGTAAGCTACCTTTCAGTTAAAGTAGTCAAAAAATGGATTTCTTTGTTGCTCGTACACAAAGTATGTTCTGCATACTGATCATTTGTTCTGGTAATTACAAATGATGGCAGCGTAAAACCAGTGTAAGAGGCTGTATGATGTTCATCATGAGCAACTATAGTTTCTCTCGCCGTCCTTCACTTTGTCGGGCTAAAATGATTCAAATGATTCATGTAAAAGGTTCCAGCTTCACAGCGCTGAAGTTGAAACGTTTTTGACTTTAGGACAGCGACTAAAAGAGACTGTTAATGGAATCAGGAAGCAGCTTATCATGTGAATGAGAACAATAATGACGACACAAAGCAGAGACAAATCCATTGTAAGTGATTTGGAATTATGTCGGCTCAGTAGATTATAAGAGGCCCTTTATCCGGCGGGAGTTGGAAAAACATGGCGCCTAGTCTCACGCATGTTCACACACAGGAATGCACTCAAACACAAGCACATTACAGCACGTCAGGGATGTGAGCGTCATAATGCACTAATGTATATAAATACAAGCAAACAGATATTCTTATTATACAAAAGCACACAGACATCAACATCAAACCTTGATATCTAATCAAACTGCCAGATAATTGAATTAATTCAGCTGAAGAACAACGTCTTAGATTAGCGAATTAACTTTCTGATAATAAGGGAAAAACTCAGCCACACGTGATAATTACATTTGTCTGAAATGAGGGCAGTCGTCGAAATGTATTACGTATTGTCTCGCGCTAACGTTTCCACACAGTCTCATAAGTGACTGAGAGAAGAAATCATTTCAGAGTACTGAGAAACACTCTTTCCATGTAAAAGTAGCAAACAAGACTTTTTTTTTAATTTCAGGAATGCATATCATATTGCGTTTTTATCTATCGCTACAACGGCCATCCAACCATAGGAGCAACTCGGAGGCGGCATCCCTTCAAGGTTTTTTTCTTTCTTTCAAGTTACCAGCACAGTAACGCAACAGCTTTCTGGCAGAAATCTCTTACCAATACCTGACCTGGATCGTTAAATGTCAGGTTGAAGTGCCACTGAGCAACTCAGGTCTGTAAAAATGAAGCCCCATCTCCGCACATAGGATTAAAAAGAGCATTAAGCCCCGTGAAAAGATACCCACTCCAGACAGTCCAATGACACTCCAACAACCACTACTACCAAGCCCTCCATCAGCCAAAGTAAACATCATGAGCTTGAAATAAAATTACCTTTCTGTTACAACCCTCGAAACGGGGGATGAATAATCACAACAGTGAGTTTATTAAAGAATATTTCCTTAGGCCTGGCTCTGACAAATACTTCACTGTACTGCCCTCCCTTTTCCTTTTAGCCCTTGTAGCACAGCTCTCTTAACTACCATTATCCTTTATTACATCAGTTTAAACTGCTACTTATAATAACTTGTTAACATTCATTTGAAACTACCTAGGATTATCTTGTTTAAATCTCTGGATAATGATAAGATGTTGAGGAACCCAAGCTCCATTACCTGTAGCTGTTTCTGAAACTGAAGATTAACCGGGTCGTGACTTTAAACAAAATTGATAATTTTCCACAAAATTGTTCTTACGAGGCTCTTTTTCCTAGATGACACAAACAATTATGCTCCAGATCCTCCTGACTCGCCCATTCAGTCAATTTAATTATCAACAGTTATTTGACAATTCCTAAACTGTGATGACGATTAGTTTTGGGATGAAAATATAATTCACATTTATATGGTTCATATAATTTATAACCTACTAGCTAAGTGTCGTCTTGAAGTTAATATCAAAAGTAACAAGTCGGAAGTCAGTTGCTCACAAGTACAGATGTATTTAATCCAAGCTGGACTCCTGGCTGATAAATTTAAACCGGAGTTGTTGGTATTATCTCAACCCTTTAAAAGCAAATCATGTGTGTGTGATGAGAGGGACAAAGAGGCTGATTCACCGACGCCCTGCAACAGCGTGAGTGAAGTTACTGTAATAACAACATGTTTGCTGTGAAGAGCAACTCCTCAGCTTTTAGGAACGGTTGGCATTTTTCGAATAGCACACGCTGCTGCCCAATCACAGTAATGGAAAGGACGCTAACATGTCTCAACATGTCGCCAGCAGCACGCCTTGGTAATAAAGGGTTAAACTAAAGAAAACATAAACCATCTCAGTTGCTGGTCTGTTTTATTGAGGAAAAAAGTGTTAGAAACTGCTTTCTCTCTTTACTTTTGGCTCTCTAACGCAGATACACATACTGTATTAGTAACGTCAACAGGGTTGCTCTCCGTTGACTTATTTTGAACGGTGTGACGTCAGCGGACCATTCAAAGTTCTTAGTAAGGAGTTAGATTATAGTTCAGTGCAAAATACCAGCATTCAAAGCCCTGCAGTTTCCACACACAGTCTCATTACATCGTATTTAGCAGACGCTTTTATCCAAAGTGGCTTACAATCAAGCCACTGTAACATAGTGGATCACAACGTAAGTGCAGATATGTCAGCATTCAAATAAGTCCAGCTAGGACGGCATTTAAGGAAGTTAGAGGGGGAGCACAGTTCACGACAGTCCTTGGAAGACGTTTTCAACACCTTCTTGAACGGAGAGAGGGACTCTGCTCTTGCGGCTGCTGGTAACTTGTTCCACCGCTGAGGAACCACGCGAGAGGACTGAGATCATCTTGTGTGAGGAGAGGCCAAGGCCAGTCTGTGCTCCCGTGAAGACCGCAGTGCTTGTGAAGGGATCTAAAACCTTTACCAGAGTTGAGTTGCCTATTGAGTCAAATGAGGTCTTATGTTTTTGTATGTTGTAGAGAGCAAAGCGTCACAATCAGGACACCATAGCAAAGTGGTCATCAAACATGACTCCCAGGTTCTTTGTAACCTTGGTGGGAGCGACAATAGTAGATGGGATATTCATGTCAACATTGATGCTGAGCGAGTGATGGACAGGGATGACCAGCTAAGCTTCAGTCTTAGACACGTCTCAGTAGGTAACTTCAGGATCTTTTAGGGAAGTAACACTGACATATCACGGAGCATGTAGTGTTTAGAAACATATGATGATTTAACTCTGCGCTCCAAGCCTTTGGTCAAGTATTAATAACCAATCGCCTTAATGTTTCTAAGACTCAGTTGTCCATGCAGTTGTCCTACTCAGCAGAATCCTGCACAATTATGCTGATGGAGTTAGGTTGAAAAAAGTAAAGTAACAAGGACTCCAACAGGAGTCTAACGGTTTTTACCTTCAAAATGAGATGATTTATCACTTCAATGCTACTTTTAACAACACTGGAACCATCAGATGGATTAATGCTTCTCAGAGATGTAATGCATCCATCCATTTCTATACCAGTTTAATCCTTCACAGGGTCATGGGGGTCTGCTGGAGCCTAACCCAACTGGTGAAAGGCCCGTAACCCAATAAGTTTAAATTTACACAAAGTTTTGTTTGTCAAAAACATATCCAGGAAATATAACCAAGGAAATCTGCAGTGATGTGCAAGAGGTGTAGTGTAACTGTACATCAGGGCCCCACGACACTGGATTCAGTAAGTGCAAAAAACGTGTCATAAAAATTCCAGAGTTCATTGAGAACCTCTCTAGTTACCCTCTAAAGCCCCCGTCCCTCACCATCCCTCTCTTCCTCCCTCTTCTGACTCTCTTCTCTCTGACTATTGTCAGCACAAAGCATCACATTCAGGCCCCAATGACTTCTCTTATGGCAGGCAGTGGTAGGCTTAACGCACAATGGCTGCATGGAGACAAAAGCCAGTTTATTATGCCGAGGAGTGACAGAGAGACAGACGGACTGAGCGAGATGAAGACAGAAAGAGGAAGAGGGAATGAAAGAGTGCCACTCTGCTTTCCATTGTGGCTGGACTCACATCTGGTGACCATGTGTGACCGGAGCAGCGGGGCTAATGATGGGCTTCCTGAGGCCAGCTCAATTAGGCCAGGCCTCACCGGACTCCCGGAGAAAGAGCCAGAGAGGGAGATGACTATCAACACGCTGTTTACTACTTGTGTGCGATTGTACATGTGACACAATCTTTAGCACTTACATTAAACTTCCCTTAGACGTGTGCATACAATACATATCAAAGTGTCCTTTGTCTGCGTATGTTCCCAATGACCTATGCACATAAAGACATGCATACGCACATAAACACACACCTCTTTCTTCTGAGCAGCTTAAAACTAACGAACAGGCTGTAAAGACATTAATGGTTAGGGCATGGCTTTGATGGCCCAATACAAGACTTCTAACACTCTGAAAACTACACAGGATGGAAGACAAAAATGCCGAGAGTGTCTCACCATGTCCTCAGGCACGTCTGCCCGTGTCTGTGTGTGATGTCTGGTGAGTGTGTTACATTGTGTACCAGTCTGCAGCGAATCAGATGGGCTCCTGTGACAGTACCATCCCTTATTATTCCCCGCTCCGCAAACTGAAAAATACAAACCTAATAAACAGCAAAGAAAAGCCTGTCTGTCTAAGTTAATAAAAGGCTTTATTGGGGAAATTCAATGCCAATTCTTCCCATAATCACGTGTTGCTGGTCAGATGTGTATAATTAGTATTGCATAAGCAATTGCATAAAGCAAGAATTGGGGTTATTTGAGGCTTTCGTTTTTTATCAAAAGAACAAAAATCCCCCCTGTATTAGGTTGATCTTTCATTGATGATGCACATCTGTGTTGGTGGTACAGTATGAGAAGAGGTGGTGTGGTAGTAAAGTCTTAGTTATACGTCTCCACAGGAAGAAGGAAAAGACTTTGAACTCTGTCAGTGTGGTTTAGAAAAAAAGCAATGATACAAATGAAAAATGACAAATTAAAACAAAAACAACCAAAAACAAATTGATTTCATTTGGATGACCATTTAACTTGGATTAAAAAAAGAAAACATGATTTAAAATTGGTAGAAAATAGCAATATAGTTATGGCAATGTGGTTGGATTGCCATGGCAAATTTCTCCAGTTATTGGGGAATTAAATTGCTAAATAACTCACCTGCTTAGTTTTTAAAACTGTAAATGTGTCCTTAATAAACCCTGGGCTATATTTTTAGACCTATGCTCGGAAATGACATGTCCAAAATAAATAGATTGTCTCTGCCTCTGCAAAGTCAACATGGATGATCCTGGTACCAACATAAAGCAGAGACTTTGATCTTTACTGTAGATGAAATGTATCATAATTATGCTACTGGTAGAGTTGAAATGAAGCTGGAACACAACAAAAGCATTAGGATTTAATTTCTGGATTAAAAGAAAACAACAACTATGATTTATCATTTAAATCCTCCTTATAATGATGCGTTTGCCCCGTAAAACCCCCCAAATTATAAAAACAACATCTGGTTGTCGCCTGTGAAAAAGTTGTGGTCAATAAAATAAATAAAAGCAAAATCATGGATCATTTAGATTAAGAAAGATGTCTATGTGTAACCCACTTGTGCCAAAATGGCACACTTGGACATAACAGGGAACTGTTTGGTATTAAATTACACATTTTTGCACAAATTATGCAAGCCCCATTTTGCTATTTCTACTAGAAAGAAAACTATGGACAAGAAAATCACACTTGGCTTCAACTGGATGATAGCACCAGCATCTCTCATAGGTACTTCCAGAACTTCATCTACAGTTAGGTTTTTTGCCATCTTTTATTCCTTTTAGGATTATTGTTTGTCCCAAATCAAACTTATCACGAATAGCAAGGACTGCATAGTGAATTTAGTGTATGTGCGTAAAGTCTGCTCTTCTTACTGCTTTCTTTTGGAGAATACGCATGAGGTTAACTCCCGAGCGCATTGGCCGACTGGAATGATACTTGTAGTGATGGACAGGCTAAATGTTTGTCATAGTGGTGTTTTGATTTTTGAAATTATTAATGATTATTATAGGACTATGTTCAGACGTTTGCCGGTTCAAGTGTTTATGGTTTGAATAGTCTTCTCTTGTCCTAAAAATCGTTTTGTTGCGGTTATAGCAGGCGTTCTTCCGGTTATGTGGATGTATAAAATGCTTGTGTATTATTTAGGTATATTTTTCAATTATTATGTGAACAGAAATGCACATAAACTGAACCCGAAACCGAAGTAGTTAAAGCAGCACAATGTAACTTTCAGCTTTTGTTGAGTTTGGCGGCTCCTTTGGACTAAAGCGGTAGTGCTTTACCAGTAGTGTGGCAGGGTTCCTACCATCCACCTCAAAGTTACATAGTGCCAGTGAAGGCGATACAGACCCCTCAGACCATGACAGAGGTGTCATTAAACCTGTTGGAAGTTGATGTACCATCACAATGACTCTGGAAATATTATATTAAGGTGGAAAAGTTACATAGTGCTGCTTTAAGATTTCTTTATGTGTTTTAAAACATATTGAGGGATGAGGCTGTGATTTTTAATCAGTAAATCTGCAAAGGACAACCAGGCCGTTTGCATCCACACAGAAATCCTGACAATGTGTCGGCCGTGGGATTTATGTTGCTTTTACACCAAATCTGACGTGCTGAACCTCCTGCAGGGTGCAGGGAACTACCAAAGTCAAGAACAGGCTCGGTGGAGTTTTCAAAATGTTGTATAGTTGTTGGTGGGCAGGAAGCATCTGGTTTGTATGCAGTGTACCAGCACTGGAAAGACAGTGAGGAATATAAGGTGAGAACCAGCAAGGAAGAGGAGGATGTGGGACAATGAGACCCTCAGGTCCAGGGAATACTGTGGGGAATTCAGGTTTCTCAAGGAGGTTACCTTGCACAGGGACCAGTTTATAGTCTGCTTTGTGTGCCCCTGTCTGTTAGTTGAGATAGTTTAATAATGACAACATGCAGGCTAGTGTTACTGCCTTTCATGGTGGAAAACTATGAAATGAATGGGATCCACGTTTTTGGTGTGAAACGAACATACTGGATTATAAACACACAGAGAGAGGAACCAATTAAAAGGTAGGGTAGCAAAAGCAACAAGATGTTAGAACCGGATAGATGGAAAAGAAAGCAAGAAGAAAAAATGTAATTTTGCCCGCCTTTGTGTCTCACTCAAATATTTGAAATGGCAAAAGAAGTGGATTCAGTTTATTTGGTGACATCATAGTCGCCCATCATTAACACAAGAGAAGGTACGGGTCTCTCATGTTCATTTTTTTAGACAGCTGCTAAGTAAATATAACCTGTATCACTGTAATCACTGTACAATTCATAGTTTAACACTCTGGAGATGTGGGGTAACGAGAGCTAATTTATGTCAACAGGTAAGCTTATTATTCAATGCACTTTCTTTCCAAAGCCCTGGGTCTTTTGCTTCACAAGACTACAGTCCCCAAATCTTGCTCTGTAAGTGGGGGAGGCCACATGACCATAGTCCCTATTCACTGAAGGATGGTTGTGCAGAATTACACCAAAACTATTCTTAAATATTTTTTTTTGTAGCAAATAGTGAGAAATGTCTTTCGAGTTTAAATCAAGCTTTAATTCCAGTCCCCTCGAGTGGTGGGTGAGAAGTGTGGCTGATGAAGATGGCGCTCCTGGGTTGTCCAGTCCATTCCCTGCACATTCGTTTTGGCTTAGAAGACAGTATCCAGGTAACGTGGACAGCAGGTGTCCAAGTAGTTTGTCTATAAGCATGCTGGGTATGCCTTCCTAGTCTTGAGGCCTCTATCCAAGGCCATCCAAGGTTTTCAAACTGAAACGTGTGCCAACCCCCAGCTAGTCAAGGCAGATGGCTGCTCCCCCTCGTCTGGTTCTGATGGTCATCTCTTCCTTTTGCATGCTCACCTCGGAGATCTGAATTTAAAATTCATTGCAAACTATTGGTTTCCTTAGCTAGAGGACTTCTTCCAAACTGGCATCTTATAAATACGGACTATGTTGAATTAATTTGATCTAATATCAAAGTAATGTTTACCAGATTGAATTTGATTAAAATTATTCCGCAATGTGCGCTAAAATGACATCTGGCATGAACTGCCGTTGTCTAAACAAACAGCATTGAACTGAAAAGTAGAAAAGTTGTGCAGATACGGACGGAGAGGTGAACGGGTGTGTTCAGGTTTTTGGAAAACAACAGACGGTTATTTCAGCGGAGGGTGCTTATTTGTCTTCTCACTGTAAACAGGGTTAAAGCTGCACAGGACACGCTGAGCTGCTTGTGGAGGCTGGACTGCTGAGGTAAACATCAAGAAGCTTCCAGTAATAAGTCGGTCAAAGTCAAAGACGGCGATGATGCACGCACTTTGTATAAATGTTTTGTTTAGAAATAACATGACAGTTCAGGATTCTTGTGGAAATAACTTGATTATCTTCTCCGTGATCAAAGTAATAAAGTTGTTGGATGGGTGCAGTGTGGTTGGGGTTGTTGTGTTTTGGAAGATTACGGACTCCTTGACATTGTGCAGCATTAAAAACAGGAATGTTTAGACTTCAGTGCCAGTAGGCCAGAGGTTGTTTTATTATTATTTTGTCCTTATATGTACAATTGTTCAATTCAAAGCTTCTGGTTTTTCCATTGAACTTTCTAAAGATAATGAAGAAATACTGGGTAAAATACTATACAGTATACTGTCTACAAGATATACGGTTCAGCGAGATAGTATAATGTACACATTTTATCTGCAGACCAGAGAAGAAAAACTGACTTTGATGATCTAACTTCAACCTACATCATTCTCTGTCCTTTTTGTCTCTCTGAGTCTCTAAATCAGTGATGGTCATCTGACCGATTCCCCTCTGTGTTCACCGCCTTCTTTTCTCTTTGTGTGAGTCTTTACAGGTTTCTTTGCTTACACGGACTCGCGCTGCTGAGGGGAAGTGGTTTTGTTCCTAGAGAATCAAGGGTTTCAATCAGACCATCACTGGCTTGTGTGGGCACACTCAAAGTTGATAATCATGTGTCTGACCAACTCCAACCATTCAAATAATTGTGTGCAAACCCACTAACTTAATTACACCATCACCCCAGCTACTGTGGCATTCAAACTGGAAAGAAGTGATGCTCACACATACCGTATTGCAGAAAAGTACAGACCCAAATCAATTCAATTAGCTTATTTCGTGTAAAGCCAGTTTGCAACCAAAGTCATCTCAAGACTCTAAAGAAGACATGTTTACGACATTTTAGTACACTCAATTTTGTGATTCGGCCGGCAACACGTTGTGAAAAAGAGTTGGGAGAGTGATGCTTTTACCACATTCATACATTGCTATTCCTTCTCACCTAAAAGTAATTTACAATCCCAAGTAATGTAGTTTTACTTGTTATTTAGTCACATTCGTTATGTTTTGAGGTGGGCATCAGGATTCTTGCTCAGCCATGTCTATGAAATGTGCAAAGATTGTGGTGTTGCAATGTCTTTTTGAACATTGCATGGGTGTCCCTGCAAAATAAGTCGACTTGAAGGCAGCCCATGATGCATTATAAAATCTAATACCACTTTCAGACACAAGAGAATAATTTGACAACATTATCAATGATGCAGGAATGAGAAAATGTGAGGATTAAGACAAACTGTTAAATTGACAGTAGCCAACATTCAGATTCTCTTGTGCTTAACAGGATATTTAAGTACATCTAGGCTGACTCCCGTCACCCCTCTCTTCAGTCCTGATCATGGATCCAACCCTCACAGATCTGCAGGACTGTGAGGGTTGGATCAGTCAGCAAGTTCTGATTGTTCTGAAACTGAACATATTCAAATATATCCAGGTTTCTTAGACACCTTTATCCTGAGCATGAACCTAGAGATACTGAAAAATACTGAAAAATGTTGTTTTTCCCGGTGGCAGGTCAGCAGCTTTTCACAACAGCTTCACAACACCACGTCCCAATGGCCAGTGCCATATTTGCAACTCTCTCGCCCGCTGCCTCTTAACCAATTATGACCAAAAATAAAAATTTTTCCCACTCAGTGATTCAGATTTTATAAATTGTTTGTGATTTTCTTCTGTTGATTCCTCTGTAGTGTATTTAAAGCATTTTACAGATGAATACATCAGCACGACTATTTAAATGTCTTTCTTGGTACGATCAGCCAGGACTTTTCTAGTCATTCCAGTTCCCTTTTATTTCTTTTTTCCACACACATGTCACATTTCTGAATGAGTGCTCAGATGAATTGTGGTAACTATTTGTATGTGATACATTACACAACACTTTTTTATTATTTATCTAACCTACCAAACTATCTGATCACAACACATGAGATGCTCAGCTGTGATTCAGAATCAGTACTTTTAAAAGGATTATTGCTAATTGTAATTGTCAGGCTAACAGATCTTGATCTTGTGCTACCTTTGTTAAGCACACGGATATAATCCTGGATTTTTGGACTGGATTTGTACTTCTTGCCTTTGTGAAAAAACAGTGCACTTTTCCTCCAAAAATGATCAGGATTACAGACCCGTCAGTCCGACAGTGCTGGACCGGTCATCTGGCATTCGCCCCGTGGGCCGAGTCAAACTGGGGCCAATGGGGCAGATATGATGGGATTTTTTTTAACACCCTCCATGCAATATTGTTGATGAAGCGGCCCATGATTTCATTTATTTCTGAAGGAGCCAATGGTTGGTCATTCTGTCCTTATAAATGCCCTTCAGTGTGCATTGAGATGGAGGAGAGAGTTGAGGTCAAGAATGGACAGAAACTGACAAAAATGGAGAAAAGGCACAGCCAAAAAGTTATTTAAGGTATGTCATCACACAAAATCAAATAAACTGAACACGCTGTACGGTGAAGAACAGGTCCTGCATAATCTCATGATAGTATTCCCACCTATGATAACTGTTGTTGTTGTGCTGATTAGCTACAAAGCCATTATTCTTTTGTTCTCCTGAACATTTATTGTTGAATAAAGTTGACCTATTGAGAGATAGCTTAATCACCAGGTCCTGCTGCATCCTCTCCGGTGTGGAAATTTCATTCTTCACAGCCAGATGACTAGGACACGAGTGAGCAGGTGCAGGTGAGCATACTGTTACACACTCATACACTAGCCCACGACACGGCTGTAGTACAGGCGTCATATTTGATGTCCCATTCCACTCTGTGATGGCCAGATGCACCTGAGCCCAGGATGTCGGTGTCGCCCCTGGACAAGGCTCAGATGAAGCTTCATTTTGTCACAGTGAAGTTTAAGTTGCTGGTATACCCCCATACACCATGCTTGACAAAAGCCTCTGGGGTTATCCACCTTAGGCCCTGACCTCCCTACTGAAAGATGCTTTATGCCAATATCTTCCAATTTGAGAACTTTAAACATTTTGATAATTTTCTCACATTTATTGAAAATTTGCCTCAGAATTTGAGCCGTTGAACCAAATCATCATTACAATCACACACTGACATCACGTTTGAATCATCATTATTTTTTTCCTGCCTTTTTACAAGAATTTTTGTCATGAATGAAATACAATTAACAATACAAGACAGTAAATACTTTAATGATGAATTCCAATATCTAACATTCATATCGATTTCCTACTTTGACTTCCACAAATACACCTAATAGGTTTATGCAAATGTGAGTCAAAGTTTGCCAACATCCGCCGAACCGTCAACAAACGGACGCAGTGGGAGAGCAGCTTTGTCGGTCATCAAGTACAAACGGTTCCACCTGCTACAAGGCTGCAGCGGCCGACCGCTGGCCCCTCTCCGCTCAGTCTCCGTCTCCACAGGAAATGACCGGCCAAATAAGCAGACAGAGATAATTACAAACCAAACAATAGCCGTCAATCCTGCCCACATCAACCGCCCCGGCCCTGCCCTCCCACCAGCCCGACACAGTTCACTGTAATCTGGGTCCACGTGGTGGGATACGAAGGCGCTCGCTTCGTACGTCTGCCTCTGCGTTCCCGTCCCTCTCATCCTCCCTCCTCAGCCTCCGCGAGACAAAGCGTGTTAACCTTGAGCTGTGAAACAGCTTTGTACCGGCGTCCGAGGAGATATTAAGAAGGTGATTAAGTGAGATGGATGGTACTTTAATTCGCTGACAAAAATAATGGCTCCCTCCTGTTGTTTAATCTTCAATCTTCATTACGTGGTGGGAGAAACTCCAGAGAGTTCGGTGTTTAGCCAAGAGAAAGCTGCGCTAACAAAGGACGCCATCAAGGATAGCGTGTTTACATGCTTAATCAGAATGAATTGTAATTGAAACTCCAAAGGAGGGTTTTGGAAAGCAACAAACTGTAGTCTGAAGGAAAAAATAAATAAATCAGGCTGCAGGGAGAACAATCACCGACCGTCTCTTCTTCACATCACCGAATTTGTTTAAGTGTTTGGACTGTTTGGCTTAAGGTTTTTCTCCCTCTAGGAGAGTTTTTACCTGCCCTTGTTTATGTAATAATTGCTCGGGGGTCATGTTCAGGTCTCTGGAAAGATCCTAGAATCAACTTCTGTTGTAATAGTAATAATAAAGGCTTAAAAATGCTTTGGTTTGATCAGAGTAATCGCTTGTTCCAGGTTGAACACAGTGAATCTACAAAAATGTCTGGACTGTTTGGACTTTTTGGCTTAAGGTTTTTCCCCCACTAGGGAAGTTTTTACCTGCAATGGTTTATGTAATAATTGCTCGGGGGTTTCGACCTGAATAGAAACACTTTTCCTATTTTGGACACAACAGTAAATATTTTCTTTGACTGTTTTAGGAGAGGTTTAAAGGTTCTTGGTAACGCCATTAGGTGAATGAGTGCAGCAAAGTTCCCTTGCTGAACGGTTCGACGTTGCTCCGCCCTCATTTTATGAGCGCCCCTACAAAACCCATGTCATTATTCTCTGTGTAATTCTCTTCCTTCTCTCTATTTGCGACTATTAAAGTGTCATTCTCTGGAGCCGACCTCATGCGCTGACCTGCCGGTGGTGAGACGCGTACGTTCTTTCTGTGGGTGATCGATTCTGGAGGCCGGCGGAGATGGGCCTTGGTTAGTCTCTCCGGCGGGGAGACGCTAACCAAGCGGCACTCGTCCTGCTCAAGGACACTCAGGTAGAGAGAAGGCTCTCGGTGATGCAGCAGACACCTCCCAGCTTTCAAAAGACCCGATAATGCGGATGAAACACTGAAGCGCGCGGTAAACAAGGATGCTGTGTGGTGTTAATGGCGTACAAGGTCTCACATTTAAGACGAGAGCCTGAGGTCATCTGATATCACAGGGACTGAAAGAGAACTTCTGCGGAGATATAAATGGGAGAACTTTTCATCCGCTGAAGGTTTCAGGATATACAGGGTTGTTATCTTTCTTATCACAGTTTAAAATCTACAAAGAAATTATCAGATATGCTCGTAAAAGTCCGTAATGTGTACAGAGAAAGTTAACTTTAAAACAGCTGAGAGGCTGCATCGTATTGTACAGAAAAACGCATTCTGCTCGTCCCCTTTGTGTCCGCGATATTTTCCCGTTTGTGACATTCAACAGTTTTTACAGCTGCCTAATGACTTACTGCAAATAGATGGACTGCCAAACAACAAACGGCGCATGCAGATGAAAGGGGTCCCACCGACATTTTGACACCATATCTGGACAAGTAAAAGCAATCAGCCTGTGCACATGTGTGTGGGTGTTGTTGTGCATAAACACACAGGCGACGGACTGAATGCAGACTTATGCAGCCAGCGGTTGGTACAATGGGGACTACATCAGCGACAGAAATGATCCTTTTAATCTAGTGCATCTCTCGCGGCGTCTCAGGCTAATGTCCGACTGCACAAAGAAAGGTCAGGGAGGGCACCGCTTGGGTGGGTGGAACAAACGACTGGGATGTGCTGTCTCTCCGACTACCCCTTCCTCTCTCTCGGAGGCTTCAAGGTCTGCTTTGGCGTACAGTTACAGTTAGTTTACTGGCCATCAAAGCAAAGCCAAACTTCTGAGCTCTCTAATAGAGTCATGTGTTTGTACGCTTCGTGTTTTGGTGGTAAAAAGTAATGAATGATGAGGCCTTTTATCGCCGCCTAACAACTGAGCTGCCTTGGGGGGAAACTTAACCAACTTGCTGAAAAAGTTCATCCTAACTGTCAGTATCCCGTCTCATGTCTTTATCTCTGTCCTTGTTATAGCTTCAACCCGCGTCTAGAAAGCAAGCTGCAAGTCCCGACGTTTAACAATCCAAAGCAGCCCCAGTACCGAGCGCATTTCGCTGCACACTGCCTAATCTAGCTCATCCTCCTGAGTTCAATATAGTTTATCAGCCAGAGACGGAGGGGGAGAAGGAGGAACAGCCACAAGGAATGAGAGAAAAATAGAGCAGGAGGAGAAGGAGGGAGGAGGGAGAAGGGAGGAGGATGGGGGTCAGTGGAGGTAGAAAAGAAGAGATGAATGCAACCCCTGTTCCTCCTCCGCTGTCTCAAACAAGGCCTGGGTAAACAGGAAGTGCAGCTGCGCTCGCCGTCTCTGTGACTCTCTGTCTTTCACCTCCCGCACCTCCCTTCTTGGGCCAGCCCAAAAATATTCCTATCAGAACACAATTACATCTGCCTTATCGCGTGTAATTCGATAACGATGCACAAAAGGAGAGAAAAAAGGGGGGGAAATACAAATAATTAACAAACATCTCGGAAAATATTTCGCTGCCTTCCCGTCACATGGTGAGGAGTCATGATAGTTGGCAATCTGGACACGCAGTTCCCCACAGTCGGGCCTAATCCCCCTATTTCTTTAAGAGACAGAGGGAGTAGAGAAAAGGAGAAAGGAGGCATTGTGACTGGAGACAGTGCAGTAAAAAGAGGAGCGTACAGTACCAAATTGAGGTCGCTGCAAGACAATGGCTGCCCTTCACTGGCTCATTCACACACGGTCTCCACACAGCTCTATCAAACGCCTCTTTCTTTTCTTCTTCCCCTCCTCTGTTCTGTTCTTTCTCTTTCTTTCCCTCACGTCCGCCTTTCTTTTCCTCATCACAGAGGGACGGGGGATAATGAAACCCTGGCTCACCCAGCCTGATCTGGGGCCCGATGCAGAGGAGAGGAGCTCCCTCTCGCTCCGGTCGGCGGGTACCTTCCCATCGTGGCTCGACGCCTCCAACCGGCTCCACCCTCCACGCTTGTTTTGGATGGAAAGAGTTCAGGGTTGTTTTTTTTTAGAGGGCAATCTTGCAGATTTGAAGACTTCTCAGTGTCTGTCTTGTGATGCTCTCAGGAATGTATTAACTCTTAATAAAACAAAGTGAAGCATTGAACCCACTGCTTTGAAAAGCAGACCATCATTGTTCAAGAATTCAGGGTTTCATAAGATTTTTTTTTAAGTCAAGGGTAAAAATGACACTTTTACATAACAATAGGAGCTAAATGCTATTTTCTGGCAACTGTGGCTCGGGAAGAGTGAATCTACCAGGGTCATGATTAATCACAGGCCGTATAAGAACAGCTGGACAAACCCCTGTGTCGTTGATCATAGGTTTCTTTAAGAAGCTACTTTTGCACATACAGCGAGACGCCATGTTGCAAATAGGTGCAATGAATGAACAAGCCTGGGACCTGCAACCTCGCTGTTTCAGTTTGGTAGTCATACATGAACAAAAATACAGTCACAAAAGACATTTTTGCAGATTCACTGTGTTCAACCTGGAACAAGCGATTACTCTGATCAAATCTAAACATATTGAAGTCATTATTATTACTATTACGACATAAGTTGTCTCTAGGATCTTTCCAGAGACCCAGAACTTGACCCCGGAGCAATTATTACATAAACATAACATAAACAATGGCAGGTAAAAACTCTCCTAGTGGGAGAAAAACCTTAAGCAAAACAGTGACATGGAAAAACTCTCTTGTATTCTTAGGGGTTGGACGCACCAACCCAATAATTCGCCATGTAGAATCGGCCACTATCCGTCAGCCTCTATGAACAATCTGATTGGTGGAGAGCTAGCCCTTGACTAGAGAATCAGAGTTAACCGGAAATGACAATGGTAAACATACTAGATAAACAGCGATAGCACTGACGCTACACTACACTCTATCAAGGCCTCGGTTTGGATTTGGATTGTGTTTAATTGTGTTATATTTTCATTATTAGCCATCGCTCTGTTCAGAACTCCAGACTAGAGCGATCCATCATTTCTTCTTTCCTTTTCTTTCTGGGTGACATCATAGATTAGCGCTGCGTGCAGTTATGGGGACGTAGTATTTTTTTGACCGACTCGGGCAGACGGGAGTCGACTTTCAGTCTGACTCCTTTCCTGCCGACGGTCGGCCGTCGGGCTGGTGTGTCCCGGCCTTTATATTAAATGTGATCGAGAGCAATAAAATCTTTTGTTATCACTGGAAATCTGAAGATCATCAAAATCATCATCATAACTGAAGTCTTTAGGTTTTCAAAATCTTTTTTCTAGTGAAAAATGTAAAATTTGATTTTAGTTTGAGGAAATAACGTGGAATTAACTTTTTTTGTCAAGTTATAAAGTTTGGTGATTTAAATGTCTGACACTCATAAAGTCAAGTAATTCATGTGTTCTGCATAGCACATGTTGGCAAAATCAGTAAGTACCAGCCGGACAGTAGGGCTTGGCGATACAGCGATATAAAAAATATATCGATATATATTTTTAAATGCGACATGACATGACTCCTTGTGCCCCTCTCTTTCATGCGCGGGGGGGCAGGAAAAAACGTTGAAGCAGCAACGTCTGCGGAGTGCGTGGAGGAATTGGGGGGTGAAAGGAACAGCAGTGGCTCAGTCATTTAGAGATGAGCAACAAAATCAAGTTATTTTTAGGAAGTCATAAACAAGTTACAAGTTACTGTGTCCTATCACACTGCTAAAGATCAGTTGCAACTGTGGAACAAGTCGGATTCAAAAAGCTACTGAAAACTACGGACACGAGATGTGAGCTTCCCAGTCGAGAAGCACTGGCAAAGATGTTTACTGAAGTCAGGCAGAGCCTTGCTGACCGGCTCGCTAACGTGACCCATTTCTCGTTGACCAGCGATACGTGGTCTAGCGGGACATGTGACACTTCATTTCACTGAAGACTGGGAGATGAAAGCAGCGTGTTTCCAAACACTTATTTCCCCAATGATCCCGCCAGCTAACATATAGCCGAGGCCCTGCTGGATGCAACTGCAAACTGGAAACTCCAAGAAAAGCATCTGGTTGCTATAACAACCGAAAACGGGCACAGCATGGTCAAAGCGGTTGAGCTACACGAGTGAGTGACGATGTTTCGGTCACAAATTACTCTGGAGTAACATTACGATATTTTCTTCAAACAAAAGCATATCAAAAAAGTTTTTTTCCTTTACATCTTTAGTTGAAAATTTGTTTTTTATGCTGCTGTAATGGCCAACTGTTAAATATAATGTTATTTAAAATAGTGTTAAATAAAGATGAATACATTAATAAAATACAAAACTAAAAGTAAAATCACTCACAATACAAAAGATTTCAGAGCCATATTATTGGGTTGTTTGATAAGAATTAGTGATGTATTGATGTGTTTACCACCTTAATGTTGAGGTACTTTAAAATGCTGCTTAGCCTGTTGATGTCATCAAGGTAACATATATTTAGCTATTATGATGGACTAGTTTTCTTCTCTAGACTAAAAGAACAAACTGCAAAGTAACTACAAACCAATGTTGACATTAAGGCCAAAACATGGAGTTTTAAGTGGAGTAGAAAAATTAAGTAGCATAAAAAATAAAAAATAAAACTAAGAACAAGAAGAAAAAAAATGTGAATAAAAGGTACCTACAGTATAATATAATATAATATAATATTTGATGTTTATGACTGACTGGTGTTGGTTAAGAAAAATAAGCTATGAAATGTGAAAACTACAAAGTTTTATTCTAGAAAGTACTTGGTAGTATGAGTGTGTTAAAGTGAAACCAGTCAAATATTTCACATAAGCCCATTTCATTAGTGTTTTTTAGGATTCTGACAGGATGTGGCATGAATACAAGCGCGTCTCTCGGGCCATTTCCCTGTGCAGGAGAATTGTAACCTGTTTTTGTTACAGCTGGAAGAAAGGGAGACATCTGGAGACATCTCCCCCCCTTGGACTACAAAACCATTCAGCAACAGTTCTGGTTTTAAAAAGTCACCAATCACCAATCTTTAGTCATGACGGATTTCCTCTTCATAAAGTGAGCACTAGGCTGGGGGTATTTGAAAGTGCTAAGGTGGGTTTACTTTATTCGAAGAACAAAAAAAAAAAATGAAAAAACGGTACATTACATTTGTAGATCTCTCACATATCAACAAAAAATATGATTATGTTTTTTATGATTAAATATGATTAAGAGCTTTCAGGGATTTTGAACTTTTAAATTAACACACATCCATTCAGTCCAAATCCTTCACCGGTTATGTGCAGGAATCAGAGCGGGGCATCAATAATACATCCTGTTACATGGATTTACAGCATTGCCTTAGTTTGATGCAGTTCATTTCAATTCCTCTCTTTAATCTCGGATCGCTCCACCTTTTCCCATTTTAACCAACTTTTAGGTCCAATCAGACGCTCACATTCTCCCCTGAATAAAGGCGGCTGCATCATGCAGGTGAATGGGGCTGGACCTGCTAAGTGCTCCAGTACTCGATACGACTAGACAGACCACACAAAAGCAGTCAATTTACCATGACCCAGAAAACAACACTGGAACATAGTGACCATATTTCACATCAGTTCAGATACTCACTTAGTTATCCTCATCTCGGGTTCTTCACGTCCCTCAAAGTTCTGACTGGTAATTTGATTGGAGCAACACGCACATTAAAGTCAAGTCCAGAAGCCGCCGAGGCAGTGAACTCGTTTTGAGGACAACTTTGTGAGCCATTTATTAATAAGATGGTTAGCGACTAATCATATTTTTGCAACAATCGACTCGGAAGGGAAAAAGCACCCAAAGAACAAAAATTGGGTCCTGATCACTTATATTCAGCAAGCTATTATGGAGGAAAATATTGTTCTAAATAAAGCGTGGTCTGTCTTCAGGAAGGATAGACAAACGTCTCATTCACTGAGTCACACATCCTATGGACTGTGAAGAAGAAAAGACCATGAACAGTGAAATGTTCCCCTTTTATGAAAGGATTCATGGAATTCACGCTTTCACACGCAGGGAAACAAGAGGGCAAAGGCACCTTCGGGCAACTTGGGTCACAAAGGCTGATGATCCGTGAGCCTAATTTGGCTTGGCAAACCTAATCGTTCAGCCCTGATCAAATACAGGATCTATTGGCGGCCTTTAAACAGTTTATTGCGGGACAAGGGAGAAAACAGGGATCCGTATTGTTATCCAGACCTCAGAAATGTTGTCGTCGCCTGATCTCTTTTAAGCAGGACATCAATTGCCCACAGGGTCGGAGCGCGTGATGCAGTTAAGGTGACCATTATTTCAGCGATGGAAAAGATGCAGCTGACGTTTTGATGGATGAGTGTTCTTCAGTAAAAAGCTATACATAACTCGATTTTAATTAAGAGCACACCTTACCATGCAGAATCACAAATAGCAGGATGTGTTGCACAGGTAGACCCTCAGGTGCTCTTTAACTCTCAGTGAGGAGGAACCAAGGAAATGTCTCAAATAGAACGGCATTCAGATCAGAGTAATGCGTTTAAACAGGGCGTAAACCTGGACTACATCACAGGATTGGTGTCCAAGGTCTTATTTTACCGGGTTACTCCTCAATAGTGAGTTTTTATTCACAATGAAGTCTTAATACTTTTGACCATGATGGAGCGAAATTTCATCGTAGGACTTCACTTTTGCAGCCTTTTTGAGCAAATTATCTGGCATAAGTCATCTTTTGATAGTTCTTAAGTTTCCTCTTGTAAAGTTCATCTGTAATAGGTGGAGATTTATGGTGAAGGAAACAGACAAAGTTACTCTTTCATAAGCAAGCATGGCGAGCTGTGGCAGGAATCATGGTGAAGAGACAAACCCTGTTACTCTGCTCTGTTTCTTCTCACATCATTGCTATATGGTATATATGGGATAATTGGGACTCCGCCAGTTTTACTATATTGACTGCTGTTACAGTATCAAGATTCCCAAACTTTTAGGGAATTCTGTAACTACACTTAGTAATGAATGATCAGCTTTTTTTAAACCGATTTGTTGTGCTAAAAAAGCTCTTGAAAGCTCTTTCATTGTTTTTTCTTAACGGCAACTTAGGAGAAAATGTCAGCTTCACGGCGGGCGGTGATGTAGTGTGAGGGCTGCTGTTAAATAATAAATTGATTTATTTTTGATAGTGTCCCCTCAAAGAAAAAAAAAAGACATCTGTAAGAAACGGGTTAAATATGAAACAACAATGGAATATGGATGCGGTCGCTAAGGCGACGCCCAGCAGACCACGCCTACCGCGCATCCATACAGTGAACCACTTTCCTGCTCTAATTACCTGCCACTCCAGGTGGGTCATGTTTGTGTTTTGGTAGAACAGGAGCAGGGTGGCAGGAGACTGCACCTCCACTTGACCCCGCGTGTAACCCATCCCTGTGCTTTGCATAAAAAAAACAACAACAACTCCTACTCGAGACCCTGACTCCGGGTCCTCATCTCCCATTTCTGTTTCCAAGTAATTATCTTGGAGTCTATGGAAGGGGTGGCCACCATTGTGTTCCGGCTTAGCACTCGGGGGGATGTGGAAGTGATGTGCACTCAGTAACCTTTCTGATTGGGGTTAACCGCCATCATATTTGCATGAGCAGACAAGGCTTTCATTAGCTTAGGTAGCAAGACCTCAGGTGCACAACGCACTTACCTGCTCACACGACAACATGACTGTGATTAAAATGAAACATTTTATCTATTAGACACAAAATCCTCTGTTTTTTTCTCCGGTAATGCCACAAGTGAAAAGAATGGATGTATTTTGTTTTTTTTAAAAGGAGACATTTCGTTTTTCAACCTTTTACACAATTTCCTGGGGCAGTTTTGTGTTCAGATAACTCTAGGAGTGCAGTACAAATGCCCTCTTCTTGGCCATCTCACCACACTAAAAGCTGATTATGTTGTAAAACATCAAATAAAGGCGTTTATTTACTTAGATCGCTCAAATCAACAGCCGTTTATTTGGGACGTGCCTTTATTAATTGTGTGTCTCCATTAAACCCAAATCTTATTGTGCCAAAGGAGGGGAAAAGAGGTGAGTGAAGAGCTAGAGGCTCCTTTTTTTTTCGCCTTTCTCTCTAACACAGAAGCCGCTCAACTTCATAACACGTCATCAGTGAGGTCCCTCTAAAATTAAATAGTCTCACACTTTCCAATTCGTTTAAGGTTATATGTTTGTGGTAGGGAGGCTTTATTTGCATACGGTAGAATATATTTTAAACCACCAGAAAAACAATGTTTGACCCGGACTTTAGGATGGGCGTTTAATATAAAAAATATTTTGCTACACCTGGCAGATAATTGGGCCATTATTTTAGGTTTTACTGTATTGCAGGAAAACTAAACATGTTAGTTATTTTTATTGAATCTCCAGCAATTTCTGAAATGATCAATTATCCTATTAAAAGGCAGAAGAGTCAGAAAACAGACCAATGCATTATGGCCTCTTCTTCCTTCTTAGTTCTTCCTTAAAGTGATGAATGATCAAGTTAAACTACTTGAAATCCAACCTTAAACAACTAACAGTTTGTAAGTTGTAAAAAAAAAACAACTAAAGCACCTTAAGCTGATCCTACAGATCAGGTGGGTAACAGTTCCGACCAAGAATGCTTCTTCTTGTCCAAATATATTAAACAATGACAGATTTAGGATCCTTCAAAGCTCAGGTTGGCCATGTGTTGATGTTGTCTCAAGTCTTTGATTCCAGTCTGTTAACTGAAATGTTTACGGTAGCTCTGCATCCTAAACTACCGTCGTCGTGTTCACATGGCTGCACACCTGCCTCTGTGTTTGCCGAGTTTGGCTGAATTATCTTCTACTGTTTACCTCACAGCTGTGGAGGAAGATGATTGTATCTGTGATCATTTTCCATCTGCAAGAAGCTTATTAATGTTCAATAGCATCTTGTATGGTAACGACAGCATTCTGTTTAAATCACTGCAGCTTGACTGAACATGCAGCAGAAATCCTGAGAAATAGGACAACTGGTTATTCTGATGAAAAGCTCGTGTTCTGCTCAGCGTCTCCTGACCCCTGCACATCCATCCTTCCTTACAGCGCAGAATCAGACTGGACGTTTCTGGAGGAGGTTTTGGCAGCGACGGACTCAAACATGCTTTAAATCGTATCCCAACACCATTCAGCAGATTTCCAGCGAGCATCCACGGGACGAGCCGTGTTTTATCCTCTCCATTTGAACCAGAGTGGGCCGCTGCAGGGTTTGTTCTGGCACTGACAAGTGTGGGATTTCTGGCAACGCTCGCGCCGTCTCCTGGACGGTTGATTCAGCATTCGGAAAAATTAAAGTCATGCAAACATTTGCACAAAGAGAAAAGGCATCACAGGCGACAAAAAACACAACAAACAAAACAAAAAAAGGGTGACATATCCAACTGTAGATCCAGTATAGAAGAGGATCAGAGTGGACAAATCACTAGGTGACGCTAACACGCACACGCACACACACACACACACACACACACACACACACACACACACACACACACACACACACACACACACACACACACACACACACACTCCGTCCCTCTGCTGTCATCTATAATTCAACATGTGGTCGGGTGGGCAGATGCCCCATCCCTAGGGGGTCCCCGCATGCCTTTGCTACGATGAAACATTTAAGAGCACAGGACAAAATGGACCATGCTCAGTGAATAAACAGGATTTTTTTTTTTTGAAGGAAAAGCACAAACACATGCTCGTGCGAGCGTCCACACTGTGACCGTCACATGATGTCTTTAAGATATACAGTGTATTTCTAATCGTCCACAGATTCAGGGTTTTAACTTACATCTGGATGACTGCACTTGTGTATTTCGGACTCTTGACACGTGCGACATCATTTGATTTGACGCCCTCCAAAATTCAGTCCCCTCGTGTTTTTGCAGACACGCATGTGCAGAGGAGGACAAACAGCAGCGCTGGTTCTCTTTTTAAGGCGGGGGCACTCGGCGAAAACGAATGACAGCACTCGCCTACAGTCGTGGGTCATCGGATGAGTCACGGAGCAGCAATAGGAGCACTTTTACGGCAGTTTTAGTTCATATCTGTAGATAAACGGCAGTTTGAGATCAATGATCAGCGCTTGATGGGAGAGAGAAGACCAAGCTGTGAGTCTGGGTTTTTATTTCACACGTGTGTGCCATTGCTTGATGAAGCAAAGTGGGAGAAGCTCTGCAAGCGCATGCAGATGCAGGTGCTTTTAGCGTGTCAGAGAGGAACAGAGCCTTCTTCAGGAGGCCTGGACTGAGGCCAGGCTGCTGTAGGCTGTGAATATTAATGTGTTGTAACCTTGATGCAGGAGGAGCAGCTGGAGGAGGAGAGGAGTCTCCTCTGATGACATCAGACAAGAAGACAGGAACTCCGGCTTGACGGCACACTGAGGTGTGACTCCTCACCTCTATATAATCTACGTCCTTCACCGCTCTCCTCTAATCAGCGCTCTGCCTCCTAAATCTGCTTCGCAACCTCCATCCTCCCCTCGATTCTACCCATCTGTGTCCTCTCGTCATGTACAAGTCTCTGCTCCTCTGCTTCAGCTTTTATTCTCTCCCTCCACTTCAAATCTTTCATTTCGTCATCAACTCCTCCTCCAAACGGCGCATGTCTTCCACCTCCTTTCCTTCAACTTGTATCGTTCTCTGCAGTGGTGCTCTGTTTCTCCTCTTCATTACCAACCGTATCCCTCTCTCTCCTCACTGCTTCTTCTTTGTGATTCAGGTGTTTTCTTCATTTGTTTTTATTTAGCTAAATGTACAAGACTGAGGAATAGGCGAGTGCAGCGTTTGCTGTGAAGCACGGAGGCGGGTTTATCATGCTGTGGGCTTTTGTGGTAACGATAGCGGCGCTGGAAACATTTCACCTGTAGACGGCTCAGCCTGAAACTACCGTCCCAGATCCATTTCTCTACCAGGTCACCTTTCACTTGCATAACTGTCCACATACTCAGAAATATTCTCCTCCTCCATCTCCACTTTCATCCTCACCTCCCATCAAGACTCGTCTTTCCTGCCCTTTTCGTATTCCATCCCAGGATCCTCCTCCTCTGTCCTTGTCTCCTCGTATTATGTTCTCAGCCCTCTTCTCTTTTGTCTTTTTTTTCCACACCCCGTCCTCTTGTCCTCAGCTCCTTTTCATCATATGTTCTTCAGCCCTTTCACTCTCATCCCTCCCATATCCTTCCCCTCGTGCCCTGCTCTTACCTTCCCTTGCTCTTATCTGAGCTTATCCTTGTCCTGTCATTTCTCATCGTTTCCCTGTCTCAACCCCCCCACACACCCCCCACCCTGCTTTCTTTGTCTTTTGTGAAAAACTTTGCTCTAATCCAACTTTGTCTGCTCGCACCTCCGATCTTCCAGCCCTCCCTACGCCACCTCACGTCCTACCCTCTGTCCTTGCCCGTCCTCTTGTTCTGTTTCCCCCATTCTTTGTGATTTGGGCAGCCCTCTCCAAACTCTATCTTTTTATCTCGCTGTTGTTCCATTCTCTCCCTCTCCCTCTCCCTCTCTCTCATTGAACCCCCTCTACCCCCTCTCAGCTCACTGCCAGGCGACCAGAGCCCAAACTGTTCAGCTGCAACTGTTCCAAGCCCAATAATTACAGCTTGTCAGAAAGAATTAATTTTCTCATTTCTCATAAAGACGTGTAAAAAATTACCATGTTATTATAACGCCGCCACTCTCTTGAGGCTCCGACGAAAAACCAAATTTAATTTCGGAAATTCTTCCCTCGCACATTAAATTAAACACATAAATAAGAGTTTAGAAATTAGGGGGAGACTGTCGGGTGGGGCGGCATATGTTCGTTAGGCCAGCCCCAGTTCTGGATAATGCTCGTCGTAATGTTTTGATGGCCCCGTCTATCGGTAAGTACCAATACATTTTACATGATCACCATCGAGGCGGGCAAGCGAGCTGCCAATTAGCTCCCATACAGCTCTGGAGAGCGCTGGGAGAGAGAGGACGGGGGATCTGTTTGGCAAAAGAAACACACAGCGAGATATGGAACACAGCTAATTAACAACCACGTATCGAGAAAAGCATATTTACAGAAGGGAGATCCTCTAAGGGACATGCGGCTTTTCACGGAGGATAAAACGGCCATGTTTAAAAAAAACACACACCATGTTTCAATAGTAAAGTTTTATACTGTATTACAGGACATGGTAACAGGTTTTAAAATGAGACAATTACCACTGAAGAGCAACCGCAACACGTGGTATTACACCATGTCATTATTAATTTAACAATAACTAACCTTAAAGGGGCGCGAGCTGTGTCACAAACGATGTACTTTTACTGTTTCTGCAGGAATTCAGAGTGGAAGTAGCAGCCAGGTGCCGCTCATCAAATCCTCCCGATTAGCTGATAATCAGCAAACGTGAGCACCTCAATAAAAGGAGACAATTTGGCAGTTTACAAGTCTGGAGCGCTCAGATGTGTATTAACATATCGCCAAAGAAGGCAAGACATCAGCTATGATGTCTGAGAAGTGCTTGTTGCTGTGCGCGGATCGGGGACGGTTATCAGAGCATTTCCAAAGCCGCTAAACAGCGAGAAAGATTTTCCACAAGTGGAAAACAGTTATGACATTTGCCGGTCGTGCAGTTGGAACTGACCACTTTTAGAAAAAGACAAGTCAAGAAAAATGAATTAGCAGCATGGTTTAGTTTTTTTGTTGGGCAATTTCTTTTGGACATAGAGATGCAAATTAGCAATGTTTGGCTCTTAGTGAACAACATAGAGTATTTCAGCACAAATATCTGATACCAATTGTCAAGCATGGTGGTGGCGGGGTGATGATCTGGGCAAGCTGCAGTCAGCGAGCTGACTCAGCGGTCCTGCAGTCAAATCTAAGGCCATTTCTTCAGAAGCTGAAGGTTGGCTGAGGTGAAATCTTTCTCTAATGATCCAAAGCCCACCGGCTGTGTACGATCAAATACCAGCAAATATTGTCGAAACGACTCGAGAGGTTGATAAAATCACGCAGAAAACAATTACATCATGTCACTGTTGCTTAAGGTGCTACAAGCTGTTAATCTGAGGTGTGTACTTGGTGTTTCACACCCTGTTGGTGCATCTTTTCTATAGTTTTTGTTACCAAAAATAATGACTTTGTATCATGTGCTGTTGTTTTTATTTTATCTCAGGTCTCACTCATTTTATGGCCTGATAAGAAGATGATTTTTTCTTTTTTCCTTAAGAACAATTAACAGAGGGTGTAGATTTCCTTTCACATGAAAGAAGTAAACAAATGTTTCCTTTGTGTCAGAAAGATTTATAAGATAAAGCTGAGCAAGCCTTTTGACTCGGGCGCTGCGGATCATGGGAACCATCATGCCAATGAAATGCACGGCGTAGGATGATTTTGTCTTTAACCTTTATCTCACAGCTCCATTAATTCTATTTATACTTCCGTTTCGCCTGTGTTAAATGTATAGCGGAGCTATTCCCGGTCACATACCAATAGAGGTTAACAAGAAAGCAGCTGTTTATGCAATTTCAAGCTATAATCACATAATTCTCAGATGCATGATTACTATCTTCTGAAGCGCTTTCATCTCTGCTCTTTTGTAGGAGACAGCTTCAAAGAGCAATTGTTTTGGCATTTTTTCATGATATATGTTATAATTTCAAATGCTGACGATATGTTGCTCTCCTGTATTATTTGTTAAGATCATCGGTCCCATTTGTAAATTGATAGCAAGTGTTTTTTTCTCCTTTTTTTTTTTATCTTTCTGATGGCACATTAACGCGACCCGTCCTGGACAGTTGTGTCATACCAGTCGCAGCATTTGGTGAAAACGTGTTTATCATCTCAGCACATATCTCGTACTACTAAAAATATAATTATAAATGGGATAACGAGCATGATGAGGAATGTGATTCTGCTCTAAAACACAATTCAGTTAAATCCAACAATACTTTATTCATCCTCGAAGGGAAATTAGATGTTGCAGCAAGTTCCATTATCCGTGTCACATGTTTCTTTTCTCTAATCGGTTGCATTTCTATCTAATGGGGTCCAGGGGAAGTTTCCTCTGTGTCCATTAGTCCATCCCTTGCAAATCAAAGCACAGTCTGGAGGAATCACACTAGTTCTTCCTGTCAAAGAGGGGAAGGACCCGGACGACTGTCCAGCCTAATTTACGGTGCTTCTGCTGGTAGTTTTGAGTTTGACACATTTAAATGTTACAATGATCATTGAAGGAAATGTATGCAAAATGTGTTTACATGTGGAAAAGTTTAATTGGTTGTTATTTTTAAATATGAGAGCAGCTATTTGAGATTTTAAGTGCTCAGAATAAGACCCCACATCTAAAATCAGTGGGAAGGAAGACACTAACAGATAAATTAGACAAGTGAGAGCTCTTCGGATGACGCAGCGGGGAATCAGGAATGCTGTATTAAGTGTTGACAGACAGTAAAGGAGAAGGGATTAAAGTGCTCGTTAACAATACGGAGGCTAATTCTGGATATACTCCTCAAAAGGAGCATCTATACACCCTGGATTTTAGCTATGCTGTCTAAGTTCATCCGTCAGTTACAGATGCTGCATATGATGACATCAGCTCAATAGTTGCTTGGTAACGCCCGATGCATTCAAACATTTCAGGTACGCTGCTTTCTCTTCCACACTTTCAAATGTGCAATAGTTTGTCAATATGTGAGAACTAGTCGCGGTCCACTGGTACCTTCCCCTGAGTGGCCGGCCTGGTAAGGTGTTGTCCTCCCTCTAGCAGCCTTCAAACAGGGATGAGGAGCTACTTCAGCCTGCTCTGCTGAGCTTCACCCCCGAGTGGCTCCGGGTCAACACAGAACCAGTCACAGTGGTTTCTCGTTGCAGTTTACAGCCCAACAAGCCATATTATCTTAACAATATGAATGATTATGCTCTGCTAGATCATTATTCACAAGTTAAGCAAAGTAGCTAAGTGACAGCTACCCACTAATAAAACTGCACCCCTAATTATGCAAACATTTGTAGCCTAATATAATTTTACCTGTCGCGGTAAATCCCCTCCCCCCCGTACAGTTTTAATAAATGTAAAATCCAGCTGTAAAAACCAAAGGCGGCTTTGTACGAGGCTGTTAAAATATTTATATCTGCTATAAAATTGAACAATCAAGGAAACTGATGATATGGAAATGATGTGATGGAGGAGCCTCTTCGGAGCATCATTCTTACATAAAACCAGTTAACTCAAAGAGTGACTTGAGACATGAACATGTGGGGAAGAGGACGCTGAATGCCAACCCAGCTCCATCAAACGGGGAACTCCCACAAACCCACACAAACAGGGATGAACAAGGTGTCCCCTCCAACTCGCTGGTACAATGAAGACGGGGACTTTCCCTGCCTGCAGCGTAGGACGCGCACACTCATGCACATGCAAATATTTCCAGGGCAGAGCAATGGCTGATCCGACAAGGCTGCAACAAACACACATACGCACACACACAGTCACCAGCAGACACATACAGGCCACGGACAGTGTGACCACTGCCAGCTAAATCTCCTTAGCAGAGCAGCAATGGAGCTGCAATCTGTGATCATGACACTGCCTTGACACAGACTGTCTGGACTTCCTCACACACACACACTCAGATAAAGAACAAGCAGACACTATCACGCTATCTCATGGTCGTTTGTTTTGTATCTGCTTCTGCTGTCGCTGTCGCCCCCTGACCCCAGGCCTTGTGCTCCACATACCACCGTTCACTGCCTTTTGTCATCACGGCCGAGCTGTGATTTGTTACTGCCGGGCGGCGACGTTCAAGCGCTTTGGACAGTCAAACACATTTCTGAAGTTTTTAGATGGGCGGTCAAAGTTTCTTTGATAAAAACGTACGACAACGCGGGACAAGAAGGCCTGGCTAAATGAAAAACCTGGTAGTGAGACCAGAGAGATATAAATCGGATAACTAACTCTCCGTTTCTGCAGACCCACACTGACATCACACAACCAGGTTAAATGACAAATGACAAAATATTCTCAATTTGGATATTTTCTCAGCCCCTTGGAGACAAAGTAGTAATCATCAGACGTGCTTCCATAATATTTGTGGTTATCTGGCGTTAGATGATGCTATATTCATGTGCTGCATGACTGGCTGTGAATGCAGGGTTATGGATGTTACTTAAAGTTTGCTTTTATACATTCAGTTCAACAATAGATTACAGAAAAGTCGGTACATGGACGATGTAGGTCTCAGGATGTGAAAGAGGAAGAATGATATTTCAGATCATTGAAATGTCTTTAGGTAAATATAGGGAGGGATTTGTAGCTTCTCCTTCAACGCCTGCATATTGTTATAAACAAATTTCAGGAATTTCTAAGACTTTCAGTGCATAAACAGGAAGTGTAAAACTAAACTTTTCTCAGCTGTTACCACCTCCGTCACTAATATGGATTTACGTTCACAAAGTAACATCCACTGACAAGTTTCCTCTGCAAAGGTCCAAAGGTCCAAAGGTCATTTAGGCTTCTGTGGGGTACACTGACTCTCAGAGCAACATATCCTGCCTCAAGAGGACACACATTACCGAGGCACGGCTGATGTAGTAGGGGGTACTGGGCCGGCCTGCCCGCGGTCCTGATCCGCCCCCGACGCAGCATGTGCGGAGGATCTTTAAATGAAACATGCAGCTTTGACGTCCCTGTTCTGTTGCCCACTTTAAAAAGGAAAAACAGGACAAAATAACACCTGAAATGTTTTGTCGCTCGGCCTCCTCAATGCCAGAGCACCTTTGAAGTGGAAACAATGCTGTCAAAGCTTCACTGGATCACTGTTTTTCGCAGAATGTGTTGAAATCCGGAAATGAAGAAAATAGAAATGACAAAGAAATGAAGTCAAACAGAAGAAACGTGAAGGGCACTGGGTTTACTGTCTGAAAAGAAAAGAAAGTTTCAGGAATCTTTTTAGTTTATTCTTTCTTCAATTCATTCCTTTATTGAGTCACTCCGTCTTTCATCTATTTCTTTTTCTCTTTTTGCAACAACTTTTTTCCTGACTTTGGGTTAGACGACTTATTGTTTTCAAACACTTTAATATATGGCATGCTCACCTTGGGTTTCCCTAAGTGCTTGATGTTGTGATGAAGTTGATGTAAAGAACCTGCTAACATGAAGATATCTGAAGGTCCATATATACTCTCAGACGGAGCGTTCTTACCGCATCCTGCGTTGATTTTGTCCGTCTTCTGTTACAGAGCCTCAATGCCTCGTATTACGGATTAAATGGAGCGATACCACCGGAGGTCAAGGGGGCAGTATTGAGCACAGTGACTCCGTCATTAACCAAATATGAGAAGATGAAACAAAAGACGAAGCCACTCAGCCTCACTAGCAAGCTGTGCGGCGGTTCATAGAGAAGCAGAATGTCACATCCACAAATAGTGGGACTTTTCATCATCAGTTTGGCTAAAATTAAATTAAAGAATTCAACATTTATGCAGTGACTTTGGTGAAGTGGTTTCATACAGCAGAGCCGTTCACACCGCTGTTTTCATTTCCTCCGACATAACGCCAATAAAACATTGAAAATGAATGAGTTCACTGTCCTCCAACAGCCTCCGCAGTCAACTCTCTCTCTTTATATATCATATGTTTATCGAAAAGGGTTTTTGCTTAAATTAACAGCAAATTTGCTGTCTGTTAATAAGTGATCGACTCATGACTGTCCCCTGGTGGATGTGCTGCTAAACAGCCATACGAAAGCTAATGACGTGCAGAAGTATGAAGGACAGTGAGGGAAACAACGTTTAGAAAGGATAGATGTAAAACGTACGGAAGTGGAGGATAAATGGACCTTAAAAATATTTTTATAGGTAAGAACTTTTATCGTTCTCACTCAACAGCTAAAAGACAGTTTTCTCTCGAAAGAGAAGGAGGTATAGCAGACTGGAGACACTCCAGCGACCGGCTCAGATGGAATGATTCTTGATTAACGTTGAATGTTTTTGAGTACGCTCACATAAACAGGAAAGCTGCAGCCTTACCAGTTACTCGGGAACTACTTGAAGAGAAAAATCACCAGAGCTGCCGTTTCCACTGATGCTCTTCACTCCTGGACCTGAGGGAGGACAAAAACAAGAAGAAATGCATCTAAATGCAACTAAAAACTACATGTGCACTTTTGTCCAATTAGAAATATCAGAGCTGAAGTAGAGTCCGAGTCGGAGTCCAAAGGATTAAATCAAAGTCCACCTTAAAAATGAAAAAATACCACAAAGTTTTTAACACAACGGAAAAGATTTTTCAACGCTTAACTTTGGTGAACTATTTGCAGAAGTATTTGCAAATGTTCTGTTATTTACAGGCCAACATTTTTTAATTCTTCTTCTTTATTTCTTGAACAAAAAGTGGCGGGAGATAATCGACAAGGTGAAGGCAGTAAATAAAGAGGGACAAAGGATTCAAAGAAGTTGGGGTGCCAAAGTCATATTTGCTGGGTGAAGGCTGCCTTTCGTCCTTCCCTCCGTCCTACTCCCTTTCCTCTCCCTGACCCTCCCCCCCTCGCTCCCTACATTCCTCCCACCCTTTACCCCTTTTACACCAGAATTCTTCCATCTATAAATATCAACAAGAGACTCTATACAACTGCATACACACACAGTGTAAACACACACACACTCACACACACACCAGCCTAAACCAATGAGCACAGTGGCGTATTGTGCCAGCAGAGCCAATACACACTTCCACTGCCATTACTCCCCATGGAAACAGGCGAGTGTGCTCTCTCTCTGTCACACACACACACACACACACACACACACACACACACACACACACACACGCACACATGTGATGTTCACGTTGTACCCGCACAGAGGCTGCTTTAGACAATAAGCTATTTCAGGGCCAAATCGCTGACAAAAATCCATTTTTCCACCCCGCTAAAAAAGATCAGGAATGAGGGAGGGAGAAAGAGCAGGATAGAGAGAAAAGCTGAAATCAAATGAACAGTGGCGTACATCTCTCTTAAGCTGGATTTATCTCTTTATTTTGTCATCATTCTAATTTATTCCCCAACCTGCTTACAATTACTGCCTTTTCAAAAGTGGCATCCCTGGTTTGTTGTTCTGACAGATTGCGTGGTATCGGCAGATGAATGAGCGGGGGACTTGCATAAGGTGGAAAAATCATATAGTGTACTTTTGTAGATTATCCACTTGATACTGATTCATTTCTCTCCCTTTTCTTGTCACAGTTTTTGCAAAGGAGGCGATGTAGGACAAACATGCAAAAACACACACACACACGAATGCAGCAGTGTAGAGGAGTGTAGGGGATGGGAGTGGGCTCATCATCTTTAGTTGTGATTACAACACTTGGCAAGCCTTCCCCTGCCTGTTTGCCTTACAAATGGATTAGTAAACCCTGCTCCGTTCATGTGTGCAGCTTCTCCGAGATTTAGGCTGACTTACAAATAACACCAATCAGATTTGGGACGAGCCGCCGTGTAGTCTTTTTCCGGGGCAACGCTGAGGGATGCGATTTGGCGACAACACTTTTAGCAACGCTCGTCTGCACTTCGTGTCGAAAACATAAGGGCGGCATGTGCTCGCGTGCGTGCCCGCTTGATTGTCGGTGTGCTCTGGAGATTGGACATGTCTCCTAACAAGGAAGTTAAAACTTTTAGAGTCGGTCGGCGGCTGATCCGCGGGAGGCCTGCTCGCTCATCCTCTCGTTTACAAGCAGAGAGGTCTTTAGGACTGAGGTCTTTAAATAAGCGGGGATTCAGAGGATGCACAGAGCAGGACAGATTATTTTGATGTGAAATATGATGGCTTTTATCATCTAATATATGTTTCAGTAGACAATACAAATGAAATCCGTGTACAGGGCTGGACAGGTAACAGAAGGCTGTCATGACCCCCAGGAGGGACGGGTCAGGCAGGGACGGGTCAGGCAGGGACGGGTCAGTCAGGGACGGGTCAGGCAGGGACGGGTCACGCAGGGACTTTGCAGTGAATTTGATAACTTACAAGAATGAACGGCTCAACTGAAGTTTATAAACTTGACCAGTCACTCAGAGCTGAAGGAGCTTCTCAGAAGATAAAAAAAACATCCTCAAGTGCCAAGAAAAACATCCAGCGTGACATTCCTCGACTCATGCTTCACAACTTCCCAGATGGAAACCAAACCGGTACAGACTAGATGAATGTGAAAAAGAACAATCAAAGCCACTACTACTACTACTGTCATTTAGCAGACGCTTTTATCCAAAGCGACTTACATCTGAGAGAACAAACACACCATTTCGCCCGGGGAGCAATTAGGGTTAAGGCCTTGCTCAAGGGCCCAAGTTGGTTTATCTTGGTTGCCATTCTGGGCTCCTCCAGACCCAAGCCCCCCTCTGTAGCCACTAGACTACCACTCCAGCCCAAGCTAGGGGTGTGTGTGGTTCAAGTATCAGTGGGCGTGGGTGTCGAGTTCAGAGTCTGGCAACAACGGAGTTCATAGCATCATGTGTAGCAGCCACAGGTGAAGTAGGATGGAGACTTTCAGCTGGATATTCATCATATGGGTTGTGGAGATGTTCCTTCACAGTATCTGGAGTCTCTTTCTGACCAGACAGTCTGAAATCAGCAGTCCAGGCTACTGATCTCTCATCTCTCATGATGATGTTAATAAGAAACTATTTAAACTGCGTCCTCCTTGCAGTTTAAATTGTGCTCCGTTTTGTTCCGGCTCCCCTCCTCTGCCTCCCATCTAGATTTGGGATCTTATCCCAGCCATTATGTGGGTTTTGGTAAACCCCACCCTGATTAGAAATGTTTAGAATCTGCAGAATAATGAGAATAAATCTCTTAAAGCAGCACAGCATCTCAACCAGCATAAACAAAACATAAAAATGTTGAAAAAGATCTGTGACAGAACATGAGCAGATCGTTTTATTAGAATCACCTAGAGCTGGATGAACAAGAATAGAGACTCACTTTTAAACATTTTAAGAGACGCTTTATAGAAGAATTAATGTACAGATATTATTTAGATAACACCATGTAGGGAAACTTGTATGGAACAGCGATTGTACACCTATGTTCCTGTAATAACTGCATACAGTTTCTGTAAAGACTGGCGGTGCTTGGGGACTCGTCAGAGACGCGGAGAGGGTTGGGACAAAACATTTCAAAGCAGCCAGTGGAGAAATACTTTTGTACACTCAGCTAACCAATACTGCATTTAGGTGAGTTTGTATTGAAATCGCTGTCGTCAAGGTGGAAAAAGGTAAACGAGATGAAGAACGGCATTGAAGCGACGCAGCGATGAGCAAAATAAAAATAGTGGAGAGCGAGACAGGACACGGTGGTCGATTGGAGGCCTCCATAGCTCAAAAAGTCTAAAAGAAAACATGGAGAAGGTCGCCTCCAGATGAGAGCTGGATCGCCTGGGAAGGGCTGACGCGCACGGGCGTGCACGCACAGTTGGATTGGCAGCCGCAACAAAGAACAGATGGGCTCGCTCACAGAGGAAGTGTGACTTTGTTCTCCGGCAAAGACACCGTGATTGCACTTGACGTTGCAAATAGTTTACTTTACTACTGTTCAAAATGAGAATCAACTGATCCTCTGACGTGACTCCTGCTCGTGTGACACCAGGATCAGAGTGCACAGGTTTTATTTCCTATTCAAACACAACATTTCTTGTCCAGAATGATTTTCCTACCGTGCTGCCAAAAACAGTAGAACAATGAAAACTTCTGTATCTGTGATGTTTGCTTTTAGGATTTTGATTTAAGTTGGCTTCTGTAAGATTTTTATGAGACCCGATCTGGTTCAGGAGTGTTTTTTGAGGGACTTTAAACTTTAAACTACATCATATCATATTTAAGGAGGCGTATGAATGACCCACACACACAAAGTCTGTCTTACATGGTTGGCATTTCTGATTCTTAGGGTACCATCTGTAATAAATTTCAAATCATTAGTGAAACAATTAGTAATGATTACGTCACTCCCCCCTCCGCCCAACACACAGGTAGACATACGCACACACATTTTTGAAGGAGAAGAAGAGTTACCACTAATTTTTCCACTTCATTTCTGTGCCCAAACAATGAAACGATATCCAATGGTGTGGGAGACGGCCACTGCGCCTGTAGGGGGGGCTAGAGAGCTGGCACTTCTCACATTAATTAGATAGCCAGAATAATCTGCTGCTAATATATCAGTAACTTCAACAAGAAGGGTCACTACCATGGGATTAGGGCTGGGGATCGATTCAACTGTCAAGAATCGATTCGATTCCGATTCTTAAGATTCAGAATCGATTATCAGGATTTAATACGATCCGATTAGATTCGATCCGATATTGATTTGGGTTAGTGTTATTAAAACTGTTTTTTGAGCTGTTGCATGAATGATATGACTGTAGTTATGCAACATATTAATACTAGTATTATATTGAGATTAAACAGCAAGTATTGGCAGCTAATGATGCTGTAAGGACCAATCACCTCCCAGAATGCTGATAGAACTGCTTTCAGAAACATCGTGTGGGGCAGAATTACCAAACAGATCCAGGGCAGTATGAAATTGGTTTTATTTTTTACCACATTCCATTTTTATTTTTTCCTTTTTCTGTGTTTTTCGGTTTTTAATTTTTTGAGAATTTGGTTTTCAGCATTTTATGCAAATTTATCCCCAAGAAACTATATAAAGCAATGAAATATAGACAATTTATGCAATTATAACTGAAAACTTTAATGTTTCCATACTTTTAAACATATTTAAAGGCAAAAACATGGTACTAGTTATTCTTGTGTCCAACAAAAAATTCCTTTTTTGGGCATAAACAAAAAAATTCCAAAAGTTATTTATATGAAATAAATAACTAAGAAATAAATAACTCAAATATGCCTTTCAATATCCATTTAAAGGGCGAAATTGCAACAGCTCAACAGCGCATGTGTGAAAAAAAAAAATCGATCTTTAGACATACGAATCGATTTTTAGGAATTAATATGATAATCGATTTAGTATCGGAAAATTGATTTTTTCAACACAGGCCTACATGGGACCAACTGAAGAAAATGTGGAGACTTATTATTCACTGCTGAAGCAGAAAGAGTTAAAACTTCTGTCTTCAGGACAGAAGATGGGTGCATGATGAGCTCACTAATTGACTCTTCGTAAAGGGGTTGGGTTTAATTGCTGCAATTTCTGAACAGGAACAGTTTAAAAACCCACATTTAGTCCTAAAACGTAACATTTTGTGAGAACAGCCTCCTTAAGACTTCGGGTTTATGACTGTCCCTGACAGAAGTGTCAGTACCCACTAGAACGGGTTTTCTTCTGACGTATCTTATGCATATGAAATAAAACACAGATTTGAAAGCTTAAACCTCCAGATTAAACCATTTTGTTCATTAAGATCAAAGAGAAGCTGAGATGATGTGATGCACCATGAATGGACGTGAGGAACAAGCAGCCTCTGTTCCACGTCTGACAAGAAGATGTCCGTTTATGTTGCATCTGAGTTCTTTCATAAGAGCTGATCTTTATGAAACAAGCCTGACTTTGAGTTAAACTCATATCCATTAGAGACTAGTCAGTTTTTGACAGATTTATCGGTGAACAACTTTCTTCTTTTCCAGTACAACCTCTGAGTGGTGTCATCTCAACCATTCAGCGCGTCTCGAGGCGAGTTTAATGCATCGATGAAGCGTTGTAGCGTTGTATTACCCATGTGACTCAGCCAAAAGAAGCTGTTGTAAAACATATCAACATAGCGATGAGATACTAAAGATACTTTCTTCTTTTTATCATAATGTATCATTTTCATGTATCTGGGGGTTGATTCAGATTGGTTCATCATGGGCAACAGAGTTCTGAATGTTTAAAAGTTAGTACTTTCCTTTCAAGAAAGCCCTGTCATACATATGATGTCAGTTTGAGATGAGCACAAAGTGTTTTAAGTGCTTTATCACAGAGCAACTATGTAGTCACAAACTTATCTCTATCACTTAAAAAAAAACATAAAAGCAAGAGTGAAGACTTAAGAGCAAAAGAACAAGGTGTGTTTTGTATTATGTGGGAAAAGTGAGCGTACACATTTGTGCTTCTGCTGACCTGAGAGTACAGTTAGTGTGAATAAAGCTCTAAGCTGTGCTTCCATTAAGGCCCTTTCAACACAATACCCTTCTCTCCGAGAAACTCTGCCTGATGGAAATCTGCTTTTGTTGCCACAGTTCAATGTCTCAGCTATCTCCTGATGGCAGGAGAGAGAAAGGAGAGGCTGAATGGGTCTCTGTAGTTTTATGTTCCACACACACAACAATAAAATCAATGCTCGCAGTTCTCTATGTGCACAGCATCTCACACGGTCAAAGGCTTCTTGTGATCAAACACCACATCGTGTTCCTCTAACTTCTAATACTGATGCAAACATAGAGCTGCTTTTGTTGTTGAGTCGTACCGTTTAATCAAACTGGACGAGGTGAGTTCTGCAGAGCTGCACCGTGTTAATGTCAGAGGCGGGAATTAGGATGGATTTCTTCCTGTTTATGACGGCACAATAGTTTGAGGATCGACTTCGGTGTTTCCGTTGGAAGTCACGATAGTGAAATGGTATGGAGAGCAGTTTGTTTAGTGACTTCCCGATCTTCCCAGACGGAAATGTGTCCAGGTTGAAACTGAATGATCGTTGCCTTTTGAATACATTTATTACGGCTAGCATCTCTGACTTTAGCCACCGAAACTAGAGGACCTCTTGTGTCTTCCTGCCCAGAATAAAGGTCTCTCTCTTGTTGGCAGCATAAGTAAGGGGTCTTCCAGACAACTCTGTTATGTATTCTGCAGACTGCATGATATTTGCAGTCTTATAAAATCCTTACATCTCACACTGTACGACTTGGATCTTCTTAATCTCGGGTAAGACGTCGAGAACGGTGTACAGACTGTCCGATGACGCGCCCTTCTCTCGAAGGCTACGATAGGCTAGGCTAGGTTGCATCATAAGCATAAGCTGTGGTAAATAAACAAAAAGTAAAATGAACTGCTCTGTAGTCACTCTGATATGTGAAAATACTTTAAAAAAGAACTATGGAAGGACAATGCATTCTTGATTCAGGAGATGTCAGTTTTACAAAGTCAGAACGTGACAGTTATTAGGTGCGATCAGGGCAGCTGACAGTCCTGCCGGGGCCCCGGACAAAATAATCTAAGATGGGCCCCCCTGCGCACGGATCTCTCCTCTTCCTCTCCTTTCCCTCTGCTCTTCAGGTTTTTATACAAGCTAATGGACGTTAACATTAGAGATAGCCAGTTAGGTTAAGTTACAAGGTTGGTAAACGTTGGCTGCGCTGTTTCTTACCTTGCTCTACGCTGACTTTATTAATTCCAGCTTCACCGTCACCACCTTTTTAAAATATTTGTGTAGAGAATCTATGAGGGAGACCTCTATTTTCTTCTTCTCTTTTTCTCTTCTTTTCTGAGCACCGGACTTGTGCTGACCGGACATTTTGACCATTCTAATGGTTGAATTAAATGATAACATCAAATTTTGATCAGCAGCCAAACCATTTTTGTGTTGGGGGTTCTTGACCACAAGGACAATTAGGAAGAAAACAAATAACAAGCTTTTATGTAACTCAAATACTACATATTTTTTCCAAAAATAGGCATATTTTGAAACATTTTGAAAAATGATTCCATAATTAAATGAGAATTAAATTTTTTTTTTTTTTTTTTTTTCAGTTCTGGGCCCCCCCCTACCCTGGGCCCGGGACATCAGTTAATATCAATGTCATTTAAACATTTTTGATTGGTGAGTCAGTAGACCGGGTCGTGGGATTTCAGGCACGATCAGAAAATTAAATCAGGCAATCTTTGGTTGTAAGACCAGTGTGACTGTGGTTGTGGCATCACTCACATTATATGTGAAGCAGCCAATCTGAACCAGCTATAACGGACATTTCCACAATTCTCTCAAGACCAATGTTCCCTCTAAGCTGCGCGCGTGCGCAATCGCGCACTGACCGCATATTCTCAGCGCACAAGAAAGTCTATCCAGCGCAGTGCTTCAAGTGGGCCGGTACGCGCTGGTACCCCCACTTCTCAATATTAGCCTCTGGCATACCGGGACTTCTCATGAGCTCAGTTCTCTGCTCTCTCCTTGCGATTTGGCTACAGTGGCGTTGCAACGCGACTGCCCCTCGTGAGACGTTCACTCGCAAAGCCTGATTTATGGTTCCGCACTAAATCGACGCAGAGCCTACGCCGTAGGGTACGCGGCGACGCGCAACGTACATGCGCGTCGCCGCGTACCCTACGGCGTAGGCTCTGCGTTGGTGTAACGCGGGACCATAAATCAGTTTACGGAGGTCCCGCGAGTCGAGAGGAGGAGAAGTGTTCAAGGATTTGGGGAATACAAGGAGCTGTGGGGATCCCGGACACGAGAAAGTCTGAAGCCTCTGCTAAAAGCTATCCATACCATTGCTGTGTCTACCAGCAGTACTGGAGTTGAGGGGGGATGAGGGGAGATGGCACCCCCCCCTGAAATAAAAACGGTCCAAATCATCCCCCCTGAAATAAAAAGAGTCCAAATCATCCCCCCCTGAAATAAAAACGGTCCAAATCATCCCCCCCTGAAATATAAACGGCCCAAATCATCCCCCCCTGAAATAAAAACGGTCCAAATCCTCCCCCTGAAATAAAAACGGTCCAAATCATCCCCCCCCTGAAATAAAAACGGTCCAAATCATCCCCCCCCTGAAATAAAAACGGTCCAAATCATCCCCCCCTGAAATAAAAACGGTCCAAATCATCCCCCCTGAAATAAAAACGGTCCAAATCATCCCCCCTGTAAAACTGCCATCCCTCCTTTCCATCCCTTATGTCATTTCATCAATGAATGTGGTTTTACTGCTATTTCAACATTTAGAGTCATCACCGGAAAAATAACTTATTTGACAATTTCCACCTGTTTCAAGTAAATTTTCACTTGAAATAAGTAGAAAAATCTGCCAGTGGAACAAGATTTATCTTCTCATTACAAGCAAAAAAAATCTTGTTCCACTGGCAGATTTTTCTACTTATTTCAAGTGAAAATTGACTTGAAACAAATGAAAATGGTCAATTAAAACAAAATTTTGTCGACATTTCAACTTTTTTCATAAAAGTTTTGACTTTTTTTTCTCAAAATCTCAACTTTTCTCTGGACATTTTGACTTTTTTCTCAAAACTTTTTTTCTCGACATTTCGATTTTTTCTCTCAAAATTTCGAGAAAAAAGTCGAAATTTTCACCTGTTTCAAGTAGATTTTCACTTAAAATAAGTAGAAAAATCTACCAGTGGAACAAGACTTTTTTGCTTGTAATGAGAAGATAAATCTTGTCCCACTGGCAGATTTTTCTACTTATTTCAAGTGAAAATTTACTTGAAACAGATGAAAATTGTTGTTTTTTCCAGTGACGAGTCTTGTTTTTAAGTGTAATGAGATACTTAAAAATAAAGCGTGCATATGTGATGTTGCTCACAGTCGTCCTCAGTTTGCTCAGGGAGCTTGCGTGTGTGCCCAGATACATGAAAAATTAGAGGGAACATTGCTCAAGACCAACATCTTTTTCCTGAGATGGCCAAAAATCATGGTGTTTTTACTTGAGAAAGTTTAAGTTTCCACATTTCCAGGCCCATCACCCATGATTTTCATGGTATTGATCTCCACTTTTGCTAAAAGTGGAAAGGATGCTTGAGCGAATGTAGGGTGTCTGGAGTCCCTACCAACTCAGGAACCTTTGGCATGCTGACACGTAGGTGTTGGAAGCATCCTGTGGGTCGCTGTTTGTTCACTTTCAATAGAGTGACCTCAAGTGTTGGTGAGCTTGGTTCCGTTCATTTTGGAGTGTTGCTTCCACTAAAAGTCAGGAAACTTTTGACTATCACATGCCTCAGCTAATTAAGTTGCAACTATGCAGGAAGTACTGATCAATAAATCATTAATGGGGGTGGAACATTTTCAAAGTACTCAACTCATTTGTGGAGCACAAAGGAAGACATTTGATTGGTTGTTTATGGTATGACCAAGAAACATCAGAAGAACCATCCATCAAGTGTTAATGCAACACTGCCTTCTGAACACAGCATTAGATATAACCCAACATTATTACACTGTGGCCACCTCAGTGTGAAAAACCAGGACAGAGTGGAAGCACCTAGCTTCCTGATCTTTATTTTTACCCAGTTTCACATCATCCTGCATCTGCTGTACCTCTGCAGTGGAAAGTGCAAAGCTTTAATGACAATAAAAAAGGGGTGGTGCTGAGTGAAGTGACTGACTCCACCCACTAAAAACAAGCTGCTTTCAACAGAGCTGTAAAGAAGTGGCTAAAAAGGGAGCTTTTGTACTGTAGTCCTTCAGTAGTTTTGACCAAACCAAAGAGACAATTAATGAGTACTTTTGAAAACTGTGTTAACTTTTAGAAAACAAAGAACAAACATAAACAAACATAATATGTCTTCTAAATTGCACCAGTTTCCTGATATACAGCTGAAGTTAGTTACGATTTTGTTTC
This sequence comes from Cololabis saira, assembly GCF_033807715.1. Taxonomy (NCBI): domain Eukaryota; kingdom Metazoa; phylum Chordata; class Actinopteri; order Beloniformes; family Belonidae; genus Cololabis; species Cololabis saira. The sequence goes on from NC_084609.1 coordinate 25,144,693, forward strand.
TTTTGTTGTGTAAAACCTGATTGGAGCCCTGATTGCTGCAGCTTCCAGGGTCATTGTGAGATATAGAGTATTCTGGGATAAAGCCTTATTGTTGGTGGAGATAAAGACTGCTAACACAGTGCACATGGAGAGGGAGGACCACAGGACCATCCTGCCAAGGGCTGCTTTCTACAGTACCTTTGTACTAAAGAACAAAACAGAATGGGGTTCTGATAAAATGATTGTGTGGAGATCACAGGACTGTTGTCTGGTTATGTAAAATGACAAGCTGATCGTCTCTGAGACCGTGGAAATCTTATGAAGACAATTACAGGGAAAGAAAAAAGACATCCCAAATAAAAATATGCTTCACTACTTAGTGTATTAGTATTTGATTAGTAGTAGCCTCTAATCCAAATTGTCTTGTCTTTGTATAATTTGTCACTTTTCTCTAAAATGCCTTATTTAGATGCTTTAAGGTAAAATCTGGAAAAGGGCGCAAAACCACTATAATAGTTTTCCCAACCATCTCTTACTATGGATTCCCCGTGTGACCTATAGATGTGCAAAACTCCTTTGTTTTTCTCTCCTCTGGAATTTGCTTCGAGAGTTGCCTCGAGTTTAGTTTTGCTGTGGATTTCCAAGAAAGAGGGTATTGTGTGAACGGCAGCTGATTAAACAAAGCAACAGGCTAACAAACTAATAGCTATCTGTCAGCCAGCGGGCTCTTGCACAAAACCAAAATAAGGGATTCAAGCTGGGATGGGTCATCTATCTGAGCTGAACTTAGCCTCGAGTCCCTGTAAGGATAGCAGAGGTGGATAAGTTACCATGGAGATCATTTACAATGGCCTGCATTGAGATTTTTACAAACAGATCGTAATTTGGTATGATAATGATCATTATTTGCAAGGGAAGCTCCTGTTTTAAATGTTGCGAATTACTGAGCACCAAGTAATGAGGAAGTGACCTCAAGGAAGTAACCGCTCTCCATTGGCCAAGCTATCAACCAATCAAAAGTCCACACCCATAAATAGATGAATAGAATAGAGTAGATAAACATATAGATATATAGAATTATTGATCTATTTAATTTTGTAAGATTTAATACCAAAATATTACCTTATCATACAGTTATAAAGACCAACACTGCTCTTTGAACCAAGTTGTAAATATGGACAAAACTACAAATCTGTTGTAGGGAACAGCTTCATCTAAGATACTGTCATCCACTTGGTAGATGCATTATGGAGCAGGTAACTAAATCAAAATGTATTTTACGAGACATCATGATGGTCCATGTAAGTCTCAAACAATTGGGAAAAATGATGATTATGTAAAGATGGAATCATCTTTGCATGTGCTAGTGGACCCTCCAGCTCAAGGTTTACTATTAGAACCCGTTATCATTGTCTTTTATTACATGTTAGGTAATGGAACTCCTCATATAAACAACACACAAAAAGTAAGGAAATTTGTGTTTGGTACATTTTTTCTTTGTTGTACCAACGCTTCTTGGTAATAGATGTTATACAGCTGGTAAACCTGTTTATTTCCTTTTTTAAATGGGGCCAGATTGGTAAGGAACATGCATTTGTGGGACGAGCAGCAGAGCTGAGTATGTGGGTTATACCCATGAAAAATTGTGCAAATCTTCTCTGCCAATTTTGCCGTTAACTCTTGTTTGGTGGATTAGATGACTGAAGTTTGAAGAAACAACGTATATTGGCAGTTTAACAATTTATGCATTTAACAAACAGGAGCTTCAGTAGCGTGTGGAAGAACCAAACTCAGCCTTAACAGCCTGGCTCCTCCTCCTCATGCTGGTCAACAGCCTGCTCACACTGCTGTGGGATGGCATCCCATTCTTCAACCAGCAAGTCAACCAATGTGGTTGTGTTGGTCACTCTGGCACAAACAACACGCCCAAGCTGATCCCAAAAGTGTTCAGTGGGGTTGAGGTCAGGAGTGTTGGCAGGCCTTTACATCCTCTAGTCTCCCAAATTCTGGAGGTGGTTTCTATTCTGTTTCTGTTTCTTTTATAAGTCGTCTTGGAGTATACAGTTCTGTCCCTCTGTGGAGATATGGGATTGCCACTCGTTGCAGAATTTCATCTCTGCATTGAGATCGCCTCCAATGATGACGAGGCTCGTTTTCCCAGCATCACACTGCCTCCACCACATCATACTCTATCAATGCAGCAATCAGGATAACATTCTCCACGTCTTCTCCACACTTTGACCCTACGATCCAACTGTGGGCAGAATCTGGACTCATCGCTGAACATAACATTCCTCCACAATCAGGTGGCTGATTATTGTATTGGTTGGACTTGCTCACACATGTTTGTAATGCATTGATTAGTCAGAGCAAATTCATTTGTCCAGGACCCTGCGTATAATCTACACATGCCTGTCACACACAACTAATAAACCTTGGGGAGCAGATGTGCACACTAACAGTGTAATACAAACACAGAGGCTTATAGAAGACAGTAACAAGGACGAGAGGAGAGTCAAAATGAAAGCAAGTTAGCGTACAAACACAGTGACCTCTACAGCTGCATGACTGAAAGCATCTGACTGGACCAAATGTGAGCGACTTGATTGAATTATAGACAGGATATAATAGAGTCAGATAAGGAGGTTTTGGCCTGTAAACCTACATAACTATTGTGTTTGTCTCCCAAATACTTAGGTGAAAGACACTCCTGGAGGAGAGCATGGGCACCGATAAAATGTTTGGCGTATTTGTAAATAATATGAAGAACACATAGATAATGTTCTTAATCTATGACGTAAGTAGAAACTTCAACGAGTCATACGACATATCCAACCCCCTTACTTATCCACATATTTTATAAAACTTAACAGATGGGCTTGGTCTTCACAGGTTTATGAAAATCTTTACTTGAGAACCAAAACTGTTTCTATGTAAGATTGATACTTTCAACTGTGTCCATTTCTGATCTTTCGCAGAATTCAATTTAATTAGCTTCCTTCATATTTTGGGGTTGAAACAGACATTTGTGTTGGAACCACAGCAAACAACATGAAAACTATTAGTATCCTTAAAGGTAATGGGGTAAGAGTTTCTCTTTACAGCATTAAACAGTAAAATGTGTGCGTGTGTGCGTGCGTTTGAAATAGGAGCTGTTGAATGCTTTAGCTTGTTGTCAAACCTTAATGCCACATGCTTCCTCCTGCCTCCGTATTAGACTACATATTGGTGTCTTCAGGTTCTCAGCATGCGAGTGAGTTGGTAGAAGGGCTGGGAAATGTAGCCAAAATAAATATACCTTGGGGTTTTCAAAAGGAACAGGGACACATGATCTTGATACGCCAGTATTTTCTGTTAATGCTGGTGAATCATTTGCATTCTAGCTACTTTGGAGCCAACCAAGACCTGTTTGCTTCTCTCTTACTAGCTAAACTCATATACTGTATTTGAAAAAAACCTAATTTTGAGACTTGGGGTGGGGGGTTAACTCTCCACTGTCTCCTTGTGTTTGCTCAAGAAGGGGTGACTGTCCCGGAGTGAATTGGCATTATCTGAACTTTGAATTTGGACTTTATTTCCGTCTGTACTGGACTTGTACTTTCTAAAAAGCCTTGAGATGACTTTTGCTGTGAACTGAATACTAACATTCATAGTGCAGGATGGGCAGTTTATGTTATCATATCGTCGGGTTTTATAACCATAAAACAGAACTTCAGCTTGTTCTGATCTACACAGATTTAACCTGAGAGTCAACAGTCAGATTGTTCTTTCTTGTTTTTAATCCACTTATAGTTGTAAGTGTGTTAAGGTTAAGCCTTTAAATTTCACTTTCAGCTTTTCGAAAAAAATATATAAAAAAAAATCCAAGCAAAAATAAAAATGAAAAATGTAAAAAGCACATGTTTACCCTAAAAACAATAGACAAGAGAAAATGAGAGTTACATCAGTTTAAAAGCCTCGGAGGACTAACAGCAGACAGACCACTGGGAGAACAGCGGTGCAAATGATCGTGTGTGTGTGGTTGTGTGTGTGTCGTAACATCTGTGTTGGTCACAATGTTGAAGCCCAATCTTGTTTTATCAAATTAACGGAGGCCTTCACAGGATGCCTCCATGCACGCATGCATACACAAACACACACCGCATCTTCATCACTTAATCATGTTATTTACGGGCAGCTGCAGTACAACCCACTCACACCGTCAATGCACACCAACTCCAAAACACTATCACTAATTGATGACGCACAGCTCTTCGAATCAGTATGAGGATGTAAAATATATCTCGCTCATTCAAGAGCACACACTGCCTCACTCAAGTCCTGAAGACGTCGGTAAACATCAAATTATATTTCTTCTAAAGTAATATAACCTATTGAAAACTGTCAACAGAAGGGAATTTAGATTGTGTTAAAGACCATCTATCTTCATCACTTTCATTGCCACGGCTACTTCATCTATTCCTTCATTTATCTGAAAGGGAATATGGCTATGAACCTGCACTCTGCAAATGATAATGTTAACAATAATAACACGTTCTTCATGATGTTCCATGGGCAAATTAATGCCCAGAGGCGCATTTTATGAAATAAAGGCGAACAATGCACCATTGGGTCCAAAAATGTTATTCTGAACCACAACTTACTGGAACAAATGTGCTTGGCAATTGCACATCAGTTACATCAGGGAATTGTATTGTGGCTTTGACAAGGACGCATCTCGGTACCTTGACCCCTTCTTAGAACTGGCCATCAGCTATTCAAACCAATGGTTCCTTTTGAAATACAACATCACTTTTCTTTGCCAAGTCTAAATCAACCCTGGTAATTACAACTCTGTAAACAAAGAAAAATGAGACATTTTCTCGGCTGCTTTTGTGAAGTAGAGTAGATTGGCTGAATTTCAAATGGGTTTCAATACAAACACCAGATACAGAGCTCTGAAGCACCGTTCAGACCTTGAAACAAAAACACAAACATTTTATAGGAGAAACTCATTTGATAAACATCACACTGCCATTATTTCCTGCTCCTCAGGACATCCAGAACAAACATCTTTACAGCTGTCTTTTCCAATATGATGAAGTTCATCCATAGGAGTAAACATGTAAAGTAGAAGAGAAAACTAGGTTGTGAATCAATGCGAAAATGTTGCATGTGCAAAAGCAATACTTATCCATTTAAAGGCCATTCTCAATGCCATGTTTTCTCTACTTGATTAATTTATTGAGATTGCCATCATGTTTTTATTTAAAATTTTCTCAACACTGTGGCATTTTATGTCAATTTTCATGTTTAAAACAAACGTTCAGTTGTCCAACATTCAAATACAGAAAAAAGTAAGAATCATGGGCTCCTCTCTAAATATTGTGCCCTGGAAGGGAATATCTCCTATGCATCCAACAAGTCCAGGACCAAAGATTTCTGTGTCTTCAAATTCTGGGCATCAAATTACCACTGTACCTGGTTAATATACCAACAGCCTTTTTAGGCCAAGGAACCTTATGTCACGCACAAAACCAAAGTAAATGTGGGCCGTTGTGCAAAAACAAGCCCTACCAACTGTAAAAAGTGTGGTTTTACATGCAAAGTAAACATAATTCTAGTCTAAAATGAACTCATTTACATAAGAATGTCAACAACATTCACAGTTGGGATGTGAAAAAAAAAAGAACAAAAATGATGTTTTTTTTATGCCCCATCCCAGATGCCTCTGAGTCCAGAGATGTCAACGCTGTCGTTGGACATGGTTAACATAAGTTTTCTTTTTGAAATAAAACCCTTTGTAAGTGACATTAGTGAACATATCTCTGGATTGCAGCCCTTGACAACAGTTTCCCAAAGTAATTTCCTGCCCATGTGGGTTCATCAGCTGTTGGTGAAGGACTGTTCTTGATGCAGCGCCATCTGAGGAAGCCGGTATCTGTGAGTCTATTATTTCATCCTCTTTGTTTTGCTTCTCCCGAGTTGTTCTGAATCCAAATTATGTCCAAAATCTCATAGTCCTATGATTTATAGACTTACAATTAATTAAGGGGTCGTTAGCTTTCTTCCGACATGCAACATATATATTATCCTGTAGTATTACTATCATGTTTTGATATCATGCATCAATGGTGTAGTATATTCATTTAAAACTCGCTCAGTTATATTTGATTGTATGAAATAAAAAAAAACACTCCACTTCCAAGTACAAATTAGCATTGTTATTTTTACATTTTAGCATGCAACACCAATAATATGATGTGGTGAAAGACGTGCAGAAGGAGTAAAAAGACAGAGCCTCCATGACAGCTAAAAAGCTATTAGTTTCACAGGTGCAAACAAGGTGGTGATACAAAAACCACGTTTGAAAGGATATTTGAGTTAATGGCATAGACGTGACGATAAGTGACACTGTAAGTGACGTCCTGATGGGCAGAGAGGTGTGAAAGATTAAGGGACAGGCCAAAGTGCATCTCTTAGGTTTGTTTTTCCCCCCATTTTCTCCCTGCCTTGATCTTACTCTCGGTGTCTGACAGTTACTACACGACTAACACCGCCTCCACAATTAGCGTCTTCTCACAAATACACACAGATACACACACACAGGGACACCCCAGGGCCCTGCACAACCCAAACAGCATAATTAGACATCCCCTAAACAAAGCACACTCTCTGTAATTACTCTGTAATGTTACATAGCACAGGGGACTCAACAAAAGCCATTTTCCCTGGATCAACCAGTAGCACACACACACAGACACACACGCACACACATGCACACAAACACGCAATATTTTTGTCCCATGTGTCTGTGACTGTGTACATTTATATTGATTTCAGTGGGCAGAGCGTTCCCACCGGCTGTTGTCTGGCTGGTGAGCGCGCAGCGACAGTGCGAGTGTGTGTGAGCGTCTTCCACATCCACAGACATCTGTGGGGTTTCTCCCATGCATGCATGTAAAGCACTTGTACGCGCACCTGACCTCAACAGCACAAGAAAAGGCAGAGAAATTGAATTTCTTCGTCTGCTCAGTCCAGGGATTAAACCTTGCAAACTATAGAGTACTCTCTCATTTTCACACACACTCACACACACACTCCTCTTTTCCTCCCTCTCTGTCGTCTTGCTTCCCAGTCTCCAGAAAGGGACATGACTAATTTCTCAAGACAGAACGACAGCATAAACACGGGCCCTTATACTTGTGCTGATACCGTTCTTGACAGGACTCCCCTCAGCTCCGACAATGTACCACCGCCCCCCACCCCATCTGATCTCAGCACAACAGACACCACACCCCTTCTCCCCCCCTCCGCCAACACTCTTTACAGCCCTTTTTCCACCACTGTGCCCCCCTCCCAGAGTCATCCCAGATATTTCTGCAAGTCCAATGGCAATAAATTAAATCTCTGTGTCAAGCCAAATGGTGTGAAATCACATTAGATCTTAATCAGGGACTATTGTGTTTGCCCTCTTGGATTTTACTGTTTTATTACGAGTGTTATGTTTTGTTATTTCAGGAAGTATGTGTCATTAGAGGGGGAATATCAGGACATTGGGACTTTTTTCTTGTTTCTCTTGCACTTTCAAGCGATGCAGCTGTGGCAAATGCGTGTAACTCAACCTCTGCGAGTATCGGGAGAGAGTTCTCCTGAAGACAGACTGCTGCAAATATTTGAAGAAGACACTGTATGCACTACAACCCCTTGCCTCTGGTTTAATGATTTTTACGTATTGTTTTATTTTTATATTGACTATTTATCTGTCTTTTGTCTCTATGTAATATTGAATGTGCAATAATACTGACCTATAATGTATCTTTGTTGAATGTCCAGAGAGTTTGTCTGTCGGGCTGCAGCTGTGGTTTGCCCTTATAAGCCCAAGATGCAAATTGCAATAAGAACGTTTATCTTAGCGTAATTACAGTATCCTATGAGAACCAACAATAGGACAATTATCTGCCAACTGAATTACATAAAAATTAAAGTTCACATAACCCTATATCTAACCCTCCAAAGCATGTATAACAAATTATTATTATCGGCAATAACCCCTCAAAAGTCACTTTAATATTCTGCATCTAGTCTTGCAAAATACATATAAATAAATGAATAAATAAATATATATATGTATGCTTCTTTTTACGTTTTTCCTTTTTTTCTTTCTTTCTTTTAACTGCTTTTGACTGATTTGTATAACCCCTTTACATGTTCCCCACGTGTAAAGTGCTATCCCAGATGCCTCTGAGTTTAGAAATGTCAATTCTGTGTCAGAACAAGGTTAACATAAGGCTTCTTTTAGAAAAAGACACTTTTAACTGACCTTTGTGAATATATCTCTGGATTATAGTCCTTTGCAACAGTTTCTCTCTCTGTCTATATACATAGACAATACTGACATTTTTTTGAGTTTTATTAATTTTCAGCTCTTTTTCTTGGTCATGACTCTGAAGACTTCATATCTTCTAGGCGTTTCAGTTGGTGGCACTAAAGGAAACTGGGCTACAGGAAGCTTAATGTTCAAATTTATTTCATCCTCGGTGCTAATTTAAGCATTTTCTCCTGACTATTCATTGTGTGGGGGTCACACAAGCAGTTGTGTAGTTTCAAATATGTCTGTCTTAGAGATGTTGTACAATTTTTGATTTGTAAATGTCAATTAAATCTCTTAATCTCCTCATGTTACTTAAGGTATAAACTGTTTGGTAGTCAAGCACAGCTTACAGTAAAGGAATATTCCAGAATTAAAGCAACCCTACTTATTTCATTAGATGATAAAATACTTTATGTCTTACTGTTTTAAGCCTCTGATAAAACAAAAGAAAAAGCCATTGTTTTAACTCTGGAATAAACTTGTTCAATAATAACAGCGTATTTCTTTTTCATTGAACAAGATCTATCACAGAGGGAAATTCAATGATAGAAACAATGTGTGTAATGCTAGTGTTCTCACAACATAGCTCAGACAAATACATACACACAAATCAATCGTAAGCGTGCCTCATATTGAGCAGAAAACTCTTAATTGTTGAGACGTATAACTGATTGAGTTTTCACTTCCACATATCCAGTAGTTACTGCCATCTTTGTTGCAACCATCTTTTGTTTGAATTCCCACTTTTCCTTAAGTGTCCTCTGTAGTTTCACCAGCAGAGGATCATTACCTCGGCCAGGGAGGCTGAACCACAAAAGACGTGATGTTTTCATGGCCGTTTTTTTAAAGCAAAGCCAGACTCCCCCAATTTTCATGAAACTTCATGGAGAAAAGAAGCAGAAGCAAAAGGTGAGCACGTTTGAAGCATTTGGCAGATGCATTTATTACTGGCTCCAAAATTGTAAATGCTACTGCTGTCACTGGTGCCATTACATGTGAGTGTGTGTACTGTATGTGTGTCTGTGTGTGTGTTTGTGTGTGTGTCATCAAGGGGAAAACTTCTGGTAACACTTCAGGGAAAAGTACACAGTGATTATGGAAACGTGGTCGGGGGGGGTCTCGGGTAGCCGATGGGCACACGTCTAATGCATGTCAACAAAGATAGTTGTGCTCCCAGTTCCTTCACCTGAACACTGCTGAAATATTTCCACAGCTGCCGTCAAACATTTCAGCAGGATATACATTTAACATGTTGACTCGATGGCAAAATTGAAAATGACTGTCGCCAAGTTATACAAACGGCTGGTTCCTTCACTAAGTGCGAGAGCATGACGACAGTGGAAGGCGTGATAACGACTAGCGATTGGCTGAAACGACTGTCAATCATATTGAAATAAAATGTAATGCTTTATATTAATTCTCCTGGCGTGGTACAAAAAAAAGGAAATCACCCCCTCAGAGGTGTTACGGGTTTTAAATCAAACAATTGAGACTAAAACAGTTTTTGGAACCAGGCTGTAAATATATTTATTTCTGCTCTAAAGTTGGACATTTTAACATGATTTTTAGAGCCTCTTGTGGTCAATCGAAGAACTGGAACAAATCTCAGTTCTGTATGTGACTCAACCCAGAAGTTAGATGGTTGGTGTTTGCTACACTTAACTATTAGGACCCGAGCAAGCCCCCCATGTTGTTTTGTTTGTTTGTTCTTAATTATTTAGCAATTAACCACAAAGAGTTTAATCATGTAAAGGCTGATATACTCGGTGTGCAGTCGGAGTAAAATGTTATCCCAACTTGACTATGCCTTGTATGAACCAGTCCATATTAATACAGTTCATCCACACAACAAATAAATGATAATTTTAAGAGTTTTCATCACTGCATCTTGTTTTTTTTTTTCCCATTCTCCCGGGTATACAAATCCAGTGCATATGAAGATACAAAGATATGAACTATTATACTGAGCTGATCAAATGAGTATGTGTTCACAAAACAAACAGCGGTTATGGGAATATTCACCTCTGTGGGTTGATTTCCTCAAACTGCACAAACACTGACACAACCAGCTTATTTTATAATAAAAACGAAAGCAGTCAGTCAAGTAGAACAATGCAAAGTGTCACAAACAAGCTGAGCTGGTCATAATCAGAGGGCTGAAACTCACCATCCACTAAGGTGCAGCTTATTTCCACCCTTGGTTGCCTGTATCTACATCAGCCATGCAGGAGCAGGGGCAGCTGATGGCCGATGTCACACACAACTCAGGGTCACACTATTCAGCCTCTCCATCCTCTACCTGGAAAGTTAAAGTCAATTATAAAGATTTATCGACTAATTGACACTGTTAACTAAATTACTGTAACAGGTGAATGGGAAGAGGGAAAGAAAAACTTGAAAAGAAAAAAACATTTCAAATCTTGTGAAATGTTATACATGTGGGTGGTCAACACAGTAGAGTGGGGGATTCGCTGTTGCCTGCATGGGTTCTGTTGGGTATTCCAGCTTCTCCCCACAACTCAAACATTAATGGGGCTCAGATAGCTCAGTGGGATGAGTGGGTACATCAGAGGCCATTGTCCTCGTGCAGGCGGCGCAGGTTCGAATGCTGGCCCGTAGATATGTATTGCATGTTCCTATCCAGCCACTTTCAAAATAAAAGGCACTAGAGCCACAAAAATTATTAAAAAACAAACACATTTATGGTCCGTGACCAACGTGTACGTTTGGTTCTAACCTTATGTAAGTGTGAGCATTTTTACTTTTTTGTTCATCCTGTGATGTTAAGAGTTCACGTTTTCTCTCACTTTAAGACAGCTGGCTTCAGCTTGTGGCGGAAATTCATTAAAATGTCACAACTGTGGCTTCTGCAACTCAGAGTGGTTAAAGAAACTCTGACAGCTGTAGCCCATCTACTTTTATATACCAGCCAGACACAACATATCAGTATTGGGAAAACCTGCTTTCTGGCAGGTGTTGATGTTACTTTGAAACATGTAAGCTCCCAACATTTTTCAGACCAATCACAACCCCACATGCCAACTTGCGCTCCTCTACAGCAGGATGTTACCGGGCCCTGTAAAAACTGGTTATGAGAGAAGATATTAGTCTGTGGGGAGCGAGCCTGATCTGCAAAGACCATCCTCCGCAGTCCACAGCGTCTACAAGGTTTATTGCTAATTTTCAACTACCGGGCCCCCTAGTTTAGCGGGCTATGGGAGGACCTCCAAACTCAGCACAGAGAGTCCCTGGGAAGGACTTTAAAGAGTTATATTCTAGCTGTGAGGCATTCGCACTAGCCATTCAAATATTTTGTGGCATTTAACAATAATAACCTAACAATGAGCCATTTGCAAATAATCCTGTTGGAAGGTTTTCTACAACTACTGCTTTGCCTTTAGTGATCGGACAATAGCGATTGATCAAGCAGTAACTAAACAGTGGATTTGAGGTAAGAAATGCACTTGAAGTTATTCTAGGCATAATGGAATTTGAATCCATTATGCTTTTAATGCTTATGTGGTCCAAAGATGACTACAGAAAAAGAACCTTCAGAAACCCTGGACTGAGCGCTCAAACTGGACAGACTGTCAGCATTCAGAGTGTTCACAATGGGGTTTTAGCTACAATGAAAAAGCGACCGTCAACTAAGAGCCTTGGTTAGTACACAGTAAACATACAAGAGTATTAAGAAAAGAAATAAATCCTATAACACTCAATCATCACCACATGCATTGTGGATACTCTGTTATGACCACTCAGCTGAATGACAAGGAGTTCAAGCACAAAACCTACCATCTAAACAGATAAACACGTTAAATAAAAGTTTATTTGTTGCTTTACAGAACAAACTGCATGAAACATGAAAAAGTAACTAATGTTCTGATTAAGTTGACCTAACAGGACAAAAGAAAGCTTTTGAGGGACTGCTGAATAGATGAACTTTTAAACTTGTTTTAATCTAAAATAACTTTCATTGAGGTTGGTGTCAATATCTGACAAGATGTTTTCACTGTAGTTAAAGTGAGGTGTGACTTCCAGAGAAGAGACAGAATGCACCAAAAATAAAAAGAGAAGAGCATGTCTTCACAAAGAAAAGAGTACTGGCAGCAGAAAAAAAACTGCATGAAATTGAAACTGAACTCTGGTCACAGAGGCCGAGAGAAAAATCTCTGTGGCCTTCCCACCATCACGACCCGAGCGTTCCCTCTGCACTCGGCTCCGGACCTCCTTGGAAGGAAATAAAATCTTGATCTACAAACTTATAAAACGTTTGATTTTACTCACACTTCAGATCATCTTACACACCGGCTTCGTTTCTCATGTGGCCAAACATGCTTCCCTTTTGCACTCGTGTGTTTGTGTGCATACTTGCAGCCCTTCTGCATTTGAACTATTTTCTTTTCCTGTGGTTTGTTTGAAACAGTAACAACTAAATGTCTTGTTTTAACAAACTTACTCATTTGCTAACAGACAAACAGCAAACAGACGCATTTTGCGGGTGTTACAGTTACCAACGATAGTTAAAAGGGATGTTACTTCTTTAAAGTGAGATTACAGTGAAGAGGAGGCGCTCTGACTGGACTGCGAAGACAAGGTTATCTGTCAGAAGTGTGACCACGTAAGTGGAGTACCAACAGTGCAATGATCTGTTTGTATAGACTACATTTAGATTTACGTCAGTCTTATAATGCATTAAACCAACTACTGTAATCCAACTGCAGGAATGAAATGTATGAACATGGAGTCCAGGGCTATTCATTTGCAACAGGGTTACAAGGTTCCATGGAATAAAGAATTAGATTAGCCACTTTAAAAAAAACATCTATCAAAAAATTAAGCTACAAGAATATCCCCAAGAAAACAGCCTAAAGGAAAAGAAAAAACGTCTTTCCATGAGAGTATTCACTGATTATGTAAAATAACTACCAAATCAAAAACTATGACTCAAAACGATGCTGTCACTTTGTCTGAGGCCCTTGAGGTCAGAAACATGTCGATCTGTGAGCAGCGAGATCAGCAGTGTTGCCACTTCACTAGTGATGCACCGATTGTTCGGTAACCGAAATTGTTCGGCCGAAAATGGCAAAAAAACACTTTCGGTGTTCGATGGAATAAGTGGGAAAAAAACCGAACAATTAATAACGGCGTTGTAAAATAAGGAAATAGACTGGCCGCTCCGTAACTGCTGCGCACCACATAAATCGTTGGCCAACCAAAAACTAACCACATATCGCTCCCGTAATGGTTGAGCACTACATAAATCGTTGGCCAACCAAAAACTAACCACATAACGCTCCCGTAATGGTTGCGCACCACATAAATCGTTGGCCAACCAAAAACTAACCACATAAGAATTTTACCTAACATTCACCAGCAGGTGGAACCAAAACAACATAAATCAATCTATTACAGGTGCGTTTAGATGACGAAATCAAACGGCGAAGTGCGTGGAGTGAAGTGGTGCGGTGCAAACATGTCAGCAGTGTAGAAGTATTTCAGAGTGGCAAAGAATAATACAAGAATGCCTGTTTGCAATGAATGTTCTGCTCAAATATCTAGAGGGGGCACATATCTGCAAAGTCTTTCAGCACTACAAGTTTGATTTATCATTTGAAATGATAAAAAACCCTGAGCGATTTATTTTTATTGTTTTAAGGCCTATGTTACAATGTTCAGTCAGTTAAGCCTAACGTAAGCTCAAAGATGGCCAAAAAATGTATTTAGCTAATTTATTTATTTTAAGTTATTGTTCTTTGCTGGTATAATGTCTGCTGGAATATTTAAGAAATGCTGGGAAATTGAAAAATGTTCAGTTTTTTATGTTCAACAAATGTTTTCTACCTTGTAATTTTGTAAAAGATTTTTTTCTTCTAAAAGCATGCCTAAATCAAATGTATTTGATTTATGCAATGGTGAAAAAATTGGCAAAATAAATGAAAAACTGCGAAGAACCATGTTCGGTATTGTTCGGTATTCGGCCAAGTGTTTATTATAATTTTCGGTTTTGGCCACAAATTTTCATTTCGGTGCATCACTACACTTCACACATAATCATGCTTTCAAACCTTTATCTTCTTGCAGTCCTGCTGCTCTGGCTGTACCTTGAAAGCCGGTAATGTAAAGCTCTAACAATAACTTTGCTATGGAGGGGGTGTGTCTCAACTTCCTGTCATATGGCTGCCCTCACCAAGTCTGGTTCTGCTGGAGGTTTTAACCTGGTGGCATTAACTATTTTCTTCCTCCCGCTGGTTTCCTCCTGGTAGCTCAGGATGGACGATTGCACCAAAGTGAAGATTCAGTGTAATCTGTTGTATTCCTTTGCTTGATGTTGTTTATAAATTGGTGTTTTGAATCTGGATTTTATTGGAATGTACAGGTTTAACCGAATTACAATAAATTGAACTGAAATTGAATATACTTGGTCTCAATTGGATTGCCATTTTGAATTACAATCCAATTGAATTGAGTGTAGTTGAGATGTTAACATTGCCCTCTAAAACCAGCTGCTGTGAACACAGCTGTAATGACGTGGCTGAAAAGGGGCCTTTTGTACTTTATCTCACCAAAACATATCAGACATTACATTACTATTTTAGCAAGCTGTCAACCTTTAAGAAAAATGAAGAAAAAAGATGTTATATGTCTGCATTAAAATTATTTAATTATTTGCTTTAACTTTTACTATATGACCAGTATCTCGTCCCCTTTAAATATGATCCTTTTTGTAAATGGAATTATCCTGCTGAATTATATCAGTTAATTACAATGCAGGTCAAAAAAGTATAAGTAAAAAGAAAAAAAGAAAGTATATTATGTAATTCATGAATAAAATCCTTTGGAATAGAAACATAAAGCAAATGCTTTTTGGATTCCCAATATTATGATAAAGCATTAGTTTACATTGTATTTAGCAGATGCTTTCATCTAAACCAACTTTAAGTATGGCAAAAGTGCAATTTCTAAAGTAAAAAATCAATTACAAACCATAAGCTGAAAACACAATCAAAAGTTCAGCTAAAGAATCACCTTAAATAGAGAAATGCAAAGAAGATGGAGGTTAGATTCTGTCATTTCCATCAGGCAGTCAGACGAGAGGATGAAAATGAAAAAGGTATTTATGGAAATCTTGAAGATAGAAAGGGACGTCATTAGTCTGATAGCAATTGGAAGGTCGTCCACCAGTGAGGAACAGGCTGGGAGGACTTTCTGCCGGAGTGTCTCGTGCATACGGATCACACTGCTGGATGGAGTTCCCATGAGAGGAGCAAAGAGCGGCCTGGTGTATAAACCTGTAGGGCTGAGTTGTGCTAGGTGGGAGCAGACCCAGATACCACCCTGTGGAACACCAGAAATTATTTAAGATCATTTTACCTGCTACTGGTAACGGGTGCAGGCTAATGGGCAACGGAATGAATTGAGCGCTTCTACGTAAATTGAGAATGACATGTTCTGCCGTGTTTTGGACCATCTGTTAAGGTTTCACAAAACAAACTGCAAGACCTGCCAAGTCAGATCACAGGGCCATTCGGTCAAAATAACAAGGAAAAAGCATTATTATTATCTGCACAGAAGTGATACAAGAACCCATGAAAGCAGATGGCCTGGCCCAATAAAGTTGAATAGATTAAAAGAGGAAGGGACCTCCGCACTGAGCCTTGGGGAACTCCCGTGAGAGAGGGACGTCTCCTTTTGGCATGACACTGTCAGTACGTTCACATGCAGCGATTCAGCCTGGTTGCAGATCTTATCACATAATGACATGCAGAAGATTGGATCACTTGTCTGATTATACATGCTGTTCTGAGATCAGACTGAATCAGATTGAGTAAGCCACTGTAACCAGAGCATGGCTGACTCTGTGACGCTAGGTGGCGCTGTACCCAAGGTAACCATTTCAACAAAGAGCCACTTCCGGTTGACCTCCGCTTACCAACAACAAGAAAGAAAGATGGCGTCCGAGCACCTCGACGAGGCTACAGCAGCCTACATTTCCTACATTATGTACCATTATGTAGGTCATCTAAAATTGCAAAGTGTGGACAACTGGCCGGATCGTGTCCACTTCTATTGTTTCTGTGTTTGGCGCTAATATATCCCGTGCGTAGATTCTTCCACTTTATTTTGAGCTGCTCCGGTGTCCTCATGAAGCCCGCATCAGCCATCTCTTTGGCGATCTTTTTATAAAGGTCCGCGTTCCTACTTTTCCGACCATCCATGAACCTCAAAATGTTTAACTCTTGCATCTGCCGTAGCAGAAAACGCGTCTCCTCGTCGGACCAAAAATGAGTTCTTCCTGTAGACATGTTTTGAAGAATTAAAGAACCGGCTAAACCGCGCTGCCTCCTTTTCAACTACTGAGCACGCGTCGTCTCCTTTCACTTCCGGGTGAATCCCCTCCCCCGGGGGAAAACCCCACCCGGGGGAAATTCTCGAGCATGTGCAGACTGCAATATCTATAGTCCCCGTATACATGGCGTTAACAACCTGGTTGCGACTGGCTTATCTAGGTGCTCCAAACTGGTTGATGAATCCGGCTTGACCAGGTTGACTTGACCAGGTTGAGGTGTTTACATGCAGTTTAAAAGTCGGAACGATGTCTGCAACTGATCTGCAACCAGGTTGAATCGCTGCATGTGAACGTACATGAACAGCCAATGAGATCCGATTCAAACCAAGAGTGCTTTTCCTTAGATGCCCGTATGAGAGACGACTGATAACAGATCACTGCGATTAACTGTATTATTCTACCAACATGAGTGACAGATAACCCTGAGGGTTAACGGGGTCAAAGGGAAATACCATTTTCTTTCTGTTGCTCTGAGTTGGGCATGAGGAGGGGTATCAGACAGCCAAGGCCAGGGCTGCTCCGAGTGAGCAGGTTTTGTGGATAAAGGATACAGTTTATTCAGAAATAGAGTCAAAAGTACAGCATAGAGATTTTTTGAAATTCAATGAAGAGAATGTCTTATAGTAGTCAAAGCAGGTGTAACCACCAAAGGAAGTGGTCTGGAGAAAGGTTTACGAGATTTGGCTGGAACGAGACCAAAGCTGAAGGACTGTATGTTTCTAGAGACGGACAGTGAACTGATGAAACAGTGGTGAGAGAAAGATGCAGAGAAGTGATTGAGAAACAATCTGCTGCACAGTTTCGTGTGGAAATCAGGTGAATGCTCTTTGCATTCACAAACACATTAGTATTTCCAAACACTGAAGGTATTTATGAACACAGCTGCAAGCAGGATTTTACACGCTATTTTGAGCAACAATTTTAAATCAGGTTATATTAAAACACCTGACAATGTTGGTAAATGCTTTTGCAAATACAGGATCCACTTTTAACTTTTAACTTCCAAAACCTTTACTAGCTCTTCATGATTTGAACTGTTTTTTATTTATCTATTTATGCTTGTTTAATTTCAGTGGAGAAAATGTGTATTATGGAAGTGGACTATCATAGTACAGGTTTTTCTATCAGCAGCAGTAGACTTACAGTATATAACACTACCAAATGGTAAGCAAGCCATGAAGCAACAGCAGGAATACATTCTCTTCATATGTCCTGGTTAGATAGTAGTCCAACTGTATCTTATTGTCATTTAGCTATATGTTCAGCTTTCATTCCTAGTAAGTACACTCGATAGTGGAGGTAGATGAAACGGAGATTCAAACTATTTTCAGTCTTAAAAAATGTGAAACAATATATGCATGCAACACATGAAAACATAAGGAAAATCCCAGGTTTTAACTGGAAAGAGAATTCCACTTATTTAGAGCACCAAACAATTAACTGAGCATGTTACAAAATTATGAAAATTATAAATCATAGTCTTGTGCAGAACTCCACTAAACTGATGTAACCCAACGTATTTATATCAGATTGCAGTTGTTCCAATTCCTGCATTGGAAATACTCACAGATACTGCTGAAAATAAGGGTATTGCTGAGTACTTATGTCTACGTACCATCCAATGTGTCATTTTTCTAAACATTAACCCAGTTCTTGTGTGACGCTCGACAAATCACCACTGGAAGCATGACACTGACAACATGGAGTTATCTTAAAACGGTAATATCCTACCACAAAAACGCCAACACTCAAACAAGTTTCCAGAGGAGACGCAAATATCCATAGAAATAATACAAGGAGCCTTATGATGTTTTTAAGGAGGAGTCATGTAAAATAGCATCAGTTTACCAAGTCAAACGAAAAGATGAACCAACCACAACAACAAACTTTGGAGGCTGCTTTTCATACATTTTCCAATGAAAGCCACAAACCAGAGCAATGATGGACGAAACGGTAGAATTCATTGTGCTAGTTGACCAGCACCCGTCGGTTGAAATTTCTGCTGCGTAACTGAACATCTAAAGCCACGTGGCAGTTTCCCAGGTCAGAAATACATCTCTATGAAACTGGTCTCTCCAAACAATACGAGGCAGACTGATCATATTTCATGTCAGCTAAAAGAAGTGCAAAGACTCCACTGTGTCCAGATGTTACAATATGAATCCCTGTTTGTTTCGCACTGGTTGCACTGTATAAGTTTAATTCCTGGATTTCAAATGAAATAATGGTTTAAATAACCCTATCGGTTCAATACTCAGGGTATTGAATTGGTATCAGAACATTTCTACATCAAATCAGAATGATGTTTGTTATCTTGGGCTGTTTCTGCCGTCTCAGATTATTTCTGCTGAGACGACAAACATTTTAGTGGAACATTATGACAACAAAGAACTATCTTGAGTAAACATGCAATGTTTCTTTGTT
This sequence comes from Cololabis saira, assembly GCF_033807715.1. Lineage (NCBI taxonomy): Eukaryota > Metazoa > Chordata > Actinopteri > Beloniformes > Belonidae > Cololabis > Cololabis saira. Next base: position 25,163,799 of record NC_084609.1, read on the forward strand.
CCGATTAGTCGATGGCGATGGTTGTTTCTGAAACTGTGAACTGTCTGGTGTACTGGGCGTCAAAATTTCGTAGAGGTGTAAGTCAGCCACATCCTTAGCTCATCAGGTGCTCGACTTTGGGGTGCACAGCACACAAACTCAGTCTATCCCTTAAAAACTAGTTTCACCTTTGAAGCAGATACTAAAAGCTACATTCTCCAAATTTTGGTGTGTAATCTCAGAAATTCAAAGGATGCACAGATGCTCGAAGGGGCTTTGGTGTTAGAAGAAAAAGAGAATCTGTTTTGCAGCCATACGTCCTGACATGGCTCAACTAGCACACTTTAGCTGATCACACTGCAGCAGAATAGTGCATGAAGAAATGTCAGGGAGGGCGTAAAGGGTGAAAAACGAGATCCAGCTTTGCAGACAGTTGCACACAAACAGAAATACTTGAGGAATAAAGGCTTTTTTGCAAAATTCTGTGAGTGAAGGCCTGCTTACAAAGTGTGTGCTCATCTCTTAATGGAGGTCGCACATTTTGCAGAAACACTTTGGACAATGCAGCTGAGACACGTGTCTGCTTCTCTGCTTGTTGCTTTTGTCCCAGCCCTCTCAGCCTGCCTTCCTATTTTACTTCCTCCTGTTTCTCCCACTCTCCTTCCCTTTTCTCCTAGTAACAAGGGACACTCCATCAATGCTCATAGTTCTCTTTCATTCAGCCAATGCCATATGAGCAAGAAACCATAAACTGACAAAAGGACAAAAAAAAAAGTGAAATTATTGATTTAATGTCAGTGTCGTTTAGAGCAACGAGAGCAGAGGAGCTGCAGACAGAAAGAGGAGGCAGAGAGGAAACAGATTTCAGGTGAGCTGCTGGCATCGTACAGATGAAGCTAATGAAGAAAACAGAGAGGAAAATGTGATATATACACTAAACTGATGCATAAATGTACAAACAGAAGCAGTTAAAAACCTAAATAGCCCATTTTCAGCTTTGTGTTTACATATATATTTTGCTGCTGTGCTGAAAAAAAGGCAGAATCCCACATAAGCCACAGATTTTCTTGCTAATTGTATATTTATCCATCAATCCCTTCTTTGAATGATTTATCTATTCAGAATCACAAGGGACTGATGACTACCCCAACTGCCCCAGAAGGAGACATGGGACGCACCGTTTACAGGTAGCTAAGTCCAACACAGGGCCTATTTGATAACTTGATTGATGAAGTGGTTTTTAAGTTAGGATTTATTTATTTTATTAGAATTACATTTTATTATAAATAAATGTTTTGTGTGGTTGGGGGGAAAAAAAGTATGTTGGTGTCTGAACTGACTACAAACTCAAAAGCTTTGAGACAACTGTGTCACTTTGTTTTGGCCCAACTACCACACAAGACTACGAGGTAATCAGGGCTGATTTGGCTGCAATTATCCGCTTCCAACAGTTCCAGGCCAGTTCCTGATTGTCTTAATTCTTTTACAGACCATCTTATCAGATTTTCCAGTGGTCTTGGGTTTATGTAGAGAGAGAGAGAGAGAGAGAGTAACAGCCCGGTGGAAAGGCTGAGCCATATTGATCTCAAATCATAAATATCTCAAACATATGTGTACATATGTGAGATTAGAGCTCCTCTGGATTGTTAGGTGGAAATTGATTGAAATGTATTTAAACAAACAGTTTTAAAATAATCAAAATCTGAAAAACGTGGCATTCGTACTGAACTTCACTCACTTTTGAACTTCACTGGTGAGTCACTAGTGAAACTGTCTCCAAGGCGTCATCTAAATTCTTTTCTCTTATCAGGTTTTATTTAGTTTAGGCACTTTAAAGGGGCGTTTAACAGCTTTATAACCAAATTTATGCTGAAATGTAGGACTCAAATAGAAAAATGACACACTTCGTTATTTTAATTACTTTAAATACTAAATTGTATTTTAAATACAAAAAAATTGTATCTATATTAAAAAAATAACTGCTGATGTTATGATGTGTTATTATTGTTTTTTTTAATGTTCTGTACAAGAAATCTGTCCTGGTAAAGCAAAGGGAGACAGGGAACAGCAGTAGAAACTCTGATCTGTGGTAAAAAGGTGATTTTTGATTTAACAGTCAAGTAAGAAGTGAACACAGGATTGATGAAAATATAAAGTTGAATTAAAGAAAAAGAGCAACAATGTTTTAAACATGGATTGTGGCTTCTGTGCTTTCCCTTCAACAATGATGCTTTTTTTTCATGTCAGAAGACAGATGAGGAACAGCTGGATTTTGGAGACAAGCAGAAGTGTATATATACATATATACATATATATATATATATATATATATACATATATATATATATATATATATATATATATAAATTGAGAAAACAGTGGAACTGACTCACATTATTTCCAAACTGATCTCACACACAAAATGCAAATATATGGAGATTCTAATTTCATAAAACGATTCCCTCAAGTGTTGGTTGATTGTCTTTCCATTTAATAATACAGAATGTAGGACAGCTTTTCTCATAAATATTGTAGAACCGTGCTTTTTGGCAGAATCTATGAATATGTGCAGCTTAATCATTTTGTTGATTTTGTGTCACTGCAGTCCCAATGTATGTCGAAATGCAGGAAATTATGTCACTATTTCTCCCTGCCAGAAGACCCCAACTCTTTGTTCTGTGAATTAACCCCCCCCCCCCCCCCTACACTTACGCCCATGATCCTGCCCCTTTTCACATGATTCACATCAAAAAGAAACATCCTTCAATGTTCTTTGGCTGTGGAACGTGACTGGCAGTAACAGGTCTGATTTGTTTGGGAGGATAACCAATAAAGTGTGCAGAGGGAGGCGGGGGCAGGCGTCTCACTGGAACACAGGGCAGCGTAATCTTCTCATAGGAAATGGCTCTAATAAAACAGAAAGGATAGTCAGAGACCTGCTGATCTGCTGTGTAGAAAGATCCAGAAGTCAGTTCAGGCGAGGCTGACAATTAAAAATCGAACTAAAAACCCAAACTTTGACCTCTGTCTAAGATAAAGAAAATCAAACACACGCACATGTCATAACTGTCAACAGATGTTTGGACTTGAAATGAGATTAGAAATGACCTCATCCAGTCAATAACCTTTTGTTTACTGCAAAGTTAATTCAGTTGTGCATGTCTGAGCCCCTCGCTAAGAATGTGATGTAACCTCTTGTAGATCATGGTGAAGTCAAGGCACAAGTTGTTTCTGGCACCATGGAAATATATTTCCATTGTGGTGATATCTGAAGGACAAAAGTCCTTTCGCTATCCCGCTAAAACCTGCAAAGGGTTGCAGGCGATGACCCTGCAGCCGGCAGCCGTTAGATGCCACGGGGGACTGCAACAAAACCAGACCGAGATGTATTCAAGCTCTTGATGCATGCATAATATAAGGGTCTGTCTGAAGAAATCGTGAGTGACAGATATTGAGAAAAGAAGACATCGTATTGATCCCAACCACAAAAGTAGAGGTACAAGAGGAGAATCATGGATGAATGAATAACCTGTGAGGAAAACTGGTCCACAAAAGGCCCACAAGCACTTGCTCCACAGCCTTAAAGGGCATGTTCGCCTAAGTTATAATGGGACATTTTTTCTCAGTTACAGTATCTACAAGTAAAAGTAAAACGCAATATCTAACCATCATACACACACATGTGGCTTGACCTAATCAATATGGAAACATTGCATCTTTCATTTTTCTCCCACATTTAAGCTGGAGAATGCATATAAACTATGTTTGGGAGGACACAGAATTAGAGATGTGAGTTGCTGCATCTTCCTTTTTTCCAGTAACAACGTACTGTTATTGTGCAGATGAAAAAAATAAACTAAAATAGTAGCTACATGAATCTGGGTGCACTGAAATCCCATTTCCAGGACTGTTACAATTACTACATTTCAAACAGCGATTGTCATACAATTAGAAGTAAAGTTCTTAAAGGTCTGTCTCTTATCAGATATTTGAAACACTCAATCACAGTACAACTGTACTTATTAGTTCACATAACCTTAGAAATTGCAGTTATTGGCTGTTAATAAACAAATGAAATAGGACATACTGGCAGGGGGGCAGCACAAGGGTGTAACCTTTATCACCCACCAATTTCCAAATGGAAAACAGTGAAGAAATACGACATTTTTACTTGTCTAATACGAGTGATCTATGATGACTTGGTGGACATGACGATGACCATCTTAAATAAGTGTGGTGCTCTAATGGAGTGATATCTGGTGACTGGAGCTGTTTGAATACAGTGACTTCACAGTCATGTGGCGCGTTGGGCTCCTGGAGGTCGTCACTGGGGTCATAAAGGGATGGATATGTTCAGCAGCGATACTAAGGTAGGGGGTGGCATCTAAACGGCATTCAGATGGTGCTAAGGTACACAAAATGTCAAAGAACCACTAACGCCTGAACCGCTGCATTCATGTTTCCCTTTCATTTGTCATTAACACCAATGTTTGTCGCCTCAGGTTCCTGTTCTCATCTGAACCAGAACCATGTGTGGTCTTCTGCTTTTATAGCTCTTCAGCTTCAAGGTTTAACCTCAACTAGGCCCTGGCCAGAGAATTCCTTTTCACTTGATCTTTTCTATTCGTCGATCCATTCTCCGTTAACCTTGGAGATCAGTCGTTTCTGAAAACCTCTGATCAGACCATGCTACGTTCAAAGTCGGCTAAATCACCTTTCTTCCTCATTCCGGTGCTCGGTTTGAACGTGGACAGGTTGTCTTGACCCCTTCTGCATTATGCAGAGCCTCTAACTCTTACAAGGATCTCATCTTAATCAGCTGCATGACGAATATGAATGTTGTACAACCAGTACAGATGAGTGATGTAAGATGGAGAAAGTGACAGAGCAGGAAGGAGATAAGGGCGGTGCAGGAGGAAGTGGGGTGGGGTGTAAGAGTCCGCTTGCCTTCTGACTTTCTACGAGATGCGACTGGTGGAAGGATAAATGCGCATGTTTTGGTGTGTTTGCATTTGGACACATGTGCAGGAGATGGGAGGGCAGGGTGAAGATAGCCTACTGTTATTTTTCAGAGGACATGATGTCTCGCTGCACATTGCGCACACACATGCAGTCTGGCAAACACACACGCGGCGTGTCACTGTGCATTACTGTTGCTTTCTGTGGGCGCTGTGTCCAGACAATGACAGGCAGGCAGGAGCCACAGCATAATGAGAGAGAGCAGGGACCTTACACACACACACACAGACACACACACTTCCATGTGCACACACAAACGCAGAGGGTAGTCGGCTTCACTCCGTCCCCTAACCTCTCAATTACCCAGCAGGCTTTTAGTGCCACTCTGCTCCACTACAGCAAATTACCCAGGGCCCTGTCTCAGTTAGAGACCTGTGACTGTGTGTGTGTGTATGTGTGCAGACGTTGGAGGATATGGGTGCTTGACAGAGGTAGAGCAAGAGTGTGTGTGTGTGTTGTGCTAAAGCGAGTGGTTTGAAACGCAGGGATTAAAGCAAAAAAAATATTTTTGACTGAAAAAAAATTTTCACGCCAGTTCATATGCGGTTGCTTCCCAAAGGTTTCAAGTAAAAAAGTTAAAAGCTGTATTAGCCCTTCTGTTTTCTAATACAGCATTTAAGGTGTAATAAGGCTTTTAACCAACACTATTTAAATACTCGAGACCAATAGCATTTTATAGGAGGAAGGTGTTTTTGAGCAGTTTTATTATTGTTAGTTTGCTTCTTTTTTTTTTGTCCACATCAATTGGTCATTAAAGCCTTAGGCCTGTTCTCCTAGATCTGAGTCGACCTGGTAAACTGCACTTCTTCATCCAGTTGACCAGCTGCTCTGATGTCACTGCACTTGGCAAGGCTTTGGCCAAGGTGATGAAAGCATCCTGGACTGTTTCATGGACAATCAATGATGGTGTTAGTGCAGACAAAGAGATGATGTTATTGTTGAGAGGAAGGTTTTTCTAAATCACATGGCGTCAACACCCCCGTGGGCCTTCGCAATGCTTTGTTTTAATTAAACAGTGGGATTCCCCTGGTCCGCACCAGTTCTAAGTCAGCTGCTAGGCGCCAGCCGAGGTGACAAGGCTTGCCACCCGTCCCTTGATATGCGGAAATGTTACGTAATTGCGAATTAAAAGTTGCGTTCCCTATTGAAACAATACGGACATATATTATGCTCTTATTTATTGATGTCAAAATCTACAGGTGAAGGTCGGAAAAGTTGAATATATCACAAAACTTCATTCGTAGTAAATTCAACTAAAGGTGAAACAAATATATTATTTCCCACTACATTTAAAGTAAGATACTTCAAGCCTTTATTTGTTATAATTTTGGTGATTATGGCTCAGTTTATGAAAACCCCAAATAAAAAATCTCAAAAAATGTGAATATTTTATGAAATCAATAAAGAATTCAACCATCAAAATTATAACAAATAAAGGTTTAACATGTGTTGCTTTGTATGTATTGAGACTATGTAATATATTAGTTTCACCTTTTACATTTAAATAAATTTACACCATATTCTAATTTTCCAACCTTCACCTGTAGCTATATTCTACATCTGGGCTGATGTGAAAAAGCATAGCATAGGAGACTATTTCAGTTAGTTGTCTGTCTGTACAGTCGTGCAAGTTCAATGCTATTAAAGCACTTTAAACTTATAATCAAAGCATTTAGTTTTTTCATATAAAATAAATACATTTCTATGCAGTTTAGACGTTTTGGGGATGTTGCCTTTTTTGGCGCCTGCGCTGCTGAAATCAGGCGTTCCTTATTTTTATTTCTGAAAGGTGGCAACCCGCGTTAACGGGTCCCCGACGGGCGCCGCAGCTGGGGAGATCCGCGAGAAGGGCCCGGCGCCGCCGACCGCCGTTCCCGATCCCCCCCGCCTTCCACGCGGCGCCGGACACCGCCCCGCAGAAAGACCCCCGCCCGACGACGCGCGAACGCCGTCGGACAGAGGCCCCCCCGCGAGGCGGGCCGGACGACCGCGCCTCCGGCGGCGGGGTGAGGAGGGCGACGGGGCGACTGCTCCCCCAGCCGCGGCTCGAGCCCAGCCCCGCTTCGCACCCCAGCCCGACCGACCCAGCCTATCCCGAAGTTACCGCCTCCTCTGCTCTGATTGGCTAATCCAAGGCTCCGGCAGTTTTATTGGTTTACAACAGCGTCAGTTTAATGCCTAACATGATTTCATTGGATAGTCTAAAACTATACCACAACAAAACTCACATGCAAAGTTTTTTTTTTTTTTTTTTTTCCCCATTTTCCAATTGACGGAAATCCGTCCAGAGACGGAGAACTTTAATCCCTGGAAACGGCGGCTGGAGTCCAGCAGAGGCATGTGAAAAGCTAATAAAAGTGTTTGAATGCAACTGCCATTAGGCTAATACCTCTCCACTAGTCTGTCGCACACACACACACACACACACACACACACACACACACACACACACACACACACACACACACACACACACACACACACACACACACACACACACACACACACACACACACACACACACACACACACACACACACACACACACACACACACAGAGGCACACACACAGTAAGGCAGAGGCGACAGGGTCAGCAGCGGCGCCCTCTCTTAGATCAAATGCAACTCTCCGGCTGAGAGAGCAGGCTTTTATTGAATGAGATATTAAAGAGTTGTTAGCTGAAGAATACGGAGACAAACGGCTACGGATGGTTGCTTAATTGCGTGACAATTTGGTGCAACTTCTGTCACATCTACACCCATCACAACCCTTGGACAAAATTCATCAGAAGCCCCTGGAATACATGCCATGTTACGTGTAAGCCACTTGATATATCTCATTTATTAAAAATGTGGCCTATCTAGAGCCCCCCCTCATTCTGGTTAGCGGTCCACAACGAAGGGTAAAAAGCACCAACATTAGATTCTCAACTTTTCATCTATACGAGGTTGTTGAGCAGTTACTGGTGTTACTTGGTGGTCTGTGAAACCACTGACAGCATGATATACAGGTACTTTGAAGCTGAGCGACACGTTCTCTCCACATCTTCACTTACTTCAAGTCTCTCAATGGTTTTAATTGTTTGTTGTTTGGGTTTGTTGTTTGGGTCCCCATCAGGGCTTGAAATTAACAGTCGCCACTCGCCATTTGCGACCTAGATTTTGCTGTGGCGAGACATATTTTTGGCTGTCTCGCCACTTGGCGACCTAGAAAAATTATACCACTCTAATCCAGAGGGTGGCGGTAATGCTCATTTTCGTTGGTTGCCAAGCGCCGCTAACGGGTCAGAAGAAGAAAAGTAAACGAGGGAACATAACAACTACAAAACTAAGAAGAAAGAAGCTAAACTAAAGCTAAAGAAGAAGCTAAAGAAAACTAAACTGAACAAAGAAACGACATGTGGAGATATATATCAGGGTGCCAGCCACCACCCAAAAAGACAAATGTGTGTGAGGTGAGGAGGGAGGAGGAGGAGGAGGAGGAGGGGGGAACAGCGCTGAAGGCGCTATTTAATAAATAGTTTGTATATTTTAGGCTGACCTCTTTTCCGTTTTGGAAACGGTCCAAATCATCCCCCCTGAAATAAAAACTGTCCAAATCATCCCCCCTGAAATAAAAACTGTCCAAATCATCCCCCCTGAAATAAAAACGGTCCAAATCATCCCCCCTGAAATAAAAACGGTCCAAATCATCCCCCCTGTAAAACTGCCATCCCTCCTTTCCATCCCTTATGTCATTTCATCAATGAATGTGGTTTTACTGCTATTTCAACATTTACAGTCATCACCAGAAAAATAACTTATTTGACAATTTTCACCTGTTTCAAGTAAATTTTCACTTGAAATAAGTAGAAAAATATGCCAGTGGGACAAGATTTATCTTCTTATTACAAGCAATAAAATATTGTTCCACTGGCAGATTTTTCTACTTATTTCAAGTGAAAATCTACTTGAAACAGGTGAAAATTGTTGTTTTTCCAGTGATGACTTGTTTTAAGTGTAATCAGATTTTTTTTTTACTAAAATGAGACATTTTAACTAGAAATAAGACAAATATTCTTGTTCAGATTTTGAGTTTTTGCAGTGATCCATTTTACTTATCCTGTGAAGGACAGAGTCATGTCACTGCTATTATTTGTAATATATTATATTATTTGTAATCAGCACAAATTATCTGTCCCTATATGATAAAATCCACCATCCCCCCTGATTTTTTTTTACAATTCGAATACTGACTGTAACTGTTATTATTTTAGACATAATAAAAAAGTGAGAAGCCTATCTGAATTTCCATCTTTGAGAGATATTATTTTGTAATATAACTGAATATTATATCCATACATATAAACTTTAAATATATTAAAATTATAAGGAATCTTTGTGTAAACTGCGAGTATCATTTAAGTAGGCTATCTCGTGGCCGGGCCGAGTGTCCTCTTTTTTGAAAATCAAAATATGGTCAGCCTAGTATATTTGAATCTAATGTACTTCATGCGTCTTCTTACTGCTGCATAGGGATTTATACTGTTCTTCCAGAATAGTTGAAAGGTCCTTTTACACAGCACATTTGATTGAGAAGAACGGGATGACTGTTATATGGTACTACTATGACTGCTATATAAGTAGTGGTGACGAAATACTCTAGTGAAGCAACTTTTTGGTTTTGGCGAGTAAAAAATCTGTTTGGCGAGTAACTTTTTTGACCTACTAGCCACTTGGCTAGTAGGTCAAAAAGTTAATTTCAAGCCCTGGTCCCCATGTTATAGGTGACGGTGGGTGCACAAAGTTTTAGCTGCACAGAGGAGGGGCTATGATTCCTGCACCAATATTCAGCTAATGAATGTGATTAAAGAGGAAATGAAACTTAGCATTAGTAATACCGGTGTCAATTATCAAATACATAAATAAAATAAATTCATATTCGCAACGTTGACGATGTGAAACGTCTCTTGTAAATTTGAGCTTCCTCAGGTTCAAACTAAATGCATGAGCAAAAATTCAAATAGTTAAAAGCGACACTGTTGGAGACTTCAGCACCACTCATAACAACAAGGGGAGCAACAATTAATCAGCTATTAAGTAGAACTACAACATTTCCACTGCATTAAAAATGAGACCCCGCCCCCTTTTAAAAAAAAGTAAATGCATCGTGACACAGCTATGACGACACAATCACATACAATCTCTCGCAAGCATGTGTGGAGGCAGTTTACGTTTCACCGTTTGTAAATGCTCTAATATGTAAAATTATGATGTGAATGTTGATGTTCAAAAACAACCAAGATTTTGAACATCCAGCTGACAACAAACATCTTTTACTTCTACTACTACTGTCATTGAGCAGACGCTTTTATCCAAAGCGACTTACTGTACATCTGAGAACGTGGGACGACAAACTTAAAAAGCAGACGTACTGTATATAATGTGAAGAAGCTTGAAAATGTTAAGAGGCTTAAATTCATGATAGCTAGTTTTCATTGGAAGAAAGTGAAAAAGTGAAATTCCTGCCATGGGGAGATCATCCACCCTCTGGAACTGAAGACAGAGGAAATGTCCCCACCTGAAACAAATACACAATACTGAACAGGAGAGACCTTGAAGATGGTGTTACTGTAACGTTTAACTCTTGTTTCAGTCTTTAATCTGGACTTCTGTGATCACCTTAATGTCCAGGCTAAGCCTGACATGTTTTCATGAAATACTGCATTTATTTTTAAATACAACAGTCTGTTTTAACCATTTATAGGGCAATTAATCAATACTTGAAATGTTATTGCTTCTTTTTTAAACTTTATACCATTTGTTTTAATTTAATTATTATACTATGTAGCAGTATTGAAGCTACCAAATATTGTAACTTGCCCTGTAAAGGATTGGAGGAGATACAATATGTCCCTATTTCATATGTTGACACATTTTCTTAATTAATGAAAAACAAAGGCCTCCTTTGCAATTTAAGCTTTGTTTATAACAACCAGTTCAGGGAGGCGGAGGGACGCACTTTAGTTGCTACTCAGCTCATACCTGGGGTGTGCCTTTTTTTTTTAAATGGCCTTAAACATCTGGGCTAACCACTTCAGAGGTACAGCATCACGTGAATCTGGCTGGAGATAAAGATTTGGAGGCTGGACAGTACTACTCATTTCTGGGGGGTGTGACATCAGCTACTCTAAACGGCTCACCACGTGAGAAATGAGCAGACCTGGAGTTCCCTAAACACAGCCACAGAGAAGTCTCTGATCATTACTTTTGAGCTGGTAGTAACTTCAGACATCCAAAGAAATAGTTTTAATTATTAAGTAATGTAATATACGGTCCAAATTGAAATCAGCAGGTCAAATAGAGGGAAAATAATAGATTGATAAAAACATACCCAACATCTTAAAGGGTCTTCAAGGAAAAACATCTAGGAATCACTAACACTGAGTAAGAAATAGAGCAGACATTTGTCTTTTTGTGCAAAAAGCCTGATATGCAAGCGATCAAGAGACGTCATTGTCTGCTTGGAAGGCTGGCGGTTTGATCCCCACCTCCTCCACATGTCCAGGTGTCTTTACACAGGACCCCCTGATCCCCACATTAGTGCTGATGATCACAAAACCACGAACCATTTACTTTCCTGAACAGTCAGAATTTAAAACTCTAATCTGTATTTCCACCAACAGACTCCGAGGTGTTAAGCTGTGCAGTACGACTCATACGATCGCCTGCATGACACCAGCAGCCAAGTGTTGCGAATTTATAGAAGTAAGCGTGGTCATCGTAGCAGATGAACTTCCCTAACGTTTCTTCTGGCGTTGTTTAAATAATACGAAGAATGCAGCTGCGGCTTCTCAAAAGGTCAAGAGGTTTGTCTAAATGTTAGTTTTACTTTCTGTGTTAAAATTCAGAGTTCCTGAGGACTAAAGGAGATTGTTCAAAAAGTCCTTTGACATGCGCATTCTTTGGCACGGAGACTTCGACAGCGTGAAACAGAATTTCACTCAAATCGACTGCAGCACGACATGAAATCAAATAAAATCCACCTGCAGCGCACATCTAATTGAGCAGATTGGTATCACATTGACTAAATTGCCAAGGAGATGATTTGTGCCAGAAAAAGATGAAGATAAGTTAAATTGGTTAGAGTGAGTCAGACGGAGGAAGCACAATGTGTTGGTGTCTGTAAGCCATTGTGCGTGCCTTCACTTTTTTCCTCTCCAGCTGGCCTGTTAGTCATCTCCGCGTCGCCGCGTGCGTCAGCGTGTTTGTGTATGTTGGTGTGCGCTTATATGTACTGTACATGTGCAATGTGAGATGTGTTAATTAAGCAACAACTGTGTCCTGCTGCTGTGCGGAGAGAGGGAGGCCGGCAGAAAGACAGAGCCAGAGAGGGAGCGAGACGATCAAAGCAGGGGTCTGTGGCCGAGGGGCCCCCCCTCTGTGCTTAGATGAAATGCAGCAGCTACAAACTTTAAAGACTTCCTGCCATTAGCCTGGACCTTGTCTCATCACAAGCCTGGGCCTCCTCCTGACCTTCACCCTCCCACGTCAAAGAAAAAGGAAAAAAAAACAATGACAAAGAACGAGAGAAGGGGAGAGAAAGTACAATGGTCCTAATGTCATAGACGCTTGAAATGTCCAAAAATGTCCCCGGATGACGAAGAATGCTATTTTTCTTTTCTTTTTATGTTATTTACATATGTGTATGTTTAAGAGACTCTGTATCCTAATTTGCATAATTATTTTCTGTGTTTAATTATAGCCATTTGTGTATCATGTGAACTCAAATATACACGTAGCATTTAGTCCTTTCACCATCTCAAATACACATAACCTTCTCAACATGAGTACTACTGTCACTCTGCAACAACTTATCAATATTTTTTGCACTTACCGTATTTCGCGAACCATTAGGCGCACCGTATTATAAGGCGCAATATCAATGAGCGGGTCTATTTTCATGCATTAGGTGCACCGGGTTATAAGGCGCATGATGAAACATATATAAAGTGAAATAAAAGAGTCTGGTAAGTCAAACTTTATTCAACTCGTTCACAATAACTTGAGTAAAACAAAAAAAATACACTCACATTTCAAATCATTTGTCTTCCACAAATCCACCAATAAAAAGTGGGGGAGGTAAACGTCGTACTACGTCTTGTTCTCTGATTGGTTAATCTTTGCCAGCAACAGCAGACACCTGAAGTTAGTGTGAGGTTGGAACAACGTTGTTTTCCAATATTTTATTATAATTGGATAATGATATACATTTGAAAATTGGGTTTACTCTAAAAAGCTTAAGTTGGCTTGATGTCAATTATAGTAAGGTAACATTGACTAGATGTTGGATGATGGTTGCTTGCCAGCACTACATAATTAGTTATATAATTAGTTATCTAACCAAAAACCGACTTTAATGTGTCTGAACAGTCCGACCATCAGTCAAGCGGAGTATCCTCGTCGATAACAAAGTCACACTAAAACTGCACTATTTTTGAGCGCAGCGTACCATTTAAAATTGGTTTGAGGTCAGTAAGCACAACAAAATTCATACAGAGAAAATTTTAGGATTATAGTGCGGAAAATACTGTATCCTATTGTGTCCTATAAGTATTTTTTTGCATGTTGCAAAGACTGAGTACGATAGTTCACGATCCTCCATTGAAAGAGACATTGCAGGTAATGAATGTTTGGTTCAGACGGCAACGGTCAGATGCGTTTCTCAAATATGCCTTCTTGTCATCGTGTTCGTGCGTACTTGTGAAACATCATCAGGTGCAGCTGAAAGTACTGTCACAATTCCAACTCCACATCGAGAAAAGCCAAAACATCTCCAGATGTGTTCTTTTATTTGGACTTCTTTGGATTTGAGACAACAGAGTGTCTTTGAATGCTTTTGGTACCAGCAAGCCATAATGGTGAAAGAGAAACTCCACAATCATAATTCAGTGCTTGGAAACAGCTTTTGTTTCGCAGTTCACTTGTCGGTAGTGTAGAAAGATTTCCAACAAAGCCTTTTGCTGTTTTAACAGGCAAGTCATTTGCATTTGACTTACTGTGTAATAATATTGTTTGAAAACAACGTGTGAAACAAAAAGAACTGTCTGCGGGACATTGTCAAAAAAACAATCCATTACCCATTTTAAAGAATGATTTCAGATTGGTGGCTTTAAATGAATTACACAAACTTGAAAAATGGAGGGTTAAATATGGTGAAGGACTAGTTGTCTCCCGTCGCTGTGGCAACAGATGAGACAATGCTGCTGCTTCATCTACAAGCTGAAGAGGAAGACTCTTAGCTGACTAGTCTCAATCTCTGTTTCTTAAATTCACCATTTATGAAAGTGTTTCCAAGACTCAGGATCAGCAATTGATACCAAACAAAGAAAATTATTGTGATAAAGCAAGTTAAAAGAGACGTGCATTTTATATGTACGACACTAATTCAGAAAAAAAAAAAAAAGCTTTGATTCTTACATATAGATATGATGGCCATTATTTCTTTGCAGGAAGTATGAAGTCAAGATACAGTATTTCTTTTTTTTTCATCAGTTTCATTTCTTGTGTTATCAGACAATCCCCTTCAATGGCACTGTCATCACTGACCGGCATCGTCCTTAAACCTTTATAACAGCAACACAGAGGTATGTTCACCAGTGTCAGGAAAAACTCAAGTTAATCCGGTCGAGAGGTTGCATTAACATCTCTGGGCTCTGAGGCATCTAAGGTGCAGGAGCGTAGGAAGCATTTGAACTGTCTGGCAGACACACTTCCCCATTTTCTGTATTCTGGTGCATTCTGGACTTGGACTTGGCTTTATTCGTGATCATTTTATGACATTATTGAATTTGGATTAAATAGCCAAAACAAAATCCTAATTTGTTTGCACAAACCTGGCGAATAAAGTTTAAAAAAAAAAAGAAAAAAAATCCTTCCAATCCATCAACCTTTTTAACCTTTTAAAACCTTCAGTTTAACACGACAGGGGGCGACCTTGGAGAACAGGTAACAAAGGGATATGGTTTAAGTCAGACATGTGTTACCTCTGGCTATTTCTGACGGTTCACTTTGGTCGTAAACTTTATGCCAGAGATGGTTGATGGTGCGGGTTCCAAACTGCCTTTGTTTATGCTTACGTGGTGAATTGTTGTTGATAAGCCGGAAAACCTGGAGTCGGCTTTCAACGGTATGAATAATCTCTCATTGATCAGGGGGAAATGGACCGGCGAAACGGCGTTGGGTGGACTAACACGTTTACCTGGTAACAGCGTTGCCAACTCCTCGGTGAGGAGAGCAGCTACTGGCCGTCCTACGAGGCGCTAAATTACATCATCATCTAATTTACATGATTAAAATGTTGTATATAATTGTGATGGGAACTGATTTTCTGATCACCCACACACTGTTGCACACCTGAAGACGTGACCGCACTAACTACGGGACGAAACGTTCGCTGGAACCTCTCATAATTCGGTACACTTAATGCCAGAAGTTTTGTGGGCGTAAATGGTTAAAAACTCACGCTTTCAGGTGTTTTTGAAATGTGCTGGCCTGAAAAGAAGAAACGGACGTATGGATGAACTTGAGCAGATGAGAAAAGAGAGATTCTTACTGTTCAAAGAAGAAATTGCAGTCAAAGAAGTTTTAAAAATAACAGCATTTTTAATTTTATCCAAACTTTTTCTCATTTGAAGCTGTGTTTGTTAGTATTCTTGGTTCCCTCAGAGTAAGCAACTCCACCTGAGTTACACTGGTGGGAGGAAGTGCCTTAGCTGTCCTCTCCCCAGAGCCCCCTCCCCGCAGAAATGCATGAAAAAAAAAAAAAATCACACACACACACACACACAAGTGGCAGAGCCAGGGGCAGGATCTGACCATCTCTCTGGGCGGCGGTAAGCATAGGAAGCTCACCGAGGGCTAACGAGGGAGGATCAAAGAGCGCATTACCATGCCTCCCCTCTTCCTCTCACTCCGTCTCTTCTCCTCTCCACCGTTCACAAGCAATAAGAGGCCCGCCGGCCGCCTGTCCTTGTGCTTGTTAGCTGGTGACAATAAGACGTGCCCTGAGCCAAAGGAAATGAATTATTTACCCCACTCCCTCTTGTACTCTTGAAAAGAGGAGGAAAAAAAAAATCCTTTTCTTGTTTTACCATTGAACTCACGGCTCTTGTATTACACACGAGCTTTGTTCTGCAGCCTTAGATGTTAAACGCTCGGAATAATTCTGTTCCCCGCCGCTGACAAAGATGTCTGGCCCTGGTTTCGCAGGACATATTTGAAGAGAGATGTGCATCCGTATTGTGTGCAGACAAGGTTACTTCGATGTGTTTGCACTCCAACTTTTCTGCACCCCGAGTGGAAACCGCGACGAGCATAAAAGGCGTCTGAGGGCCGCCGGAAAACAATGAAGGAGCGCCGCTGGAGGGGAGCGGCTGGTGCGCCCGCATATATGCGTGTAGGAGACCGCTCCTGACAAGCATACGTCTGCTAATTAATCTGATTATAAAGAGACAATTAAATTCAAGATGAGGCTTCATATCCCGCGACCCCCCGGCGGAGCAGCAAGACCCTCACGAGCTAACGCTGGCCTCGCCGCGGCGCTGACGAGAGCTGACAATAGCTGACACGAGTGCATCTGCACTTGAAAGTAGACTCTGCTCTGTACAACATGCCCTTGGTGAGGCACTTCCATAATTATTTCACTTATTCCCACACATGCCCCCCATCCCTCCATCTCTCTTCCCTCCCCTCATCATAATTCTTCATCACACCCCATCCTCCTTCTTGTCTTCCTCTCCTCTCCTTCCTCAGCTGTCCACCCCTCCTTATTTTCTGTCTGCGCTGATCTTTCCTCCTGACCCTGCCTCTGTTCTTAGGGGCCGTAATGACCGTCTTTGAAACAGGAGGCGGAGTAATGGTCACCTTGATAATGATGATGGTTGTGTTGGTGCGGCAGCGCGGGGCTGTGGGGTGACGGGGGGGCGGAGCCGGAGCCCGTCAGCGTGGACTCACCTTGCTCACCCCCCCGTCCCCCCACACGAAAGCAGGAACGCTAAAAACGGAGATTGTTCCTCCTTTCATTCCTCCCTCCGCGTTACATCAGGACTAAGAGACCCGGGGCCGACACAATGTGTCGCAGGCTGTCGCCGGGGCCTGTGTGGGGCCTCGGACAATCTATCTCTATACACTTCTGCTGCTGGGGGACATGAAAGCGCCTTCATTAGCCGTGCCAAAAGACTCATATATTTCTCACAGGGCATAAAGGGCCATTGTAAAAACGCCCTCTGTTCCCTTTCAAACATAAAACGTGTCAGACGGCACAAAAGGATTCCAGTCGTCACAGGGAGCGGGGATCATTACCAAACACGTCGGTGAAGGAAAGAGAGGCAGCCCGTGTAAAGTGAGCGCAGCGCTGAGAGGAAATCATGATGACGGGGGAAAGAAAAAGAAAAAAAAAATCTGTGAGGGGGAGAGAGTTTAGCCTAAAAGAGCAGGCGCGATAGAAAGCAGGGGAGAGGACGAAGGGCAAATTGTGGCCATGAAGAGAAGAACGTGATCTATCCGCGCGGATGAATATTTTCCTGGTAGTCCTTTATGTTTCAGGGAGCTCTGAGTCCTTTTTCTCTGTGGCTTCCTGAGTGTACAAACCTTGAGTTTGGGGAGCATCTGCTATGAAAGCTTCTTTCTGGAGTCCTTGGGCACATAATGACTGCACTGCTAGTCTATTATAAACCACAGAGACCTTGCGCACCGCTGTCCCTGCATCTCCCAAACACAGCCACCACAATGAAACCCGCCTCCTGGATTTCAATGGTCCCGGGTCTGGCTCAGTCCAACTATCAAAACAAACATTCAGAGTTGTGCGGCGACGGATCACGCATGGCAGGGATCAGCTCGCTCTTATTCCTTTACACGAGCCTATTAAGTGAT
The DNA here is from genome assembly GCF_033807715.1 of Cololabis saira. Taxonomy (NCBI): domain Eukaryota; kingdom Metazoa; phylum Chordata; class Actinopteri; order Beloniformes; family Belonidae; genus Cololabis; species Cololabis saira. The sequence continues at coordinate 25,181,709 of NC_084609.1, forward strand.
ACAAAGTGATGCAAAGCAAAGCATCAAAGCCAAAGAATGAAATCATCAGATTGTGTTATTTCATTATTTCAAGGATTTTCGCTTGTGTCAAACTAAAGATCTCCTTCCCGACTTCCACAGCTCCTCTGAATAGATAATCGCAAAATTGTTCCGTGGGATTTTCTTTATCTTCCTCAGCCCTCTTGTCTGAGGGAATACAACATTTAAGGTAAGGAGAGAAAACATCAAGTGTCTTAAAGAGAACAGGAAAATCTCCTCCTTCCTCCTCCTCCTGTTGTCGTTTCCACTCCTGACAGTTACAGCTACGCAGCTTCTTCTCTGGATTGACCTATTTAGAAATTACTGCGCTGATAACACAACAAAAACAACACTTGGAGGAGGAGGAGGAGGAGGGAGGAGATGTAATGAAATAAGTTCCTCTATTTGTACCGGAGCGGATCAACTTGTCTGCGCGGCTTAAAAGACTCATTACATTATTAAGCCACACTGCAGTGATTTGTTTTCAAGTACAACGAGGCTTGCTGCGCTAGACATTAACCACCCTTGCTGAGCAATGGGAGTGTGTGAGTGTGTGTGTGTGTAAGAGGCGGAGGAGGAGGAGGGGGGGGGAGGAGGAGGGGTGGGGAAGGACACCAACTATCCCAGCAGATGTGTTCAAGATGGAAAGCTACTGGTGACCTGCGTAGGAAAAGACTGGAGTATTAGTGCGACAGCAGAGATTACATGGTACTTACACGGGGTCAGACTCCAGAAAGAGCGGAGGATGGAGGGGAGGAGGGCGGAGAGCGCCACGAGAAAACATCTTTCCTGCTCCTCTGTTACCGAGCGCGTACGAGAGGCTAAAGGGGGCAGACGCTTGTCCGGCTCGTTTCCGTGACATGCCGCTCTGGCAGGGCGGCCGACCTCACGTCTGCCCTCCTCGTCCAAATCTGAGCACTCGCTCTCAAGCCGGTCAGAGTTAAACACCTTGACTTGGGATGCGGCCAGCAACTTTTATCTTGTAAGTACGGCTTTGGAGGATTTTATTAGAAATACGCCAGTGAAATCAATTTTGTGTAATCACAGCGTTTACAAGCTGCACTCCAGATTAAAGGGAGTTGAGTACTTGAGCAAAACTTGTAACCCACACAATTACTTATTACAGCGTCGTATCAGATCATTTGGTGGATTTTAGTCCCTGTACTTTATTGCTGTACATGTATTGATTGACAAATACGATGCTAAAACGAGAAAATGCAAGGAATGCGGGGAACCTGGAGGATGCAGGTGCATTAAAGGGGTGCAAACAAGAACTGGACACGTTCCATCTCTCATCTGTGATGGCGACATCAATGCATAAAGGCATAAATAGAAAGTTCACAGCAACATCTCTTCTCCTGAACACAACATTTATCCAGGGACCGGTAAAGAAGAGGATACGAGTGCTGGACTGGTCCCCCTGCAGCTCTAACCTGCTCCCAACAGACGAAAGCTACTTTTGAAACAAAAAATGTGACAATGACGGCCGTGTGCCGCTGCACACCTTAAGACATCCTTGCAGGAAGAATGGGACCAAAAACAGCAAATGAAATGTATAATTTCTTGGCAGCCTCGACGCCAGAAAGCATTTAAAGTGTTATGCGAAAGGAACGGCAACATCGCAAAGTGAAAAGGCTTTACCGTCCTAACTTTTGCTGGATGTGCTGCAGGCCTGAAATGTAAAAAAACAAGATGTCTTTTCACCAAAGAAAGTGGATTCATCCCGTTTGTGGAGAAGTGAAGGTCTAAATAAGTTCGGGAATCACTATTCCATTTTTATTTGCACTTTTCATATAAAATTTTAGGTGCCAGAATGAGTAAAAGGTAATTCTCCTCCTCTGCCGCACGACAAGATGCAGCAGTAAAAGAAGCCAAACAGGTGATTATCATATGCAGGTCAATTAACTGTTTAAGTGCAGCATGCAGAACCTGTATGGAGTCGAAACAATGTGCTGAAATAGGATGATGTCGGCTACAGCAGCAGCAACAGGTTAATCTGAAATAATGCTTCATCATTTCAAACAACCTTTGTCTTTATGGCTGAAAAACACATTCACTTTCCCTGTTTTGAGGTTATTAGATCAGCTGAACACGCAAAAATAATGTTGGATTTTCATTGGTGCACACTCCTGCAGAGAGACATTTTTAGCCTTCGTGCAACCCAGCGTGAATAGGGAAGTTCGTGGAGGAGTTTACAGCTAGATTGTGGGTTTGACACGGCGTTAGTGGTTTGCTGTCAGAACTTTCCTGCTCTAAAAAGCAGAAGTCTTCGTCTCTGCACTCCGCCTTGCTCTGCGCTGGAGCTTGTCAGATGTTCTAGGGTCGTGGGATAAGCAGGCCCAGCATTAGGCCTTTGTTGAAAAAAATCAATAATCAATTCTCATATTAATTCTTAACAATCGATTCGTATGTCTAAAGATCTTTTTTTTTTCAAATTATTACATCTTCGCAGTAGTCGTGAGTCATTTAATTCATGCATGCATGTGGTGTGAAGCTATCAAAACAATGAACATGGTCAAGTTTAATACTAGTATTACTTTGTTGTATAACTACAGTCATGTAATTCAGGTAACAGCTCAAAAAAAACATTTTTAAATAACCCTAAATCGATATTGGATCATATCAGATCAAATTGTGATAATCGATTCTAAATCTTTTTACGCAGACGTCTCCCCCTTTAGAGGAGGAATGTGAAAACACTAGTCTGCACAGATATGAGTCGGCACAGTCGAAGGTAGACATATTCTTATGATGTCAAGTGTATGTTTTAATTTTTTTTTAATTCTTGTGTGCAGCCCACACAGACTCCCTGATGGAGGTGACTCCAGCGATGAAGCTGTCGTACGGCAAAACCTCTGCAGGAGATGAGACCGTTACTTTAGAGCTGCTAAAAGCTTAAGGGACACATGTCAGAATAGAGACAAACAAAACTCTTAAAAGATGATCTGCAGGCGTGCTTTACCACCAAGCTGTACTATTTATGCCTCTTCATTTAGTTTTTCAAAAGTTTATTAAATATTCTGATGTTTCAATGACTATAATATATATAATATTACGATAAAAAACAACAGCCACCATTTCAATAATGTCCTGTCAGATTTATTCACACCAGTCGGTTTTTTGGGGAGGAGTCAGCCAATCCACTCTACCCCTCTTCTTTACCTTTTCTTTTTCTTCTAAACTGTGTTTCGACTTTGCATCACCTGCAGCACTAAATGCAGCTGTATGTGATGTCGGGTGGAGGACAAGGTGGGAACGCCGGCTCTTTCTGCTCCAGTCTGGGTCTGTGATGACACAGAACCCTTTAGTTCTGAATCACACACTGCGGGATACATTTCCAGGCTCAGGCCGCCCAAAAATATGGGACAGATTGGTGTTTTGTCCGAATTTTGGACGTGACAGGTACTTCAGACACTTAAATATATCCAGGAAAACTCATCACAGACCCTTTAAGCTGTTATTTTCTCATTTATACACGTGTTACATCTAAAAATGACTCTTCTTGGATATACTGATCATATGCCTCTTCTTTTATATTACCACAACACTTCCTTGCTTGTATTTCATGATGTTGAACTGCAACATTAGTCCAGATGTTTTCATGAGTTACTCAGATGAGCTCTCTTCAGTCTTTAATACTGTGAACACATTAAGAGCAGTTTTATCAATATAACTCTGACTTGCAGTCCATGTAAAGCTAGTCCAAACATATCTGAATACAATGTTCAAAGTGCAGGGCAGCAGCGCTCAGGCAGATAACTTATCTCTGCCAGTTGGCACAGGAATACTTCTGTCACTTGGCCGGAGCTTACAGTTGCAGGTATGTGCAGATCCTATCGGAGGCTGGCTCAGTTGTGCGTATAGAAGCTTATCTGGGGTTTGCAGGAACCGGCCCCCCTACGGCGGGACCCACAAACACCTGTTGAAACGGAGCTAGAGCTACTCAACTCGATAAGAGGCGATTGTAAAGGCACCTGTCGTATTCAGAACTGTGAAGTGTGCAGAGGTGGCATTGGTTTTCGTTTGAGATGAGTTTGTTTGTACTCGGAGAAGAGCCCCGACGTAGCAAGTTTTGAGGGTGAACATGTTGTTTTTCTTTTCCTTATTCTGTCTGTGTTAACACGGGTGACATGTTGAAAAGCCGACTGGCTACTTTGAATGTTTGTGAGGATAAAAAGCAGGAAGCACATGTGCTCTGAGGGAGGTTCGCTGCAATAATTACCGAGTGCTCCCGGTTGCATCTGCGTCATGTTCACTGGTGGCGAGCCAAGCAACAACATGCGCCGACAACAACAGTCCCTCTCTCCTGGCGCTGCTGTCACTCCTTCTTTTTGTTTTTTAGTTTGTTTTATTTATCTGTCTCCCTCTTCCTTTTTCCCTCCCTCTCTCTATCCCCATCTGTGTCTCACCCACTTTCATCTCTTCATATTCTGCATCTTTATCACATTTCCCTTTTGCTCCTAAGCACTCTTTCACCCCTCCTACTCTGTTCCCACTCCTTCTCCTCCTCCTCTCCACGTTCTCTCGTTCCTCTCTGCACCCGAGGCCATGTGGTCCAAAGCGAGGTAGCGGGGTGACAGAAGCCGGACCCTTTGGTGTCGCGAGTTCCTTATCTCGCTTACGAAGTGACGGCGTGCGTGTGCGCCGAGTGTTTGTGCGCGTGCGGGAGGCGAGGCGCTGTTCTCGAGGGCACAGCGAGGTGTGAGAGGATGATGCACTTGATACACTGTGAGGAGAGGAGGAAGAAGTGAGGGGACGAGTGGAGGGAGAGACTTCCAGAGGGAAGGAGGGTGGGAGGGAGGAAGGTGGAGGCCGGGACTGAGCCGCTAGCTCTGCGCGCGCCGCCTACTGGACCTCAGTTTAGTCACCCGAGAGCCGAGTGGTGCGCACGGACGCACGACTGAGGATGAAACGAGACCTGAACCTGGAGGAGACTGACGGATGTGGTGCATCACAGAGGGGAAATAATCTTCCCTTGTTTCACATCACCAAAAACTGCAATTTATATGTGTTTTGGGTTTTTTTCTTCTTTTTTTTAACTGGGTGAATATCGATAAACGATCCACACATCCACACATGAATTAGGGAAAAAAGCAACAGCAAGAGAAGCTGTGAGAAAGAGTCGTATTACAGAGGACATATCAGGAAAACAAAGGTACTTGATACTTCCTCTAAACCTCTGTGTACCATTAAAGCGTTTAAGTCCCTCAAGAGTTACTCATCAGTCATTGAGACAGTCCTCAGTGAGAGTGAATGGGGCTGAAAGGCTAAAATAGTTGTTTTACACCAGGATATATGCAAAAGAAACAAAAAACTACACAAAACAACAACTATAATTAATTTAAGTTTTATTAGGTACAATATCAAATTGTCCTGTAATGTTAAATGCTATTAAATCATACACGGGAGCTGGATTTGATCTGGGGCACTTTATAGACCGACTTAGGTAAGAAATGTATTACGGTGACTTGCATGTGATGTCACCAAGTTTTAAACCTTTTTTGTTTTTTTAAAGTGAAACAATCAAAGAAATATCAGATACTCAACCAAGTGATTTGCTTACCAAAACAATTAGAGAAATAAAAACCTGCTGCAACAAACTTTGGCTCCCGTGTGTTGTGCTGCTGTTACACGTCTTTATAAATCTTTTGTAAAGTTCTGGGTAGGCTGACCAACTCCTGCCCGGACATCCACTGAGCCCCAGCTGTGATGAAACCACGAGGAATCCAAGGCTGAGCCATTTACGCTGTTGCCACCACAACCGCATTTGAAATTAGATCCAATTTGACCAGAATGGAGGTAAGTTAATGTCAGTAAGCATCGTTAGTTGGTATCAGCATGGGTGGGTGTGTTCTAGGCGGCCTCCGGGCCTGCTCGTCCCAATCATCTGTGTTATGGATTAACAGGGTTCTGTGGAGTCAGATCCTGCTAATAAGGTGTCGTCCAACTGTCCAAAACAAAAGACCTTCCAATGGACTCTTCAGAAATCCTTTATGGGTGGTGTTTCCAGTTCTTTGTATACACGTTAATATATCAGTTTTATAGATTTTAGACAAGTACGTTAGGCAAGACTTTTGTTTTTCTTGTGCTTTTTTCTGTTTAATTATCCAGCATCTTTATTTCCACTCAGCTTCAGAAATCAGCTAATTAGTTGCGGCTCTGAAGTGAGTTGTGCAAACATGGAATGCCGATCTATAAAGATTTACAAAAAAAGAAAAATAATATTCTGCTGTCAACAGATTTGTAAAAACATGTTGAAAATGACCATTTAAGCTGTATCTGTTTGGCTCTGACCAAAACATTATACATACGTATATATCAGCAGAACCACTACCTTTTTACTTAAACCAAAGACAAGAATATCCTGCTCACAGATTTAACCGACTGGACTAATTTACAAATTCCTTAATACAGCATGAAATCTTTGACAATATCACCAAATCTCACTTCTGGCGAGACAGAATGCTCTCCGTGTTTGAATGTGTTGCTGGGAAGAGCCGTAAACACATTTGCCTGCAAATGTGCCGACAGTCAGTTGACTGACACTTTAAAAGACTTTTTCTCTCCAGTCTGGATGACCATCGGCATTAGGCTGGCCATTTCAACTCATGATTTGTTTTTTTTTTTCTTAGAAAACACTCAACACAGAGTGGACAGCATTTGAACAAGACTTTTTCCCAGTAAACAAGGGCAAGCGCCGACTTCAAACCATTTGCACCCCTTTCTTAGCTGGTTCGGAGTTAACGTCTTAGATTTTCCCCAAATTTCAGCGTCAACCAACAGATGAAAGACATATGGGTCTATTTTTAATGCATGAAATTTTTTTTTTTTTTTCTTATGTCTTCTATGCATATTCAACAGCGATTGTTGCCATCCTTCCTGTGTACTGTTACCATGGTAACAGATGTCATATCAATATAATAGCTTCCAACGATTCTGCAAACGAGATAATCCAGATAAATGGATTATTGTGCTGGTTTCTCAGTGGTTTACATCTCTTTTTGTTCCCCAAAGCTGCGCACCTAAAACTCATTAGCTGTTTTTGTTCATTTAGAAAAGTCAGGAACCTTGATCCATATAGAGGAAGTAAAAGGTGGTAAACCCTGCAAAAGGACCGCGTAGGGGAGCTGGTCTTTGCCTGTTTATCCCCTCTGCACTTGAAGTGCATGAGGTGTTGCTTGGTTACTGTCAGACCCCAGACCAGTAACGTCACTCTTCATCCTCAGTTATGTTTATGTAACGTGTACAGAAGTCATTCTGAAATCATAGTGGACTTTTCTGCATTACTGCTCACAATCTGGCTTTTAGTTTTTTTGCCTGTAGGACGCCCCTTACTCCAAAGCACCTAACGTCAGAAAGATCTGGAAGAGACATCTGCAGCATAGCTGGACAAGGCAACATAATGACTGATTTTTTTTTTTTTTTACATTTTAGTGATTTTCACACTCATTTGACAGAGCACAGACCCTCGGCTCACCTTTGCTCCTCAAAGTCTTGCTTGGGTACTGTTTTCATGCCAAATCATTACAGTCACCTGTGGACATCACCTGTCTGAAACAGCATCATTATTCCTTCTTCATACAAGCACCTAGTTGCCCCCCTACCAACTAATTTTTATAAATGTGTTGCAGACCTGAAGTACAATAACGGATAGGTATTAACAAGAGATTGATTTCCACTACACTTTTACACCTGTTGGCAAAACAAAAGCGAAACCTCTGAAATTGCGACAAGGTACCGCTGCAAGGGGGGAGGGGTGTTTGTCTTGAACGGTAAAACAAGTTTAATTCTCCTAAAATCTTGTCCTGCAAGACTCCTCTTCAAAACAAAAAAGATCTCGACTATGGAAATATCTTTACTCTTGCCGGACCTGGATGATCATTCAGATGGTCACATGGTCTGGTCAGCAAGGGTGGTGAATGTCTAGCGCAGCAAAAGTGTTTCCATTTGACTTGTGTGCAAAACCGGACTATCGATGTGTCTGAAAAAAACTGCTTCATGAAAGCGTAAAGAAGGTTTTTGTGCCATTTCGCAGTTTTTTTTTTTTAATTCTAGGTTAAAAGACACTAAATTAAATGAAAATTGAAATTGTTTTGGGTCATACTTTCTACAAAGGAAGTAAAGTCAAGAATGTCCTTATTTTTTTTCTTAATTATTTGCATTTCCATGTTCTCCCAGGTTTTTCTTACTCAGGCTTGTAATATAATAAATGCATGATTTAAAGTTTATAGTTTGATAGCGTTGATCTGGCTATGACCAACGGTAATTGTGATCTTTGCCGTGATGGAAGCAGCCGTGGAGGAGAGGTGCTGTGATCCTCGTTCACTCTGTGACCGCGGCATCTGCTCTGCTGTCATACAACAGACTGACTCTCCGCAGTAAATCATGTTTGAATTTCCGAACTGAGACTTTGAACAGGGGCCCTCACTGTTATTTCTTACCCCTTCGTGCTCAGTGAGCGTCAGCATCCGTGCCTGTCGTCTCCTTTGCAGAACAGCAGATAATCCAGAATTCACTCATCTTCCCTCAAACCGGATGTTTATTATCTGGGTTTAGGTTGAGAGGGTCCACTGCAACTTTTGACATGAGATATGTCGTCTGCAAATGTGTAGAAGAAGTTCTGTTTGTTGTGATTGTTGACTAAAAAGAAAGAAACAGCCTTTCAGAGGATCACGGATGGACAGATCTCCAAACACTGAAGCTCTGGTTCGACACAGGCAAATGAAGAGGCAGAGGTATTTTGCTGCGTACTGCCTCTCTGCAGCCTGTAGCTGACAGACAGAGCAGCATGGATTTGACTTTTGGACTGGAGCCCCTTTGTGTGTGGCACAGACGCCGAGCAGACATTGCACAGCCGTTGCGTGGACGTGGAGGCCTCGGGTCGCTGCTACACTGTTATTAAAAACAGTGTGATAGCATGTTGGCTGTTCCTCCGCCTCTCCCTGTCTCTTCTCTTTTCTCTCCTCGAGCATGATCTATCACTCCTCTTTTGCCTTCTTTTCAGCTGTGCAGCTAGTGCGGTGTTTGGTAACTTGTTTTCAACGCTCAGCGGGCAGGTATCTTTCACAGAGCTCGATCTCGTCATGCGACCGCAGTGTCAGTGGCCCCTTTGCCCCGAAAAAATGTAAATGGAATCCTTATTTTGAGTTCTTCTTGGCTGACTTGGTTGCCTGCGATCAAAACCCTTATCGGAAGAGTTTGTTAAGAGTTAAGAGTAAGTAAAAAAAAATACTACTTTGTGAAATGAAAAGCATTTCGAAAAGTTAGAAATTAGTTTTTACAGCGTACCCAGAACTTGCGATCGTGGGTGAGATCATACCTGTGGTCAATCTTATAACAAATATGCAAATTGTGATGCAAAACGTTTGATGAAGGGACATTCTTTGTTTAGCTAAACAAAAAATACTACTTTGTGAAATTAGAAGCATTTCGAAAAATGTTTAGTTTTTTGTTTCTTAGCTCTCCATCCATCCATTCATCACCTTCCACTTATCCAGATTCGGGTCATGGGGGCAGCAGCGTGAGCAAAAAGCCCTCGATTCCACCAACTGCAGCTCCACCGGGGGAAAACAGAAGCCGTCTCAGGCTAGCAGAGAGACATAAGCTCTCCAGTGTGTCCTGGGTCTGGCTCAGGGCCTCTTCTCATGCCTGAAACACCTCTCCACAGAGGTGTCCAGAGGGACATCCTCATCAGAGGCCCAAACCAAGTCAGCCGGCTCCCTGGACGTGGAAGAGCAAAGACTCGACTCCGGGTCTCTCCTGAATGACTTAATTGCAAAGGAAACTTATTGCATCCATTTTTATCAACAATCTTAATATTTCAGTCACGACACTGAAAAAACAGTCCCTGTAGAAATAAGTCTAATATTCTTAAATCTTCAAATTGTCTTATATTAAGCAAAGTGTCTCTTCAAATGGGCTTAGAAACATTTTCAAGGCTAGAATTTTTTAAACTAGCAAATTAGTCCAGCCTAACTAAAGGCCTTCAAAGACTGCTTTTCTACTTTCTTAGAAATTAGTTTTTACAGCGTACCCACAGCTTGTGATCGTGGGTGAGATCATACCTGTGGTCAATCTTATAACAAATATGCAAATTGGGATGCAAAAGGTTTGATGCAGGGACATTCTTTGTTCAGCTAAACAATAAAACACTTTTGTACTATTTTAGTGAAGATTATTTGGAATAATATAGATCACTTCGTTCTTTCTGTTGAGTCCTTCATATGTGCAGCAATCAAGCACTGCCTCGTACCTGGGAAACAGCTGCAGCAGTCATCAGCTATCAGCTGAGGAGATGTGATGGCTTATTCTAACAGAAGCAAAAATCCTCATTTTTCCCTCATTTCCCTCTAATTTCCCTGTTCACTTTCCCCTGAGAGCGCTGGAAAATAGCTTCTATTACAATACTCATCACAAGCCCCCTTTAAAAGAGTGGATACAGATGCGCACAGAGATATCCAGGCGCTAAAACATTCAAATTACAAAGACTGGACAGAAATGTGTGCATTCGAGCGAAAAGACTTGTACGTAGGCAAATTGCATGCAAAAAGTTAGTCCTGAAGAGCACACAGGCGAATCTTCAAAAGAATTCTGAAACTATGTTTTTGTTGAAATTTCTATTTTAGTCACATTTATGTCATAAAAAATGAGCAAACAATCTCAAGATTAAGAAAATAGTGTAGTTAAGAATCACACTTTTCCACTAATTATCAGAAAAGGTACTGATCACTATCAGGTCTGTTTGTTTTTTTTTTGTTAGCAGTCTTAAAAAATAACGTGAAGAAAGCATATTCAATGTTTGTTAAAAGGGATAAAAATGTAAAATGTGCCACTCACTCTCACTGATTCTACCCCTAAAACCTGTTGATATGAGCAGAAGTACAAAGACGTGACTGAAGTTGGAGTTTTCATGCTGTACCTCTGGTATTTTATGGTACTTTGAACACAACATTTCACAAATATGAATTATATCCACTACGATGTCAGCTTCGAATTTTTGCTTTTAATATGTAAAAATACTTTGGATTACGCTTGCGTTTAAATGCTGTACGAATTACGTGATTGTTATTTTAAAGTGACGGAAACTCAAACATGGTGTAGCACTAGTTCTCCAAAGGAAAAAACAACTATAATTCATACAACAAATCATCAATGTGATATTTAAGCAAAGTGCTGTATGCAGGGTTCTGTTCTCACGGAAAAGTCTAATATTGTGATTCAACTTGAGTATGTCTGAGGAAAGTTAAATACTCAAGCAGCGAGTTAATCAGTCAGTCGGAGGAACAGCCATTATTTTAACATGCTACTGGCAGGAAGTCCATTCACAGCAGAACTCATTACAGGTTCAAGAGGCAGAGTCGCGCTGCACTCCAGCAATCTCGTCACCCACTCATTCTCCCTTTTCTGTCTCCTGATTCTCGCTCGTCCTCATCCATTTTCGCCATTCTTCCCCTGTTGGGTTTTGTCGCGCCCCCCCCCACCGGAAGGGGGCACGTCAGATGTAAACAAAGCCCAGAGCCAGTTGCTAATTAAATAGATGAGCAGTATTAACATAACCTGAAAGCCCAGGCCAATTGTAACACCCCCCTCCTTCCATTTCCCTTTAATATCCACCCCACCCCCCAATCCCCAACACCCCCAACCCCCCCATCCCTCCTCCATTTTTAATTCTTTTTTTTTTGTTGTGATCCGAGTGCTGAGTGCCAATTGTGGGCAGTGTAATTACCATTAGGACAGAGGAGCCTAGCACATCTTTGATATGGTAATGATGCTTCATGTACACCCCGTAACACCCTCCACCCCCAACTAGTACACACACGAACACACAGACCCGCTCCATCAACCACTCTCCTGTAAACCCCCCCATCACCCCCGACATACATGTTTCCAAATACTATCACCCATAAATATCAAGTAGGGCAACTTGTCAACACCTGACAGCGGCGGCCAGAGTTCTCTGAGAACTGCTCAAGGGTGACGCAGGAGGTGAGAGAGCGAAGGAGATGGAGTGCAGAGAGACGGAGAGTGGATGGGTGATGGGCAAAGCAACGGAGGGCAAGGTTGGGGGCAGGGGGTGCGGTATGAACATAAGTGCCAAAATTACAGACAAGCAGAAAGAGGGGGAGGAAGTGGCACAGGAAGAGGATAAGCCGAGGCGAAAGATGATCAATTTGTGACTAAAGGAAAGAGGAGGTGGAAGGGCAGGAGGGCACGCATCACTTCAGTTCATGTCACATGAGTGGCATGGTCGTCAGCTCCGGTTTTAATTATTGATCAACTCTCCGGTTATCAGTGAGGCTTCTCCAGCTTGTCCATGTTGGTCTGGCTGCTCGTGAACGACGACCCCCACGTGGCCTCTCTCTCTTCATCATCCTTGTCCCAAGTCCTGTTTCCCTGCTCCCTCTCATCCCTTTCTCTCCATCATTCCCCATCCTCTCTGTCCAGCCTCTGGCCTGCTGCCCCCAGATGGAAAAAGAACAAACTATCTGCCCAGCTCCCCGCTGTCTCCCTCTCATCCCGACTACACACGCCATCCCTGCAACGACTCCCATCGCTCTAAATCCCGTGGCTCTCCCCTCGACACCACACGGCTCTGGCCGGCCTCACAAAATAACCATGGACCTGGATCCCATGAACAAAAGAGCATGACAAGTCTCCGGGGGGGCGGGGGGGGGTACTGTGTTCTGAATGTTCAGCCCCTTGATTTTGTGATGGTAAAATCCTGATACTATTGGCCTACTAATATGAAGTCCTTGCCAACTCAAGAAGAAATTGGATTCAATACAGAAAAAGTGACCCAATTGCATTAAAAAAAGAAAAAAAAAAGAGAGCTACAGTAAATCCAGCAAGTATCACAGTCAAACTTGGCCGGCAAGGAAAGAAACAGTCACGTTGTCCATTTTAGAAATATGGTATGGGGCACCGGTGTTCTGCACTGGCCAGCAAGGTGGCAAAATATGAGTAAAAAAGCTCTAAAAATGTATTACTTGATTTAAAAATAATTGAATAAATGGTACACTGTAAAATATAGATTATTATTATAACGCAATGATTCAAAAACCTTGTAAATTGATATTTTATTCACAATAGAATATAGAAAAACATAACACATGTTGAAAGTGAGACATTGATTTAATAAAGTTAAATTTGTCCATGGCTTTACAATTTCATTTGCGGATTATTTTTGTCGGACAAGAATATTTAGGTTTTTTAAATACCTGACAGGTTTCGGCGATTCTTTTAACATCAGCTGATAAATGGCTGATAAATGGCGGGTAACACACCATCTAGTGTGTCTTATGAAGGCGAAAGGAAAAAACCTAAATATTCTTGTCCGATGAAAAGAATCAACAAGTTTAAGTGAGACATTGTACCAGTTCATTAAAAATATTAGCTCATTTTGGATTGACGACAGTGTTGCACTGGAGAGCGAATGGTTAAATGATTAAAGTGTTACTTCACTTTACTGAAACTATTATTTTATTCATTTTTGAAAAAAATCTGGGAATCTGGAGAAGTCGCTGTGTGCAAGGTCAAAACTGAATGTTGGAGAGATGTGATTTCAGGTCTCTGCATTAAGGGGTGAATGATTTCTAGATGTCGTCACAATGTGACGTGACACCTCCCACACGTCATGTGTATGAGCACAGGTTCCAACACTCCTCTGTCATGCACTGCCTGGACCAATATTTTGTTTAAGGGCAAGGCAGACCCCCACTGTGTTGGTTTCCAAGAAACCCGGTTTGTTTACAAAGACTTACTCTTTCTCCCTTTTACAACGTATTTATGAGATGTAAAGCTGGCAAATTGTGAGATATTCTTTGGATGTGACAAAAAGCTCTTCTGGGCTATCAATTGCATAGAATCGCTGAGGCTACTTTGTGAAACCGATGCGATTCTGGTGTGGAAATCACAGCCTCGGTAAGGAACACTTCAGAAAACACCGTCTGAAAAAACAACGTGTTGTCCAATTCAAGTTACCCATCCAGATGCGGGTTTAAGCTTGATCCTTTAAAGGACAAGTCACATGCGAACGCTTTTCAGAAACGCTACTGTCTTCTGTCATAAGGCTCACTTAAAATTAACTCTGTAAAAGTAGAAAATTGTCCTGTGGTCAGACAAATCGCACTTTAAAATTCTTTTTGGAAACCACGGGCACCACATCCTCCAGACTATAGCATAAAGAGACCATCCTGCTTGTCATCAGCACCTCTGATGGTATGGGAGCACTTTAGTGGTTACAGGATCGGAAGCCTGCACTTCCAGAAAGGGAAACATCAATGCTGAAAAGTGTATATATAAACATACATATATATGTATGTATCTATATATATATTAGGGGTGTCAAATTAGAGCGTTATGTTTTTTCTCGCTTAATCTATTTTTTAATCTCTAACTTTACTTTTTCTGTTTGTGAGTTGGCTTTATTATGAAATCTGTGTTTGTGCGGTGGGCTTCTTGTGGTTGAGTTGGTAAGGGTGGAAAACAATTGTCACACCTTGAAGTGACATTTGATTGGCTGTCCCTGTGTGTGGGCGTGTTTACCAGGTCTGCTAACAGTAGCAATGGACAATAACAACATGTGCAATAACAACATGTGCAATATCTGTCTACCTCATTCATATCCTACCGGCTTTTTTTGCACTGTTTTTCTTTCTTTCCCGTACTACACTACTTTTTATTTTTCATTCCAATGTATATACTGTTTATATTTCGTAATTATATATTTTTTTTACTTTTTTACCCTTACCTGCATGTGCATGTTGAGTGTACTACTGCTGCACAAAGTGAATTTTCCCATTGAGGGAGAAATAAAGGATAATCTTATCTTATCTTATCTTAGATACGCTGATAGGCTCCCATGTAGCTGGACAGGCCTGGGGGGGGGGGCGTGTGAGTAGCAGAGAAGAGAAGTGAAAATGGAGGAGCATGTGAAAGTTGTCGGCCCAGTAAATGGGGAATTTACATTTCTAAAACGCCCCGACAGCACCATTGATAAAGGTAGAGTTATATGTGTTCTTTGTGGAAAGGACTTTACTCACCACCGAAGCAGCTCAAGTTTAGCCACATGAACGTAAAGCAGCCACAGCTAAAGTTAGCAGCAACGATGTTGCCACAAAGTCCAAACTTATTTCTTAGGCTTTGCATATTATTTAATCTTGTTATTCACACTTTACAGTGCCCCGACTGTTTTGGAGTAGCGGTTGTCCCATAAAGATCCTACTGTATTTCAATATTTTCTCAGTGAAATTAAAAAAACGCCACATTTGAAACAGCACCATGTTTCTGGTCTGAAAACGCCAGGCTTTCCAAAGTTCATATCCGAGGAAGTGTGTTGTGGATTTAGCAGCAGCCTCCGCCGAAGGAGCCACAATCAAAAGAAAACATCATAACTGGTGTAGACGTGATCTTTCATTTTCCTTGCCACATGCAGTACTTATGGTACTACAAAAGAAGGAAAACAAGTTTCACTCATGTGTGCAACAGAAACCTCAAAACCTGCAGGCTGACACGGAAAATTGGTGGTTCCCCTTTCAGAAGGATTGTAAAACCAAAAACTGACTTAATAAAAAATAAACATGCGGTCAGAATTTAACCCAGACCACCATTTTCTCATAAATCTAACCATGTACTCTGACCAAACTAAACACAACTGTTCATCACAGTAAGCAAGAGGGGATATTTTAGGTAAAGAAGGTCAAATATACTCCCCATAAACGGCTTGCACATACGTCGCCCTGCAATTTACAAGTCAGATTCAATAAATACCATTCACTCTGTCATTCTAGCCATTATTCTTCTTTCAGCACATACTGTATTTGAATATCAAGAATACAACTTTAATGAGAGATTTCTGTCCTGAGAGGAAATGTTTGGTAAACTTAAAATAAGTCCAGAATATTTAATAGAAGTGCCTATTCAATGACTCATTCAACATAAATTAAAGTGTTAGAAAATTACATGTTTTCTTAAATTAAATAACTTCCTAAAACTCCTGCTGGTGTTGCTCAACCGAGGAAACATTGATACTCAATTGACATCAAGCTGAGAGCTACAAGTTATTCTTCTCTTTAAGACACATACAACATCATATGAAGGCATATACGTATACAATGGCAATATATGACATTATCATGACATTAACAAATCTGCCAAATAAGCCAGGCAACTATTTCAATAAATAGATGTTCTTATTCAGACTTTACCAAACTAAATAACACAGCTGGTACCTCTGCTGCAGTCGAACTCCGACTGCCAGGCACGACAAAAGCACTTTACCAGTAGCTTTTACTTATACTTTACTTTTCTAATACTATACTTTACTTAACTTATATTTTTAATTAATCCTACGAGACCCAGATGTGTGTCAAATGCAGTTTCTGCTCTGTTCATTGGGTGACTGCAGCGATATCAGCTGAGTGTTCTAGCACCACTTGTTTATATCCATCCCAAGCCATTGCTGAATAACTGATTGTACTGAACAGGTGATATTGTAAGTACAGCATCCAGGTGGTTTTCTGTGACCGTTGCACCACCATGTTAGGTCAGACTGCATCTACGTGTTATGTACACTTCTTCTATGTGGTTATTTCTCAGAGTTTTTCCTGTTAAAATGTCAGTTTCAGTTTTATTTAAAGGAATATTTGAGGAAGCGATTTCAGGAAGTGTTGTCTCACTCTCTTTATTCTCTACATATGTCACTTTAGTCCTGGTTGTGTCTTGTAACAATCGTGTCTCCGTTGTGCCACTATGTTACGTATCAACTGGGTTTAAATCATGTCAGAGTAAGACTCAGGGAAGTGATGAAAGATAAGAAAACAAAGGTGACCGATCAAGAGTAAAAGAGTAAAGACTGACCTAATGTCCGAGGCATAAAGGGAACCTTTTGCACTAAAATGACTTTATTGCCCAATAAAGTAATTTTTTTGGTGTCTTTTTAGTATGTAACCCAAGTCTAATAAAGGTTTTTTAATTTTTTCAAGCCACCAGAGTGCCTGCATTTTTTCCTTTAAAGTAATTTTTTTATTGTCACAATAATAAATCTGAAATAAAACCCTGAATAACCTAAATAAGTGATTTCACTGCCCCTCTCAGCCTCAGCGACGACGGAAGCTTGGCTGAGGTGGAGGTGGAGGTGGAGGAGAGCGACGGCAGCCAGACCTTGCTTCTGTCTCTTCCCCTCATCCCCTCGGCTCCCCAGTGGGGCTCGGAGAGCAGAGGGAGCCCCGGTCGATCAGAGGGGAGCCCAGATGGACCGAGACGCGCACACACAGACACTCACGTACACACACATGCGTACACACACTCACTCAGTCGCTCACATGTCATATGTTATCCCATCTGCACTGTCACCAAGCTGCCTGTAACCCCAGCCCTGGCAGGGGAGGCACACAAAACACACAAACAGTCACACACACAGGTTACAGAAATGTGCATACACACAGCGGAGGTGTTCCCAGTGTGTTGTTGTAGGTGAAGATAACTGCTGTCTCTCTTGTTTGCTTGAATGGGCACCCGTGTTGTAGCAGCACACACGTGAACACACACACACACATATTCTCGTCAACATGAGGGCACCAGACCTTTAGAAAAGACAGGACTTGATTTATTTACATCCCAGCCAGACTTGTCATTTTATTCTACAATGTCTTATTTTGATGCCTGAAGACTAATGTTACACGTACGCTCTCAACACGACTGGAGGTAGCCTCAGGTCGCTAGCAGGGGTCGCACTGTGAAGCGTGCATGCATACAGACCGGTTCCAAACTGGTTCCAATCAATGAATCAAACAGCACCATTGTAGGACAATAACCTGCCTCTGCACGTCAGGGAAGCTCCCATCAGGCATCATCGCAGACGAGAACATTAGACACGTGGCTCAGTACGTGAGTGGAGACCAGAAGTGAATTAGAAGTAACACAAGCTACTTGTTGAGAGAAGAAAAAGCCTTTGACTCACTGCTACATGAATAGAAGCAGGAATTGCTGGAACTCTACGACGTTAACGGGACATTTCTAGCCCTTTTTGACCAACACGAAGCAGGCGATGGTGCTAGACTAGTGCTGGAGCCAGTTCAGAGCTGGTTTGTGTTGTGAACTGGCTGGCTTCCCCAGATACGTCATTATGTCATTATATTTGTAATATGAACCTCCCTTTCGTGAACTCTCAAGTTGTGTAGTGAACCATAATGCAAAAATGACACAACAATATTGACAGTTTGATTTATAAAAGTTGTCACCAACAACAATTGTCAATATTGAATTGGGCTGCAACTACCCAACCAGCTTTTACATTTTGCATGTGGTTGTTTAAATGATGTGCTAATTATAATATATATATATACAAATAATAATTCAAAATTAAAGATAAGACCGATGGACACTTCACAAAAAATACATCTTTTAATTAACTTTGCTGCCGATATTAGCTGATAGAAAAAGTAAATAAAGACAAAAACTCAATGTTTTTTCTGTAAATGAAAGGCACATTAACAGCAAAAACAGTAAACAAAACTTAAGTCAACAGAGTGTTGAAAGTTGCGCCGACATGACGGTATGTCAGTCACAGTTCATTCATAGGAATGTCTGGCTCTACTTTGTCCAAAGGTCCAACGGGCCTCCTCTTTAAATGCTCGTGCATTACCGACATGTTTCCTAGATACGCATGGTCCGCTTGGCAAATCTTGCAATTCATTTTTTTCATTTTCTAAATCTAAAGTGAAATGGTCCCAGACTGTTGATATCTACACGTCGCTGTGTTGTTGCATCCATCGCCACCACATTGTTTACCTGGCGCTGTACTCTGTTGCACATGTACAGCTCTCAGCAGAGAAGGGAGGGAGATGCCTCACTCTATTTTAAAACACATTAGCGCCTAAACCATAAACTGTATATAACAACGGCCGAAGCAATACGTCACGTGACCCATTCGTTTCTGAAAACTGTTTTTGAGGCGAAAGATTTGGTGCAGAGCGCAGCCATGTTGCTTTGGAAGCCCACCGTATGTCAATCAACATTAGCTTTGCTCCCAGCTCCTTCAGCCAAATCTCAAATGCCTAAATATCTGCAGAGCTTCCGCCGGACGTTTATAGTGGGATATACCGCCTAACATGTTGACTTGACGGCAAAAACAAAAATGACCGTTAATTTTAGCTGAGATTAGCAGGATAAAGACCAAAACGTTTTTTTTTAACCAGGGTTAGGGAGACTGACTCTCTAGTGGTCAGTCGAGGAACTATTTCACAAGCCCACACCTCTGTCATCATAGAAACCTCATACAGATTTTCTGGGGGGAATGCTGAAACAATTTCCACAGGATGTCCTAGGTCTGCCAAGGGTCTCCTCACAGTTAGACACACCCGAAACATCTCCTCAGTAAGGTGCCCAGGAGGCATCCTGACCAGAAATAGAGAAGCAGCAGAGAAGCAACTTTACTCCAAGTTTCTCTTGATTGAGACAGAATCTCTCACCCTTTCTCTAGAGGACTCCAACCACCCTGAACAGATATCTTATTTTGGATGCATGCATCTGCAATCTTGTCCTTTTGGTCAATACCCACTGTTTGTGACCAAAAGGTGAGGGTAGGAACATTAGTCAAACACAGCATTGCCTTCTGCCTCAACTCTGTCTTCACAACAGACCAGTGCAGAGTTCTCATCACTGGAGACACCTCTCCGATTCTCCTGTCATGCTTCAGTTCTGATCTTACCCCACTTATAAACAAGACACCAACATACTCTAACTCTTCCACTTGAATCAGCATCACAGAGAGGGAATTCCACCTTTTTCCAGCCAAAAACTGCTTCACAAGCGGCTGCAAACTGTTTCAGATATGACTGAAGATCTTAGCTCGATGACACCAACAGTACCACACCATCCCCAAAAAGCAGAAAAGAAATGCTAAGACCTTGAATCTGGAGCCTATCCATTCTTTGACTGCGCTTACATCTGCCCGATATCCCTCAACAGATCTGACTTACTACCACCAATGCGAACCCAACTGTCACTCCATTTGCGTAAAGGCTCAGTTATGCTTCTGCGTCAAAATGGCGCCGTGCCTACGGCGTCTGGTTTTCGTCGACGCAGAGGACACGCCGTCACCTGCGCCGTCGCTGACGTGCACCTCCCGAAAATTGTAACTACGCGTCGAGGAGACGCCGACCACACGCAGACCGAGAGGGCTGGGATTGGTTCGTTTGAAAGCGAAGCATTTCCAGTTTCCGGTTTGAATCAGTAGTGAACTTCCAGGGCTCTTTTCTTCGTTTATATGTGATTTTTTTTGTTTTGGTTTTTTGCACAATAGTTGTCCTTATTTCTTTGATTTACTGTGACTGGAAAAAGTCGGATAAACCATTCAGAAAAAGATCGCTAACTAGTGGCCGCGGGGGGTACTGCACCGCGACCAAATGGAGTGACGGAGAAGTCAGAAGGGTTCAGCACGGCGTCACGGCTGCGGCGTGTGCTCTGCGTTGGTGTGACGCAGAACCATAACTCAGCCTTAAGGAATAAATGTACCCAGTATCCCCTACTCCCAGACCACACCCCAGAAAACTGCTGCAAGGGTGACTGGTGTGCACTCCTTTAGTGCATTGTTAAACTTTGTCAAGGTTCAATAAAGACATCTACGCTATAGACCATGGAGCACTTTTCTTTTCTAGAAGCACGCGCCAATGAGGATATCATGGGCAATCCGTGGGTTCAGCAATTTTCAAAAAGAAACTCTCCGTCTCAAATGAGAAATCCTGTTTGAACAAAAGCAACCATGTAAAGGCATCCAAAATAACCCACTCAAGTGATGCCACCACATTTAAAACTCTTTAAAACACTTGACTTGCTGAAAGAGTGAAGCATCTGGAGTTGAAATATGAATCAGTCAAGTCTACTGTACTTTAAAGACATTTTGACGTGAAGTTATGCAGGAAATGAACTGAAACACATCACATATAAGGTGTGCGCACATGTCTGAAACAACAGACGCACTCACACCCAGATGCCTTTGTCTAACAGAATGAGTCCAGTAATCTTTCCTCCACTTATCTTGGACACATCAGCTAAATGGGAAGTGAAAAGTCAAATATGAGATGTCACATTGAGTTTACCTCCCTGCCTACTCCCTCTGTCCCTCCCCTTTATCCCCCTCTCTTTTGCACTCTGTCCATCCCCCGTTCTGTTCTGCACATCTCTGTTTGATTGCGTCGTCTTCCTCCTCAACATGATGTGTCCACAACACACACTCATCTCACATCTGGGTGAAGGTTGTGTATCGGCATATTGAGTTAATGGATTTTATACAGAGCATGGAGCATTTAATCAGAGAGCGGAGTAAGAGGTTCTTAACAGACTGTCAAGAAGAGACGCAGCGTGAGGAAAGAGCAAATGAAAGGAGAAGGACTGAGAAGATAAGATGAGAATATACAAGAATGTAAATCTTTATCTACAGTCACCTCAGCTCGTGCAGAGGTGAAAAATCACATCCCGTCTTTTCAGATCTGTTTGCCAAGACTGATTCAGCGTGGTGGAAAATTGTTCTACTGGCTGTTAAAGTCAGTTCAGCTTAAGTTTTACTCACACTTTTGATCATTTTCATCCTTTTGATTTCCTTTTCCTTTTTTTTCTACAGTTTTTGGATTCTTTGGAGCAATATTTTCATTTATCTGTGTAGAAATGTGCTTTTAGACTTCCAGAACAGCCCTCTGTTTGTCCACAGCTGAAATCTTCTGTTTTGTTTACCCACAACCATCACAGGTCAACATGCTTGCCGAGGCTGAACGATAATATAGACAATACATCTGGAGTTTAATGTCTGACACAACACAGACAGAGTATGTTTAGTGTGTTTTGTGGGATGCTTCTGAAACAAGCAGCAGCGCTTTGGAGGGACCGTTCTCATTCTCCAAGGCTGGAATAAAGGCAACTGGATTTCCTTTTCTTGTTCACCTTTCATCCAGGAGGCATCTGCAGCTCAGACCGACTGGTGGAGAGTTTCAAGCTCATTAGCTCAAAGCACTGACCCTCCCATGATTGTTGTTGGCCGTTAAGTGTCTTTGGTGCGCCGTCAGATGTGTACCTGGTTTTGGTCACATGAATCAAGGTTCGACTAGTTGTGAAAGCTCCTGGGAAGGAGTTTCAAAGCTCGTTTACTAGAGAGGCCGTGTCTTAAACAACCAGATTGAAGCACTTACATGCCTGTTGGGGTGTGGAGATGACTCTGTTTCATGAAAGTTTCTTCATTATTTAAAGTTTAGCATTTTCTATCATCATTAAATTGTACTTTATCAACTACAACCAAAAAGAACAAAAAGGAAAAGCGAGGCTTATGCACATCAGCCACTGTCCATCCTGCAACATCCTTGTATCTGTGCTTGATTTTTTTTCAATTCTCTAGAATTTGTTACGTCATCTCTGCTCCAAATCAAAGCTAAAACAGTCAAATATTCCTTACAGAAAACATGAAAGCAGCCGATTACCTCATGAGCCAAACAGATCAAATAAACTGATAATTAACCACGTCAATATGACAACGCCGCGGGCATCATAGGACCCATTTAAAAGCTGCAAAGTCGTGGATCCTTTGCACATTTGAGCAATCGTCTCAAACTCGGCTAATTGCGTAATTCACCTCTTTGCAGGTGTTAAACAAAAAAAGCTGCCGAGGTGCATTGAAAATTCCCTCTGGAGACTACAACCAACAGAAAATTGCAGTAAAGAGTTTAATTGTTGAATTGAGAACACCAGGAGTTATAAATTCCCTCACTGGCACTCTGGAGAGCGTTTTCTTTGTTCCTGTCAGTGGGAGAGATAACAATTCCTCCCACCGTTAACTACCTACCTGCCTGCCAGCAGCCTGGGTTTTGTTGTGTTTTCCTTGTGTTTTGTTGTTGCTAATAGGCTTAATTGGACATATCCCAGGCACGCAGTGTGTGGGATGGAGGTGGGGGGGCTACCTGCTCTGCATCTTTCCTTCACCTCCACGCTCCATCTCGCTAACTCCTCAAGGAAACAGAATTCCTCAGAGGAATGAGATGCTTGTTAAAGGAGGACGTGAGCTCAGGCGAACTCCGCGGCCCTTCGCAGCTCTCAGGATTCACATTCGGGAATATTGGGGGGATTGAGGAGAACGTGGCAGGAGCTACCACGGAAAACGAGAGGGGAACGGCATTCGCATATGAAGTTTTCCAAAAGAGCGCTGAACAAAGCTGGGTTATGTTTATGCATGGTGATCTCTAAAGGCCAGGCGTTCAGCAAGAAGCGCTTTGATACCGAACAGAGCCCTTGATTATTCCTGAGTCAGGCTGCAGACCCTCCGCTCTTGATGTTTAATTGATGTGCCTGTTTTGTGACTGTTCAATACATCATGTTGTCATTTTGATCTATCCACAATGGAATATCATATAGTTTTACTACCCTGATTTGACATTAATTTGTTCTGTGTTGCGGCTCTTTGATCCCAAGCATCATAAATCTGTCTTAAAAAACTGCATTCACTGATTTAAAACAACAGTGCTGTGGAGATATTGTGTTATTTGGAAGTACTGTGAATCACACAGCGCGGTTGTGAGTCCTCTTTCTGCCAGTGCTCTCAGGGAATACGAGGAGAAGAGTATGTTAGTGGGCAGACTGTTTGCAAGTGTGTGTGTGTTGGTGAGCCTGTGTGTTTGGAGCAATGGGACCTGAAGGAACACCGCGAGGACAATCTGTCGCCCCTCCGCCCGGGCCCTGGGTGACAGATGATGTGCTCCCACTGCTAAGCTTTGTGCACGCATGCATGCATGTGTAGCATGTGCGAGTTTTGGGGGTAGGGGGTGTAACCGTATGGAGTCAATTTGCCTCAATGACAATAGCTTTATTCCACCCAGGCCAAATTAAGATCAGGGACCTTCTTTGTCTTGTGCCGATGAGCTTTCCCACTGCTGACGTGTCTTCAAGCAGACGTCTCTACCATGTGGGCTGAGCTCTGACACCTAAAAGACCTCAGAGCCTCTTCACAAGGTGCTAAAAGCTATTAAAGTGCAGGAAAAAATGAGCGAATCCTGGCAGTCTGGACTGGTTTGTTAAATGTGTTTCTAATTTAACAGCGTGATGAAGCTGGACGGCTGAATTTGAGTGTGTTTCTAGATCTTCTCAACAACTTCAGGCTTGGTGGTTATGGTGTTGTGGCGCAGAGGAAGTGCAATGTTTGGATGAGCCGCTCTCATGTTTCAACTAAAAGCTGTTTTGCGGCTTTCTCAACTACCAGCTGCCTACATGAGATGCGTTTGGGGCACACTGACCCCGAGCAGGAGTATATTTTTCACCAGCAGGCCTTCAGGAATTTGGGGATTTGGACGCAGTGAGATTTACACTCAACATGTACGACTCAGTAACTAGTTACATAAAGAGAAAGTCACTAATACATGGCAAGTCTTCATGTCACTGTACAGATGGGTCGTGTGCAATAACTTAAACACCTACACACTTGTTATTATGTAAATGTATATAGCCTATATCCATTTATCTGGTGTATTACACATTGTTGTACATAGTATTTGATTATTTTAACTTATGTATTGTTTTTGGGCTGCTATCACCAATGAATTCCCCCACTGCGGGATCAATGAAGTTGTATCTAATCTAATCTAAATAGTGGCTGAACTTCTTTGACTTGTATAACGTGAATTTCATGCATCGTGATCGGCATGCACTGCTCTGTTTGTTCATCCTTAGTACAACAGGATTGTTTTTTTGTATCTGTTAAACTTTTAAAACGGCCCGCATGTGGAGCATCAATGTGACATGTGAGCGCGGCAGTGTCTATAAAAAGCATGGATGTGAAGCATTAAGGATCAAATGTGTCAACTGCAGCTAACCTGAACTAACCCTAAACAGGCAAAGCATCAGTTTAAGAAAGTAATGAGTGCAAGGTTCCACATTCATGTCGTAAAGCCAGTACATCATTTAAGAGGGCCACTTAAAATCGGAGCAGGTGATCATTTTTTAGAAGCATTACCATTTAATTCAATAAAAGTTTGTTTTTTTAAATCAAAAACAAAATATTTGACTGAGCGTCTGGGGATACTTTAAAGCAGATGCATCATCTGTGAGGGCCGGAGCACTATAAATAAATAAATTAGCTAATTATTTTGTACTCAGGCTGAGAGAAATGGTTCGTCCAACATTCTGCCAATCAAGTGGACTTTCTGCTTGTTTCCATGGCAGCCACATGCACTTGTCTCATGCATAGTCAGTGACTGGTGTTGTCAGCAAACAGCTCGAGATGGAGTTGCTGTTAGCTGCCAGGAGGTTGCACTGAAATAGCGAACAACCTCAACGTCACCAAAATGTGGTGCAGGTTGAGTCTAAACAGCCGAGAAAAGACGGCGGATGAAGATTTAATCCTGGTATGACGCGTCCTCGACAGTGACAACCGAGGGAACAGGAGTGACTGACGACAACTATCTCTGAATTAAATAAACAGGATTATAAGCTTTAAAACAATAGAGTAATTAGGGCTGCACGATTAATCGTTAAAAAATCGCGATCTCGATTCATGCTTGAACGCGATCTCATTTCCAAATGACGACGATTTAAATTTTTTTTTTTTTTTTTTTTTTTTTTTTTTAAGATGGCTGCATGAAAAAAGGACTAGGCCTATGTTCTAGGTTGTTGTAGTCCTGTCATGGTCAACTATCATGTTGTCATGTTTGTTATATTTTGTTAATGATTGTGGATTACATTTGGAGAAACATCTACCTTTCTCATCACCTGACACATATTGCACATAAATATTGTTAAAATTGTTATTGTTAAAATTATTTAAAGACAAGAGAGATGTTTATTGGTTTTATGTTCAATGTCAGCTGTTACAGCAAAAAGCAGCCAGAGGAATAATTTGTTGCCTCAGAACTACAGGATCTGTTACAAGTCCCCTTTCTGAAAGGGTGTTCAACTCAGGGAGGAACAAATATTGTTCAAAATTGTTATTATTGTTTAAATTATTCAAAGGTTTGTTTAAAGAAGACAAGAGATGTTTATTGTTATTATATTTTTGTTCAGCTGTTGCAAAGTTAAAGTAATAAGTGCAAT
Organism: Cololabis saira; assembly: GCF_033807715.1. NCBI lineage: Eukaryota > Metazoa > Chordata > Actinopteri > Beloniformes > Belonidae > Cololabis > Cololabis saira. The sequence goes on from NC_084609.1 coordinate 25,207,788, forward strand.
AAATTTTATATTGGAAAAAAATCGTGAGAGAATCGTGATCTCAATTCTAAGCAAAAAAATCGTGATTCTCATTTTGTCCAGAATCGTGCAGCCCTAAGAGTAATTACTACCTATGAGTGGACTTTTATGTCAATTTAAGTTTAGAAGTTGACGAATCTGCATCAACTCCAGTGAGCGGTACATGCGGATGAATCTTGAATCGCCGCCTTATCTTGGTGGAGGGGTTTGTGTGCCCACATGGTCCCAGGGGCAAAGTTGTTGGGGAAACGACCCCTGGTTTGGCGTCCCAAGGCTAATTGGACCTGGAGGATGGGGAGGACTAAATTCTATAGCAAATATGGAAGATATAGATCAAGGAGCCACATGAAAACTGATTGATACCCGACTTTTACCTGTTCTTGCAGACACAGTGTAGTGATAAAACGTGAGCGCTGAAAAAAACGATTGCAATAGTAGACTGCTACTGACCAGACAAAGTGAGAATTTCTAAGTTGTATTCATGGGCCTAGCCATGTATATCAAAATATCAAATAGAAACACACGGTATAAACAAATAATATTACCCAGGAAATGCTCAAATGAATGGCACAAATGTAGAAATGTGAATACTCTGTTCTCGGTGGAGAGCACCGGTGAGTCACAGCACTCAGGAAATCACTGGGTTACTGTGTTGCACAATAGGAGAACCTGTCATCTCCTCAAGAGTTGCACACGTCCTTTGTTTTCTATCACAGACTATCCACACTCTGCTCACTGTACAATCTGGAAGCTCTGAGAAGCTGGTCCTCATCTCTGCCCTTCCCCTCCAGATCCTCTGTAAGACATTATCATGGGGAGATACCACTGAAGAAGAGAAAGCTGTGGCTTTATGGGAAATTCGGTTTTAATTAAAAGAAATGAAAACCCCCCGGAGGTTAAACAGGGCATCCTTAAACGTAAACCGGAGGGTACGACATCCTACATTCTCCCACCAAAAAGTAAGATCAGATAGATCTGTGCGCGGACTCTCGTTATTACTCACCACTGTATTTACTCTGAAACCCTGGGATAAACTGGCCTTTTGTTATCAAGCACTTAAGAAGTGACGTATGACGTATACACACACAGCGGAGTGGAGACAGCGTGTGTGTGTGTGTGTGTGTGTGTGTGTGTGTGTGTGTGTGTGTGTGTGTGTGTGTGTGTGTGTGTGTGTGTGTGTGTGTGTGTGTGTGTGTGTGTGTGTGTGTGTGTGTGTGTGTCCACTCCTCTGAGTGTATTTCGGACAGTCGTTTGTCTCTAAAACTCAAACAGAAGAGCGTACATCCTCCATCACAGCTTTATCTGTTTATGCCATCAGCTCCTCAGCTCCCACATGCCTGTAAACACAACCCACCCACTCTGTGTCTCTCTCAAACACACACACACACACATCAGGGAGACGCAAACAAGCAGGTGGAGAGCAATGCACACAACTTTGAGACATTCATTCACTTTATAAGGTATTCTTGTTAGTACTGGGTTGGAGCCTCTTTTCGGGCTTTTGGAAACATTCCTCAGACATTCTGGTCTCTATTGACATAGCAGCATCACAAAGTTGCTGTGAGTTTCCTGTTCCAGCACATCCGAAGGTGCTCTACTGGATCCACTAGATCCGGGGACTGAGGAAGACATCCGAGTACGGTGACGACTCAGTCAACAGGCCAAAAGGGTTGGAGCTTTTTGACGTGGCTCGTTACCCTGCCGTGAGGAAATGGGTTTATTGTGGTCCTGACTGGGTGGACCTGGTCAGCCACAACAATCATCTAGGCTGCGGTGTTAGAACGATGCTCAAATGGTATGACGCAGGATAAAACGTGCAAAGAAAACATCTCCCAAACCATTATGCTTCCACCACCCGCCCGCCCATCTCTACATGTCTGAATGTGTTTCCACATTGTTTTCATTTTTATATCTCTCCTACTGCTTTAATTATTTTAGTATATGCTGGATATTTTTTAAGTAAATTTTTTTCTACAAGTAAAGCTGCAATAAAGGTCAGTGGAGAAGATTGCATCATATGTAGTAGAAGATCTCTTTTTCATCTCGGCTGGTCGAGAGGCATGTCTGACTGACAACAGCTGCCATGCTGTTGACGTTAAACCGCAGCGAGCACGAGATGGAGTAAACAAACCTGCACAGCGTGGCGTACACAGTGATTTTGATGAGTTTGGACCAACATTTGACCTTTCAAAGGCGCATTCACACGCTGTTTAATGTATTTCTGCCGAAGAGCTAATTAGCAATCTAGGCTTTTAAGTCTGACATCAACAGTGAATGTTTTTTTTTTTTTTTATCCAGCGAGATGACTGCAGAATATGTGCTGATGTGTCAGAGTTATGCAAAAGCAAGGAGTCTAGTGAGGTCCTTGAATCTCCATGACTACCAGACCATGATGCAAGTTTGATCACATTGAAGGTAGATTTCAAGAAAACTGAAAAAATCTGAATGAAAACAACCCGAAAAGCAGCAGTTTAGGAGTGACGATATGCGCCACGGGCGAGCTGCTCCACATCGGCTCAAGAAAAACTGCTCTCCCAACTTTCACGACTGACCCAGAAGTTGCACTACAAAGTGACCCAGTCCTGTGGCCGGTGACCCCGTTAGCAGAGCTTCACTGGTACCCCAGTTTCACTCAGCGAACATTAAAGACAACTAGACTTGATGGAAACTGGATCAAAACCAAGAACTCCATTCTGAGGCTTCCCGCTTGGCCTTGTTTCCTGGACAGAGCAAAAGAGCAAAACCCATATGTCAGACAATATCATGCCCTGTGAAGCATACCACTGCAGTGGTATCTGACAGAAAGGAGAAAGGGAGCACACACACAAATTCACACACACACACACACAGAGTGGGATTTGAGGACAGGGACGGGGCTTTCTGGATGACTGCTCTGGCAGATGAAGAGACAGCAGAGTGAGATAGAGTCTTTTTCAGTCAAAAGTGGCTGCGTGTGTCAGTGTGTGCATCCGTGTGCTCGCACACATGCACAGGCAAAACTGTGCAACCTGTATGTGCAGGACATTCAGTTTCTTTACATGTCTGCATGCATTACAGACCTTATTGCATGTGTGATTTTATGTCATACACACTCTCACACACACTACTCAAGCTATGGCCTGCTCTTTGTCCCTGGTCCAGATGGCATGTTGGTCTCTCCTCTCCGACTCTGTCCTCATGGTCCCTCCGTACTGGGTCTCTGGGCTGGCAGGAGCCATATGTCCAGGCTAAACTGACCCAGCTCACACCTCGGTGTCTATTTATCCGCTCCACTACTTTTCTTTCTGTCACTATTCAAAGCCATTATTGCAACATTTCATCAGTTCATTTTTCCCTTTTGTAATGGAGGTCTTGGAAAAGCCAAAACCTCAGGGGGTGCCTTTTTTTTTTAAGCACTAACACACAGATATATATATATCTGTGTATATATCTGTGTTTCATATGTTAAAGCTCCATATGCCTCTTTTGTATCAGCTGTCCTTTCCTCTTCTCCCTCAGCTTACACTTTCCCAAACAAACAACCCCCCTCTCTCCGCGCTCTGTTTACTATTTACTGCCTGACCATTTACCCTTTAGGTCTTTTCACCCTTCCAAGCCCCAGCGTCCCAGCTCTGGAGAATAAAAAAACAACTGAGCTGTACACTAGTCTACTGTAGAGTGACACCATGCTGTAGTAATTGTAATGTAAGGTGCTGCATCAAGTTCAATACCCAAAACCTCACAAAGATAATCACACCCATATTAGATCATATTTTAGTTCTGAATTAGGGCTTCCAGTATTAGCAGGAAGGTTTCTATATATCAAGCTCATCGGGGGGGTATAGAGAGGCGTTCCCAGGCCAGCCAAGAGATACTGTACATTCTCTACAGTGTGTCCTGATCGGCCTCAGGTCCTCCTCCCGGTTAGACACCTCCAAAGGGAGGCATCCAGGGTACATCCTCACCAGATGCACAAACCACCTCAGCTAGCTCCTCTCGCTGTGGAGGAGCAGCAACACCACTCCGAGTCTCTCCCTGGATGGCTGAACTTCTCCTCCCATCGCTACGGGAGAGTCCAGCCACCCTGCAGAGGACACTCGTTTCAGCCGCTCGTATCCACAATCTCATTCTTTCTGTTACCAACCACAGCTCATGACCACTTGTGAGGTTTACGAGAATATTTGATACTTATACACAGAACACGTGACACTAAAACATCTCTGGAGGTGATTCAAGGTTACTTAGTCCAGCTACAAGTCATATGTTGTGAAATTCATTTAATTAAGCTGGTTTTCAAGCGGTCAGTGCACTTTTATGTTTTAAATTCTTGGCTTAGTTCAAGTTAAGTTACTTTAGCGACAAGTTGAAAGTCATATAAAACTGTATGTTTGGTGTTAAATCTTTAAATATCTATTGTTTTTTTACAAGACTCATACGGTAGTTAGGGATGTGTTTGGTGAACCTATAAACGACTCCTATAGTTAGTCTACAGTCTAAACCTAGACTGCTGGGAGACTTCCCATGATGCACCAGGCACTTTCTTCACTCCGCTCTCCTTATTTTACGTGTATCTGCTGTATAAATGTCCTCACTGCTGTCCACACGTTTTTATCACTTTTGGTTAAATCTGTCCCCAAAGATTTTTCTGCACCTTCAAATGTTTCCGGTTTAGGACATTAGTGCCTCTAAAGATATGCACGTGCTCAGACGTTTGCAGCAGAGCAGTGCAGCAGCAGAGCCTACGTGAAAGGCAGAGCAACAGATTTGTGAAAAAATAAACTCTTGTGAAATAAAAAACGATTATTTTGAATTTAAATTTAAGTTAAAGTCAAAATTTCCCAGACAATTTAAAGAAAAATAATGTACTATTTAATGATAAACATCCAAAATAAAACGTATTAACATGAGGGTAATGTTGTCAAAATACTGCAATATAAATGAATAAAAAAATAAGTTTAAATAAGTATATACTCATAATGGATTTATAAAATCTGGACGTTTCGTTTAACATTTTTGGGTTTTTTTTTGCTTTTAACTGTCGATTATTTTCAAATTCTTTTTGTACATTTCTCCACATCTTATGTCACACGCACATCAAAATACTTCACTTATATTTTATGACCTTTTTTAAAAAAGAAAGAAAAAAAAACACAACACACAAGTTTTTTAACTATAATTCTTGGTTTCCGTAGTATTTCTAAAGCCGTTTTTGTTGTTCTCGTTTCTAAAGAAAGTGGAATTTCCTGACATGCTTGTTTTTTTTAGTGTGTTGTATTTTATGGAGTTTATGAGGTCAGTAGTTTCAAATCTGCAACATCCTCTTTCTCTGATTCCTCTCTCCTTTTTCATTGTCCTTAAAATAAAAAAAGATGCAACTTCCGCTTTTCAGCCGACACAGCTGCTTCAGAGATTAGGACTTGCTCCCTGAGACCAGGCATTACCTCATAACACATTTTATTCATTTATGCACACTTTCTGTGAGGGCAGTTGAAAATGGGGCACACTGCAACTTTAAAAACCTTTATCTTCATTGTTAAGAGGAAAAAATGAATTAAATCAAGTCCCTTGCACTAACGGCCACACACCCCTCCTCCGCCTCCATGTCAGCTGTGCAGATGTGCTGCTTAATCGCCGGCTCCGGCCCCCACAGAGGACCGATCACAATCACCACCGGGCTGCAGGTTGACTGTGTAGTTATTAAAACTGACCAATGTGTGACCCCATACATTAGAAGCTGGATTACACTGAAAAGCAGGGAGGATCCTGCAGAATGTAACTCACTCTGTCGCTCAAGCAAGCTCAATACATGGTTACATGCTTTACTTGAAAGCAGTCTCTTGTTCACTTACGTGCTTAAATATAGTACGTCTTGTGTGTGTCAAACTGTGCGGTATGAAAATAGAAGCTGACCTACGAGTGTCCCCGGAGAGGTGGCTCTGCTGCAGAGGGCGAGCCCATCAGAGACGGCAAACTGTGGAAGAAAAACAGGGAGATATAACACTAATAACACTTTAACACAAACAAAAACACCCACAAATACAACACTGCTGTAATGAGAGAGAATGGGGGAGGAAATAAATAAAGAAGTTAGAGTTCCAGCACAAAAAGGATGAACTTTCTCCATATGGTTACTTGACTTATCCAAAAGGATGATAAGATTGCAGGAAGTCACTGTAATCAGCCAAAAAGAATAAAAAATAAGCCCGAAACGCTCAAAATTCCAAACACACGGAGCAGCTTTACCTCTACTTCAGCAGAAAAGACTGCAGGAATGATTTCCAACCATCTTCAGCAGAGTCCTGTCTGTTTTGGACTGGTTCAGACCAAACTGGTCACACAGAGCTGAGTTCGGACAGGTTCTCTCCCATTCTGGTATATTTTGCTAGTCTGATTTCAGGTGTAAGTTATTATCATTTGAATATATCATTTAACTTTGAAGTAGAAGTTCATTTATTTTTCATTACTTAAGTTGTAGATTCGCTGATACAGTTCAGATCGCTGTTGTATTGCCAACCCAGCTTCAGCTGTGTTTTAGCTGGCCTCACATTTACATCTACTGTACGCTACTTTGGTATGTGAGGAGTTTGTGTTTAACTCGATGGCCACAAGATGCCTAGGTGGCCTGCAGAACAAGCCCACATCATTACCCCCCAACCACATTACTTGACAGTTGCTATAAGCAGGAAATAAACTTTTGATTGACCCTTTTTTCCAGGCTGCCATCTACATTCTGTGGTCTCTTCTGACAGGTTAAATTCTAAAACAAAGGTGGGAAACCGTTCACTAAAAGGCTATTGTGAGTTTTCTTATATTTGGGTACCCCCCCGCGCCGACTAAGCATTACCATTATTTTCTAATACAACCATCATATTGCAGAAAATTTTTAATCTATTTAAATACTTCAGGCCAAACTCACTGTAACAGGGACAGCTATTGTCTATTATCTTTTAACTTGCTTTTAGATAATTAATTGATAGATTCAGCAAAAAACCCTCTTCATTAACTTTGGCTAAACTGAATTGCTGCTGCAGCAGCTGGACACTCAAATAATGCGTAAATGGTACACGGAAACTGATTCAGGATTTTGTTCTCTAAATAAATGTCCATCATATTTAAAACAAGTGTTTATGTTATACATGTGTAGCAGCTGAAGGCACTAAAAGGAGAACGTGTCACTAGGGTTGTTTCCTTTGATTTTACTCATTTCTAGTTTACTAAAGGTAAAAAGCTCACTCTTAAGTGTCAAATATGTAAAAGAACCATCAAGGAGATGGTGGAGACGACTTCCAACTTCAGTGGACATCCAGCAAGAGATCACCCACAAACTACGTCATGGGTGTGAGAGGGAGCTTGCTGATTGATCAACTTAATTTGAAACTCACTTTGTTGTCTTCTTTCACGGGCAGATAGCCTGCTCCTGATGCTGTGGGTGTTCAAATGAGGCGAGATACTTCATGTTGGCAGAGGGAGTTTGTCAGTTGGCACTAGCCCTAGTGAAGTGACGCAGGTAGCTTTGAAGTGACTCAGATCAATCGTGGATATGATTGGATTTGACTCAGATTTTTCTTTAATGACTTGGATTTGACTTAGACTCTAAATTTAGGGACTCAACTACAGATCTGCCTGGGAGTGAGACAGAGTTCACCAGCTGTGCAGTCCATGCAGCATCCCATATTATGTGTGTTTATGTACTATATACACGTATACATATATATATATATATATATATATATATATATACACACACACACACACACACACACACACACACACACACATACATACATACATGCATACATACATACACACAAATGTATATGGATAAATATATACTGTATGTATATAAAATCTTTCTCATCAGATCTGATTATATGGCCTTCTTGAGTCACAAACCGACAGGATTCCATCCTACTTTAACTTTAATCCCTGTACGTGGTGTTTGTGTGACATGTTGTTTGCTTCTAACCAAATGTGTTACCAGCTATTATGACCAAACATCCTTCCTAAAGGACTTTTATCCAGAAGTTTTATGGATCTTCAGAGGCAATGAGAATACGCTGTTGTCAGTCAAATTTTGAAAATCTAATCTGTGTTGTCATGTTCTTTATGGAGAAAAATCGTTTTCTGGAGCTGTAATATTTAGCATGCTAACCAAACAGAATAAAGTTTGCGAAGTAGCCCTGTTTTTGGTTTTGTTTTGTTTGGTTTTTCCAGTTTCTTTAAGTACATAAGGTAAACTTACTTAGACTTCTTATTTGGGACAATTGATGGGGTTGACAGTAGTTTTTCCTCTGCTTTTCAAAAAACTTGATGATCAGTTAAGCAAGTTCATTCAATATGAACCCTATGATTATGGGGTTAGGGATGTTTTTCATACACTGATTCCATATTTTGGTTTTTGTCAAGTTTTGCCACATGTCTAATATGTCATGAAATGTTCAGCTGAAGTTGTATTGACGTCACTTTAAGGTGAAACGAGAACAACCTTGGACTGAAAGAGGCTGTATTTTCTTTATCATGTGACTGAATAAGCACAACTCTGCACAACCAAAGGGAGCAGGGACACCGCTAATGAAGCTGAGGACAAAGACAGCTCCCTGCTCACATGGAAAACAAACCGTGGTTAAACATTCAGATCGGTGGATCTCCTTTTGCAGGCCTCAGCTGCCTCTCTGTTACGTCCAGTCACAAAAACCTCCTCCCCTCGTTCTAATCCAACATCTCCTCCTTAAACATCAGCTAATAGATAAACGCACATGCACAGTGGTGCACGCACATATACAGCTCCATTTAATACTCTTTAAAAAGGTCACCATTTTCTCTGGCTAAGCGCCCTGCACTATTGATAATTTTATGCACAAACAAATGGCAAATTTGTGCCACATAAATATGTATTAGCAATTAATAATGGTGGCGTGTGAGGCGATGCCAGGTGCACGGCGAGTGGCGCTGGCTGGCTGCGAGAGAAGCCACTGAGATGGACTGGTGGCTTTATGCTGATAGCTGGTCTCTCTCTTCCACTGCGTCTCTATAATAGCTGCTTCACAATGCTTACTACAGTAACACACAACTAAGAGGACAAGCACAGGTGCGCATTCAATAAAATACATTTATAAGCTCTAAACGCAGAATGTTACACCGAGGGACATTATTATACACACAGGTGGGTAGATGTGCAAACTAAGAAATCAGCATTTGTGCGCAGAGGCAGGCCTGGGAGAGCGATAACACAGAGGGGCTTAATGTCCTCTCACGCTTTTCCACCTGGAAACCTCAGCATCCACGGCTGTACTTCTTAAACACCTCTGACAGCAGGCTGCAGCTGTCCACAGCAGCAGGACGAAGCAAAGGAGGCTGATCAAGTTTACCGTACCAGTCCATATCAATGACCAGCTTTAAATCAGCACTGCAATGCCAATAATTCAGTTAAAAGCATCAAATGCATAGCTTCTCTCTTACCAGCCTCTGGCTCACATATATCCAGTGTAAAATCTTACTTTGAAAAGATGTTTCAGTCTCAGCCTTTAATATCACGTCTCATCTTGTTTCTTTGATACTTAAGAATAGTGCTTGTGGACTGAAAATTAAGGAAATATTGATGAGGATTATGAATGGGGGCAGTGGTCGCTGGTGATACAATGAAAGGAAACTCAAATGTTCTCTGAAGATCAAATGTAAGTAAGGTCCATTATGGGATGGTTTCCTAGCTGCTGAGAGGACAGTGAGTGGTCAGCGGTCCCCCACTGGCACTTGATCGTTACGTATGAACAACTTAGTGCCATATCCGCTGCTGAACAGCTGATTTGTCCTGTTGCAACTAGTCTAAAGGAAAGAACAGCGCGAACACACAAAGCCTTAATAAAAAGGTGTAAAATGGAGCATACAATCTAAGCTGACCTTCTAAAAAGGGGGAAAAAAACAGAAATGATATCTCAAAAATATTGTGCAGAAGTTGCAGCGGCTGCATGTGCATGTCCATCTGAATGTGTGTGTGTGTGTGTGTGTGTGTGTGTGTGTGTGTGTGTGTGTGTGTGTGTGTGTGTGTGTGTGTGTGTGTGTGTGTGTGTGTGTGTGTGTGTGTGTGTGTGTGTGGTGGTGTCCGTCTGTTGTTGTGCGAGCAGGCTGGCTCCCCTGTAGAGCACAATCACTCTGCTTGGCTAAACACAATCACACAGCCTCAACCCCACTCACATGGCCCACTGAGGAAAAGAGAAAGAGGAGGGAGCCTACGTGGACGTACGTGCGTGTGCGTGGGTGTGTGTGTTTGTGTGTGTGTGTGTGTGTCCTATGAGGACTTGCAGGACAAAAGGCAGCCCCATCTGTTCCATTGTCACAGGGTCTTTAATACGGATCAGATAAACATGACATTTGGTATGAGCAGCCAAGCTCATGTTATAAACCCTGACATCAGAACCCTTTCTATCTCCGTGTGCATGTGTGTTCAGGCACATATGTGCCACACGATACCATAAACAAGGATCGCAGGGCATATTTATATGCATTTACTTAGACTTTAAAGTACTTTGGAGTCTTAACACTTTTCCTTCTTCTGATCATGCGTACCTGTGTGTTTCTCCACAAGTTACATAACCCACTTTTATCCTCAGAAGTACACGCTGGATCTGCAGTGGTTGTAGCAGGATTAGCAGCCCATTGGCCCAATCAGAGGAGGTAATCAGACTACACTCTGTCATGATAACAATCAGTCAAGAGAGACGCACATCTGCCTATTGAGCTCAGCTCTAATTCCATAATAGTGATGAAACATCTGGTCATTTGGGCCTCAATGCAATCAAGAAGAGGGATTGGGACAGTTGCAGATGGCAAACCTATAGTCATTATCTGTTTCAGGCAACAGAAAACCAGACAGAGGGATAGGAACAACACACGGGGTCACAGGCCACACCGCTTCAGTAACTACAATGTGAGCTCACATCAGGTCCCGGAGAGAGAATGAATTCTGAGTATTTAGATCACCTTTCTGATGTATAGAAACATCAGAAAGTAAATCACAAAATGCATAAATGGAAGGGGTGTTGAAATTATTTCCCCTTAACCAGTATTATTTATTTATTAAGATAAAAAAAATGCACAAAAGAACAAAAATCTAAAAGATTTTTCTTTTCTTTTCATTTTTGCCTTCAGCCAGGTACAAACTCTAGTGCGTGTAAATATTGTTCATCAACCTCAGACTTTACGACGCCAATATCTTATATGGACTGTTATTTTCACAATATGCAAATCCCTTCAAAACATGCACTTCAAAAATGAGAATAAATTAGAAATATAACACATTTATCTTAATCAGTGTCAATTTTATCATGTTTAAGATTCAGATTATGTTTCTTAAAATGTCAAAGGGTTGATTAAGTTAACTTGATATGCTGACAGTCACCCACGCAGCGACTCAGGCCGTTATAAAAACGGTGTCGTAAAGATGAGACACTGCTCTGTAAAGCCGAGAAGGTGTGCAAGACAACATTTGCTCGCTCTGTCCTGCACGTGGTGAGATGCAGCGACAACAGCAACTTACTGGAGGACTCTGCGGTAAGTGGCTGATTCGACAAGTACTGGTGGGATATTTAAATTCAAGGACTGGGAGTTTATTTGTATAAGGTAAAAGAAAGCTTTGTGAATACAATTGTTTTTTAAACTGTTCAGATCCATTAATTCGATCCACAAAAATATATGAAAGGCCCAGAATTTAGCACTATATAAATTTCCAATCCATCATTTTTTTAAATGTGTGTTAAAATGAATACATCCCCTGGCTGCCACAATGCCTATTTATTTATTTATTACACACAATCCAATAATAGTGAGAGCTTACCCTCAGAATTTGCCATTGACACCTGTTGAAGCTGGCTTCTGTCTTTTTCTAAATGAAATTAATTGATAAACTGAAAATGTCTTATATCACACAGAGAATGCAGTCGTATGCAGCGGAGAAATGTGCTCTTTTACGTCGAAAAATGCAATTTTCTTCTTAGTTTTTTTGTCTTTTGTTCATTCATCCAGCATCATATCAAAGCAGTTTTGCTCCACCTCTTGAATGCTTCCTTGGACAGATGACAACCATTAACTGTCATTAGCTGTCTTTTTTTGCACTGTCTGCAAAAAAAAAAAGAAAAATATGTATAAAATAATTACCTATTTTTTAACATTAAAGACTGCAGGCTGAGGATGCAGCATTGCACCTCCTTATATGGTGGTTCCTGGGTGGCAATATGCTAATTAATCAGCTTTGGAAGCGGAAATTTGCGATCAATCGGGAATCAAGAACATAAACACGTTCTTACGGTCAAATCTAAGTTTGATTCTATGTTTATGATATTTTAATAAAGAGTGGATTTCTTTGCAAATCTTCTCACAGATTTAGGAATAGTTCACGAATGAGAACAAAGAAGAAAGATGTACATATCTAATGGGTTTGACCCACATTTCAACAACAACAAATAATATCATAATCTGATGAAATTATAACACACCATGAATTTATTTCATAGTAGTAGAATTGATTATGAATAACTACAAATGAAGACTTTTTTCTGCAGAAAGAGGAGTGTAGCCTTCATATTCAAATGGAATAATTCTTTAAACGATATATACGTGTTTTAATCTCTTACCTCCGCTTCCCCTTTGCACATAACAGACTTGAATAGATATTAAAATTAGCACTCTTTTGTTCTAGATTAACGTTTCAAATATATTATTAATTGTGTCAAATGATTGATCATGACTTCAAACATCAGAATCAAATTATGTAAGACCTAAAGAATTGAATTAATTGTAATAAATCTACACAACAATAAAATGTGTGAAGCTGAATTAACCAAAGGTAACTGAGATAAAGATGCCAGAATAACATTTTCAAAAATACGGTCTTAAACTAACATTTTTTCATTTAATCAAATTGATAAATTGTAGTGTCACTAATTGCTTTCACTTAAGCACAGAACTAGTCCAGATAACTGAGGTAAGTATGCTTTTCTAATTCCACATAGCACTTTTTCCCTCTTTGCCACATTTATTATCAAATAGATGAAAATAGGGAGAGTTGCTAGTTATCCACTTAATTAAAACAACATTTTTAAATATTGTGCAATAGTTTAAGATTGAATCAATCTCAATCTTAAATTGATATGAAATGGAAATTAGAAACCCTCCTTGACAATTGTCATTGATTCCTTTATGCAAGCATAGCCATTAGTCTCGTCCAAACAGCTTTGTTGCAGTTTCCTCAGGTTCATTTTGGTTGTAACTAAGAACAAACTGAAAACCAACTGTCTTTACACTTAGAGTCCAAATGCTTATTACATAAACAAAACATCTATCAAGCCCTGGTGATGGTTCTGTTGTTTGCAGCCTTTCTATGTGGTGCATGCTTCTAATACTGGGATTACCTTGTGAATATCACAGCAGCTGAGAATGAAGCATAAAAATGTTTTTTTTGTTTTTTTCTTTGCACTTCTCCAAATTCACCACCAAAGCTGCTCTTTAAAAATGTCTGTATTTCATTTAACTGCATTTATCATTAAAGCTGGCTGCTTTTAATAACCATGGAAGTGGAAGGACAGTTATGTTTGTCATGGCAACCACTTTTTGTTCATCCTTGGTCTGGAGTATTAATCCACTGTTGTACTCCAGCCGTGACAGAACGAGGAATACAAGTGGCTTCTTTTAAGTTAAGACCAATTAGGCTACTACTGAGGTTTCTCCTGGTTTTGTTTCCTTTGCCCCGCCCCCTCAAACCTACAATGTAACCCGCCACCGTCACCACATTCCACACTGTCTGAGCCCAAATTACCCAACTACACACAAACCAGACACACACGCAGAAGACAGATGTGCGCGTGTATCTGTGATAAGTTAAAACCGGCCGCCCCTGGATACCCCTGAGGATTTTGCGAGTGAATGCATGCGTGTTCAAGACTGTGCGTTTCCTCTGAGGCTGTGCGTGTGTGTGGGTGAGCGGCTGGTGAGACACAGAGTCAAATGTTACGGTGGAATAAAAGAGCCATTGTTCACCAAGGTGGTCCCAGTAGGACCTCCAACCCTACCCTCTCACACGCACACAGGGGCACACGCATGCACGTACAGTACACACATGCATGTGTTTATTCACACATGGCTCGTAGGCCATCGAACAAACACACATTATACGTGCACTCACACTCTGACAAATCATAGCTTTTTGTGTTGGAGGGTTGCAGTTGCATGGAAGTAAACATTTGGCTGTGGGATGTAAACGCTGGTCTGCGTAAATCACACACACACACACACACACACACACACACACACACACACACACACACACACACACACACACACACACACACACACACACACACACACACACACACACACACACACACACACACACACACACACACACACACACACACACACACAGTCATGGTAGCCAGAGTAATTCAGGCATTGCTACTTCCTTCCTGTGGGGTGATGATGTTTAGTCTTCCCATACCACAATCTGATTGGTGCGTTTGATCTCATCCACTTCCTGTTTAGGAGCACTTGAATCTCTCCAGGCTCAGATCTGGGATCAGTGTGTGTCAGATACATTCATATGCTCCATATGTAGGAGGCTTGACAACTAGTCTGAGATCAGATCTGTCTCCTGAACGATTCCAACTGTCTGCTTCGTCACCTTGAATGAAAAGGCTTCTTACTGCAGACTGTTGCATCACTTCTGGGTTTTGAAAACAATACAGAGTCAAATATCACTTGTTTCCAAGTCATTTTTAATAATGCAGAATGAAAGACAACGTAAACTCTTATCCACCACAGAAGTGCTTTCACAGCTAATTTATGTCAAAGTTGATGGCCATAAAAAGGGAACATGATACAGAACTACTTCTATTGCAAGATAAAGCAGTTACTTCAGTTTTAGTGCATTGCTTAGCATTTAAGGGCATTACTAGCAGTGAACTGGATATTCATTCACATCATGTGAGATATTCCATCGCAAAGTCAATTCAAGCTGTGTTTAGGAGGTGACAAGACTTTGATACTTTTATAATCCTAATCATATTAACAGCTGCATGCTTCCACCAACCATGCTATATCTAAACCGTTTTCCCTAGACCTTCATAGAAGACTTCATCACCCAGTCAGAAGTCACTAAAGTTAACATTGCGTCGGTGTGTAACTACGCCAAAACCACTTCGAACTCTGTAGGTTTCTCTGCTCACCTTCCCAATCTGACCAGTGATGATATGTTTAGACGCATGTCATCGCTTAGTCACTCGTTGTCTGGGTTATTGACAATTGGAAGAGCTTTTAGGGAAAGCCTAATCTGATTAGAGGAGACAGTATTCATCCCACCCGGGATGGTGCAGCTCTTATTTCTAGAAATTTGGCTGATTTTATTAGACACTCCCCCTGACAATCCAGGGTCCAGGCCAGGATGCAGAGCTGCAGTCTTACATGCTTCTCTGCTGCTTCTCCAGAACTACCGCCTGCCAATAAAAATATAGCAATAAGTTATGTAATTGGCAATTTAAACAAGGTGCCAAGCAAAATAGACTTGGTGTTGTTACCCCGCCCTCCAAAAATTCACCAAGCGTGACGTGATAGAGGCATTAATCAAAATAACCTTGTAAAAATAAATACTGTTAGACATTTTGTGCCACGTAAAGAGCTAAAAATTAGACAAGAACTACTAAATATAAGATTTTTAAGCTCCAAGTCTTTATTAGTAAGCGATCTAATTGTTGAGACCCTGAGTGGTATTTTCTATTTATCAAAAACGTGGCCTACAGGAGGAAGACTATGTTTAAATAAATCCATACCACTTGGTTTAATTATCATATTCCTCAAAGCATGGGCCTAGGTGGAGGAGTAGCAGCCATCTATATGGAACGCTGAAACAGTCAAAATTAAATAAATAATTAATTAATTAAATAATTGAATAAACGTACAATGAAATAAATAAAAAAAATAGTTTTTTTTTTAAATTGGAAATACCTAAATATATAATTTATTTAATATACAATTAAATAATTGTGTGTCATTACATTATTAAATCTGGAATATTTCATTGGATATTTCATGTAATTATTCCATTTCACATTTAATTATTTCATGGTTCCTGCATTGGCTGAAGCACATCATGAATTTATTTAAACTGTCAATTCGACTCGTCAACACGCCCTAACATCTGATTGGTTAAACTGCTCAGCAAGTCAGAAAGAGTAGAAATAACGGCAAGAACCTCCATGAAGGTCTCTATTTTACCCATCACGATGTCCGGAGAAGAAACATCTACTTCTACGTTCTCGGCCAGTTGTACAATATCTCTGAACAACTCACGGGAAACTTCTTGAAGATCTTCCATGCTGTTCGCAGCTGCCATGAGTTACAAAAATCAGACCAAAGCGAAGGAGTGCAGCGAATCAGTCTTCACCCCTCCCAGATCCTTGTTAGCCCCGCCCACTGAATTTGACGATTTGTCAGTGTTGCCTGTTCTCCAACCACTATTTAATTAGGGTCCCTGAAAAAAAAAAGGTAGGGTCCCTGATTTATGAGAGCTAGCAAGATTTGAAAGTGGCACCTCCTCTAAGCCCCACCCCTCCCTCCCCCTCCCGTCAGCACTCCGTCCAAAGCCACGCCCCCACAAACTTTGGGGAACGTGCATTTGCAGGAGAGGGTGGGACAGCACATTTTCAACAAAACTACCCCATGTCTCCTTCACCTGTAACGAGGCCGGTTTTAGGGGGGGCAGGGGTGGGCTGTGTCCACCCAAACGTGCATCCTGCCCACCCAACCAAAGTTATGGGGATCCTTTATTTTTTTATAATTTTATTTTTTTAGAAATATAAAAAAATATCACAGAATATCTGTACCGTTTTGTGATTGCGTGGGCACTGCGCATCATTTTTAGACACAACAATGAACGGCGGAGGGACCCGGAGGGACCCGATGTCCCAGCAAAATGAGCATAACAGAGAAGTTCAGAACAGAACACACTGAAGGCTGATTTATGGTTCTGCGTTACACCAACGCAGAGCCTACGGCATAGGGTACGCCGCAAGGCTGATTTATGGTTCTGCGTTACACCAACGCAGAATGGTGCCCTTCGCCGCGTACCCTACGCCGTAGGCTACGCCGTAGGCTACGCCGTACCCTGCGGCGTAGCCGTGCCTCCAGAGCCTGCAGGGGACCGTAGCACCGCAGCCACCGCCACCCGCACCGGCACACCGGCGCTCCGCTACTGGGTGTCTGCCACGGACCCCCAGTAGCGGACAACCTGCGCCGCAGAATCGCACTTTGGCTTTCTTTTTTTAGCCTTTTTAGCAGGGCGAGCCGTTACATTCGACGTGACAGCCCGACCGCGAGCCGGCAATGAAGCCGGGAGCGGCGGGGGCCATCCGATGTCAGGCCGCGGTTGCCAGTCGGTCTGGAGGAACGGGGGGGGGGGGGTTACACTGGGACAGTCTGAGCCGAGGACGACCTGTGGGAAGCGGACACGGGGGCTGGAGGCAGCTGGAAGTAGAGAGACGAGACGAGAGCGCGCATGGGACGGAGGGGGGCATGGGCGGGACTTAAAATGAAGGCATCTGATTGGTTCTTTCCCCCCTGCCAAGCCTCTGGTCCTGGACATATCCGTTTCATTCGGTGCGCAAAAAACAGATTTTTTTTACAGAGTTTTTACAGGATTAAAGCTCTCAGAGAGGTTGGATTTTTTTCTTTCCTTTTTCTGAACACATTATTCACTTGCTACTCTCAGGATGGAAGGACCATTTCACCCAGTATAACAATAAATGTTTTTGAATACGATCACAGACTATACCTTTAAGTTTAAATTTAAAATGTCAACGTTATATAACGCTATAATAAAAGGTATTATTTTTAGTGCTGTCAAGCGATTAAAAAAAATTACGATTAATTAATTAAGATCTGTAAATAATTAATCTAATTAATCACTTTTTTAATCTCACCTAAAAATTGCTAAGAAAAGCCCTCAACTTGAGTTGTTTTCCTTTAAATTCATTACATTATTGTAGCAGATCAAAAAATGTATATATAACAACAAAAAGAGTGGCTTTATAAAGTACCGTATTTTCTGGACTATAAGCCGCACCTGTATATAAGCTGCATCCGCTCTATTTTTAAAAAAACAATTAAAAAAAGATATACAAGCCGCACCTGTATATAACCGCATCCGCTCTATTTAAAAAAAAAAGATATGCAAGCCGCAGATATTTATGTTGTTAGATTAGATATTTATGTTGTTAGATCAGATATTTATGTTGTTAGATTAGATATTTACTACATGTACAGAAGGATTTTGAACTGTAAATGATGTACATGTTTGTACCTAAATAGATCCTTTTAACACAGCAGCAACTTTGCTGATTAAAACGGGACAGAACCAAGAGAAAATAACCGGTATTTATTCATCCATTTATCTGTTTGAAATCTGCTTCTACTTCTATCTGCTAAAGAAGCAGTAGCGTATTCTTCTTTGCATTTATTTTGTCTTAGTTTTTAATTCTAATTCCGGTTAGCAGTCCCCCTAGTGGTGGAAGAAAAATCCACAGAATAGCCGCACCTTTGTATAAGCCGCATGGTTCAAAACTTAGGAAAAAAGTAGCGGCTTATAGTCCAGAAAATACGGTAATGTATTTATTTTTTAACAGACTTGAACAGATGCAGTCCTAGCCTCTTGGTAACTTGGTAAGATCATTCGCCAGCCTCTCTGCATGCTGCAGACGTGCGCATGGGCGCAGTTTAGTTTGGGGAAGAGCGTTGCTATGGTAACATCGTTGCTGCTAACGTTAGCTGTGGCTGCTTTACGTTCACGTGGCTAAACTTAAGCTGCTTCGGTGGTGAACAAAGTCCTTTCCACAAACAACACATATCACTCTACCTTTATCAAAAGGTGCCGTCGGGCCGTTTTAGAAATATAAATTCAACATTCACTGGACCGACAACTTTCACATGCTCCTCCATTTTCACCTCTCTTCTCCGCTATCCCCCCCCCCCCCCCCCCCCCACCCATTCCTGTCCAGCTACAATGGGAGTCAACCAGCGTATGATAAGCAAGTCCAAACACAGTAACAGCCAATCAATGTCCACTTCAAGGTGTGACTGACCATTGTTTTCCACCCCACAACAAGCCAATAAAGGCAACTCACAAACAGAAAAAGTAAAGTTAGAAATTAAAAAATAGATTAAGCAATTAAAAAACATTACACGACTGTAATTAATTATTCGCAATTAACGCGCTAATTTGACACCCCTAATTATTTTGGCAGATGTTTATCCGATAAAGCTGTAGCAAAATTTAAGGAGGCCATTGCTTCTCATCTTCAGTTGCTCCTTTGAGAAAGAGGGTCTCTAACCATAGTAGCTTAACCCCCTGGTATAATTGCATATCCACATGCTGAAATAAAAAGTGTGCAAAATTGTGGTGTTCAAGTCACAAATTACCTTTTTATAGCCTCAGATAAAAGATTAGTGTTCTACTGGACCTCAGTGCTGCTTTTGATACTGTCGATCAGCATTTTAATTTAAGTGTAGCACTTTGAGATTCATTGAATGTAAAGTGCATTATAAGTTAAATTCATTATTACATTATTATTATTATTATTATTATTATTATTATTATTATTATTTAATGCACAGGTTAAAGCATGTTTTTGGGATTATAACTCCAGCCAACAGAAGAGTAAATGTTTTGAAAAATAAACATTAACTAGAGTGCGGGAATTATTTTGCTTTATCCCTTTTGCATCAAATTATTTTAATGACTTTTTTATTTTGGATAAAAAAAAAAATGTTATGTATTAGATTGCAGCTCTCCTATTTGGTGTCATTTATATGAGGATAATATGAGTTTTATTGGTGGAAATGAATGAATCTATTAGCAAGGTAGGGGGCCCATCAGTGCAAAGCTAACCTGCCTGTAGCGGCCTGGTGAGGCTTCGCAAGGCGATAGCACTCCTCTTAGGGCAACTTAGTTTCACACACACGCACGCACGCAAACACACACACACACACGCACACGCAAAACGCCTGTCAGAGATGGAAAAGATACTGGTGCTGGCTTATCCCGTCTTCCAGTCGCTTCTCAGCATACAGTAGAATGTTGCCAATAGCTTGATTTAGTTGTGCATGTAACCGCACTGACTCATATGTATATAGAACTCTTAGTTCTCCAACTTCCGGATAATGACTACTTATGTATCTTGTCTTTTATATATTTGCCAATAGATCTGTGCCCCTCCTGTGGTCTTCAATCTCTCTTTCCTATCTCTCTTTTCCTGCTCTGCCCAGCCGGCCTTCAGCAGGAGGGTCCCCTCTTATGATCCAGGTCCTGCTCAAGGTTTCCTCCCTTTTAAAGGCAAGTTTTTCTTGCCACTGTTTCACTCATACTTTTTCTCCTGCTAGCGGAGTTTTTACCTGCCATTGTTTGTATAATAATTGCTCGAGGGTCATGTTCTGGGTCGCTGGAAAGCGCCTAGAGACAACTTGTATTGTAATAGACGTTATATAAATAAAATTGAATTGAACCGAATGTCAAGGAAATAAGTGAGAGTGAATGCCACTGTAGGAAAATCTAACCACAATCATAGTAGGTCATGTAATTATGTGATGGCATTTCTTATTGAATAGAGTCTACTGTGGTGATAAAGCAATGTTCTCAACGTATATCCTGAAAAACCCTCTTATGCACCAAAACGTATTACTTCAGTGCATACTTCAACAGTTATAAAAGAGAAGCAAAAGGGTTTCTCAAAAGAGAATTTATGCGAGGGCAAGGTGAATGGTGCCATGTCTCTGCTTTTTGTGGGCGCTGGTCAGTAAAGTTCATGTTAAAGAAATTCAGTGAGATAATGCTGATTTTGTGCATACTTCCACAGAATCTCATAAATGTGGAAATAATGGAGACTTTTACTGCAATAAAATTCAGTAATGTTCAGATTCAACGCACAGAAACGTCAACACATATTGCCACGTTGACTGTCTTTGTGTGTTTTAGTGAACACTTTGTTCTGCAGTTGTCATCACATGTTGACAGTTTTACTCCGCAGTACTTTGTTGGTGACCCTTGACTGAAAACGTCAGTGTGTGTTTCGGTACGAGCCCTGTGATCTGGAGAAATGGATTTGATCATAATCTTCATCTACAGACTGCAGACTTTAGTTTAAACAAACAAGACACTATAAAAATGGTAAGACTTCATGTTAATGAAGATCAGGCCTGTGATGTTGTGGGTGCCTTCGTGCCCTCAAGAAAAAAGCTGACCTGACCCAGTTGCTGCAGTTTAATTCACACAATGGCTATCTAAACAACCACTAGCCAGATTAACTAAAAGTGGTTTGGTAAAATTTTGAAAGAACAAAGTAAAGAAAAAATTACCAATGACCAAATTAGAGCAGAAGTCAAGAATTTAAAGATTTATTTTCCAGGCACAAGTTGTTGTGTTCATATAAATAAAATGTACCATGTTCCTTCTCCTTTTTATGAATTTCAGACTGTGGGCAGATAAAAAAAAAGCAGTGATGGACATGGCTGCCACTAAGATACTTTTTAGTTTTGCAAATATGATATTTTCACACTGCAAGTGTTTTGGTCCAGGGATTGGGTCGTCGAGGCATCCCGCCACGACTGCTACCCAGCCCACATGGACATGGAATGTCACCTCGCTGGGGGGGAAGGAGCCGGAGCTTGTGCGTGAGGTTGAGAGATACCGACTAGAGATAGTCGGGCTCACCTCCACACATAGCTTGGGCTCTGGAACCCAGCTCCTTGAAAGGGGCTGGACCCTCCACTACTCTGGAATTGCCCAGGGTGAGAGGCGGCGGGCTGGTGTGGGCTTGTTTATAGCCCCTCAGCTCAGCCGCCATGTGTTGGAGTTCACCCCGGTGAACGAGAGGGTCGCTTCCCTGCGCCTTCAGTTCGGGCAAAGGTCTCTCACTGTTGTTTGTGCCTACGGGCCGAACAGCAGTGGGGAGTACCCGGCCTTCTTGGGGTCCCTGGGAGGAGTACTTGACAGTGCTCCAAATGGGGACTCCATTGTTCTACTGGGGGACTTCAAAACTCA
This sequence comes from Cololabis saira, assembly GCF_033807715.1. Taxonomy (NCBI): domain Eukaryota; kingdom Metazoa; phylum Chordata; class Actinopteri; order Beloniformes; family Belonidae; genus Cololabis; species Cololabis saira. The sequence goes on from NC_084609.1 coordinate 25,229,857, forward strand.
CATGGGCAATGATACCTGGAGAGGCGTGATTGGGAGGAAGGGCCTCCCCGATCTGAACCCGAGCAGTGTTTTGTTGGACTTCTGTGCTAGTCACAGTTTGTCCATAACTAACACCATGTTCAAGCATAAGGGTGTCCATCAGTGCACATGGCACCAGGACACCCTAGGTGGACCTAGGAGGTCAATGATCGACTTTGTTGTCGTTTCTTCTGACTGTCTTGGGCACTCGGGTGAGATTGGCTGAGCTGTCAACAGATCACGGCGGAGGAGGAGGCTGGACAGACCGGGCAGACCCAAACGGATTGTGAGGGTCTGTTGGGACGTCTGGCTGAGCCCTCTGCCAGGGCCGTCTTCAACTCTCACCTCCGAGAGAGCTTCTCTCGGATCCCGGGGGAGGCGGGGGACATCGAGTCCGAGTCCATGTTCTCTGCCTCCATTGTCAACGCGGCGGTTCGAAGTTGTTGTCGCAAGGTGTCCGGTGCCTGTCGTGGTGGTAATCCTACAACCCGGTGGTGGACACCGGAAGTACAGGATGCCGTCAGACTGAAGGAGTCCTACTGGGCTATGTTAGCCTGTGGGACTCCTGACGCAGTAGATGGGTACTGGCAGGCCAAGCGAGCCGCAAGAGCGAGAGCAAGTAAGGACGTAATTGCCTTTGTCTCTTTATTAGCAAGACGTTTAATCTTGCTTGCTTGGAAATCCTCTGCAGCTCCTACTCACATCTCCTGGATCAGATCTATTCTACACTGTGTAAAATTGGAAAAAATAAGATGTACATTTAATGGGGGTACAGACAAAATCTATGCTACATGGGCCCCCTTTTTCTCATATGTTAAGAAGCTTGATTTCCCTGCGGTTCCATAGTACTGTTATTTCTCCTAGTTGTGTGCGGATATTTTTATTTTTTATATTTAGTATCTTATTTATTTTTGTTTACATATGTATATGTTTTACTTGTTCTGTATTATCTGGTCGAACTGTAGGTATGTTAGTCAAGGCGTATTGTTGATGTTTCTTTTTTTTGTTTATGTGTGTGTGTTTTCTTTGTTTTTTTTCTGTTTTTTGGGGGGCTATTTTAAGCATTATAATTCATTTGTGCGTTTATGTTGTTAATGTTTATGGTGCCGAAAATTCAAATAAAAAAAAGATTAAAAAAAAAAGAAGGGGGAAGCAGTACTCTGCCGGCACCGTTTATGGTGCGGGTGGGGAGCTGTTGACCTCGACTGGGGACATCGTCGGACGGTGGAAGGAATACTTCGAGGATCTCCTCAACCCGACTGACATGCCTTCCACAGAGGAAGCAGAGAGTCGGGACTCTGGGACGTGCTCATCCATCACCCAAGCCGAGGTCACTGAGGTAGTTTGTAAGCTCCTCAGTGGCAGGGCACCGGGGGGGGATGAGATTCGCCTCAAGTCTCTGGATGTCGTAGGGTTGTCTTGGTTGAAACGCCTCTGCAACATTGCATGGAGGAAGGGGACAGTGCCGCTGGAGTGGCAAACCGGGGTGGTGGTCCCTCTCTTTAAAAAGGGGGACCGGAGAGTGTGCTCCAACTATAGGGGGAATCACACTTCTCAGCCTCCCCGGGAAAGTCTACGCCAAGGTACTGGAGAGGAGAATACGGCCGATAGTTGAACCTCGGATTCAGGAGGAACAATGCGGTTTTCGTCCCGGTCGCGGAACACTGGACCAGCTCTACACCCTCCGCAGGGTGCTCGAGGGTTCATGGGAATTAGTCTACATGTGTTTTGTGGATCTGGAGAAGGCATTTGACCGTGTCCCTCGTGCCATTCTGTGGGGGGCGCTCAGTGAGTATGGGGTCCGGGGCCCTCTGTTAAGGGCTGTCCGGTCTCTGTATGATCGGAGCAGGAGTCTGGTTCGCATTGCCGGCAGTAGATCAGACGTGTTCCCGGTGCATGTTGGACTCCGGCAGAGCTGCCCTTTGTCACCGGTCCTGTTCATAATTTTATGGACAGGATTTCTAGGCGCAGCCAGAGGCCGGGGGGATCCGGTTTGGGAACCACAGGATTTCGTCTCTGCTTTTTGCGGATGACGTTGTCCTGTTGGCTTCATCGAACCGGGATCTTCAGCATGTGCTGGGGCAGTTTGAGGCCGAGTGCAATGCGGCAGGGATGAGAATCAGCACCTCCAAAACCAAGGCCATGGTTCTCCACCGGGAAAAGGTGGCGTGCCTTCTCCGGGTGGGTGGAAAAGTCCTGCCTCAGGTGGAGGCAGGGCTTGAAATTAACTTTTTGACCTACTAGCCAAGTGGCTAGTAGGTCAAAAAAGTTACTCGCCAAACAGATTTTTTACTCGCCAAAACCAAAAAGTTGCTTCACTAGAGTATTTCGTCATCACTACTTATATAGCAGTCATAGTAGTACCATATAACAGTCATCCCGTTCTTCTCAATCAAATGTGCTGTGTAAAAGGACCTTTCAACTATTCTGGAAGAACAGTATAAATCCCTATGCAGCAGTAAGAAGACGCATGAAGTACATTAGATTCAAATATACAAACTATTTGCCCCCTCCTCCCTCCTCCCTCCTCCCTCCTCACCTCACACACATTTGTGATAGGCTATATGAATTTATTGAGGTTAAAAATAAATCATATGCAGTAGTACGATATCAATGCAAGTCATGTATAAGTATTTTTATTGAAAAACAGGGTTTTTAAAATAAAATAAGTCCCGTCAATTGACTCGCGAGCGTAACTTCAAAAAATAAATAAATAAATATTGCAGAAGCTTGCGCGTAACCTACGCCGTAGGCTCTGCGTCGGTGCGACGCGGAACCATAAAACAACGCACACGTGGATTTCGGCGCCGCAGCTCCGCTTCCTCCCGGCTCCCGGCACCGAGTACTACTCCGCGGTACTGCGGTAACAGTCCTGGGGCCTCATCTATAAAGCTTGCTTGCGCAGAAAAAGCGCCTGAAAGTTGCGGAAGCCACCATCTACGCCAGTGGTCGGCAACTGGCGGCCCGCGGGCCAAAATTGGCCCGCCTCCAATAATATCTGGCCCGCCAGATGACATTGAAAATCTGATTTAAAAAAAAAAAAAATATATATATATATATTTTTTTTTAATTATTATTTACTATCACAAAAACGACAATTTCATAGATAATTCAAAGCCTTTATTTAGAAAAGATAAAATAAAATAAAAGTAGAATCTTCATGATTCCGGACGCACACAATTGTGTATAGTTCCCTGTCACCTGTAGCATAGGGGGGCCTTAATTAGAGGTGCACCGAAATATTCAGGAGTAACGTAGGCACAGACTCCCGCAAAACTCCTGAAGCTGTTGAAATGGTAAGACATATTTGTTGTGGTTTCAACTGTGAAAAATACAACTGATAACTTACCTTGAGTTTTGCTGTTGGTCTTTTAAATGGTAAAACGTCCATTATGTCTAAAAATACGTCGGAAAATCCGCCTCATTTGCATATCCTCTCACTCGTTTCAGCAGACACAGAGGCACAGAGAGCTGCTGCTACGTGTGCACGTACTGACTACTGTGCTACTGTTCATATCATGGGTTTTTCATGTGTTTCATGTCGTTCTGTGTATTTTAAAGAAGGACTGCATTTGTTAGTAGCTTGGCAGAAAATAATATTATCACCAAGTTACTTATAAGCGGTTTCATAACGCAGCCACAGAGTAGCGCTAAAGCAGTAATAATGCCGCGTTCCATTTGTCCTCGGAAGTGGGGATTTCCCAGTTCCCAGTTGGATTTTTCAACTGGAAATCCCCTCGAAGTGGGATTTCCCACTGGGAAAGTGGGAGAGTCTTCACCACCCCCGAGTTCACATTCCAAGATGGCTGCCCCGGTTGTAAACAGTAGAAGAGAGCTCTGTAAAAATTCGTAGCACTTCATTCTAGTTTTGGTCACACTAAATCAGTCGTATACAAGTATTGTTTGGCATATATATGCTGCTATAGAGTAATTTACATTTTTCATGTGGTATATGCGAAATACAAACTTGTTTACCTACTTTGTAACTGGAACGCTGATAACTGGGCTGTGACGTCATTCCCAGTTCCGACTTCCGAGGTAAATGGAACGCAGCACTAATAACAGTCTGTAGCAAATTCAAGTTACTTTATTTAAACTAATGACTTTCTTTAATGAATTTTTTGTACAAGATATAATAGTATAATAATACTAGTAGCCTATAGATAAGGGGAAACAAGTTTTGTTTAGTAGAAAAAAAAAACATGCTTCGCCTGATTGATGTGATGTTCTGGCCCACCATTCAGTTGCTCCGAAAAAATTTGGCCCGAGGCCAAACTTACTTGCCGACCCCTGATCTACGCAAAGCCTCGGATCTAAAAAGAAAAAACTAACCGATGGCTGCCGCTCCAAGCCCGCTACTCCACGCCGAAGAGGAAAAAAGAAAGTGTTCTGATTAAAATAAGGAAAGTTGGACTACCAACAAGTATATAACAATTGCGTTCATAAGGATAAAGTTAAAAAAAAAAAAAAAAAATTAAAGAAATTGTCTCTTCTCCCTGTGTGTGTCCGCCTGTCATGCACGGGTACTTGGGCGCATGTTGTTTACTTTTAAGCCAGAATTATGGTTCTGCGTCACACCAACGCAGAGCCTACGCCGTAGGGTTTGGCTTAAGGTGCGCGTCGCAGCGAACCCTACGCCGTAGGCTCTGCGTCGGTGCAACGCGGAACCATCAACGCACACGTGGATGTCGGCGCCGCAGCTCCGCTTCCTCCCGGCTCCCGGCACCGGGGCTCGGCGTGTCCCTCCGCGGTACTCCCGCGGAGTCCCGCAGCCCCAGTGAGTATTTTCACCGGACATTTTGACCGGAGAGATTATAAAATACCGGACTTCGGCATATTTTACCGGTTATGTTATGTTCCCTCGTTTACTTTTCTTCTTCTGACCCGTTAGCGGCGCTTGGCAACCAACGAAAATGAGCATTACCGCCACCCTCTGGATTGGAGTGGTATAATTTTTCTAGGTCGCCAAGTGGCGAGACAGCCAAAAATATGTCTCGCCACAGCAAAATCTAGGTCGCAAATGGCGAGTGGCGACTGCTAATTTCAAGCCCTGGGTGGAGGAGTTCAAGTATCTCGGGGTACTTGTTCACGACTGAGGGAACGATGGATTGGGGGAGATTGACAGACGACTCGGTGCAGCGTCTGCACTTATGCGGTCGATGTACCGGACCGTCGTGGTGAAGAAGGAGCTGAGTCGAAAGGCGAAGCTCTCGATTTACCGGGCAATCTACGCACCTACCCTCACCTATGGTCATGAACTTTGGGTAGTGACCGAAAGGACGAGATCGTGGATACAAGCGGCCGAGATTAGTTTCCTCTGCAGGGTGGCTGGACGCTCCCTTAGAGATAGGGTGAGGAGTTCGGTCACCCAGGAGGAGCTCGGAGTCGAGTCGCTGCTCCTTCACATTGAGGAGTCAGCTGAGGTGGCTAGGGCATCTGGATGGATGGATATTTTCACACAGCACAGGTAGCTACAGTACAAGTACTTGCAAAGCAAATTTAAATTTGCTTTAAAAGGTACTTGTAGCTACCGATTGTTTAATCTTGTTAACTATGTTCATAAGTTATCCCTGAACGGGTTTAACATGATGACGACAGAGATCAGATGTAAACAGTGTAGATCCTGCAACTGTAGATGTAGATGTACTGTATTTGCCGTTTTGCCGGCAGGCTACGGCAAAAGTTTAATTTACTCTTCTGCTGAACTCAATCTCTTGACTCTTTTGCATCGCTCTGAATATGTCACCTTGTTGGTTGGTTTGATTGGTCTTAGCGCTAACCAACTGACATTCAGAGGAAATTCTGATGCAAGACACGTGTATTATACGTGTGATTATCACATCACATCTATACCAAATCAGAATTTTATTAGAAATGGATAACATGGTGAGTATGAACTTTAAAATACATTTTCTTTTCTTCTTCAGACAGCAAACGCATCATGTCAACCATATCTTTCCTTTGAAAAGAATATTTTGGTTTAGGAGTCTTTCACCATGAAACCACGACACCCAAAGATTAAAAATCTGTGCAGCCAGTCAGCTTAGAAAAATAAACTGGAGAACAAGTAACGTCTACAATAAACCTGCCCAAGCATCTGCTTATACACGCCATATATTTTATGGAAGATGCGTCTGACTGACTAACCAAACAGACACAGGTACCACACAGCAGCCATGATGCATACACACACTGGTGACACACAGCAAGTCTATTCTGAGCTGGGAGGGAAAAAAAAGGAAAAAAAGGGTGGACAAATTTAATCCAACACTTAAAACAACATCACCCTGCTGAGGATGCCCAAAGCTATGAAGCTAATAAAGGCTAAGTGGCTAAAAATTAAGCTGGTAAAGCACACAGCCTGCAGACTGTGCCATCTTTCACTGGAAACACAAGGTTTTCCTGAACATTATTAATACCTCAATGCCCCACCCCCTCAGTATATCAATATATTTGCCCCCCAACATATTTGACAACCCACTCACATATTTTTATTTTGCAAAATCCAACGTAGTGAAATCCCTTACTGGGAAGCAGCGAGCAATGCTCCTTTTAATCCTGTCATCTATTTCTGCCTCACACACGTCAAGTCAGCCCCGCCCCTTTACATACACACACTTGAAAAAAACTCACATCAGCTGCAAAAATTAAAAAGCATGTGTTTTGGCAAAGAGGTCTTGCCAATTAAGGCATTGACGATTGATATGTATGAAAAAAATTGTGAAAAAATACACACACTTGCACATGCATACACTGGATGGATTTTACACAGTTTTGAGACCCCATTGGTAAGTTAAGTCAATGTCTTTGAAAGTTGATAGAAACAAAAATATTTTTGTTTATTTTTAAAGTACCGTATTTTCAGCACTATATTCCACATACTTAAAATCCTTCACTTCAAGATCAGCAGTGCGCCTTAAAATCAGGTGTTTTCTTGTTGTGCTTACTGACCTGGAACCAGTTTTATGTGGTACTCAAAAATCCGTCAAAACGTTTTAGTGCGACTTTGGTAAGCGACGCACCCGTGCCATTTGATTGGCTGATCTATTGATTGATTGATTGATTGATTGATTGTCGGACCGTTCAGCTGACACATTAAAGTCAGTCCTTGGTTGGATACGGTTGCAACATCAGACGTTATATAACTATTTATGTAGTGCTGGCAAGCAACCATCGTCCAACATAGTCCATGTTACCTTACTGTAATTAGACACCAAGCCAACGATGAACCAATCAGAGAACAGGACGTAGTACGACGTTTACCTCCATCACTTTTTATTGGTGGATTAATGGAAGACGAAAGATTTAAAATGTGAGTGTATTTCTCTGTTTTAGTTACAACTGAACGATATTCTCAGTTATTGTGAATAAGTTGAATAAAGTTCGACTTACCCGACTGTTTTGTTTCACTTTATATATGTTTTATCACGGTGCGCCTTATGAAAATAGATTGTCGTTCATTAATATTGCACCTTATAACCCGAGGCGCCTTATGGTCGCAAAATACGATATACAGTTGATCATGAGGCAAAGCAAGTTTTTGAATATTTCATGTTCAAGACAATTCAAAGTGCTTTACATAAAAACATTCAAAAGTGCATTTAAAAGTAAAACAATTTAAGGATAGAATAAAAAAGTGAAAGAAAGATCGACATGAGTTAAAAAAAAAGGAAACGGCTGAAATAAAATAAGCATAATAATCTACACTATCACTGAAATGGGATTTTTGACTCAAACATCTATTTTTTTATGTGTGTCAGTTGCCTCAACTGCTAACACCAATTACAATGTTTGCACGTAATGAATTCTCACTCAGATCTGCTTTTCTTTTCTTTCACATAAAAAACTAAAAGGAGAAGACTAAAAGGTAAATAAAGAAATTAAGTCTAAAATGAAAACGTAAGAAAGCTGACCTTAAAAGTAAAAACTTGATTTCACTAAAATCTCATGAAAAAATATTCTGATATTTGGTACATATAGAAATTATAAATGTCTGGGCCGCTCGGTGGCGCAGTGGGTTAAGCGGCGGCTCATATACTGAGGCTACAGTCCTCCTGCAGCGGTCGCGGGTTTGAATCCAGCCCGCGCACCTTTGCTGCGTGTCATCCCCGTTCTCTCTCTCTACCCCTTTCCAGTCTGCATCTCAATAAAGGGCCACTAGAGCCCAAAAAAATCTTTAAAAAAAAAAAAGAAAAAGAAATTACAAATGTCTTTGTGTGAGGAAAAAGCTTAAAAAAAAAAAAAAAGACAGTGATTTTCTCCCTGGAAGACGGAATAAACATCACAAGATTGAAACAGTTATTGGTTACATGCTAAATGTACTTTTATTCGGGGTCTAAAGAGCAGAACATTTCTGGATTACACAGTGAAGTCAGAAAAGTATGAAAGTATCGATTGTCAAGAAGGTTTCATATAATTATCTCTTACTTTGACTCAAATGGTTTGTGAAGTTGACTCAAAAATAATGTGTTTTTTTGTTTTTAGAGAAACATCTACAGCCACCTGTAATATAAATGGTTGTTGCGCTCACTTTCAATTCCACAGTTTTGTCTGTAAAAGTTTTGTCCAAGTGTTGTTGCCAAGCAGTGAATACACTTTATGATGCATACACGGACACAGCGGTTCAGCTTACTGTTAAAGGGGCCACTTCTGCCAACAATGTCAAAAGCAGTAGCTAAAAAGCACATCAAAATAAAATCACACTCCCCACACCCCTATCACCCATCTCACTGCGCTTTCCTAAAATAACATGAACAATGAGAAGTGTCTTTCAAAAGAAAAGGGAAGCAAAGCGGGACATGTCACAAAGAGGAGCCTTGAGAAGAAGAGGAAGGAATTGAAGACAAGACATGTAAATATGATTTTGCTAAAGTTGGGCTTCTCAGAAATTGCACAGGATGTCACAGAAACAAAAGACAGAGTCACATTTTAACTGGTGGTCTTGTGACTCTTTCTTTCCGCACACAAGCCAACCCCGAAGCATGACACAAATCAAAAAAACCAAAGGCCTCTCCTTTCATGCAGCTAACCACCAGCTTGGACATGAGATTTGAATTCAAATTGTAATCTGATATTTTTGCTGAGTTTGATCTGTTAGATGCATACAAGTGTGCGCGTGCACGCGAACGTGAATCAAAGTGGAGAAATTTAAAATTCTGCACTTTTGAGGAATTAAATAAGTGGATTGCCTCTTGGAAGACGACTGGACAACGAATCATCTTGGGACGATTGTGATATTTGTCACACTGTTAAAATTATGTCATACAAAAGGTCAAAAACTGCAGAGAATGGAAATGTAACGCTTTTAAATGTGCAACAAAGCGGCTGGCGCTTCATTGCGTCGGGCCTGGAGATTAAACATGCGCACATTATTATATCAAAGGCTTTTCTGCAGTAAACGTGTATCAAATGCTTTAGAAATGTCCTTTCAACAGCTGAACTGTGACACAATCAATTTCCCACAAGAGATAGCTGCGGTCCATCTCTGATATAAACTCCACACCGTCAAGGGGGTCACCTTCGGGAGGCACGTCTTTGTACTTGCTCGACTTTTAAGTTTTCATCCGAGTTTGCTTCCTCCAGCTGTGGACTTGCTGGAGGGCGAGGTAGCAGCACGACACCCCTCACAGAGTGACCCATGGATTTTTGGAGGCCTACACCCAGTGGAGATTTGCCCTTATGACCCCTTCCAAGAAAGAGTTGTACATCATTTTCTGCAGAAACTTCAACAAAATTCGGTTTCAGGTGAAGTGGAAATTGGGATGGATAGGTGAACCTCGGAGTCAAAATTTCTCTTCTAATCGTAACTCAACAAATCCACTTTTTTCTGTCCACCTCTGAACCCTTCTGGCAGCACATCAAAGGAGAAAGTAATGCTAAATAATATCATTTTCTTATCATGTTTGTCAGGAATTTGCAGAACTACTGACTAGGACCACTGGACCAAACCGATTACATGCCATCTAGAATTGACTTTTGATTAAGTCCCAATCGTTTCCCTCTGAATATCCGTGGCTTCAAGATGAAAAGGTTAAAGGTTTTAAAGACGGCTTAATTTACTGTGACTTAGCCAAATGATATGCGCTGAAAGTCAAAAACTGCGACGGAGTTAAATATCCTGACTCAGTGAAGCCTCTGAATCAGCTTGCAGCCGTGGAGCTCCACTCGCTGGTGACTGGAAGCACCGTTGCGGCTCAGCTGTGATGCACAGCACTTCACTTACTTCTAATGAGCTTTTCAAAAAGCTACAGGAGCCACAGACAGAAGGCAAGGCAAGTTTATCTGTAGAGCACTTTTCAGCAGCAAGGAAATTCAAGGTGTCGCCACTTTCTTCTAGTTTTGTAGATGAAAGGTAATCAACCTTGTTAATTGTTTGTGTTGGTTTTAAAGTACAACAGGCCGAGCAAAAAACAGAGTGAATGCACTACTGAACTGAACACAATAAAGATCGTTTCTAATCTGAACTCCTACTCACTACCTTCAGTGGAAAAATAAGTAAAATTAAAGTACAAGAACTAAATAAGAATCTGGAAACTGAATTGCAAATAATTCAATATGGTTAACTTCTTTGTGCTTCTTTCTACCGTATTCAAATACTTATGTTGACCTTACAAAGTATGTGGGCATTAAAATATGTTTTTCAGCCTTGAAAAGGCACAAAAAGTAACTGAAATAATATTTTTCAGTATGCAAATTTCTGAAGTCTGTATTTTAATGCGGTAAGCAGCAGTTCAAATGTGTTAAATTTCTCTCTTGAGATCTGGCAAGTAATAAAGTGAGCATGTAAAATACGCTGAATCCTAAACAGGTGAATAATGACTGAATTAATATTCACATCTCTGGTACTTCCAGCTGAAGGAATAAGGCTGAAAAGGTCCTGCATAGCATAAGAATACCCCTGCAGCTGTCATCTACAGAGCTACCTACTTGTTTCCTTAATGATGGGATAGGGTGTTAGTTGCATTTCCATCCTCTACAGTTTTTTGCGTTCACCTTTGTGTGACATCATTTTTAGCAGCGTGACAGAAAATTTCACGATCATCTAGAGATAATTCGTTTTCTCATCATCTTCCAAGTCCCACCATGGGCTGCAGCACCAAGGTGGCTTTTATGTTTGATCATAAATTTAAACTTTTCACATTTGTTTCAGTAATTCTAATATATGGAATATGAAATATGAAATATATGGTTGTAGAATACATCTTGTCAACAACCTAAGCTGAAACTTATTGAGCTGAAAAACCAGTATTGCAACATCACAGTCAAATAGTTCAAATAATTCAAATTATTGCAAACAGGGATGGGAACTGATTTATTTGTATTTATTTTTTTGGTACTGGTACCTAATTGGTTCAGTACCATAGAAAGGATAGACCACAGAAAAAATTCTGCCATGGTTCGCAATGGTTTTACAGTGTTTAACTGAAAAACGCTGCTTCATTTTCCTGCCCTTGAATGACAACGTCCAATGTCACAACTAAGCCAACCACCATACACTCATTTTCACACACAAAACACCACCTCGCTCCAAAAACACCTCTGCATCATCACAACATACACCACACCCATCCCTGTCTTCTGTCTTTCTGTGTGTCGCTGTAACTAATTTTAGTCTTCTTTGACAAAACCTCTCAGGTCCCAATAAAGTTTGTTAAATCAGACTGTTAAGAGGATTGGTGGAGGACACAGTCACCCTCACTCTCACATAAGCACAAGAAAACTTACATTTTCTGCAAGATCAAACAGATTATATATCTATAAAGTTTTCTTCTGCCAATCTTGGCACTCACCCATCATGTCAAGTTAGGACGAAACATAAGGAAATTTGTGTTTGGGAGATTATTTCTTTGTTGTAACCATGCTTGTTTGCGATAAATCTTAAACAGTCAGAAAGTCTGTTTATTTCCCTTATCAATGGTAACACATTTGTAGGAGCATGTATTTGTGGGATTAGCAGCAGAGCTGAGTACGAGGGTTGTGCCCAGGAACGATTTGCCAAATCTTCCATTCCAGTGTCAGTTCTCCATCACATGGAGTCCCAGCTATCAAAGGTTCATCTTGAACAGGTCGTTAGTCCAAACTCTCTCAGCCCGGAATCCTCAAATACGGCCATTCTGTCAAACCTCTTATGTCTCTGAGATTCACACACAGTCTACTTTGTGTTGTAAAACAATTTAACAGCAGCTAACTTTAAGAGCAACTCTGAGCTTCACCAAAGGTCATCAAAATCTGAAATCAAAAAGGCACAGGGAAAAATAGTTTAAATGAGTGGTTTAAATAAGCCGCGACCCAAATCGAAGACATTTTTTATTAGCTCTCAAATAAATTTAATTAAAAGATGGTGCAGTTTTGACCTCAGATTTTACAGATGTAATAGTCCTTTCATGCACAAATGTGAAATAAAAAAGTGTAGCAACTGAGAAGTGTTTCTAGAGCAACTCAAGAATATATATTTTAATACAAGTACCCACTCAATCATAACAAGCACTGTACCAGTAGAACTACTCAGTCAGTCAATCAAGCTGACCTAACAAGCAAAACATTTCAGCACCCAACACCTTTACTCAGACTCAGATGGTGTTTTCAAGGCAAAATGCAAGAAATAAAAACAGGAGTATTTCTTTTGAGACACAATATTGTGTAGCTTTACCTGAGATTTTTACGTTTTCCTGTGGCAAAGGCCTGCGACCCACTGGAAATGTCTCCCGACCCACAAGTTGACAATAATTGTTTTAAGCTGCAGAGAACTAGGTTTAAACCCAACTGCAGACTCATTTCAGTTGGATATGTCAATGTTAGTTGCTGTTGATTTCTAAAGAATATATATTGCTTTTTTATCCCCTAAAAAATTGACAAATCTTTTAAACAATATCACAGAGAATGCAATACAACAGCTCCGGTTTCAACCCTCTCTTTACAGCTATGTTCACAGCAGCAAACATCAACCCTATTCTAGCCTCCTTCTCGCATGGGATGAGCCTCTTGTGAGATAGATGCTTTTCACGCTAATTTCTATTTGAACACAAATTACATATGACAAGTCACAATTCAGAGCTCACACTAAGACACACGGCAGACCACATCGCCACATAAACTGCAACACAGAGGAGTTGTGCAACATTCTACACTAAAAATTCATTTTCAAACACTTAATCTCGCATGCTTGCAGTTCAGCCATAGTTGAATCTCTCTTAACAAGTCGTGAGCTACAGCGAGTTGAAGAAAACACAGATAAGAACCCTTAAAGTCGCATTATGGCCAACAGCCGGTGGTTGGCAGGTCAGTATCACTTATCCCCTTTGAGTTTTCTAAAAACAGCATTTGCACCGCATTTCAAAGAAGTGGCCCTAACAAACAGGATCTATGTGTGTCACACAGGGAGAGATTGATAAAACACTTAAAGCTGTCTTGAAACTGGCAGGGTGAGTAAAACACAGTGAGCTCGGATCACTCCTCGCGTCCACACAAACATAGACGCTCGCTGATGACTCTATTCATTTAAACTGTCACACTCGCACACCCCCAAGAGATCTCACTTCCTCTGTCAAACAGCTAAATTACAGCTCTCCATCGTTCCCTCTCACACACCTCCAAGAACACACAAAGACAGTTTTTGGCCTGTCGCCATTCTCTTGCCATCAATCGAGGATTTAACATCAAACTTGTGTCTGAATGTACCAGATGTGCCTCTTAATGACTTAATGTGATTACTTGTTCCAAGTTTGCCGACTGCGTTCAGCGGGGGGAATAAAATCATATGCAAGGGTGTTTTGTGGGTCAGTGCCCTGATGCACCCTCTGAAAACAGAGGACTGTCTCATGGCCCTTTCAGCTCCACTGATCTCCACTGTGGACAATCACACAAGAACCATTTGACTCTCTGCAAATAAAAGAGTCAAAACAGAAACAACAATTGAATTTTCCATCCAAAATCTAATGCTGCTAGGTAAAACATGTTCTGAAGGGAAGCGAGACGAACTCCAAGAAGGCCTGGAGCCTATCACAGCTCAGAGGTGAGGTACGGTGAGGCCCTGGACAAGCTGGACGAGCTGCAAGTTCATCACGGGCCAAGAAAGAGAGACGGGCAACATTTTACTCTTTCAAACAGATAGCAGAACGCACTAATACACCACAAAAGTGGTCTATATGAATATGTACAAAATGTTAAAGCAGCACAAAGAACCTCTGCGACTTCCCCGCTGATGGTCCCCCTAAAGGCGTAAAGATTAAACTGCTTTTATTTCACTGTACGAGATGGATTCTTGTTCAGTCTCCTGCTGGGTCACTGTCTCGTTTCACTGTCTCGTTTTCTCTTCAGTCTTCTGTCTCCGCTGGGTTTCTATCTCCCCCTGATAAAACCAAGGAGAATGGAACTGTAACAACTCCTTCTCGATCTTTTCAGCCTTCACGTCTCCATTTACAGGAGAGTTCCTCATTTCTCAGTGTTTTACATGTTTCCCTGATTCAAGTGAGTCAATCTCCATCAGCTTCTCACCAGAGTCTGCACCAGTGCTGCAATTACCCGTTTGCTTGAATCCAACGCCGGGACTAGACTTGCACAACAGGCCTAACCCTGCGAGCAGCAGGTTGAGCGAGTCCTCCTTTCACCCCGGGCAGCACTCCTTTAGGATCTTTCAGCAGCAACAATTGAAATAAGGATGACTGGACAGATTTGATATGAAATTGAATGAATTCATATTAATTAGCATCAGAGGTCTGCTCATTCCTCCTATAGTGTACGTAATGGGGCGCCTTGCAGAGCATCAACAGCTAACCCCAGATAAACCCATGGGCGACGTCACAGAGGGGTTTGTCCACTTGTCTAGTTGAGGGATAAGTCAGTGTCCGATTGCTACAAAAGATGCTTTCTAGCCGACTCACAAAGTCTGTTACATCATTTCATAATATGAAGAGTTTAAAATGGCCACAAACTGTTTAATGAGCTAATAACAGGAGATTCATTTGTGTAATTTCAATGAATGTGACTTTAACACAAGGTCAGACATTTTCCTTTTTTCACTTTGTCTAATCCCAACAGCACCAGCGCAAGGAGTAAACAACAAGCAAGTTAGCGGTTTGCAGCAACGCGTGACCAGCGGTGACGCTGTTTGCCCCCATCTGACACCTCACTTAGTGAGATATATGTAAAGAAGCATGTGATGAAACCTTTCAGAATGTAAACAACATCATTAGACTGTAAATCGTCACAATCGTCATGCACGGCTGTCTTGAAAAGATTCAGATTTCAAAGTAAACTGGACCACTGCGGCTTCTTGTATTTTCAAAATAAAAGAAAATAGATGTAATTTTCATTTGAGGACTACTAAAATATTATTGAATTCAATTAAATACAGAAACAGGTTGAACAGACGGACTAACTGGACCCACTTTGTCCATTAAAGTAGGACGAGGGTGGCAGACTGATCTTCAAAACACTAGTTTATTTCTGTGAGACTTACTTGTGTGTTTTCACACCTGTTTTACTTCCAGTTTGTGTTTGCAGTGTGTGTGTGGATGCGGATACGCTCCTGCGAGCTGAAAAATCAAATAAAAATCATCTGTGCCCTCTGGCTCCCTCCTTAGATTAACGGCGCTGATGCCAGTTTTACTGCTATTCATTATTGACTGACTTATCGAGGTCACGAGACGGGTTACGTTTGCTGTTTTACACTCGCTGTGTCGCGCAGAAAAGTCCTCCGTCTTGCGGTAAGTAATGCAATTTATTTTGGTGCTATATGACACAAACTATTTATTTCCAGTTATCACATATCAAGTTAACAAGTGGGTATTTACCCACAGAAGGACTGAGTACTGTGCTGCACAGAGACAGAAAAATAAACACCACATGATGATGACACTTCATCAGAACCTACCAGAAAGGAAATGTCGGGGTGATGATCATATCATATCATGTTTGGAGGGGAAAAAAATGACTCCAGGTATTAATGACAGCTTTCGTACATTTGCTGTCAAAAATGTGTTTAGCCAAACTTAAAAGTAAACTTTTTCTTTACTTCCTTGTTGCTATGGGAACAGAGGAGTGATGGGACCCACTGTATTGGGCAACAATTGAGGAGTCGGTTCTCGAGGATCATGGGAGCAAAAAAATATATAAAACCGACGAGACACTTTGAGAACAGTTAAGTTGTGACGTTCAAGTGCTGCGTTTTAAGGATAGACAGCTCACTTTGTGATTGTGACAGCAAGCAGCAACATTCTGATCATGATCGTCAATATTTTAAAGATAACACATTCTGTTGTGCTGTTAATTTCACTAACAGAGCGCTGGTTGGCCTGGAAGAGTTTGAGGACGAAGCTCAGCTGAGAGCAGGCGGCTTTCGAGAACCGAGCGTCCAAACCCTCTGGCGAAGCTTGTTCTGGATGATGTTTCAGTTGCGATACTTGAAACAATGATGTTTGGACTGATTTCACTAAAATGACTGTAAAGTTGTACTGTATTAACCTATGAGGCCCCATGTGACACAGGTGTCACACGGCCTTCAAATGTCCTGGACGGTTCCCGACACTTACGGCCCATTTCGTCTGTGTTTTGCATCATATATCTTTTCTTCAAGTAAAAATGGGTCAGGTTCTTTCGGGTTAATAAGAATCATAAGTCAGTCAAACTAAAGTGGATAACTTTGAGTATTATAAGGTGGGTGTGTCCCAGCTGGCTTCCCAAGTGTATAACACTTTACAACATGCCGCTGCAAATTACGAGAAAAAAAGAGGCTTCAAAATCCCTCTTCAGAAAACCTGGGTGACATCACTGAAGGTTTTCTACAGGTATTATACCATCTGTGGTAAACGAGGAAAAGAGGGCATGAGCGTTTGTTGTCAAACGACAGGATTTCTTATAAAATATTCAACATGTGTTTATGATTTAAAATCAGTGCAGTTAAGAAGGTTTTGCAGATTCAATCATTCTGAATACCTCGAAGATAATATAAGCAACTTTACTTTACTAAGGACTGTTGGGGGGGGTTTGGACCTAAAACAGGATTGCCACTAGATATTGTAATGGTCATCTTGTAGTGGTTTGCCAGTTTTACTCCACTCTAAAAGTTACTATATAACCACGGATGGTTACTTTTTATTCAAAAGTACAAACAAGAGGGCAATTACATTTGTATTTAGTGTTTTCGAATATGAAAAAACTGCTTTCAGCACCCATTTCTGAGTGACATCGTTCACAACTATACATGTTGTGATGAATCCCCTGTAATCGATACTCGATAAGTTCGGATTCAGAGGACAGATATGACCGTATCTATCAGGTGTACAGTGTAAAACACGGCCCACGGTCCATTTAACAGTCCAATCTCAGACAAAATTGAGAGGGTGTAACATTACATATTAAAGGAGCTTGAGGCTGTTTTTTTTATTTGCAAAATGTGCTGCAAGTCGGTCCCGATTTTCCCGCGCTGTCCTGTGGATGTGACGTCACATGACGCTGCATGCACGTTCTCCCTGTTCTCCTGTGCCGGCTTCACTGTTGGCTGCAGTACCCCCGACGGCCGCCGCGGTGAGGGTGGCGATAGAGAGTCTTATTTCTTAAAAGCAGCCCCAAGCTCCTTTAAGGAATTCAAACAGCTATGAAATTCATATCTGAGTTGCTTCAAATGGTAAAACTGGCTCCTGGATCGTTATGAGAAGCTCAAGATCTCCATCACAATTCCTCTGAGATTCTCAGATCAGTGGAAAGTGGCCGCTGTCTTCTCCAGGTTCAATAACAAGGAACAAAACTGAATATCCGTTTAAAATTACTATTAAATTGAAATGTATCAAATTCAACCAACACAACGGACGACTTACATGCGACAAGTGCAACATAAATGTATCCTAGAATGAATAAAATTAAAATGATTGATTCAAAAAATGTGGTTATTGATTTTTTTATAAAAATCACCTTTGTCCACTTTAATAGCGATGCCTTACAAGCAGACAAAGCAAAAGGCACAACAAAGAAACTTCTATTGAAATGTAAAAATAATGCCCTAAAATGATATTCAAACGGGAAGACGAACATACACGCGCACACGAACTGCACGTAAACAAAAGGTGGCGAAATGTTTGGATGGACTGACTGAACTCCTTCCCCTGGCTTACAGAATTTGCGACTGCCTAATCATTGTCATTACAGCTGTTTGAGAAACTGTTTCCAAACAGGCAATCAAAGCCTGTCTCAATAATTAGCGAAGAGGAAGACGTCTTTGTGAGCAAATGGATGTCTCTCTCTCCTCCCACTGCCACCAATCTGAGAACACAAAATCAGATCCGTCTCGCGCAAGAAGGGAACATTTTTTGTAGTGTTTTTTTTTTTTTTAATCCGTGCATGTCTCTGCAAGTCTGGGTGATTCTTCGTACGTGTGCACAGGTTGTGCTTATTGTGCTGTCGAGACAGCCTGACTGAAAACAAACTGACAAAAAACATTTGAAGCAGAGAAAAGGGGGGGTGTGGGGTGGGGGGGGGGGGATTGCACACGCACAACAACCTGTCAAGAGCGAAGTGCCTCTAATTTTTCTGTCATCTGCCAGCCGTTTAACAAGACAAGAGCGCTCTGCCCCCACAATCCTCCTTGGAGCCGCGAGAGACAGAGATGGAGAGAGGAAGAGGAAGGAATACAGGGAGGAGAAGGAGGAAAAAAAAGACACTTAGTATCTGATATGTCTTTTTCCTGTCTGAAATCATTCAACTCACTTAACCTTCCTTCCTCTCCAGGTGGTGATCTTTCCCTCTTGAGCGCCGTCGCCCCCTCTTTGCTACCTCAGACAGAGGAAGAACAAAGTGTATATTTGTAAGTGTCATGGGAGGCAGGGTAATAAGCACTTAGCAACTGGCCCGGTCCCTCTCAGACCAAACCCCCTGCTCTCTGCCGCTGGCTTCCTCTAAGGGGGAATGATGTTTATAGTAAAGCTTCTGTTCACTTTAATATGGTACATTACGCTGATGCCGCTGTCAGTTCACATGAGAGCGCAGTTGCTGTGTGTGTGTGTGTCTTTTTCTATGTATGCTGGCTTGTAGAAACATTTGTGCACGGTTATGTGTGCATTTACATCAAGCGTGTGCATGCATGTGTGCTCTCTTTATTCCTCTTGCTCCTTCGACAGAACAGGATCAGTGGAGACAGGCGTACAGATGAAATATTAAACCGTCCTGTGTTTAAAAGAACAACAGATGCTTTGTTCTGCTAATTAGCTCTTAGCACAGGGAGAAGCTGCAGAGCAGCCGCGTACGCTGGTGATCTCTGCTACCCAAACTCGACGAGGGCTTTAAGCAGCCCCCACTTGACTTGCCAACTCCAATTTTGTTCACGCTCCACCAAACCTGGTGGTTGCAAGCAGGGTGGCAGCCTTACAAGAAGAAGACGACATCCAGCCAACAATCAACGAGAGGAAAACAACTGCAAATATGAGCCCGCGTCAGCCATATTACAATTAGCAGTCATGCGTTTTCACAAGCTCATGACAAAAATCTAAGATGGTGGCGCTTTTAAGGGTCATTGGCCAGCGTTTAAGCCCAACACTGACCAACCGAGACATATATTCAAATATAATGCACCTCTTTTATGTATAATCATTGAGGTTGTGGGAAATAAAAAAAGATTCACACACAAATCAGGATTTGAAACCAATAAACAATTTTCATTTTTATGGAAGTTTTACATATTTTTTCATTTTAACTGGCTCACATCTCGTGGCTCTGACATAAACAGGGTTTCCGTTTGCTTTCACAGCTGATGATCATCATGGAGCATGAAGGATGTCTCTGAAATACATCGGCTGTATCGTACTGACCCAAATACAAGACGAGCTTGCTTTGTTTTGTCTGTTTTTTTTCTCCTTTTTTGTGTGAAAAAGCGAGGTCGTCCTATATCCTGGGTGTCCACTTTCAAACACCTTCACCGTTAAAGCCACAACAACTGCAGCACAACCAGTAACTCGAGTGTGCCACAAATGGAGCTCTAAACATGACACGACAACAGTGTCAAAGTTTGAGAGATGCAGAATGATGAGAGCATCCCCAATAAAGTGAAAGAGAAAAAATAAGTTCTGACACTAACTTTAAGATAGTAGTGATTAACGCTGATAACATGTACCAACTGTTGTAATGTGAAGCAACGGCCAGCCCCAAAAGATAAGATAAATAATAAATAATAAGGCTCTATATATGTCCACAGTGTGACGTACACTTTGACAACTGGATTAAGCACAAAAACGTTCAAACACACCAGACACGAGCTCATAAACATCCAGTCTTACTGTCTTTACAGTAAACTTTAGCAGCTCATGATCTGCAGCTCACAGCACGTGTGCTGTAGCACGTATCGATCTGTACAGTCACGGGTCGTTTGTGTTTAATCCTATCCATCCTCATCACTCCCACAGCAAGTCGTAACATCGCGGCCCCTGCTGCTGTCTCTAAGCCATCGAGGAGGTCTGATCTCACTGCTGTCATTTAAACCTTCCACTTCACTCCTGCTGCTTCTCCTCTATCACACTCTTCTTCACCTCTTCTTCACACTATCGATTGCTCTGCACAGTTGAACCCAGATATTGTAACTCCTGCACCTTTTATAGGTGTTGCGTCCACACCATTGTTCCTCTTCCCCCTTTCATTTACACACCTGTATTCTGTCTCGATGCATCTGAACCTCAGTCCTCTCCTGCCACGCCAGACTTCCTCAGGAATCCCTCCACACGCACAAAGACACAGCACAACTCCTGCTAAACCCTGCACTTCTCCATCAGCATCCTCAACGAAAACACTGCATCTACAGTGCTGATTCTTGGTATGAGACGATATTATAGCTCATAAACTGTAACTACTTGTGAAATTTTCTTGTCCTATCTTCCACCACTCTTTTTCAGTACATTACCCTTGAAAATTAGCTTTAGCATACAAATCGTCCTTTCCTCCGAGACTCTTTCTCTCTTTCTGTACTTTCATACTTCCAGCAGTACGTCGTCAGGACCACCTGCTTTCCAGTCCTTTATTCTCTTTGATTCATTCTCAATTGATTCTTGGCACTTCTTGGTTTTCAGGTGCTCCACCTTCCACCTTCCTTTCGCTCATTTTCCTCATTTATTAGTTACTCCTAAGTCGATTGCCAGCATGTGAGATCCACATAACCACAGTAGGACTCTGCATGAACAGTCGAGTGAGAAATTCATTGTAGAGAGCTTCCGTGGAAACTACACAAAGTTAAATCGGTCTTTTATGGGCACTTAACAGCCACTATAGGTACATCTGTTCACCAGCTTGATCATGCAGTTATCTAAGCAATCACGTTGCAGCAACTCATTGCATTTAGAGATGTCCACGTGGTCGAGACAGTGTGTTACAGTTCAAACAAGCATCAGAATATGAACACTGACTTTGAAAGTGACATGGGTGTTGGTGCAAGCCATGCTGTGTGAGAGTTCAGTAACCACTGATCATGTGGGATTTTTACACGGAGAACAGCTAATACCTGCAGACCATACATGAAGGAACAACATGTTGAGCCTCAAAGAAAATGGGCTTTAGCGGCAGAAAAAAGCTGCCAGGCTCATGCAGAATCCCACTGTTAACCACAAACATGCAACCGGAGGCTACAGTTCCTACAGGATCACCATAGCTGTGCAGCAAAGATAATAGGGTTATAATTAGGGGTGTCAAATTAGCGTGTTAATTGCGATTAATTAATTAGAGGCATATTTAGCGTGTTATGTTTTTTACTCGCTTACTCGATCTTTAATCGCTAACTTTACTTTTTCTGTTTGTGAGTTGCCTTCATTTCTAAATCTGTGTTTGTGCTTGAGTGGACATTGCTGGTAGGCTCCCATTGTAGCTGGACAGGCATGAAGCAAGTGAGTTTGGTATGGGACCATCAGGGAAAAAAATATTGAACCTCGCTCCTTTTACCTTCTTTACATTAAAAAAAAGGAGAAAAAGAACCTATGAGACAAAGAAACTCAGGAGTGGAGTGAGGTCCCTCAGGTGAAGTTAGCGTGCCAGTATCACGGAATCCCCTAGCGCCGGTACCGCCAGAGCGAGTGTTTCCTGCGACTGGGCTGGCGGTCATTACACTAAGTCCACGCAATAATTTATCTAAAGTAGGGTTGTCCCGATCAGGATTTTTTAGCTCCAGATCCGATCACGATCACTTGAGTTTGAGTATCTGCCGATCCCGATTTTTCCCGATCCGACCACTTTTTTTGGCTCCCGATACATTTCCGATCAGATACATTTTGGCAATGAATTAAGTAAAAAAGTAAAGTAAAAAAAGTAAAGTAAATTAAGTAAAAAAATGTATTGTCCATTCTCTCCAACATGGACATTTTTTTTTTGTCACTGACTGCATCATTGGCTCAAAACAAAGCTTATCAGCACTGGTGCCACAAAATACGATACTTTTTTGGGCGATCCCGATCTTTTGAAAATGACGTGATCGGGCCCGATCGATCGGGTGGCCGATCGATCGGGACAACACTAATCTAAAGGTAATTTTGTATGCCTGAGTTTCTTTATTCACGTCGCAAATGGTAAAGTACCTATAGCAGGTTCGGATAGTAAGTCATTACTAGGGATAATTGTCAGTTTTTCATGTAGAAAGAATAAAACATTTGTTCATGACATAAACACAGGATAAAGGCTACATTTTTAACAACTAAAGTACAAACTATACACAAAAAGATATAATTTTTAAAAATCATTCATGCCTATATACCAGACTGAAGAAAAGTCACAATTTAAATCTCCCACAAAAAAACAACAAAAGAAAAATTCACACAGTCATGTCTTGCTCCTGACTTATCATTCTGCAACGACTATGCGTTACTAAAATTGTATCCTGAATCAACCCAAAGTTGTCAGGCGTGAGCAGAAGTGTCAAGTAACGAAGTACAAATACTTTGTTAGCTTACTTAAAGGAGCATGAGGCTCCTTTTAAGAAATGAGACTCTCTAGCGCCACCCTTCACCACGACGGCCGTTGGGGGTACTGCAGCCAACAGTGAAGCCGGCACGGGAGAACGGGGAGAACGCACATGCAGCGTCATGTGACGTCACATCTGCAGGACAGCGCGGGAAATTCGGGACCGAATTGCAGCACATTTTGCAGCACACAGCCTGTTCAAGGCAAAGGAGAGATACACTAGAGGAATCATTCTTTTGGGTTTGGAACGCTTCATCTGACATTATTACTAGAAAACTAAACGTATACGGATTTTTTTCATAAATCCTGCCACAATCCGGCCTCAAGCTCCTTTAAGTAGAAATTTTGGTTATCTATACTTCACTGGAGTAATTATTTTTCAGACGACTTTTTACTTTTACTCCTTACATTTTCACACAATTATCTGTACTTTTGTACTTTATCGGCCTTTAAAAAAACTATCCAGTTAAATTGCTCCATCCAGATAGAGTGAATTTGGTTGTGGTTGTTTCAGATGTTCTTGTCCAGTTTTGTTCTTACATCCGTTCCCTCAGATTCCTGCAACTAAACTTGGATGTACATTCCAATAAAGGTTAGGATAAATGATAACATGCCTCTGAAGTTTGACTTTTTGCACCATTACAATACTTATAGGACACTAGTCATCATATCTCCTGCTCTCTGAAACACATGTTAATGCTCAATAGTACATGGTTCTTTATATATTTGCATTATACTAAGATGCATTTATTTTCAATGGCTTTTGTCCTTAATGGCTTTTTCCCCCCTTACATTACTTTTACTTTTATACTTTAAGTAGTTTTGAAACCAGTACTTTTATACTTTTACTTGAGTAAAAAACTTGAGTTGATACTTCAACTTCTACAGGAGTATTTTTAAACTCTAGTATCTATACTTCTACCTGAGTAATGAATGTGAATACTTTTGACACCTCTGGGCGTGAGGGTCCTTGCAGCGCGACTGTATGCCTGTGACCCAGGAGGAGATGTAGTGAGGAGATTCTCACTAGTCCTCAGGAATGCAGCTGGGCTTGAAGCATGGTGGACATTTGCTTGTGGAACGACTGCAGTCCATTATCGCAGAACAGCAGAGCTTAGCCAGGCCTGTTAGTTGTGTCCTTATATAGTGCAGGCAAATGGAGAGCAACCACGTCAAAGTAAGTCACAGCAAAACATAAATTAAGACGGAGACAAGGGCTAGTTAGAGAAAACAATGGGCTCAGACTGTCTGCTCCAATTCTGTCACGTAAAAAAAAAAGAAAGAAGGAAAGCAAAGTCAAAGTGAATACAATGGGGGTAATTTTTACAAATATAATTTCAGATCCCTTTGTTGGTGTAATGGACCCTTGGGATGCCACTCTTGCTGTGGAAGCAAGGGGATTTGTATTTTGACAAGTTATTGTCTCCTCTGGCACTTAATCAATGCACAGGAAGTAGCCTTTCAGATACAATCTAATTATATGGAAATCAAGGAAAACCTGGGAGCTTTATGCTCAGTGGAGGAACTAATATCTGCACACACATGGGTTACTTGCAAAAATTACTTGCCTGTAGGAAAGTGAGGTTATAAAAGGTAAATCAGGCCTACACCAAGTGGAGGTTGGGTGTAAACACACCTATACCTCAATAGCAACCAGAAATACCATCTGTACTGTGTTGTTATCGGTTTCTGCCATGCTTTGTTTCTGAAACACGAATGCAGTTGTCATTTATTGTTCGGGGAACCATCCGTAAAGTGTGACTGCTCAGCTCTGAATGCCTCCTCAGACTGTGCTGTCACAGTTCCATCTTCACACTGTTCATTTTTGGAGTCGGCACACAGTCATGTGGACTGTAAGTCACATGTCACGGTGCCAGACGATATTTGGAAGTTATTGTTGCTTTCTTGTTGGCACAGATGAATTAAAGATGTGCTTTTTATTCTTTCTAGAGGTTTTTGTTGATGCACTCTTTGTTCAGCTGCATGGCTGATTCACATAGCTGCAGTTACTTAAGAGTATATGAGTTCTGTTATAATAATTACCTCTTTTTGTGGTACATATTTTCTTGTAAGTGAAATAAACTGATAATGATTTAATACTATAATTTTGTGTTGTTAATGCAACCCATATTATGTTTAAAAGCAAAAATGACTGTTAGATTGTACTAATTAGCTAAAGTGATGACAGATAGCTATAAAGTCTATGCCACTAATGATACATACATTTATGGCTTTATATAATTTTTCCTAATGTGGAAAAATAAAAAATCCCTCCCTCTGCAATTGTAATGTATGTTAAATCTACCTATGGATACCCAAAACCATTTCTGAACCAGGCTTTAAATATCTTTATTTCTGATTCACATTTGGACATTTTCATTTGTGGGTCAATGGAGATTGGCTCACTTTTGGAGCCACTGTGGAGCCCCTAGTGGTCAGCAGAGGAACTGCAAGTAATCTAATCATAAAGCCAGAAGACTGGTGCAGCTCCCTTTTGAAAACCCGTTGATTTGAGGTGTTATTCGCAGTTCTACATTAGATCTGGGTTATTTTGAATGATGGCTCGTGATGCTCCCGTATGAGTCTTGAAATAAAGCTCTGCGTTGGTGGAAATAAATATGAAAGAGAGGATACAGACATAACAAGAGGAAATGTAGACGAGATCACAGCCTGATTGGACAGACGGCTTGCTTGGCGTACCAGGGATTCTGTTCTCCGGCTCAAACAAATGAGCTACAGCAATTCTTTGTATTAATTTTATAAAATACACGTCTGACTTAAATATTAACTTTTCAAACAAGGTTTTTACCTAATAAGTTAGTAAAGTAGAGAATATATTAACTATATGTAGCACGGCGAGTGCCACGGGGCCCGACCGACAGGATGGAGCGACACAGAGTTTCGTGCAGAACCCTTTTTATTTCAGTTTTCTCCAACACACACGTGCCCAAGCACCTTCACACACCTTCTCCGAACCCCCGCTCCTCCGACCAGCTCCGCCCTATAAGGCAGGCAGGGTGGAGAGCGCGCCACTCAGGCGGATGGGACACAGGTGCGTGTGTCCCATCAACCTCTCCACCCTGCCACACTATATAAACTTCAAATCTTTTGTTACTTTTTGTCTTTAAGTTGGCCTAGCAGTCTCAACTGTCCTTGGGTAAGACACTAGACCCCAGATGTTTGGATGGGTGGATGCCACCTGTGATATAAAAGCTTTTTCAGTTACCAACACTACTAGAAAAGCACTAAATAAATCAGTCCATTACTATTATAACTGTACACCCCCCTCAAGGTGAGTCAGTCAGTCAGGTGTGTTTACCTCTTATTTTGTTTACCTCCTATTTTGAACATAACCTGCTCCACATCAGGTGGAGTTTGCAGGTTGGGTTTCCACGGCGCATCGCCCAAACAAACAAGTTTGTGACACTGAGAACCCAAATTTAGCCGGATGTTCTCTCGCTAAATCTGGCTTCACGGTAACCCGCTCCCAATACGAGAATGCAGCCAAGACAAAGGGAATCATGATTGAGTCAAGTAATCTGACAGCTGTCAGTGGAACCTATTTCAGCTCAAGTACACACAGCCAAACATAAACACACACGCGCACGTACACACACGTCAATTAGACCCGTGGTGAGCTGAGCAGTATTGAGCTGACTGGGTCGCATGTTTACTCCCTGCAGCCACTGTCAGCAACAGATCAACAATAAAGTGGACGTCACCTGACACACACACACACACACACACACACACACACAGACACACATCACATCACATATACAGTATGTTATCACAACTGGAGGAGTATCTGCACAAAATAAAAAAAAAAGCATCTATCTAGCTGGATCCTGGTGAGCTTTTTCCCAGTTACAGTTATATAATAACTATGCATTAAATTGCAGGTTTTTACATTAAAAACAGATAAGAGGCTCAGGAATTACAGCTCTTTTAATGTAGAACCTTCTCTTTCAGGGGTTCAGACATAATTACAGGAATACAAATGAAATGTATGTATTTACAATACCTTGTCAATAAGCCTCTGTGGGCAGTGCCTGCCTGAGAACACAAACAAAAGGTTTCTGCTGCTGTAATGCTTTTCCATGTTTTTCCAGGCCTTCACTGAAGTGATCTGCACTTCCTGTGTTGTATCGCTTATTTACCTGGACTGTGCTGTATTTTGGATTACTGTCTGGGCTGTAAATTGTCACACGGTGGTGAGCTTAAGTAAGAGTAAACTGTATTGTCCCCCAAGGTCTTGTGCACAGTGCAATATTCCATTGCTCCATAATTAGCCAAGCGAAAAAGATACTTAAAAACCAGAAAAACAAACATAAAAAAGTAACGAGACCAGAAAACTCATACAAAAAACAGTAAAAAGAAGAAAGAAATCCAACAGAAAACAGTAACAGCTTTGCTGCATTTGACTGACAGTGACTGATCATGTGTCCCTGGACACTTCAGCATTTGTCCCGTCAAATCATTAAACAACAGTGACCCAGAGCCGTTGTGCGCCAGACATGTCATCACACAATGTGTTTTACAGATGATGTATGATCAGGGTCATCATCCAGGCTTTCTCCAGCGTTTTCTTCCCATCATTCTGCTTCATCCAACATAGTAACGACGGGTACAGAGAAGCCCTGGAACTTCGGAGTATCTGAATTTAAATATGTTTTGGTTTAACATCTAAATTCACAGGAAATGTGTCGATGTCCAAATATTTGTGCAGAACTGCAGGTGCAATTGATCACAAATCCCATGTGACGGAGTTGTGTTGTGATTTAGAGCACTGCAGCATGAACTGGAGTCAATAAAAAAAGCTAGAGTTTATGAGCGTGCCAGCAGCTCAGCGAGGTACAGACAAGCCAACACGCCAACTCTAAGCAGGTGTAATGCTCATCACGTTCCCAAATTAGCATCCGACAGCATCCGTTTTATACATTAGGACTTTTTTTTTTTTAATTTTCTGGTTCTCACTTGGTCTTTGGAGATTTTACATCTTTGTTCTGTTGTACAACGCAATTTACAACCAAGCTTCAGCTCCCCAAAAAGATGGCCCATCTCTTAGTCTGGAATAGTTTGATGATCTGAGGAATTCATTGGTGGACTCACTGACTGCAAGGCGTCTATGTCCTGAGGCTGCCCATATCATCACCCCTCTACCATGCTTGACCGGTGGTGTGAAATGTTTTTGCACTGTGCAATTTACCCAAAGGAGTCCAATTTGGTTTTAGCTGTCAAAAGGACTGTGTTCAAGAAATATTAACTTTTGAAATAATTTTGTTCCATGAACTTTTTATAAAGATGACAGATGAAACTCGAGCATAATGGTTTTTAACTTTAACTGTTTATCTATTGTTCTATACCTTTTTTCTTGTTTGTTTAAGCTTCAAATCTAGCTTTTTATTTAATGCTATGGGATGATGTTTTAATGTTTCTGTGAAGCACTTTGTTGTTGAACTGTGCTATATAAATAAACTTGGCTTGCTTCAAGCTGAAAACAGTTATCAATAATTGAAATGGATCAAAACAGTTGATCAAACTTGCCCTAAGACAAAAATTGACATTGTTCTAAACTCTTGCATCACATGTAAGTGTGTTTTCGATCCACTGACTATTGTATATTATCATGTTGTTACACGCCTGGGTGCTTTATTCTCACTCTATTGGACATTTTTGCTCTCCATAACTAAATTATACATCCAACAAGGCTTTAGTACCACCTCGGATGATAAATATAAAGCGATAAATGTATCTATAATATGGAGCGTAGCCTTTTTGGTTAGTAGTCTGGTTAGCCAATGGTCATCACATTCTCATCAGTCATGCTACGAAGCTTAATAGCGATCAGCAGTTTGTGCTCATCCCACCAGACACCCTGTGTTGCCTAAATGCAGCAGCTATCTCTGATTTTACTGCCAAAACGATATATGAAAGGAAAATTCTGCTACAAACGTATTTCCCAGCAGCTTCTCCGGTGTGGTTGGGCTGAAGGAGCTGGCAGAGCCATGGCTATTGATTGGCATAAGTTGGGCGTGTTCCAGCTGGCTTCCCTTTTACAACATGGCACCCAGGATTATGAGAAAGGAAAACTTCAAAATTGCTCTTCGGTCCCATAACATTTAAGTCTATTGTTCACTCCACGTTACCATGTTATTCGTGCTGCGAGTGTTTGCATCACTTTCCCCTTAAATGTGCCGTCGTACATATGGTGCATGCGCAAAACTGGCCGTAACAGAACGAGTTACGGCCAGTGAGGGTAACCAGCCAGGTCACTGGTCTGGCTGAAAATCGGCAAAAACTGGTCCATGGCCGGTCAGGTGGTGCATCTCCAAATAAATTACCTCATTTTTAATCAAGTGCCTATGTTTTTTCTATGTGGAGGACACCCCAGAGAACCTCTTCCCAACCTTTCACCAATGCAACCTCATCAGAACCTGCTAGCAGGCTGAGAATGTGTGCGGACAGAAATGTAACTGGTTGAGAGGGGAAGCAGGAAAGACAGCTTAAATACATATATATATGTATTGCAATACATAACAGTTTCATGTTAGAATAAATGTGAGATAGGGATGGATGGATGGATGGATGGATGGATGGATGGATGGATGGATGGATGGATGGATGGATGGATGGATGGATGGATGGATGGATGGATGGATGGATGGATGGATGGATGGATGGATGGATGGATGGATGGATGGATGGGTCTGGGGCCCTCCGTTGTCGGGCCCGCGCGGGTGTCTCTTTGTTGGGGGTGTGGGCCTCCTGGCCGCATGTCCGGCCCGGGTCGGGGTTCGCCTGGGTTTGGATTATTACACACACACACACACACACACACACACACACTCACACACTCACACACTCACACACTCACACACTCACACACTCACACACTCACACACTCACACACTCACACACTCTGCTCGTTCACCTGCATGCTCGCTTCGCACTTTTGGGGGTGAGATACTGGCGGTTGCCTAGCCTAGCTGTGATTGGGTCTAGGGACCTGGGACAGTTGCTGCTCATGTCTCTGCCTGTTCCTGTGTCTGTTTGTTTTTACTCTTGCAGATTTCCAGTGCTTGTTGTGTGCTTCCATGTGTTTTTCACATTGGACTAGCAGCGGATGTCACCCCCCACCCCCCCACCCAAAAAAAAAGAAAATGGATATGTATGTATATATAGATGTATATATATTAATTAGTGTTGGGGGAAAAAATCGATATTGCAATATATTGTTGCGCTCTCTGTCGCAATAAATAATCGATAAACTGACGGCAAATATTGATATTTTATTACAACACACATAATGGATTTACGCGGTTGTCACCACACTATTGTTCATGCACTTCAATTTGTCCAGCTGTACAGTGTTTACATTTACAAGACTAGGAGGCAGTGAGGTGCTATGCTAAAGTAAGTTGCTTACTGACTTTTCAGTATTAGAAACAAAGCAGTGCACTGTCCTGGTTTATATAAAACATGTTATTATTGTTCATGCACTTTAATTTGTCCAGCTGTACAGTGTTTACATTTACAAGACTAGGAGGCAGTGAGGTGCTATGCTAAAGTAAGTTGCTTACTGACTTTTCAGTATTAGAAACAAAGCAGTGCACTGTCCTGGTTTATATAAAACATGTTATTATTGTTCATGCACTTTAATTTGTCCAGCTGTACAGTGTTTACATTTACAAGCCTAGGAGGCAGTGAGGCTCTATACAAATGCACTTTCTTTGTACATTATATAAAGTTTTGGCATTGAATAAATGCATAACTATAACATAACTACAGACGTTTTGCTTTTTATGGGTATATATCATGATATATCATTGATGAAATTTCTTACAATATATGGAATATCGTATATATCGTGTATCGTGATATTATCGTTATCGTGGGCCACATATCGCAACAGTATTGAATCGTGAGTTACTCATATCGTCCCACCCCTAATATTAATAAAATGAATATATGTGACATATTTAAAAATATATCATATATATTTTATATCAAAAATGCACATATATATGCGTTAGGTTCTTACCAGCATGGTGTTAACCATTAAAAAAGAATAAATGTGAGATGCCTTGAAAACTGAGTAGCATTTTGGATTTTCCATTTGGTAAAAAAAAAAACAACAAAGAACCAGAGTTCATGGCCTGCAGTAACCTCACCAATAGAGGTACACAGATCAGAGAGTATAAGAACAAAAGAGAAGATAGGAGCAACACAGCAAGAATTAAAAGGATGTGGTTAGCAGAAAGGAAGGGTTGAGGGACAATACAACAAAAGACCAGGAGACTTTAAGAGAGACCAAGCGATACACAGAGACAAAATGACAAAAAATGTGCGTGCATATGTGTGTATTCATTATGAGATGGTCCTGATTGTCTTGGCGTCCTATCAGGTGGCATCAAACCCATCTGCGATCAGGAGGGGGAACAACAAAGTGGATCCTGGGGCCTGCAGAAAGAAGCTTTTTTGATCGTGCTAATTAAAAGCCATTTTGTTTTAAACAAACAGACACAAGTCTAATTGGCTCTTTTCCATAAGAAAGGAAAGGATGTTGAAAGTAGAAGAACGGTTGGTGGAGGGAGGAAGCGTTTGCGTGTGGTTGTGTGTGCGTGTGTGTGGTACTGCTGGATCAGAGGGAAGCTCCGCGTTGCTCGGCGTGTGCAATGTTCCTGCACACACCCTTTCTGTTACAAGACCCACCGCTGGGAATTGCCTGAATATACAATATGAGTGTACGAGAAGATCACAGGTGAAGATGACAACCAAGAAGATGCACACACAAATAAAATTCATACAAACACACAGTGAAAGAAAAAAAGAAAAAAAAAAAGCTCTCATGTTGAGCATATGGTGGAGCTAAACAGCCCCCGACTGCACTACCTTTCTACAGAAGACAATATGATGTCTTCTTTTTCTTCAGAAGTAGAAAGCAGTCATCTGTCTTTTTGCATCTTTTATCATGTTCCACCCTTCTCATTTCAGCATGTACTCACCACCCCACCCCACCCCCTCTCTGTGAATTACCACACAGTTAGAGCATAAACTGCAGATGAGGTTTTTGGCAGGATTTAGGGAAGTTATGACCCTGCAGGTGTAACCGGGCCTCACTTATGGGAAACTATATAAGAGAAACCACAAGGTCCTTAAAGGTCTGAAAGTTCTGACGTTTTTGCCTTACAGTAACCGCTCTCTAACAAATACAGTCAAGCAGACATCTGAGACCCCCTGCACACATAGATGCACACATAGTCCTGTCACTTTGTTTGGGACCTTCTAGTTCAAGTTGGCAGGGTACTGTGACATCACAGAGAATAATCCAGCTTCACCATCTCTATCTCCAACCAACGACACATAATTCTGCATCTGCTGTAGCCTGTTTCTACAAACCACATGAAACAGGAGTGTGGAGGGAAGTCGCCTGGGTCCACCCCCCAAACACAGTCATAAAGGCAAGGTTACTTCTTTCACTGCAGCTCTGTGGTATTTAAACCAACCATGTCAAAAATGTTTCATTTGGATTTCTAGACACTGTATCAAGTTTTAAAAAAAATCAGTGTATGTCTAAAAAAAAATAATAATTTTGGAAACTACATTAAAGTTTATATAAACTAAAAACAAAAAAAACTACAAAACAATTCATCTGAACTCGTCACCTACCAAAACTCATGAACTGTATTTATTATTATGCAAAAAATACTAACTTTTCCTTTTTTTTTTCTTTTACACTATTTCTATCGTGTCAACACCCAAGTGAGTCAACTCTTCGAAGAGCATTTGCATTAGTACACACACACACACGCACGCACACACACACACACACACACACACACACACACACACACACACACACACACACACACACACACACACACACACACACACACACACACACACACACACACACACACACACACACACACACACACACACACACACACACACACACACACACACACACACACACACACACCTGGAGATGAGCAGGGACCAGACTGTCTCCTTCCACATCTGAGTCATCAAATCACCGCCTGCAGCCGCTTTGGTCGAGTTCACAGCAGACTGCTAAAACTGAGCTAAGCTGGACTCTACCAGCTCCTAAAGCCTCAACTACGGGACGCAGCCAGATGAAAAGACGTGACACCGGTTTAACGAGAGCATTTATATCGGCACAAAGACTTTCATGGTCGCGAGCCATGTAGGGGAGGGAACTTCAAAAATAAAGCGGTGTATTCTCGCTCCTCTGTCACGCATACAGACGCCACAGAGGGGGCACCTGGGGGCAGTTGGTGTCTTGAGAGCTGCCAGGGGTTTCTCTCTTGTCTGAGTTTACTTCAGACTGCCACAACAAATTTCCCCTGTACTTATGAACACATATGACAAAAAACAACATCTGCATACTGTGCATGTGTATTGTAAAATACAAACGTAAAAACCCAGTCAAATAATCTCCTTTGCTACCTGTGACACCTGCACAGACACCCTCATGTAGAGTCGTGTCCAGCTATTTGTACTTTTTTTTTATATATTTCGGCTTTTGTGCATGTGTGAGATGTAGATTGGTGAACCTCAGTTGTACTTCTATATTATTTTTAGACAGAAGAGGCTTCCTCCTAGCAACGCTTTTAAACTGGACTTTGGTCTTCTGATTGTGCTGTCCTGGACCTTCACACTTTTTGTATTTCCCTGTGCGTTGCATCGTCTGAACTTGCAGTAGAATTTGCTGGGACGTCTCCTACTGGGAAGATTAGCAACCGTCTTGAGTTGTTTCTATTTTGAAAAATCATTATGGCTGAACTCCATAAAAATGCTCCTTTAAGTACAGGGCTTACTGTATGTCTTTTACTCTTTGGCATTGTGTTATCACATACAAACTGTCTGTTTTTATAGAGGAGGTGCACAGCTGTATTTGTATTTGCCAAAAACCACAACAATGTGAGACGGAGTAAGAGACTGATATGAGTCTTACAGGAAATGACTACTTGAATCAAGGGGGTACTTAGTATTGACCACAATATTTGTTTTTCTCTTATGAAGAACTAAAAGGACAATGAAAAAAGTTGTATGTTGTTGTTCATGTGAGGTCATGCTTAAGTAATACTGTGACCCACTACAAAAAGGTGACTTTTATAATGTTTTTTTTTTTAAAAGGACTAAAAGGTAAATGTAAATATATTCACATAACTGTACATGTAAAACGTTTAACAACACATGCCGAATTCTCCACTTGATGTATCAGAAACATATTACCAAAGCAAACCATACACAACCATACAATTTTTCCTCCCGTTATTGTGTATACAGCTTAAAAGGAGATGAAGACTTCCTGAATGGCAGCAGGAACCAGGCCTGATTTCAACAATACACACAATACACTGCATTAGGGTCGCATTTCTCTGTCTAGCTGCAGCACAAACATTTGCTTATCTATATGATAATAGGAGGAAGCAGAGCTCAACGCAACAACAAGAGACAATTCCAGCACAATGCTGCACAACGCCTGCAGACAGAGCGATCTGAGACGTAATCTGCACTGATGGGAACAAGAGTGAGAGCGAAAGAAAAAAGAAAACGGAGAAACAGCTTTGAATGTCACAAATTAGGGATTTGGATAGATCGACAATGAAGTTGTCAACAAATGCAGACAGCAGTCTTTTGTTGGGCAGAGTGTCTTTGATGGAGATACTGATGCTGGAAAGGAAATAAAAGTACAGGAAGCACTGATGTAGGAAGTAGTGACGGCTCTGGCCGGTGCAGCTGGTGGATGTGGGCAACTCCATGCACTGCATTAACTGCAGATTTCACCGTGATTGTTAATGTATGTTTGAAGGAACTGGTCTGACTTTACGTTAAACAAGAGTCAAAATAAGGTACCTGCTTTGTGTGACTTTTTGTGTTTGCAAAAAGTCACTCAACGCAGGTTCCTTGTTTTGAGAGAAGTAGTTGGAACGAGGAAACGTTTATCTCTGCTCATAAACAAGACTGTTCGGTCCAACACTTACTGAAAACAATGTGCAGAGAAACAGTATTAATCAGATGTATGCTGTTTTTTGTCTTATTTTTTAACTTTACTGGTATTGCAGGATACTCATCCACTTTTGTGTGTTTTAATTTGAATTTATTTTGTCTTTTGTGCCCCCTTTTCATGTTTTGCATGAGACAGAAATATACTAATCAAAAAAAAAACCCTCTGTGCTATTGTAAAAAACACGGTTGGAACACATAACAATGTCCACTATAAATGAAAGAGTTGAATCTAATTGTTTTCATTCCATAATTTAAAGACTCAAAGATGTGGAAGCCCCCCAGTTTTGCTTTTTTGCCCAACTTTACAATGATTTGGTGTGGGGAAAAAAATGTCTGCAAGAGTTTGGCTCATCTGTCTCAGTTCAAATAAGCTGTAAAGTTACATTTTGGGAAGTCATACTTTCAGTTTAACACAGTTCTTTTCAGGCAATTAAACTCGCCATGTGAACGTAGTGTTCCAACTGTTCCTGCAAAATGTGATTGGATGCATCAAACTTTAATATAATTTCAGTCTCTCCTGCAGATTTCTGTTGATTCCTGTCTTTATTATGCTGCTGACAGGCAAGCAGGCCAAGGGTCATGTTTAAAGTCTGTGATCAAGTCAGCAAATTAGTATCCTGACCCGTGTCTGGACACACGGTCAAACCGAGATCAAGCTCTTACCTTCATCAGAGATACGTGGCTGTGATGTCACAGGAGGAGCAAGATCAGGGGTGGGCAATCCTGGTCCTCGAGGGCCACGGCCCTGCATGTTTTAGATGTTACCCTGCTTCAACACACTCTGATACAAGTGACTGTGTCATTAACAGACTTGTGATACTTTGATGACAAGCTTATGACGACCATTAATGTGAATCAGATGTGTGGATGCAAAGAGACATCTGAAACATGCAGGACAGCAGCCCTGGAGGACCAGGGCAGCTCACCTCTGATCTCCATGGTGTCTTTAGAAAACCAGATTAACACTTGCTGTTATGATTATTGGCCTAATTTGGGCGCCCTTATAAGAAAAGAAAAAAAATCTGACAGAAATTAGATTTCTTGTAGTGTTTCATAAGATTTGATGACCAAAAAAGAAAGAAAAAAAACACCCTGCAGTCATTATCAAGTTGCACATACATCCTTATGGATCTCAACCGACACATCTGAAGCGGGACCAAACTTCTCCGACCAGCTAACGCTGCTAATTAAAGCAGACCCAGATGGATCTGCTGACCTCAGCATATTTCCACAAATATTGATCTCTTCTCCTGAACGCGGCCTGAGCGCTGCGTCTCCAGGTAGAACCAGGAAACAATGGAGAAAGAACAAGAAGGACAGAGATATCAGACTTTCTTTGGCTCATATAATCAATTATTAATTCAATTTTGCATGGACCCCATCATTTTATTTATTTTTTTATATATTCTTAGGGAAGGGGGGGGGTGTCTACATTGAGAAAATTAATGAGGTAAACGTAATGATCTGAGATGATCAAAGGATATCAGTGTTGGGCAAAGTACAGCCACCAATTAGTAAAACAAGCACAGGAAAGGGACTAAAATATGCACCGATGCGCTTGATGAAAAGACAGGGTCATAGAGAATGGACTAATTTCACAAATGAAACGATGTGAACCGAGACGGGCCTGTGTGAGTGTGTGTGTGCGTGTTCCAGAAGGAGGTGGGGTGTATATGCGGGTCATGTTTGTATCCCCCCTGGGTCCGAGAGCAGAGAGAGAGTGAAGGAGGTCCCATAAGAGCAGCAGGAGAGGAGCTGGCTTCACTTTGATAACAATAATAAGGTATTTCTATCTCCCTCTCTGTCTCTCCGTTTTTTCTTTTTTTTTTTTTACCCTGCTTTGGCACAACTAGCACCACCGCACTCGTTTGATCCATGAAAGATGCTTGTTATGTTTTGTTTTTTTTTCCCCCTCAAAGAGTTTGGAAAAAAAAGTTTGGAAATAGGCGGCCTCTGTCCGACTTGGACTCAGGTTCATTATGAAGCCTCCAGGGGATATACTTCTTTTTGTTAGTTCCTGTTTTGTTATATTTGTTGTTATTAAAGGAGCTTGTTTTGGTGAGTATTGCTTGACCTAGTGATTGACTTTGTTAGAAATAAAAGATTGTACTTATTTCACTGTTGATGTGTCATACAGGGGAAACCAGCTGCTGTGAAAACATCTGTAAAGGGAGCTGTTGTACTTCATCTGTGTGATATTTTCACCAAGATATGTCACAGACTGAAGACATCATAAAAATGTATCAACCTACACCGAAAAAAATGTAACAGATTTTTTTTTAAAACATGAAACAAAACACAACAAAGCAGCTGTCAGCAGGATTCATCTGAACTGCTGTTCACAGCGGTACTTCTCAGGGAAACGTTTAGAGACTCAGACAGCTCTTACAAAAAAATGACATTTGACATGAGTTATTAAACATGAGTTATTTCTACACTTACAAATGGTTAAACAGTGCAAAAGCTGTATCCACCTTCTTGAAGGTGACTGAAAATAATGGGCACTGACCCCAATTACCTCAAATAACTAAAAATAATGAATGAATTCTAAGTTGTGAATGACCTTTACATTTTATTTAATCTAACTAAAACATGTGCAAGAAGCTGTTGAAGTTTCCACTGGGCTGTTGAAGTTTATTAGTATTTTATCCACACAAACATACTTTTACAGACAGAAGAGGGACAAACTCCAGCCAGCAGCAACATGTTGCAGGATTTGTTAAAGCACTGACATCAAACATGCAGATTTGTCACCTGATAGTTTCCACTATTGTAGAGTATATGTGTATAAACATGTATATATGTGTATTCTTGGCTGTGTGTGAAAGTGAGCTGGAGGGAGGGAGGACACCTCATCATGAGCATTGTGTGAATACAGTTGAGAGACTGACAGATGTCAGCGTCTGACTCTTACCGTATCTAACAATGTGTCTCGCTGTTCGGGGCCCCAGGACATCCAAACACTCACATACACACAATCATGTGACAAACAAATCTTGTTTGTGTGAGGGGGTTTGTGTGCACGGTACATGTTTTCATCGCTGTTTAAAACCGAGCGGAAACCGATCCCTGATGCTATGGACTGATAGCGACGTCCACTTCTGCCAAGCGCTCACAGTAACAATCGGAGGGGCAGCTGCTGCTGATACTGTACAACTGGAAATACTAAACGCACTTCACATTAGAGCAAATACGACATGACTCAACAATAAAAGCAACTGCTTCTTCAAAGAAGTGAACTGTAAATACAGAAGATCTGTCACAACAGAACACAAACACCTTCTCCCAGACAGCATCAGCTGGCAGGGCAAGAAAACAAAGCATATGAAGACAATTAAAACTAAAAAGACATCATCTGAACAGGTAGCTCGTTATAAGGTCGAACAAAGGAGAGATTTAAGGGGAAGATAACATGTGTTATGAAAGCTTTAATCTCATCGAATGTGCATCTATGACGGAAACTAACGTGTTGCAGGAACAGCACCACTCATGATTTAACATTTCCTTCCTTTCCTTTAATGCTAAGTTATCAGAAAAAGTAGCTGCATGGGAGGCTCTTCGTAGGATCAATATTGGATCATTGTTTTGCATGTAATCATACCTACAAATGCAGTTCAAAAAGATGACAGGCTACCAATTTCATCACCAGATTTAGTTTAGAAAAAAACTCAGTTAGTTAAAGGCAACAAGGGGACACCAAGAGACCAGTAGTCTGAAGTAATACACCCATCATCAACAATTTCACTCAACTCATTTTTTATTACTATGAGTTCTCGTGAAAGAGAGTTGTATCAGTAGATAACAGTCTCACCTGCAGTAGACAATAGTCAGAGTCTCTGTTTCTTGAACCTGGGAGGAATCACAATGCTCAGCTACCAGCTCCCCACAATATGAGTCATAGACGAACCAATCTCCAGCATGAAAAATTACTCAAACCTCTCAAATTACAAAGCACTTCAAGCAAAAACTGTAATGTGGATTTCCTTTTGTTGCAAAAGTGACTTTTGTCCAAAATGGAGCATTTGAACGTTGGCTGCACTGACTCCTCCGCTGGTTACCTGATCATTTGGAACTTTGGCTGGCTCTGACTGGACGCCAGTCAACAGATTCTTTTGTCTTTTTAATCAGATATGATTTTTTTTTAAGTCACAACCCTTTAAGGCTGCAGTGACAGCTCTATAGAACTTATTTAAAAAGTGACTATTTCTTCTACTAACCAGATAATTAAAGCAGATGTACATGGATCTTTTAATCCGTCCACAAATATTGATCTTTTCTCCTCAACACATCTCAACATACAATCAGGAAACAATGTACAAAAAAAAATCTAAACACTTGAAAACAGCCTCAGTTTCAAGAGAGTAACAAAGGCAAAGTATACAATTGAAAGCATGAGCAGACTCTTTGCAGTATCCGCTGTCTTTCAAGGATGTCCTCCAGGAAAACAAACAATACCATTAGGAGAAGAATTAAGGAGCTGGTGACAATACTGACTTAATGATCAGCCTCTTATTGCAATCAAGGAAAGAGGTTTCAGAAATTTGATTGATCACTTGATCCCCCCCTTAAAAAAACATAATACAGAGCAGAGGTTGCACTCTGGATGCTGCGTGAACACAGTTGTCTAAATCTTGTGTAAAACTTCACGGTTAACATGCAGAAATCCATCAAGGCAGGAATCAGACATCAACCTAAACTGCTGTCTGGATGCACTTATCACACATCCTCACACATCATTTGTTTTCATCAGCATAAATAAAAGCTTTTTCATTTTGCAACCATTTAATCTTTTTCCATAAAAAGAAAACAACAACAACTTTCCAAGGCAAGAATATCTAGTTACAGACCACTCACAGTTTAAACCCCAGCACAGATACATCCTCTCATACTGTATAGGTTAATGACTTTGTGTTATGTCTTACAGAGGACTCCCGCCTCGATATCGCTCCATCGACCCCCTTTAAGTCATGCTTTTTGAAAGGTGCAGTGATGATTGGAGGAAAAAGCCTCCCTCAACCCAATCCCCAAGCCTCAACAGGCTGTAAGACGTATGACTGGAGGAGGACGGGAGGCAGCTCTCTCACTGTGCTATTTTCTCTGCTGTAGCTGTAGCAGCGGCAGAAGCAGCGGAGGCATCAGCGAAAGCAGCAGCGGCGAGGAACCCATAAACAAGGAAACGCAGAGAAGCAACAACTGTCTCGGAGAGCGTTCGCAACTCGTGTACGTTGGGAGGTATTTAGTCCTCGATGCTGACTTACCAGTGCTGTTTAACTGACGAGCCTCTCTTCCCTCTGACTGTTTCTAGCGGTCTCTCCCAGGGAAAGGCAGAGAGGTGATGGAGGTCGAGGAGGCTGCTGCTGCTGCTGGTTTGGGTGCTCACATTGATTTGTGTCACTTCTCTGTCTCTCTCTCGCCACTCTACCTCTTTCACACTCCCTCACTTCACTTCACTTCACATTACACACACACACACACACACACATCCAGAAACACACCCAAATCACACACAGAAAAATTTGGGCAAACTACAGGAACCTTTCCTGGCTAAAACAAGGGTGTGTCCATATAGTTTTCCCTCAAGTTGCCCGTGTTGTTATTGATGATTGACGGCTGTTGATCCAGAGCCACCAACAGAACAGCACACAGACCTGTAACGTTTGAAATATTTATGAACTGCTGCACAATGCCAAAGAAAACTCAACCAACATCAATTTAAAGCTCCTCATCATATGAATTTATTGAAACGAGATCTAATATAGAGTAAGATTAAATGGATGTGCACTTAAACAGTCATATTGGTCCGACCTAATTTTGCAAATGGGAGTAAAGTGGGCAAACTGTGCCCTGCAGCACCCTGCAGCTGCAGCCTGTCAAGAAGGATAACTTATATTCTGCCACTATTCGTTGCTACGCATGTCAATTCCACACAAGGCTTTATTATCCATTTAACGCAACATCTTGAGCCAGATGAGTAGCAGCTTGCATCAGAAGGAGCCCCCTTGTGCAGGTTACCAACTAGCCAGCTCATACAGAACTTGTCTTGCAGCGTCTGTGATTTTCTGGATGCTAAACTTAAAGACGGCAATTACAATGAGCAATGTGAGACCTTGTGCTCTCCGTGACTGTCTCTGTTTTTTCACAGTCATTCCTCCAAGTTAATTCGTCTGTAGCCCACAACCTTAATCTACTGGCTAACTCTCACAACAACATTTCTGTTGAAATCACTGTGTTGCTACACAGGCCTTATCTGCTCTTTGTGCTCATATCACATGTTTCTTTTCCATTTATATGCTGTCTGAGGCTGAAAATGGTGTCGAGGAGTGATTGTGAGCTCAGAGCTACTGCAGAGAGGTAAAGTCAAGTCAAGTCAAGTCAAATGTATTTATAAAGCACATTTCACATTATGAGCATGGACTCAATGCGCTCAAAATACATAAACAAACAAAATTACAAGTTTACGATAACAGAAATTATCTGTAATTAATAGATTTAACAAAAGTGCAATCACCCAGCCAACCATGAGTTTACTCAAACGCCTGTGCAAAAAGGTAAGTTTTTAGTTTGCTTTTGAAAGTGGGCACTGTTGGAGCAGACCTTAGTTCCTGTGGCAAGGAATTCCAGAGAGTGGGACCGTAGTGACTGAAAGCACCATGAGCAGATCTAGTGTGGATTCTAGGTATGATGAGAACACTCTTATTTGATGATCTAAGGGATCTGTCCGGTATGTATTCAGCATGTCAACCATGTAGGAGGGAGCTAAGCCATTCATAGATTTAAAGATAGTAAGAAGTAC
Organism: Cololabis saira; assembly: GCF_033807715.1. Classification (NCBI taxonomy): domain Eukaryota; kingdom Metazoa; phylum Chordata; class Actinopteri; order Beloniformes; family Belonidae; genus Cololabis; species Cololabis saira. The sequence goes on from NC_084609.1 coordinate 25,271,624, forward strand.
TTTGAAATCTACTTGTTGTTTAACAGGGAGCCAGTGAAGAGAGGATAAAACAGGAGTGATGTGTTCATACCTCCTGGTTTTTGTTAGAATTCTGGCTGCAGCATTTTGAATAAGCTGGAGTTTATGTAACACTTGCTTTGTCAGTCCTGCAAAAAGTGCATTGCAATAATCTAATCTACTGGAGATAAAAGCATGAACCAACTTTTCAGAGTCTGATTGTGACAGAAAGCATCTTACTTTAGATATATTTCTGAGATGATAGAAGTCAGTCTTGGAGACATTGGCTATATGTTTCTGGAAGTTAAGATCTGCATCTAACATAACACCTAAGTTTTTGACAAGTTCACAAGGTTTTACTGACAGAGGAGTTAATAAAGGGAGAATATGTTGCCTCAGAGCACTTGGACCAATTAAAAGAATATCTGTTTTTTTTTTAATTTAGCTGTAAAAAGTTTGTTGGCATCCAATACTTGATATCTGTAATCAGGGCCGCCGCAAGGGGTGTGTGAACCGTGCGACCGCACGGGGCCTCGCGCCCCAAGGGGCCTCGCGCTATGGGCCGTTTTTTTTCTTTTTTTTTTTCGTTTTTTCCCTTATAAATATCAACAGTCACGTTCCATTACAGACCTAAATGTGTACTAGTCTATGCATATCAATAAATATATGTGCAATGATGCACGTGTCTGTTGTTCAATACAACTGATCAGACCAAGCGCAGACACAAGCTAGTCTGATCCAGACGGGTGGAGTTGGAACAAACTGTCACAGAATGTCGAGAGAACGAGACAGATTCAGGAAATTTCCATCAGAAAAAAGAAAAAAACTAAAGAAAATGAAAGAGTTTAATGATTCTCTGAAAGGCTCGTTTGATAAATTTGTTACAAAAATCACCGATCCGACCGGGTCTCAAGCAGCCGCGGGGCCCCGCGTCGAGGCAAGCCAAATGATGATGAGGCAGGGGAAGGTAACCAGTATTTTGCTAATTGGAGAGTTAAAATTGTGCGTATGGACACCCGATCCGACCCGAAAAACCCAAAAATTTCACGAGGGCCCCCCCCAACCATTTCGCACAGGGCCTCGCAAATCTCCCAGACGGCTCTGTCTGTAATGCATTGAATGAGGTCATTGACTGGGCTCAAATGATTGGCAGTAACAGATACATATAATTGTGTGCCATCAGCATAAGAATGATATTGAATATTATGATGCCGAATGATGGACCCAAGTGGTAACATATACAAATTGAAAAGTAGGGGACCTAGAATTGACCCTTGTGGGACTCCATATTGAATGCTGACATTATCAGATTCATAGCTGCCGACCGAAACAGAGAAAGATCTACCACTTAGATATGAAGAAAACCAGATAAGAACTGTTTCCTCTGAGGCCCAAACACTGTTCAAGGCGCTGAAGTAGAATGACATGGTCTACAGTATCAAAAGCTGCTCGAAGGTCGAGAAGTAACAGAATAGAGACTTTGTAGTTGTCTGTGTTAATCTTCAGATCATTGATAACTCTGACGAGGGCAGTTTCTGTACTGTGATATCTTCTAAAACCAGACTGGTAGGCATCAAACAGGCTATTATATTGTATGACAGATATCTGTGTAATTGCTGGTAGACAACCTTCTCCAGAATTTTCCCCAGGAATGGAAGGTTTGAAATGGGCCTGTAGTTCTCAACAGCGAATGGATCAAGGTTACTCTTTTTTATCAATGGTGTTATAATAGCATGTTTGAGACCTGAGAGGAAGATTCCATACTGTATGGAGGTATTTACAATTTTAAGTACATCATCACCAATACAGTTAAAAACATCTTTGAACAGTTTAGTGGGCATAAGATCAAGCGAGCAGGTCGCAGAGCTCAGCTGTTGTACTACTTCCTGTATGTCACTGCACTGAGTAAGGGTGAAGTTGGAAAGAGTGCTGGCACTACGGTGCTGAGCAGAGGGAGAGGGGTCACGTCCACCAGCGGAGGAAGCCGCAATATTGTTCCTAATGTTCAGGATTTTAGATTTGAAGTATAACGCAAATTCATTACATTTATCAGAGGAGTGGAACTCAGTGGGTATTGGTCTTGGAGGATTAATGAGTTTGTCAATTGTGCTAAAGAGAAACTTAGCGTTATGTGAATTGTCAGTGATGATTTGAGAGAAGTACTGCTGTCTAGATTGTTTTATTTCTTTGTTATAAGTGCTGAGCATATCTTTATAGATCTTATAGTCTGCCTGCAGTTTGATCTTGCGCCACTTGCACTCGGATTTGCGGCAGTTCCTTTTAAGGGCCCTCACTGTTTTCACATTCCTCCATGGTGGTAATTTGGTTTTAATAGGCGCTATGTCATCCATAATTTGCGTCACTAAACGACCAAAGTCATTGATCAAGTTGTCACATGAAGACAATGGAGATGGAGTAAAGTCCAGGTTAGAGTCAGAGTACGGCCCAAATAATCTAGCAGTGTTGGTATATTTAGCAATAAAGCTACCAGCTGTGTCAGCAGCAATGGTGCATCTTTTGACTAGTTTTGACCCAGGTATAATTTTAGTTGTCCAGGCAACATTAAAGAAGATACAAAAGTGATCAGAGATCCCAACATCAAGAGTACACTCAGGGGTTATGTCAAGGCTGTTGGAAATAACCAAATCAAGAGTGTGCCCCTGATTATGAGTAGCCCCAGCAGTATGTTGTATGAGTTCAAAAGAGGATAACAGTTCAATAAAATGGTTCAAAGAAAATGTATATTATCAATTTATTTGAAGCTAAAGTCCATTAAAGGGAACATATTCTTTATTTTCCATAACTAGCTTGAATGTGTCTATTTGGGTGTCTGAGGCTCAAAAAGGGTAACACAACACAATCCTGTCAGTTTCAGTGAGGAGTTTAGTGGCTAACTCCACCCCCTAAAACCAGCTGCTATGGACAGGGCTGTAAAAGTATGGTGAAAAAGTTCTCTTCAATATTATTATAACCCAGGCATGTCATAAATACCTCATGACAGTGTGCAAGTGTCTGAAAAAGGGCATACTTCACAATATGTACCACTGCTTAATAGCCAACACCTTGCATGTCCAATCAAAAATATAATATGACGTTTCTACTGTAAAGGGGAGCGGACGATAACGAATAAGCAGGAAATGGTACATTGTCTCATCGTCTTACTGGGTAACTCCTGAGCAAAGCATGGTTATTAGCCCTACTAACTTTTATAGGCGAATAACTTGTAAAATCTTTGAAATGAGATGATACATTAGTCCCTGTTTTAGTTTTACCTGTGCTAAAATGGAAAAAATACCCTTCAATATCACAAAACAAACCACATATGAATTGATAATTAACACTAATACATCTGGTTTTGTGTGAGCAAATGGTTTTTGAAAAACTGAACGTACTCTCAGTTAAAGTGCAGAGTTGGACACAAATCTATGGCAAAGGTCTAAGTTATTAATGTATTTATTTATGTCTATAATGTGTGAATGTATGTATTTATTCATTTGAAAGCAAAAACGGTGATCAAGTGCCAATATCAAAAAATGTTTACAAGTAATCCAAATCTTTGGAAATGCCATATAATAAAAAAGAAAAACATACAGTTGCAATGCAGCTGAAAACTTGAATATCATCAATGAAAAATAGAAAATATCATTTTTCCTAGAAACAGACCCCCAGAGGGCATGTTTACACCCCAGTACCTCATACTCCTCAGTAAATTTGAAAAAGAAGTAATTAGAAAATAAATAAAATAGATCTTTGCCGCACCCAGAGATGAATCAGACCAATCTCGCATCTTGTTCAACTACCTTTGTGAAGAAGCTAGATCTTTTTTTCCATAGGAGAGAAATGTCAACAATAATCTTTTATTGTTTAATACTCTTTTTTTGTTGTTCCAGCAACATCAGGCTCCCCAAACCAAACATTTTCCAAATCCTAACCTTGTATTTTGGCATCCTAATCCTAAACCAGAGACGCTTTGCCTAAACCAACTAAACACAATAAAAGATGCCTTAAGTGCTCATATTTGGTAACAACAGAAGATATGCACACAATGACTATTACAAAAAAAGTTGTTTTTTTTTTAAAAACCCTTATTATTCGCCGGCCTTAATTCTAAAATTGTGGGTATTTTATTGACTGCCCTATTAAGATTTAGCATTATCTAAACAGTTAAACATTTCTGTTTTTCTAGAAATATGAAATGACAAGACTGGATTTCATGCTTCACTTGTGGTTTTAATTTTGTCCTCTTGTCCATCTTGCATTTAGAAACATACAATGTACCGTACATCTTTTTTCTTTTACTATTGTAAAGCAATGGATAAGCACTTAGTTGAATTTATCTTTTACTGGTCACCAGTTTGTTTGGGTTTTTTTTTTTTTTTTACAGCGGCATAGCTAGTTTACCGCGTGATTCACCCCACGCATCAACTCACTGCTCTTCCCTCTCATTGCCACGCTCCATTCATGTATGTACTTGTTTCTAATATGTGTTTTGCTGCCCACTGTACCTTGTAAATGCCACAGTGTGCCTGTGCAGAAGAGAAAAAGGGCTCAGGGGCAATCAGCAAAAGTGAGGGGGCAGAGCGGATGCGCTTCAAAGGCTGTCAAAACTATATTATATGGTTGATCCCTGTCCAATTCTCTTTTACAGTTCAACGGCTGCTGTTTGTTAAATCAGGACAAACAAAGGCACTCATTGGCGTCTCCTCGTTCTAAAGTTAGCTCACACAGGAGGCTTTGTCTTTGTGTGAATGTGTGTGTGATGGAGAGGAGGTTGAGGTAGCGGTCAAATGAGGGAAAGTCTAAATAGAGTGACCGCATAGGTCAGGTTTGACACACTTTATTATTCATTCACTGCTTGCCCTCAGCTGCGCTTAGCTCATCAGTACACACACATGAGCACGGACACACACACATATTCACATAACCTCCCCTCGGTGCAGCTTTTACTGCACATATGTGCTTGAATGATGCACAAATGTCAAGAGCAATAACTGGGATGTCACTCCAAATCCATTCTCCTCTCTTCAGTGTTTAGCAGCTAGGTAGCTTAGGGAGCAGCTTCTATCTGTGTCTGCATTTCTACAATCCCACTGCTCAATGTCTACCATCTTTGCAACGCAGTATGGTTCACTTTAATCTAGTAAAATCAGTTTTTCAAGACAAATTGCAAAATTCTATGCTGGAAAAAAATTATTTAAATATTAATCGTTTTGTTTCTTATAAAACGGTCAAGACTACTGGGCTGCGGTGTCGTGGTTAAGAAAGTCAAATTGTCCACTGGGGCCTTTTTGTGTGGGGTTTACTTGTACGGCTCTTGCATTTGAAGGTTTTCAGAGCCCAAAAACGTGCATATTGGGTTTACTTGTGAGCAGGCAGTTTGTTTGTTTCCACAGAGTATCCCGTCTCTCCTGAGATTTACTCCAACTCCACTCTGTGACCTTGAACGGGATGAAACAGGTATAAAAATAGATGGATGATTGTGTTGATGCATGTTGTCTTCATCTCAGTGTAAGAGCTAATCTATTCCACATGTCAGCGAGCAAACGTCAGTGCTTCGTCCTTCCATTACCGGAGGGTACAGGATAGGTTGTGGACCGGGCCGAGCTGTGGTCGCTGCTGGGAGCAGCCCACTCACTGTTCTGGACCGTACGGGGGCAGAATACAGTCCAAAGACTGGATCCAGCCCCAGAAACATCTCGATCCAGCCGTCTTTGGGTAAAAATGATACAACACAAATGCGTTTCGGTATAGATTCTTCAGGCGACTGAACAAAGTCCAACTTTATAACAACAATTAACTCAACAGCGAAGAGCGCTGTATACGTTCGGACTTGACTAGTCAATTTCTCTGCAGTGACAGTCGGTAACGCAGCAGTGGCAGAACACCAGAGAAGAAAATAGTTAACATAAACTGTTGTTACTTTATTCACTATTTGTCACAACTATTGATTTACTGGCAAAATGTTCAATCAAGTGAGTTTTTCGGAGTTCAACGAAAACAAGACATTTGTCAATCAAGCACACTTTCTATACCACAAACATTTCATTTATGTGAAAAAAAGAAAAAGCCCCAGAAAAAGTTTTATAAATTAAAAAGCATTCTGAATGTTTCGTCAGAACGGGCCGGCATTCACAAAAGCAGCAGCAGTTGCCAACTAAAAACCACCAGCAAGCTTGTGAAATCAAGCAAACTTTCATCTCAGGGTGAATTTCTGAGAAAACAGATGATAGAACCGATTGGTAAACTGAGCCCATGTTTGGATCAAATCATCTGATGTGTGGCTGACTGTTTACTGTAACTGTGGGAATACCGCCTTATGGGACAAAAAGGTTGCCCACCACTGTTGAGAGTCAAGAAAGATCAGTCATGATGACAGCTATTAATCTGTGACTATTTACATCAGACGTGCAACATTATCCTTTACGTCCAGTTTGTGGCCTGTGTCCAGGTTTTACTGACCGCATGGGTGTTTGTGACACGAGCCTTGGTGGTTGTGAGATGGTCCACCGATCTGCTGCGAGTTACTTGACGCGGTCGTTGTCCTGGATGAGCCGCTGTCATCACCAGAGAGCAGTCGCACTACGGATACTTACTGATACTATTTATCACATGAGAAATTATGTCCATTTACCAAACTCACAACTTTTGTATGTATTCAATAATGCACATGGCCAAGAAAAAATATTTATTTGTGGATAATGTGTTTTCCAAGTTTGTTTTGTATTTAAGAATATCCTTAGACAAGATGTACCAACTGTGCCAACTGTGAGTAAAGTTTCTGGATTTCTGGCTCACAGCTGAGTTAATGGGTCCAATGATTTAAGAAGAACATAAAAAACCCAAATCTAAAGATTTTCCTATTTACAGTTTTTACTGAATTAATATCAGGAAGTAAAATATTTTATTTCTTCATAGCCGACTTCAAGTGGATGGTTCTTATATTTTGTAGATTAGGAGTGTTTTAAGATCTCAATAATAAAGAAAAGATACACTCCACATGTCCCATTAATGTGTCATAACATGGCCATCACCCATTAGGTATCAAGAACAGCTTTTATTGACCGCACATTGGTCTTTGAAGATGTTTCTAAAGGAAATGTATTTTCAATACTTTCTGAAATTTACTGTGGTCCTGATGAAATGTCTGTGAAAGAAAAGAAAAAAACAAAACACTTGACTCCTCCTCCTCCTATGAGCTTTGTGTTACTCATTTTTGAAGAACAGCAAATGCAGCAGGGTGTGACCTTTGGTAGAATAAATATGAAGAAACTGTAAAATCTTCTCTGATCTGAGTCCTCAATCCTGAGATCAGCCTGCAAATCTAAACAGCTCACTGAATTAGATGTTTTTAAAAGGTAGGAGACTCCAAAGTGTAGTGTTTGCACTGTTAGTCACATCACACGACACCTTAACATATATTTTTGAGAACACAAAAATCTATTTTTCATAATATGTCCCCTTTTAAAAGGATAAACATCTCTGAAGGCCTGACTTCAGTACCTCTTCAATCCTGACCACATCACTGTGTCCTTAAAGCAAACACCTCTTCATGCTTTTATGATATGCTAATTTGTTTTTCCAAAAAAAGCAGTTTAGCTTCAGCAGTTATGAGTCTTCCTGTTTGTTTGGAAATGTTTCCTAAATCACTGTCGGACTTCTTACTTCAAACCCGGGCACCAGTAAAAATCCAAATTCATTTAAAGCTGCTCCAAATCAAGATCATGTGCAGCTCTGTCTCTGCCTGTCCTCGTAGTGTTTTACAGCCGTGGTTCTCTGGATTTGGGTTTTCTAGCTCAATGTCTGGATTTTTCTCAGCACAAACGCTCCTTTGACATTGCAGAGATTTCCATAGATTGTATTTTAATCCTTGCAGGGGGAAAAAAGGCTTCTTAGGACCTCTATTCATAGGCAATTAGAGAGCACAAATATAGTAATATTCAATGTTCCTGATAGTCACGGCCTACGACTCACTCTGCGGCAGGTCTTTGATATTATCAACGAGAACAAACACACACACACACACACACACACACACACACAGTGGGCATGTATCACTCCGCGCCTTCAACCGCTTCAAGGAGCTTGTAGTACAGCTACCTTCTCAGGATTTGGCAGCTTTTGCCAGATCCCCGGGGCTTTGAGCTTAAGAGTCTGGCCAAATGACACCCTGCTGGGGCGACAAGGATGGGTCTCCACGCAGTCTTACTCCAGGGGGTCCCCCAAAGCCAAAGGAAAATGAGTCCCACCTGTGAATCAGACCTCAAGAGGAGGATGCTAATTCAACTGTTCCAGGATTTAAAGCCACTGCATTTATAGTCTTTTTTTCTATTTAAATGAATAATATGAATCCAGAATATTGACTGATTAACTTGTCAAGATGGTGAAGACTGTTATTGGTTGCATATCATACCCGCTGCCGCACGACTCATGCACAAATACACACATGAACCCCATTTGTCTTGTTTTATCAATACTATAATCATGTTTGCAAGTCTTAAACTGCCGTGACTTTAATAGAGGGAAAACTACTAAATTATAATGCTGTTAAACTTTACAACCAATTCCATTAACTGAAATAAACAATAATAAATAAAGCAACCTCACGGGCATGTTTAACTGTGTCACAAAACATGTCACAGGAGCAGAAACTCCTGGTGGAAAATGCCAGTAATCTTACCTCCTGTCATGTAGGGCAGATCTGATGTGGACTCTTCCTACATAGCTCAGGCTTATCCTCCCTCTAGTGACTGAAAATGAACATTACAATCACACACCAGCAACCTCCAGTTGTGAGGGGAAGCAGCTCTCCGTTCAGCGGATACTTCTACACGTTTGTATGTGCTCTGCTAGACAAATATATCATGATATAGCAATCCACCAGCCGGGCTATTCGGAGCCTGAGAAATGACAGAGAAATCCAGGAAGTCGTTGGAACATAAACAAGGCGCAATGGAGGAAGCAAGGGTCAAGGCAGCGCTTCCTGTTCCAAAACCACCTCTGTGTGCCTGCGAGCAGACACCAGGCAGCCGAGACACAGCGGAGCTACAGTTCTCCCACTGTTTCTGATATCAAAAAGCACTAAAAAAAATAAAATAAAAAATGTACCTGAACTGAAAAACATGCAACACAATATGAAAAGCTTTGTGTACGTTTGCACAAAGCTGATATTTACTGTTCTGATCCTCTACCTTGATCGTGGTTGTACAATATCACTGTTGTACCGATGAATTAATTTACTGTGGAGAGTCTGAGAAGGACCCGAGCTCTGAGCAAGCTGCTGCAACATTTACCTGTGACAACATGTGCAATTCACTTCCACGTGGGTTAAATTAGCAACCTTCAATGCAAATCTCTGAAATGAGCAGACTTTTACTTTTTTTCCCACCTGAATACATCCTGTTGCAGCCTCCTGTGCTTTTTTCCCCTTCTTAATTAGCATTTTTGCAAATGAATACAATCAAAAACCTGTTCAAAGCCATTCTGAGGTTATAAAAGCCTCCATTGTCGGATGCCCGGTTTGGATTAGATTCATTTGCTGGCCAGACAAAACGACAGCATCTGGCCAGCATTATTATTGCATATCATAATGAACTCATAATCTGGTATTATTGGAGCATTTGGTATTATTCTCAAACTCAATTACAGTAATAGAACTGTAGTGATTTCAAAAGGGTTTACATTTTGGTTGGCATGGCTCTCACGCGCTGACAGATTACCTCGGAGAAATCACCTCCACTTCCACTCTCATTGCTTCGTGCTACTCTCAATAACCCATTTCAAAATGCGTCCACCCGGCTTCTCCTCCTCAATCTGCTCGTTCTTTGCCGTCCTTCCAGCACCGCAGCCCACTCTGTGTTCTGGACCATATTTCCTGCCACACTGTCTTCCGCTCAAATGTCTTATCACCACTTCAGAAAAGATGCAGTGCATCAAAATATAAGCGAGGACATCTGGTATACATGAAAATTATCTCTCCAGACTTACTGTAGTGTGCACACAGTAGCATCTGTATCTTAATAGTCTATCAGCGGTGGTGAAGAGAGAATATGAAAGCTCTGAGGGATTTGGGAGAAAGGATATGATTGCATTTATGTCCCATCAAGCAGCTTGCTGGATCCAGGGGAATGCCTAATATATCTCCGTATTTGGTCGCCAGCTTACATCTGTCTGCTTATGGATTTATGACTTCCAAACTATTTGGGAAAAAAAGGCGCCTCTCCACAGAGCCAGTGACTAATAACTAAAGCCGACAGGGATGGCAGGCAAACACTCGCACGCGCGCTGAGAGACGTAACGACAAGGCTCGGCGACAAGGAACAAAGGAGCCCAAATCTGACACATTCTCTCTGACAGTGGGATAAAACTCACTCACCCCTCAAGCAACGCTCTCACTCACACACACACACACACACACACACACACACACACACACACACACACACACACACACACACACACACACACACACACACACAATTTATTCCTTTTTCTGTCACAAACATGCACATTCACTTCCTCACTAAGAACAGTTGAATCTGCAAACCAAACCTTTAAAATCTTCCCAGAGTGAACTCTCTTATAATCAGCCTCATTCTTAGTAAACAGTAAACGTGACGCTGGAGGAAGCTTAAACTTGTGTCGCTGCTGTTGGACCGCGTGACTGTGGGAGCACTGAAAGTGGTTAGATGTGATACACCCCGCTACAAAAGTCCACAAACGCACAATGACTTCTATCACTTCTATCCAGTATGTTCCGGTCCCGGAGTTGAACAATCAACGTCTTTTCAATGCTCATCTTTTAACTTTTCCCTTATTTCAAAACAGGAGTTCAGATCCTCCCTGGACCAGCTAGAATTCCCCTACTAAAAGTTAAAGCAGGCCTTGAGGCTGTCTTGACTTCAGCAGCAAGACAATTGATTTTACTGCAGCAGAACTTGACATTTCGCTCCATCTTATGAGGCCTGGATGAGAAAAATCCATTACTTTAGAAAGTCACGAATGCCTAAATACTTAAAGCCTCCACAGCTAAATTTTTGCAAATAAGGTAACAGTCTTACTAGAAACAATTATTTCTGAGAAAGTACAAAAGAAAAGCCTTGTTTTAAGAAAGTTAGAGAAATATTTTGCTAGTTTTAAGAATTCAAGTCAAACCAATGTTTCTTACCCAATTGGCGAAGTTTCTTTTTTCCTAAATTAAGACAATTTGGACTAAATTTATGGAACATTACTGTTATTTTTTTTGCAGTGTACAGAAACGTTGCAGTTTTTAAGTTAAAATGGCTGTTGGTTTTACTTATTAGGAGTTTCTCTTTCAGCATATTATTTAGATTTTTTTACAACCTTGTTTTTTTAGCTCTTGTTTGAGGTGTATGTGTATGCATATACATGTACAGTATATGTATATTTATGTAGTATAGTGGATCATATATAGTAGTATACAAATATATAAAAATATGTACACATATGGTTTATGTTTACTTCTATATAAATATATTTAGTTCTTATTTACACTGCATATACATAATAAAAATGTTACAACATGCTTATGGCCAAAAAAGCTAGTGTTTATTTCTAAATAATGTGTCCATAAGTCCTGATTCTCTCTGACAGAGGGACCTTGTGCGCCTTTTTATGATGTGGTTAAATCGAGAAAGAAAACTGAGACTTTAAGGTAAAGTCTTGGTGAGCAGTTAGCTGTAAAACGAGCTACAACGTACCCCGAGAAGATGATCCATTTTATTTCACTTCAGAAACCTGAAGCTCTAAATGATGTGGAACGGGTTCCTAGCTCAGTTTACGGTTGCCAGTTTTCGTGGTGGAGTAAGCCACGTCACTCCCACTATGGTGAAGTTTAATGTTAGAAACGTTCCCTGGTAACAGTAAATGCAGCATGGATGAAGACAAAGATGAGGAAGCTGGGTAATGCTATCCTGGTCTGGGTCTGCTCACAGCTCAAATAGAAATACATGACATTTTGGGACCTGGGAGCCCATAAACAAAGAGACAGACTCTTCAATGTGTATTTGAGAGCAAATGGAGACATAGACTTCAGACACTAAATTGGTGCTCTCAAATACAGGAAATATATTTTTTTGTCATTCATAATACCGGTACATCCCATTTAAAGTTGATTTTACTTAAGGATTTTAAGAGGCTCTGATTTGGCCTCTGGTGGACAGATAGCTTACTTTGTGTTTACAAGAGCTTTCTTGCTGCTCCCTGCATCTTAAAGCAAGACATTAGTTGATGAAACCAAAACAATAAGCCAGGAGAAGCTAAAAAATCTCTGTGGATTCAGGTGATGCATCGATGTGAGTTGGTCAAAACAAACAATCAATTAACAGACTGTTTACAGACAGAAAGAAGTGATTAGCGCAGTCTTAAATGTTTTCTGTTCATTGCAGCCAGGGAGATAAGGGAGGCAGACTGGAAGTTTCTGACTCCTAATTTAAAACAATTATGTGTCACGACTTTAAAATCTGAGGCAGATGGGAAAATCAGCGCTGGCAGTAAGATGAAATAAAGAAAAGAGGGAGAAGATGAATGACAAATGGAAGAAAGTAGAAAGGTGAGGAGGTTGGAGGTGGGACAGATTGTGTTGGAGAGGCATTTAATCCTCGGAAGCATCCTGACGGCAGCTGCTTTGTGCAGATGGGGGGAAAAAGATGTTGATACACGAACATGCACACGTGCAAACACTCACGGAGAAAAAAGTTGGATTCCTTCTCCAACACTCTACAATCATGCTGAACATAAGGCAGGGGAGCTCAGTCGTGATCAATTACTTTTCCTCACAAAGGCTAGTGGATGTACGTCGTCAGGTGATTAATGAATACAGCGCACTTATTCTCAGTGGTATCCAGGATCTTTCTGTCTATTTCATGCTGCAGCATCATTTGAATTAGTGGAACACGTAAAGAAAAATAGAAAACAATGCAGGAAAAGACATTTTGGCATTTAATGAAAAATATTAGCTCTAATTTTGATGAACGTTGAGACATGGGCAACATAATACTGGAAAAGTAGGTGGTACTGAAAAGAAGCCACTGGAAGAACCAATTTTCCAATTAATTAGGTGAATTTAAACCCAATCATCTTCGTGATATGACTGAACGTAACCTGAGCCTCTTTTGAGGCAGGTTATCAGAAGTAAAGATGGGCAAAAGTTCACCAGTCTGCATGATATTGCACCTACAGATTATGACATAATGTTCCCGTTTGTGAAACTGTGAAGACTTTGAATACATCACCACCTACAGCAAGCTGGAGAAGCTTCTGTTCACGCGGAACAGGGCGGAAAGTCAATATTAGATACCCTTGGCCTTAACGGCCTCCAATCGCACTGCATTAAAAACAGGCAAGATTCTGTAACGGGAATCGCTGCATGAGCCCAGGAAGATGCCCAGAAATGACTGTACATGAACATCATTTGCTGTGCCATCAATTAATGCAGGGTGATCCATGTGTGAGCAGGACCAAGAGACACTGCCCTCTTCCCTGGACCACAGCTCATACGTACTCCCATCCAGATGTCTTTATTTTTAGAGAAAGCCTTGCGTTTTTCACCAAAACAATATTGGACCGCATACTGCATTCGTTACAGAAGCATGGCTTCGTAGCAGAAGAGTCCCGGTGCTGAACTGGACCTTGTGCCCTCCAGACCCTTCGCCAACTGAAAACATTTAGCATCATCGAGCAAAGAACATCACAAACACCACCCTAAACTCCTGACCATTTCAAATCCTACATCAAACCAGGAACGGACAGCAGCGCGTTCCCAAAACTCCAGGGATGCACCGTCTTCAGTCCCCAGACATAGAGTTCAAAATCACCTTCTTTTCTTAAGATGGAATATTAGAAATGTCTTATGTGCTCTATGGGTTTATGAAATGTGTAAATCCCTTCATTTTATCCAGCATCCCAAAGTCTCAGGGATTGGGGGTGTACTGCATTACATTACAACTAGAAGTTCTATTTATATCCTTTAGATTTAAATTAGCAACTAATGTGATGAGTTAACAAAAAGCAGTAAATACTGTAGTTAAGATGACAGATTTTTCCACAAAGAGTGTTGATATAATAAACAAAGACTCAAAGCTCAACAGGACTTTTACAGGGATTTTAGAGGCTATATTTTAGTTGTTGTTAGATATCTGAGCTGTTTTCTGACCTGGAGCTTGTCCGAGCAGGTCTGAAATAGAAACATCGTGAACAATTTAACAATTTAAGGTAAACACACAAGAAAACACGGCAAAAAAACAAAATAGTCTTTTTTTTCCCTGCACAGTCTTACATATTAAACCTTTTTTAACAGAGATGCTTTTTTCTGTGCGTTTGGCGCCAACGTCTCGTTAATCTATCATCGCTCGCTCCATTTAAAGGTGGAGGATTTATTGTCAGCTCAGACGTGGAGGTGAGGTCACGCCGTATCGGAGTGGCGCGGTCTATAGCCGACAATAGCCATTGTCCCTGCGACCAACAGGAAGTGCCTGCGTGGGACTTCCTGCTGTAGATAGTGTACCTCTGGAGTGCAGAGGTGTGTTTGCGTGCACACGGGTTCACTCGTGTGTCACACTGACGATTGTGGCTTTGTTTCTTTAGACGATGTCAACTGTCTTATTTTCCAGCTCTGCAAAATTCTCTTCCATCACCCCCCCCATCATTCCCTCGCTTTTGCTGGTTCAACTTTTGCTGGTTCAAATTGCAGCGTTATGATCTTATCAATTTTCCCTTTCGTTTCTTTTCAAACATCCACCTTTGCGTCCCTTTGCTTTGCACACAATAAATTACATCTCAAACTCAAACTTCTCCATGACATCTAAAAGAAAAGTAAAGCTACAATAATGGCTACAGATGGCAAACATAAATAACCACTATGTTTAGAAATGGTTAAGATTGGGGAACATTTTGGCTTTCAAAGAATCTCTGATTAGCCCTTTAACTGCCACATTTCAATGTGAAGGCGGCTGGATGCTTGTTAAACTCAAACAGGCAGCGTTCAAGCTGAAAAGAGGGTCGACGTGATTGTCATCAGGCCAATGACTCTCCTCCAAAATTTAAAGTCACTAAAACATGCAGGAGGAGGCGTACTCTGAGCGGGAAAGAAAGCAGAAATCTGCTGGCTCCCAACAAAATTGGCACTTAACCACTACAATATCGCTGTGCTGGATATGGGCTGGCACAACAATAGGGCTTTCTGTACCGTGTGTTTCTCAGTGTCTACCCCTGTAAAATTATAGGCACAATCAATTTTGATAATGCGAGGGAGGAGTGGTGTCTTGAGAAAAAATAACCGTCTTGATTTTCCTTCTCATGAGGAGGGTTTTTTTTTCCTCCACTCTGTACTTTCTTTGCTTTTCCAAAGGTAATGGTAACAATTTTGTCTTTTCAGTGTCACTCGAGGCCTCGTTCTCAAACTCAATGGAGATATGTGGAGTTGCCCTCCCTCTTCTCTCCTGTCTTTTGCTGCAACGCTGAAAGCCTTTTGACCTACAAAGTAGGGTTTTGTTGACAGATTGATGCTTTCACACAGTGACATTAGCTGAATCACTGATGCTCAGAGGCCTGCAGTGCCACTCTGGAACAAATGCCCAGGAATTTTCCCAAATAATCCCCCGATGCACCTGTCTATGTGTGGTACAGTGTTGATCTCCAGGGAAAAGAGAAAGCATCTATCTGTAAAACTGTCTGTTTGTCAGTTTGTCTTTTACTAATAGTTGTCTGTGTGTGTGTGGGTGGGGGGGTAGAGCTGTATTAACTTTGATGCAGGGGAATAGAAAAGAGTGAGTGCAGGAGATGTTGGATTTTTTTTTTTCTGACAGCTCGGGTATTAACTCTTGGTGACACTGGTACAACATAGTATTACACTTGACAGCAAGGTGCGAGGAGGAAAGAGAAAACAGGGAGAAATTGTTAAGGAGACATGGGAAAGGGGGTAAAATGTGACTAAACAGGAGCTCTAAATCTTCCATCCATTCATCTACTTTCTATCCCCACTTCCTCCTCTTTAGGGTCACACGGGTCTGTTGACGCACATCCCAGCTGTCTTCTGGTGTCATGCAGCTTCAGACCCTGGAGTGGTCACCAGTCCATCACAGGGGCCTCTAAATCTTGCACACATTCAGATCTGCATTCATTAAAGCTATGATGTGAAAATACAACAGCACTTCCAGTCCCGTACAAACTGTAACCTCCCATTTAAAGTACAAACTCCATCTAACCTGCTGCAGGTCATTTCTCAGACTGACTGCATTTACATGCATCAATAACCCTTTTAAAACCTGAATATTAGCAATAACCCGGTTTTGCACGGCCATGTAAACACCAATAACCCCTTTGAATAACCTGAATTTGCTCATATTCGGGTTTTTAAAATGAATAAAACGAATATGACCTCTGGGTTAGTCCTTTTAAAACCCGAATATCCGGTCATGTAAACGCCTAACGGGATATCCCCATCCAACGGAACATGAATTTGTTTTCTGCGCATGCTCTGTTCACAAGGAACCTTGGTCTTTTGAGTCCAGGACGTACATATAAACACGGAAAAGCGCAAGACAACGCCACACTTTCGGAGTGAGGAGGAGACTAATCATTTTATAAATGTAATGAAGGATATGAACATTTTTGCATTTGTAGACGGTAGAAAGTACCGGGATAGCGAGATTTACAAGAAGGTGAGCGAAAAGTTGCGTGAAGCAGCATTTGTTTTGAATTTGGATACAGGAAGAAGAAGCGGAAATGATGATAATTGCGTCATGATGTTCTCCGCGGGTCGCTGTTTTGATCGAGATATCCCGAATGATTAATTACCATTTAAACGGAATATTCCGAATGTCCGAATGTAACCAGAATATTAGCAATAACCCGAATTTTGACTGCATGTAAACGTAGTCACTGCTGTGTTACCCCTTACATGCAGCAGTCCCTCTACAACTCGAGTGACTCCAGCTTTGTCATCACAGGTTGAATGTGACGCTCTGTGCAGACCTCTACGTAGCCCCTCAAAAGCAACAAAGCCAACAATCGTGCACTTGTGAAGACTTGTGTTCTCACCAGCAACAGAAAAACCATCGTTCTGGGAGATTTTCTCCAGACCTCTGCACCAGAGGTTGATCCATGGCACGGGTATGAAATGTGTTCAAGCCAACCTTTTGTCCCAATCCTAACTCCTTTCATGCGGACATGTGGTCATGCTCTGTGGAGCTGGGATCAGGCGACTGACCAGGAACGACTGACGACTGACAAAGAAGCCTCTTGTCAATGTCCGTGTTAGCCGAACAGACTTCAAAAGATGTCCCTCAATGTCAGGAATAGATGCAGTGACAATGTAGCCAAATTGTCTTTGCAGGTAAGGTCAAACTACCACTAAGATATGTGAACAAGGTAACCCAAGCTCATATATGTTTGTAAAAAAAAGGATTTTAACCATTTCAAGGCGCTAAGGGAACTGAGGGCCTTTGCTTTGGCTTGGGTCATTTTGACCCGCGCCATAGTGACAAGATTTAATGGCACACCATGTTTTCTAAAAACATTGACAGAAAAATGTTTAAATCAAAGTGAAATGCTTGCATCACAATGGTAATAAATCATAATCATATTCAGTCATAATCACAATAATGTATAATTTCTGCTCCAGTTTTAGGACAAGCACTACTTGAGATTTATTGAAAATTTCCTCTGACCAGAAGAGAAAACATTAAAGACAACATAAGCAAAACTATGTGTTTGTTCAAAGAAAGTTGTAACCTCTAGCATTTATATGAGCAAGTGCCTGTGAAACCTTTTTATTTAACCCCGATAATCATGTCTCTGTATGGGGGGGGTTCAGGCATCTGGGGATGATCCCTCCTGGAAGCCACCCTAGGGGGGTTTTTGAGGGGGTATGTCCGGTGAAGACACCCTGAACAGATTATACCTCTTGGCTGGCCTGGGAATGCCTCAGGGAGAGCTAGTGGGTGCAGCAGGAGAATGGGGGGTGTGGGCTGCCGTCACGACCCGATCTCGGATAAGCAAAAGTGAATGGATGGAACCATTGTTTTTTGCAACCTAACCAAATAGCGTTGGTGCCTAAACTTAACCAAAGAATGACTAATAATCACAGTACAGACTGAGAAGTCCAGGGGCGGTAAAGAACAAAAAACCCTCCAAATATTACAAAATGACAAGGTCCATCTGTGAGCGCAGCCAGACACAGTTTCAAGCGCCTGCGATGTGTCCAGTACACACTTCTTTTATCCTCCAAGTGCAATTTACTAACAGGATTTGAGTTTTTGTTTGCATTTTGTTTGGTTTTCAATGAGCCATCATTCTAGTTTCTTTCTAAAAAGGCTCATATGCGGTGCATTTCAGGGTACGGACAAACGACCAAGTGAAGCCAACAAAGAGTTGCCTATGCGGAGATCCAGCAGATGCAGCATTAGCATTCATTTGGAGCCACGTTTTTTTTGGCCTCACCTAACAAATCAAGTTGTATCTGGTCTCCTCGGCCTATTTTGATTTCATTTAAGTTTTGATAAATGTGTGCGTTATTACCTGGTTCAATGCGCCACTGTTTTCCCCCAACGGTTTTTTAACCTTGAAGACACGCAGCACATAAAAAGCTCTTCTCACTGACGGCTGTCATCTGCGGTGAAAACAACTCTGATGAATGAAGACAAAGGTCACATTATTCACCATATAACTCTTGGAATGCAAGAAAAAACTTTTCACACAAACTCATCGGCAACAACAGTGATACACTGAACTTGCACACAGAATCGCCACTGTGTCATTAAATGAATGCCCGTGTGAAACTAAAGTCTTGTCTTCAGCTATTGACTCCCAGGACGGCTGAGAAATGTTGTCTTTACATACACATACAAGGTATTGTTAGGCCTCGCTTGCAGTGGGTCACAGTTGAGGGGAGTTCAGAGAGTCCAAAACCTGCACTGCCAACCCCCCCTTTTGCCCAAACACATTCACACATGCACGGCCTTGTCAAAGGACCCTTTGTGTGCTGTTGGTTTTCCAGGGGAAATACTCTCTTTATTCATCTGTGGGGAATAAAAAGCACTGATCACCTAATCACACATACAGAGGAACCCAGTCAACCCCACCACAAACATACAGACACACAGTCAACTGCTAAAATATTTTTTTTTTTACATCTACAGGCAGAAAAATGTGTAGCGGCACATAAATAACCGTAGATTTGTTCACGTATTCGGACACAAGGGCAGCTCACATACGCGCTAACAATGGGTCATTTATGTCTTTCTCCACACTCCACATTCATACTTGGCAGAGGGTGACGTCTCTGTTGTTTCAGTGACCTGCTGGAGAAAAATTATGTGCTCCTGATTTATACTTCAGGAAACACACCTTTTTTTTTCCCCCTCTCCGCCCCACACACACATGCAGTATATGTCAGCAGTTAACCGTTTTTCACACACAAAAAGTCAATAGTGTGAAAATGTAAAACCTATGCGGGGAAAACAAATGAAAATACACATTGTTCCTTATGTTGAGCCGACAAAGAAACAGAATATGGAGTATCGAACCCATAAACCTTGAGCTGCTCAAAGTCTGAGAAAATATTGGCGATGGTTCAAGACACATGTGACATCCCTGCAGCATATGCAGGAGGTTCCCAATATCATGCAAAAGGGAGACAGAAAAGGTGCTATATGACTCAAAAGTCCCCTAAAAGAACATATGTGAGCTTGTGTGTGTGTGTGTGTGTGTGTGTGTGTGTGTGTGTGTGTGTGTGTGTGTGTGTGTGTGTGTGTGTGTGTGTGTGTGTGTGTGTGTGTGTGTGGTACCAGTTAAGTGCTGAGCTCTCCCATGGGAGCACAAGCACAGCTGAGAGTAAATGGCAATTACTGTGTTTAACCGTTTCATCTGCACTCTGAGGCATCCATACATCGCAGATTCCACAGAACATCATAAAAACACTTTAATACGTCTGCACGGACACACACACACACACACACACACACACACACATACATACACATCGTCTCGCCTGATGGGTTATTCATGCCTGTCACATCATCATGTCCTCAACCATGATGAAGTGATACAAATACCAGCAGACATATTTCAATATTCTTCTGGAGCAAACTCTGATATCTGATTATGAAATGAAGGAAGAGGGGGGCATCGCATACGTGCAGGCGGCATAAACACACTAACCCAGGGTTTATTGTGAATCTTGCAGCTGATTGATAGACCCATCAGTTAGGCGTTATGATACGGTCATTTCCTGGGATGATTTGTAATGTCTGTGCAGCTGAAGTTCAGTTGTGCACATATTTGTGAATTATTCCAGTTTACTGTAAAGCATTACAGATCAGCAGAAGAAAAACACAAATTGCCCATATTGTTTTTTAAAAAGATATAAAATACCAGTAAACTATATCAAGGCAGGACCTGTTCAATCAATAAAAATGTCTTCTGTACATGGACGTATCTACTTGTTACTGAGATATCTGTTTTAAAATAAATTTGATGTCATCAATGTCTATCTGTTGTTTCACTGCCTTGGTTTGATACAGTTAGCATTTATACTAATTACACTAAGGCAGCCATGTATGAATTTTTTGAGAACACACACACACACACACACACACACACACACACACACACACACACACACACACACACGGAACAAAAGCAAAAAAGGCACAAACACACCTTCTCTCCACCTTAATATGAGTTGGCATTTGACACTGATGTGTCAGACTTGTGTGAGTAATGAGAGAGAATGATGCTCTGTGTGTGTGTGTGTGTGTGTGTGTGTGTGTGTGTGTGTGTGTGTGTGTGTGTGTGTGTGTGTGTGTGTGTGTGTGTGTGTGTGTGTGTGTGTGTGTGTGTGTGTGTGTGTGTGTGTGTGTGTGTGTGACAGAGAGGGTGGGGCTGCTGTGGCGGTATGTGTTGTTGCTCCACAGACAGACACACAGACAGACATTTGTTCAATGGCCAGTTGGCTGCCGTGGTTGCTGGGCTGGCACGCCGAGGTGGTCAGCACGAAATGGGTGGCACTGCATATGTGTGTGTGTGTGTGTGTGTCAGAGGATGGGGGAGATAGAAAGGGAGACCAAGAGAGAGAGAGAGAAGCTGTGTGTACATGTGATTCACTCCCACCTGCAGGGAGATAGAGCAGTGCCAGCCGCCAAGCCCGGAGAACATTACTCACCGTCAGGACCAACATCTCCATTTGATTCACATGCATACACACATGCACACACACACACACACATATATCCAGAACGTCAGTGAATAATAATAGTCTGGCATTCTGAGACTAAATGTGCCCACCTTGACATCCTGGTTCATCCACAGGAGCAGGCCGAAAGAAAGCACAAACAGAAAAAGAATGCAATAGAAACAAATTGATCTTAACTAAAATCCGACTTACTCATCACACTCCTTGAGCCAAATACATGCCAGCACTTTCCTCTTGCAAAGTTTTCCCTGACGCCCCTGCAAAAAACAGAAAGCAGCGCGTTCAAAAGTGCAGAAAAGACAACGAATCATGGTTTTAAATGAAGCTGGATACTGAAACGGTTACAAATACATTGCATATTTTCCAAGAGATCCACCTAAATCCTACTTTAATATCACTAACCATGCCTTGGAAATAAATGATTAGAATCAAGAGATTGTGAGATATTACTGTAATGATCACAAAGCCATCAGCGCGTCTGCTTTTTTGGTAAAACGGTGCAGGGTTTATGCAGCGAGGGGCTGGTGAGACGGTAGAGGAGGTGTAGGACACGAGGAGAGCTCGCATCCTGTTTTTGTTATTTGTTTTTTTCCCTTACAACATTGAGGCTTGCCTCCCTTAAACATACCTTGCCTCCTGGCCATTAATACATTTTTCTTCTCCCTCTTTTGAACGAGGGAAATACATTTCCGAAGCTTAGACACGGTGAAGTGTGTGCAAGAATGTTATTCTTTGACAACAATGACAAAAACCATCATCCAGAAGAGACAACATCCTCTTGGCAACGCGTGGGGGGTTAAAAAGAATACAAACATTGTGGCCTTTAAGGGCTAAAGCAAAATAAGGATGCTTTGGATGTTGTTTTTTTCATTGGTCAGTCATTCAAAGTTCAAGAGGAATAAAAAAGATTTAATTCCTACTCAAATCAATATCTGGTGTGTTGTCCGTTTGAAAAGCCCTTATTCACCTGTTAAGCACCTTTTCAAGGTGCTTAACAGGTGGGTTGTTTCAATTATTCTGGAGCGAGAAACCACAGCCATTCAATTGATCAAGACGGTCAGTCGCTTTTCTTCTCTCAGTAATGATGCTGCAGGAAGAATCTGGGATCAGTCACCCACCTCCATGATGGGAGACTGTTATTGATAACAATTTAGACAATTATAAAAAAAAAAAAAAGGAAAACACATCTTTGCTTTAGTGTTCAAACTCCAATCATATTCCCACAACACATGAATTAGTACAGAGTGAGTACCTGAGAAACAACTTTTTTCCCTTTTCGGTCCTACTCAACACAAGTGCTGCATGACAGTGCTGCATCTCTATTACAAAACTGGTGAGAAATAAAACGGCTTTTGCCACAAAGCAAATCAGGCTTTGGAGCTGAAGCTGTGTGAGTGACACTGATCTCTCTGTGCATGTGTGTGTGCGCCTGATCTCCATCCATCCGTCCATCCATCTACCCGTCCATCCATTTACTCTAAGCTCTTAAGCAGAGCTGCTGTTGAAAAAGTCCCCTAAAACTCTAAGCCAAGAGCGATAACATGAGCGGCAGGAGGATAACGCTGATGTAATGTCAGACGCACACAACTGACACCCAGTGTTACTCCCGTGTTAACAAAACCCATCACGGTCTGTCTGCCTGACTGAAGGCGCGCTAATCTGCTCTTAATCATGAGCTCTTATTTACTAAAAAAAAAAAAAAAAAGAATTATTAATGCAGCGGAGGGGGAGGAGAGTGAGGGAGAGGAGGTTGGTGGGGAAAGTGGTGATGGTGACGATGAATTTGTGATTAAATGATGCCACCGTTGTGTTCATGGATTAAGATGGCCATGAAAATAGATTAGTTCTGCAGTGGTTTTTCATCATGATTGGCAGGCCTCCAGAAACTCGCTTCCTCTCCGTTCCAGCCCCGGTGGAGCCGAGCCGTGCTCAGGTGTACTGTTTGTAGGCAGATAGCACCACCAACTGGTAAAGAAAGGCATGACAAGAGCTTACTTTCCAGTTAACCTGAACGGAGGACAGTACACTGGTCCAAAAAAAAATGTTCTATGCCAAATACTCAGTTGAATTGATATAAAATGCACACTGCTTACAAACGAAAGAAAAAACCTGAAGAAATGTTGAAGACATCAGACTGCAAATGCATTCATGGTATAAAAGTGGCATGTTTCTACCAAAAGCAGCTAAATATCAAGGAGGAAAATGATTTTTCAAACCATGGTGCTCGCTGGCATGTATGTAAAGGTGAACAGAATCAGATCCAGAAATCCACATGTACATAGCATTTCAAATAAAAAGTAAAAACTGCCTGGATGAAGATCACAGCCAAGATTTTCCAAGTCAATGAGGTGGTCTGTTCTCCTACCAGACATAGACGGGTGTGTGAAGTCCATGAATGAAGCTGGTGTGCGTACACTGGGCTGCATATATGGTTCGATATAGCTTAGACACCTTACAGCTTCAGATAGATATGTATAGAAATATATACTGAGTGAGCTCTCTCAAACCTTAAAGGAGACATACTGTGGCCTTTTTTCCAAAAGTTGACACCATTTCCTCAGGCTTTAATGACATTTCTGTGACTTTCTTTCCTGAAAACCAAAGGAATATACAATAAAGCCCCTTTTGTGAACCTCCTCTTTACAGCTCTGTTCATGGCAGCTGGCTTTAAGGAGTGGAAGGAGCCATCTGACTACACACCGCCAGGAATTTCAGGCCCCTTGAAAAGATATCCTATTGAGTAATTCCAGCACAGCGCATGCAAACACACCTACAGTACTTCACCTGAGCAGTTTATATAAACACGCAAAACTCCCTGTCCTGCTTTTAGCCAAATTATATATAAAAAAAAGTTCACATCTAAGTTGACTAAACTGCAACAACTGATGGCTGGAAAATAATTTGAAGTTGCTGCCACATGAAGATGTTTTATATACATATAAAACATATATACACACACACACAAACACACACACACACACACACACACACACATATATATATATATATATATATATATATATATATATATATATATATATATGTGTGTGTTTGTATATACATACATACATACATACATACATACATACATACATACATACATACATACATACATATATATATATATATATATATAAATACATATATGTATATATGTTTACATATATGAAAAGACCTGTTAGACTACAGCAAGCGAATAAAGTAAATGATAAAATGCTCTTGCTGGTGCAGAAAACCTTTTCATAATGAAATAAAAATACTCTGGAGAAGATAGGAACATCACTATCAAAATATAAAATTAAGACACATTCATGAATCTAATTAAAGAGGGTTTATAACAATGTGGAAATACTGGAATACAGGAAAGCAAAGCTATCTAAACCAGGGGCGTCCGATTACTGTCTTGATGTTGCTATGATGGTGCATTGAAGGAGGGAAACATCTAAAACATACAGGACAGCAGCCTTTGGGAACTGGAAAGCAGTATAACTTGCAAATTCATAACAGGCTTTGCAAGAAAACATCTTTAAAAAAATAAATAAATTAAAAAAAAAAACACCCAGGCAATCAAATTATTATTTTTTTTTTTAATTTTTATCCCGGTTTTTTTCCCATTTTTACCACCCCGTGCTCCTACCTAAGTGACAGTCCTGGGCATTGCCATCCTCTACCAACCCCGGGAGGGCCCTGCACTGAGCTCAGGTCTCCTCCTTAACCTGAGGAGTGAGCAGGCCGCATCTTTTCACCAGACAGGGTGGGGTTTCTCCGGCCGAACGTAGCGCGTGGAAGGATCACGTTATTCCGGCCGGATCCTCCCCACCCCATCTGGCGCCCCGGTTGGCCAGAGGGGGCATGTATAGCCCAGGACTGTGTGCATGTTTTTGTGAGGGTAGCTCACACTAGCTACCCAGGGGAACACGGGGAGAACATGCAAACTCCACACAGAAAGATCCTTTCGCCAACCCCACCCATGGTGTGGGCACTGAAGTCATGGGGGAACTAACACGCACTTCAGCACCCACAGCGTCCCCCGGCGGGAATCGAACCCAGGACCTTCTTGCTGTGAGACCGCTGCACTACCAGCTGCGCCACCGTGCCCCCACAACAATCAAATTATTTGGATGGACAAATCTATGAAAAACTTGTATCAGAATGACGGTAAGTGAAAAGTATGGCAACAGAAGGCAATAGCATGTGTGAAAACATGGTGGAGCTAGTGTTATGGTACGGGTATCTATTGCTATTATGTGGTTGCTGACAGAAGTAGTAACGTGCATATTAAGGTGTATCAGGCTATACTTCTGTCTCACATTCAGAAAAATGCTTGAAAACTGATATGGCACTGCTTCACAGTGCTTCTGAAAAGTGACCCTGAACATGCCAGAAAACTCAAGACTTTCTGAAGGCAAAGAAATGTATTATTCTCCAGCAGCCAAGTCAGTAACCCGATCTAAACCAAATCCAGACAAAACTGTTGAAGCCAAAACTGAAGCCAGAAAAGCAAATTACCAACTGAAGCTGCAATGGAAAGTGGCTGCAGTGAAGAAAAAAGGAAAAGTGGGAGTTGAGAGGAAACTCCAAATTTAATGATGCACACTGGCCTCAGACCTCCATCATTTACCCAAAGATTTCATCCAAGTATTAAAAGCTTTAGTTTATATTTACAATTATCACATTGTCAAAATATTTTGAGTTTTCAAAAATTGAGATACTTGCTTAAAAACCAGAATTATGGCAAATACCATAATTCTGTAAAACCTCTTAAACTAAATACTCGAACTCAACAATTTGATAACATCATCATGGTTTCATTTCATATCCACTGTGATTGTGAATAAAGCTGTTGTCCAAATACTTCTGGTCCTAACTATTGATAAATCCACATTCATTTTACAATTTTGTTTACGATAAACGTACAGTATTTGTTTATTACTTGCTATAACCATTTCTTTGCCTTCAGAAAGTCTTGAGTTTTCTTTTCAGAAGCACTGTGAAGCAGTGCCATATCAGTTTTCTGGCATTTTATTGGGATTATGCTCAGGTTTTACCTAATTGCTGATAACTTCACTTCACAGTAAAGCCGTGGTGAGCAAGCACAAAGCCAAAAAAACTATCACCAGAAATGACAGACAATAATAAATCCGTTTATATCCACCCCAGGTCCCTGAGGAATGTGTTATAACCCCAAAGTTGACTCATTTTACCGCTATGTGAAGTCACAGACGGTCGACAGGTGTTTCTCATCAAGGCTGGACTACTGGCTGACTCCTGAAAAAGAAAAAATATAAAGTTAGTGACAACAGTTTAAACCTTAATTGTCAAGTCTGCCGTTTTGCCCGGGAAACTACCGTATTTACCCCTCTTTCCCACCGTCCTCCCGTATTAGTATTTTCCCGTGAATTTCCTGTTTTATAATATAATCATTTTTAAACTGTAAACGGAATTGTCACTAGCCTCGTGAGAACTGCCATCTGCTGTGCCCTGGGTCCCAGTTCTCGCGAGGTTAGAGGCGACAACGGGAACTCGGAAAAACTAATCAGAGAACGATGGATGGATGTAACGAGAGAAAACATTTCTGCCCAAAAAGCAAAGACTTCGTTTAAGTATATCTAAAAATGCGAAACCTAATTTACTTTCCTAAAAAGGAGCAGAATGGGGCTCAGTTACGAGTTCTGAAAGATATAACAGCTGGGGCCAGAGAGCCACATGAGTGAAAATGACTAATTTAAAAAAAATGTAAATGTTTCACTCGAAGACAATCGATGTGTATGTAAACTGAAAATATTTTAAATAAATGATGTGCTTTAATTCACTTTTGTGTTTTCATCTCTATTATAGGAATTTCATACATAAGAATGAATGTCCACAGCATTTCAGTCAACAAAGGTAGAACTATCAGGCTTTGAGCACATAATTGTAGTTTGTAAGTAGTTGAAATCCAAAACTTGACAGCTATGGTTTAAACAAAACTTACGGCTGTCTGGGATGTTGCTAGGCTCATTTTCCATTAGTTTGCCGCTGTTTTCCTCCAGTTTGCGCTCTTCTCTCACTTTCTCCACGTGACGCTTGTTGTAATTGAACGTGAGTGTGACGTCACTAACGCGGACTAAACCATTTTGCGCAAAAACTGCAGGGATGGTTCGACCATAAAGGTAATTTTTACCATCGCAGGCGAATTTATATGAAGAGCATTTCAGTAATTTATAAGTCACCGTCATGATACAAAGCCTCATAAGACTATTAGCAGTTTGTACTAAGCTGGTGTCGCTAAACGCAGCAGTCATTTCTGATTTCACCACCGAAACGACAATTGAAACAGAATATTACTCCCCAAACATCTCCAGCACATAGACATATATATATGTATGTATGCATATATATATATATATATATATATATATATATATATATATATATATATATATATATATATATATATATATATATATGTATGTATGTATGTATGTATGTATGTATGTGCGTATGTGCGTATGTATGTATGTAGCCTATGTATGTATGTATGTATGTATGTATGTATGTATGTATGTATGTATGTATGTATGTATGTATGTATGTATGTATGTATGTATGTATGTATGTATGTATGTATGTATGTATGTATGTATGTCTATGGTCCAGAATAGGTCAGAGCTGGGAGCCATGGTTACTCTGATTGACATCAGGTGGGCTGTTCAAGCTGGCTGTGTTCAGCCCAGTTGCATCATGGCGCTGGTGTCTGTCAGGGATAGTCTGTCCAGTAATTTTACAGTCTGTGTATTTTTTAGTGAAGTGAGGATCAATACTGAAATATCGATACTTCCGATCAGAGCCGGATTAACGAAAAGGCAAACTAGGCATGTGCCTAGGGCCCGATTGACAGGGGAGGGGCCCAGACAGAGGGACAAAAAAAAAAAAGAACATTTTTTTTTTTTTTTTTGTCTGCACAAATATTAATGGTTGATACCATGCCAGTAAAAACCTAAGGCATATATGTGCATTATTACTATATTTAGTATACATACATATATATACGCATACATACACATACACATACATACATATACACATACAGACATACATACTACAGCACACTTTGTCTTACTGCAAATTTTATTGGTCTTTGTAGATTTGACTTCTTATTTAACTGTTCAATTTAATCAACATATTTAATTAAGATTTTCTGCAAAATTCAATAGCTTAAAACATTTATCTTATTTTACTCTGTTTACATAGCAATGCTGACACCTATTGGTGATTTACTGGTACTAATACCGTAACAATGATACTCGCAATCGATAAGATAAGGATAATTTAATAGAGCGGTGTAATAACATATAAATAATAAAAATAAAAAAATAGTCTGATAGACTGTTTAATATACAACACATGACTTATTTTGGAATACAAAGAACCATCTTGACTATGACTATGCTATGTAAAATGTGAATTAACTTTTATTAGTAACTTTGGTAAGTTTAAGATTTCAATTCATAAATAACATCGATGGAGGGGGGCCCAAAAATCACAGTCTGCCTAGTGTAGTCCATTTATTTAATCCGGCTCTGCTTCCGATACTAGATTTATACGCTCAAAAATGGATTCTCAAATGAAAATATTGATACTTTTGATACTTAAGTCATTTGTGATAATGTACATCATTAACAGGAATACGGTGGAAGGTAACTAAACTATTCAGATTTTGTCTAAATGACAAGCTGCTGGTAGGAACTACTTTTTTTCATTTAAATTTTTATAGTATTTCTTATTTTTGTATTTTAACAGTTTTATTATTTTACTTACGATCTTTTTTGGAAACACCTTTTTCAAACACTGGTGTTCTGTTGTTGTAACAGCTCGGCTACGTTGTGAATGAAGCCGCTACCTCAGTGTACTTCGGAAAAATAGCTAAATAAGTGACTCTGATGTCTTGTATTCTTAGATTTTTTTTTAGATTTACCGGGCACATTAAGTGTATTTGCACAATGCATCGGTATCGAATCGGTATCGCCGATACCAGCCTGAACTGAACTTGCATCGGAAAGGAAATCGGTGGTATCGAACATCACTAGTATTTTTTCTAGTACTGCATGGCGCCGTGTTGCAAATTGGCCTTGGACGCCTGCTGGAGCACACCAACCTTATGTCAATCAAAGTTAACCATTTTAGCTTGGATGACTTAGTTTATGCTAAGCTATGATGATAATTAATATTACTTAATATTAACTCCTATTAAATCAGTCTGAAAGTCATCATTTCAGGTGTTGCTACATAAATCACATCCAAAAGGAGCGCTGCCAGAGCTGAAACAAGGACGAGCTCCACTGATACCAGCAGTCACCTACATGTGGTGTGGCAGAATATAGCAGAATATCCCGTTTCAAATGTTGTTTCAGTGGGAAAATCAGAAATGACCACTCGGGGGTTAGCATCAGTTGCACGCTGCTTAACTAAGCTTCATATCATCCTTGTGTTCTCTTTAAAACATGAATGATTGTGCTGTTTTAGGTCTTTATTAGTCCATCAGATATATACTCTGAAGCACTAAGTAGAAAAAGTAACTGCATGTGTAGACAGAAATGTCACTTCTTTTTTAAGAGGGGACGATAACGTTTCAATTTTTGTCAAAAGCAAATGTGAAATGGGATGATTTTGCAGAAAACAGGGGCATCTTCTATATTTCTATTCTTAGTGCTGCCATTACATTACGTGCCAAGTGTAAAGTATGCACTTTTGAAAACAGCCCTTGTTTGCAGCCATTTATATATGAAACTTTCCTTCCAGTCAGCATGGACTGTACTGTATTTCACTCCCTGAGATTCCCCGCGTCTGCGGAGATTCATGCCCTGACTGGGTTCTGGTAATGTATGCGTCTCTTGTAATGTCCTTGTCTTTGTATCGTGGACATGACTTTGGATCTTTAGAAAGAAGTCTTGAGGTGATGCTTGTGCTGGACGTATGTTAATGGGATGGAGGGGGTTCTCCTCCATCCAAAAGTAAAGACATAATGTGTGAAGCGCTGGAAAGAGGAACTGACCGTGCTCCTGCCCTTCAGCCTCAGCAATCAACAGCCATTGGTCCTCCTTTTTCTTCCTCATTAAAATTCTCAGAAAAACATGAGAGATAAATAAAAACACAGACAAAGTATGACACGCAGTTTGAATCTAATTGGGTGACCTAAAGCCACTGAAATGATCCGCTGTGGTGTGAGACCACAAACCCACCCAGAGCGACCAGCAGTGCAGTCACACCCCTCGAGATGAAAGGAGACTGCGGGAGTGGGGGGGTTACAGAAAGACAAATAGAAGACAAATTGGCCTGGAAACAGAGAGGAGACGAAGAACATGACAACAAGAACAACAACACAAAGTGGCGCCGAGTTCATTAATTAGAATTTCAAATTGGACAAACTCAAGATGACAGCAATGCGCTTGTCAAATCCGATCTTGCCCCGGCCGGGTGAGAGAGAGTGCAGCGAGAGAAGGAGGCGCTCTGCTCAGAGCCAAACACCGCTCTTAGTAGCTGGATGGGTGCCATATATGCATCTCTCTTTTTTCTCTATTTCCCCTGATTATGCCCACCGTCTCCGCTTGAATGTCAAGGCTGCCTTAACAAGAAGTGACAATTAAAACATCATCGCTCTCTTCGGGGTGAATGGGAGCGACCTGCCGGGCTCCCTGGTCTCTGCCACGGAGGGAGGGGTGGGGTTGATGGGGCAAAGGCAGGATAAAAGAAACACAGGGGCTGGGGGGGGGGGGTCCTACGAGCTGAGCAAAACAGACAGAGTTTGGCAACATATCTTGAATATAAACGGCAATAAAGCTCAGAGATTCAATCTGAGACTGATCAGTGGGGCTGTTAAATTACAGTCGTGCAAACATTAGTACCCATATTTAATTCCTATGGTTCTGTTTTTCTTTGTATTAAAAACTCAAAAAGACTGCGTCGGGCCGTCGATGAGCGTCGGTGCGCGTCTGTCGGCATAGTTTCCCCGGTGTGTCCCGCACGTCGACACAGGTCGGCCTCCCGCCGGGAGCTTTTCAGCCGATTCGACATGTCGAATCGGCGTCGGGACGTCGGTCAACAGCTCACTCTGTGATTGGCTGTTCCCAGAATTTCCCAGAATGCTTTTCGTCGTCATTTGCGGACTGAATCAAAACAAAAAACATGGCGGACATTTCTTATTTTTTAGTGAATAAAATCAATATTTTGAGTTAGTTTCTGCATAAAAATGCGTTTTGATTACATTTCTAGCGAGAAATATATATTTTACTTACATAATATTCACTCAGTGAATGTATATAATCACTCGCTTTCCCGTTGTTGCGAAGTCTTTTTCAAACCTCGCCAGAATAAAGGCTGATTTATGGTTCTGCGTTACACCAACGCAGAGCCTACGGCGTAGGTTACGCAGCAACG
This sequence comes from Cololabis saira, assembly GCF_033807715.1. Taxonomy (NCBI): domain Eukaryota; kingdom Metazoa; phylum Chordata; class Actinopteri; order Beloniformes; family Belonidae; genus Cololabis; species Cololabis saira. Next base: position 25,303,245 of record NC_084609.1, read on the forward strand.
CCGTACCCTACGCCGTAGGCTCTGCGTCGATTTAACGCGGAACCATAAATCAGCTCCCGAGCCGGCAGGCAGGCAGAAAATCCCGAAATTTTCGGAGCAAATTTCTTAACAGACGTAGCTACAACTGTTAGATTTCATCTATTAAACCAGCATTTATCTTCCTAAATGATTTATTTCAGCCAGCGGTAATTCTCCACAGAGCTGCAGGTGGTTGTGCCGTCTGGTCGCTGCTGTTTTGTATTGCACTTGTGTTTTCTCAATAAAGCTTTGAAAAAAAAAAAGCGCTGTCCTCCTCCTTGAGCCCCTGAATACAGACTACCGCTGCCTGCTGGTATGAAGGGGAATTACCTCTCACGCATGCGCAGAACGTACGTGCTAGTTCACCGTCGGGTGTCGTATTTGCGGTGTGTCTAGTGAGCCCGACCCAGCCCGACACAGCCCGACACAGGCAACACGAGGCGACACAGCAGTCGGCCGAAAGCTGGCGACGTCGGGTTGGTGTGTCCTGGGCTTTACAGCTTCCATAGGTGTTGCTAATCATCAGCCCTTTATGAATTCAACAGCAGCAGGTTTGCTGGTCTGAAGCTTTCAGGTCTGTTATAACACAATGCCCAGAGGGAAAGACACAAGCATGGGTTTGAGAGAATAAATTGTTGCTGATTATAAAGGCATTTCCAAACAATTTATAGTGAATGGGAAAGAATCTACACAAGTTCGGGGGTACCGTGCCAGATCATTGCCAATTGACCCTTTGTCACCTTCTGATTGGTCCCTGACTGACCAATCAGAAAAATAATTCCCTGTTGCTACATCTGGGTCAGAATATCCAGTTGGACAAAACAGCCGTCTTTCTCGTGCACATCATAGGACAAAGCGTAGTTTTTATTTGCCTTGAATCCAAATTTAAATCCCTGGATTATTTTAAACTAATCAAAATATCTTGTATTCAGCGAAAACGCCAGTTTTTCAAACTCACTACCGCAGGGTTCCTTTTTATTTATATCTATATGCTGTTGATTTTCTTTGGTCCAATAATTATAAATAAAGTAATGTAAAACCCTGTTTTTACAATGGGAGTGGACGGGAGAGATGATAGTTTTGTCCAACCTAGCAACGGGGGTGGGGCTTGACAAAGGGTCCATTGTTCCTGGAGTGAATTTACAGCAAGCTCAGACCGTGCAGCGATTTTTCAGTGTTTTAAAAGGACATGGAAGCACGGCAGAGGTTTGCAAAACTGCATATGAAAAAAAACACAAGACTTTTGGAATAATGTCCAATGGACAGATGAGTCGTTTGAGTCTTTGAGCCCACTGCCATGTTTGGTTAAGAAAACAAAAAACACAGCAATTTAGCAAAAACACCTGTCAAACATGGCACTGTCCCTGTCATGGTACTATCAAGCATGGCAGTGGAGGAGAGGTAACTTGGGATCGTTTTCCAACCACAACTTTGCTTCCTGGCAGTCGCTGAGTCAACTTCTCTATAAACCAGAGTATTCTAGAGGCAAATGTGAGACCATCTGTCCCGCAGCAAAAGCTTGGTTGAAATTGAGTGACGCAACCAGATGATGATCCAAAACATTTCAGAAAAGTTTTATCAGAATAGCTGAAAAAGAAAAAGATCAAGGTTTTGGACAGGTTTAGTCAAAGTCCAGACCCTCAGCCCATAGGCTTCATTTATGTTAAATAAATAATTGCACAGTAAAAACAAATCTATGTGTTGTTATTCATCTGATACTAGGACATTATAATTAGATGGTTTCTATTATTACACACAACAAACATGAGAATAAAAGAAAGGGTACTGACTTTTGCACAACTGGATGCACAAAGGTTACAGATGTAGAATAGGATATAATTGCTGCAAATCACTCACTGACACGGCTGAAAATAAAAATAAAAAAACAGCTGACAACAATAAATAAATATATGCACACAAAAAAAGAAAACAGTGAGAATTAGTAGTTTACAGGAGCTACCGTACACTGCACCGGTAGGGTCAGGGTAAAAGACAAAACCATAGGCGCGCAGGTGGTCGAGTGGTTAGAGCGCATGCCACATACGCAGTGGACCCCGTTTCGAATCCCGGCCGGGGACCCTTTGCTGCATGTCAGTCCCCCTCTCCTTCCCATTGTTTCCTGTGATTGAACTTTCAAATAAAGGCGTCTGTGCCGAAAAAATCTTTAAAAAAAAAAAAAAAAAGACAAAACCATGAAAAAGCTGATATCATACACTTACAAGGAAGTGTATGATCTCCACAGCTGGAAGTGAACTTTGACAATATGGCAACGGAAACCGGCAATCGTAGAGAGTGAATAATGACTGATTACAACCTGCTATAGATGGCAGGAACAGAACAGCAGAACAATAAAGTTTACTAAAAGGTAAAAGAATAGACAATTGCAAAATGATACAAAAGATCTTACGCTCAACTCCAACAGGTCCGGATTGCCAACATACTGTATCTGAACATAAGGAACCTTCTGAAGAGTACTTTTTACCTCAAAGTAATGAGTAATGAGCTATCAGCTCGGATTTGCCATCATCTAACACGCCCCTGAGCATCAACCGTCAAGGTGATATCAAGACTGTGATAACTCAAGAGAGTTAGAGTTAGTGTTACTCTACAATTTGTACACATTTCAATGCTCTGGGAGCAACACAAAGGAAGAGTAGAAATTGCCCAGAGCTGGGTGTGTTAGGCATTTAAAAGTTTGAAGGGTCAGTGTTTATACATCACACAAGCTTGGCTCTGGAGCAGCTGTGCTGCTGCACACGAGGAAGCAGCTGCTGCTAAAGTAAAGAGACAGAGTTCATCCATCACGTGACAAACATACACATTGTCTGCATAAACAGAGAAACATTAACTTTGCAGTAAATACAACTAAAAGCCTCTGCTTAGACATCATTTTTATTACATTTTTTCATTTCTTTTACATAGAATATTTTTTACTTTTGCTTTAAATGCATCTTAATTATACATTTTGCTCATAACAGAGCAAGTTTGGGTAGGAGATGCTGAACAACCACTAAGAGTCAGTGTGATTTTTGAAATTAAACAACCCCCCGCCTTCAGATGTGGCTCAGAGGAAACATTTAGAGAGTACACAAATGCTGGTGTGTGAAGAAGTTTGTGAAGTGTGAAGACTTTGGCCGACAAGCCAATGCTTCACATGGGCTATGCAACATGATTGGATGATGTGTTTTTATATTCCTTTCCCAGATTTCTAATAATATGGCAAAAAAAAAAAAAACAGAAGTAGATCTCCTACACAAACTCTAATGTGCAAATCACATTTGAAGACAAAATCCATCACACAGTATGATCAAGTAGGTCCAAACTTCATATGATAATGGCCCCAAACATGCAGAAAAGTCGTGAACTTTTACTTCTAGTGCTTTAAACATTTGTAGAATATGTAGTTGTTGTGTATTTTTTATGTTGTATGTCTTGCTATTGGGTCTAGAGCCCGTAATAAAGTTTATATATAATTACATGACAGGTTTCACTATGATCAAAAGAAATGATTAATGCTTCTGTGCTTCTTGTAAACAGCAAAAAAGAAATAGCAGCGGGACAATGGTGCTACAATGACTAATGGTACGAAGCAACCAATCACACGTCTGCTAGTCATCGCGCAGAATCGCCGTCAGTTTGACACACAGTACGTTTACATGCACTAATAGAAAGTCTAATTGTTCCCTTAATCCAGTGTTTCTCAATCCTGGTCATAGTGGGCCTCTGTCCTGCATGTTTTAGATGCTTCCCTGCTTCAACACACTGTGATACAAGTACCTGTGTCATCAACAGAGTTGTGCAGACCTTGGTGACAAGCTAATGAGGACCTTTAATTAGAAGCAGGTGTGTTGGTGCAGGGAAACATCTAAAACATGCAGGACAGGGGCCCACGAGGACCAGGATTGAGAAACACCGCCTAAATCCAACCAATTTTTAAAAGTTTTACACTTTACACCTTAGCCGGCTGTAGTGGAACAGAACTGAAGTTTTTGAGATCGAGCTTTTAGTGCCAGATAATGCGTCCTAATTCCAGTTATTCCGGCATGTATAAACAACCCACGCTTAGCTGATCTACTGACCACCCCGGGACTCCTCCTTCTGGAAGTGACGACACCACGAAAGCCAGAATATCAACACAGTAGGAGAGGAAGAACGCGCATCACTCAATAATCGATTGTCTTCTTGTACAAGTATACTTGGATTTCTCTGAACCTCCAGTTTAATCCTTAGCTATATTGTTGCTGATTAAGCTTGCTTGATTAAGATGTGCAGGTAACCACACTGAGTGACTCATAAACGAGGCTTGACACATGGCAGCTTTCATGTAGCTACTAAAGCAACAGAACAAGAAAAACAACAAGTTGAGCCAAATAAAAGACATAGATTAAGACCTACTAAAGGATTTGAAACGGTTATCCTATCAAAGACAGTATCATGCTGTGTTCAATTATATTATTTTCATATAATTATAGTGAAAAGCTGACAGCACATTAGGATACAGTCAGTGCTCTTATCTGTGTTGACCAGTTAAACAACATAAATCCATGTAGCAGTGCACAACATACCAACTTGTCTTATTTCAGATCTGCAAAAATAAAAAGTCTATCAATCACAGTTTCACGTGAGGAATATGTACAACTTTTCACTGACGCTTTGTCATCAACTCCTGGCTGTAGCCAGTTCATAAAAACTTTCATAAAAATCAACTCTAAAATACTCTAAAACAAGCGGAAGCACAGCTTTTTAAGACGTAACAACCCAACCCACACTGTCCAGTCGCTTTACATCTAAGTTGAAATTCTTGCATGTGCTGTGAGCAACATCAGGAACATAAAACTAACAGCTTCTCCCCTGGTTGTTGGCTGTAAAAAGAAGCAAGTGTTGCAGCGTTGCATAAGACATCAGCCTACTTTTGTTAATTACTTTGGACAGTTGTATATTTGCCTTTAATTTAGGTCTAAAATGAGGTAAAGTACTTTGAGACTGCTGCAGTTATTTTAGGTGCAATTTTGGTTCTCCAGCGTAATTCTGTTACGGCCAAAAGATTGCACAAACATTGCTCCCTGGTTACTGCACACATAAAGATTTTCTTTGTTGTTTTGTTATTTTGAAAGTTTTTGGGGGCTTTTTGCTTGCACGCAGGTCAGTCCACGCCTCCTCCACAACGGCTACACCAGGAAAATCCAGTCGGTAAGCGAGCGTCCATACTGTAAGACAACAAAGGTTGTAAACAGGTTACATGTCAATCTTTTTTCCACTGGAGCCACAGCATTAGGAATAAATAAATAAATAAACAAGTCATGCCACTAATCACTAAGCTTCCTTCGCTTGCCTCTGCTTAATTGGAAGCAAAACACAAGTCAAAAACGAAGTCAAATATCCATAAGCAAATCTTGCAAACTCAGTTGCCAGCGGAACGCAACACAACAGAGAAAAAAGGGACTATAATAAAAATCAAAACAAAATGCTCCCCAATCCGTGACAGCCGTGGAGACAAATCCAATTATTTATGTCTCATGTTGCAAATTTGTTCTAATGGTCGAAGTGAGAAAGTAAATAAACGCCTGCAAAGAGGAAACAAAAGAATGTGATTTCTAATTAACTTGAAAGAGGAACAGCAGGGCGACTTAGTAAACCCATCTTTCATCTGCTGCCTCAGACCACTCGTTTGTTTGTTGCACAATGTTGTCTTCAGTGTGTATGTGTGTGTGTGTGGGGGGGGGGCACGCACTGTACTGCTTCCCTCCAAATGAAATGTCAACAGATTTAACAGCGTTGCGGAAGGAGCGCTGCATTTTCCAGCATTTTGTCGATTTTATTGTTCATTAAGCTTCGCTGCCCCCCATTCCCCCTCAAATCTCCGTCCTCCTCCTTTCCCACTTGTTCAAGGCTTCATTTGCAGCATCTCAGCTTTGAAGATCACAAAAGGCTGAGGAAATAATTGGATTTGTGCAATTACAAGTTTAATGAGAGGATTCAGGAGTTTTTCTTGCCCCTTTCTCCGGCTCTCCCTGTTCTAACTCTGAGGCCAGTAACTGTCTGGTGGTCTCTCCTTCTCTGAAGGACTCTGGACATCCATACCTCATCATGCACGCATGCCAGATATGGATGATGAAGTGAAAAGACATGTAAGGAAATGTTCTCTTAGATGGCAAAGTTTTCAAAACTAAGTGGCTGCAAGACGGTAGTAGTCTTCCAGTCAGAAGGTTGTTCTTTGTCCTCACAGACGAGATGGTGAAGTGCCCTTGAGCAAGACAACCATGAACCCAGCCGTGACCCTGATGTATCCGTCAGTGTATGAGAGTGCATGATAGAGGAGGAAAATAAATCAAAGAAATAGTGTACAGCCAGAAGGTGACACGGGAATGGTAACCTGCTCCTGAGGAGGTTAGGTTTTCATGGTTTCCATGGTGACACATCCCAGAAAAGAGTGAAATATCTTTGTGACACTATAAACCTAGAGTTGAAGTTTAAGTTAGCCTGGTAAGCTACAACCCAGCTTTGTATTACAGGCAATGCATTTTTAAATACAGTTATCCTTTATTTTATTTTTTTTATTTGAATTTTAGCTAATTTTAGTTTATATTTAGGACTCAAAACTACTTGGGTTTGGAAAGATTCATAGTGTAGTAGAACAAGATAAAGAAACTGAACTCTTGTACTTTCCTGCAGAATTTATAGTATTTACATTTTTCATAGTTCCCTGATACTGTTAGTTGCCTAAAGCTAACAACGTTTTATTGCCAAAAAGTAAGTGTTCAGTGAGTCATAGCAAGGGCAAATATCCCCATGCCACTGCTTCTCCACAGGGGCACCCCAGGGCTCTGTGGTCTACCAAGAATAGCTACCCAACTCTTGGTACAGGCTATAGTCATTGACCTACACTGGCTATGAGCATCCTATACATGGCTATCAAGTCATTAATTATTCCTTGCAGTGTTTGCCAGCTTGTCGCCAATCTACTTGAACTCCATTTCAATGGCTCATACTGCCAATCGATTCCTGCATTCCTCACAGGAACGTTGCCTGAGATTTCCATCCCTACATATGATACAAGCCCTATAATCTCTTGAAGACACATCTCTTCCAAACTCACCTTCTGTCCTAATCCTCACCTTTTTCTTTCCACTTCATTATTATTATTATTATTACCATTATTAATATTATTACACATATCACCTTTCAGTCTACTCTGTCTTATTTTATATCTTATAACTCCGCTCTATTAAATTAGACTTAGCTTGACTATAATCCTCGATTTATAAATTGGCTTGGATAAAAAATGTCTGCTAAATGAGAAAATTGTAAATGTTAATGTAAGTATTTTAGATGCCACCACCCTACCAAAAAGGTAGTGAAAACAGTATTCAGTTTACAAAGTATTGCTCGACACAAAACCCTGTCAATTTCAGAGGATCTCAATCAATTAAAAATGATTACTATTTGTGAAATTTCAGAAAATGTACTAATACTATTTTGTTTATAAGAAGTCCTTAGGAGAAATATCAAATTTGACCTCAGAACCTTGACTTGGAGTGAAGGAGCAAAAAAATGGGAGTTCAGGTAACACAGTATAATTTCTGCAGAAACACATTTCATACACTCAAGTGTATCAAAAGTGTTATGCTTAGCTCTAAAACTAAGGCTCTAGCTAAAAAGAACATGCAAGATTTCAGGCCTCTGCCAAAGACTTACATGAGATTTCAAACGGTTTTGAATTTTCCCTCTTGGCTGCATTCGTAACTTTGTCAGTATCCAACTTAACTCCTCATAGAAAGTTAACGAGCCAAGTTTCTCCAGCACGTTGTGACATACCAGCCTTACAAGCCATCTATTTAACATTTAAGTTAAACATTAACCTCTAGGGTCAACATAAATCAAAAAACACTGTATATAAAAGATTGTAATTTGTGGAAAGTGTACAGTGTGCCAACCCAACCTTATAATCTGGGGATTTCAACTACTTATGAAGGGAATTTCTATTATAAGAGAGAAAATAATGATTACGTTAAAGCTCATATGCCTGCTAATAGGCTCACTCCACGACACAATAACAGAAAGACAGCAACAAATAATGCACTCATTAACACAAATCAGGCCTTCAGCACAAAACATTATGAATCTGTTTAAACCTCCATAGCTGAGCAATCTGCAAATATGACATTTTTGTAGCCCATGTTATATTAACAAGTCATTAGTCTCTTCCTAATACGATATCTCACATATTATGTACGTTCAGGAAACTGATGCTCATGGTAAGTGTGAGATAAATAAGGACCAATGGGCGTTTAGTCAAAAAGTAACAACTAGATAATTTTATCTCATTGAGCTCCACAAAAACCCACTCAGATAACAGTACAGTAATGTAATTATGGAGAGGCAAGATGAACTCATATATGTGCAGGGGGTATTTGTTAGGTATTGCCTTTTATCAAACATATTCATCATTCTAATTATTGACATTAACTCCTACTTCTTGTTTTTTCCTAAGTGCCACCTGTTTCGTTGCTTCGCCGAGTACTTGACTGCACTAGTATGTTGTAGGATGATGCCCCACCTAATTTTTCACAGCGCCGTAGACTTCAAAGCAACCTGTTCATACGTGGAAGCAGAACCCTGAAGGTGACGAGGCTGTAAAGAACACAGATGTTCAAGCAGCTGTTGCTGTGATGGAGTTTAACCTGTGTGGGGTATCCATACATGTGTACCTGTGTGTTTAGGTGTGTGCATTCACAACCACTAACCTGTATGTCTGTGAGTTCTTTTGCGATCCGTGAAGTCAGCGGTGACTGGTTATGCTGAGGAAGATTCAAGGTCTGAAACACACAAATGTAATAATTTCATTGCTGCAAATCTCCTGAAATAACTAAAATAAGTTACAGGAACATGCTTATTATCACGTAAAGACATTATGCAAATAAAACCAGATGCTACTGGGCTCTAACAGTCCTTTATGGAAGCAATCAGCCCATGTAGTCACAAGAGACTGTATCAGTTTAAAAACTACTTTGAAAATAAAATGTAGCCTTTTCATGCATAAAAGTGTATATTATTTACATAATTTTTACAGAATAACCTAACTGATCTCAAACGACCTCTAGTTTACTTTCAAGTTACTGCAGTGCAGAAGAGTTAGCGCCTTTAAAACCTATTTTTTTGTATAAAAACCTAACAATCATATGATCTATGTGGGTTTAAATATTAGACTAATACAACTTCAGATAAACAACAGCATATGTGGCTGTTTTTTTTACTTTGCCATTATTTAATTAACAAATATTAGGTCAAGGAGAAAAAAAATCACGCGGGCAACATAAGAGCCCCGTTGACATAAAGGCTTCTACATCCAGCTTTAGCAGCAATAATGCGGCGTAGCTGTTTCATGTGTGACTTTACCGGTCTCTGAGATTCTTGTGCAGGAATTTTTGGCTCTGACTCCTTTTCGTCATTGTTTAAGTTTAATGAGATGTTTGAGCATTCACTTATGGATAGCTCTCTAATCGTTCAGCCACAGCAGTTTCGGCTGGATTAAGGTTTGGACTGTGACTAGGCTACGCCAAAACCATTTTTATCTTTATGTTTAATCCATTCTGAAGTAGATTTGTCAGCGTGGTTCAGATCTTTGTCCTGTTTGGACCACTTGCTTTTAAGTTATCTAATATACAGAAGAGTTTGTAATCAATTCAGTGATTGCAAAATGTCCACGTCCTGTGGCTGTAAAACAAACCCAAATCATCACCCCCCCCCCTCCAGTGGCTATGAGGTCTTTCTGCTGATATCCTGCTGCTTTTCTGACATTCATAACATCAACATTTAACATGCTCAGTGAGGCGTGTAGCAAATGACTGATGTAGCTATTAGTCTTTTATTTATTTATTTTGTATATATATTTCCATGAGAATTGTAAAACCTTAGGGTACATTTACTGGGTTGTCCACTTTTAACTTGAAACTTTTCCACCCCCTTTCTGACTGTAGAAAAACAAGCTGTTCAGGAATGGTTGCGTGACCCTTTTCAGATTGATGTATAGCAATGACTGTTGCTACATTAAGCATTGGTCTCTAAGAGCAATGCTTATGTCATTCCCTCTTGGCATTGTGTTAACACACACCTGAGTGCTCAAGACTGAGAAACTGACACAACATTTGCGTTTAAGAAGGTCATACACTCATCAACAGCTGATGACCTTATGAAAGCAATAAGGGAGAAATTAGTATGGCCCATATGCTTTTCTTTTTTCATTTGGTCTTTATTATTGTTAAATATGGAGCAAAGTTATTGTATTGTTCATCTGAGGATGTATTTCCTACATTATGCTTTTCCCAGTAGGGGTTGTTTCTGTTCCATTTTAGTTCTGGATAGCATGCAGTGCAGGATTATGGTTTCAATAAAGGACTATTATTTGTTATCCCTGTTTCCTACTTGTGATCTCCTGTCCTTTCCTCAACCCCTGAATCATGAACTTTCTTACAAAGTTTGCTTCACTTCAAGGCCGAGCGCTCTCCAGATTGACATCCACTATTTTTATTTCATTTTATTTTGTCTGCTGTTCTTTCTTACCTTTTCATTCATCCATCCATCCGTCCGTTATCTATACCCGCTTCTCCCTATTCAGGGTCACGAGGTTCTTACCTTTCCCTGGTAGACAATGGTCCCTACAGGGCAGACCATGCAGGCGGTGCCGGAGCCAAACATCGCTTTGACACGCTGCTGCTTTAGAGCCAAGCACAGCTGGCCCATTGTGAGGTAGCGCTCTGCCACTTTAAACTCACCCTTGAGAGCACAAAAGCAGAATAAAAATGTGCCTTTTGACATTAGAGGTTTTGTTTGTTGACATTGATATTTTACTAGGTTCTTGTGAAGAGAGAGTTACTGATTACCTCTAAGAACAATGTCCAACTGAGCTTTAAAACTACTGACATGTTCCCAAGCCATCATCACATTTGAACTATGATTTCACATTTATTTGATTTTTCATTCATTGTAGATCTTCCTCACCCATTCTCTGGTTAGTTCCAGGATACTTTGTCGGGTGACGCCTGGGAGAATGATGCCATCCAGTGGTGGAGTTGCAAGTTCCTCCTCTGAGTAAAACCAAACATGAATGTACATAATGAAATACAAACATATGGAAAAAACTGAATGAAGTAAAAAAAAAAGAAAAAAAACCTGTTATGTATTCAAGATTAACTAAATTAATATTTAACCCCTCAAACTGTCACAGACGTGCACTGACCTCCATCCTCATTGATCCAGTGCAGGAAGATGTTCATGGTCCCTGCCTCAGTGATCTGGTGGTCTTCTCCGTACAGCCACAGCACCTGCTGACACCCATAATCCACTGCTTCGTACTGGGCAAACAGAGAACATCCATAGTTTCTGCAGACATCCAGATTGTTATTGTTATTACTTTTGATAAACATACTGTGTGTGATTGATTGACTTAAAAAACATAAATTATTCTATTCTATAGAAATACAATATGCATGAACCTACCCTCCCATTTTGCAGTCTCCAGTTCCTCCTTTCCAGGCCCGAACATACTTGGGATCAGCCCAAAGGGAGAGGCCTCCTGCCTCAGAGCTGAAATAAGAGCCGGCTTGACACAAAATGACATAGAGCAAAGCACGGGAAGGCTTCTTAACACCCAGAGAGGCCTGTCAGTAACATAAAGACATAGAAATGCACTGTTTACAATTCAGAAACATTCTGCTTTCATTATCAGTTGTAGCATACTATGAGCCGTCTCACCTCAGTGCTTATAAATGTTGGTCTTATGTACAGACTGTCTGAGTCTGAGACAGGGACCCAGTCCTGCTCGACCTCTACCAGCCTCCTGATACACTCCAGCAGCTCTGACTCATCAAAAGCCTGGGGAGGAAGACATGAGAAGGTACTCATAATTGGTTCACCAGCCTCCCTTTCTGTCATCAGACCAAGCATTTCCTCTTTCAAGTTTTTGTTTTTTTCATTTCCATCTCACAGGTAGACAAGCTCTCCTGGCAGAGTTCGCCATGCGCTTCATGTTAAGCATCGGTCTGAAGAGGCGGAGTCGGTTGTCGTCACCTCGGTACACTTTCAAGCCTTCAAAAAGCTGTCAAGAGGAAAAAATGATAACACCTGAAAGATGCTGATAGTAACCATGAACTTTGGTCTGTGTTACTGTGGCAAGAAAATGTAATTGAACCTTTTGGATTTGGAGTCTAATCTAAGGAAACAAAAGTTTAACTGTTTAGGATGAACACTCAGGGCTATACATGAACCAAAAGAGGACAGTAACATTAAAACATCATCATAAAGGTGATGTATGGTGGATGGAGGACCATAATTTGGGCTTTCTATGCTGCCTCAGGGCCTCGACCGGTTGTCATCAATGAGTGGAGGAAATTAATTCACATGTTTACCCAAATATCAGAGAAAATAATATCGGTGGAGTTACCTGCCAGGTGAGGATTAGTGGAAGGCAGGTGATGTAGCACAATGAGCGTATGAGAGTAAATTCAGCACAGAAACCATAAAGACGAATGGTCAGAAATTCCTCCCTCAGGTCTGATCCAGAGCAACTAAAAGGAGGTTTGACCTTCACTTATTTCTCCTGCAGCGCTGAGAACGTTTGATGAGTGTCTTCAAAGTTTGTATTTTGTGTTTGTGTGTGTTATTATTTTAAGCAAACTGTGCTTTTCTGTTATTGTGACTCAGGTGGAAGTTGGAGGCTACCAGAGGCAGGAACATGCTTATCATCAAGAAAATACATTATGCAAATAAAACAAGATGCTACTGGGCTCTAACAGTCCTTTATGGAAGAAATCTGTCCCTGTGGTCACAAGAGACTGTATCAATTTAAAAACTACTTTAAATATAAAATGTAGCCTTTTCATACATAAAAGTTTATAATATTAACATAATTTTTACAGAATAATCTAACTGAACTCAAACAATTTATAGTTGACTTTCAAGTTATTGCCATGCAGAATATTTTTTGTATAAAAACATAACAATCATATGATCTATGTGGGTTTAATTATTAGACAAATAAAACTTCAGATAAACAACAGCATATGGGGCTGTTTTTTTTTACTTTGCCATTATTTAATTAACAAAAATTAGGTCAAAAGGTATTTTGTATTTGTGTGTGTTATTATTTTAAGGAAACTGTGCTTTTCTGTTATTGTGACTTAGGTGGAAGTTGGAGACTACCAGTGGCGTTTCATTCACGTCATCAAATGTAACATGAAAGCTTCCCCACCTGAATATCTATATACCTGAATGCCATAATGCAGTGATGAACAGGCCGGGTGGAGCGACAGGTTCCCGAAGGGCCTGATGAGTGGCGCCTGCCAGCCTTCAGTCAGACTCCACTCCATGGTCAGCATGTGGTCGGTGAAGACGGTCCCGAAGTCAACCACATTTGGCTTGGCCTTCAGAGACGGAGACAGCTGAATGACCAGGTCAGCTGCCTGGAAAGAAAATAATGATACGTTCACCTTCATCTTAGTGTTTTATCCCAGAATAATGCTTGTGTTGACTTTCTAATCCATGGAATATTTCACCGACATCAAACTGTAAAATTGCACCGTTTGTAAAACCGTGTCCCGTGATTTATAGTCGGGGATCCAGTCACTGAAAATTTGAGAGGACCTGTGATGTCATGCTATACTTTTTTTGTGTGTTTTTTCTATTAATTTGGCCATTAAGGTCCACAGAATGAGAGGCCTGCTTTGCCGGAAACATTGCGAAAAAAAGTTATGGCCTTTTTTGTATACTGAAGGCTGTATTTTTTGACTGTGTGACGCGAACTAGGTTTATTTTCTTTAAGTGCTCAATAGGTTGGTTAGGCTGTCAAAAAATGATTCCCAGATACACAGAACACATATGTGAACAACACCAAGTCAAGAAATACACTCACAAAGCCTTTTCTAATGATTTTTAGTCATTTTTTGTACAAAAAATACAACCGTTTTTTGCATTTTTCCCAATACTTTCATCTTTACTTCAATAGTAATCAACTTTGCCATGGGTTATGACATCAGCAAATGTCTCATTATTGTCAACAATCTTAATAGTCATTCCACAAAAAATATTATTAAAATCAAGCCTATATTAAAGAAAATGTGGTGACTTTATTACCCTTATGCTCAAAATTCCCAGAGACTTTTTTTGTTGTTGAAAAAAACTGTACCCCCCCAAAAAAACAAATTCAAAACATATATATATAACTCCAACCAGAGAACGACTCTTTTGACGATCCTTGAGACTCAGGTGGCTATCCTTGGTTTGAAATGGCTGAGAAGGGCCCAGGGATGCTTGGCGGGTTTTCAGCAACGGTAAACAAGGCTTTGGCGTGGGATCTTCATTAGGATCCTTGTACTGGAATATGACGTGTTGTGCCATGTAATGTTCGTCCATCCTTTGTGTACTCTTGGAAATCAAGGTTATCAAATGCAAATTGTGTGAAGCGTCCAACCTTAAGGTTTAAGATAAGAAATCCTTTAATAGTCCCCCAGAGGGGAAATTTCCAGATTACAGCAGCAAAGTGGATAGTGCAAAACACAAGAGGCATCAATATCACACAATAATAATAATAATAGAAAAACACTATAAACAGTATATACAATAATAATAATAATAGAAAAACACTATAAACAGCATATACAATAATAATAAGAAGAAGAAGAAGGAGAATAAAAATAGTAATAAAAAAAAAATAAAAAAAAATACTAGTATACAAAAAGAAAAACAGATGGATATTTACAGATGATATTACAGAGGATATTTACAATACCAGAGAATGGTATTGCACATTTTTGTTTGTGGTCTACTGTGCTGGTGCTGGTTGTGTAGTCTCACAGCTGCAGGGAGGAAGGACCTTCTGTAGCTCCTTCACACACCTAGGGTGAAGGAGCCTGTCGCTGAAGGAGCTCTCCAGCGCTCTGAAGGTCCTTCATGGGGTGGGAGTCCTTCTCCATCATGGATGATAGCTTAGCCATCATCCTCCTCTCTCCCACCACCTGTACTGTGTCCAGAGAGATTTGTTGGTATAAAGGTGCCATCCTGACCTCTCTGCTCATCAACTGACTTTGCAATTGTTGTAATATATCTTTGGGCATCCTGGTAGCTGATGCTGTTCCCAAATCTGTTTAGAAGTGTGACAGTTGCCTTGCTTCTGGTTTCCTTGAGGATGTGCAATGCGGTCCCAACGTGCTTTGGTGTTGGGATGCCTGCAACTGTATGGCAGACATCCTGGGCAAGGTTAAGAACTTGTTCATGCTGCTTGGGACTGACTTTCACCCGGCCGTCCTCACCCACTTCTGGGGATGCATCTGTTATCAACCATGCCAGGTGGTTGTAGAGGTTGCTGCTCACTCTCCTAGATGCCTCCAAGTATGATATCTCCATTTGCATTGACGAGTAATCAGTCTCACTTTCACTGGCTGAAGATGATCTGGCTTCTTTTGCAACCTTCATTGCCTGCTTTTCTGCCTTACATTGGGCCTGGAGCTCCATCCGTATTCTCTTTGCAGTATTGTAGGAGGAGACTATGGTATCATCAGGTGTTACCTCATCATCACTTTCTTCTGCATAATCTGCCTCTTGGGCTGTCTCCTTTAGTTCTTTTAACTTGGTGAGTATGCAGCTAATGCTCAGTTCTGCAGAGCAAACTAGGCTAGAGCATCCTTTCTGTGGTACAACCATTATCTTACAGTTGCCATCTACTTCATAGTGCCTTTTAAGGCGGGCTACCAAGGAGTGAGATTGGTATGATTTAACATTGTCAACTCCATGATTTGCCAGGTATTTACGAAATTCATCCCTCAAAGCTGTAACAAAGAATATGGCACCATCTTTGAAAAGTGGCTCATCAATGCAAGATATTAGTTGGGTCAGTGCAGCATCATAAGGAATTGTGCCAGTACTTGTTTTTTCCTGCGTGTGAACCCGTCTTGTCAGGTAGACACTCATGCAATCCCTGTGATACCGGAAGTCATTAGCAATCATATCGGTGCACGTGTTTACATCAGGACCACGTATCTTGCATAGCATATCCTCATCTTCAAGTTGGTTTGCTTTTTTCCAGATGGAATTTTGTCTATTATAAGTTGCAATCAAAAGGAGGGATCTATCCCCCTTGGTACTTCGGGCTCTTCCACAAATGAAGCATTCTTCCTTGTATTTGAAAGGCTGAAGCACTGAAGACCGTGTTTTTTTAGCACTGCTGTCTGCCTCAGCGGAGGGCCCTGCTTCAGATGAAGTGGCTTCTTGCTTTGCAAATTGTTTTTTTCTCTGATCAACTGTTTTGCGATTTGTGTATTTGTTGCGACACTTTGTGTGGCATACAGGATTCCTTTCCAGAAAGGCACACTCAGGATCCAACTCCTTTTCAAGTCGGAATGAGACATCATCATTTCTGTTGGCTACAGCATATAGAGGTGCAGGATAGCCTTTATCGGTCAGTTTCTGAAGAGGACCAGCATTACTGTCTGTCTTCTGACATATTAGGCATGCAGTATAGTTGGTATTGGGCTGCTTTCCCTTCAGCTGCTTTATTGAGAACTCGGGCTCCATGTTTAAGACTGCAGGATCTGCAGCAGAAAATCCAAGAAAAAAAACATGTTTCAGTAATAAATAAATAAACAATGGGTGCATGGAGGGAGGATAATACTTATTTTACTGCATTGTGAAGAAAGAAACCCAATAGCAATTAAGCAAGTGTTCTGATTACATTTGAAAGTTAGTCTTGGACCAATGTGCATGCCTAGATAGCTGGCAAACAGGTGGTGCAGTGATTTACTTCAAATTATTAATCATGTACTGTATATAAAAATAAAAATAAAGTACAAACCTTGCTTCAGAATAGGTTGGAATTATTGTTAATTTTAGAACCATGGACAGCGTCTCTCTCCATGTTGAGCTGAAAACCTCAGGGGTGGGGTGCCGGTGAAATTCAATTCAAACTTAATTTCAGACAATCAGGGGGTCCATAGAGTACATACAAATCATAGAAATCACACATAAAATAAATTAAACTTGAAACATTTTAAATGTATCAGTTATAAAACACTGTAGCTAGTAAACATGTCAACAAAGCTAGCTAACATACACATACCAAACAAGTTAGGTAATGCAACATAGTTGCCAAGCCCTTTCATAGAATTCAAGCTACTGCTATGAAAGTTAAGAAACAATTACACAATAAGAATAAAAGGTTTACCTGGGATGTGCTATATCCATCCAAAATATCCACTGTGTCCATGTGTTCAAATGCAGTGGAGAAAATGAGTCCAGCAAACCTCTCTTGATATAGTGACAAAACTCCCTGATTAACTTAGATACTGTACAGGTGTGATTATTATTATTATTAACACATGTGCAATCATTGTCTGTGCAGAGAAAGGAGACTGCTAGATTCCAGTAACAGCTTAAAATGTCTATTGCCTTTAGTTTTTTGTTTTATTTTTATTTTTTCTTTTGCTCTTAGAATTTTGGGCATAAGGGTAATAAAGTCAACACAGTTCCTTTGATTTAGGCTTGATTTTAATAATATTTTTTGTGGAATAAGTTTTAAGATTGATGAAAATAATGAGACATTGGCTGATGTCATAACCCATGGCAAAGTTGATTACTATTGAAGTGAAGATGAAAGTATTGGGAAAAATGCAAAAAACGGTTGTATTTTTTGTACAAAAAATGACTAAAAATCATTAGAAAAGGCTTTGTGAGTGTATTTCTTGACTTGGTGTTGTTCACATATGTGTTCTGTGTATCTGGGAATCATTTATTGACAGCCTAACCAACTTATTGAGCACTTAAAGAAAATAAACCTAGTTCGCGTCACCCAGTCAAAAAATACAGGCTTCAGTATACAAAAATGGCCATAACTTTTTTTCGCAATGTTTCCGGCAGAGCAGGCCTCTCATTCTGTGGACCTTAATGACCAAATTAATAGAAAAAACACACAGAAAAAGTATAGCATGACATCACAGGTTCAACCCATTTTCAAGAGCTTTTGGGCATGTGGATCCCCGACTATTACATACATCTCACACCAAAGCTGTGCTTTGATTTTTTCACTCACACCTCAATGAGCACACTGGGGGTCTGAGGATTGTCCTCCAACCTTCTGGTTAGAGGACAACAAATTCTCGCCAGTGATTCACAACCGCCTACAGAAGAAAGAAGAAGAAAAGACAGCAGGGAAAGCTGTTCTTTCCTGCTTCTGACTCAGTCACGTGATCCCTCTTTTAAAGAGACACCTCCATCTGGCCAGCAGGCGGGTATCTGTTGGGATTAGAGCAGCCCTTCACCTCCTCCTCGGTGGACCGTAATCCCAGATTACAATGCAGTGCACTATGATGACAAAATCAGTCAGAGAAGTGCCATTTTTCTGCTTATATAAACTTATGATTTTTTCCCCCCAGTGTTTACAGCACGCCTAGCAGTCATTGAACAGGGACTCTGTTCTCTGTATGAGCCATAATCCTTCCTCACTGTTACCTGTATCCCTTATAGTCCACAGAGTCCAGTCAGAGTTTGGCTGGGATTATGTTGCTATAAATATGAATTTGAGTGAGTATCTTAGTGTGTAAAGGAGCAGGGAAGGGGACAAAGTCACTTGCACTCTCGTGTGAGAGTGCAAGTGTACTTCTGCACATATCCACCCTAATCTCTGCCTGAGCCTGCTGTCTTCTGTTCTGACAATCAGGGTCAGAAAACAGGCAAATCTCCAGCTACTTAGCGTGAGCTGTGGAAGTGGATTGTGCTGAGCAGGCTGCACAGGAGCAGGCGGAGGACGCCGTATTGCAACACACCCCTCAAACAAGCACCAGGACGGATATGTACGTGCTGCGGGCGAAATGAAATGCAACATCAAAGGCTTGCAAGAACGAGTGGGTTTCCTCGAGTGCTGTCATTTCTGTGGATTAGTTCATCACAATAACAAGACTGCTGGTGGTGCAGAAGGCCGTCCAGCAGTGCTGCTGGCAGCAAACCGGGACTGGAATATCCTCCATGTGGAACAATAGGAGATATTTCTGATCATAACGGAGACAAGGAACCATCAAGATGCCACACCTGGAGCAGGTATTGAGGGTAAGAAACTTTAAGTCACTATGACATTGAAGCACATGAGAATGGTTTTCTTCATTACCTTAAAGCTCTGTGTGCTGTTGTCAGCCATTCGGGGGGTGAAGAGGTAACTGCTTCTCTGTAAACAATAACAGTCATAATCAGCACCACTGGTGGAGGGCTCAATTGCAATGAGAAGTTGTTTGACATTGATAGTCACGTGACACGTCCAAAAATAACCACGCAGTTGCCTGTATCACAGCTTTTTACATATTTTTGTATTCAGTGAGGCATGAGACCTCATGAAAAACACCGGCTTTGCAATAATAAACAAGAAGCGCATCATCCGGCATGCAAGGACAGTTACCTTGAGAGCAGGAGAGACGTCTGACGCAGGACCGTGATGAAGTGAGGCGGGCGAGCGCTAAACCGATTACCCCCCCGCTGCCATGGAAACCAAACCTCCGTTATGGTGACATCAGAAATCACGACAACCAAGTTTGATGTGTTTGAAATGTAATCAATATAACATATGATACATTTTTAATATTATTATTATTATTATTATTATTATTATTATTATTATTATTATTATTTTGAGTGTGTGTCAGTTGGGCAAGTAGTTTGACATTGAACCGACGACAACATGAAAAACGATTACAAAAATAAATTCTGAGGTTAATTTCAAAAGTATATGTTCTATGTTTCCTACCACGAGGTTAAAAAAAATAAAAATAAAAAAGAGTCCCATTTACGATTGCCAACCGTCCCTTGAAAAACGGAATCGTCCCGTATTGAGCTGAAAAGGGACGCACTTTGTCCCGTATTACTGTGAGAGTCAGAAAATAGTCAGAAAATGCCAATGGCATTGAGCTGTTGAGTTCATAAGTTATTTTTTTCTGTTTTACTACAATAGTCTACAGTCATGGCCTTTGAGGCACAAATATGTTTACACGTTTTCTACAGACTTTCTGTTTGCACTTTTGTTATTGCACTAAAAATGTGCACTATTATAGAATGGATGTTCTGCTTTCTTTCTATTGTTTTATATTAATTAATACAATTTTAAGTTAAGCGGGACAGGTTTCTGTTTAAGAAAGATACTTATTTTATTCAGTTAATTTTGTTATGTTGTATTAAAGTGAATTGCTGGATATTAATTAGCTTCCCATGTGTTCATGGCCTTCAAAAAAAAGCATCTAATTCAATTCAGGTTCGAGTCAAATAGTTAAAAAATCGTTTCACTCACAAAAAAGGGGCTAAAAAAATTCACCACGCCAGGAAGGGTGAAGACAATCGGGTTGGCCGGCCATGCAGATGAGTTGTCCCTTATTTATTTTTCAGGGAGTTGGCCAGCCTAGTCCCATTGTACTGTTTTGTTGAGTGCCATACCCCGTTTTGACCACAGGGAGGCGGTGTTGACTCGTTTCATTTACGACCAAGGTTCTTTTTTTTTACCTCTCTCTCTGAGCGCAGCAGCGAGCTGCTTGTGCGCTGCAGGACCAGACAAACATTTCGCCGTGGGTACTTTCTCCAATTGATAAGGTGACACTATTATTTATTTATATTATGACAATTGAAAACGATTTAAAAAAAACCCAATATCCGTCGTGTGCATTTTGTTTATGTTGCCTGTTATTTTTTTTAATACATTTTGTGGCCAGGTTCAAGCTATACATTGAGTCATTAATTTGTGCTAGTGTTTTAATGCTCCAAAAATGTTTGATGTAGTTGGTTGCTGAAAGCTTTTACCTGAAAGGTATTTTGTGTTATGCCAAAACATTTATATTACATGTCACATAGTTTTCAGAGGGAGTCCGAAATTAAATAAAAGAAAGCTGTCGTGTTAAATATTAAAAAGTAAGTGATTAGCTGATTTGAACACCTGTTGCTTGATGTAAAAGGCTAAATTTGGATTGAGAAGAAATTATTCTCTGTAACTGTTTTGCATATCTCTGATCTCATTTTGGGCTCTGTCAAGCTGTTTTTTTTCTTGTTTTTGTTTGTTGTTTCATTTTTGGGCATGTTTTGCTGTTTTCCTGTCTCTTTATATTGGAAGCACTGGTAGCTATATGGAATTTTGTGCCCAAAATAATTGCATCCATAGTTTCACAAATATTGTTGATCTGGTATTTGCTCATCTCTGCCTCTGTCTTTGGCATAAGTGCAACCCAAAATCAATAGACATACTGGAACAGATTGAGTGGGCTGTTACCAGGGCTGTCTCCAGCTTTTTGAGAACCCTATATAAGATGGGCTTGTTCGGGGGGTACCAATTTTGAAAAGTAAATGAGGAAGTTAACTTCCTAATATCCCCAGAATACTATTATTTACATGACCTGTGCTTTTACTTCACCTACACATAACTGTAAAATGATAAGCAACGATCTTGTACGGAGATATGCGATCCACCATAGTGGTGGGAAACATTTTGTTTTCCTCAAAGGGCCATCTTCCACCTGCTGAAGCAGACAAAGGGCCAAACTTCACATGATTTAATCAAAATATGGGCTCAGTTTACCAGTTAATTCTGTCATCTGTTTTTCTTTTTAAAATTCACTGTAAGATGAAGGCTTTTTTCACAAAGTTCCATTTGAGTGTTTGCTATAGTTAGGATACTTGAAAACTGTGATTTTTCTGTAAAAGCCAAGTTAAATGGGAATATAACGCTTAGATTGTTATGTCACCATGAGGAATCTTTACTTAAATGTGCGATTATAGATATTGTATGTTTATTTTTAATTAAATGCTAGTTTCATATCGTTTTCATTTAAGAAGGGCTGAAATGAGATTGTTTGGGGTCTTCATTTTGTGAACTATAGGTTTTGCTGCATCACCAAATCCTCATGTGTCTGTTAATATTGTTTTATTTTCTCACTTAGGCTAGTTGTAGCAATCCACTTTCAGCACAGGCTGGCTGGAGGAGGTTCATCAAACTGGATTAACACACAAAAGATTTGTATATACCCTCTTATCAAATTTGGGGATTGCTACAAATAAGTTAATTATCCAAGTGTTGGTGTATCACTTTAAGTTGACCTGTGTTCATCTATTAGTGTGATGGACTCACGCCTTCTAGCTAGCATTAATTTACATGAGGGTGGCTAAGCTACAACACTAATTCCAGAAAGTTGTGAAGTTGTGTAAACTGTCAATTAAAAACCCAATGCAACAATTTGAAAAGCTCATAAATCCATATCTTATTCCCAGAAGAACATAGAAGCCATGCTGTTGTGATTGATGGATGCAATATATTGTTTACATTGTCTTGCTAAGAAAAAAAAAACAAGAGAGGAGACCGCACACTTTTGCTCCCTAGTGCAGATTTATTTAGCACATGTGCTAAATAAATCTGCCCTAGGGAGAAAAAGTGTGCGGTCTCCTCTCTTGTTTTTTTTCCTGGATCTATGCTTTTGAGACCAGCACCTGTTGAGCTATTGGATGTGCGCAACCTATTTTTACCCTTTGTTCCTACTTACATTGTCTTGCTGAAATATGCAAGACCTTCCATAGAGGAGACATTGTCTGGATGGGAGCATAAATCTCTCTGGAACCTCTGTACTTCAAAGCATTCATTGTGCCTCTTTAGGCACTAATGCAACCCTATACCATCAGAGATGGAGGCTTTCGAACCCAGCATTGATGAGAAGCTGGGTGGTCCCTCGCCTCTGTGGTTTATTATTTTATTAATCTGACCACAAACCAGTTTTCCTTTTACCCTTGGACCATTAATGAGCTCCAGTCTTGTTCCTTGCACACGGGGAGATCTCCTATTTTTTCTGGATCATTGGATGATATTGTAGGTGGTGGGATCCTCAAAGTTATTGCTATTTTACAACATAACGCAATATATTGAGGCAGTTTTTCACAGATTGCAACTTCTGCCCATCTTTAGACCTCTGCCTCTCTGAAATGATGCTTTCAGATCCAGCCAGGGTACTGACCTCTTCTCAGTTAACCAGTTGACAAATCTTCCTGTCCTTTTTAATTTTTGCCTACTACTTCTTTTGTATGCTTTTATTGCTCCTGTTCACCCTTTTTTTTTTTGTTCAGCTGTGCCGTTGCCATCAAATTCAAAATGAGCTGTGTATCTGCATAGTCAGTATCTGCCTAAGCTACATCAATCTGTTGTCTATTAAATGTTCTTTAATCTGGATTTTACAGACTTCACATGCAAATAAATATTTTCTGCTCTTTACTTTAGACTTTACCATCTCCTCTAGTCAGGAAGCTGGCATTGCAACATGGACTATTGCACACCTCAGGCTTCGCGTCGTCACAACCCCGTGGACAGCATCTGCCGCAAACTTCAGACCATTCAGTGGCGCGGTGACCGAGAACCCAATTCACCTTTCCAGATTCCCAAACTTTCCTCCAGCAGTTACGACAGTCCTCAGCGCACACTCAGGCACAACCTGGAAGCCATACTGAAGAAGGGAACCTTCCCCAGAGACGAGAAGGTGAAGGAGAAGGACAGAGGGATGGGGATGCCAAACTCTGCAGCTTCCCAGAGGAGCAGCCTGGGTCCCTTTGCCCCACTTTCAACCCCCATACGCACCCCTCCTACCCCAACTAACATCACTTACACCATTACAAGCACCCTGGGAGAAAGGAGAGGTGCTGATGGGACTAATTTAAAACAAGCCAAGACATGGCAACGGTACTGCTCAACGCCTGCAGGCCAGCCTAAGGAGTCCCCTTATTTAACACTCACAAAAGGACCTCACTCAACACTGCCTGAAAGTGATGGGACAAGCAGGAGCCCACCTCTGCTCCATACCTTCACCCCAAGTAACAGCACCTTCACCTACGACCTCAACTTTTGCTCTGCAGATTCTAATTCAACTGACTCTGACCTGCCCTACCCGGCGCTGGTTGTTAAAAGACTATCCATGGGTGATGGAGGTAAGAATCAGGCTTTTCTTTCTTGAAGTAAACACAAAAAAAAAGTTGAAATTGTGTGTTTACCCCCCAAAAAATATATCTATCATCTATTCCACTCCAAATTAATTTTAAATCTTGACACTGGGTAAAAAAATGCATTTATTAAAAACAACCATAGCACATGATATCCCTTGAATACAAATGCAATTCAGTGTGAACAAACATAGATAATTGGCAAGAGGAATCAATCACAATACTGTTGAAACTATTTATCTATTTGTCTTGTAAAAATACAGAAGTTAAAAGAAAAGTGTTTGTAGATTATGTGAGCAGGGGCTTTATTTGTTACAGCATCAATTGTTGATGAGTAAAATGACTTTGGTGGGTTTCTTTTATCAAGAGATAGATTATTCTATCAATTTTCATAGTTGAGTCTTCCACTTTCTGTTTGGGTATCGTTGCATTTAATGAAATTATCTGCACAACGTTTTGTCATCAGGTATTTCGCTCAGGATTTCTAATCGTAAATATTCAGCATGTTTGATATTTACGATTTGAGATTGTGCAACTTAAAACTCTTCCTTTCTGATTACTAAATAACTTCAGTCCACAGGAAACCTGACAAGATGGTCTTTAGAAAAATCATGGAACTGGTGAATTAGGGTCATTGTCAAAGGCCAAAGCAAGCCACCGCTATTTGTTTCCTAATGCAAATATGTATTCCAAAGTTCAGATAAATGTCAGAAAAAAGCAACGCATGATCCATTTGTATTTCTCCTGTGTTCAGTGTTTTTCTCTGCAAAAATTGTTTAGAAAACAGGGTTTGTATGTTGTACAAGTCAGGGGCCTCTCAATAGATGTTACAGAAGAGCAAATCCTGCTCCACACTGTTTGAAACGCTCAAAAAGTGAGTGTAAAGATATGTCACTGCAGCTTACATCCACAGCAGATGAATCGACTTGAGTCGACTTTCCTTGTTTAACTTAACAAATAGTGTGTCTGACCATTAAACTATTAATGATGACTGTGCCTGAAGGGAAAAGTGTCATGTGCTTGCTCCGCTGCTCAACTCAATACACTGTGTGTGTGTGTGTGTTGTATTCATGGTTCTTCAGGACCGTCGGTCGTCTCAGAAAACAAGAAGAATATGGCAGAAATCAGCCTCATCTGTGAAGAGAATCTGCTCGATACCATTTTTCATGCTTGTGACACCCAACGCAGAGGTACATCCACACTCGCATCACAAAACAACTTGCTGGGTCATGTCTAGGGTTTCAAGCAACACAACTCTGTATTTAGAAAGGGGGTGTGTATATATGACATGCCTGATGTATATCAAGAAGTGATTAGGCCATACTTATTTGTATATTGGGTAAAGTCTAATTTTAGACACTTTTTTAGGGGGAGCTTTACATAACATACAAAAATATTACAGCCACAGTAACTTATTAATATGGTCGGAAGGAGATTAATACACAAGTGGTTAAAAAATTAAAATAGAGATTGAATCAAGTTGGCTGAAACACCAAGAAGTTGTAGGCAGTTGTGGGAAACCACCCTGAGAATCCCGCCAAAGTGAGAAGCCTCACACCAGCGCTGCAACATCTTCACGGTTTGGAATCATAACACGGTTTTTAAGCCTCAGATCAGTTGTTTTCCAACTGTTGTCCTAAGTTTTTGATGAGAACCATATTGTGCAGCAGGAGTGCAAGTTGAATGTGAGAAGCAGGGACGTGGTGATTTTTATTTATTTTTCTCTCATTCCAGTAATCATGTGGCTATTTTTGTGAAAGAGTTTATTTTCTTCTTTTCCCTTTACCCCCAGATCTCATTAAACTGTAATTTAACTGTGCGTTTTTCGGTTAACTGTTTTATTTGTGTCACAACTAATTCAGCAATTACTGTTTTAAAGTTATCAGCAAAATTAAGATGACACCTTTTTGTCGTCGGCTAAAATTCTGTCTCAGCTCTTTGTTCCAAGTTATTAAAGATACTGAATCATCTAATTAAGGTATTACTGTGAAAATATGAGGGCGGCAAGAAATGTAATCATATACTCATCGGTACCAATTACTGAGATGTTTTTAACAATCCCATCTTCTAGGTAAAGTGTACGTGTCCCATATTGTGGACTATCTACGTCACACCACCAGTCGCACCTCGGAGGACAGCGGGCTGGAGGAACTCTGCAACATGCTGGACCCAGAACACAAAGACGTCTCCATTGATCTGGACACGTACCACGCCGTCATGAGGGAGTGGATCGATGACTGCCGTAACAACGGGTACGGACCCGTGCTTCAGTCTGATTCTAAACATAAACACATAAAATTGTTAGTCTGGCTGTGGACCAAAAGTTTCACATGTAAAAAGGAAAAACCTTTTTGAAATTCTTCTAAACATTTCTTTCCACTGACTTTAATCTAATTTGACATATAGTACTTTGTCACCAGTCGCTTTAGGAAACCGGGTCCCTTTCCCAGGTTGGATTTCTAGGTATTTCTTCCTTTTTTTTTATTTTTGACTTCAGCAAGTTAAATGGTGCTTGATTGGGTTAAGTTCATATGATTGATTTAGCTGCTGGAGAGCTTTTAATCTCTTTACTTTAAACTGGCAGGTTGCTTTTGTAGTATATTTTGGTCTGTGGTCCATCTGTGCTGTTAAACACTGTTCAGTCTTGATCTGAATCTGAGCAGACGGTCATCCTCTCCACACTTTAAGCTGCAAGCACACTGTTTTGAAAGTGAAACGTTCAGCCATCACGCTGCTTCAAAATGTTTCCCATACTATAATTCCTATTGTAGTATAAATACAGTACCTATCTACAGTATACAAGTGACGGCCAGGAAACGGGAAGCGTTGTATGCTTCATCTCAAGCTGTTTCAGGACTTCTCCAGACTTTTCTCCCCCCTTCTTCAACTGCAGTTCAGACTGACATCATCACGTGTTGGTTCACAATCAACACGTGGTCTGGGTTTTTCTCGGCTAAGTAAATTCTGGCGCTCCTGTTGTTGAGCTTTGTTAGTGGTTTGCATGCCTAGGTTAGGCAGTCTATGGTACACTTGCATGGTGATGACCTGTCATCCTGTAGTGCAGGGCTATTCAATTGGCGGCCCGCGGGCCACATGCGGCCCGCCAGGAGCTTTTATGTGGCCCCTGGTCATATTTCAAAAAGGGGGTGTTTGTTGAAATTTTTTTTTTTTTTTTTTTTTTTTTTTTTTTTTTTTAATAATAGTGATGCACCGAATGTTCGGCCGAAAATAGCAAAAAAAAACACTTTCGGTGTTCGGTGGAATAAGTGGGGAAAAAACCGAACAGTTAATAACAGATACAGGCAGACAGACATGCCAGGAATGCGTTCACACAAGGTGCGATTTTTATTTGTAATGTGTGCAGAGAATGCATATCGCATTTAAGTTTAAGATGCTTGGTAGTCTTTTTTTTGTTGGTTAACGATGCATAGTGTTTGTACATGTTAATCTCTGTTGGAGATGTTTTTTACTTCGGATTTTTTGCCAGTGTTGCACAGTGTTAATGTTTGTCACATTATTATTAACCTCCGTTGTATAGAGGACTTGTTGACATCATTAGGCTTCTAGGATTGGCCTGAAATTTTTTTCATTTGAATAAGTGAGGACTTTGCATTTCAGATGGAACTTCTAAGCCTCCTATAATTCGTGATTGTTTTGTTTTGCTGATATAATGCACAAATGTGTCATTAATAAAGGAGCTTATGGTTAATATTTTGGTTGCTTATTTATAACATCAAACTGTCTACTATGGACTAAAATGCTTGTGCTCAATGCTTAATATAATATTCAAATAAGGAAATCTTGGTGGAAAGTGGTGCTTTGTCATTATGGCGTGTTTTATTAAAAGTAGGTCAATATCAATTTCATTAAGTTTGCACAATGCATGGTTTCAAAATGAACTTGCATTCAAAATAATATTTCTTTATCTGAATATTATATTTAACATTCACAATTACTAAATCTGGAGACAATTAATACATAATTCATATGTAAACTAGATATATTCAAATATATAATACAAATGTATTATATTTAAGTAAGTCTTCGTCTTTGAGTGCAAAATACATTTTGAAAACCCCCAAATTTTCAAATTGTGCGGCCCTCTCCATACAGTCCTTTTGCAGATGTGGCCCCCGGCCGAATCTATTTGAATACCCCTGCTGTAGTGTGTCCTTGGCTTGGCATTACGTTGTGAAAAGCTTTTTCTTTATCACAGAAAATATTCTCTGTCCATCAGCCACTGATGTCTTCTGTGGACATTGATGGCTTTCCCTTTTTTCCCAAATATACAAAACTCTTGGATTCGGCCACCCTACATGTTCTGTTCTTTTCCATTAGGGTTGCCTCCACTTCTTCAATTAAGAGATCCTGTATCCTCATATTGTGAATATTGCATTATGAAGAAGGATAAATAAATGAAAGAAAATAATGAAAAAAATATTCTTCCTAACTCCTAAACAAATATACTATATAAATATATATTATAGATATAAAAAAGTAAAGGTGTATTATTGCACACTTGAACAACCTCCTTGTCATCTCTGCACGAATACCTTATGAACCCAATTTATTATGTAGCAGATAATTGACTGATTGAACATCCATTTACAAGTCTGCACATAGCCGAGTATGGATTTGAGAAGTTTTTGATATGTATATTTTTTATTAAAAAATCTTAGAACAAGCAAGCAATTTACATTTTTGTTTTTCTGAGTACTGGATTTTAGATTTAACTGATCTATGATGTTTTAAATTCTTACTGTGCATCAACAATATTAGGAAAAGGTTTTTAAAGAATCATAAGAAATGATTGAGTCTTTAGTTGTGCATTTAAAATGTTTATTTGTTTTGTCTCAGGGAGGAGTCGGCAGAGGACATCAACCAGGACGACTCAGTAAAACTCAGAGACGGTGTGTCTGATGAATTTCTATATAATTGCTCATACGTGATTATACTGTATGTTCTCTAATCTATTTTGTGTCTTGAATCTCTGCTCTATAGCCGCAAGGTCCCTGCTGCTTAATATAACCTCAGGAAGTTTGGAGGCCTTTGGAGGAGAAGCATCCAGAGCAGAATTGTAAGTAATTTCTAAATAAAAATGACTCATAAATGCACCAAACGATTACCTTCATCTATGTCTCTGACATCACACGTGTGGCCTTGATTCAGAAAATGTTGCTTTATTATTTCCTCCCCAGTGAAACATCAGATCTGGTGTACTGTGTTACTGACCTCCAGATGAGCAACCAAAAGCTCCTAGAGGAGGTAAAAAAACTGAAGCAGGTGGTAGAGAGCATGGAGGAGAGCAACCAGAAGCTTGCTGAGGAAAACGAGGAGCTACACACTCAGGCCAGGGTGTAAGATACTCTCAGCAGTTTCACATGCACAGTACAGACCTACTGTAGCAGCACAGTTGGATTTATTGATTCAGTTTCTCATGTGGTGCAGTAACCAGCAGCTGGCCCAGAAGGAGAAGATGCTGAAGGAGGAGGTGGAGGAGATGAAGGCCACTCTGAGCTGCACAGAAGAAAGCCGAGCTCGCGCCTCTGCACACAGCAAACACATGGTCGGTTAAACGTCTTGTGAATTAGAAAGAAAAGTAGTTTTTTTTCAGTCTGTATTGATTATCTGTGCTTGAGACATGTTCATAAAGGTTCTATGGTTTCCAATACACAGAATACATCAGATTAAATGTACCCTAAATGCCATTGGAACACAAAGTTCATAAGATGGTCTCCGTTGCAGATAGAAATCAGCTTATGTGATGTGGCAACATTTTTTAAATTCTCTTGAAATGAAGATGGACTGTCTGTTTCTCTTGACTGTTTTTTATATTTTCAGGGAAGAGAGAATCAGAGTCTCATTGCTAAGATTGCATCTCTTCAGGATGAGGTATTTCACTGACTATTTCCAGTTTAATCAATGATCTGACTGCTCTATCAGTAGTACCTGTAAATATATGTATAGTTTTGATGTAGAGTTGTAGAGACCTTGCAAATGAATATGCACAGATATTAAACTGGATAGCCAACTGGAATATCCTGAAATGGTTGAAATAATTTACTATTTAATCTTGAACAAATTGAAAAACAGATAAATGGTAGATGAATAAAGGAATGTTCCTCAACCAGCATGCTAAATTTTATCTCCCACGTTCTTAAATGACCAACAACTAATCCAACTTCATCGATTGACTTGCACATTTCAATTTTGCTCCTTTTAAATTTAATATGTTCCCGTCAAATCCCATGAAAAGTTCGCAACTTTGAAAATTCCTGGAAATAGCGCAGAGTACATTCTCATGTCTTTTTTGTTTAAATTTTTTTTTTTATTTTATTTTTTTTAAATGAAAGAATTTGATTATCTGCTGAAATCCCCTGTGGTTGCCCCTCAGAACTTCAAGATCACCATGGAGACGGACGAGCTTCAAAAGAGAATAAAGGATCTGCGTGACATTAATGTTGACCTTCAGGTATCTTTTCCATCTGTCCACAGTTTTTATTTGTGCTTTCTTCCCCTTTATTACATTTCTGCTCTCCTCACATAATCCTCTTCTAGTACGTATCTGCACTGTTGAGCCTCTGTCCATAACCACCAACCTGACGGCCTCATGGCAAAATTACTGTTGCTTGGAGGATGATGTGTAGTTCATGTAAATGCTTGTTTCACGTCTTTAGGGTCAGATTCACACTTTTGATGCCGTTATTACTGAAAAAGAATCCGCCATATTAGAGGTGAGAACTTTACTCTTTTAATTAATCTATTTCACTTTTGCTGTAAAAGCATTTTTGATCACTTTTCTCGTAAGTAGTTGAACACCTTCGCCTTTCATCATAGTTTCAGTCACTGCTACTTTTGGCGACTTCAGCACAACTCAGTTTTTTGTGTCAAACACAAACCTGTCTCTTACCTCCCACAGAAGAGCAGACGGATAAATGAGCTGAACACAGCGGTGGAGGAGTACTGTGCTCTCACACAGGTTGGTGTGTTCAGCCTAACCTAGTTCTGCTGTGGCCCATCATCATTTTATTTGTTTCTCCTAGATGCTCCGTCACCGGTTTCATCTTTTCTGACTTTTGTTTGCCCTTGCTTTCAGCAAGTGGAGCTATTTTATATGTTACTGGCGCCTTTTTGGGTTAACATTTTAACTTTCAGAGCAATAGCTCAAATACTTCTGTTGGATAATATTAGGGGGGAAATAATCAAATCAAGCATGTGTGAGTTTCTCTATAGGATTTAAAAAAACGTATGAAATGTGATAAAGATGCAAAATATTAGTTTTCCTGTGGTTTGGTTTTTAACAGTTCATCAGGATTTTCAGTAGCACTCGAGTTGTTGAGCCGGCTGGTGGGAAATAAATCACCTGCTGCCTTTTACACACATCTTTTAGCCGGGTTTGTAGAAGGGAGGCCATGTCTATAAATATCAAAGACAAGAAATGAGTCATGTTTGTGTTATCTCTTGTTGACTTCAGCTGTTGAGGGGGGAAAAGAGCAAGCTGGAGAACCAGATGCAGATGATCCTCCCAGATCTGGCTGGGTAAGTGAACCCAGACTCACCAAAGACATGGATCAGTCTGAATCATGACATTTGGTGAGGGTGGTAGCAGTGTTGAAGATATTGATCATTTATCATTAATTCAGAAAATGGATCCCAACAGGCCTAAAATGAATAAAATTGACATTTAGCATCTGTGGGTGCTTCAATTTTAACTTGAGCATATTTTCTGTTTTGTAAATTATTTTTTCCTTCATGGCTTGCCTGAACCTTACCATTCCCATCCTCCTGTCTCACAGGGCGAGTATGTCCTTGTCGGTGGCTTACAGGTTGAATCAGAGCAACTTAGGATCCCTGGAAACAGAGCTGGCCCTGGCTCAGTCACCACTGGAGGTCAGAACCCCTCTACTCCTTTTCAGACTGGGACTGGGACTGTTGTATCTGTGTTAAAACTCACTGCTTTTTTTGTGCTGGGGAGCTAAAGTTGGTACGCCCCTTAGCTGGCAGCTAATGCACTGCTCAGTATAAAAGTAGTACGTGTGAATCTCAACAGATGGATGGGTGAATGTGGCTTATAGTGTAAAGTACTTTGAGTGGTCAGCAAGAACAGACAAAAGCTATATAAATACAGTGCCTTAACGTTTGTGTGGGGCGAAGCCAACACATTGGAACAGAATCCCACTATTTCAAAGTACTCATTGGTTCTGTTGGTTTATGTGAGTAGTAAAGGTTAATGAAGTCTCATTTGCAGCATGATGATGAGAAAACAACTCTCTCACTCGTTTCATTCTACTTTGTCCTGTTTTTCTAATGCATCTGGTCCTTCTCTCATTCCGACTTAAAGGTGGACTATATAATAGAAAGTTTGTTAAAATGAGTGTTGCATCCAAAAATCACCTTAACTGACTATGTAGGAGAGTTTTTCATGGGGAGACAATGAAATGAGCACATCAGCAGATTGAACTTTTGGACACTACTAGCATAATTTTGTCTGTCCATCATTATGCTGTTGCAAAGAGAACATAAGGGATCACTGCTGGCTGCAGTAGTGATGTATAGTGGGAATAACAATCGTCACTACATATTTAGACAGCACTACAAAATGGTGAACACACTATAGTGCTCACTACAGTGAGTATGGGGGGATTATTTTGACATAATCAAGATGACTTGAAAGTATACAAACTAAAATGTGCAGCCTCTTCCCTCCAACCTCCATCACAAAGCGTACCAGACCTGTCATCACACCTCCAGAGCTCATTAATACGTGAACATGCAGTGCCAGCAAACTACTGTAGGCTGCAGCTATGATACAATTGAGCAGATCTTGTTGAACAGAACAGGATGGTGGGCTATTTGCAAGCCAAAGAAGAAAGGGTTTTATTTAGGAACCGTATGAAAATGGGTAGTTCAACAGAATTATGGCCACTATGGCATCTCTCATTTCACTTCCTGCAGTATCAAGTCCCCTTTTTAAGCTATAGGTGTCTCAAATATGGATTTTCCTTTTTGGATCCAGAACAGGTTTTTTTTCCCCCATTGAGTTCAGTATGTCTGTACAGCTTAGTGGCGGTACAACTGATTACCAGTCTCAGTTGTGACCTTACTTCCCTGCCAGCTACACCGGTCATGCACATTAACTGTGCACACAATTACAATGGAAACGAGCAGAAAACATTGGCAAGAAATCCATCGCTGTCACGCATATCCAGCACGCAATATAACAACAGACTCGTTGAGAGAAACTATCATTTTTCTTTGAGAGCAAGTTCATTCACCAGCAGTTCTACCAGTTTTAATATTCTGGTGAGAGATGGTCGTGTCTATACTTATGATGCTTATAAAACGGCTGTAACTAGATGAGGACCACACAGACAAGTTTGGGGTTAAGTCTGGCCAGAGGTCTTTCTAGTAGCAGCCAAAAATATACAAACAATTAATAAAATATAAATATATAAAATATATGCATTTGAATGCTTCTTTGTAAAAACATTTGACAATTTTAAAAGTTATTAGTTGTGTGGCACAAGCTTTTATGGCACACCCCGATACCAGCTGCAGTTCTGAGATGATCCGTGCCTACAGGCTGGTTATTCATCCCTCCAATTTTTATCACACACTCAGAGCACAATAACGAGCACTGTTAACATTTAGTGCACTCCTTCACATGCATCACACTTGGAACAGTCCAGCCTCTGTGTGGTAATCAGATAACTGTGCAATCTTTTTGCTCATTGCTTTCACCTATAGGCTCCACATGGAGATGACCGTTTTTTCACCACTATGAGCCTGGGGTCACCGCTGGATGAGACGCTGGACAGAGAGGTGTTTCTGATGCTGCAGGCCCCCAACCCTGAACACATGGCTCTAGAGTTCAAAAGCCTCCTTAATAAACTGGTAACTAAATGTGATTACATATGAAACCCTCACTGCCACTTCTTTAACTTGTAAACAATGCTACTACTTGTTTCATGTGTGACAGGTAAAGCAGTTTTAAATTAATCTTTTTTCAAGGTATTTCAAGGAAATCGTGTTGTGCTCTCAGAATTTCCCCTTCTCTTTACGCAAGGCAGTTTTATTGCTGTAGCCCATTTCATACACAAAGGCAACTCAAAGACATTGAGATGAAAGTGCATTGTATAATCCCTTTTTTCTTGTCTTACGTGCCCCTCAGTGCTGAAACACTTATACCCCCGACTGCTAACAGTGCCGAGAGAATACTGTAGTTAAAGCAACTGCCCTGCATGTTTTCTCTTTTTTTTTTTTTTTTTTTTTTTTTTAAAGCTATAAGAGGTCCAATCAGGACACGGTTGAGCTCAAAAAGGTTCCTCTCAAAACTGCATAATGTGTACTGTGCATACAACCCACTATGCATTATGTTTTGCATACTTGTACAGCAGTTTTTCTGTTAGTACATACTACGCCAGTGCAAAAGCATAACTGCAGAGGCCCATTGCATTGTGGGTTACAGTTCGTACGGTCAGTTGCATATCTTTTCAGGTGTTTTCAAATACTGCAGTTTTATCCAATTGTTTTCAGGCTGAATGCCTCATTTATGCAAAATCAGTATATAGCAATAAATATTGTATGCAAATTTGATAATAGCCAGAGTGCTACGGAAAGAAGGTACAATCCACTCTACAAGGAAGAGTTATTTATTTGTTTTAACATAAAAACATTTGACCTTCAGCTGGTAAAGACACAACACTAAGAACAAGCAAATGACCCAGTAAGGATGTATTAAAGTCTTTGTTGTATCCATCACTATTTACAAATAGACCAATTACTGAAATGTACTTAAAATAAGTTAATTTTGATGCTTAAGTTCTTACTATAACATTAAGTGACTTGTTTGCAGTCTGAGCTTCAAATCTGAAGATTTCCTGTAACAGATAAAACATGTTAAAACAAGGTAATTGATGACACCCACAAAAGTCTGACTACCATTGTAAAAGTTTAACATTTAGATTATTTGGGGATTTGATCAGAGGTTAAAACATTTCAAGAGGTACCATGTGAGGTTTATGACGGTACTTTCAGTAATTATGCACTTGAGCAGCATTGCTTTTATAAGTTGCATTTTTTTCTAATATTCATTTTTATTCAGGTATCTATTAAAGCCAACTTTGTGTATTTTTCCTCCTAGAAAAGGGACTTCAGAGAAGATACAGACTGTGTCTTATCTAAAGTTAGAGGCTTGTTGGATGACACCACGCAGCAGGACGGTAACACAACTGGCTGTCTTCAGGTAAAATGTTCTTAAAAGCTGAATAGTTATTGTGTACCCCAGTTTTGTCTTTTTTAATTCTTGTGCGTTTCCCCTGAAATTCTTTAAAAAAAAATAACAATAAGCCACTTCTTTTGGTTACTATTGTAAAGACACAGTTCAGACTTGGTCCCTTGTTCCCTGTGCTGCAGTGAAGTAGTAGCAGCAGCAGCAGCAGCATTCAGAAACAGTAACACAAGGCAGAAAAGTCACATTCATTTTACTAATTCACAATAATGTTTTTAAACAAAAAGAAAGAAGTAAGAATATATATTTTTTAAATGTAAACAAAAAGAATAGATAATAATCAGTAGTTAAAAATATGATCAAGTTTCTGAACAAGTTTAAAAGTAATGCAGCTGAGAACAGGTGAGTCTTCAACCTGGATCTAAATACACTGAGTGTTTCTGCTGATCTGAGGCTTTCTGGGAGTTTGTTCCAGACATGTGGAGCATAGAAGCTGAATGCAGCTTCCCCATATCTGGTTGTGACTCTGGGAACTGCTAAAAAACCAGATCCAGATGACCTGAAGGGATGGAAGATGTCACATTGGGCAACGGTTATGTGAACGTCTCAGTGTCTCCCTGTTATGTTGTGCAGCATAACAGTAAAGAGCACAACAGAGGGAGGGGATGACAATTTGGCCTGATTAAGTTTCTAGTCTTCCGTCATGTGTTATCATTGACTGGTGGCTTCCTATTAACCTTCAAGCAGCGACTGTCCCAAAAATGTTGAAAAAGGAGAAAGTAGAGGTAGAAAACGGTCTGATTTTTAAGTCTACAGAGAGACATTGAACTACTTTTTATCCATCTGTGAATCATGACATTATATAAGGTTAGCTGTGTCTTCCTCTCCCTCCACCTGTTGTACTTTTTCTCTATCCCTCTTTCCGCTCTTTCTCTTCTTCCCACCCACTATTTCTCCTCTAGAGATCCCACTTATATAACTCTAACTGGCCCCATCCATGCAGTGCCATTTAGTCAGCGTGCTGTACCATGAGCACAACCCACTCCCCTCCTCCTTCATTTCTCTCTCTCTCTCTCACTCTGCCTTTTGTGGTTTTTCTCTTTCACCCTCCTCCTGCATTGTTGCAACTCTGCATTCATTAGCCACGTACAACAGTATAGCAGTAAACATGCCAAATGAGACGGTAATCATTAGTTGACCTGAGCTGTGACTGTACAAGTCTACCTCATGTCGGTGCTTCACTGAGCTCGCTGAAATGGACAGATTTACTATCAGTTAGGTGTTACAACTTTTTTGGAGGCACCCAACTATTTACAGTGTGCAGCAGGCTGCGGCCTCTCACCCGAGCTGAAGGCTGACCCTCGGCCCCGTCTTCCCACAGACGGTGCAGGCTGAGCTGGACAATCGGAGGGCTGACTGGCGTGCCAGCCTTGACCAACTGGCCCAGTACACAGACTCGTTAGAAAAGGAGCTGTTCAAAATGGCCAGTAACATGAGGAGATCCCGCACTGAGATACTCCACCTGCAAGTCAGGTGAGTACACCTTTGTTGTCTGTAAAGTCTTTTTTTTTTTTTGTTTTTGTTTTTTCCTTTTTGGCTGTGAATGTGAACATTAATAAAACGTCAAATGTCTGAGCACAACATAGACATTAGCGTAATAGATATTAAACTTATTTGTGAATTTGGCAAGAGTGAGTAATGATTTAACTAATAAATGAAATAAGTTTGGGGGATTTATTGCTTTTTTTCCACTTCTTACTCAGTTGCGAGGACGGATGATGTATGACTAGATCAGATCTAGTAGAAATGAGCCTTAGTCTATGTATTTTATTATGCATTTCTAGCAAACGTCTTTGTCTTGATGTAAAGCTTTCTCCTGGTTCCTTTTGCACCCTTAAGTTTAGCAAATTCTTCCCATCCTGATTTAAATGCTAAAATCCCTCCTGGCTCTTCCTGCTTCAACTTCCAGCATTTAACTTCTGCCATGATGAGTAGTTTACCAACAGAGTTGTTTATGTGTGGAGCTTTTTAAACCCAATGCTTGCAAAAGACCCCAGATCCCCCACAAGTTAAGGACGAGACATAAGGAGTGAGGGACAGGAGCAGATGGGGGTGGGGGTTCATCTCACTAAATTAAATAGATGCAGTGCTGATGAGAACACTGCTAGAAGATTGGGAATGTAAGGTTGTGTTTAATAGACGTGTGGGTTCAGTTGCACATTTCAGAGTCCAGCGCCCCTCTAACCAGCTTTGAGGACAAACTCTGCAGACAGTGGTAGGAGAAAGGGAGGAGCGACTGCAAAGCGTATCTGCAGATGATGTCATCCACCACATGTTACTGTGAAGGAGCAGATTGGTACCCTGAATTTATTTTCAGTTTATGCTGCAGCAAACCAAGTTCCCTCTCAAGGTAAATGGTAATATTCAGTTTGAAGAAGAGGGCAGTGAAGTAGTGTTTTTATTTCAAGGCAAAAATCTTTTTTATTTTATTTTTTAATTTTCCAGGATTTTGGCTTGGTGGTCAGCACTGTCGCCTCACATCGAGAAAGTTCTTAGTTTAAATCCCAGCGGGAACTGTTCTGTGTGGAGTTGCATGTTCTCATCGTGGTCGCAAGGGTTTTCTCCTGTCAGGTTTCTCCATAGGAGTGAGTGAGTGAGTGAGTGTGGGTGTGTGTGTGGTTGTTTGTCTATATTTAGCCCTGTGACATACTGGTGACCTGTCCAGGGTTTAATCTCTGCCTTTTGCCTGGAGAGAGCTGTGCTAGGCTCCAGCAGACCCACATGAGCCTACATGGACAGCTATAGAGGATGGATGGATTTTGTTGTTTTTATTATTTTTATTTTTATAATGGCTAGACCTAAAAGAAAAATGCTGTCCAGGACACCCCTGAGCAGTGGCCCCAGAGGCTGATTTTTGATGGTGTAAATACAAACACGGAATGGTCTAATGGCATAATAGGCTTAAGTGGTTAGCTGGTTAGCAAAGCTGACCTTTCACGTCCTTTCAAGCTGTTTGCATGGGCTTGTTTGGGTTCTATGGATTGTAAGATTTTAACTGTTACTCTAAATGGACCTGAAGGAATCCGCAGGACTAGTTTACGGGACATAAATGTTTATACATCCACTTGGGTATTTGCTGTTTCCAGCTTTTACTGCTAATTCTGATGTGTTTTAAACCTTTACTGGTCTTAAGTGACATCACGTGCTGCCCGACCCCGGGGAATGTCTCCGAGATAGGTGCCTTTACTTGTTGGTGCTCCGTCTCACATGGCCGCTCATTCGCATCCTGACCTCACTGACCTCTTTAGGCCCACCTCATTAAGTCCGGATCTGAGCTATTCCTAGATATTAACTTGAATGCGTGTGGATGAATAAGTCTTGTGCTGTATGTGTGTCTGTTTGGATGTGTGTTCATGGAGACCGCCATCCCCCTTCAGATATATAAAAGGGAGTGTAGTATTAGACCAGAATCCGTCAGGCTGTCCAGGGGGATTTTTCTGCCCTTCAGTTGCCAGGACGATCGTTGAAGTTTCTATATTTATTTTTTTCTCTTAAAGAGAAAGCAAAACTGAAAAGGGATTATTGTTCTTATAAGCATTGTTTTATCTCCTGTGTTGGAATTTTGAAGATTAAGATTGAGGACTGGATCTGCAAAACTAAACAGAGGAGACCAGTAAGGGGCCAGTTTGAACTGGCGCTGGTCACCCTGGGCAACAGGATGGGACACTGCATGGGTCTGCGGATTGGGTATTGTTTGTTCCCTGTAATGTCACGTAGGGTGCCGCTGCTTGTTAACAATGTGCTGATCATTTTTACGTGCTTTAGTCACATTTTTTTCT
This sequence comes from Cololabis saira, assembly GCF_033807715.1. Taxonomy (NCBI): domain Eukaryota; kingdom Metazoa; phylum Chordata; class Actinopteri; order Beloniformes; family Belonidae; genus Cololabis; species Cololabis saira. The sequence goes on from NC_084609.1 coordinate 25,342,311, forward strand.
CCTAACAAATAAAAATGATAATGCTCTTTTAAAGTTTTAAGAGGGTTTTGTGTTGCAGGGTGCAGGAGCAGGAGACCCAGAAGCGGCAGCTGTGTGAGGAGCTCGAGCACCTGAAGACACCTCAGGACAGCAGAGAGGCCTCATGTCAGACACCTGCACCAGAGGAGGAGGAGGAGGTGTGAAAGGACGGGAGGAGGGATGGACTTGTTAGCATGCTTAAATTTATAATCCTCAATGTAAAATACAGCCAAAACTACTCACATTTCAATACTTTGAGCTTAAATCTGGTTACTTTTAAGTATAATACAATATGAAATATGTATCAGTCACCTGGTTTTTAAATATTTACTGGCATGACAATTTGGAACAAGTACCTAAATAGTGTTTTAATTAACATGTGACGTATTCATTTATTCAGTTTAAACAACTCGTGTTGTCAGTAGGTAGTTAAATAGCGTTTTTTAAGAGCAGTGACACAACTTGTATTCAGACAGATGGAGTATCTGGTAGAGAGGAAAGAGAGTGAGTTGGCGGTTGAAGTGGACACGTGCACCTCCACACACACGCATTCAATCTTAGGAGACCACACGCCTACATCGTGCTCAAAACTCATACAGTTATGCACGCTCTAGTACTGCAGCACTGTTGTTCTTCCAAAAATATCATGGTGCTCATACAAGGTCCGGTTTGTCCTTCATCAACAATTGAGTTCTAGGGTTGAAATATTTGCTTTCAGCATAGCAGCTTTACTATAAAATGACATTATAAAGCTGTGGTGATTGCAAATGGAAAGCAGCTTCAAGCTTCCTCACGTATCTTAACCATGTAGCACATCTTTAATCGCTAAAGTGCTAGATGAGCGTGATGCAAAGTTATCCTGAATTTGTTATACAATTGTTACATGTTTCAAATATAAAGAGTTGTTTTTTTTTCTTAAAAGCGGTATTTTTTACCTCCATCAAGTTTGATTGATTCGTTTGTTGTTTTTAGTCCATTTGGAGTTTTACTACTGTAGCTGGGAGATGGGTGTGAGCAGGAACAGCTGTGGCAGTGAATTTCAAAATGTATTTTGTGGTCATTTGCCTCAGATGGACCTCGAATGTTCATCCACTTTTGACTTTGGAGTATTTTCTCTCTCGTTTTTAGCCTGGAGAGGAGTTGGACTGGGATGAGGAGTTTGCTCTCCAAGACCTCTTGAAAAACGAACTAGCGAGCAGGAACTGCTGGGTGCAGGACAGACAAGGTGACGGCAGGTGTGAAGAAATGGATAACAGATTATCGGACAGAGGTGAAGAAGACGATGGGGGGGAGAGGTGGACAGTGGTGGAAACTGCAGGAGAAGTGAGGGACGCGTCGACTCCTTTTTCTGCGGGCTCGGTGGAGGCTGAGATCGGGCAGAGAGCAGAGGAAGAAGGGCAAGGTAATTCGACATTCGTAGAAAAATGTTTATAAATAGCCAAACGAAATCTTAAAAACATTACCCTAACCTAGATTTAACCTAAACCATAAAACATTGTTTGCTTTGGTTCAGACTTTGAGATTTCCGTCATCACACTGGAGGTTGAGTTGTCTTTCAGGAGATGCTTTGTGGGACAGATCTGTTATTGGGTCCAAGTTTCCTTTAAAGTCAACAGGAACTCTCTGAATTGCTGACCAATTTACATGTTTTTGACTTGTGTACTTTTTTTTATTTTAAATGCAAATTACAGGGTGGTTTCACCCATTGTTTTCTATAATCTCTTAAAGCTAAACCAAGTTGAGCTATCGTTGAGTTGCCATAAGAGCTTTTGTCCTCCAGATCAGACTCGTGGGTTTAACGGGTAAAATTAACCTTAATTTAACTTTGCCTGTGGAGAAAGTGAGCAAACATAAACTGATTTTCTGATCAAAGTGTTAAAATCACTATTTGAATACTTAATTTCCTAACTTAAATGGCAATTAAAAACGTTTTTTTTCTGTTTACAAAACTTTTATGTGACAATTTTCTTATGTATTTACAGATAAGTCAGTACTGGAGTTGACTAACTGAATAATATGAGTAAAGAGTAATGTATTAAATACTGAATGAATTATTAAATAACAGTTTCATTCAGATTGTTTGTACATTTAGATGTGCATTTGTTGATCCTCAGGTAATCTGGTGTCGGTGAAACTAGACGACCGATATGTCAGATATCACAGTATTTGCAATGACAATATTCTTTTAGCTTCACTAAATAGACTTTAAATAAACACAAAGCTCCATCTGTGGGATTCACCGACTCTTACTGCACTGAAGACGATGAATGTCACATGTGAACAGAGGCTCATTGGCTGCTTTTGTGTTTTAAACATGTTGATTCTGGCTCAGTGATCTACAAGAGTCTGAAACTGCTGGGTGAACTGCTACAGCGCCAGTGCAGCACATGTGCTCTCTCCTTGTGAGGTTGCACAAACGCTCTGGTCCTGGAAGTTGACCCCTGCCTTCTATGGTCTTCTGGCCCTTCGCTTCTAAAGGTTGAGAGTGTCAACAATATAAGAAAGAAATCCTCTCCTCCTCAAGGTCCTTCTATGGCCAGGTGTACGAGTGGTATGAGGCCGTTAAGAGAGCTTGATAATCCCCATTCCTCTGCCTGCATGAGTGGCTGGCAGGCAGAGGAACAGAAATCAGCGTGAACGTGGTCATTAAAGCCACCCTGACTATGCATGACACTTTAACCCCTCTTGCTCAGGCTGACACAATGGACAGTTTGACTTTTTATGGTAAAGCCTCAGTAGTGTGATCATTTAGCTCGGGGTTAATTAGCCAAGACCCTGGCTCCTTGGTGATCGAGTTGGTTTTTATCCTTTTTCAGCCTTTCAAGTATTCTTCCTCGTTCACTTTTACTTTTTCTCATTTTAATTGTCTTTACAGATTTTACCACCAGCACAGAATCGGAACCAGAGGTTATCTGTCAACCTTTGCAGGTAAATTAACCCTGTAAGATGACTGGAAATGTTTTGGGGGGGTAATCATCACATTTGGACTTATTAAGCTTTTTAATTTTATTTATTTTTGTCCATTAAATTAAGGAAGGCTTTAATCGGAAAGTCCACATCCATATAAAATAATTTCTAAGCAAATGAGTTTCACTTGTCCATGTTGCTGATGAATTTAGGAACCGGCCAATTACTAAAATTGATTAGTGGTGACACAAATGTTATGAGTGTTTCACCAAACCATCAAAGCTCATAGCTCCTTGCTGGCTGCTACCCTGGAAACCTTTGTTGTGGTTTTGAGAAGGCTCTCTTCAGCAGCTCTTCAGCAGCTCAGACTGACGGCACGCTGCTTAGATGTACTAGGTTGTAGGCAGGTCTGTGTTGGCACGAAAAAACACAGAACAAAAACATTTGTCTTTGAGTCAGTTTCCTCTTCTCCCAGTCTGGGTAGAAAGGACAAAAGTGCAACCAAAAAGACCTCCAGATCCTCAACTTAAGGCAGGATCTCATCCCCAACCCAGAAGGGCATTTCAATCTTCCCCAGCAGGGAACCATCATCTCAGCTTGGGAGGTGCTGGTCTTCACCAATCTCATTAACACACACACACACACACACACGCATTCCAAGTAAAATGATGGTGGGATGAGGGGTGTTTTTGTACTGGCTCTGCTTAGTTTGGCACAAGGGAACTGTCTGGCCATGAATCCAGTTTGCTTGGGTCAGACTCTGACGTGTACTAAGCATGTCAGATCATTACTTAGATATGGGGAAAAAGCAGAGGACACGAGAAATTATCCAGGCTGAGTTGGATTTGGGAAAGCCGCTTGGTGATGGAGACGGTCACGGGACGCACAGCAGAGAAAAGGGAGAGAGCGCAGAGAAAAGGGCCCGTACTACCGATGCGGTGGCGTCCCCTCACTGTCTGATATGACGAGATCCTCCAAGAAAATAACCCAGATTTTTAGAATTATTATACAAGGCTTCAAATTGTGGAGATCAGCCCCGCCCCACCGCGACCCGATTAATTGGATTTGAACGGGAGAAAATGAAAAAGGATTATGAGAAAAAATACAATAAGTACAGTAAGACAAATTGTGACTGGCAGGTATTTCACTGCACATTTATTTGATTTATGCAATGGTGAAAAAATTGGCAAAAAAATGAAAAACTGCAAAGAACCATTGTTCGGTATTATTTGCTATTCGGCCAAGTGTTATTTTCGCTTTCGGACACAAATTTTCATTTCGGTGCATCACTAGTCAAAACACCTGGTTGTGGTGTCGTTTTCAGATTTTCGACAGCACTGACGTTGTCAATTGGCTTTTGGTGTGGCGCAAATATTTGTGAACTCGAGCCTCTGAAAAATGAAATGAGAGGATACAAGCTTTTCACATTTACTATTTTTATGGAGAAAAAAAAAAACCTAAATTATTTTTCAACATATTAAAGTTTATGGTTTCATTGCACACAAAGCACAAGCTAGTCACATCCTTCAGTATAAAGATGAATGCTCGTGCAGAAAAATCCAACAGAACGTGAGTTAAAAAAAAATATATATATCTTGTCTGGTTGAAGTTGTGCATTATGCAGCAAGTTTGTGTTAAAGGGTGATTTTACACATGATATAAACTGTAGAGACTCTGTCATTAACTGCCACTTGTCATTTTTTTTACCAACTACGATGTGCTAAATAAGCTCTGCATCAGCAAACGCATTATATTACCTTCCTTCTCCTCGTCCATCCTCATCAACTGAATTCTTTTTTTTCCCTTTGTTTTTCTATTTGCCTACCAAATATCTCTCCACATATCATGATTCACAGGCAGCAGGCTGCATATTTCTCCTGAAGCTGCTTCCTTATATAGAATAGGAACAAGGAAACCTTAAGATCATTGAGCTAAAAGGGAAAAGTAGAAAGGCTGGTGTCCTTGCACAATTTCTCCTCTGATGTTCAGCATTCATTTCATTTTTTTTTCAGCTCATTTCATAGCTCTGAGGTTTATGAAAGTGAATTGTTGCACTAGTCCATCAATAATGCTGTCGGCAGCATGAAGGTGACAGTGAAGTTGTGATTTTGAAAGCCTTATGATGGTGATGGGAGGTCCAGAACAATCCATCCCTGGTGGGCGTTTACTCTTTGTGCCGTCTCTCAGCTGCAGAAATGAATTTACTTCTCGTGCAGCGTCTTGTTATGCGACAGCGGTTGGTTTCTACTAGCTGACTCTCCGTCAGCTGTTTTTGGTAAATGTTTAGTGAGTGTTTCCTACTTGGTGTCGTCACCCCGGTCCTCTGTTGAATATTCATTCTGTTTCAGGAGGAGGCAGCAGCACCATTGAGCGCCCACTCACAAGCTGTCAGCACAAGACACCCAGAGGCAGATGCTCTTCCTGATCTGTCCCACTCAGAAAGCAGTAAGACCACCGCCCCCTCTCTCTCTCTTTCTCTCTCTTTGCTTTTAACTGTGAGCTGGACTGCAGCTCTACTGTGTATTTACAAGTTTAGCCCAAGAGGGAGTTTTTTCATGACTCACTTGGTATGCTCTTTGTTCAGAGGAGAGGAAGCTTTTCCAAGTTTGGTGAAATGACGGGTAAACTCTTGAGTACAGATTATGAACACAGCTTTACATGTTTTATTCTTTTAACATACACAGTGAGCTGATATGTAGTGATGTTGAAACTGATGACATCTCGGCATCCTGTAATCCGTTTATTTACAAACCAGCACACGCCGGGAATACTCATGATGGACATTTGATTTCTGACTTAAACCACATGTTCTTGTGTCAGCAGGTGAAGGTGTTTGTGAGGGTGCAGAGTCTCCCTCCTGTGGCCCAACGCAAACTCTGAGCCCACCGTCTCAACCAGACGAAACCATCACATCTGGTGACATCCATCCGGCAGCAGCTGATATGGTTTCTCTCAACAGCACATCACCGGAGGCAGAGGACACGATCAACCAGAGTGAGAGGTGAGTTAATGGTTTGAAAAAAACAAACTCCATTGGCAATCACTAGGGGGCACCAAAGCGATGACTTTTCAAAATAATGGCATGGTAGGTTTATTTTGCACAGTAATTTATGTGCGTAAATGGCGGTAAATAGACTTATCTCGGCTTGCACAATTTACCTTATTGACGATCTCTGTGTCTACTGATGCGTTTGTTTCCAGTGACTCATCTCACGCATGTGACGAAACTGGGTTTTTCATAATAAAGCAGGAATGGGTTGCAGGACCAAAACTGGAATTAGTTACCATAGACATTCAGTGAATGAATCCTTTTAAAAAGGAAGAAGGGAAAAGTTAAAGTACTACCTTTTTCTTGTTTTCCTGTCTGTTGCTGTTTGAAAGAGAAATTGAAAAACTAAATAAAACAAAATACCGATCTCAGAAGGGAAAGACAGCCGCATGTAAAGCGATTTAGACTACTTCTGCTAAACATGATGTCGCCAGGTCTTATCAAAAGTAATTTCAGTCACAGCCTATTCATTTCCTTGTCGCTGGCCGCATTTCCTATTCAAATGAGTGTTTTCCTCTCTGTGGGAGGAGTGCGAAGGCTAATTAGTATCTTTGTGGCCATGCTTTGCATAGGCACACCTCCAAACAAATGAAGGTTGTTCCTCACCTCTCTGTGTCACATACTGTAGCAGCTGTGACGGATCAAATGGGTTTTGTTGCTGTGTAAAAAAAAAAAAAAAAAAAAAAAAAAGAATCTGAAGATGGGTAGATGGTTTACCTTTTCTTTGTGGTCAGCTGCCAGCTAACCTGTGAAGATCCCGGGAGAGACGAGGAAGAAGACGGACTGCACTCGACGGCGTCAGAAATGCCTCGTCACAAGGTTAGTTGAAGAAGGGGGGAAGTGTGTTGATGCAAAACACGCTCTCTGCTTTTCCTTCCTCTTTTTGGTCGACTCTTGTGTGTCTTTTGTTGATAGAGAGTAGGTGTGTTTTTAAGGAAGGGGGGGTTGAGTGGGCTGACCTTGTCCAGATCTTCTCAAAGGGAGAGAAGGAAAGTCTTCACCCTTGGCATGTATGGTAATGAGTGAGGAGATAAAATTGTGGAATCAATGGATGGACTGTTGGTTCGTCTTACCTCTGTTACCAAAGGAGGCAAGTACTAAATACTTGATGTTGGTCTTCATTGATAGTTGTGACATACTTTTGATATTAAACGCTTTGCTTCAGGTTTCATAATAATTGTCACAGCGTCTTGATGACAAAAAGATCATCTGAAGTCATTGTTTTGTGCAATACACCTTAGATATTACGTTTAAACTTATTCAAACTGGATTCTTAGTATTTGTTAAACTCAAACCAGCCCTTTTTTCCCTCTTTTATGAATTAGCTAAATTATTGAGTGGTTATTTAAATTAACTTTCTGTCTTTTGATTGATCTTAATGTTTTGTGTCTGGACCACCTAATCGTTGGAGTGAAGAGGTTCGTGTGGTAATTTAATGCAACAGTTTCATGGTGATGGTGTCTATCCACTGGTCAGAGGAGCTGGTAGCGTTTCCACGTTTGAACCTAATTTGTTTTTGCTAGCTGATCATTGAGGGTGTTTGGTGCCCAGCTGCCTGATTGATCAAGTCGCTCGCTTTAGTCACCAACAAAGTCATGGTGTGCAAGAGTGCAGCCCTGCTGAGTGTTTATGTTGGTCTGTTCTAGGGTTGCACGGTATACCGGTACCAGTATAGTACCGCGGTACTAGAGTTTTGAAAACGGTACTATACCAGCATTTAAAAACAAACGGTACTTTTATATATTTTTCTATGCAAACGAATTGGTAAATTGGAGCCTGTCTCTTTAAGCACGGCGAGCTCAGCGAGTGTGACGTAGTTGCAGAAGCAGAGCCGCCTCCCCCTCCCACTCGCATGTTTAGACGGAGGAAAAGAGCGAAGCGAGAAGTCGCGTGTTACAGACAGAGCGGGTTGAAATAAAGTTGAAATAAATAGAAATGGCAGCTGCAGAAAAAGCCCGTATTTGTGGACAAAATGGGGGCCCGAAGTACGGTGTGGAAATATTTTGGGTTCAAACCGAGCGATAAGGGCGAGCCACTGAACCAGACGCACCGCAGTCCGAGCGGTGCGGCAAAGTGAGTCTCGCAAAAGGAGGCAACACTTCAAACTTGTCCAAACGTTTAAAGGACAACCACGCGGACTTGTTCCACGACTTCAGTAAAGAACGACAGCTGATAACTTTGTTCACCATTTCACTGCACTGTCATGTCAATGAAAGAAGTACAGAGCCTCTCCCAGCCCGTAGTAAACCTACAGTAGCCTACATACAGAGTTAAAACATGTCCATGGTTAATAAATGCAATTTTTAAAATATTAAAAAAAAAATACATTCTTAAAATATTTAAATACATTCCACAGACTAGAATATAACTTAAATATATTTTTATATATTTTAATATTATTTAATGTTTCATATATATTATAAACCATTAAGGCAATTAATTATTATTATATTGAAACACACTTTGGTAAAACATTCCATTAGCCCACAATATCTAAACCTATCCTACAGGACTGTCTCAGAAAATTAGAATATTGTGATAAAGTTCTTTATTTTCTGTAATGCAATTTTTAAAAAAAAAAAAAAAAAAAAAAAATGTCATACATTCTGGATTCATTACAAATCAACTGAAATATTTCAAGCCTTTTATTATTTTAATATTGCTGATTATAGCTTACAGTTTAAGATTAGATTCCCAGAATACATTTGAATATATATATATATATATATATATATATATATATATATATATATATATATATATATATATATAGTTTCAAAACACAAACCTTTTGAACAATGAGAACAAGTAAAATAAAGCAATGGCATTCAAATTAAAATGACCATGTTAATTAAAATACTGTACCCCCTCCCTCCCCCAATTACAGAAGTCTAGTACTCCTGGCAGTATCTGTGTATTCCAGCATCAAGCTGTGCATCTGAACGTGTCTTCAGCACATCTGGGAATATCTGCAGTCCAAGGCGTTCTAGACTGACCGAGGAAAATGTAGACATTCTTGTTTTCTTGGCTAGGAACCTGAAAAATGAAAAACAGTGATAGCCCGCCAGCCATAGGAGGAGTTTTTGCTGCTACAGTATTTTATTTAACATGGTGACTTTAATTTGAATGGCATTGCTTTATTTAACTTGTTCTCACTGTTCTAAAAGGTTTAAAAATTTTAATATACCATGCCAATTATTAATTTTATTCATTGTTGTTATTGTTCCCAAAGTCTGCTTTAAAATAAAGGAAAATATTGACATTTGAGAGTGTTCCACCTTTTTACAAAAAGTATCGAAAAGTATCGAAATAGATATTGGTATCGGTATCGAAACAGAAATTTGGTATCGTGACAACCCTAGTCTGTTCAGTATTTCAGAAAATATCTTAAAGACATCAAGTTTGCAGTAGTTCTGACATTTGAGAGGCTTTAATGTGGAAGAGCTGAGTCTTCCACAAGTGCACTATTATTTGGATATATTCAAATTGTAGTTCACCATGTAAATGAAGACATTTTCATGGCAATTTTATCCACATTTATCTTGGCAGAAACCAGTTGAGATAAAAGTGATCATTATTTAATCTTTCACAGTATTGTTTGTGTTGCATTGTTTTACATAGCTATTAAAAATGACCCAGTACCCAGTTAGGTGGAATATATATGAAATCCCCCCCCCCCCCTTCTGATTGTTCAGGTTCTATGTTTTAGTTAATAAAACGTTAATTGAAAAAAAAAACATCTGGTCTTTTTAAAGGTAAACGTATTCTCAGGTGGACAATACAAAACATTAAAGCATGCTGTTGTTTATAGACAAAAAACAAGCCACAATGCAGAAGCAGTGAGAGGAAAAACTATGTAATAACTTTTAGATCCAACTCTGGCTGTAGTAACCTGAAGTAATCATTTTTTGCATCACTTGTCATTCTCCCACATCCTTTTGGGGGAATGTTGGCCCACTCCTCTTTGCAGCATCGCTTACGTTTATTTAAGTTTAAGCTGCCCGGGTCCTCATCCTTCAGTCACATGCCCGACACTTGGTTTAATGTGTTTTTAACTTTGCCAAATGGGGTGCTGTGCATTGGGGTCCTGCATCTCTACTTGTTCAGCCACAGCATGTTGTTCCAAAAGTCTCGCCGTCTGTTTGAATGCAGCTTTGCAAACCTAAGCCGAGCTGCCATGTTCTGTTTGCAGATATGACACGGTCTCCTGGCAACCCTTCCTAGCAAGCCATATTTGCTAAAAACTGTGCCGTCATGAACTTTGACGGTTGAAATGTCAAACGAGGCCTGTTGAGTCTGATGTAGCTCGTATGTTCTTGTTTTTTTTTGCAATTTCCTTTTGAGTCTGACTGAACAGTGAACTTTCAAGGACTCCTGGGAAAATAAGAAAATATTTTCTAAAATTTTAAAATGTTTTCTTTCTTGATAATCTTTCTCAGTGTAGATACATTTTTATATCTTTCCTTCTTACCATTGGGTTAGCACACATCAAAACCAGCACTCTGCTGAAACCTCCTGTGGAAAACGCATACGTAAGCATTGAAATAAGAGTTTAAAGAGTAATAAAAATACAATTTATCGTATGTCAATTAAATATACTTCCATGTACGGTCTAAGAAATATGTATTTTAAAGTAATACATTTAACAAAAACTACAATAAGTGTATTTTATAGTAAACTCGTAAGTGTGCTGTATTAATATATACTTAAATGTCTTATTTAATACATTATTATTAATAATAATTCATTTATAATTATCATTAGTAATAGTATTTAGTTTCCCTTTGGGGATTAATAAAGTATTTTTAATTGAATTTCAGCTAAAACATCTGTTTTAGCTGAATTAAAGTAGCAGATTAAAGTAACAGTTTGTTTTATTTGTAATAACCTTAGAAAGTAACTTAAGATCTCAGTTATTCTGTAATAGAGCATTTACGTACGAACTTAAATGATTTAAAGGAGCTTGAGGCCGGATTGTGGCAGGATTTATGAAAAAAATCCGTATACATTTTAAGTTTTCTAGTAATAATGTCAGATGAAGCGTTCCAAACCCAAAAGAATGAGCCCTCTAGTGTATCTCTCCTTTGCCTTGAATTCGGGCCCAAATTTCCCGCGCTGGGCTGTGGATGTGACGTCACATGACGCTGCACGCACGTTCTCCCCGTTCTCCCGTGCCGGCTTCACTGTTGGCTGCAGTACCCCCGAGGGCCGTTGTGGTGAAGGGTGGCGCTAGAGAGTCTCATTTCTTAAAAGGAGCCTCAAGATCCTTTTAAGGGTGTTTTATATACAAAAAGTGACAGTGTGCTACGAGTGCTGCACTCAAGTATACTCCCCCCTTTTTATAGAGATGTTCACACCGGCTGATCATTAAAACAATGATCATTCGATCAGCAGCAACTGCCTGTCTCTGGTAGCTGTAAAGGTGTCCGTTTTTGACCCTCTGTCTTTGGTCCAAAGGCAGTGGGTCAAAAACTCTGGTCCAGAAAATAATTTCTTGCCATAGCCAAGGTGCAGAAGATGTCCGGTTTGGATTCAGTCACTGCCTTTTGCGGATGATGTGGTCCTGTTTACTTGGAGCTGTGATCTTCAGCTTTCTCTGCAGCAGTTTGTAACCAAGTGTGAAGAGGCAGAGATGAGAATCAGCACCTCCAAATGTCACCTGTCCTCCATGTTTTGCCTCAAATCGACGAGTTTGAGTATTTCAGGGTCTTTTCAAAAGTGAGGGAAGAGTGAAGCAAGGCATTGAGAATCAGATTGGTGCAGCATCTGCAGTAATTTGGACTCTGTGCTGGTCTGTTGTGGTGATCCAAAAGACCAGGCTTTTTGTTTACTGGTCAACCTGCAGTGCGTTCCTATCCTCAACTGGGTCCTCAGCTGTTGGAGTAACTGAGAGTAAGAACGTGGATGCAAGTTTTTTTTTTTTTGTTCAATAAAATGAAAAAGCAGATCTATTTTGAGGCTTATCAGAGCGGATATGATGCACATTCATTACACAAGATCCCACGGCATTGCTCTGAGTGCTCACCTTGCTTCATTTTGTGCTCGTCCACACTGCTGTTTGCACGCAAGCCGCCTCCACTACTTAGCATTGTGCCAGTGTTAACTGAGCACCCTTTAAAGCCACGCACACACATACACACACTCACAAACACTCTTTTAGAGCTGTATAACTCTCTTGTAGCTCTACATTATATAAAGAATCTACTGAATCTCTCTTCACACTCTGAAGCTTATATCATTTCACTGCCATGGGACAGGTACGACGCACGTTTGCGACCATCCTCATTCCTTGATTCCTGAAACCTTTCCGTCAATCTCTTTTTGTTTTCACACTCTTACTCTTTCCTTCCTCTCATTGCTGTCCATTTTAGAGCCTAAGTCGGGACCATTCAGCAGACAGATCAGCCGCAGCTGAAGACAGGTGAGTTGGTTTACCAGTTAACTTTGATCTAGTGATGACGGCTAACGCAGAACAGAGTCCTCTCTTTGACAAACTAGTGTTTGGATATTCTCCAAACGCTACATTTTTGTGTAACGTGTGAGGTATGTACTTTTCAGCACAAGCCTGTTACCTGTGCTGGTAGAGGAGGAAGAAAGCGTGCCGGACAGTGCAGCCGAGGCTCCAGCAGCCAGTCCAGCAGGTGAGAAGAAAAGAAAAAAATGCATGAAGCGAGCGAGAGCGCGCATGCAAGCGTTGCCAGTTTCACGCCCTTTAACATGTGTGTGTAACTTTGGTCACCCACTCACTAACTCTGCTTTTAAAGGGACAGATCAGCCCTCCAGCGGAGAGCTGACCACCTTGCCCGACAGCAGCTCTCCTCAGTCTGGAACAATCATAAACGACAGCACAATGAGCAACACAAACTCTGACTCCAGCGATCCAAAGGTAGCTATCTGACAAGTAGCTTCTCAAAATAATGAATTTCATCTACCTGGCAAACACGCTGAGAGGTTTATTGATTTCTGTGTGGGGTGCCACGTTGTTCTTTTAAAACAACACTCCTGAAAGAAAATCCTTTCATGTATTTGTTGTTGTTTTTCCTGTTGCCAAAGTTAAAACTAAATATAATTGGAAGAATGCATCCAGAAGCAGCCCGAGTTATTTTTGGCGAAGTTTCAAGGTCGTGTTGAGTCCAGTTGAGATGGTGCCGTTGATATTAAAATCCTTTGTCTGCAGTAAGCAGTGCGGCCATGCCACCGGAGTCTTCTTAAATGTTGAGAAATGTTGTCTTTCCAGCTTTGTGAGTGTGACTGTGTGAGTGATTGTGTGGGAGGGAAGTAGAGTGCCGTAGTTTTGATTTCAGTTCTGCTCCAGATCGGATCATTCAAGAGTCAAGAGATGGTATACTCGCAGCTGATTTGAACCTTAAATTCCTATTCATTATGTAAATAATAGCGGAGGATAAAAAATGGTGAGGGCGTAAACAGAAGTGGGGGGAAATGGATGCTGAGTTACATGTTGGCGAAGGGGGTTTGCAAGCAGAGATGGTGACGGCTGTGCACACTTTGCAGGATCTGTTGCGCAGCTCGCAGGCTGCTGAGGAGAACACGGCTCAGGATGAGAGAAGCGAGACCAGCGTGGCCACGGAGAGGGATTGTATGTGTGACTTCATTGTTGTACAGTAATGCAGATACAATAGAGTAGTGCATATGCAACAACTTTACTTTCTTACACTGATATTCAGTGATCCCTTTTACATTTGTTGCCCCTCAATTTACTTGCTTATCATTTAAGCCGAGACGTCGGTCATCTCTGATGTCGATGACACCGTCAAAGAAGACAGGAGCAGGTGAGCCACTAATTGATAATTCTATATCTATAATAGCTTTTGTTTTCTGTCATGAATCTTCCTCACAGACAATTCTTATCTCTTTGTCCACAGCATATCACCTAGTGACAAAGAGATCGAGGTACGTGTCCCACTGATTCTCAAATAAGACAAATAAAGGCCTTTTAAGGACAGTTTTTGATCATTTTCTTGTGGAAACGCAGCATTTGGGGGAGTTTGTTAATTCTAAAGCTCATTACAAACTCACAGTTGAAACATGCTAGCAAGTTTTGACTCTATTAGCTATTAAAGGTAAATTAATTTATTCTTCATCCAGACTGGTGATACTCTTTAAATCTTGTTTTCTGCAGAGAGGTTTGGAGGTTTCATTCTTTAACTGTTGTACCTTTTCTATTGTTACATAATCTTCAATAAGGAAGAACTTATCTCAGTCAATCAAGGAAGCCTTCGCTGTGTGCCGTTGGCACGGATACAGCTGTCCCCGGGTGCCAGAAGTAAGAAAGTATGTCCCTTTTTCAGGCAGAGTTCCAGCGTCTGGCGCTGGGCTTCAAGTGTGACATGTTCACTCTGGAGAAGAGGCTCCGGCTCGAGGAACGGTCACGTGATCTTGCTGAGGAAAACGTACGCCGGGAAGTGTCCAGCTGCCAGGGCTTGCTGCAGGTATGTGATTAACTGCCATTATCACCTGACATCAGAATTTCAACTTTAGGGAAGGCATGTGATCTCTCACCTCTCATACAAATGCTAGCCTGTCATCTTTCTGAGGATTATACTTGCTGGCCAGTGTGCATGCAAGTATTTGTTCAATTATGTTCTTTTTTTAATGCAGTTTATGTATAAAGGCTTCTGGTGATGGATGCTTCAACCATCAGTTATGCTTTACTGATTGGTTAGCAAATAAAGGTGCACAATATCGGTGGTTATGATGTTAAATGTGTTAAAGATTTCATGGACTTCATGTTGTAGCACAAATGTACACCTCTTCAGGTTTAGAGACGATATTGTGTAACTTGTCAGCCTCAACAAATGGGCTGGTCGCTGCCTGCTCCCTGAACGCCTCGTAGTGTGGTAAAGTTGAATTCATATTATTCAAGCACCATTTTACAATCAAAGTTATCTCAAAGGACCTTACAGAGAAGGTAAACAAGTTTAGTTCAAGTCCAAATAAAAGACCAGTTGAAATATATAATTACATTTAAATTCAGTTATTGCTGTGATTGTTTTTTTTTTTTTGTAACGTTACCTCAATTTATCGTCAGGCTCTGACCCCTTTGTGTGAGGATGACGGCCAGTCCATGGAAATCATCCAAAGGCTTCAGAAAAACCTTGAAATCCTCATCCAGTCAATGACCAGAGTTTCCAGTCGCTCAGAAATGTTGGGAGCAATTCACCAGGTCAGCTGAACACGACCAGTTTGTTTAAACATCTGAGCTCAGCTTTTCAAAATAAAGTGTAATCATGATGACGGGTTCGGTGTGTGTGGGTAACTCCAGGAGAACCGCATCGGGAAAGCTGTGGAGGTCATGATCCAGCACGTGGAGAACCTGAGGAGGACGTACACCAAGGAGCACTCCGAGCTGCTGGAGCTGAGAGAGGCGCTGATGCAGAATGAGAGGTCGTTTGGATCACAAAAAGGAAAAGGTTGAACATGACGCACACTCAAGCTTCTCTGAATTTGCCAGTTTAGATATTAGGTTGTTTTTTTTTCTCCCCCTGATAGCAGTATATCACACCAGTTTACTTTTTACTTTTCATTTGAAAGCACTTCAGAAATGGTGAACAAGTCCAGTTAAACATGGACCTTTAGGATAAATGAAACGTGTTATCCGTTTCATCCAGCTCTATAGTATACACCGTATACACGCGTTTGTCTCTGTGTTAACACAGCTGGTTTGCGAGATGCAAATTACTGTATGCCAACATTTCACAAAAGGTAACTATGTTGTTGTTTCCAGATGACTTCCATGCCAAAAAGCAACCTTCTGGGTACTACAAGGTGGGTTGCATCTGGTTTTATCGTGCATCGTTTACTCAAGATTAACATTGCCATTTGTTTGAGTAATGTACGTTTCTAACATTTTCTGTCTCCCATCCATGTGTGCCTCCAGTCATCAGCCAGGCGGGTCAGCATAGCGGCGATCCCCCGTACTGGTGGCAGCAACATGCACTTTGATATGGTGAGAATCACCGTTTAGCAGTCTCATCACAAATCAGGCTTAAATTGTTTGAGTTTTGTTTTCCTCTTCCTACTTATATTAAAAGTTGTACGCTTTTATCATAAAGTTTTTTCCAGTTATAGAAACATCAATCTTGATATTCATGTGTTCTTTAAATGACCTTTCTCAGAGAATAACTGATAATATGTTCTTTAAAGGAGACATATTAAGCTCCTTTTCTCAATGAGTTCAATGTCCTGGCCAGTGATAGTTGAAAACACGGCAGGCCTGAGATCCACCAGCCTCCCAGTTACAGGACAACCCGACTCACTGATCCCAGGCTGCCACAAAAGATTGCGCACTAGCCCAAGGTATTAAGAAATTGGTCTAAACAACTCAGCCACGTCCTTACGTTCATTCAAAGCAGCTGGATCCCTCCACAGGGTGGGCCTGCTTTTGAGATCAAAAGCTTTAGCAGTGACACGTTTTCTGCAGGAAAGCTTTCTGAGCTAAAATCACATCAGCATCATAATGTGAAGGGATCTTAGCAACTTGGGTCAGCAGCTGTTCAAGGTACTCGTTTCAGCTTGTAGTCCCGGTAAGTCTGAACTGAAACCACGGGTTGTCAGACTAGTTAAACTACCAACCACAGTGAGCCTCAATATGTAAAACAAGATGTGAATTAAATTTTTTAATTTCAAAAGTCTGATTTTTCTCTTGACAGAGTAAAACGCAAGATTGCTCAGAGGCTGAAGCAGAGCGGCTGACCCGGCGATCTCCGTGGTAGGTGACTGGATGTCCTCACTCACATGTGCCTTTTTTCCTTCTGTCATTTATTTATATTAAGCTGCGAGTTGAATATTCATATTAAATGACTTTAAAGATGTGTATCATCATCACATAAAGGGCGCTGTGATTAAATTCCAGGCAAGTGGACTGTTGAAGTTACTGTACTTTAAATTGGATGCAGATACATGTGTGGGCTGTGGCTGTCGACCCCTGGGCTTGGTGTACCATGATTGAGGGTTGTTGTTGTTATGCCCTTATGTGATAACGGTGGTTTCCAGGAATGTGGCGGGGAAGAACATGACGCGTCCCCCACTAAAACGGTTTGTTAGCTCTGCGGCCTGGGTTGACACGGAAGAGCCTTCTGACATGATGAAGGGGTAAGACGTGCCAAGGCCACGGAGACCTCACTGCGTCACACAGGTCCTTTCACAGCAAACTCTTATGCATAAAGATGGAAGCTGTCAGGTGTGACATCATCACTCTATCTGCTAAATGCTGAGGCCTATTTTGAGGTTTGTTCACGTTCAGATTTGTTTTGGTAAAACAGAGGATGGAATCAACTTTTGTTCTTCCTACTAAAAAGCATACAGCAATGTTTCTGTACTTTAGTCCAGAGAGTGTTAGATGATTGGCAGTAATCAGTGTTGATGTTGGGTTGAAGTTTGTCACCAAACAAACTCAAACTCAGAAAAAGGAGTGACGATGACACCAAACACTTGGCAGCTATCTTTAATGCATCTGGCCCATCCTCTGCATGGGAACGTGTCTATCAGAAGCCTTGCTTTTCTCAAATCAGAGGTTGTGTGTTTGTTTTGTTTTTTGATAAAAAAAGAAGGTACTGTGATTTTTGATTTATTTCTGAAGTATTTCTGTTAAGTTATTAAGACCTGAAGTATTTTCAACACATGATGGCAGGTACTTATAATCCATTATCAGATATTTAAAAGTTAAATGCCAAATGTTTGTACAACAAAAGTAGCAAACAAACATGTAAAGCTTTTATTCAAATAGAAATATATTCGTGCTACCCAAATCCCTGAAAAACTGTAAACTTGCTTTGTGGCTTTATGCTCTGATATTGAACTGTGTAGCCTGCTTTGCTGGGAATGCTGTGTCATTTTGCAGATATGAACTTTGATTTCCTATTTAAGAAGGAAAAACTTGGTGTAATTTGCTCACTTCTTCATGAGTGTGTGCCTCGGCCTGCTTGTCATAGGTGGACCTGCATGATGATACGTGTGCATGTGGTCACGAATCCCCTGTGGCTATGTTGGTGCATTTGTGTATGAACAAGCAAATGAGCGATGTGTTTGTGAACTCCTCATCGTGCATGCCCTCAGGATGGCCAGCAGCAACACAGACTGCCAGTCAGAGGAGGAGCAGAAGAAGTCAGTGCCAGAAAGGAGGTCCAGTCTCTCTGATCTGGGCAGAAAATTCTCCTCCCTCATTCATCCCCTCAAGACGTTAGTCCAACCAAAAGCCCACCCACTTGCCTACTGCAGCAGCACTGCCTGCCGGCACAACTAAGATACTTCCTGCATAGTGAAAGAGTTTACCACTCATCTCCACGAGGTTCCAGGAATTTGTACCTGAATGTTTCCTGTTGTCTATTACAGTAATGTTTAAACGTCAGTGGCATGTGTCAGTATGCTTCTCAGTCTCTGATGATGATGAGCAGCATCAAACCTTTGGAACCTCTTAAGTGATGAAACTCTTTCACTATATGGTATCTCTGCTGGACCAGCTTCTCTATCAGCAGCTTTCAGTAATTTTAACAGAATGTTCTTACTATTCGGGAATTAACAATGTTCTGCAGTGGTTTACTGGCTTAAGTGTGCGTCAATGTAACAAGTGATATATTTATTTATTTATTTTTAACTGTGATTTGTGTCTGGTGCATGGAGCTCAGTTGTGACTTGCTTGTGCAAAGCATCAATGAGCCAGTTACTCTTTACTGAGCTTAATTCTCTATCATTTACTAACAACTTCAGCCAACTTAACATTTTTTTCTGCTTTTCTTGTTGTACCTTTTGGACTGTTTCCTACTGAGATCATGACTTGTTCTGAACTGTACTCTCTTCTTTCCTCCCTCCACGTCTGTCAGGAATCAGGATGAGCTTTTTGTAATGCTGTAAGTGTGAATGAAGGAGGAAAAGTACAAAGTGTGAAATGCTTGTGGATTAAATGTAAATCTACATTTATCTCTGGAAAAGTATGTGTTCTTATCCTTCTCCATGCCAGCTGCCATTAACGGCTGCTGGCAACTTCTCGGTTGTGATTGTTGGAAATGTGTTGCTCTTTCAACACAGTCTGACACAAATGCTTGAAATTATTCTCCTTATTCAGAATTATTCAACTAAGCTACAGCTTATTTACTGCTCGCCATCTATTGCACAAGTTACCACAAATGACTTCTTTCCTCTCTTGTGATGATTTCCTCTCATCACAACTCATTTTTGGTAACTTGGCTCACTTGCTTTATATGGCAACATGTTTTTCTGTCGCATTTTCTGTTTTTCCTGAAGTAACGGTTCACTTTCCTTCCTGCAGTCCAAGCCCTTCATCCACCCCAACGTCGACAGAACCAGGCGTGGCCCCGTCTCTGTCCCAGAGCCTGAGCAGTTCCCGGGCGGCGGCTGCAGCCGTAGCCAGAGGAAGCAGGGGTCTCTGGCTGTGGCTGGCCATCGTGGTGGTGCTGGCAGGTACTCTCATTTTCATGGTCCTTGCAACAACGCTTCCATGTAGGACTTAAGCTCTGATTCAAATCTAAATCACAACTGAAATAATTCAATTAGTAAATCATAAAGACTACAATTATACAAAATAAATGCACCATCTTTGATTAAGATTTAAAACATAGCTGCTCACTAATCTTACATTGTTGAACCGACCACGTCGTCATTAGTTTTGGTGCCAAAGTTTAGCAATATTTCAGTGTGAAGAAGAATTACACTGTTTCCATTAAGTCATGTTATGCAACGATGTTCTTTATCCCATTAAAAAGTCCTTCCAAGAGTGGTGGTGGATAACCAAAACATCTTTATTTTTGGCAAGTTAGTATCCATTTCTGCAACAACTCAAGTCATCCTTTTTACTTGGAAAAAAACGTAGACTACTGCAACAAACTGTAATTTTGCAAAATAAATAAAAGGCCTTACGCAAAAATGTTGCTTAATTTCAAGGGTAATGGAAAGGAGCCACCTGTCTTCCTTATGTTAAAGTTAAGTCTGACAATCAAGTGTAACATCATATTAATGTACTACAGTAAACATACTTGGCAAACACAGAAGTATAGCATTTAATTGGAACCAGCTAGTATTCAACCTAAAGGTTATGATGAAACATCAGTCCTAAAGAAAAGTAAGCCTGTTGTGTTGATGCACGACTAAAAAGGACTCAAATCATGGCACAGTCCAGAGGCAACGCTCTGAACCATTACAGACATTTACAGCGACGCCACAGATCACTGCACAACAAATGTAAAAAGTTATGGGAAACCACTGACATACTGTACCTGCTAAATCAATTAAACGGACTGTAGTTTCTGAGTCGTTTGACGTACCATCAAGTAGGATAACTGAGCTCATTAATATTCAACAGTCATTCTAATACAGAGTGAATATAACAAATCAGTTTTTGTCAGAAAAATTGCAATTACGTGTTGTTTTTTTCTTGAACTGTCCAGCCTTGGTTTTAAGACCCCTCCCCAGCATCGGATCTATCACTTTGACATTACATGCTGTCTTTGTAAAGACAAATCATTTGACTACTAAACCATGCCAGGGGGTACCTCGCTGAATAATATCAAAGAGTTGAACAGGTTATATAGTCTGGGGTTAATCATGATCCGTTGCAGGATTAAATTGAGTTGAATCTCCTGTTAAAGCATTTTTCAACTTGGTTACATGCTATTTGTGTCGTGAACAGGCCTCCTGGCACTGCTGGCCAGCCTGGTGATGCAGCCAGCGGTGGATGCCGCCCCCGTGGGGACAGGGGACTCGTGGATGGCCATCCAGCAGCTGTTGTGGCCCTACACAGGGCTTCGACACAACGGACAACCCCCTGTCTAGCCCGAGTCCAGTGGGAATAGTGCTACTGTATATCACCCTTGTACAAGAGTGTGACTGGGGAAAAAGGACTAAACACAACTCTGGAGGAAAGGATGTTGGGATGTTTACCGGTGCCTGAAGATTCCTAAATCACTGCATTGATGGCACAGGCCAGTCCTCAAGGGGATAGTTAACCCTGTGGAGGATTTAATGCATCACTTCCTGTTTGCTGAAGTAGATAGTCTGTGTGTGCATGCATGTGTCTGTGTTTACAAGGCAAAGCCGTTGGACAGGCGGTGATGGACGGTGTCTTTAGCAGTGAGCCACCTGATGTCATTGACACATTAGAGGGGTTGTCAGTGCTGCTGCTGATGGTTTGCCCACCACAGTCTGTCACATCAGGTTTGATCAGTGATCAGAGTGGGCACAACACTGACCAATCATGTTCCAACGGTGTAAGAGTGATGGCACAGATGAGACTTAACGGGGCCTCCAACTGTGCCACATATCTTTTTAAATGCATTTCATCTTGTTGAGGAGGCAGTGACCTGCCAGCCTTTTAATGACATTTTATGTTTCATTTCCTCTTTGGTTGCAGAGGACATTTTATAATGTGTCTAAACACTGGCAATAAAACTTTGATTGTTTATTAAATCTATATTTATGAGTTTAGATTTGAGTGGAAAAGTGTGTATCTGTTCATTCTTAAGCTTTATGGAACCATTTTAAAGTCTGGCTACACTGTAAGTGGTAAGTATCCAACTTTTGACGGGTGCTATAATATCTACTTGTTACAGTTTTAACACCAAAGTTTGTTTTGTTTGTTTGTTTTGTCTTTTTCTCCAAGCTCTGTGATTGTCAGTTTTCAATTTCATACACTTTTGTATGTTCCAAAGATGAAGCGTGGATCTTTGCACAAATAAAGTAGCCTATTCTATAGTAGATTATTTACTTTTATTTAATTTTTTGTCTTTCATGCATCCAAACACAAACAGTACATTTGAGTACTTTATTTCAGTTCATCAGACTAATATCACATTATATGGAATAAACCAGGGGTCTGGTGGCACACAGCAACCTGTGTACAGTGTCAACAAACAGGTGATGGCTCTTTCTGGTCCGGGCTACCGCATCAGGACTCATGTCGTCCTGCAGGATGTGAACTAAGGTGGAGTGAAATTCACTGCCGGGATAGTGGTCTGGGGAGAAACCTTCACACTTCTCAGTAAGCTCCAGTTTCTTACTTCTCTGAGGGCCGAGCAGGTACAGAGTCCACGAGTCTTCAGGTATAGGCGTGGCATCATAGTGTTCACACACCTGACAGGAAACAAGCAAATGGATGCAGAGGTAAACATTTGCTTTAAATGTTTTTAAGTCTCATTCTCTCCACTCAACTACAGACAACCATATTAAGTAGTATAGCTAAAGAAACTTACAAAGGATGTTGCTTTGCACTTCTGTAGTTCATGAGAAACTGACTTTTACACATTTGAAGGGAAATTTAAGTAAAAGCCAGATTTTACCTGCATAATCAGATCCCTGGTTCCACTTTTGGCATTCCACTTGCTCCATGAGAAGGCACAGGCAGAGGCAAAGAGGGCCATCTGTTCATAGGCAGCATGTTCTGTAAGTGGGTCCTGAAGAAGAGACATCAGAGACAGATCTTATACCCACTGTGAAGATGAGTCATCAGGGCTGAATTTTTGTTTCAATTCTGCATGTAGATAGTTCAGTATTGTGAATATTTGAGGTACCGTGGCGTAAGAAAAATTGTTGGACTCAAAGCGACTTCAGAATGTATAAAATACACACCACGCAAGTTCCAAAAACAATCTTAGTCAAATTGGGGATGTTATGACTGCTGTATAGTCATGTTTAGCTGTAATGTCCAAACTTAGGATGCACACCTGCTCAACATCAACATGATAGCATTGCTGACTATAATATATCCAGATACAGAAACAATCTGGCTGCATCCCGGTCTCACTTGTTTTCTATTACTAAATTCATCAAGTAAAAGATGCAGACCTTGTCACAGATGCTGACATATCTGTCCGAGTGCTCATTCACAAAGATGTTGATCCCTGCGTTCATCATTGCTCTCTGCAAGGCAGGACCACTCATCCACTTGCCCAGGAGATGTGATGGTCCTCTCTCCTGCTCTGACTGCAGCATGCACTGGTTATCCTGTGAACCGAGCACAATTATAAGCAGTAAAAGTCAGGTTACTACTTCTGGTTTTGTTTACATTTTTTTTTCCAATTTCTTGCCTTAATTGTGATGCTGAGATTGATGAGAGCCCCATTGACGGTGAACAGGGCAGAGTCCTGGCCCAGCGGTCGAAGCTCCCAGCTTTGAAATGGAAGGTTGGCATATGTTTCCTGCAGCAGCACGAAAGGTTGAAATGACTCCATCTTGAAGGAGATTTTGGCTTCAGCCTCCTCAAACGACACATCTGTGATACCATCTGTCTTCCACTGCGTTCCTAAGAGCAAAGCTAGCATCAGTGCCAGTTCCTTTGTGGTGCATTTCAAAGCCAGACCAGACATTTTTAACAAAATGTACTTGCTTATACCCAGTTCTGTAGAGTGTGAGTTAGTTTGTACCTTCAGCATCCCAGCGAGCCACTTGAGGGGTTTCCAAGAAGATGACACAGTCTGGCAGTGTCACAGACACCCGAACAGGGGGGCAGGTGAGAGGCTCATTGTTGTCTAAGTTGGACGTTTCTGCAGGGTAGGGGAACACCTGCAGCCCTGTGTCAAGTATCTATATAAATAAAAAGCACTGGTGGATGAGAACAGGTTAACAGCATTTTGGTAATGAATTTAATAGGGGCAGAAAAGCTCATTTCTAGTCACCTGTCTAAATTCCCAGCCGTTTACACATTGAGCTTGAGGGGGAAGGTGAAACATGCCGCAGTAGAAAACCCCTCCCAGAGGTGTGTATTGCATCAGATCTATCACTTTATTACATGCTGACTTTGTTAGCTGGGAACCAATCAGGTCATTCTCAGCTGAAGAGGGGAAAAAAACAGAGAAGATCTGTTTCATTGACGTGTCTTTGGACAAGTTAGAATGTGATTTATTATTTAAAACAATAACTAATGTAAACAAGTTCTAAGGTCAGAAAATACAATATACAGTAGTTATTGCTCCTGTATACAGTGGCAAGAAAAAGTGTGCAATTAAGTAGTTTTCTCTATTAATTTGCATAAACATGATCTGGCTTTCATTTAAGCAATGATTGGTAAACAGAATGCTTGAGCTGATGACACACAATTATAATTTACCGTCTCTTTATTGAACACACCCACTAAACATTCACAGTGCTGCAGGAAAAGATAAGTGAACCCTCAGAGTTAAAGCTGGTTGAACCTCTTGTGGCACCAATGACTTCAAGCGAACACTTTTTGGTAGCTCGAGATCAGACCTACAAAATGTTCAGGAGGAATTTTTTACCTGTCCTCTTAATTGAAATGCTTAGGCTCAGATATATTTGTAGGAAGTGTGGTGTGAACATATTTGTTGAGGTGGTGTTAAGGTATGAGCTCTGACTGGGATACTCCAAAAAATGTCAGATGACGATCATCTTTTAATGGCAAAAAAATGGTTTGAAGGGGGCTACGTATTTTTCTCCTTCCACTACAGTGTATGCATCAAAAGCCCTCCAAGTTAGTTCGAGACACAATTAGACTTTTTTTTAGATAACTGAGACTGTTTATTTTTTTTTTTTTTTTTAACATGCTTTACCAAGAAATGCCAAGTTGAGCATCTTACCAGAAACTACCTCGATCTGTGTCAGTATTTGGCTCCTTCTACCTTCTGAAGGTTGTGAACTGCTCTTCCTTGATCGTGAACTGCTCTTCCTTGATCGTGAACTGCTCCTCCTTGATCGTAGACTGGTAGCGCTCTGCAACGATGTACATTATGTAAAAAGAATGAAAACATGATACCTGATACGGGAACCCAACAGTAGGAAGTCACTCTTTCACCTTACCTTCTGTCCCTCTGACCCTTTGATGGACTGCACCTCATCGTCTACTCTCCGCTGCTGCGCATCATCTTCTCCAACCACGCTCTCATTTTCTTTTGTCTCCTCGTGCACGGTTGTGTCCTCACTTTCCAGATATTCTTTGCTTCCCACAAGAGACCTGATACAACACAAATAAGAATACAGAACAAAGAGTATATCATGAGTATTAATAGTATATGTATGTACTATAATATATACTTGAAACAATCAGACCTGCGGCTGGGCGTGTGGATTGCCGGGTGAGTAATCCTCGCCAGCATAGATAGATGATCATAGCGTGTATGGCACATCCGCACAGCAATACTGCTCACAGCCAGCTGCTTGGGAAGCTCAAAACCCAAACCTACTCCCTCAAAATTAAAACCCTTAAACCTGGATGGACAAAAAAGAGGGATACAACACCAGTGAGCATAAATGATGTACACTTTGTGCATGTCAGTGTGAGATTATCTCCAAGAGTGATATATATATATATATATATATATATATATATATATATATATATATATATATATATATATATATATATATATATATATATATATATATATATAAATTTAAACAAACCTTGGATTCATTTTGAGGTTGGCCCAGAGACACAGTGTTATGTTGTCATCTTTGACCACAGTCTGCATGTTCCCAGTCTCATCGTCGACATTCTTAGAGGCATTCTTTGTGACCAGAGACAAGGATGAAGCAAAAAGGCAGAGATATATGGGGTTAAAGGGTTCACGCGACGGGGACCTGAATTTCCAAGTGAGGGTGTTATTTTGTACCTGAAGACTCTCGTCAGTAGATTGGTCAAGTTTCGCCTGGATTAGCTCTTGTAAATTCACAAGATGTTTCTGGTACCTTTCGGCCTTTTGTGAATCTGTGACCTCTTCCAGCAGACCTTCCAGCCCCTCAACCAGCTGAAAAAGAATAGTTCACCTCATAGATTGTAATTTCAATATAACAAATGTCCTGGTCCACAAGCAAAAACAAGTATTATTCATTAATAGTTTATTTTTTTTGTTCCTAATTGGTTTGCATGACAGTTAATGAATGACAAAATGCTTAAAGATGACATACAGACCTGAAGAGCAGTGTTGCATTGCTTGAGCACCTGTGTTATGTTAACGTCTGGGTCGTCTCTCCACAGACTGATAAATGTATTGATCTCCCGCTGCACTCTTGGGTCTGGCACACCGTCGCAACGCATGTATCTGTCCCACTGAACACAAAGAATATGCTATGTTGAAGTCATTAACTATAAAAAGTCTCTGACAGGTTGTTTGAAGGTAAATTAAATTTGATTTTATACCGTATTTAGTCTGACAGTTGGGGAAACACTGGGATGTGCGTCAGAGATGTAGAAAAATATTTTTCTAGTTTGGTCTGGACATTATTTGATTTTTTTTTAAAAGTATGCTCTTACATTAATCCTTCAAAAACAGACACACACACCTCAGCTGTCTCCTCGGCATCTCTTTTCCATTTGGTTACTGCAGCATGGTTTTCTTCCAGGAGATGGCGCAGTTCGTTCAGCTCATCCTCTCTGCGCTCTTGGTCCTGTCGGCAAATCAATCCATAATAGTAGTAGCCCAGACACAAACAGTGCTGTCTTTTCTGTTTCAGAATCAGTCTTTTTTCAGATTTATATGTATTTGGCAGGGATCTTACCTTCAGCTCTAGCCTTTCTATCTCTTCCTGCTTTCTTTCTCTTTCCAGTCTCTCTTGTTCTTCCCTTTCTGCCTGGAGCCGGGCTTCTTCTGTAAAACACAGCACAGGCAAAGGAAGGTCAGAGCAGATTATAAAACTCATTCATTTTCACTAGTTTTCAAAGGATGGTTATCATCTTGGATTGAACCAAGCTTCTCCAGCTACCTAGTTGTTCCCCAGGTTAAGTTTAACAGACAGAAATGTCACCATTACCTTCCTCTCGCCGCCTCTTCTCCTCCTTCAGCTGCTGCTTCTTCTGAGCTTTGGTCAGCTTTGGCTTGTTGGTCGACATCAACAACAATCAACCCATCAAAACATTTCAAATGAGTGGTGAACAGAATTAGCTCATGATTAATCTCTAGATAAAAATGGGTAAAATGTCTGAGGAAATTTTGACTAGGAAAAGAAAATTGAATACTATTTGGCTTCTTGCAAATATTCCTCAACTTAGTTACCAAAATGACATAAGAAGGAGTGTACTGACTGGCTTTGACATACCTTTCCTTTCTTGTTTGGCTATCATTCAGAGGAGAAAATGGAGAAAAAGTTACAAAGCAACATCAGATAGGAGATACGGAACACAATAAGAGCACTTAAACGCTAATTTAAAAGGTAACCATGGTAACTGTAGGACTATCTAATTAGTTATCTAATGTGTTTTTTTCTTTCCTTTTAACGGTTATATATAAAGTCAATATTGCACTTAATCATTTAAGCTTTTTAAATTAACCAGTTTTGCGACATTTGTTATAAAAAATAAAGAAATAAACGTACCATAATAATATATAATAATGTAATAGTGTTCAGGTTACTTGGTTGTTTTTCTTGTCTATGGGTTTGTTGTGAGTGCTGGGGTGGGGATGGGGATGTGGGAGGGATATAAAAAGATGGGAAAAATGGAAGGATGGAAGTATTTCCTGTTATATTGCTGTACTACTGTTGTATCTTGTGAAACTACTTCCAATAAAAAAAATCATCAAAAAAATGGGTAAAATGTCTGAGGAAATGTTGACTAGGAAAATTCTTCTTGCAAATAATTTTCCCCAGAGGGGACAATAAAGGTTTCAATCAATCAATCTGTAGCGACGAGGCCACAAATCAACAATAGCTCATTTACTTGAACTTAAACTTAAACTTAAACAAGGACTTAAACCTTAAACTAAATAGCTGCTGCTGCCTGGCGTCCTCTATGGACTTAAGAAATATTAGTGGATACCCAGTTAAAGGGACTAAAGTGAATGGGGAGGGCAAGGGTTAAACAATAATCACTAATTTAATCTCACACAAAATATATACAAATTCCAAATAGATAATTTCTTATTATTAGCAGAAACAGAAACAACACACAAATGGATTTATCTAATCTAAACCTTATGGAAATATACAATGCCGAATTAACCCTATTTAATCCTATTCTAATGTCGACATGTTGCCCGGGGGTGGAGCTCTGTGAGATGGAGGTGACAGGGATGCAGAGTCCTGAACACAGACGGGATGGGTGAGCAGGGGGAGGGGCGTCCGAGCCCCGCTGCTGTTCAGACGAAGGGGAGGGTGGAGATGTCCGCGGTCCTGCGGGATGAGAAGGGGGCGTGGCGGGCTGATGGAGGCAGTCGGCAGGCAGGTGGTCCGGTCCTCAGGACAGGAGGACCCTCTCAGGTTGTCCGACTTCGGAGCCTCAGCCGGGAGCGGGAGGGATGCCTTTGCCTTTAGCTTTAGCACGAGCTAACGCATCAAACTGGCTGACTAGCCCAACTTAACTAGTCAGCAAACTTCTGCCAAACTACTGTACACGAGACAGTAGTCTACAGGAAGTTTCTCCTCTTTGTGGATAAGCAACGTTACTTATCCACATAAAGTCACAACTTAATGACCAACAGTTCTCCGCTAAACACGACGTCGACTTCTCTCAGCTGTTCTCACTCTCAGCTGTTCTCGATCTCAGCTGTTCTTTCAACTGCCGATGCGCGCTCCCGCGGGCTCCCGTTGGTATCCAAACGGACCGTTGAAGCTCTCCGCGCGTGCACGCACACACACACACACAGTACATGCTGTCGCGTTCTCTATCACACAACACAGTACCGCAGCATAACATGAAAATGCAACATAAAACGTATGTATTGCATTAAACTAACCTTTCCATGCAGAAAACATAAACCAAATATAACAAATAAACTAATAATATAAAAATAAGGTTGTACAGGGGCTGACTCTGGCTGGGCTTCAATACACAATCAATCAATCATTCCTCAACTTACAAAGTAGTTACCGAAATGACATAAGAAGGAGAGCACTGACTGCCTTTGACATACCTTTTCTTTCTTGTCTGGCTATCATTCATAGGAGAAAATGGAGAAAAAGCAACATCAGATAGGAGATACGGAACACAATAAGAGCTCTTAAACGCTCATTTAAAAGGTAACCATGGTAGCTGTAGGACTTATTAGTTATCTAATGTGTTTTTCTTCTTTACTTTTAACGGTTATATATAACGTCAGTATTAAAGTAAACCGTTTAAGTTTTTAAAAATAACCAGTTTTGTGACATTTGTTATAAAAAATAAAGAAATAAACGTACCATAGTGTTCAGGCTGTGTGGACTCAACCATGGATGGAATCTCAACCCAACGCGAATGCGTAACCATAGAAACGTATGCGCATGCGTACTTCTTTATTTTATTTGCGACACATTGCACTGCTATACGGCATAAAGTGTACTACGCTGAGCTAAGGTCGATGAGAAAGCGAGTCTATCTTCACTGTCATACAACTTGAGAAATACATATGCAAGTATAATTTTACTGCTTAATCCCAACATTTTTAGAGTTTGAAATGGATATTATGATGAATTTCTAATTTTCAACATATCCTGGCCAAAACCATTGTCTTACACTCGTGTGTGCTTTCACTGCCCCTTCACTTCCACAGAGGGGAACTTCGTTTCTAACATGGCCAACCCTTTAAGGGGTGAGGTTATCAAGCTCTACAAAAATGTGAGTTTCCACTCGGACAGTGTGATTTGATCCCGGTGTTCTGCCAATTTCTGCAACCTGCCGAGGAATGCTACTTTGTGGTTCTGCGCATGCGCACAGTCGATTTTCAAAGTTTGCATCATTTCTTGCACGATGTAAAATTGATAATATGGGATGTTGAGTATTTGATCCTTCAAAATACACTACCCATGACATGAATTGCATTACACTTTGTGAACATTATACGATACAGAGAAAAAGAAACAATTCTATCACTTTATTTGATATTCTTTCAGTCATTGGCCTTTATTTAACCAGGCAGGTCATTTTTTTTTTATTTAACATTTGCAAAAAGTACAATGATTACATATCTTTATATATCTTCACATTATGCAATGTCAAGTTTAACTATAACATATAAAGAGTATAAATCAAATAAAATACAAAACAAAAAGCACAACACATTATAACCAGCCAGGGGGGATGTCCAGGCAGGTCATTAAGAACACGTTCTTATTTACAATGACGGCCTGGCAAGCGACAAGGACCACTTGGGGGGGAAAGGAAGTGGGTTTAGGGCAGGGGTCACCAATCCTGGTCCTCGAGGGCCGGTGTCCCTGCAGGTTTTAGATGTTTCCCTGCTTCATTGCACCATGATACAAGTGACTGTGTCATTAACAGAATTGTGCAGCCCTGGATTACAAGCTGATGACGATGATTCTTCTTCTTCTTCTTCTTTGGGGTTTAACGGCAGCTTGCATCCAGTTAGTTGCATTGCTGCCATCTTCTGGATCTTTCAGGAACTCATATTCTCCTCATCAGACCAGTATTATTTAAAAATTTAAACAAACTCCGCCTCCCTCTTCCACTTGATCCCCCTTCCAAAATACTTCTAACTGTAACTTCTTTCACACCCACTTCTTGCAGCTCTGCCACTAGCTCAGCTCTTTCCCTGTGGTATCTCCTGCAGCAAATAAGCACATGTTGTACTGTCTCAGGTGCTTGACACTCGGAGCATAGTCCATTTTGATGTTTACCCATGACGTGCAGCGTGCTATTAAGGGCAGTATGCCCAATCCTTAACCTGGAGAAAATGACCTCTTCCTTTCTCCTCCCTCTTCCTCCGGTGTTCACTGAATCTGTCACTTTCCCCATTACTGAAAACAAATGCCTTCCTTTATTTCCTTCCTCCCACTCCTTCTGCCACTCCACGATGATTTGTTTCCACACTATGCTCTTCCCTTCACCCTTAGACAGGCTTAAGTTGGCATCCACCCTCTCCTTTTCCACTGCTCTCTTAGCCAACACGTCTGCTTCTTCATTGCCCCGAATGCCTGAGTGTGCTGGAACCCACATCAGCACCACTTCAACACCCCTCCTTCTCACCATCTGGTTTGCCATCAGTATCTCATATACCAGGTCGTTCCGCCCCTTGGACATCCCCATCCCAACACTCTTCACCGCAGACACGGAGTCACAACAAATCAGCACTCCACAGTTCATCAGCTGTTCTGCCCATCTCACTGCCATTAAAATTGCATACAACTCAACAGTATGTACATTTAAAAAATCAGAAGTTCTCACATAAGAGTCAACATTCTGCCTGAGCACGGTAAAGGCTGCACCCGTAGTACCTGTCTCTTGGTTTTTAGACCCATCTGTGAAAACCAATACATGACTATTGTACCTCTCGGCTACATGACAGTGAAACTCACTGACCAATTCTGCTCCCTTATTCTGTTCTCTCATTTCCAGTAGTCTCAGGTCAGTCATTGGGACCTGAAGCTCCCATACAGGTACCACAGGCCACAACACCACAGGACAGAACTCTTTATCATGAATTAAAACTTCCCGAGCCACCCTCTCCCCCGTCCATCCAAAACTAGACCCCCCCCTCATTCCTCTCTCCCATGTTGCCTGCATAGCCACTCTGACCGGATGATCTTCCCTTTGACCCATCAGGTTCACCCAGTAATTAGCCTGAAGTTGTTTTCTCCGCAGGTACAAAGGCATTTCCCCCATCTCAACTTGCAAGGAGCACACCGGAGATGATTTTATTGCTCCTGTGCATATCCTCAGCGCTTTAGCTTGGATTACATCCAGCCCAGCCAGCACAGACTTGGAGGCAGACCCATACACCAAGCTTCCATACTCCATCCTTGATCTTATCAGGTACACATAGATCTGTCTTAGTGATGCTTTATCTGCTCCCCACTCTAATCCAGCTAAGCACCTCATCATATTCAGCACTTTTTTGCACTTGTCTATGACTTTGCGTGTATGGTCCCTCCATGTGAGCCTCGTGTCAAAAAACACACCCAGAAATTTAAAGCTCTTAACCCTCTCCAAGCTATTACCATACAGCAACAGCTTCACATTCTCATCAATTTTCTTTCTAGTGAAGAACATAGCTTTTGTTTTCTCCACAGAGAATCTGAAGCCCCACTTCCTTCCCCACTCCTCCACTTGTGCCACAGCTTCCTGCATTTTCCTCACTATAAATGTCACATTCTTTCCCCTCTTCCATAAACTCCCATCGTCGGCAAATAACGACCTGCCAATCCCCGGCTGGACATTCAGAAAAACGTCATTTATCATTATGTTAAATAGCAGCGGGCTTATCACGCTCCCCTGGGGGGTCCCATTCTCCACCACACATCTTCTAGATATGTCCCGGCCTATTTTAACTTGGATACTTCTATTGTTCAGAAAGTTCATTATCCAGTTAAACATACTTCCTCCCACTCCTAGCATGTGTAGTTTAATTAAGAGACCCTCCACCCATAACATATCATACGCTTTTTCCACATCCAGAAAAACTGCCACCACCGTTTCCTTTCCCATTTGAGCTTTCCTTATTTCATCCTCTAAGCATATTATTGAGTCCGTCGTACTTCTCCCTTTCCTAAAACCACTCTGACAATTAACCATCAGTCCTCTCTCTTCTATAAAATGCATCAACCTTCCATTAACCAACCTTTCCATTAGTTTTCCCATATGCGATGTTAGAGCTATTGGTCTGTAGTTTCCTGGCTTGCTTGCATCCTTCCCCGGTTTCCTAATGGGAATAATAACTGCCTCCTTCCACCCTAAGGGAATTACTCCTTCTTCCCAGACTTTATTATACAGCCTCAAAAGTTTCTCCAATCCTTCGTCACTTAAGTGTCTCAACATAACATAGCAGACACTGTCTTTCCCTGGGGCTGAATTCCTACAATTAGCCAGTGCACTCTTTAGCTCCCTCATTGTAAATGATACATTATATTTATCATTTATCCTTCCTTTCTTCTGAATTGCTTCTGCATGTGCCCTTTTGGTTTCTTCTCTACTTCTTTTCTCCTCTTCTGATAAATTATCGAAACTGTGTATTCTACTCAGCGTGTTCACCATCATTTCTGCCTTCTCCTCATTTGATATGGCCACCTGTTCCCCATCTGACAGGATTGGGTAACTCCATTCTCTTCTATTTCCTTCCATTTTCCTTATCATTCCCCATACTTCAGTTATAGTGGTTGTATTCCCTATGGAGCTGCAGTAGTCCCTCCAGTATGTTCTTTTTGCTTGCCTTATAGTTCTTCTAGCTACTGCTTGCAGCTTCTTGTACTCAACCAATTGTTGAAAGTTATGGGTCCTCTTTAGTATCCTAAAGGCTCTATTTCTGTTTTTGACTGCCTTTTTACATTTGTCATTCCACCATGGAACCGCCTTCCTCTTATTTTTTCCTGAACTTTTAGGTATTGCAACCTCTGCAGCCATGCATATACTCTGTCGTACTTTCACTTCATATTCATCAATATCATTTCCTTCTTGGATTTCCCTGAGATGCTCATCACTCAGTCTCCTAAATATTTCCCAATTTGCTTTCTTAAAAATCCATCCTCCACAACCATTCTCCATTTGCAAAACCACCTCAATACCCATTTTACACATAACAGGATAGTGATCACTCCCTATAGTCCCTCTTCCATATACCTCCCATTCACACCTTGGCGCCAATCTACTGGACACCAATGTAAGATCTAACACCGACTCTTTTCCAGTTCTTACATCTATCCTCGTCTTTCTCCCATCATTCACACACACTAAATTCCTATCATTCAGCATCTCTTCCATTACCTGCCCATTATTATCTGTCTTCTCTCCTCCCCATAATGTGCTGTGTGCATTAAAATCCCCGCACCATATAACATTGTCTGCATCTTGGCCTTCTACTTTCTCCAGGTCATCTAATCTCAGCTCTTTACACGGATTATAATAATTTATTACCACCACCTTCTTTCTGTCTGCCCATATTTCCACTACTATATACTCTTGTCCCTCCCCTGTACCCACCACTCTATATGGCACTCCCCTCTTTACAAAAGTAGCACACCCCCCTCCATTCCCCTGATCTCTATCTCGTCTAACACAAATGTAGTTTAACAAAACAAAATCCAAATGAGGTTTTAGCCATGTTTCCTGGATACAAATTACATCAGGTTTCACCCTTCTGCTATCAATAAACTGTTTAAAATCTTGGCCATTCACTAACAGGCTTCTTGCATTCCACTGTAGTAACAGCATGATCAGGAGGAACATCCTGCACTACATCCTTCCTGGCTGGGTAGTGCCCCTGCACTTAACCCATCCCGTATCATCTCCCACTTTAATCCCACCATATCCAAGTGCTGGATTGCTGCTTTTGCAATAATTTGGATCCTTTCCGTCTTAGACTTAACCTCTGTTGTAGCATTGATTACCCCTGCAATAAAGATTACGAGATCCCTCTTCTTTCTCCATGCCTTCTCCTCCTTCTCTCTGAATGTTTTTTGTCTCTGATTCCACACATTTCCAGACACTACTTCCCCACGGCCATTTCCTCCTTTATCCATCACTGTTACTTCCATCCTTTTAACTGCTTCTGCATGTGAGACTTTCTCCTTCACTTTAATATTCTGCACCTCAGCCTCCTTCCTCATTACTTCACAGCCCCAATACGCTGCACTATGGGCTCCCCCACAATTACAGCATCTTGGCCTTACTCCCTCTCCACACTCCCCATAATCATGGTTTCCTCCACATTTTGCACACCGTTTGTCCCCTCTACAGAACTTTGCCACATGGCCAAATTTCTGGCATTTGAAACATCTCATAGGTTTTGGCACAAACTCTCTTACCCTATATCTCATGAATCCAAAATACAGCTCACTAGGCGGGTCCTTAACACTAAATTGTACCAAAACAGACTCAGATTCCTTTTTCTCCACTCCCTTAGTCAACCGCTTTGCACTCTGAACTTCATCACACTTCTCCTTTAAGTTTTTCACCAGCTCCTTCATATCAACAGACAAGGGAATCCCATAGATGACTCCCCTACTTCCCTGCTCCCCCACTCTCACCACCTTCGTCACCACCACTTTTCCCATACTTTGCAGCTTTTGAGCCCTTGCAACCTGTTCTTCCGACACACATCCTATTAATAAATTACCATCACTAAAGACTCTAGCAAACTTCACATCCCCTACCTGATTTTTAATAATCTTCGTTAGTTTTATTGGATCTATATTCTTCACCCCCTCCCCATCAAACCTCACCACAACTTTCCATTTTTCCTCCATCGCCTGCTCTGCCTCTACTCCTCTAAGCCTCTTAGTTCCCCTGTTCACTGTCCTTACCTCCCAACTACCACTCCCTTCCTCCTCTTCCTCAAACTCCTCCATACTCCAACTACTTTCCCCCTGAGCCCCCGCCATAGCCAGCAAAGAGAGTATACGAAAGCGAACCGTATACCGGACCTATACAGGCCGTCGGCCGGTCGCTCCCACCTACCCCCTCGGCTAGCCCGCGGTTGCAAAGCTAAATTAAATATCGTGTTCTAATAATTCCGAAAACTCTGGTACTCAAGTGTATCAAGTCCGACCAACGTGTCTGCAACCTAGCAGCCGCCTCTCCTATCCGGACCACGTGGTTCGGTTTTTCCGATGACGATGATTAATTAGAATCAGGTGTGTTAAAGCAGGGAAACATCTAAAACATGCAGGACACCGGCCCTCCAGGACCAGGATTGGTGACCCCTGGTTTAGGGAGCAAAACACAGTAAAATTGTAGCTCTACAGAGGTAGAAAACCATTAGGGAGCATTTTTTGGCAAAGCAGCAGAAATTGGCAGAACACCGGGGCTGGGTGTTTGGTGTGACCCTGTCCTCG
This sequence comes from Cololabis saira, assembly GCF_033807715.1. NCBI lineage: Eukaryota > Metazoa > Chordata > Actinopteri > Beloniformes > Belonidae > Cololabis > Cololabis saira. Next base: position 25,377,955 of record NC_084609.1, read on the forward strand.
TGTCCTGCAGCTGCTGTACCTGGGCCGGGAGTACCCGCAGGGAGCCGCGTACTTCCGAGGCCGCCTCAAGTCCGCCTTCATGAAGAACAGAGACAGATTTGTTTTGGTAAAACAGAGGATGCAACTTTTGTTCTTCCTACTAAAAAGCATACAGCAATGTTTCTGTACTTTAGTCCAGAGAGTGTTAGATGATTGGCAGTAATCAGTGTTGATGTTGGGTTGAAGTTTGTCACCAAACAAACTCAAACTCAGAAAAAGGAGTGACGATGACACCAAACACTTGGCAGCTATCTTTAATGCATCTGGCCCATCCTTTGCATGGGAACGTGTCTATCAGAAGCCTTGCTTTTCTCAAATCAGAGGTTGTGTGTTTGTTTTGTTTTTTGATAAAAAAAGAAGGTACTGTGATTTTTGATTTATTTCTGAAGTATTTCTGTTAAGTTATTAAGACCTGAAGTATTTTCAACACATGATCGCAGGTACTTACAATCCATTATCAGATATTTAAAAGTTAAATGCCAAATGTTTGTACAACAAAAGTAGCAAACAAACATGTAAAGCTTTTATTCAAATAGAAATATATTCGTGCTACCCAAATCCCTGAAAAACTGTAAACTTGCTTTGTGGCTTTATGCTCTGATATTGAACTGTGTAGCCTGCTTTGCTGGGAATGCTGTCATTTTGCAGATATGAACTTTTTGATTTCCTATTTAAGAAGGAAAAACTTGGTGTAATTTGCTCACTTCTTCATGAGTGTGTGCCTCGGCCTGCTTGTCATAGGTGGACCTGCATGATGATACGTGTGCATGTGGTCACGAATCCCCTGTGGCTATGTTGGTGCATTTGTGTATGAACAAGCAAATGAGCGATGTGTTTGTGAACTCCTCATCGTGCATGCCCTCAGGATGGCCAGCAGCAACACAGACTGCCAGTCAGAGGAGGAGCAGAAGAAGTCAGTGCCAGAAAGGAGGTCCAGTCTCTCTGATCTGGGCAGAAAATTCACCTCCCTCATTCATCCCCTCAAGACGTTAGTCCAACCAAAAGCCCACCCACTTGCCTACTGCAGCAGCACTGCCTGCCGGCACAACTAAGATACTTCCTGCATAGTGAAAGAGTTTACCACTCATCTCCACCGAGGTTCCAGGAATTTGTACCTGAATGTTTCCTGTTGTCTATTACAGTAATGTTTAAACGTCAGTGGCATGTGTCAGTATGCTTCTCAGTCTCTCTCTGATGATGATGAGCAGCATCAAACCTTTGGAACCTCTTAAGTGATGAAACTCTTTCACTATATGGTATCTCTGCTGGACCAGCTTCTCTATCAGCAGCTTTCAGTAATTTTAACAGAATGTTCCTACTATTCGGGAATTAACAATGTTCTGCAGTGGTTTACTGGCTTAAGTGTGCGTCAATGTAACAAGTGATATATTTATTTATTTATTTATTTTTAACTGTGATTTGTGTCTGGTGCATGGAGCTCAGTTGTGACTTGCTTGTGCAAAGCATCAATGAGCCAGTTACTCTTTACTGAGCTTAATTCTCTATCATTTACTAACAACTTCAGCCACCTTAACATTTTTTCTGCTTTTCTTGTTGTACCTTTTGGACTGTTTCCTACTGAGATCATGACTTGTTCTGAACTGTACTCTCTTCTTTCCTCCCTCCACGTCTGTCAGGAATCAGGATGAGCTTTTTGTAATGCTGTAAGTGTGAATGAAGGAGGAAAAGTACAAAGTGTGAAATGCTTGTGGATTAAATGTAAATCTACATTTATCTCTGGAAAAGTCCGTGTTCTTATCCTTCTCCATGCCAGCTGCCATTAACGGCTGCTGGCAACCTCTCGGTTGTGATTGTTGGAAATGTGTTGCTCCTTCAACACAGTCTGACACAAATGCTTGAAATTATTCTCCTTATTCAGAATTATTCAGCTAAGCTACATCTTATTTACTGCTCGCCATCTATTGCACAAGTTACCACAAATGACTTCTTTCCTCTCTTGTGATGATTTCCTCTCATCACAACTCATTTTTGGTAACTTGGCTCACTTGCTTTATATGGCAACATGTTTTTCTGTCGCATTTTCTGTTTTTCCTGAAGTAACGGTTCACTTTCCTTCCCGCAGTCCAAGCCCTTCATCCACCCCAACGTCGACAGAACCAGGCGTGGCCCCGTCTCTGTCCCAGAGCCTGAGCAGTTCCCGGGCGGCGGCTGCAGCCGTAGCCAGAGGAAGCAGGGGTCTCTGGCTGTGGCTGGCCATCGTGGTGGTGCTGGCAGGTACTCTCATTTTCATGGTCCTTGCAACAACGCTTCCATGTCGGACTTAAGCTCTGATTCAAATCTAAATCACTATTGAAATAATTCAATTAGTAAATCACAAAGACTACAATTATACAAAATAAATGCACCATCTTTGATTAAGATTTAAAACATAGCTGCTCACTAATCTTACATTGTTGAACCGACCACGTCATCATTCGTTTTGGTGCCAAAGTTTAGCAATATTTCAGTGTGAAGAAAAATTACACTGTTTCCATTAAGTCATGTTATGCAACGATGTGGTTGTTTATCCCATTAAAAAGTCCTTCCAAAAGTGGTGGTGGATAACCAGAACATCTTTATTTTTGGCAAGTTAGTATCCATTTCTGCAACAACTCAAGTCATCCTTTTTACTTGGAAAAAAACGTAGACTACTGCAACAAACTGTAATTTTGCAAAATAAATAAAAGGCCTTATGCAAAAACTTTGCTTAATTTCAAGGGTAATGGAAAGGAGCCCCCTGTCTTCCTTATGTTAAAGTTAAGTCTGACAATCAAGTGTAACATCATATTAATGTACTACAGTAAACATACTTGCCAAACACAGAAGTATAGCATTTAATTGGAACCAGCCAGTATTCAACCTAAAGGTTATGATGAAACATCAGTCCTAAAGAAAAGTAAGCCTGTTGTGTTGATGCGCGACTAAAAAGGACTCAAATCATGGCACAGTGCAGAGGCAACGCTCTGAACCATTACCGACATTTACAGCGATGCCACAGATCACTGCACAACAAATGTAAAAAGTTATGGGAAACCACTGACATACTGTACCTGCTAAATCAATTACCGGTAAACAGACTGTAGTTTCTGAGTCGTTTGACATACCATCAAGTAGGATAACTGAGCTCATTAATATTCAACAGTCATTCTAATACAGAGTGAATATAACAAATCAGTTTTTGTCAGGAAAAATTGCAATTACGTGTTTTTTTTCTTGAACTGTCCATAGTCTGGGGTTAATCATGATCCGTTGCAGGATTAAATTGAGTTGAATCTCCTGTTAAAGCATTTTTCAACTTGGTTACATGCTATTTGTGTTGTGAACAGGCCTCCTGGCACTGCTGGCCAGCCTGGTGATGCAGCCAGCGGTGGATGCCGCCCCCGTGGGGACAGGGGACTCGTGGATGGCCATCCAGCAGCTGTTGTGGCCCTACACAGGGCTTCGACACAACGGACAACCCCCCGTCTAGCCCGAGTCCAGTGGGAATAGTGCTACTGTATATCACCCTTGTACAAGAGTGTGACTGGGGAAAAAGGACTAAACACAACTCTGGAGGAAAGGATGTTGGGATGTTTACCGGTGCCTGAAGATTCCTAAATCACTGCATTGATGGCACAGGCCAGTCCTCAAGGGGATAGTTAACCCTGTGGAGGATTTAATGCATCACTTCCTGTTTGCTGAAGTAGATAGTCTGTGTGTGCATGCATGTGTCTGTGTTTACAAGGCAAAGCCGTTGGACAGGCGCTGATGGACGGTGTCTTTAGCAGTGAGCCACCTGATGTCATTGACACATTAGAGGGGTTGTCAGTGCTGCTGCTGATGGTTTGCCCACCACAGTCTGTCACATCAGGTTTGATCAGTGATCAGAGTGGGCACAACACTGACCAATCATGTTCCAACGGTGTAAGAGTGATGGCACAGATGAGACTTAACGGGGCCTCCAACTGTGCCACATATCTTTTTAAATGCATTTCATCTTGTTGAGGAGGCAGTGACCTGCCAGCCTTTTAATGACATTTTATGTTTCATTTCCTCTTTGGTTGCAGAGGACATTTTATAATGTGTCTAAACACTGGCAATAAAACTTTGATTGTTTATTAAATCTATATTTATGAGTTTAGATTTGAGTGGAAAAGTGTGTATCTGTTCATTCTTAAGCTTTATGGAACCATTTTAAAGTCTGGCTACACCGTAAGTGGTAAGTATCCAACTTTTGACTGGTGCTATAATATCTACTTGTTACAGTTTTAACACCAAAGTTTGTTTTGTTTGTTTGTTTTGTCTTTTTCTCCAAGCTCTGTGATTGTCAGTTTTCAATTTCATACACTTTTGTATGTTCCAAAGATGAAGCGTGGATCTTTGCACAAATAAAGTAGCCTATTCTATAGTAGATTATTTACTTTTATTTAATTTTTTGTCTTTCATGCATGCAAACACAAACAGTACATTTGAGTACTTTATTTCAGTTCATCAGACTAATATCACATTATATGGAATAAACCAGGGGTCTGGTGGCACGCAGCAACCTGTGTACGGTGTCAACAAACAGGTGATGGCTCTTTCTGGTCCGGGCTACTGCATCAGGACTCATGTCGTCCTGCAGGATGTGAACTAAGGTGGAGTGAAATTCACTGCCGGGATAGTGGTCTGGGGAGAAACCTTCACACTTCTCAGTAAGCTCCAGTTTCTTACTTCTCTGAGGGCCGAGCAGGTACAGAGTCCACGAGTCTTCAGGTATAGGCGTGGCATCATAGTGTTCACACACCTGACAGGAAACAAGCAAATGGATGCAGAGGTAAACATTTGCTTTAAATGTTTTTAAATCTCATTCTCTCCACTCAACTACAGACAACCATATTAAGTAGTATAGCTAAAGAAACTTACAAAGGATGTTGCTTTGCACTTCTGTAGTTCATGAGAAACTGACTTTTACACATTTGAAGGGAAATTTAAGTAAAAGCCAGATTTTACCTGCATAATCAGATCCCTGGTTCCACTTTTGGCATTCCACTTGCTCCATGAGAAGGCACAGGCAGAGGCAAAGAGGGCCATCTGTTCATAGGCTGCATGTTCTGTAAGTGGGTCCTGAAGAAGAGACATCAGAGACAGATCTTGTATATACTCACTGTGAAGATGAGTCATCAGGGCTGAATTTTTGTTTCAATTCTGCATGTAGATAGTTCAGTATTGTGAATATTTGAGGTACCGTGGCGTAATAAAAATTGTTGGACTCAAAGCGACTTCAGAATGTATAAAATACACACCACGCAAGTTCCAAAAACAATCTTAGTCAAATTGGGGATGTTATGACTGCTGTATAGTCATGTTTAGCTGTAATGTCCAAACTTAGGATGCACACCTGCTCAACATCAACATGATAGCATTGCTGACTATAATATATCCAGATACAGAAACAATCTGGCTGCATCCCGGTCTCACTTGTTTTCTATTACTAAATTCATCACGTAAAAGATGCAGACCTTGTCACAGATGCTGACATATCTGTCCGAGTGCTCATTCACAAAGATGTTGATCCCTGCGTTCATCATTGCTCTCTGCAAGGCAGGACCACTCATCCACTTGCCCAGGAGATGTGATGGTCCTCTCTCCTGCTCTGACTGCAGCATGCACTGGTTATCCTGTGAACCGAGCACAATTATAAGCAGTAAAAGTCAGGTTACTACTTCTGGTTTTGTCTACATTTTTTTTTTCCAATTTCTTGCCTTAATTGTGATGCTGAGATTGATGAGAGCCCCATTGATGGTGAACAGTGCAGAGTCCTGGCCCAGCGGTCGAAGCTCCCAGCTTTGAAATGGAAGGTTGGCATATGTTTCCTGCAGCAGCACGAAAGGTTGAAATGACTCCATCTTGAAGGAGATTTTGGCTTCAGCCTCCTCAAACGACACATCTGTGATACCATCTGTCTTCCACTGCGTTCCTAAGAGCAAAGCTAGCGTCAGTGCCAGTTTGTGGTGCATTTCAAAGCCAGACCAGACATTTTTAACAAAATGTACTTGCTTATACCCAGTTCTGTACAGTGTGAGTTAGTTTGTACCTTCAGCATCCCAGCGAGCCACTTGAGGGGTTTCCAAGAAGATGACACAGTCTGGCAGTGTCACAGACACCCCAACAGGGGGGCAGGTGAGAGGCTCATTGTTGTCTAAGTTGGATGTTTCTGCAGGGTAAGGGAACACCTCCAGCCCTGTGTCAAGTATCTATATAAATGAAAAGCACTGGTGGATGAGAACAGTTGAACAGCATTTTAGTAATGAATTTAATAGGGGCAGAAAAGCTCATTTTTAGTCACCTGTCTAAATTCCCAGCCGTTTACACATTGAGCTTGAGGGGGAAGGTGAAACATGCCGCAGTAGAAAACCCCTCCCAGAGGTGTGTATTGCATCAGATCTATCACTTTATTACATGCTGACTTTGTTAGCTGGGAACCAATCAGGTCATTCTCAGCTGAAGAGGGGAAAAAAACAGAGAAGATCTGTTTCATTGACGTGTCTTTGGACAAGTTAGAATGTGATTTATTATTTAAAACAATGACTAATGTAAACAAGTTCTAAGGTCAGAAAATACAATATACAGTAGATATTGCTCCTGTATACAGTGGCAAGAAAAAGTGTGCAATTAAGTAGTTTTCTCTATTAATTTGCATAAACATGATCTGGCTTTCATTTAAGCAATGATTGGTAAACAGAATGCTTGAGCTGATGACACACAATTATAATTTACCGTCTCTTTATTGAACACACCCACTAAACATTCACAGTGCTGCAGGAAAAGATAAGTGAACCCTCAGAGTTAAAGCTGGTTGAACCTCTTGTGGCACCAATGACTTCAAGCGAACACTTTTTGGTAGCTCGAGATCCGACCTACAAAATGTTCAGGAGGAATTTTTTACCTGTCCTCTTAACGGAAATGCTTAGGCTCAGATATATTTGTAGGAAGTGTGGTGTGAACATATTTGTTGAGGTGGTGTTAAGGTATGAGCTCTGACTGGGATACTCCAAAAAATGTCAGATGACGATCATCTTTTAATGGCAAAAAAAATGGTTTGAAGGGGGCTACGTATTTTTCTCCTTCCACTACAGTGTATGCATCAAAAGCCCTCCAAGTTAGTTCGAGACACAATTAGACTTTTTTTTAGATAACTGAGACTGTTTTTTTTTTTTTTTTTTTTTAACATGCTTTACCAAGAAATGCCAAGTTGAGCATCTTACCAGAAACTACCTCGATCTGTGTCAGTATTTGGCTCCTTCTACCTTCTGAAGGTTGTGAACTGCTCCTCCTTGATCGTGAACTGCTCCTCCTTGATCGTGAACTGCTCCTCCTTGATCGTGAACTGCTCCTCCTTGATCGTAGACTGGTAGCGCTCTGCAACGATGTACATTATGTAAAAAGAATGAAAACATGATACCTGATACGGGAACCCAACAGTAGGAAGTCACTCTTTCACCTTACCTTCTGTCCCTCTGACCCTTTGATGGACTGCACCTCATTGTCTACTCTCCGCTGCTGCGCATCATCTTCTCCAACCACGCTCTCATTTTCTTTTGTCTCCTCGTGCACGGTTGTGTCCTCACTTTCCAGATCTTCTTTGCTTGCCACAAGAGACCTGATACAACACAAATAAGAATACAGAACAAAGAGTATATCATGAGTATTAATAGTATATGTATGTACTATTATATATACTTGAAACAATCAGACCTGCGGCTGGGCGTGTGGATTGCCGGGTGAGTAATCCTCGCCAGCATAGATAGATGATCATAGCGTGTATGGCACATCCGCACAGCAATACTGCTCACAGCCAGCTGCTTGGGAAGCTCAAAACCCAAACCTACTCCCTCAAAATTAAAACCCTTAAACCTGGATGGACAAAAAAGAGGGATACAACACCAGTGAGCATAAATGATGTACACTTTGTGCATGTCAGTGTGAGATTATCTCCAAGAGTGATATATATATATATATATATATATATATATATATATATATATATATATATATATATATATATATAAATTTAAACAAACCTTGGAGTCATTTTGAGGTTGGCCCAGAGACACAGTGTTATGTTGTCATCTTTGACCACAGTCTGCATGTTCCCAGTCTCATCGTCGACATTCTTAGAGGCATTCTTTGTGACCAGAGACAAGGATGAAGCAAAAAGGCAGAGATATATGGGGTTAAAGGGTTCACGCGACGGGGACCTGAATTTCCAAGTGAGGGTGTTATTTTGTACCTGAAGACTCTCGTCAGTAGATTGGTCAAGTTTCGCCTGGATTAGCTCTTGTAAATTCACAAGATGTTTCTGGTACCTTTCGGCCTTTTGTGAATCTGTGACCTCTTCCAGCAGACCTTCCAGCCCCTCAACCAGCTGAAAAAGAATAGTTCACCTCATAGATTGTAATTTCAATATAACAAATGTCCTGGTCCACAAGCAAAAACAAGTATTATTCATTAATAGTTTATTTTTTTTGTTCCTAATTGGTTTGCATGACAGTTAATGAATGACAAAATGCTTAAAGATGACATACAGACCTGAAGAGCAATGTTGCATTGCTTGAGCACCTGTGTTATGTTAACGTCTGGGTCGTCTGTCCACAGACTGATAAATGTATTGATCTCCCGCTGCTCTCTTGGGTCTGGTACACCGTCGCAACGCATGTATCTGTCCCACTGAACACAAAGAATATGCTATGTTGTGGTCATGAACTATAAAAAGTCTCTGACAGGTTGTTTGAAGGTAAATTAAATTTGATTTTATACCGTATTTAGTCTGACAGTCGGGGAAACACTGGGATGTGTGTCAGAGATGTAGAAAAATATTTTTCTAGTTTGGTCTGGACATTATTTGATTTTTTTTTTTAAAGTATGCTCTTACATTAATCCTTCAAAGACAGACACACACACCTCAGCTGTCTCCTCGGCATCTCTTTTCCATTTGGTTACTGCAGCATGGTTTTCCTCCAGGAGATGGCGTAGTTCGTTCAGCTCATCCTCTCTGCGCTCTTGGTCCTGTCGGCAAATCAATCCATAATAGTAGTAGCCCAGACACAAACAGTGCTGTCTTTTCTGTTTCAGAATCAGTCATTTTTCAGATTTATATGTATTTGACAGGGATCTTACCTTCAGCTCTAGCCTTTCTATCTCTTCCTGCTTTCTTTCTCTTTCCAGTCTCTCTTGTTCTTCCCTTTCTGCCTGGAGCCGGGCTTCTTCTGTAAAACACAGCACAGGCAAAGGAAGGTCAGAGCAGATTATAAAACTCATTCATTTTCACTAGTTTTCAAAGGATGGTTATCATCTTGGATTGAACCAAGCTTCTCCAGCTACCTAGTTGTTCCCCAGGTTAAGTTTAACAGACAGAAATGTCACCATTACCTTCCTCTCGCTGCCTCTTCTCCTCCTTCAGCTGCTGCTTCTTCTGAGCTTTGGTCAGCTTTGGCTTGTTGGTCGACATCAACCCATCAAAACATTTCAAATGAGTGGTGAACAGAATTAGCTCATGATTAATCTCTAGATAAAAATGGGTAAAATGTCTGAGAAAATTTTGACTAGGAAAAGAAAATTGAATACTATTTGGCTTCTTGCAAATATTCCTCAACTTAGTTACCAAAATGACATAAGAAGGAGTGTACTGACTGGCTTTGACATACCTTTCCTTTCTTGTTTGGCTATCATTCAGAGGAGAAAATGGAGAAAAAGTTACAAAGCAACATCAGATAGGAGATACGGAACACAATAAGAGAACTTAAACGCTAATTTAAAAGGTAACCATGGTAACTGTAGGACTATCTAATTAGTTTTCTAATGTGTTTTTTTCTTTCCTTTTAACAATTATATATAAAGTCAGTATTGCACTTAACCATTTAAGCTTTTTAAAATAACCAGTTTTGCGACATTTGTTATAAAAAATAAAGAAATAAACGTACCATAATAATATATAATAATGTAATAGTGTTCAGGTTACTTGGTTGTTTTTCTTGTCTATGGGTTTGTTGTGAGTGGGGTGGGGATGGGAATGTGGGAGGGATATAAAAAGATGGTAAAAATGGAAGGATGGAAGTATTTCCTGTTATATTGCTGTACTACTGTTGTATCTTGTGAAACTACTTCCAATAAAAAAAATCATCAAAAAAATGGGTAAAATGTCTGAGGAAATGTTGACTAGGAAAATTCTTCTTGCAAATAATCTTCCCCAGAGGGGACAATAAAGGTTTCAATCAATCAATCAATCAATCAATCAATCAATCAATCAATCAATCAATCAATCAATCAATCAATCAATCAATCTATCATTCCTCAACTTACAAAGTGTTGTGAATTGTTTTAATTTTAGGGATTTAAACAGATAATTCCTGTTTACTTAGAGCTGTTAAATGTTAAAATGTTAGAAGTTAAAATGTGTAAGATGCACTATTTACATTATTTACAGTTTATTTACATTTAGTATTTACAGTTTATTTACAGCTATTTACAGTAAAGTGAACATGAACATAAACGTTTAAATGGATTGTACTGAAAATACGCTATTTCCGGTTTCGCTTTTATTTTGAAGTCTACAGGAAGTGGTCTAACGTGTGTCAACCATTATAGATCCATGGTGTCAACCGTTAGCTTTAGACTCTAACTGACAGCTGACAGCGAACAGCTGATTTGACGGAGAAAGATCGGTTTTCTCCCGTTTTTCTTTGTAAACAACTTGTTCTAGGATAATAAATGTCCGTTTTTAAAGCCACACGTTCTGATCATTTATAAGAAGCTTCTGCTCCACAACACAAAGTAGTTACAGAAATGACATAAGAAGGAGTGCACTGACTGCCTTTGACATACCTTTTCTTTCTTGTCTGGCTATCATTCATAGGAGAAAATGGAGAAAAAGCAACATCAGATAGGAGATACGGAACACAATAAGAGCACTTAAACGCTCATTTAAAAGGTAACCATGGTAACTGTAGGACTATCTAATTAGTTATCTAATGTGGTTTTTTTCTTTACTTTTAACGGTTATATATAAAGTCAGTATTAAAGTAAACCGTTTAAACTTTTAAAAATAACCAGTTTTGCGACATTTGTTATAAAAAAATAAAGAAATAAACGTACCATAGTGTTCAGGCTGTGTGGACTCAACCATGCATGTATTGGACTCTCAACGCGAATACGTAACCATAGAAACGTATGCGCATGCGTATTTCTTTATTTTATTTGCGACACATTGCCCTGCTATACGGCATAAAGTGTACTACGCTGAGCTAAGGTCGATGAGAAAGCGAGTCTATCTTCACTGTCATACAACTTGAGAAATACATATGCAAGTATAATTTTACTGCTTAATCCCAACATTTTTAGAGTTTGAAAAAGATATTATGATGAATTTCTAATTTTCAACATATCCTGGCCAAAACCATTGTCTTACACTCGTGTGTGCTTTCACTGCCCCTTCACTTCCACAGAGGGGAACTTCGTTTCTAACATGGCCAACCCTTTAAGGGGTGAGGTTATCAAGCTCTACAAAAATGTGAGTTTCCACTCGGACAGTGTGATTTGATCCCGGTGTTCTGCCAATTTCTGCAACCTGCCGAGGAATGCTACTTTGTGGTTCTGCGCATGCGCACAGTCGATTTTCAAAGTTTGATTGGCACGTCCATCATTTCTTGCACCATGTAAAATTGATAATATGGGATATTTAGTATTTGATCCTTCAAAATACACTACCCATGACATGAATTGCATTACACATTGTGAACATTATACGATAAAGAGGAAAAAAAAACAATTCTATCACTTTATTTGATATTCATTCAGTTATTGGCCTTTTATTTAACCAGGCAGGTCTTTTTTTTTATATTTAACATTTGCAAAAAGTACAATGATTACATATCTTCATATATCTTCACATTATGCAATGTCAAGTTTAACTATAACATATAAAGAGTATAAATCAAATAAAATACAAAACAAAAAGCACAACACATTATAACCAGCCAGGGGGGATGTCCAGGCAGGTCATTAAGAACACGTTCTTATTTACAATGACGGCCTGGCAAGCGACGAGGACCACTTGGGGGGGTAAGTGGGTTTAGGGCAGGGGTCACCAATCCTGGTCCTGGAGGGCCGGTGTCCCTGCAGGTTTTACATGTTTCCCTGCTTCATTGCACCATGATACAAGTGACTGTGTCGTTAACAGAATTGTGCAGCCCTGGATGACAAGCTGATGACGATGATTAATTAGAATCAGGTGTGTTAAAGCAGGGAAACATCTAAAACATGCAGGACACCGGCCCTCAAGGACCAGGATTGGTGACCCCTGGTTTAGGGAGTAAAACACAGTAAAATTGTAGCTCTACAGAGGTAGAAAACCATTAGGGAGCATTTTTTGGCAAAGCAGCAGAAATTGGCAGAACACCGGGGCTGGGTGTTTGGTGTGACCCTCTCCTCGTGTCCTGCAGCTGCTGTACCTGGGACGGGAGTACCCGCAGGGAGCCGCGTACTTCCGAGGCCGCCTCAAGTCCGCCTTCATGAAGAACAGAGACGTGACGGACCCGGAGAAAGTCAAGCAGCTGCTGGCCAGAGGAGACTTCGTCATCAAGGAGCTGGAGGCGCTCTACTTCTTACGAAAATATAGGGCCATGAAGAAGAGGTATTATGAGCCCGAAAAGTAAAAACACACACAGACACAAGGAAAACAGTGGAGCGAAGTGTTATCATCAACGTGGAAATAATATTTGATTCATCAAATGAGACTTTCATGTGGATCTATTCACCCTGTTACCCACTACAGAAAACCTAACTTTTTTCAAATACGGTTTGCTTCCTGCCATCATTTCCTCCCCCAAAAAAGAGCCATAAGACCTGCTTTGAATCTTTGGTTCAAAGATTTTTATTCTAGTGCCAATAAACCTTTTGTCAGGTAATTTATTTAGTCTATTTTGTTATGCTCAGATGGTGATTGTTAGGATATGTACAGCTGCCTGGTCAGTATTATACTGGAAGGTGATGTTGAAACTGACTGAATGATGTCCAGTAAAACATGTATTTCAGTGTATATATTTGTAAATACATGGTCAAATAACTTGAAAGGCAACTGTACATGACTGTTTCAATGTACTACTGAAAAAAATAAATACGGTATGTACATGTTTTAATAATGAACAGTTTTTTTGTTTTTCTAAATTGTGACATCCCGTAATGTACAAACATTCCTGGTCTGTCCAAAAGTCTGACACCCCCCTCCCTTCACAGGAATACCCCCCTTGGCTTATCAAATTCTTCTGTAAACAAAAAATGTTGTTGAAGGGAGTCACTACATACAAATCTTGTACAGCCCATTAACTTCTTTGAACTACAGAAACTAAATAACCAACGTCCTCGCCACATAACGTGACAAGAAAACATATTTACCATGTGGACTTGACTGGTTTTCTGCCTTAATTCACCATAAAATGGGAAAATAAAAGTTGAAAGGAATACTCAGGACGGTGTATGGCTCCCAGGCCGCCACAAAAGATTGCGCACTATCCCAAGGTATTAAGAAATTGGTCTAAACAACTCAGCCACGTTCTTACGTTCATTCAAAGCAGCTGGATCCCTCCACAGGGTGGGCCTGCTTTTCAGATCAAAAGCTTTAGCAGTGACACGTTTTCTGCAGGAAAGCTTTCTGAGCTAAAATCACATCCAGCATCATAATGTGAAGGGATCTTAGCAACTTGGGTCAGCAGCTGTTCAAGGTACTTGTTTCAGCTTGTAGTCTGAACTGAAACCACGAGTTGTCAGACTGTAGTTAAACTACCAACCACAGTGAGCCTCAATATGTAAAACAAGATGTGAATTAAATTTTTTAATTTCAAAAGTCTGATTTTTCTCTTGACAGAGTAAAACGCAAGATTGCTCAGAGGCTGAAGCAGAGCGGCTGACCCGGCGATCTCCGTGGTAGGTGACTGGATGTCCTCACTAACATGTGCCTTTTTTCCTTCTGTGGTTTATTTAAATAAGCTGCAAATTGAATATTCATATTAAGTGACATTAAAGATGTGTATCATCATCACATAAAGGGCGCTGTGATTAAATTCCAGGCAAGTGGACTGTTGAAGTTACTGTACTTTAAATTGGATGCAGATACATGTGTGGGCTGTGGCTGTCGACCCCCTGGGCTCGGTGTACCATGATTGAGGGTTGTTGTTGTTATGCCCTTATGTGATAACGGTGGTTTCCAGGAATGTGGCGGGGAAGAACATGACGCGTCCCCCACTAAAACGGTTTGTTAGCTCTGCGGCCTGGGTTGACACGGAAGAGCCTTCTGACATGATGAAGGGGTAAGACGTGCCAAGGCCACGGAGACCTCACTGCGTCACACAGGTCCTTTTCACAGCAAACTCTTATGCATAAAGATGGAAGCTGTCAGGTGTGACATCATCACTCTATCTGCTAAATGCTGAGGCCTATTTTGAGGTTTGTTCACGTACAGATTTGTTTTGGTAAAACAGAGGATGCAACTTTTGTTCTTCCTACTAAAAAGCATACAGCAATGTTTCTGTACTTTAGTCCAGAGAGTGTTAGATGATTGGCAGTAATCAGTGTTGATGTTGGGTTGAAGTTTGTCACCAAACAAACTCAAACTCAGAAAAAGGAGTGACGATGACACCAAACACTTGGCAGCTATCTTTAATGCATCTGGCCCATCCTCTGCATGGGAACGTGTCTATCAGAAGCCTTGCTTTTCTCAAATCAGAGGTTGTGTGTTAGTTTTGTTTTTTGATAAAAAAAGAAGGTACTGTGATTTTTGATTTATTTCTGAAGTATTTCTGTTAAGTTATTAAGACCTGAAGTATTTTCAACACATGATGGCAGGTACTTACAATCCATTATCAGATATTTAAAAGTTAAATGCCAAATGTTTGTACAACAAAAGTAGCAAACAAACATGTAAAGCTTTTATTCAAATAGAAATATATTGGTGCTACCCAAATCCCTGAAAAACTGTAAACTTGCTTTGTGGCTTTATGCTCTGATATTGAACTGTGTAGCCTGCTTTGCTGGGAATGCTGTGTCATTTTGCAGATATGAACTTTTAGCCGTGATTTCCTATTTAAGAAGGAAAAACTTGGTGTAATTTGCTCACTTCTTCATGAGTGTGTGCCTCGGCCTGCTTGTCATAGGTGGACCTGCATGATGACACGTGTGCATGTGGTCACGAATCCCCTGTGGCTATGTTGGTGCATTTGTGTATGAACAAGCAAATGAGCGATGTGTTTGTGAACTCCTCATCGTGCATGCCCTCAGGATGGCCAGCAGCAACACAGACTGCCAGTCAGAGGAGGAGCAGAAGAAGTCAGTGCCAGAAAGGAGGTCCAGTCTCTCTGATCTGGGCAGAAAATTCACCTCCCTCATTCATCCCCTCAAGACGTTAGTCCAACCAAAAGCCCACCCACTTGCCTACTGCAGCAGCACTGCCTGCCGGCACAACTAAGATACTTCCTGCATAGTGAAAGAGTTTACCGCTCATCTCCACCGAGGTTCCAGGAATTTGTACCTGAATGTTTCCTGTTGTCTATTACAGTAATGTTTACACGTCAGTGGCATGTGTCAGTATGCTTCTCAGTCTCTGATGATGATGAGCAGCATCAAACCTTTGGAACCTCTTAAGTGATGAAACTCTTTCACTATATGGTATCTCTGCTGGACCAGCTTCTCTATCAGCAGCTTTCAGTAATTTTAACAGAATGTTCTTACTATTCGGGAATTAACAATGTTCTGCAGTGGTTTACTGGCTTAAGATCAATGTGCGTCAATGTAGCAAGTGATTTATTTATTTTTAACTGTGATTTGTGTCTGGTGCATGGAGCTCAGTTGTGACTTGCTTGTGCAAAGCATCAATGAGCCAGTTACTCTTTACTGAGCTTAATTCTCTATCATTTACTAACAACTTCAGCCAACTTAACATTTTTTTCTGCTTTTCTTGTTGTACCTTTTGAACTGTTTCCTACTGAGATCATGACTTGTTCTGAACTGTACTCTCTTCTTTCCTCCCTCCACGTCTGTCAGGAATCAGGATGAGCTTTTTGTAATGCTGTAAGTGTGAATGAAGGAGGAAAAGTACAAAGTGTGAAATGCTTGTGGATTAAATGCAAATCTACATTTATCTCTGGAAAAGTATGTGTTCTTATCCTTCTCCATGCCAGCTGACATTAACGGCTGCTGGCAACTTCTCGGTTGTGATTGTTGGAAATGTGTTGCTCCTTCAACACAGTCTGACACAAATGCTTGAAATTATTCTCCTTATTCAGAATTATTCAGCTAAGCTACATCTTATTTACTGCTCGCCATCTATTGCACAAGTTACCACAAATGACTTCTTTCCTCTCTTGTGATGATTTCCTCTCATCACAACTCATTTTTGGTAACTTGGCTCACTTGCTTTATATGGCAACATGTTTTTCTGTCGCATTTTCTGTTTTTCCTGAAGTAACTGTTCACTTTCCTTCGCGCAGTCCAAGCCCTTCATCCACCCCAACGTCGACAGAACCAGGCGTGGCCCCGTCTCTGTCCCAGAGCCTGAGCAGTTCCCGGGCGGCGGCTGCAGCCGTAGCCAGAGGAAGCAGGGGTCTCTGGCTATGGCTGGCCATCGTGGTGGTGCTGGCAGGTACTCTCATTTTCATGGTCCTTGCAACAACGCTTCCATGTAGGACCTAATCTCTGATTCAAATCTAAATCACAATTGAAATAATTCAATTAGTAAATCACAAAGACTACAATTATACAAATTAATGCCCCATCTTTGATTGAGATTTAAAACATAGCTGCTCACTAATCTTACATTTTTGGACCGACCATGTCGTCATTAGTTTTGGTACCAAAGTTTAGCAATATTTCAGTGTGAAAAAAAATTACACTGTTTCCATTAAGTCATGTTATGCAACGATGTTGTTCTTTATCCCATTAAAAAGTCCTTCCAAGAGTGGTGGTGGATAACCAAAACATCTTTATTTTTGGCATGTTAGTATCCATTTCTGCAACAACTCAAGTCATCCTTTTTACTTGGAAAAAAACATAGACTACTGCAACAAACTGTAATTTTGCAAAATAAATAAAAGGCCTTATGCAAAAACTTTGCTTAATTTCAAGGGTAATGGAAAGGAGCCACCTGTCTTCCTTATGTTAAAGTTAAGTCTGACAATCAAGTGTAACATCATATTAATGTACTACAGTAAACATACTTGCCAAACACAGAAGTATAGCATTTAATTGGAACCAGCCAGTATGCAACCTAAAGGTTATGATGAAAGCTCGGTCCTGAAGAAAAGTAAGCCTGTTGTGTTGATGCACGACTAAAAAGGACTCAAATCATGGCACAGTGCAGAGTCAACGCTCTGAACCATTACCGACATTTACAGCAAAGCCACAGATCACTGCACAACAAATGTAAAAAGTTATGGGAAACCACTGACATACTGTACCTGCTAAATCAATTAAACGGGCTGTAGTTTCTGAGTCGTTTGACGTACCATCAAGTAGGATAACTGAGCTCATTAATATTCAACAGTCATTCTAATACAGAGTGAATATAACATCAGTTTTTGTCAGAGAAATTGCAATTCTGTGTAAACCATGCCAGGGGGTACCTCGCTGAATAATATCAAAGAGTTGAACAGAGAGTTGAACAGGTTATATAGTCTGGGGTTAATCATGATCCGTTGCAGGATTAAATTGAGTTGAATCTCCTGTTAAAGCATTTTTCAACTTGGTTACATGCTATTTGTGTTGTGAACAGGCCTCCTGGCACTGCTGGCCAGCCTGGTGATGCAGCCAGCGGTGGATGCCGCCCCCGTGGGGACAGGGGACTCGTGGATGGCCATCCAGCAGCTGTTGTGGCCCTACACAGGGCTTCGACACAACGGACAACCCCCCGTCTAGCCCGAGTCCAGTGGGAATAGTGCTACTGTATATAACCCTTGTACAAGAGTGTGACTGGGGAAAAAGGACTAAACACAACTCTGGAGGAAAGGATGTTGGGATGTTTACCGGTGCCTGAAGATTCCTAAATCACTGCATTGAAGGCACAGGCCAGTCCTCAAGGGGATAGTTAACCCTGTGGAGGATTTAATGCATCACTTCCTGTTTGCTGAAGTAGATAGTCTGTGTGTGCATGCATGTGTCTGTGTTTACAAGGCAAAGCCGTTGGACAGGCGGTGATGGACGGTGTCTTTAGCAGTGAGCCACCTGATGTCATTGACACATTAGAGGGGTTGTCAGTGCTGCTGCTGATGGTTTGCCCACCACAGTCTGTCACATCAGGTTTGATCAGTGATCAGAGTGGGCACAACACTGACCAATCATGTTCCAACGGTGTAAGAGTGATGGCACAGATGAGACTTAACGGGGCCTCCAACTGTGCCACATATCTTTTTAAATGCATTTCATCTTGTTGAGGAGGCAGTGACCTGCCAGCCTTTTAATGACATTTTATGTTTCATTTCCTCTTTGGTTGCAGAGGACATTTTATAATGTGTCTAAACACTGGCAATAAAACTTTGATTGTTTATTAAATCTATATTTATGAGTTTAGATTTGAGTGGAAAAGTGTGTATCTGTTCATTCTTAAGCTTTATGGAACCATTTTAAAGTCTGGCTACACCGTAAGTGGTAAGTATCCAACTTTTGACTGGTGCTATACTATCTACTTGTTACAGTTTTAACACCAAAGTTTGTTTTGTTTGTTTGTTTTGTCTTTTTCTCCAAGCTCTGTGATTGTCAGTTTTCAATTTCATACACTTTTGTATGTTCCAAAGATGAAGCGTGGATCTTTGCACAAATAAAGTAGCCTATTCTATAGTAGATTATTTACTTTTATTTAATTTTTTGTCTTTCATGCATCCAAACACAAACAGTACATTTGAGTACTTTATTTCAGTTCATCAGACTAATATCACATTATATGGAATAAACCAGGGGTCTGGTGGCACACAGCAACCTGTGTACAGTGTCAACAAACAGGTGATGGCTCTTTCTGGTCCGGGCTACTGCATCAGGACTCATGTCGTCCTGCAGGATGTGAATTAAGGTGGAGTGAAATTCACTGCCGGGGTAGTGGTCTGGGGAGAAACCTTCACACTTCTCAGTAAGCTCCAGTTTTTTACTTCTCTGAGGGGCGAGCAGGTACAGAGTCCACGAGTCTTCAGGTATAGGCGTGGCATCATAGTGTTCACACACCTGACAGGAATCAAGCAAATGGATGCAGAGGTAAACATTTGCTTTAAATGTTTTTAAATCTCATTCTCTCCACTCAACTACAGACAACCATATTAAGTAGTATAGCTAAAGAAACTTACAAAGGATGTTGCTTTGCACTTCTGTAGTTCATGAGAAACTGACTTTTACACATTTGAAGGGAAATTTAAGTAAAAGCCAGATTTTACCTGCATAACCAGATCCCTGGTTCCACTTTTGGCATTCCACTTGCTCCATGAGAAGGCACAGGCAGAGGCAAAGAGGGCCATCTGTTCATAGGCAGCATGTTCTGTAAGTGGGTCCTGAAGAAGAGACATCAGAGACAGATCTTATACCCACTGTGAAGATGAGTCATCAGGGCTGAATTTTTGTTTCAATTCTGCATGTAGATAGTTCAGTATTGTGAATATTTGAGGTACCGTGGCGTAAGAAAAATTGTTGGACTCAAAGCGACTTCAGAATGTATAAAATACACACCACCCAAGTTCCAAAAACAATCTTAGTCAAATTGGGGATGTTATGACTGCTGTATAGTCATGTTTAGCTGTAATGTCCAAACTTAGGATGCACACCTGCTCAACAACATGATAGCATTGCTGAATATAATATATCCAGATACAGAAACAATCTGGCTGCATCCCGGTCTCACTTGTTTTCTATTACTAAATTCATCCCGTAAAAGATGCAGACCTTGTCACAGATGCTGACATATCTGTCCGAGTGCTCATTCACAAAGATGTTGATCCCTGCGTTGATCATTGCTCTCTGCAAGGCAGGACCACTCATCCACTTGCCCAGGAGATGTGATGGTCCTCTCTCCTGCTCTGACTGCAGCATGCACTGGTTATCCTGTGAACCAAGCACAATTATAAGCAGTAAAAGTCAGGTTACTACTTCTGGTTTTGTTTACATTTTTTTTTTCCAATTTCTTGCCTTAATTGTGATGCTGAGATTGATGAGAGCCCCATTGATGGTGAACAGGGCAGAGTCCTGGCCCAGCGGTCGAAGCTCCCAGCTTTGAAATGGAAGGTTGGCATATGTTTCCTGCAGCAGCACGAAAGGTTGAAATGACTCCATCTTGAAGGAGATTTTGGCTTCAGCCTCCTCAAACGACACATCTGTGATACCATCTGTCTTCCACTGCGTTCCTAAGAGCAAAGCTAGCATCAGTGCCAGTTCCTTTATGGTGCATTTCAAAGCCAGACCAGACATTTTTAACAAAATGTACTTGCTTATACCCAGTTCTGTAGAGTGTGAGTTAGTTTGTACCTTCAGCATCCCAGCGAGCCACTTGAGGGGTTTCCAAGAAGATGACACAGTCTGGCAGTTTCACAGACACCCCAACAGGGGGGCAGGTGAGAGGCTCATTGTTGTCTAAGTTGGACGTTTCTGCAGGGTAGGGGAACACCTCCAGCCCTGTGTCAAGTATCTACAAATAAAAAGCACTGGTGGATGAGAACAGTTGAGCAGCATTTTAGTAATGAATTTAATAGGGGCAGAAAAGCTCATTTCTAGTCACCTGTCTAAATTCCCAGCCGTTTACACATTGAGCTTGAGGGGGAAGGTGAAACATGCCGCAGTAGAAAACCCCTCCCAGAGGTGTGTATTGCATCAGATCTATCACTTTATTACATGCTGACTTTGTCAGCTGGGAACCAATCAGGTCATTCTCAGCTGAAGAGGGGAACAAAACAGAGAAGATCTGTTTCATTGACGTGTCTTTGGACAAGTTAGAATGTGATTTATTATTTAAAACAATAACTAATGTAAACAAGTTCTAAGGTCAGAAAATACAATATACAGTAGTTATTGCTCCTGTATACAGTGGCAAGAAAAAGTGTGCAATTAAGTAGTTTTCTCTATTAATTTGCATAAACATGATCTGGCTTTCATTTAAGCAATGATTGGTAAACAGAATGCTTGAGCTGATGACACACAATTATAATTTACTGTCTCTTTATTGAACACACCCACTAAACATTCACAGTGCTGCAGGAAAAGATAAGTGAACCCTCAGAGTTAAAGCTGGTTGAACCTCTTGTGGCACCAATGACTTCAAGCGAACACTTTTTGGTAGCTCGAGATCAGACCTACAAAATGTTCAGGAGGAATTTTTTACCTGTCCTCTTAACGGAAATGCTTAGGCTCAGATATATTTGTAGGAAGTGTGGTGTGAACATATTTGTTGAGGTGGTGTTAAGGTATGAGCTCTGACTGGGATACTCCAAAAAATGTCAGATGACGATCATCTTTTAATGGCAAAAAAAATGGTTTGAAGGGGGCTACGTATTTTTCTCCTTCCACTACAGTGTATGCATCAAAAGCCCTCCAAGTTAGTTCGAGACACAATTAGACTTTTTTTTAGATAACTGAGACTGTTTTTTTTTTGTTTTTTTTTAACATGCTTTACCAAGAAATGCCAAGTTGAGCATCTTACCAGAAACTACCTCGATCTGTGTCAGTATTTGGCTCCTTCTACCTTCTGAAGGTTGTGAACTGCTCTTCCTTGATCGTGAACTGCTCCTCCTTGATCGTGAACTGCTCCTCCTTGATCGTAGACTGGTAGCGCTCTGCAACGATGTACATTATGTAAAAAGAATGAAAACATGATACCTGATACGGGAACCCAACAGTAGGAAGTCACTCTTTCACCTTACCTTCTGTCCCTCTGACCCTTTGATGGACTGCACCTCATCGTCTACTCTCCGCTGCTGCGCATCATCTTCTCCAACCACGCTCTCATTTTCTTTTGTCTCCTCGTGCACGGTTGTGTCCTCACTTTCCAGATATTCTTTGCTTCCCACAAGAGACCTGATACAACACAAATAAGAATACAGAACAAAGAGTATATCATGAGTATTAATAGTATATGTATGTACTATAATATATACTTGAAACAATCAGACCTGCGGCTGGGCGTGTGGATTGCCGGGTGAGTAATCCTCGCCAGCATAGATAGATGATCATAGCGTGTATGGCACATCCGCACAGCAATACTGCTCACAGCCAGCTGCTTGGGAAGCTCAAAACCCAAACCTACTCCCTCAAAATTAAAACCCTTAAACCTGGATGGACAAAAAAGAGGGATACAACACCAGTGAGCATAAATGATGTACACTTTGTGCATGTCAGTGTGAGATTATCTCCAAGAGTGATATATATATATATATATATATATATATATATATATATATATATATATATATATATATATAAATTTAAACAAACCTTGGACTCATTTTGAGGTTGGCCCAGAGACACAGTGTTATGTTGTCATCTTTGACCACAGTCTGCATGTTCCCAGTCTCATCGTCGACATTCTTAGAGGCATTCTTTGTGACCAGAGACAAGGATGAAGCAAAAAGGCAGAGATATATGGGGTTAAAGGGTTCACGCGACGGGGACCTGAATTTCCAAGTGAGGGTGTTATTTTGTACCTGAAGACTCTCGTCAGTAGATTGGTCAAGTTTCGCCTGGATTAGCTCTTGTAAATTCACAAGATCTTTCTGGTACCTTTCGGCCTTTTGTGAATCTGTGACCTCTTCCAGCAGACCTTCCAGCCCCTCAACCAGCTGAAAAAGAATAGTTCACCTCATAGATTGTAATTTCAATATAACAAATGCCCTGGTCCACAAGCAAAAACAAGTATTATTCATTAATAGTTTATTTTTTTTGTTCCTAATTGGTTTGCATGACAGTTAATGAATGACAAAATGCTTAAAGATGACATACAGACCTGAAGAGCAGTGTTGCATTGCTTGAGCACCTGTGTTATGTTAACGTCTGGGTCGTCTCTCCACAGACTGATAAATGTATTGATCTCCCGCTGCACTCTTGGGTCTGGCACACCGTCGCAACGCATGTATCTGTCCCACTGAACACAAAAATGTGCTATGTTGAGGTCATGAACTATAAAAAGTCTCTGACAGGTTGTTTGAAGGTAAATTAAATTTGATTTTATACCGTATTTAGTCTGACAGTCGGGGAAACACTGACACACAAAGACACAGACACACACACCTCAGCTGTCTCCTCGGCATCTCTTTTCCATTTGGTTACTGCAGCATGGTTTTCCTCCAGGAGATGGCGCAGTTCGTTCAGCTCATCCTCTCTGCGCTCTTGGTCCTGTCGGCAAATCAATCCATAATAGTAGTAGCCCAGACACAAACAGTGCTGTCTTTTCTGTTTCAGAATCAGTCTTTTTTCAGGTTTATATGTATTTGGCAGGGATCTTACCTTCAGCTCTAGCCTTTCTATCTCTTCCTGCTTTCTTTCTCTTTCCAGTCTCTCTTGTTCTTCCCTTTCTGCCTGGAGCCGGGCTTCTTCTGTAAAACACAGCACAGGCAAAGGAAGGTCAGAGCAGATTATAAAACTCATTCATTTTCACTAGTTTTCAAAGGATGGTTATCATCTTGGATTGAACCAAGCTTCTCCAGCTACCTAGTTGTTCCCCAGGTTAAATTTAACAGACAGAAATGTCACCATTACCTTCCTCTCGCCGCCTCTTCTCCTCCTTCAGCTGCTGCTTCTTCTGAGCTTTGGTCAGCTTTGGCTTGGTGGTCGACATCAACAACAATCAACCCATCAAAACATTTCAAATGAGTGGTGAACAGAATTAACTCATGATTAATCTCTAGATAAAAATGGGTAAAATGTCTGAGGAAATTTTGACTAGGAAAAGAAAATTGAATACTATTTGGCTTCTTGCAAATATTCCTCAACTTAGTTACCAAAATGACATAAGAAGGAGTGTACTGACTGGCTTTGACATACCTTTCCTTTCTTGTTTGGCTATCATTCAGAGGAGAAAATGGAGAAAAAGTTACAAAGCAACATCAAATAGGAGATACGGAACACAATAAGAGCACTTAAACGCTAATTTAAAACAAGAGCACCTGGCTGCAGACCTCCACTGTGAGGTCGCTTCCGGTGCAGGCTCCACTGTCAGGACGCCTCCACTGTCAGGACGCTACCACCGCAGGCTAGCTCTCAAGCCACCGTCACTATCAGGACAGGAAATGCACGGGATACGTTTCAAAATAAAATCACGAGTGCACCTCCGGTTGAATCGCTTTCCTCACAAAAGCATGAATTAGTAAAAATATGACGTAAAATCGATCAATTGCTATAGTAAATATAAAATAAAGCTTTTGATTTGGACAATTAAAGCATTAGCCTTTGTCTTTTTCAAAATACTTCTCATTAATGATTGCCATATATGTAGACTAATATACACTGCACTGCTTAACTTTACAACTTAGTCATGCACACTCTGTTCTTATCCAAATAGCCCTCTGTTGTTCCAGATGAGGCCCATGGTCGTCCTGCCTGTAGTCCAATCAACTTTGGCGACTTGATTGAAATTGAGTTTTAAGGCTACTTCATCAATTTACTGATTTTCAAGATGATAAATTAAACAAAACTGAAATGGCAGATCATTTCTGATGTATTACAACAGATTGGACCGATAAACAATAATTCTATCAGGTGGAACACAAAGCTGGAAGTCTTGTGACTATCACCACCGCAGCATCTGTGTTGTTTTTTGTTGTTTTTTTTTTTCCTGCCTGGAAGTAGTAATAGGTTTTAATTATGCATTAATGCAGGCAAATCAAATATAGTTACTGAAAAATAATCAGTCTCACAGTTGTACCTGTACCATGTATGTTTACTTTGCTGTTTTTTTTTTTGTAGATTGTTTGTCCTGGTTGTAATAGTATCAACTATGAAGTAAACAAAGTTAAAAAGTGTAGGCACAATAAGCTCCGGCTTCAGCCTACACCTTTTGGTCGGTTTATTCCTTACTTCTTTTTTTTATTTCTTTCCTACAAAAGGAAATTAAATGCAATGTATTTATCAATGAAAACTGATCGACCAAATAAACTACTACTACTACTACTACCTTTGTCGTTCAGCTGAAATATCTGTACAAATGTAGCTTTTGTATGTTTTGATAGTTTAGTGCGGTTGCACATATATTTTGCATTACATTTAGCAGCATCCCTCCGCATTATTAATACTTCATTTTACTTATGTTGTTATGTATGATGTTTAATTTGATGCCAATTTTCTGTCTTATTTTAGTTATTGTAACATTTAGAGTTTGGATTTACGTTGCAAACCTGAAGCTGCATTTCGAGAAAGGTGCTATTAAGTCAAATCTGAGGTCAGTGGTTTTATTGATGGTATGATTGCCTTCATTCTTATCCATAAGTACGGAAGTTAGCACTACCTAAAAATAATAACAATAAAAAAAAAGACTAATAATGATGATGATCTTTAGGTCAAAGGGAAAACTGTGTAGTATTGAGATGCATCTCATTGCAAGGAAAAGTCTTGCAATCACACTGTTGCCTCAACAAAGCAAGCAGCAACATATACCTTGTTTATATTTTTGTATAATCACGCCATACAGTCTTTTGGTACATAGCAAAAGGTTTAATTCGGTTTATTAGTGGATAAAATCGAATACACCAAAGATATTATCCCTTCAAAACAAAATACCAGAGTTGCAGGGGGGAAACATTGCATTTTGTTATTAAAAATCAATTTGAAACTACATAAACATATCACACAGGGTTTGATAATGTTCCACCAACGTCATGTTTAAAGGATACACATTTTTCAGTATTTTTCGTTTACTTATCACAATTGGGATTAAAACATTACACTTTGCTTAATATGTTGCTCTTATTACCTCGTTACTATCAACATTGCGCCGTCGCTACGCGATGAGAGACAAACCTCAGATTACACATTCAGTTATCTGCTTTTTTTCACTTGCTTTGTGATATATCCTGTTATGACGACGCGTGACACGAGAAGTAGCTGGGTGAAACATGTCCCATTCCTGCAGATACAAGTCATGAGAAAAGCTCCTTGTACTGGACTGGAACCACCTTGGTTTCCCAAATTGGGGACAATTAGATTTCTGTAAACTATGTTCCTCCTGTCTAACATCTCACAGGAGACTTGCTGTTGCGGTGTTGGGTCAGGTGACAGCTGATAGGCGCTGTCATTTGCATGCAGCTCATTCCCAGGCGGACTTTAGACCTGCAGACACACTTTGTGTAGTTGCGCACAAAGTGTCATATCCTCATCAATGTTCCTGTGGTTAATAACATCACGACTTTGTTGTGAGTGACTCTGGGGAGAATGAACGGTGTACTTCAATGCAAGGTCACAATATTACTGAAAACCCAAATTATGAACTGTTTTACAGCTAGAAAGGTCTAAGAATGGATTAAGATTCATTTTATAATGTAACAAAAATAAAAGCCCACAGGGAAGTTCTGCATTCACAATAAGGGTGTTTCGTCTCATCTGTGGTGACATTCACAGTAAGCCAAACTGTGTCTTTTGTCCACAATTTCGTCACAAAATTTCCACATGTCCTTTGTGGAGTAAAATGTGAATTTGAAGGGCTCCAGGATTGAGTCCTTCTCATCGTCGTCCAGTTGTTCTGTCCAAACCCTCCCATACTGCAGAGCAGCCTCAGCCTGGTTCTCCTCCCCCATGCACAGAATATCAGGCAGGTCCACTCTGGCAGAGAACAATTGTTTATTGGCCTCAACCCACTCTGCTGCATCTCTGCAATCATGCAGAATACGATCTTCAACCGAGTCCTATGGAAAAAACAGAAAGATGTGTGTACCATAGCTGCTGCACCAACAGTATCTGACCAATAGATACTGTGAAAAAGCTTACCCCTTCCACTGGTGTGTCCTTGTCGGCAGGTCTGACTGAGACCTCAGCCTGCTGCTCTTCATCCTGAAAAGATATAGATAAGCAAAATGATCAGTTGTAATATTAAAAACACAAGCTCCAAAAAAAAAAAGAAAAGATCCCAGCAGTGCCCTCCTAGACATATTAGAGATCATGCAATCATCCAATCATGCATGATCTAGACACTTTATTTTTAAACTGCAGACAGAAGGTTTGACCTCAACTTGTGAATGGCATATTCTTTAAAGTGACCCCACAATTGCAGTACAATTGGAAAAAAGATTGGTAAAAAAAAAAATAGGGAAATAGGAATGCTGGTTTCTGACCTGAAACAAAAGACAAACTCAGATGGAACTCAAACAAAATTTAAATCTGACCTCAGTTATGTCATCCACCTTCCTTTTCCTCAGCCTAAACACTGGTGGCACCTCACCTCGCAGGAGGGCTTTTGATGCATCTGTCCAGTGGGCGAACAGCTTTCCATGGCTCAAAAATGATTAAACAATAGAAATAAATAAAACATTTCTTGTAACAATTTCTAGTCAATATCAAAATCTTTGCAGTCTCACCTTCCAAGGTAAAAATTTTCCATAAGGATGATACACCACCACTGTCGCAAAAGTGGCATGTCCGTCTGAAAAGTGAAGATAAAAAAACAAAAGCCTCACACCATGTGATAATAAATGTTTTGTTGTTGTAATTTTGAGCTTACTTTGATTGCATGAATCAACTCACAACAGAAAAGTCATAGGGAGCATCCAGTGTGGTGTAAAAGGCATTCTAGGAATAAAACATAGTAATTTTAATTTAATGCTGATATCTGTAACGCACACAGAATTGCACAAATAATGAATATATAATAAATAATGTCTACTACCATCAACATGAAGATGCCACAGTCAATCCCATATGGTTGTCGTGGAAAACCCTAGATATCAGAAAGAAGTCAATTATGTAATTATTGTTTAACAGTAATAAAGTATTCAACTATTAATATATACATACTTTATACTCTTACCTGAATTTGTAATCCAGTTTTCTCTGTCCAGTTGCCAGGATTTAGTGACTGGGAAAGGTTTCTACAAGACAGTTGCATTAAAAAGATAAATAATAATAAATAATATAATTATCAATATGGGCTCTTTTCACATGCATCACTGGTTCCGATTCAGGACAGACCATCCATGCAGTCACACTCCACACATTATTTCAAAAGGCTTTTTATGGTGCCAGTTTCTTGACTCAATTGTATGAAATATGTTAATGTTGGTAGGTCATCATGATAAATCTGTAAAACTAATATAAGATTTATAAGTATGATTTGATACACAAAACTACAATTGTACTTATGTTGCACCATAAAAAGGCTTTCACACAGATCTGAACATGACCTGGTTAAAAAACTAAATATGGAACTCTTTAGAACAGCTTTGGAACATGAACTTCCAAAAGAACACAAGAAAAGTTTTTGTTAGTGACCTCAGCAGTTCCCTCATCTCCTTATCACCAAATCCTAATGGTGCTTCAGCACATTTGGAGTCAAGAAAGACTATTTCTCTCTGTACTGGTTTCAAAACCTGTAATTGTAGTTAGTGACATTTGAACTCAACATTGTGTGAAAGGGCAGCACAACACAATACAACAACAGTACTGTAATAGAAAATGAAGTTCTTTTTGTTAACATTTGATATACATTTTCTGTGACATGCAAACCACCTGTTATAGTAAGCATCACTACTTACAGAGAGAAGGAAATGCCCAGGTTTCCACACAGGAATGACAATGGCATCTCTGATTTTAGCATCATTCTAATACAAAGGAAAAGTTCAAAAGCAAACAGGTAAAATACACAAGAAATATAATCTGAATAAAATTCAGTAGGATAAGTTGCACTTTCTGAGATGGACTGGTGACCTGTCCAGGGTGTAACCCCTGCCTCTCGCCTGAAAATAGCTGGGATAGAATCCAGCAGACCCCCGTTACCCTGCAAAGGATAAAGCGGGTCTAGATAATGGATGGATGGAAGTTGCACTTACAGGTAAGCTTGCAAGTGGATCACACATTGTTGGTTTTCGCCAGGTTGGTACAACATAGAGGTCAGCAACAAAAATGGTTTTCCCCTGTGTAATACATTTCAAATGTGAGCAAATACCCATATAATATAAAAAGGAAAAGTATATTATGAAAACAATATTTATATTTTATACCTGTGATTGAGCAATTTTCTCAATAACTTCAAAGCACGCATTTCCTATCTGCAAACCAAACAAAAACCAAAAACTTGGCAATGACATACAAACATGATTAGCTCACAATTAAAATGGGTTCAAATGTTAACTCACGGTTGATTCCATTTCCTTGTTCAATCCAAGCCCCCAGAAGTCAGCTCGGGTCAGGCAACTTTTTCCTGTTTTAACAATGAGCTCGCCCGCTAGGTTGTCAGTGTCCAATACGTATTTAAGCTGATTGTTGAAGAAAAAATTAAATAAATCATAGCAAGCATAATATTTAAATTTATAAACATAGGAACATGGGTGGTAGGGCGTCAAGATGAGAAGCACGTATCTGTCTAATATATCACACAGCTGTTTCTTTCAAGAATACATACCAGCTGCTCTTGGGCAGGATGAAGCTTGAAGGTCCATGATGATCGGCATGGTCTCACATTCTCACTTTTTGTGATAATTTCACAATGTGGTCCACAGGCATTATTGTCTATTAAAAAAAAGGAATTAAAACATAAAATCTTGCCGATACTATTATGTGTTGATTTAAAAAAAAAAAATATATATATATATATACATATATATATACACATACATACACACACATATACACACACTACCTACCTGTGCTTGGGTCAGTGGGGAGCACATGGAGCTGCTGAGGTGTTCCAGCTACTGCAGGATGATGCTGTGTAGGCATATCAGATGCTGGGGGTCCTGAGGTTTAAGAAATTATTATCAGGCAACATAAGCATTATATTTCCAATTATCACAAAGAAACAAAACATATGTTTTTAAAATACTTTTTACCAAATACTGCTTGTCCAAATTTGTCCAGTGTGATGTCTTGCAAACGATGTGACTCACGTCCTCTCTGTAGTTGCTTTTCTAAAAGCTGTGCATTTGTTTTGTTGTTTCTGTGATGTATTAGGTTTCTCATCAAAAAAACGTGTGTTGAGGATGCCATGTTGTTGAGGAAGTAGTTGTTTTTGCGCATACATGAAAAAAGTTGCTCGGCCACCTGGCTATTCAATGAACCCTGAAGTTCTGGAACCAGGTTGATTCTCCTCAACACTTCCTGTGGGTCTTTGGTATTGGCCTCATGAAATTTGTCATACAAGACATAGTGGTCTGGGGAGCCAGTGCATGGATGCCCATCTTTATCAGGATTCTGCAACATTTCAGTCAGCCATGGTAGTGAGATCTTGAGTTTGTTCTGCTGAGCTGCTGTGATGTTCTGTGGTGTCGATGCAGCCAATCTCCCTTCATGTGGTTTGAAAGGTATCACAGTTGGCCAACGTAGGTTGACATGAGTTGCCAGACCCCGAGCAAAGTCATAAACTGTGACATTTGGCAGATGTTTCCAGGATAGAAGAAGGTCAGCAAAATCTCGTGGAGACTCTGCACGCAGGTTAAACTTCAAACTGTACACCACACCATGTGGGCAGAGAATCACTGACCACCCACCTTCAATGGAAAATTGAAAAAAAAATAATAATAATGAATGAGCAAGTAGCTAATCGTAGGTAGTTATCGTGCAGTTAAATGTGACCCTTACCAGAGGCTCCCCAGATTTTCTGGAATATCTTGTCGTATGAGTGTCGTGTCTTCATCTCTTGCCTAAGTCTAAGAATCAGATCCATCCGCGACCCCTTTGCATCCAAATTACAGGCCTTGCACAGTTTACGCACAGTTGAAACCTTTTGAAATACAGACAAGAAATAAAGTAAGATGTTACTGCACAATGCAAATCAAACAAACATGCATACACAACAACTCTACCTTCTGCTTCATGAGCTCATCCACCAGCCGGTCTTCTGACACCATGCTGACTTCAGCTTCAGTGGAGGACTTTGCAGAGGATGCTTTTTCAAATTCTGTGTTTAATGCCATCTCCGATTTACGTGTGTTCCTTCCTATCCATGGGCCCCAGTACTCATAACTAGGTCTTACACTGAAGCTGTTCTTTGCACGACCTGTGAAAAGTACACATAACATTCTTAATATGCTACAGTGCATTGCATCATTAAGTCAGGGTAATTACTAATTTAAGGAAACATTAATATGTACATACTTTGGACAAAGCCACGAGAAATCTTCTCCAGCTGTACAGAGTCCCAGAACTCTTCAACGTTGACTTCACCAGTGAAGTTCTCTGGGGCATCTGTAATGTCACTCACTGAAAAACAGTAATTCATTTAACTAGTTTTGAAAATACTATGATATAACTCCCTCCCAACACACAAGACACTGTGACTTACCAGGGAAGTTGAACACTCCTTTTTTGTGTAAGTCCATAACAACTACTGGAGGATAGTAGCCACAGCAAACACAAGAAAAGGAGTAGTCATGGCTTGTCAATGCCTCAAAGTGGCAGTACGCATGCAGAACTGCATCTCTGCCAGGAATTGTCACCTTTCTTAGGCCTTCGATTGCATTTACTACCTTGGATACTGAGACGTTGTTCTACAGAAGAGGCAAAAACAAAACAAGAAGAAACATGTTACATAAGATTCATAAAGACAAATATACTCACACACATATTTAAGTATTTGTCATAAAAAATATACTGTACATACCTGTAGGTTAAGTCTCAGGTATACACAAAGTTCCAGGGTCAATATTGTATGGTCATCAAAGTTATGGAGACCGTCTTGCCATTCCTGGTACCTATAAGTCATGTCACACACTGGACATCGCCGGAAATAGGTCGATACACCTGGTGTAAATAAATCATGAATATATCATTAACACTGTGTTACTCTGCAAACTACCATAATAGCAGACAAAACACAAATTACTTACTTTCAATTACACCATTCAGGGTGATTATCCTGGCCTTTCTAGAGATCCTTGATGACTCTTCAAGATTTACAGGTCCTGGACAGAGTGCACAAACTGTCTCTGCTGGCTGCAACTCTGTGACATAGTCTGTGAGTGCTTTTGGTTTTATAACGTCATCTGGCAGGTTAGCTGGAAGTTTTTTATGTCCATATATATACTCTACAAGTCGTTTGAAGACTTCTGCTGATGGTGGATAGACAGTATCTGGGTGCTTTTTTGGTGTACTGGTGCTGGTTTCCTCTGTTCTGAACACATCCGGGTTGGTTTGAAATAAATGCCATTTGCTTATATTTTTGTGGACACATGACATCCTTGGTTTGGCACAAGGGCAATGCCATGTGTTTGCTGATGAATTGTATGTTACAAATATCCTCCCAAGGCGACTGTAAGAGTGTAAAGTTGGCTCATGGACTGAAAAACAAAAGTGCTTTGAGCTTTCCTCAAATGACACCTCAACACAGAGAGGGACATGTGCTGCCTGTGCATTTTCTTGCCTTTTAATACAGGTTGACTTTTTTGGGTCACCAAAAAATTTTAAGTGCACCATTTCTGATAAAATATCTTCTCTAAGGCATTCTTCAGTGGCTATGTCTGTACAGTATTGCAAAGAGCGGATGTGTTCACAGTGTGTAAAAATTAATCCACTTCGTGATGCCATTTTGGAATACTGCCTGCATTCTTCCAACTCACACTGAACCTTGTGTACTCGACCCCAGGTTTTGTTCTGTACATGTATGGGGATTGAAAAGCCATGCCCTCCTTTTTGGACTGCAGAGATCCCATTTTTGGCATCCACACAGACACTCCTTAAATAATCACTTTCTGTTACATCCTTCGGTTTCTTGGGGTGCTTCCTCTGGATGTGTTTGGCCAAGTTTCTCTTCAAACAAGTAACTGAACAGAGGGGACATTGGACCTGTTTCAATTTGGATTTTGGACCTTCAGTCTCTTGGATAGTATGTACAACAGAAGAGGAAACCAAAGGAGAAGACAATGTCATATGTGTGTCTGCTGAGGAGTGGATGGTAGATGTTTGAATTGATTGGGCAGAGGGAATAGTACATGTGAGTGTATCCTGTTGCACAAGAAGGTCTGGAGATGGGGATATTATGGTTGGTGGAAGCAGAGGAATGGATGCAGCAGACGAACTTGGTTGTAGGGAGGGCAAGGATGAATCCTGACTCTGTTTGGACTGGGCAGCTGCTGAGGTGGAAGATGGTTGTATGGGACAAGACTTTAAGTGTGCTTGCATGTCTGTCCTTCTAACAACAGTTTTGTCACAAAAAGGACAATGATAATGTCCCCCATTCCTGCAGTTCAAATTGCAGCGGCAGATCTTCTTATCTAAGAGTAAGTAGAAAATGTTTATATAAGACAATGACAAAACAGTTACATGACCGCACGCACACGTCCACATGTACGTGTGTGTGTGTGTGTGTGTGTGTGTGTGTGTACACACACATGTGTATCTTTAATCTAAAATACAATGGCATTACCTTGAAATGCAATAGCATTTTTAATATGTACTTCCAAATGTCGCTGAAGTCTGGCTGGTTGGTTCGGCTTGAACATGCCTTTGGGGCAAAGGGGGCAGTGGAACTGTCTGCAACATGTTGTGCAGCGTTCCACTGCAGGCTTTCCATCACACGTGATGATTGAATGATGCATCTAAAAAGGATATAAAATGCATCATGTGTTTGAATGATAGTACATGAACTTCAATTCAAATTAAACAGCCTGCAAACTTAGATTGTCTTTGCTTACAGGTAAAATGGCCACTTGCACCAGGTAGTGTAAATGAGGGCCTACCTCTGTAGAAGAATTAATAATGACCAAGAAAATGCTGCACTGCTGGTTAATGTTCAGCATTCAAAAACGTACTTAAGTGACAGTTGCTATAACAAGACAGTTCAGTAATTTAGTATGTTATGTTAGAAGCAAAATATACTCAAGTATCAAAAACAAAAGTACTGATGGTACAGCAGCATGCTATTTCTCAGTCATTTCGGTTACTAGTCGTTGTGTTTATATACTGTAGTATAGAGGGCTGCATTGGGATTGGGTCCCGCGGGACCCAACGCAAATCTCGCGGGATCGGGCGGTTTGAATTTTGCTGCGGGCGGGGGGACTGGCTTTACTGCAGGTGTTTCAGTCATATGGGCATGGTTTGGGGCGTGGTTTGACTGTACGCAGCAGTGCACGCTTCAGCAAACGCTTGACACGCGCGCCCATGACTTCTCTTTCGTGAAAAAAACATCCAATAACTTTATCACAGTTTCATCAAAGCAAGGATTGTCAAATGTTAACATTTTTGCTTTTACTTATTTTATGGCATTATCAGGTCGTAAGCCTCGGTATATCATCGTCTGCCTCCTGAGTCCTGTCTGTTCACTCGAAGGTATAATGCCATGTTATTTTTGTGCAAATTATCCTATGACTTTTTCCAATTTGACTTAACGTTAATTTTCACACATTGCCTGCTTTTAGAATTATTCAGTCCAAGTCTCTCCTCCTCGTACCCC
Source organism: Cololabis saira (assembly GCF_033807715.1). Taxonomy (NCBI): domain Eukaryota; kingdom Metazoa; phylum Chordata; class Actinopteri; order Beloniformes; family Belonidae; genus Cololabis; species Cololabis saira. The sequence continues at coordinate 25,412,543 of NC_084609.1, forward strand.
AGTTTGTTCACTCAAAGAATAATGCTACGTTGTTTGTTTGTCTGTGTGCCCACTTATTATTTTTCAATGTTTCAAATAAACTGTTGATATTGCATATCATGCTGTAATGTTAATTCTTTATGCATTACTTCTATGTTGCTTTTCATAATATGATAGGTGGAGGGGACCCACATTTGAGAAAGAGAACACAGCTGATCATCATTGTCTAATTTTAGTCTGCATGTACTATTATTATTATTATGCATGTGTTTGCCCAATTAATACATGCAGTAACCTACAGTTGTCATTGCTGTACATTATTATTAAGTCTTACTCTAATACATTTTACACTGTGACGTTTTATAATATTGGGCGAAATATACACTATAATGTAACCAGACTACAATTACAGTACATGCATTGATGCATTTGATTAGTTTTTTGTTTTTTTTTGGTTTGTTACACCAATATGCCCATTTAAAGTTTAAATACCAGCTATAGAGATTAAATTAACGTAAATTATGAATTACAATGACTATAAAACGATTAGTTTTAATTAGCATTCTCTTCCTCCACAGCAATGTAATGGCCAAGCGATTAATTTGTTAAATTACAGTAATTCGGTTCATTCATTAACATTGTTTATTTCATGTTATTTATTAGTGTTATTTGAGCCACTCACAACCTACTCTCGTTACTGTAACCACAATCACATAATTGATGGGTGCGCAAAAGGCGAGTTTTGCGGGAGCGGATGAAAACACTGCGGGAGTGGAACACACACGTTGCGGGTGCGGGCGGTAATGGTCAGAAATGCAGCGGGAGCGGGCGGCCGGGAGCGGGAAGGCGGGAGCGGGCAGCCGGAGCGGGCAACCGGGAGCGGGTAGCCGGGAGCGGGAAGGCGGGAGCGGGCAACCGGGAGCGGGTATCTGGGAGCGGGAAGGCGGGAGCGGGCAGCCGGGAGCGGGTAGCTGGGAGCGGGTAGCTGGGAGCGGGAAGGCGGGAGCGGGCAGCTGGGAGTGGGAAGGCGGGAGCGGGAAGGCGGGAGCGGGAAGGCGGGAGCGGGCAACCGGGAGCGGGCAACCGGGAGCGGGAAGGCGGGAGCGGGCGGCCGGGAGCGGGAAGGCGGGAGCGGGCAGCCGGAGCGGGCAACCGGGAGCGGGTAGCCGGGAGCGGGTAGCCGGGAGCCGGAAGGCGGGAGCGGGCAGCCGGGAGCGGGCAACCGGGAGCGGGTATCTGGGAGCGGGAAGGCGGGAGCGGGCAGCCGGGAGCGGGTAGCTGGGAGCGGGTAGCTGGGAGCGGGAAGGCGGGAGCGGGCAGCTGGGAGTGGGAAGGCGGGAGCGGGAAGGCGGGAGCGGGAAGGCGGGAGCGGGAAGGCGGGAGCGGGCAACCGGGAGCGGGCAACCGGGAGCGGGAAGGCGGGAGCGGGCAACCGGGAGCGGGAAGGCGGGAGCGGGCAACCGGGAGCGGGCAACCGGGAGCGGGAGCGGGCAACCGGGAGCGGGAAGGCGGGAGCGGGTAGCTGGGAGCGGGCAGCCGGGAGCGGGAAGGCGGGAGCGGGCAACCGGGAGCGGGCAACCGGGAGCGGGAAGGCGGGAGCGGGTAGCCGGGAGGGGGTAGCCGGGAGGGGGTAGCCGGGAGCGGGCGGTAATGGTCAGAAATGCAGCGGGAGCGGGATGAAAAAAACAGTCCCGCGCAGGGCTCTAGTGTAGTATACAACAGAGGTGGAAAAATAAAAATGTGCCAAGTAGTCCTGACACATTTAAAAAAAGTTAACAATCCCTGAGAACTTAAGGTGTTGATGCTAACCGCCATTGGAGAAAGTTAACTTTGGCGTTATCTAACGACAACACAAACCGACATGTAACATGCAGTAATTTGCATCATTAATGACTTCTATAACGTTACTATTTTACGGCACCTATATTGATCAAGAACACAAGAAACCATGCATTTACTTTCTTTGTATAAGCAAAATCAGCAACTCACCGCTACTCTGGACATGACTCGCTGTCGTCCCTCGATCTAAATGGCGGATGAAATCGGCATTTAAACGTCTTCACTCCCCCCTGCCCCGCCCCCTGCCCCGCCCCCTGCCCCGCCCCCCGTCCACCGTCCTGACAGTGGAGGCGTCCTGACAGTGGAGCCTGCACCGGAAGCGACCTCACAGTGGAGGTCTGCAGCCAGGTGCCTCTCATTTAAAAGGTAACCATGGTAACTGTAGGACTATCTAATTAGTTATCTAATGTGTTTTTTTCTTTCCTTTTAACGGTTATATATAAAGTCAATATTGCACTTAATCATTTAAGCTTTTTAAATTAACCAGTTTTGCGACATTTGTTATAAAAAATAAAGAAATAAACGTACCATAATAATATATAATAATGTAATAGTGTTCAGGTTACTTGGTTGTTTTTCTTGTCTATGGGTTTGTTGTGAGTGCTGGGGTGGGGATGGGGATGTGGGAGGGATATAAAAAGATGGGAAAAATGGAAGGATGGAAGTATTTCCTGTTATATTGCTGTACTACTGTTGTATCTTGTGAAACTACTTCCAATAAAAAAAATCATCAAAAAAATGGGTAAAATGTCTGAGGAAATGTTGACTAGGAAAATTCTTCTTGCAAATAATTTTCCCCAGAGGGGACAATAAAGGTTTCAATCAATCAATCTGTAGCGACGAGGCCACAAATCAACAATAGCTCATTTACTTGAACTTAAACTTAAACTTAAACAAGGACTTAAACCTTAAACTAAATAGCTGCTGCTGCCTGGCGTCCTCTATGGACTTAAGAAATATTAGTGGATACCCAGTTAAAGGGACTAAAGTGAATGGGGAGGGCAAGGGTTAAACAATAATCACTAATTTAATCTCACACAAAATATATACAAATTCCAAATAGATAATTTCTTATTATTAGCAGAAACAGAAACAACACACAAATGGATTTATCTAATCTAAACCTTATGGAAATATACAATGCCGAATTAACCCTATTTAATCCTATTCTAATGTCGACATGTTGCCCGGGGGTGGAGCTCTGTGAGATGGAGGTGACAGGGATGCAGAGTCCTGAACACAGACGGGATGGGTGAGCAGGGGGAGGGGCGTCCGAGCCCCGCTGCTGTTCAGACGAAGGGGAAGGTGGAGATGTCCGCGGTCCTGCGGGATGAGAAGGGGGCGTGGCGGGCTGATGGAGGCAGTCGGCAGGCAGGTGGTCCGGTCCTCAGGACAGGAGGACCCTCTCAGGTTGTCCGACTTCGGAGCCTCAGCCGGGAGCGGGAGGGATGCCTTTGCCTTTAGCTTTAGCACGAGCTAACGCATCAAACTGGCTGACTAGCCCAACTTAACTAGTCAGCAAACTTCTGCCAAACTACTGTACACGAGACAGTAGTCTACAGGAAGTTTCTCCTCTTTGTGGATAAGCAACGTTACTTATCCACATAAAGTCACAACTTAATGACCAACAGTTCTCCGCTAAACACGACGTCGACTTCTCTCAGCTGTTCTCACTCTCAGCTGTTCTCGATCTCAGCTGTTCTTTCAACTGCCGATGCGCGCTCCCGCGGGCTCCCGTTGGTATCCAAACGGACCGTTGAAGCTCTCCGCGCGTGCACGCACACACACACACACAGTACATGCTGTCGCGTTCTCTATCACACAACACAGTACCGCAGCATAACATGAAAATGCAACATAAAACGTATGTATTGCATTAAACTAACCTTTCCATGCAGAAAACATAAACCAAATATAACAAATAAACTAATAATATAAAAATAAGGTTGTACAGGGGCTGACTCTGGCTGGGCTTCAATACACAATCAATCAATCATTCCTTAACTTACAAAGTAGTTACCGAAATGACATAAGAAGGAGAGCACTGACTGCCTTTGACATACCTTTTCTTTCTTGTCTGGCTATCATTCATAGGAGAAAATGGAGAAAAAGCAACATCAGATAGGAGATACGGAACACAATAAGAGCTCTTAAACGCTCATTTAAAAGGTAACCATGGTAGCTGTAGGACTTATTAGTTATCTAATGTGTTTTTCTTCTTTACTTTTAACGGTTATATATAACGTCAGTATTAAAGTAAACCGTTTAAGTTTTTAAAAATAACCAGTTTTGTGACATTTGTTATAAAAAAATAAAGAAATAAACGTACCATAGTGTTCAGGCTGTGTGGACTCAACCGTGGATGGAATCTCAACCCAACGCGAATGCGTAACCATAGAAACGTATGCGCATGCGTACTTCTTTATTTTATTTGCGACACATTGCACTGCTATACGGCATAAAGTGTACTACGCTGAGCTAAGGTCGATGAGAAAGCGAGTCTATCTTCACTGTCATACAACTTGAGAAATACATATGCAAGTATAATTTTACTGCTTAATCCCAACATTTTTAGAGTTTGAAATGGATATTATGATGAATTTCTAATTTTCAACATATCCTGGCCAAAACCATTGTCTTACACTCGTGTGTGCTTTCACTGCCCCTTCACTTCCACAGAGGGGAACTTCGTTTCTAACATGGCCAACCCTTTAAGAGGTGAGGTTATCAAGCTCTACAAAAATGTGAGTTTCCACTCGGACAGTGTGATTTGATCCCGGTGTTCTGCCAATCTTTGCTACCTGCCGAGGAATTCTACTTTGTGGTTCTGCGCATGCGCACAGTCGATTTTCAAAGCTTGATTGGCACGTCCATCATTTCTTGCACGATGTAAAAGTGATAATATGGGATGTCGAGTATTTGATCCTTCAAAATACACTACCCATGACATGAATTGCATTACACTTTGTGAACATTATACGATAAAGAGAGAAAAAAACAACAATTCTATCGCTTTATTTGATATTCATTCAGTCATTGGCCTTTATTTAACCAGGCAGTTCTTTTTTTTTAATTTAACATTTGCAAAAAGTACAATGATTACATATCTTAATATATCTTCACATTATGCAATGTCAAGTTTAATTATAACATATAAAAGAGTATAAATCAAATAAAATACAAAACAAAAAGCACAACACATTATAACCAGCCAGGGGGGATGTCCAGCCAGGTCATTAAGAACACGTTCTTATTTACAATGATGGCCTGGCAAGCGACAAGGACCACTTGGGGGGGAAAGGAAGTGGGTTTAGTGCAGGGGTCACCAATCCTGGTCCTGGAGGGCCGGTGTCCCTGCAGGTTTTACATGTTTCCCTGCTTCATTGCACCATGATACAAGTGACTGTGTCGTTAACAGAATTGTGCAGCCCTGGATGACAAGCTGATGACGATGATTAATTCGAATCAGGTGTGTTAAAGCAGAGAAACATCTAAAACATGCAGGACACCGGCCCTCAAGGACCAGGATTGGTGACCCCTGGTTTAGGGAGTAAAACACAGTAAAATTGTAGCTCTACAGAGGTAGAAAACCATTAGGGAGCATTTTTTGGCAAAGCAGCAGAAATTGGCAGAACACCGGGGCTGGGTGTTTGGTGTGACCCTCTCCTCGTGTCCTGCAGCTGCTGTACCTGGGACGGGAGTACCCGCAGGGAGCCGCGTACTTCCGAGGCCGCCTCAAGTCCGCCTTCATGAAGAACAGAGACGTGACGGACCCGGAGAAAGTCAAGCAGCTGCTGGCCAGAGGAGACTTCGTCATCAAGGAGCTGGAGGCGCTCTACTTCTTACGAAAATATAGGGCCATGAAGAAGAGGTATTATGAGCCCGAAAAGTAAAAACACACACAGACACAAGGAAAACAGTGGAGCGAAGTGTTATCATCAACGTGGAAATAATATTTGATTCATCAAATGAGACTTTCATGTGGATCTATTCACCCTGTTACCAACTACAGAAAACCTAACTTTTTTCAAATACGGTTTGCTTCCTGCCATCATTTCCTCCCCCAAAAAAGAGCCATAAGACCTGCTTTGAATCTTTGGTTCAAAGATTTTTATTCAAGTGCCAATAAACCTTTTGTCAGGTAATTTATTTAGTCTATTTTGTTATGCTCAGATGGTGATTGTTAGGATATGTACAGCTGCCTGGTCAGTATTATACTGGAAGGTGATGTTGAAACTGACTGAATGATGTCCAGTAAAACATGTATTTCAGTGTATATATTTGTAAATACATGGTCAAATAACTTGAAAGGCAACTGTACATGACTGTGTTTCAATGTACTACTGGACAAAAATAAATACGGTATGTACATGTTTTAATAATGAACAGTTTTTTTGTTTTTCTAAATTGTGACATCCCGTAATGTACAAACATTACTGGTCTGTCCAAAAGCCTGACACCCCCCTCCCTTCCCTGGAATACCCCCCTTGGCTTATCAAATTCTTCTGTAAAAAAAAAAAGGTTGTTGAAGGGAGTCACTACATACAAATCTTGTAGAGCACGTTAACTTCTTTGAACTACAGAAGCTAAATAACCAACGTCCTTGCCAGTTGCCACATAACGTGACAAGAAAAACATATTTACCATGTGGACTTGACTGTTTTTCTGCCTTAATTTACCATAAAATGGGAAAATAAAAGTTGATTTGTTTGAAAGGAATACTCAGGACGGTGTATGGCTCTAAAGGAACACATCAACATCTAACAACTTCCCAATAGCGAAGTATTGTAGAGGGAACACCGTGATGTGTTCGGTTCACTGCCCCACACACCGTCTGGACGCCAAAATGTGTTCTCCAGCTGAAGCCTGGTGGAAGTTAGTGAGATACAGCAGGGGAGTGACACTAGCATCCAAGTAAGTTTTCCAGAGAATGGCTTCATAAATAGAAAACCCACCTTTTAGGCTCAGTCAGAGCCCAGACCTTAATAACCCCACAGAGATGCTGTGACATGACCTCTCACAGATACCAAAGCAGGTTTGACCCAACCATTAAGGTCCACTAATGTTCTACTCCAACGCTGTGGATGTGATGGTTGTGTTCAGTAAAGTCAGGTGGAATTACAAACGTTCGTGTTATCAGCTTGATCACAGTGTGTTTGTCTATAATTGTGACTGAGGTGTAAATCACATCATGTTTCATGGCAAACTAATGCAAAAAAGCTTTGTTTCAAAAGTTCACACATGTTTCTGTGCCACTTTAAGGTAACAGTTCTCAACTAACAAAAGACAGGAAAAGTGCAGCAAAGGTTAACAATTTACAGAGTCACAGCATCGTCACATTTCTTCATTGACAGAAAAAGAACAGTCTTTTACAAAAAAAAGCTTTTCATTGCACAAAATTACTGAAGAAAACAGTTTTTAGTACACATAATGGCACAGTACTGATTTTAGTGAAGTCCATTTAGGCATCGTTGAAAGCAGGATTGGTGTTGCCAAACTTTCTCTCTTTATTCTTCATCTCAAGGGTCCAACTCCGTCTCTTGACCTAAACAAAGAACACAAATCAGGAACTTCCAGGTTTGTTGCATCATGTAACAGTCGTTTACTCCAGTGGTACTCACTCTGCCTTTGAATGACTTGATTAAGTGATAAAAAGTTGTGTCTTCTTTCATTAACATAAGCTTCGGATCCACTTTCAGCTTACAACCTCCTTAAATGTACGATACAACACAAGAGGAAGATAAAAAAGCTCATTAGAAAGCAGTAGGAGATCATGACATGATGTTCAAAGCACTGACTTGAGGAAAACTTGCCTGTTAATACGCTGACTATCAGCCCCACGATAATAGCTGTCACAGTTCCAAGTGGACTGAAGTAAAGGTAGGACAGAGAGTACCAGTCCTCCAGTACGGGTCTGGTGATGGGATCAAATGGTACATGAACACAAGGAGTCAGGATTTACCCATATTGAACAAACTGTTTTTCTTTATCAGTCTTCTGGTAGTACTTTTAGAACAATACGTAACTTGATACGCACCGCAGCTATTGCAAATATTATGCTGACGTATTATTCAGACGTAATTTCCATTATTGTCTGAAAAACTGAAGGCCAACAGTCTGTAATTATCCCTTAGACACTTACTGCCCCCAGATGTGGTCCGGGGCTGTCGTGGGGGAGCTCTGCTGTGTTGGGAGAGCAGTGGAGCTCCAGTTGAAGCCGCTCGTTGTTGTGAAGTTACAGCCGTCAGTGCTCAGCGGCAGAGGCCGGGTCATCTCAGGGGGAGGGGGGTAAATATGGGATCCGATGCTCACCCACAGTGACACAACCAGACCCGACAACAGACCTGACAACCCTCCCTGGGAGACATTTGTGACACGTTAAAGCTCCAAGCCAACGACACAATGGTGTGATTTCTAAGCATATGAGGGCCGATAGAGGAGCCCTACTCTAGAGAAAGATTCACTTACAATATCAATATTATTTTGCACATTGACCTGGCTGACTTAAAAATACTTACTTTAGAGTTGGCAAATGGACACAGGATTCCCAATGTGAACAAGCCGAGTAAAGGACCGCCTATGACCCCAAAAATGCTGATGGCTGCCTGAAAACGGGAAAGCACAGCTCTTCATCTGAAGTTAGAATTTGCATAGTAAACCATATACAAATGATTATGATGAACCAGTATAAACATGCTCTAAAATGGTTCTCAGTGACCTTTATTATCAGACCTATTCTACCTGCAAGATGCCCCCCATGAATGAAGCCACTCCAGCCATGCCAATGCATAAAACTCCATATAAAAAACCTGCAAAAAAAAGAGAGAAAAAGGCCACTTTTGTCCTGATTTTCTATCTTACAGCTCTAATTTTTAACAGACTGAGTGTGCATGGCTACGATCCACTCACTCATTGCTTTCGAGATCCAGGACAGCTGTTTCTCTGATAAGTTGGTATGTGGTCTAATGAGGTCTTCCACCGTCACTGCAGCCAGAGCGTTGATGCTGGAAGACACTGTGCTGGGGTTTCATTGGCCCCCAAAACAAGTCCAGAAAGGCATATTCAGTCAAAAAAAGCTGTCACTCAGATACCTTGCAAATACAGATAGCAGTCCCTCCACCAGACTAATAATCCCAGTAATAATGTTCGTGTTAAACAATAACCTTAAGGATCCACTATATGCTGCTGCAACAAACAGTCCAGGAAGGCCAGGATAGTCTCTCAAGATGTCCATCACCAGATACGGCATCAGCTGCAGACAAAAGTTACACCAGTTGGTTTGGACTCTCGTGACATTCCTTAACAAGTAAAATTTGCGCATGTACCAAATCATGCATTTATTGTTGGAAAAAATAAAACATTGGTTAGGTTTGTAGAACCCTTTAAATTAAAAACATAAAAAAAAAAAGAAAGGAAAGCCCACCTGGTCAGGAGCAGAGATAAATCCAGTGGTCCATGGGTCGCAGGTTTTGTAGACTGAGTAGAGGCACATTCCCGCGAACACTGAACACACCAAGATGAACCACAGACCCAACAAGTTGATGTACAAGGAGCTGGCAAAAAGAACGGAGGAAACAACGAATGGGGAGTTAAAATATACATCAGGTGTGAGTTACTTCATCACAAGTGCCCTGACTTACAGTCTGGCGTGAGTGATGCTCTTGCAGGAGATGTATCTCTGAACCTGCGCCTGGTTGATCCCATAGATGCTGGTCCAAATAAAAGTCCCTCCAATTGTTAAAGTCCAGAAAGTGTTCCTCCTCAGAGGGTTTGCATCAAAGCTGATGGAAAAGAAAAAGGAAGAAAGAAACTTTCTCATCAATTATCTGTCATCTGTCAGGTTGGCTAATTGATTTCAGAGGCTCTGTATCCTCTTATCCATATAAGTTCAGTTCAAAATATTTAATTGACGCAGTAGCATAAGGGCGTCTTAAAGCAACACAACGGAACTTTCAGCTTTTGAGTTTGGCGGCATCTTTTGGACAAAAGTGGTAGTGTTTTACCAGAAAGAACACTACATTTCCCATGAGCACCAGCGCGTACTGCCGGAAAGATCCTGTCCCGTCGCGTGCATTTGTTTTGAGCGAATGAAGACGGGACGGACTTTTCTGTTTCACCAAGTGAACAGACGGAACGCAAAAAAAAAGATGTTAAACTGAAAGGAACTGGAATTTACCGGGATACCTTAAACAAGGAAGCCAGGGAGCGGTATATGGAGAAAAGAATTATTATTAACGGTTTGCATCAATATGAAATCCCTACTAAAGAATGGAGCTCCTCGTCGGAGCTCCACTCTTTAGAAAGGATTTACTGCTGCAGTTCTGCAGAACCACCGTCTCCGGCTACCTTGTTTAGGAGTGTTTGGCAGCTGCTTTGGTAAATGTTTGACTCGCCATGTTTTTCAATAAATTTGTATAATAGTACAACATACAGTACATGTTTTGTATCCCTCTTACTTCTCTTTTCTTTTTTTTTGACTGCTATATTATGCTGAAGAGGCTCCGAGGCGTGAGCAATATTTTTGTTTTCCTCGTGAGATTATTTTTTTCCTCTGCAGCTACAAATAAGAGTTCATATTTTTTCCTCAACAAACTAGTTTTATCTGAAGATTGGGGTTAATCGCACCGCAGAGAGCTGGCAACTGCGTTTAGCTGGAGAAGTGGGGAATAACAACCGTGTTTTGATCCGACCTGGTCTGTGTGAGTGTTTGTGGTACTGTGTGGAAGGTTTGGTCGTTACAGCCGCGATCCAACCGAGCCGACGACTCTTTTACTCTTTTACTTTGTTATCAGATACTTGGCCGGCCTCCGTGGTTCTGCCTCCAAGCAGGAAAGCGGTGAAAAGTTAAACCATTAGCGATCTTTTCCCCACGTCTGTTGTGTGTGGAGCTGCTGCAGCTACAACACAGTAACGGGTTACCAGCTTCTGCTGAGCTCTCGCTCCAAGCCCCGCCCATTTTCGTCTCGACTACGAATCGGGAAGGAAGGGGAAGTGACGTATGCCGTAAAGCAGTCAAAGACGTAAAAATGTGTAGTTTTTTAGTGTGGCAGGGTTCCTACCATGCTCCTCAAAGTTACATAGTGCCAGTGAAGGCGATACAGACCCCCTCAGACCATGACAGAGGTTCATTAAACCTGTTGGAAGTTGATGTACCATCACAATGACTCTGGAAATATGATATTAAGGTGGAAAAGTTACATTGTGCCGCTTTAACAACATCAAACAATGTTTATGAAACAGTCAAATTTGTTGTTAAGATCAAATGAAATCTAAGAAAAAATAAGTAAAGACAGTCTGACGAGGAGTTACAGGGACAAGTAGCAGCCACGTTCTGCTGATCGAAATGCTCTTGTTAAATTGATGATCAGCCAGTGTGAGGGTCTGGACCACACAGCTGTGTGTTAACACTGTCCCAAAGAGGAAAGATATCAGCAATGACCTTAGCAAAACATTTGTGGCTGCTTATAAATCCTCAGAAACCCATGAGTCTCGTACACTATAAACAACGTGTCAGCTCACCTGGCTGGGCAGGTGTCCCATGTATGGAGGCTAAAGTCCTCATGCAACTAGCCCAGGTTCTAGCCCAGGTTCTAGTTCTGAGCAGTGACTGTTTGCAGCATGTCTCACTACTATCAGTAAAGGCTAGTGGAGAAACGAAAATGTGGAAGCATTGCCTAAATGTCCAAAGTTACTTCTGAAAAACACCCTGCAGGAGTTCTTGACCAATTTCTATAAAACAGACAAAGAGTAAATATTTTACCATAACATGACCACTATGTCTGATGAAAGCCTCAAACCAGCTTGAATTTCAGCCACAGGACATCGGTGCCTTACAGTCAACTCTGTATACCAGATTATTCTAGTTTCAAATGTGAGGACATCCGTCTGACAGCTAAAGCTTGGCTCAAAATATTTCATGCAACTGAACGATGATTACAAACACCTGAAAATTTACAATAGAAAGGATGTATCAGGAAAAGTATAGCAGAGTTCAGAACTCAATCTGACTGAAATGCTTTCGCAGGACTTCGAGAAAGCTGCACATAAAGACTGTCCATAAAACTAAGAAGCTGAATCGACTTTAGAAAAGAGATGTTTTGAGTCGGCTAAAATTTCTACATGACGTTGGGAAAAACTGATGACTTGGATCAGGCTTGAATCAAAGATCTTGATTCCTTGAGACGGTGAAATTAAATGAGGGAAGAGAAGATAAAATCCAGATCAAATTTGTGCTCAAATGTCACATAATAAAGGTGTGACACCTCGTGACCATTATTTGATTATGTCTCAGCCGTAATATACCTGTACATGATAGCTGACATAACAGAATTTGCTGCCACTAGGTCAGGCTCCTTAATTAAGTCATTCAACGTAGTGCTCTCTTTCATACTCACTCCCAATAGTTGAGTCTTCCTCCATCTTGTGAGTCTGAAATGATGGCGCTGAATCCGCCTTGTACGACCACAGCGCGGACAATGACAGCCAGGAAACCTGCAACCATGACACCAAGCTGGGGGCGGGGGGAATCCATAAATATAGGCTCCTTATTGAAGCTGCTCTGCTCTTTATTGTTAAAGTTTGACTCATGCATGGACTTTTCAGGGTTTGTTCTTCTCTTTTTGAATAAGAGATTGGTTCTTTGTTGTGGTGTCCAACAGTTTCTCATATACAGTATGAGACGTTGAGAGAAGCTTGCAAGTTTTGCACCAACCTCACTTAGTGGTATTTCTAATTTAGGCACCTACCTGAATCACATCTGTCCACACCACCGCCTTCAGACCGCCCTGCAACAACGTAAACCACAATCAGATGTGTGTTTCTGACGAAAAACACTTATCTCTATCTATTGATCTAAATGTCACGTTGCACACATCACGTCTTGTCCATACCATTGTGCAGTAAAAGGTACAGACCACTCCTGTGGAAATGATGGCCCCCCACAGATCCATGCCCGTCACTGCAGAGAGGGGGAGGGTCCAAACTGTGGTCAGTCAACTGAAACCAAGCAGCTCTAAGTGTCCTGATGTGGGACTGATTCATGAATGTGACCACTGAGGACTGACACTGCTTTACCTTGGTTTAGAGCCAGCGCTGGAGCATAGATGACGATTCCAGTGTAGAGGATCTGGGTAGAAATAACAGGAATGTTTAAACAGGTGATGGATTTGAGGTTTTGTCTGGGTAATTATGTGTTGACTGGCCTCTTACTCACTGTCTGAACAATGAAGAATGCGGTTCCCAGCAGACGGGTCGCTCTGTTGAAACGCAGCTCCAGGTACTTGATACAGACGTGGCACAGGTATAATAAATCATTATGAGTCTGTATGTTTCTGGCTTCATAATTCCAGTAGTTACATTATCTCATCATCATGCTAAGAGCACACTACAGAAGTACTGTTGTTAACAGTAGTTTATGTTTTTCATGTTAAAGTATCAGTTTCAATTTCATTTAATTATGTTCATAAAGTGTCATTTAGCTCTTGTGGTCCTCCCTCTCTAAACCAAAGTAACTTTAGGCTCCTGTTCTAGTCACCTCTCGCCACAGCTGCCTACAACTTTATGGCACTATGTCACACATCAACGACAAAACTGTCTCTCAGAGCTGCAGTTAACATCAGAGCAGAGACGTGGAGACACTCGTGCAGGTAATGATGGGAGACGAAACAAGAGAGGGACTCAGCGAGAGAACAAATGTGTAAATTATGGACAGTGTGCCAAAAGCTGCATCCTGTAATTAATAAAATATTATTTAAAAAAAGTTCCAATTTTGTCATTAACCGTTTTCTAATTAATATTTTTGTATCTCTATGAATGCTTTGGGTAATTTTGTATTTTTTTTAGATTTCTTTTACTATTTCCTTTACTATATATATATATATATATATATATATATATATATATATATATATATATATATATATATATATATATATATATATATATAGTAAAGTAATATATATATATATATATATACATGTACCGTATATATATATATATGTATATATACACACATATGTATATATGTATATGTATGTATATGTACACCTATTTGCAACTCACTGGGGTCAAACAAACAAAAAAAAACACTTGATTGGAGTCAAATTCATGAGTAACTGGTAACATCAATACATACTTTTGGATACAAGTGTGAATATGTTTGTGGGAGGATTTATTATTGGTGCAAGCTGGGATGTTTTCCTAATCCTAACTGGGAGTTTTATGGTAGCTACAGCTAACCAACAAAAACAAATCAAACAGCTTAAAAACTAAAACAAAACAAGTCATTACAAATACTAAGTTTATCACAAAACCGGTTACACATGTAGTAATAGATGAAAGTGAGGTGAGATCTCAACTGCAAATACTGTTGGACTTTTTTGCACATTAAACTAACTATTTTATGATAATTTCACAGAATGCAATACTTTTACAAAGTTTATAATTATCTTTAAGTTTTGAACATGAATAAACAATAATTCATATCCCAAATCACAAGTGAGCTTCAATGTTTTCGTTTTTTTTCAGCCATATTAACACCTGTGTATTACCACTGTTATGAAGTCAGTGAGTTTAATTCTTGAGCCTTGTGAATGACAGGCAAACACACTAACTCGTGGACAATAACTGGATATAACAACCGTGAAACTGACCTCATATGTGCTGGTGATGGCCAGCTTGTAGAAAACTGGGAGAAAGACCTCCGAGGTCACCAGCATCGTCATTAAATAGGCGATGGCATAAAATACAATGATGGCTCCGTAGCGGTATACCTATGGACGGATTGTCTGAATCAGTGTAACAGTGGCTTCCAAAGGTTTCTTAGAGATAAGGCAGAAAAAAGGGAAAGTTATTGTGTTTGCTTCCATGTCTGTCCAGGTGGAGCTGCCTTACCTCTGCTGGGTTAGACAGCACCGTGATGGCTGACATGAAGCTGGCGGTCAGGGACAGGGATACAGGCAGGGCCGTCATTCTCCGGCCCCCCGTCAGGAATTCCCCAGAGCTTCTCAGTCTCCTGTCAGTCCAGGCGTAATAGATCCCCACGGCAGCAGACACCATGAGCATGGCAGCAAACACCACATAATCTGCTACCACAAAGGAGCCGACTAACAGAGAGTCCCTTGACATTTTTGAAAGCTATTCAAAATTTGAATTAAATAGCTAAAATTCAATAATAAAAAATCAAAAAAAATACAAAAGTTATTGTGATAACTCTGTTTCAAACTGCTTAATGTGTTTTCTGATGAAAAACAAACACTCCTCTGTGAATAAATGCAGGTCCTGGCACATTACCTGCTCACTCAACACTGAGCTGAGGAGCAGGACCACAGACCGAAACCTTTTATATGTGTGTGTGTGTGTGTGTGTGTGTGTGTGTGTGTGTGTGTGTGTGTGTGTGTGTGTGTGTGTGTGTGTGTGTGTGTGTGTGTGTGTGTGTGTGTGTGTGTGTGTGTGTGTGTGTGTGTGTGTGTGTGTGTGTGTGTGTGTGTGTGTGTGAAGGGAAAGGACACAAGGAGTTCCAGGAAAAACGCACATGAAGGGAGGGGCTCAGAAATATTTGTGATATCAGCTTTTGTTCCGTAAACCCTTATTCATATAATTACGACATTTCTGCAACATATTTTGCATGTTTTTGCAGACACTTCTGAATAAAAAATGTGCTTTAAAAAAAGTGTATTTTCAAACACCTGACATGTCTAAGTCAAAGCTACTTGTCCCTTCATCCCCATCTTTCCTGGGGTGCATCTCAAGTAGCTTTAAGGGATGTTTCAATAATAAATACTGACATAAATTACTCTCCTGGGCCCTTGGAGTGCCATATAAAAGTCAGTGTTTGACTACGTAGCCTGAGGTAGGTGGTGGACGTTTTTACTGTACACTAATCTAGATTATTGGTTTTAATTTTATTCTCAAACATCTTTTTCATTTTTCTCCTCTGCGGCTTCAGCTACAGACAGTTGGCACAGAGGTTTTAGGTGCAGTTCAGTCATTCAGCAGACGGGAATGCTGAAGTAATGTAACAGCCAGCTGGAGTTCAATAACACTTTATTGATCCCTGAGGGAAAATAATAGTGTTGCTGTAGAAAGTTATCAGTCAATAAGTATTATAACATTACTGTAGGCTCCTGATCAAGAATCAGCTCCTGTTAAGATTTGATGAAATTGCTTAAAGGTTTTTTTACGTGTTCTAACTACATGAGTATTTTAATAGAAAAATGACTATTTAGCAGGTAACTTAGTAAGCTTTTCTTGTTCAAGGTCTAGGCTTTAAGGTTTCGCAATTGTATGTGTGACCTTTCTCCTAGTGAACTTTTTCTCTGTGCTGCAGCGTGTGCTGGGACCTGAGAAACATCCCTGTTGGGGGTGCTGGGTGGTTGGTGGGGGACTGGACTTGTATGGTTGTGGGTGTATATGTGTATATATGTATGTGGAAACGCGTGTGTGTATATGCTGTAATGTGTGTAGAAATATCTCTGAGTAAGAATGCTTCAATTGAATAAGATGTACACGGGTGGATATAAATTCACATTGTAAATAATGTATGCTTTTACGTATAGATGAACACAGGTGCTCAGGGTAAATAACTAAGGTGATTAATATTCGGGTATTCCACAATTTATATTTATAAAATTCTTACTATTAACTTGTGCAACCTTTAACTATGTCAATGTTTTTTATTTTCTTTCATATTTAAAAACGAGGGTCCAACTGAAAAAAATTGTATTGAGTTCAAGGGGTAGGAGTTCATAAGTTTTTTACTTCTTTCTACTCCTTTTACGAGCATTGGTTTATTGTTCTGCTGTTTTATTTGTTTATTTTCTTTTTTTGTGCTTATCTTCGTAATAAAAGATATCAAATCAAAACAAATAGTTGCATTTGATTATTATTTTACATCATACTACAGACAATCACTAATATAAACAGGGCTTTCCCGTAAAATCAAAGAGTGGATAGCAACCTTTTTGTGAGATCAGGTAGATAGATAATCTTACCTGATATAAAGTGGGAGCTGCAGACTGTTCAGTACTACTTATACTGTAATAGTAGGCTACTCTCTGTTTCCTGTGCAGCAGATAACACAGTTATTATAAGAGAGATTATACCAAATCTTGGCAATTCACCAAGTTAACTGATTAAACTGAGTCTATGAATCGAAGACTAGGAATGTTGAGGTCTGTGGGTGATGCAGGACTGCTGAATCTTGTAAAACAATGTAACTTTTCTGAGGATTTGCAGTGTTAAAGCAGTTTGTCATATTTATACTATTTTCACCCAAAGTTTAAAACAAAAAAGCTTCAGTATATCGTGTAGTACTCCAAGGTTTGCCTGCTGTCACTGGACTGCCAGGCTTTCAGCAGTAATTTTCACAACAAAGATTCAAGTTGACACTTGTTAAAAACAATTCCCCCTTCTCTGCGGTGTATTTCCAACCTGAAAGTATATCGTATATGTTTGAGTTTAGTAAGCAAACCTATTTTGTATTTTTTCCGCCGAAAACGAACTTATCAGCCAAAAGGATGGCAGCCTCAAACAAAGCCGGAAGTCAACAGAGGTTAACTATCACGCCTGTTCGTTCGTCTTTGCAAACAAAGCCGGAAGTTAACAGGCGTTAACTATCTGCCTGTTCGTTCTTCTTTGCTCGCCTTCGTCCACCACGCGGAGGATTCTTTTTCCCAGAATGCACTGTTCAGCATGGCGGCGCCCTGTTGACGGCGTGTGAGTAAACAGAGAGGAAAACTTCAGTTTTCATGACTAAACCAAAGTGCTCGCGGATATCTGGAACACACTTCTTTTCTCAACAAGCTCCAAGGCAAACATGAAGATCAAATCCAAGTCTTCGTATCACAAATCTGAGAATACCTATAGGGTGAGAGTCCAGCAATGGTTCAACATGATGCTGAAACAGCTCAAGGCGTTGAATTAAAGTAAAACATGTTGCAGTTGCCTTGTGTAAATCTAGACAATGTAATCATATCGTCAACGTTTAACACAAAATCGCTTATCGATTAGTTTTGGTATGTTGTTCAGGGCAGGCAGCATGAACATAAAACAGTCAATAAACCCACTGGTAATTTATATGACCATTGTTTTGTTCTCTTCCAGTTTCTCACTTTTGCTGAAAGACTTGCTAATGTGAACATTGATGTCATCCATCGCATTGACAGAACTGGATCTTATGCTGAGGTTTGCACTGCCAGTATATGCTTTAAAACCTCCTTTTTTACCAAAACTCAATGACTTGATTTTCACACTGATAATGACTTTACTTTGCTCCTTTTCACAGGAAGTAGAAACATACTTCTCAGAAGGATTATCAAAATGGAAAGACCTGAACTTGACGGAGCATTTCAGTACGTATATGGTGTTAGAAATTCACCATCATTTACACAAAGTGGCACATTTGCAACACACTCTGTTATTATTAAACACAATGAGAGTTTGGCGTTTTCTGCTCGTGCTCACAATGCCTTTCTTCTCATAGCTACGTTTTTGAAAGCGGTATCCAACAAGAGCCAGTCGTTCAACATGCTGGTTTTCCACCAGACGTCCCTTGTGGAGAGTCTGAAAACACACCTGGCTGTCAAGGACAGCCTGGCTTACCAACCCCTGCTGGAGTAAGTGTTTTGAACGTGGCCCACTGATTCGGATCTATACTCAGAGGTGTCAAAAGTATTCACATTCATTACTCAGGTAGAAGTATAGATACTAGAGTTTAAAAATACTCCTGTAGAAGTTGAAGTATCAACTCAAGTTTTTTACTCAAGTAAAAGTATAAAAGTACTGGTTTCAAAACTACTTAAAGTATAAAAGTAAAAGTAATGTAAGGGGAAAAAAGCCATTAAGGACAAAAGCCATTGAAAATGAATGCATCTTAGTATAATGCAAATATATTAAAGAACCATATATGTGTACTATTGAGCATTAACATGTGTTTCAGAGAGCAGAAGATATGATGACTAGTTGCCTATAAGTATTGTAATGGTGCAAAAAGTCAAACTTCAGAGGAATGTTATCATTTATCCTAACCTTTATTGGAATGTACATCCAAGTTTAGTTGCAGGAATCTGAGGGAACGGATGTAAGAACAAAACTGGACAAGAACATCTGAAACAACCACAACCAAATTCACTCTATCCGGATGGAGCAATTTAACTGGATAGTTTTTTTTAAAGGCCGAAATGAAATAGAGTAACAAGGCTGTTTTTAAAATGTAAGGAGTAAAAAGTACAGATAATTGCGTGAAAATGTCAGGGGTAAAAGTAAAAAGTCGTCTGAAAAATAATTACTCCAGTGAAGTATACATAACCAAAATTTCTACTTAAGTAAGGTAACGATGAAGTATTTGTACTTTGTTACTTGACACCTCTGTCTATACTCGTATATTCTGAATGTCTCTTTCTTCCTTCAGCCTGGTGGTGCAGCTGGCCAGAGACCTCCAGACGGACTTCTACCCCCACTTCCCCGACTTCTTTACTCTGATCACCTCACTGTTGGACACGAAGGACACGGAGGTGCTGGAGTGGGCTTTCACCTGCCTCTCTTACCTGTACAAATACCTGTGGAGGCTCATGGTGAAAGACATGACCAACATCTACAGGTGACATTTAAGATTCCTGCATTTATTCCATCTGATGTATAAAGTGCTTCACTGTGAAGTACGTGTGCATAATGAGAATTGTGATGAAGTTGAACTGGTCGCTTGTATTTTAGTGGGTAACATTGAATTCAATGAAATATCTTCTTCTTTTTTCCAACCCGTAGTTTGTACAGCTCATTGTTGGCACACAAGAAGGAGCACATCCGCAAGTTTGCAGCTGAGAGCTTCTCTTTTCTGATGAGAAAGGTGGGTTACTATGGTTTCATGTCTTCTTTTCTGAAGGAAATTTGCCGTCGTTTCTTCTGAAGCAACACCTCTTTCTGTCCCGCAGGTCCCAGATTTTGACGCCTTGCTGACCCACGTGTTCTCGGACCTCGAGCAGCACCCTGAGAAGATCGAGGGAGCAGGTCAGCTGCTGTTCGAAATGTGCAAAGGAGTCCGAAACATGTTCCATTCCTGCGGTGCAGCTGTAAGTTTCTTTACTCGCGAGGTGGCGATGCCATAAACGTATATGAAATGCAACTTTTGAGTCCTTCCTCTATGTTGAACAGTTTTTAAGTTTCATTTAAAGGCGTTTTCTAAGGTTGGGATTAAATATCTTAGAATTAATTTTGTCAGAACACTTCGGGGAGCAAAGCAAAAGCTCTGCATGACGTTTAGAAACAGATACATTTGATCTGAGGACGTCACAGTACTGTCTGAGGGGTTTTTGAGTTGGTCGCCACTCCAAACTCCAAATATGTGCTTGCATGGGCTGATGTACCTGTATTTTGAATTATCTTTCTTCTCTGACGGTTGTTTCAGGCGTTCCCTGTGGCATTGCGTAAGCTTGGCCCAACGACCAGCCCGGGAGTCCCCCTGCCCTGGGATGCCGTCCGGGACGTTCTGGATCACATGGCCCAGGCTGCCCTCGGTCACGTTTATAAAGAACACTTTCTGGTTTTGTGGGAATCCTTGCAGGTATGGCTTGACGCAAACTTCCCAACATCCTTGGGTCTTTCTTGGGGGGCCGGTGGGAAAAGGAATGACCTGTTCTCGGCCATGTCGCCTCCTCTACAGGTCAGTTTAGGGGAAGTCCTGGCCGTCATGGAGGCGAAGGGAAAAGGCGCTGAGTTGGCGACGGAGCAGCTGGAGAGGTTGTTGTTCATCCTCCACACCCTGGTGTCCCACAGGGGCGGAGAAAAAGTCACCAAGCCGGAGGCCGTCTGCCAGGTGAGATTTCATCCCATCTGAAAGGTTTTCTCCTCTCAATTAAAGTGGCACACTGTTTTGGGTCAACATTTTGTAACCCTTTAATGCCGATTCATTTGAACTGAACTCTGCACATCCCTGCATTAAGCTCAGTTTCTAAACCCACGATTATTTCAGCTACAATATTTGAAGGTTGCGTTCATTCTCATTTTGATGATATTGACTGAAAAAAGATGTACAGTACAAGTTAATAAAGTTCAACCAACTAATTCAGAACGTGTTACACCGGCTGGTTGAACGAAAGCTTGTTATCTCGCCAGCCAACCAGCTCGTTACTGTGATGCTGTTTCTTCTGCTAATATTTTTTTATTATACAAATATTTAAGTTATAGTTTGATTTTGTACATCTATTAATCCAATTTGTTTGTGTCCAGATTCAGTCATAAATTATTCTGTTGTAGAATATTCAAATATGCTAATTATATATTTATATTTGTTCATGCTGGTTTTGTAAAAGTCTTTGTTTTGTTTTTTTTTAAATCATGTTTTATAAAACGGTTCCAAGTTCAACATTTAATTCTACATTTGAAGAGTCAAACTTTTCCAGTTTAACTTCTTTTGTGAAGTTTCTGTGAAAATACCAGAATTGTCTTATCTTCTTTTATTATTATTACTCGCTTCAATGTATTTTATTTATTGTATTTAAATGTAATTAACAAATGTTATTTAAAAAATGTGTTAGACAAGATACCAGATATGCTAAGTGGAATCTCGTTAATTGTTTCAAGGTCCGCTTCCATGACAACAAGAGACTTGTTACCGTGATGCTTTTTCTATTTCAATCAATCAATCAAACTTTATTTGTATAGCACTTTTCATACAATGCAACACTAAGTGCTTTACATAACTAAAAGGAACATAAAAAAAAAAGAAATAAGAAATTTTAATTAAAAGAATTAACAATTATTTGATGCTGTTTTGCATTTTTCCCATTTATGTTCTTGTTTTATTCTGCAGAACCGTGTGGTTGCAGACCTTTCTGCTCTTTGTAAGCCCACTCGTGTCTGTCTTGGTTCCTGCCCCTACAGGTGGTGCTGCAGCTGATCCAGAGCTCTTCCCCGTCAGCCTCCTGCTTCCGTCTTTTCCTCCAGATCTCCTCCTCGCTGCTGCTCGGGGAGAACCTCCGTCTGCCCTCGGCGCTCGTACAGGAGACCGTTCAAAAGGTTGGTGTGTCTGCTGGCGGGGAGCGGGACAGAAAGCTCCTCTTCGTCTGCTCCGGAAAGTTGATTCTCATTCTTGACTCTCGTCTCCGCCAGGTTTTCAGAAGCACGATGGGTGAGGATCTGATTCTGGAGTTCACCAAGGAAATGTTCACCATGAACCAGTTTGAGCAGGTGGGTTCAGGTCACCTTTGTGCAGCGTATTTGTCTGAAATGGTCCCAGACTGACCTCTTCCTCTTCTTCAGCTCTTCCTCCCCAGCCTCCTCCGCTTCGCCACTGGGCTGCTCTCTCGGGGCGATGCCCTGTCTCGCCACTGTGTTCTGGACGTGCTGGTCAGCCTGATCCTCGCCAAAGCTCCGCCGCCCACCGACGGCTCCATGGCCTTCGAAACCTACCCTCTCCTCTTCACCGGGCAGACCCTCGGGTGAGAGATCTGAATAAATACACGCCTGAGGGGTTTTTAATGTTCCATGTAGGGCTGGGCGATTTTGGACAAAAATTAAATCCTGATTTTTTTTTTTTTTTTTCTCTGAAAACCCGATTTTTTTCGATTTTGATTTTTTTGGTAAAACTACAAAAGACAATGGAATAAATTGTTTCAAATATTTTATCTTTATTTTTAAAGAAAAATAGCAAACAAATTTCCCTATTGGGAATGAAGTGCAATTGAAAGATACTGTCAACTGTCCTTGAGTTTAGTAAAGTGACAACATTTACAATTTTCTTGACCAAACAAAGATGACTAGACGAGCTCTGTCTGTAATGCAGCCAGCTGCAAAAAAGGAAAATAGATTTTCCAATTTTCCTTTTTTTAACATCGTCTTGATTAATAAATCCGATTTAGATTTAAAATCGATTAATCGCACAGCCCTGGTTCCATGTAGTGAAAGTGTTTTCTCTCCTCCGTTGAGGAGTAAGGAGACGGACGGGGAGACCCGGACGACGCCAGAGCAGCCGCCGGTGCCGGAGCTGGTCCTGTCTCTGCTCAGACTCCCGGAGGAGCAGCAGAGCATCTCTGACCTGTCGCTGCCCTGGGCTGCACTGGTGCTGCTGCCACACCTCAGGTACGGCCGTCGCACGCCGAAAACAGTCCCTCAATCAACCAGGGACTGAACCTGGCTGATTGCAGGCAACAAAAATGAGTCGTCATTTATTTTGGGTTTGTACTTCTGTTTGCGGCATGTACCGTCTCCTGCTTCCAGACCTCTTCCTCCAGCGAGTGTCGTTCCTGCCGTGGCCGCAATCTTGAACCACCTCCTGTGTGAAATTGAGGCAGAAAACATGGGGAAAGGTTTGTGATTACTTGTTCTGTTTGTTTTCAAAGCAGAAGAATATCCTAAAAAGAAGGAAACAGAGATTCAAATCATCATAATTCTCATTGGTCGTGTTTTATAACCCAGTAGGATGCATTGCTGTGTGTTCCTCTAAAGATACACAGCCTATTCTAATATTCCCTATTGTTTGAGGGTGTATGGGTAAATGTACAATCACAGTGCATCTGCAGAATATAGACTTGTTTTATAATATTAGTACAGTTAAAAGCAGCTTTATTACTCTGGTTAACTGCATTATCAATGGTTACTTGGACATGACTGCTGTCCCGCTGCTTTCAGAGGAAACATGTCTGTATCTGATAAATGAAATGAAACTCTCAGAAAGCTTAAAAAGCAAAGAGATGGACTTCAATGTCCCTTGAAAGAGAGCACGCCTGATTTACATTTCCCATCTTTACCCCTCTGAGGTACTCAAATGTGAAACGCTGCATTTACAGACCGTAAAACCCAAGTACACCTTCAGTTTTCACAATTTCTAAAAAGTGTTGGAAGTTCTAGTAACAGAAGCTGTAGCTCAGATATATAATCAATCAGTGAGCTTCTGGTTTCACTGATATTTCAAGCTGCACGTGGACGATGCAACAAGAGAGGGAGTAACAGTTCAATCACTTCCACTGGTCTAGACTGAGTGTGATAGTTGAGACAGAGACTTTGAGTTTTAAATATAAGTCTGGCCTCGAAGAAATTAAATCTTCTCTCTGTTCTCTTCCTTCTCCTCGTTCTCCACCCCTCAGCGGCTCTGTTTGCAGCCAGACAGGCTCTGAGCTGCCTCCTGTCTCTGGACGGCTCTGGCCAGCTTCTTTCCCTGGTATCCGTGGACAAGGTCAACTCCATCCTGAAGTAAGTGCTCTCTCTCTCTGTGTGTGTGTGTGTGTGTGTGTGTGTGTGTGTGTGCTCTAAATCCCAGAAGTCACCTTTAACTAACCCTTCGCTGGTTTTCCTGCCGTCACAGGAAGTTCCCCACTGACTTGTCGGCTCTGCTGCTGGGAGACATGTACTACACCCGGCTCTCGCTCAGTGGGATCTCAGAGCACCTCTCCCACAATGCATTGCTGGATCTCTATCAGATGCTGCACGCCAACCTCTCGTCCAACATTTCCAAGGTTGGCGTCTAATAAAACCTGCATTGATCAAAGCCAAACCTGCAGGCTGTTCGGGTGTTTCTCAAGAGGAATGTTTTCAACTGTGACTGATTCTCTGCTCCAGATTCGCCTGCTGACTCTGAGGATCTTCTCCCAGTTTGAGGCGGAGCTCCCGCCACAGATGGAGGTAGAACTCGCCGCACGCTCGCGTCACGTTTGGTAGAAACCATGAGCGCTGGTGTTGTGTGTACAAGCGTCTGCCCTTTCTCCATCCAGGCCGAGGAGAACTTGGAGGTGCAGCCGGTGTTTGCCGTGTGCCTGCAGGCGGAGCTGGTGCCGGCGTCGGTGCAGGACTACAGAGAGAAGCTGCTGCACCTGCGGAAGCTCAGACACGACTTGGTGCAGCGCAGCCTCCCGACGGGGCCGGCCGGCAGCTTCCAGCAGGTACACACAGGGGCTGGCTGAGTTCTGCTTTCATTTCCCTACGTTTTATTCAAGTGTGACTGAATAGGGGGGTGGGGGGGTAAAGTAAAACTTAGAGAAAACACAGAATGTCTCTGATAATAAAGTCAGAAATATTTACTTTCTTTGAGATTGAAGTCATTATTTCTGAATTGGAAAATAAATTGTACATTTTAATGAAGTAACAAGTTCTAGTTTTATTAAGAAGTAAATATGTAACTTTATATACTCGTTAATATTTAAGAAAAATGAAGGAAACAAACAAAAAAGCAGAAATTTTAACTTATTTGCTTTGGACACGAAGAAAACTGTAAAGTCACAGGTTTGTGAGACAAAATCTCCAAATTTTAGCTAAATAAAGTCATTTTGGCCCCAAAATAACAATTCGATCATCAATATCTGGATTTTGAGGCAACGCTGCTGTGAACAACGCAGCCAGGGACCAAACTGCTTCTGGTGACTGAATTGATGTCACAAAGTGACGTGACGGGATTGGGGTTAACTCCATATCTATCATTACAAGTTTCGGATTTGAGTCTATAACATAAATTTCTGACATTCAATAAAGAAGTTAGTCTCATAAACCTTTTTTAAAGCTTTAGTCTCCAAGTATGCAAAAATGCTGGGGGAAATGAATAAAATTACAATTTTAAAAGACTATTATGTAAATAAAAAAGAGCAAAGATGACATAATAATTACTATAATTGGGAAGCTTATTTAATGACGGGAAGGGGATCATATTCAATATATGCCCCCCCCCCCATGCTCAGGGAGTAAGCTGAAATGGTTGACTGACTTCTTAATTTAAGTCCTGTGTTGTATTTGTTTGGAGGCTTTCGCTCTTATAGTCCACAACCTCCAAAAGACATTTCAAATGTAGTTTTGTCCACACAGTTTTTCTACTTCGCCTCAGTAACTGTTAGATGAATATTGAAGTGTGGATCGTTGCCATGACAACACGCTGAAACCCTCTCTGCTGCTCGTCAAGGTGCCTCTGCGATACCTCGTGGCCATGCTGTTCGTCAACTTCAAGCCGCTGTGGGAAGCCGTCACCGAACTGGTGGTGTGAGTATCAATAACACCTGATCGACATTTGAAATATACATGTTTTTAAATGGTTTTAACAGTTTGATCTAGAGCGTGTGTTTGCACGAGACTTGAAGAATATTTCTGTATATTTGAGCAGGTTAACTTGAAGTGAGGAGTGTCGACAGGACTTAGATATTAAATACACAGAGGAATTCATTTCTGAATGAGCTTTTTGCCGTTAACAGGACTCATGCCAGAGGGATGGACAACAAGGACTTCTGGAGGGTTTACCATGAGCAGCTGGAGATGGTGGCGGAGCTGGCAGGTGAGTGTGGATCTACTGATTTATTCAGCTTCCAGGTGAATGAGCTCGGCTGCAATAACAGTGAGCTTCCCTTCGTCCACTGCAGAAAAGGAGTTGCAGGAAGACGACGAGGGGGAAGAGGAAGAGTCGGGGCTGTGCCGCGAGCCCGGCTGTGACGTCATTGAGAGCGGGGACGTGGGGGTTCTGTTTCTGGAGCAGCTCAAGTCCACCTCGGACCCCAGCGAGAGGACCGACTTCCCCAACTTCCGCAGCCTGCTGTGGCGAGCCATGGCCCAGTTCCCCGAGCGGGTGGAGCCGCGCAGCCGCGAGCTGACGCCGCTGCTGCTCCGATTCATCACGTCCGTCCCATTTCTGCTGTTTATTTAACTTTTTAAAGGACAAAAACAAGCTGACCGCCCACCAGATTTTAGACAGGTGTCAGAACTTGATCTTTCCCTCGTCAACAGGAACGAGTTTTATCCTGCCGACCTGCTGGTGGCGCCGACTCAAGACCTGAGGAAGACGCGCCGCGCCGTCCCGGAGGAGTCGGAGAAGGATGTGGAGCTGGAAGACGAGAAGGAGGAGGATGAGCAGGAGGTGGAGGAGGAGGAAAACAAGCAACAGAGGAAGGCTCTTCCAAGGAGAG
This sequence comes from Cololabis saira, assembly GCF_033807715.1. Classification (NCBI taxonomy): domain Eukaryota; kingdom Metazoa; phylum Chordata; class Actinopteri; order Beloniformes; family Belonidae; genus Cololabis; species Cololabis saira. The sequence goes on from NC_084609.1 coordinate 25,439,227, forward strand.
CTGCCGCCAAGTAAGACTCCGTTAATTAAAGACGCCTCACGCAGGAATGATCGGCCCTCAGGCGGAGCTGCATCGGTCTGAGAGACGGGTCTTCCTGCGCTTGTTTGTAACACGATGGCGTCTGTAGTGACATAATAGCAGGAAAAACAACGTTTGAGCAGTAGTTCTGTTTGATCTCTCACAGACAGCTCATTGCCCATCTGAAGGTGTTTGCCAAGTTCACCAACCCTCGATCTCTCTACCTGGAGAGCAGCCTCACCGAGCTTTACAACCAGGTACTGGCCAATCTCACACACACACACACACACACACACACACACACACACACACACACACACACACACACACACACACACACTAGGGAGGGGCGGTATGGACTAAAAAATGTATCACGATAATTTCTGGCATTTTTCCCGATAACGATAAAAAAAATACCAATTCAACTCCATCTTTGTAACTATAAATCTATCACCAATTATTACACCACTCTGGTGGAGACCTCAGTAGCAGCTGTTATATATATAATAATGTGTTATATATATATTATTATATATACATCATAATATAATGTAAAATATATAATGAATTACTTGTATTGCCATCCTTTGCACTCACTGTTTTTTTGCGGACTCTGCACATAATAGATGATGTTTGCTCCTCGTCACTCTTTTTAAATCCAAACCAGTTCCAGATAACGGAGCTGGAGTCTCGTTTAACAACGAGCTCCTCGCTCTCAGATCCGCCTTCCGCCATGTTTGTAAAGCCTGATTTATGGTTCTGCGTTAAATCAACGCAGAGCCTAAGGCGTAGGGTACGGGGCCACACGCACCGTACGTTGCGCGTTGCCGCGTACCCTTCGCCGTAGGCTCTGCGTCGATTTAACGCAGAACCATAAATCAGCTTTACACAAAAACGTCATCAACGGGAATTTATCGTTTTTACCGCGAGATGACAAATTCTTACCGTGGGGAATTTTTCTGACGGTATATCGTGAACGGTAAAATATTGCCCATTCCTAACACACATCTCGCATTTGTCTTGGTTTCAGCTGCTCTGCCATCAGGACCAGCAGATCCAGCGGGTGGCGCTGGAGTGCGTCCTCACACACAAGGACCCCAACATCGTACCTTACAGGTGAGGAAACCACGCACATGTGGCTGAAATGATGCTGCGTTACCAACGGCGACACGGTGACGACCGAGCTGCATCGGCTGTTCTGTCTTAGGACGAGCCAGCGGCCGCGTTAAAGCAGCCGGCTGCAGATCTGCCCCTCGTGCCGGTGATCAAACCGACCTCAGAAAGGGTTTCTGGTGCGGCGCCCTGCAGGATGAGTTTCCTCCAGTGGCGACTGTTTGCCAACCTTGGGTCAGATGCATCAGCGACACGTCTGCTACCCGGTGTGTCGGGTCGTGAAGCGCCACAAGCAGCGGCATTGTGTTCCTGTCGTCAGCCTCTACGGTTACAGGACCAGGAATGCAACATTCCAGCTCACCGCTCGCATATCTGATATTACGGACATTATGAAGATTATCAAGCTATCCGTTTACCGCGAGCCGAGTCGCAGACGGGAGAGTGGATCCAGGGACGTTTTCCTTCCAGGCGGCTGGATGTGTAGCGCTTTGTTCCCGGTCGTGGTGCCACACTGACCTGTTGTCTAGACGATGATAGGCCGCCGTATTCACCTCGTTTCATCTCTTTATTCTGTAATTCACATGTAAAGACCCTCGATGTGGCTCGTCACATCCATCACATGCTGTTCTTGGTTCTTAGTTACATATAAGATCACTCTGGATAACTAACGGTACACGATGTTCCTGCTTTTCATCGGTGTTCTAACGTGTGTGTGTGTTGCAGGGAAAATCTGGAGAGGCTTCTGGATGACAAACACTTCAAAGAAGAGATCGTCCTCTTCAACATTTCAGAGGAGACGGGAGTGGTGGACGGTTCCCACAGAGGCGGGCTGATACCGCTGCTCATGAGGTACCTCTACGTGTTCGTCTGAAACATGAAAGATGCTTCCACACCAAACACTCCTAGGGACTTGTGGGTAACTGGGGACTCGGGACTTGCTGGTCTTTTCTTTTCTGCGTGACATTTGCACGACTGGTCTGGATGATTCAGGCGGCAGGCAGCTACCTGCAGCGCTGGATGTGTTCACGGACTAGATCAGGGGTCGGCAACCCACACTGTTGAAAGAGCCATATTGGACCAAAAACACAAAAAACAAATATGTCTGGAGCCGCAAAAAATGAAAAGTCTTGTATGAGCCTTAGAATGAAGGCAACACATGCTGCATGTTGCTATATTAGTTATAACTGGGGGAAGATTTTTTTTTTCATTATGCACTTCGAGAAAAAAGTCAAAATGTTGAGAAAGAAGTCGAAATGTTGAGAAAGAAGTCGAAATATCGAGGAAATAGACAAAATTTCGTGAAAAAAGTCAAAATGTCGAGAAAAAAGTCAAAATTTCGAGAAAAAAATGTAAATGTTGAGATTAATGTTGAAGTACAATCTCAAGAAAAAAGTCTAAATGTTGAGAAAAAAGTAAAGATTTCGAGAAAAAACTCTAAATGTCGAGATTGAAAAGGAAAGGAAAAAGGAAGAAAAAAAAGAGAAAAAAGGGAAAAAAGAAGAAAAAGGAAAAAAAGAGAAAAAAAGAAGAAAAAGGGAAAAAAAACGTCAAACATTTTTGAAAAAAAAAATTTATTGTTACAGGAGGTTTGAGAGACGTATTCACGCTAAGATTAGTGTTGGAAAGTTGATAAGGACATTACAAAAGAGTTCTGCAAACTACGGTGGGCAGAGAGGACGTGGGTGGGACATGGTAGGAACCGTGGTTAAAGATGGAGTATCCTCTGTGTTATTTAACTACTTCTTCAGCCGCTGTAGTAAGACGCTAAAGAGGAGTAACGGCCTCCTGTTCACCTGATTTATTGTCAGAACATGCTTTCGGAGGAGACTTGGTTTCCCCGTGGGTCTGCATCACTTCCTGGGTTCCCAAACGGGTCCGCCACCAGCGTGGCGGTAAGAGCACAAAACCGTCTCCTCACATTGAAAGATGTGATCGTATCAGCAGAAATGTCAGACTAGAGCGTGGAACTCTTGAATGAAACCAGATAAAGCAGATGATTCAAACTAAACAGTTTAGTTTACAATAGAGGTGTCGACGTGTGTTCATTTAACCTTGCGTAGTGTCATCAAAGCACCGTTCAGCTCAACTTGTTAAGTCTGGACTAGTCGGTAAACTTGAAGGCTCTCTGGTGTTTAGTCATTAATAATAACTAATTATCACACTAACATTCCTCCTTGTTCTCCATTTAAGGCTTTCGTGTTTTTATAAAGTTGTCGTCCCTTTTTATATATATATACCGTATTTTCTGGACTATAAGCCGCACCTGTATATAAGCCGCACCCACTTTTATTTAAAAAAAAAAGATATGCAAGTCGCAGATATTTATGTTGTTAGATTAGATATTTACTACATGTACAGAAGGATTTTGAACTGTAAATGATGTACATGTTTGTACCTAAATAGATCCTTTCCTAACAGTGTCTTTTAACACGGCAGCAACTTTGCTGATTAAAACGGGACAGAACCAAGAGAAAATAACCGGTATTTATTTATCTGTTTGAAATCTGCTTCTACCTACTTCTATCTGCTAAAGAAGAAGTAGCATATTCTTCTTTGCATTTACTTTGTCTTAGTTTTTATTCCAATTCCGGTTAGCACTCCCCCTAGCCGTGGAAGAAAAATCCACAGAATAGCCGCACCTTTGTATAAGCCGCATGGTTCAAAACCTAGGAAAAAAGTAGCGGCTTATAGTCCAGAAAATACGGTATATATATATATATATATATATATATATATACTTTTATTTCTTTATTTGTTTTTTTTTTCTAGTTTTATTAACAAAGACATATTTTTGTATCCACGGGTTTGAAGTATTTTCCTGATACATTTGTGCTTGAGAGTTGAAATGTCTCCAAAAGCCGTGAAAAGAAGCCCAATTATCTTCCACCCAAGCTTTTTACAACCAACCTGACCTGGATAACTGAGAATCGACATTATTATATCAACTATTTCTGATTAATCACATGTTACAAACCTCCTCACCTCAGTATGTACCAGTCAGATGAATTATGATATCTAAGGTATTAACCTTGTGTGTCTCTTCATTGTACTATTATACCCCAGATCCCCCATATGAACACTTATGTCTACTAGAGATGTACCAATTGCAATTTTCTTGGTCCATTGTTCAGTGAGTGTGACATGCCGATACCGATTTTTGCTGGTTCCAATTTTTCAGAAACACTTTATTCATCCCATTTTTTTTTTATACTCAAAGCTCCACAATTATAACTTTTGGGGGGAGGTCATGGTTTTTTATTATGTAGCATGTATTATGGACAGAGGTGGGTAGAGGAGCCAAAAATGGTACTCAAGTAAAAGTACTGTTACTTCAGAATAATATGACTCAAGTAGGAGTAAAAAGTAGTCATCCAAATAATTGAGTAAAAGTAAAAAAGTACTTGGTGAAAAAACTACTCAAGTACTGAGTAACTGTGGAGTAACGTCTGATTTATTTTTTTAACACAACCATTCAAACAGACAAAAGTACAAAATAATCATCTTCAGGCAAATTAAATCAATAAAATAATAAAATTAATTAAAATGAATAAAAAATAGCTCAAAATTAAAATTATCTTAAAGTAAATTCAAGTACTTTAATACATAATAAAATAAATAAAATAACAGAATAAAAAAATAAATTAAGCACAAGTAGCACAAAATTTCAAGTCTTTGTACTTTTCTTTTTTAACCAGGCAGAACTAGAACAAGCCCATGAACTCATAGAAACTCTGTGTGTGTTTGAGTCTGTGTAAATGTGACAAAACATGCAAAAACAAACATTTTTCCCAAAGAATCACCCAGTGATGTCATGAGATTGACGCGTACGCGGATTAAAGGGATAAAAGAAAAGTAACAGCTCAACGTAGCCTAATGTAGCGGAGTAAGAGGAACAGTTTCTTCTTCACAAATCTACTCAAGTAAAAGTAAAAAGTATAGTGATTCAAAACTACTCCTAAAAGTACAAAATTTCCCAAAACTTACCCAAGTAAATGTAACGGAGTAAATGTAACTCGTCACTACCCACCTCTGATTATGGAACATTGGAGAAGGGTTAGGATTGAACATGCGTGTAGTTACTCTAGTAACTTGTTGGTTGGTTATATTTTAGTTGAGACAGTGATGTGCACTTAATTTGTTAATTTGTTAATTAGTTTGGCAACGTGCTCATCCCTGACTTTAGTATATTAAGAATATCTTCTTCAGTTTTTCAGACGTTAATGTGTCTCAGGTAAAGTTTGAGAGGGTTTGATAACAGTGCCATGGTCTTGTTGTATTACCCAGAATCCTGTTTGGTCGCCTGCGCTCCAAAGCCGGCAGCAAGTTCCAGGGGAAGGCGAGCGCCGCCTCCCGCTCCTCCATCATCCTGCGATTCCTGGCGGGTTGCCAGGCGGAGGAGCTGGGGATGTTCATCGACCTGCTTCTGGAGCCCGTCATCCACCACAGCCGAGGTCAGAGCAACGCCTGTAACTGTCACTCCGGCTGCGTGTCTGAGCTGTGGTCGTGATGCAGGAGCCTGGGAGTCACACTGACCGGATCTGTGGGTTTTTGATCCTCCTCAGGGCCGTGTCTGGCTGCGGTGGAGAAAGCCGTAGCTGAGACGGACCTGGCCGCCGTGCTGCCGCTGGGCCGGCTGCACAGCCTGCTGAACATCATCAGCGTGGTGATCCACAAACTGGGGCACCTCATCCACATCCACCTGCCCAAGGTCCTGCAGATCCTGCTGTGCGTCACGGCCTCCGTGTCCACCATCCTGGACAGCAGGGACCAGGTAGGTCCCCATTTGTGGGTGGTCTATATACTCTTATGGTACTTTTCCATTAGTACCTACTCGGCTCTACTCATCCCAGTTCGGCTCTACTCGACTCGGCCTGGTTTCTTTTCCATAACAATTCAGCACCTGGAGCAGAAGTAGGAGGTTGGAGCCAAGCTGCTGTGACGTATTTGATTGTATGACCTAAACGAAGAAGACAACACTAAAGATGTAGAACCTTTTTTTTTCTCGGCGCTGCTGAAAAGTCAGCTGGAGCCGTGAGCAGCTATGAAGTGACAGAGCTCCTGGTAGATCTGGTCGTTCCTTATCTCCCGTCTAGATCCCTTTTTTAATTCTCTCCTCAGCCACCATGTTTATGAACATCTGCACCTCAGAGTTGGATCAGAAACAGACTTTTGCGCTGCCATTGCCTGTTGAATAAAATGAACAAGAAGCCTATAGGGTGATGATGTCAGATACAGCCCGACTCAGCAGTTTAGAACCTTGGCAGAATAGTTACAGAAAATTATCTACTCGGCACGTTTAGACCCCTAGTGGGAAAGAACCAAACGGAGTGGAGGCGAGCCGGGCTGAGTAGGTACTAGTGGAAAAGCACCATAACAGAACTGTACTGGTTTTGGTTCCCAGGTCAAGGATGGATGCATCAGTCCTCTGAAGAACCTGAGGAGAGTCGGCATCCAAAAGATTCAGGACTTCTTCGACGGCTTTGACACCTACAGCTTCAGCCCAGACGAGGTGGACGCCGTGTTCCAGGCGGTGGTCTGGCCTCAGGTGCTCATCGCCATCAGCTCCTGACTCAATATATTAGGTCTTGTTTCTGGTCGTACGAACAGCTCAGGCTGACTGACGAGATCATTATTTTTCTTAAATGTGCAGGTCTGTCGTCTCCCGACGGAGAGCACCTACTCCCCCACCCCTCTGCTGAAACTCATCCATGTGTGGTGCAAAGAAGCACGGTTTGTACTCGGCACCCAAATGTAACCGGTTCACCATGTCATTTAAATCTACATCTTATTTTATCTTGATGCCTGTTTCAGATTCTTCCCCCTCGTAGCCAAGCAGAAGCCAGAGCATCCAGAATGCGACATCCTCCGAAATGTTTTTGCTCTCCTCTCGGCCAAAAACGCATCCACGGCAACCATCGCCATGGCGATGGACATAGTTGAGTCTCTAGCAACAAGGGAAGACTTCGTTGCCACAGAGACGGAGACTGAGCTCAGTGTGAACGGCTGCGTGTTCCCGCAGCCTGACGGGGGCGCCGTGGTCGCTGCAGGTCCGTCCACACTCGCGTTGCATCACTTTCAGGCTCCTTTTTTTACTTCTGGAGAAAATGAAACCCACTCTTTGATGTTTGTTTTTCCCTCAGAGTCTCTGAGTCAGGGCTCCAGACTGCTGCTGCCTCACATCTCCACCCTGCTGCGATACCTCAGCGGAGTCGTGCGCAACACTGACAGACTCAAGAAGAAAAAGTTCAGGGCCCAGGTGGCCCGGGAGCTCAACATCCTCTCCAAGTGAGTTAACGGCCCACTCGTGGCCAACGGTTTCATCGCAGACGCTGAAGTGTGATGTGGGAAAGATCTGCGTTCAGTTAAAGTTTGGATCATTCCTCCTTTCTTCCTTAGGATCAGTCGCTTTGTGAGCGACAAAGAGCAGAGCTCGGTGCTCATCGGCTTGCTGCTTCCTTACCTCCAGAAAGGCCACAACCCTGAAGTAAGAATGTCTGAGGGAATATTTTACTCTGGTTTTATTTTTTGCAAAAAAACATGAAAAAGTAATGTTGGAACTCAGACAATGAAAATATAGAATAGAAAGCCTTTATTGTCATTATAGTATAATGAGATTAAGCAGCAGCTCCATAAAAGTGCACGCATGTAAAAGGCTATGTAAAAACAAAACAAGAAACAGACGATATAAATATATGTACATGAGCCTGGATGCTCGAGGTCTTAGGATGTTGTGATGAATCTTCATAAGTGTCTCACTCAAGGACAACTTTGTTTCAGGAGACGGAGACCGACATCCTGTCCACCATCCAGAACCTGCTGAGGCAGAGCGAGCAGCCCGCGGCCTCTCTGCGGCCGCTCAGCAAGCTCTTCTCCGTCATCCACAACAAGATACCCAGGCAGGCCCTCACCTCCGTCTTCCAGGTAGAGCTCACACTCACAGGGACGGACCTGACGTTTGATTCACTCAGACTTACGCTCATAGACGGGATAAGAAGAACTGGACAAGCTCAGGTCCACAATCTGTAGCTCTGACATTTGATACGATGCACTGACGAGGACAAAAAGATCCAGTTATTTATTCTTGATTTTCTAAAGTTAACATGAACAAATATGAGCCAATAATGTTTCCTGATGGACAAGCATGGATCAGTTGGGACAGGAGGTAACTGTTTCCTGCTCTGTTGTCAGACTCTGTCAGAACTGGACCCGTCGCTCGCGTACATCACCGACATGGCAACCAAGGTAAGTCTGTTCGTCTGCCGTTCACGTTTAAATCTTTAATGGGTCAGATATGAGAGATCAGAGATGAATTATCCTGGCTGTTCCCTGCACGCCCTCTCCAGCTCAATGCATTCGACAGCCGGCACCTGGATGAGGTATACTTCGACGTGCGCCTGTCGGCCTTCCAAGACGCCACCCGGCGGGTCCGGGAGATGCAGACGCTGGACCTGGACTACATCAACACCATCGCTCACAACGTCTTCCACACGTACGAGGTGGGTGGAGTTCAGCCGCCGCCCTCCCAGTCGGCCGCCGTGGTCTAAAGCAGTGTCTCCCAACCTGGGGTCCGGGCCCCCCTGGGGGGGCGCAAAACTTTGTCTGCTTTGAAATTATGCAGTTGTAAAAATTATATTTGCGAATAAGTCATTCATAAGACATTGTTAGGAATAATTTATGAATGTCCTGAATATTTTTTGTGTTTTTTATACACTGGTGACGAACACAGGAAATGATGAAATCCTTATTATTATATCATTACTTTCATTTCATTTTTTTTCATTTATTTATTTATTCAAACAGGTTAAAACAAAAACAAAATAAACAGAATGCATAAAATGTATATACCGAACAAAACAAAAAAACAAAGAACAACAAAGAAAACCATAAGCAAAACAAAGCAAATTAAAGAGACAAATCTATATGTAAATAAATATTTCCTGTTTGAAACGGTGTAGGATGAAGTTACTCAACATTTAATCTACTCCGACAGGTTGTTAAAGGCAAAATGTTAAAAAAATGTTGGTCTCATATTAAAAGAGACATTTTTCAGAAATATTTTTATGTCCTTTAATGTTCTTTTGTGCGTATTTTATACATTGGTGACATATGAGAAAAACAAAGTCATATGTATAAAGAGTAAACCAAAGAGAAATGTATCAAAAAAAACTAATTAATGTTCATTTTTTCAATTAAGGACTATTTTGGTGCTAGTACGTACGGGTCGGGGGGCTTTGGCTGGTCTTAGACACAAGTAGGGGGGGCTCAAAGGAAAAAAGGTTGGGAACCACTGGTCTAAAGTGTTGTCCCCCCTCTTGCAGGTGGGCGACATGTCGCTGTCGGACAACGCCACCCTGTGTCTGTCGGCCGTCATCGAGCAGCTGGCGGCGGTCGGGGCAGGAGAGCAGGTCTACAGGGACGTGATCCAGCACACCGTCCTGGACGCCGTGCACAAGGGGCTCCGCAGCAAGACGGAGGTAGGTGTACGTTTAACCCGGTTAGGAGTGAGACCTGACCTGCAGCGTGGTTGTAACCCGGAGCTGGCCATGTCCCCAGAGCGTGCAGCACGACTACACCACCGTCCTCGCCTGCCTGGTCCGGACCTTCCCCTCCAGGAAGGAGTTCAGGGACCTGGTGCAACTCGCCGACTACAACGACCCCGAGTCCGACTTCTTCGAGCACATGAAGCACATCCAGGTGGGAGACCTCCTCCACCTCTATCTCTCTATCTTTCTCTCTCTCCCTCTCTTTCTCTCTCTTCGTGTCCACTAACTTGGGCGATATATCGAGATTTTAATATATATCGATATATTTTCAAACGCGATATGGTACGAGATAGGGCTGGGCGATTTTGGACAAATTTTGGTAAAACTACAAAAGACAATGGAATAAATTGTTTCAAATATTTTATCTTTATTTTTAAAGAAAAATAGCAAACAAATTTCTCTATTGGGAATGAAGTGCAATTGAAAGATACTGTAAATCCTCCTTGAGTTTAGTAAAGTGACAACATTTACAATTTTCTTGACCAAACAAAGATGACTAGACGAGCTCTGTCCGTAATGCAGCCAGCTGCAAAAAAGGACAATCGATTTTCCTTTTTTTTCACATCGTCTTGATTAATAAATCCGATTTAGATTTAAAATCGATTAATCGCACAGCCCTAGTACGAGACAATATCGTTTATATCAAGAATTTTTTTTTTGTTTTTTTTTTATGATTTTGATATAGCTTATTTTGTGACAAATTGACTTGAATGTTTTATTTGAGATTTGCACAAATGTTTTGTTATTTGCACAACTGTCAACCTCAGTGGAAAAGTCTGCCTGTTACTGTCTACATTGTATTAATTGCACAGTGTATTTTAATTTAATTGTTATGCAGGAAAGGGATATTTGTTTTATTTTATTCAAGAAGCATTTTTATTCTATATATGCAGGCAGTTTATTTTTATTTCATTTGTTTTATACATTTTGATATTGTGCAGACCTCTGTTAATAAAGGAACCTGTGTGACATTTGGCACGAGGCTTTGACTTAAAACTGACTGTTTTTTTAAGGGTTTGCCTCAGAAAAAGATGAAGCTAGCAGAGATGCTATGCTATAATGCTTTGGAGGAAACCCCAATTATGGCACAGAAAAAATATCGAGATATATATCGAGTATCGCCATTTAGCTAGAAAATATCGAGATATGACTTTTGGTCCATATCGCCCAGCCCTACTAACTTGTCTCCTGGCTCCAGATCCACCGGCGGGGTCGCGCCCTGAGGAAGCTGGCCAAGCAGCTGACGGAGGGCACGGTGGTGCTGACGCCGCGCTCTCTCCAGAACTACATCATGCCGTTCGCCACGACGGCCCTGATGGATGAAAAGATGCTGAAGGTGACTGGGTGGGGGGTCTGTTCTCAGAGGGTTTTCATGTCCCAGCTCGTGCACTCACACCGTTCTCCCCTTCTTCCACCCTGCAGCACGAGAACATGGTCTCTGCGTCGGTGGAGGTGGTGGGCGCCGTGTGCCGCCGGCTCACCTGGTCCAAGTACCTGTACTACCTGAAGCACTTCATCCACGTCCTCCAGACCTCGCAGGCTGACCAGAAACTGGGCGTCAGGTGAGATCTTTACACCTGTACGGCGGTTTATGTGAATTGACAGACTTCAGTTACTGTCACGTTCACGGTGCTGGTGGAAAAAGTCATTGCACTTTTCCACCAGCACCTACTTGGCTCTACTCATCTCAACTCGGCCTGGTTTCTTTTCCATAACAATTCAGCTCCTGGAGCAGAAGTGGGAGGTTAGAGTGAAGCTGCTGTGACGTATTTGATTGTGTGATCTAAACGAAGAACAACACTAAAGATGTAGAACCTGGAGGAGATGATGTGCTGCTGGGTCTGTGGCTTGTGTTCAACAGCAAGTTAAATAATGAGAGTGAGAGAAGCTTCAAGCAGTGACGCTTTTTAATTTTTTTAGTTTTAGTTTGTCTTGGCTCTGCTGAAAAGTCAGCTGGTAGCTGAGCAGCTATGAAGAGACAGAGCTCCTGGTAGATCTGGTCGTTCCTTATCTCCGTCTAGATCCCGTTTTAATTCTCTCCTCAGCACCAGGTTTATGAACATCTGCACCTCAGAGTTGGATCACTAAACAGACTTTTGCGCTGCTACAGAAAGTAAGAAAAGAAAGTTACAAAAAAGTATCTACTCTGCACGTTTAGACCCCTAGTGGGAAAGAACCAAACCGAGGTGAGGCCGAGCTGAATAGGTACTAGTGGAAAAGTGCCATAAGTGAACCCCAAATTATTCAATCAAAAGCTAAGTGGAATCAGATGAGGTAACAACTAAAGGCTTGACAACGCCACTGGAAGTGGCAGGTGCCTCCGTCGGCGAGTCTGTCCACAGAAGGTCTTGAGACCAGGAAAATCCACCTTCTGGAGTCGTCACATCAAAATTTACAGAGAGAAGCGATGAGTTGTCAGGGGTTCCCACTCTTTTCTCACCACCGTCGGTGTGAATTGGAAATATCTTCTTTGTTTCTTTTAACCGTTGAGTTGCTTGTCTTGTTTTTCTGCTTTCTTCTGATTCATCACACGTTTTAAGAGACCATTGTTCTGATAGTTTCTACTTGGTTTATTGCAGCCTCCTTGTTACGGTGCTGGAGGCTTTTCATTTTGACCATCAGACCCTGAGCAGAGAGATGGAGGCCGCCAAAGCTCGAGAAGGTGACTCACTTCCCTCCCTGATGTTTGTTTTAGTTTTGTTTTTATAGCTCTTTTATTGTTTCATAAATGTTGAGCTTTTTGAGTTTTACAAAAATGTGATTTTTCTAGCTGGAAATGTCACGGCTGATGCGGACGACAAAGACGAAGACGCGGCCGTCGACACGGATGCCAGCGACGACGAAGAGCCGATGGAGACTGAGGAGAAGGCTGCTTCCAGCGAAGTCCCCATGGAAACGGAGGCCGCCGTCTCAGGGAAGGCGACCCCCGCTAAAGCCGCACCCGAGGCGGCTCCTCCTCCGTCAGCGGCCGTGTCCAGCGGCCTGCCGCACAGCAGGGAGGAGCTGGAGTCTCTGATCGCCGCCATCCACCAGACCGTCAGCAACAGCGTGCTGCCCCGCCTGCACAGGTGCCTCAATGCCAAGGTGGGAAGCAGCCGGGCTTAATAAGCTCCGCGACGCCTCGCCAGTAGGGCCGGGGATCGATTCAAATGTCAAGAATCGATTCGATTCCTATTCTTAAGATTCAGAATCGATTATCAAGATTCGATTTGATTCTATTCCGATATTGATTTGGGTTAGTGTTATTAAAACTGTTTTTTGAGCTGTTGCATGAATTATATGACTGTAGTTCTGCAACATATTAATCCTAGTATTATATTGAGATTCAACAGCAAGTATTGCAGCTAATGATGCTGTAAGGACCAATCAGCTCCCAGAATGCTGATAGAACTGCTTTCAGAAACATCCTGGGTCAGAATTACCAAACAGATCCAGGGAGGAAACAGAGACTGATGAAATCAGTTTTAATTTTTCCCACATTCCGTTTTTATTTGTTCCATTTTTGGTCTATTTTGGTTTTTAATTTTTGAGCATTAGGTTTTTAGTATTTTTTTGCAAATGTAACCCCAAGACAGTATATAAAGTAATGAAATATAGACAATTTATTCAATTATAACTGAACACTTTAAGGTTTTCATACCTTTAAACATATTTAAAGGCAAAAACATGGCACCAGTTATTCTCGTGTCCAACAAAACATTCCTTTTTTGGGGATAAACAAAAAAATAACCAAAAGTTGTAATGTAATGATGAAAAAAAATAATACATAAATAAATAAAAAAAAAAAAAAAAAAAAAAAAAAATCCCCCCCCCCCCCCAAAAAAAAAATCGATCTTTGAATCTATGATCTATGAATCGATTTTTAGGAATTAATATGATAATGGATTTAGAATTGGGAAATCGATTTTTTTTCAACACAGGCCTAGTCCCCAGCGCTCTCAGCCGCTGTAACAGCTCTTCTCTCTCAGGTGAAGCGTGATGAGGAGCACAAGGTGGTGAAGTCCAAGGAGGTGAAGGATGACGAGGTGGCGCGGACCCCGATAGCGTTTGCTATGGTCAAGCTAATGCAGACTCTGCCTCCTAATGTGATGGAGGCCAATCTACCCGGGTACGCAGCTGCGTGTCCATCTGTGACTGGTTTTCTTTCCCCTTTTTCAACAAATCCAGGGCGTGTGACTGATGTTTCTAACACATTTCTCCTCGTTCAGGATCCTGATGAAGGTCTGCATACATCTGAGGAACCGTTTCCAGGAGGTCCGCGACGTGGCGAGGGGGACTCTGGTGAAAATCCTGGAGACTCTGGGCTGCAGATATCTGCAGTATCTGCTCAAGGAGATGCGGAGCGTTCTGGTCAAAGGCTACCAGGTGGGATGCACACCGAGCCGGGCGGGGGTCAGAGAGAGGAAGCTGATCTCTCAGTAAACAAATACAAATCTGTCTGTGCCGTCCGTCCATCCAGGTTCACGTTCTGACCTTCACGGTGTACCAGCTGCTGTCGACTCTCAGTCCAACCCTCAAGAGCGGCGACTTGGACTCCTGCATGAACATGCTCATTGATGTAAGACGACCCCGGTCAGCGTCCGTTAGAATGAGGCGTCTTTATGTTAACCTTGTCCTCTGAAACGTGTCAGATCTTCAACAACGAGCTGTTTGGGAAGCTGGCCGAGGAGAAGGAGGTGAAGGGCATCGTCTCCAAGCTGATGGAGGCGCGGCACAGCAAGAGCATGGACTCGTACGAGCTGCTGGCGCGGTTCTGCAGCCGGGAGAGCATCACCCAGCTCATGCTGCCGCTGAAGGAGGTGAGGAGGGAGAGATGAACAGATCTGTCCTAAATGACCCGTCATAAACCAATAAAAACCATAATTAAAGCTGCAAGCAGCGATGAACGGGCCCTCGCACTCACGGCCACCGTCCCCCATAAGCATATCAGAAATGACACCACCCACGACTCTTTATGTCAAACCATCCAAAAGTTATAAGAGAAAATAGGGACAACCAATCAGAAGAAGGGGCGGGGCTAATTTTCACCAATTATGGTCAAGGACTCAATACAGAGATAAAAGTATTCTAGGGGGCGCTGTTGAGCCGTTAGGCCACGCCCATTAATGTAAACCATGAAATATCAAATTTATCGCCAGGCCTGCCTTGCATGCAAAATTTGGTGACTTTTGGGGAACTATCAAATATGGACCAATCAGATGAAGGCGGGCGCGCTTTTTGGCGTCTAGCGTCGCCACGGTAACACTTTTGAAAGAGAAAAGTAATGCGTGTAGTCGCAGGATGGAGACGCACATTTTGATGTATAAGACATCTGGGTTAACGATACGGTTCGGGCTGAATTAACTCTCGAAGGAATGGCATATATTGCTCCAAAATTACGCAAGTAATTCAGAATGTTCAAAATGGCCGACTTCCTGTTCGGTTTCGGCCATGGCGCCAAGAGACTTTTTTTTCTTTTAGTTGCGACATGATACAGGTGTGTACCAATTTTCGTTCATGTACGTCAAACCGTATTATGGGGCTTGAGGCGCAAAGTTTTTTCTGTCTGAACCAACCAGATGAAGGGTGGGCGCGCTTTTTGGCGTCTAGCGTCGCCACGGTAACGCTTTTGAAAGAGAAAAGTAATGCGTGGTGTCGGAGGATGGAGACGCACATTTTGATGTATAACACACTTGGGGGCACATTACGGTTCGGGCCGTATTAACTGCCGAAGGAATGGCATAAATTGCGCCAAAATTACACAATTCAAAATGGCCGACTTCCTGTTCGGTTTCGGCCATGGCGCCAAGAGACTTTTCTTTAATTTGCGACATGATACATTTGTGTACCGATTTCCGTGCATGTACGTCAAACCGTATTGTGGGGCTTGAGGCACAAAGTTTTCCGGGGGGCGCTGTTGAGCCATTTTGCCACGCCCATTAATGCAAACCATGAAATATCAAATTTATCGCCAGGCCTGGCTTGCGTGCAAAATTTGGTGACTTTTTGGGCACGTTTAGGGGGGCAAAAAGGTCCTCCTTTCGTCAGAAGAAAGAAAGATTCCTACAGATACAATAGGGCCTTCGCACTGTAAGTGCTCGTGCCCTAACTAATGGCAGCGGAGGGAGAATATGAAGATTTAAGAGGCCTCAGAAGTAAAGATCAAGCCATAAACGGATTGTTTTCGTCTTGGTTTCAGGTCCTGGAGACCACGTCCAGTTTGAAAGTGTGTAACCGCGTGACTGCTGTGCTGCGGCGACTGATCCTGGGTCTGCTGGAGAACGGCGGCCTGACGTCCCAGGACATCCTGCTGCTGAGCCACGGCCTGGTCAGCCAGAGTCTGCCGCTGCTCACCAAGAGAGACCAGTACGCCGCCGGAAACCGCCGCTGCCTACGGACCTGCTCCACGTCCACCCACCCCTCACACCGTGTTTGTTTGCTTTGTTAGAGGGAAGAAGTCAGCCGCCGTCCCCCAGGACCCCAGGCTGCCCCCCCCCAGCTGTCTGCTCCTGCCTCCGACGCCCAAGAGAGGAGGCCAGAAAGCTCCCGTGAGCAGCCGGACCAACATGCACGTCCTGGTGGACGCCGGCCTCAAGGTGCTTCAGCAGCATTTCTTCGTGTGACGTCGTAACTCGAGGTGAAAACTATTCAGTTCCCTTAAACAAAGTCGCTCTGGCCTTTTCTCAGCTGCTGCATCTGAGTCTGAAGAGATCCAAGGTGACGTCGGCAGAGGCGTCGGCTCTGGAGATGCTGGACCCGTTCTTCCTGCTGCTGCTGGAGTGCCTGGACTCCATGCACGTGAAGGTACCAACTCAATTTGCTTTCATCAATGAAAATTCTGACTAAATATCGTCGTCAACGAACCTTTATCACCTGAGGAAAACGAGACGAGATGCAACGAAAATAATGGTCATGTGATGATAACGATAATTAAATATATAATGCAATATCCTAGACCAGGGGTCGGCAACCGAAAATGTTGAAAGAGCCATATTGGACCAAAAACGCAAAAAACAAATATGTCTTGTATAAGCCTTAGAATGAAGACAATGGCGAAAGTTGAAATGTCGAGAAAAAAGTCGAAATGTTGGGAAAAAAGTCGAAATGTCGAGAAAAAAGTTAAAATGTCAAAATTTCAAGAAAAAAGTTGAAATGTTGAGATTAAAAAGGAAAGGAAGAGAAAAAAAAGAAAAGAAAGAAGAAAAAAAGGTCAAACATTTTTGAAAAAGCTCCAGGGAGCCACTAGGATGGCGCTAATGCTCTAGATGTTGCTGACCCCCGTCCTAGACGAATAAAAACGAGACTAAAATGTAATTACAAAATAAAAACTGCTAAAATGTGTCTTCATTTTCGTTGACCAAAACGAGACACAAAGATCCTTAACATCCATGTTTTCAGTAGTTTCTCTGGGTTAGTTCTGCTGCTCAGCTTAGCCCTCAATCCCAGTCGCTGCAGCGGGGAATCAGATCCAGGAGATGCAGCTGCAGAGTTAGAGGCTGATGCCGTTAATGCAGAGCTCTAGGTTCACGTACATTAAAAACAAAGTTACATAGAGAAACACGGGGATCTGCTCTGGGGCTGGAGAAGAAGAAGAACCAACTTTGGATACACTTTCCTACATAGACGTGGAAAATAAAACCCAATGTGTCGTCGAAAAAGAAAAAGATGGGTAGAAATGTGGAAAAATAAATATGTTGTAAACTCAAATTAGAGTCTTCTGTATCTGGAATGAATGTATTCTTGAGTCTATAAGGTAACAATAATATAATAATAAGATAACCTTGTTTGAATTGTAAAATGGGTTTGGCTAAATACAATCTTTAAAATGGTCCTGGACAATTCTGACTAAAATAAGACTAAAATGCTCCGACTTTTAGTCGACTGAAACTTGACACGACTAAAAGGAGAATGAACGTTACTAAAACTAATAAAAACTAAAATGACCCAAAGACTAAACTAAAGTTGAAACAGGCTGACAGCAACACTAGTACGAACACCCAGCCGGTTAGACTCTCTCTGATCTGGCAGCATATAAACATCTGCTCGGCCGCTGTTCTCCCAGGTGATCACGGAGGCGCTGGTGGCCTTCACGCTGCTGCTGAGGTTTCCTCTGCCGGCGGTGCAGCACAGCGCCGGCCAGCTCACCAAGCAGCTCTTCGTGCTGCTGAAGGACTACTCCAAGGCCGGCGCCGCCCGCGGGGAGAACTACCAGCTGGTGCAGAACTGCTTCAAGGTAAAGGACGACTCCGAACGCGCCGACGCTCCTCGAGCTCCGGGAACCTAAGTCGAGCTTCTCTCCGTCTCCCAGGCCATGACCATCCTGGTGAAGAACGTCAAGAGCAACAAGATCTCTGAGACGCAGCTGCAGGTGCTGCTGGCGTACGCCGAGGAGGACATCTACGACCAGTCGCGGCAGGCCACGGCGTTCGGCCTGCTCAAGGTAACCGGGGGGGTTCTGGTTGCTACGGTGGTGCTACCAACATGACGAGGACCCTGAAACCGTGTGTTCCATCTTCTCCAGGCCATCCTGTCCAGGAAGCTCATCGTTCCAGAAATGGAGGAAGTGATGACGAAAGTGGCTAAGTTGTCCGTCACCGGCGGCAACGCTATGATCAGGATTCACTGCCGACAGGTTTGGACACGCTGGCGGCTTTTTCTGTTTCTCTTCTGTGAATCCAATTCAATTTTTCAATTCAATTTCATTTATATAGCACAGGGATATTCAACTGGCGGCCCGCGGGCCACTTGCGGCCCGCCAGGAGTTTTTATGTGGCCCCTGGTCATATTTCATACCAAAGTTATAAATGATTTTAATATATATTAAATCGTTTTATATATCGTTGCATTTAATGTCACTTCTGCCCGGCGGCCGGAAGTGACGCCGCCCGCCGACCGGACCTCATCACTGGAAAAAAAACACCAATTTTCACCTGTTTCAAGTAGATTTTTACTTAAAATAAGTAGAAAAATCTGCCAGTGGAACAAGATTTTTTTGCTTGTAATGAGAAGATAAATCTTGTCCCACTGGCAGATTTTTCTACTTATTTCAAGTGAAAATTTACTTGAAACAGGTGAAAATTGTCAAATAACAAGTTATTTTTCTGGTAATGACTCTTGTTTTAAGTGTAATGAGATTTTTTGACTAAAAATGAGACATTTTAACTAGAAATAAGATATATATATATATATACAGTGAGAGTAAAAAGTATTTGACCCCTTGCTGATTTTGTTGGTTTGCCCACTAATAAGGACATGATCATTCTATACTTTTAATGGTAGATGTATTCTAACATGGAGAGACAGAATATCAAAAAGAAAATCCAGAAAATAACTTAAAATAATTTATTTTAATTTATTTGCATTTCATTGAGGGAAATAAGTATTTGATCCCCTAGTATGCATTAGGAGTTCTGGCTTTCACAGACCAGTTAGACACTCCCAATCAACCTGTTACCTGAATTGAAGACACCTGTTCTAACTTATCACTTGTATAAAAGGCACCTGTTCACAGAATCAGACAATCAGACAGATTCCAAACCCTCCAACATGGGTAAGACCAAAGAACTCTCTCAGGACCTCAGAGACAGGATTGTTGACCTGCACAAATCTGGTATTGGCTACAAAAACATTAGCAAGATGCTAGGCATTAAAGTAACAACTATTGGTGCAATTGTGAGAAAATCTAAGAAGTTTAACATGACCATCAATAGACCTCGGTCTGGTGCTCCACAGAAGATTTCACCTCGTGGGGTGGCAAGGATCATGAGAACTGTGATAAATCGTCCTGCAACCACACAGAGGGAGTTGGTGAATGACCTCAAGGCAGCTGGGACCACAGTCACCAGGAAAACAATTGGCAACACCTTGCGCCGCAATGGATTAAAATCCAGTGCGGTGCCCGAAAGGTACCCCTGCTGAAGAAGGCACATGTGGAGGTAAAGTATGCCAATGATCACCTCAAAGATGCACAAAGTGATTGGGAGAAGGTTCTGTGGTCAGACGAGACCAAAATTGAACTATTTGGCCTGAACTCTACCCGTCGTGTGTGGAGGAAGAAAAATGCTGCCTATGACCCCAGGAACACTGTGCCCACCGTCAAGCATGGAGGTGGAAACATTATGTTTTGGGGGTGTTTCTCTGCCAAGGGCACAGGGCTACTTCACCGCATCAGTGGAAAGATGGATGGAGCCATGTACCGTGCAGTCCTGGGGAACAACCTCCTCCCCTCTGCAAGGAAGCTGAAAATGGGCCGCGGTTGGGTCTTCCAACATGACAACGACCCGAAGCATACAGCAAAGGCAACAAAGGAGTGGCTCAAGAAGAAGCACATTAAGGTCATGGAGTGGCCCAGCCAGTCTCCGGATCTCAATCCAATTGAAAATCTATGGAGGGAGCTGAAGGTCCGAGTTGCCAAGCGACAGCCCACCAACCTTAATGATTTAGAAAGGATCTGCAAAGAAGAGTGGGCCAAAATTCCTCCTGATATGTGTGCTAACCTTGTGGTAAACTACAAAACACGTCTGACCGCTGTGCTTGCAAATAAAGGCTTTGCCACCAAGTATTAAGTGCTTTTGGCTAGAGGGATCAAATATTTATTTCCCTCCATGAAATGCAAATAAATTAAAATAAATTATTTTAAGTTATTTTCTGGATTTTCTTTTTGATATTCTGTCTCTCCCTGTTAGAATACATCTACCATTAAAAGTATAGAATGATCATGTCCTTATTAGTGGGCAAACCAACAAAATCAGCAAGGGGTCAAATACTTTTTACTCTCACTGTATATATATATATATATATATATATATATATATATATATATCTTCGTCTTTGAGTGCAAAATACATTTTGAAAACCCCCAAATTTTCCACCTGCGCGCTTTGTACGCGAACGCAGTGCGGCCCTCTCCATACAGTCTTTTTGCAGATGTGGCCCCATGCCTAATCTACTTGAATACCCCTGATATAGCATCTGTTAGCAGAAGTTGTCTCTAAGATCTTTCCAGAGATCCAGAACATGACCCCCGAGCAATTATTACATAAACAGTGGCAGGTAAAAACTCCCCTAGAGGGGGAAAACCTTAAGCCAAACAGTGGCAAGGAAAAGCTCCCCTCCAGTCTTCTTCTTGTCGAGTTTTCATGGTGGAAAGGTTGAGAGCTAGATGACATCCATCCATTCTTCCATACATTTTTGAGTGCAGGTGTTGTGCTCCGTGGAGCAGGTAGTAGTGGGCAGGTAGGGAGGTGGGTGTTATCCTGGGGGCCAGTGCCACAAATGCCCTTCTGATGTTTGGTGGGGCGATGCCAGCAAGGATGTGCAGGTTAGCAGTGTTGGTCGGCTTGAGGCATCCAGGGACGAGGCGGCAGGTGTTGTTGACCTCTCCCATACTGCTCAAGAATGCAGTGGAGTAGCACAAGGCAAGAGCCAATGTTCTGAGCAGTGAGGGTTTTGCACCCCATTTTGAGTATACAAGTTTCCTCAAGATGTTGTTTCTTGTGCTGGTTTTGGCTTCGGTGTTCTCAATATGCCGCCTTTAGGACCGGGTGCGGTCCAGTGTTACAGCCAGGTAGATCTGGGTCTGGGTAGTTCTCCAGGCGTGTCCCAGACCAGGTGATGTTGAGACCTCGGTTGGCTTGGTGGTTTCGGTTTTTGCTGGGTTGGCTCAGCTGACCAGAGACCGTCGTTGGTGTGTGCTGCAGATCTACCTGAAGTACCTGCTGGACTACCCGCTGGGGAAGAAGCTGAAGGGCCACCTGGAGTTCGTGGTGGCGCAGCTGCAGTACGAGCACGACACCGGCCGGGAGTCCGTCCTGGAGATGCTAGCGTACGTCTTCCAGAACTTCCCCCAGGTGAGCAAACCCCCAGGTGAACCGTCTACAGCCTCACCGGCGCTAAAACGCTCGCCGCTAACCGCGTCTTCCTCCCCGTTCAGGAGCTGCTGATGAAGTTCAGCAGCCTGTTCTTCGCCCCGCTGGCTCTGGCCGTGGTCAACGACGACTCGGCGCGCTGCAAGAAGATGGCCGCCCTGGCCATCAAGACCCTGCTGGCCCAGCTGGACGCGAACCACCAGAACACCTTGTACTCCCTGGTGGACACCTGGCTCAAGGCAGAGAAGGTACACGCCACACCACGCCGCCGGGGGGGGCGGATACCTTCAGGTAAGGGGAGTGGAGGGTGCTGAGCTGCTTCTGTCTGTTGCAGGCCAGCCTGCGGCGGCTCGGCGCTCTGGTCTGCGGCCTCTACGTGGAGGTGGAGGAGGAGAAGTTCACCCGTCGCATGGACGACCTGCTGCCTCTCCTGGAAAAGGGGATCCACCCCGACAACTTCGAGGACGTCAGTACACCCACCCAGTTTTGTTTGTTTGTTTATTTCCACATACCATATTTTTTTTACCATTAGGCGCATATAAACGCCCATTGTATTACTGTAAAGGCTGATTTATGGGTCCTCGTTACACCGACGCAGAGCCTACGGCGTAGGGCTGCGTCAACTTAACGCGGATCCATAAGGCGGACGTAGTAGGGACCGGCAGCGGCTCCGTGGCGGGACACCTGGAGCGGACGGGGAGACTCGGCCTCGCTACCGAGAAGGAGACGCTTCTCCCGGGGGAGCTGCGCCGCAGAGGCCCGAAGGCCGGAGGAACTACCCGACCAATCGGCGGGCTCCGTCGTTTACTGTTGAAGGATTGTAGATGCATGGGCTGACGTGTCTGCTGGGTTGGACTTTTGTTCGGGCTTTTGCAAAAGCCGGCATCATTTCCGAGGGGCCGCCCGGCACGGAAAATGACTCTGCTGCTCAGCACGGTCAGAGCTGCGAGCTAGCGGCAGTTCTCCCGGTCTCAGCGCGATAAGGCTCGGATGAATGCAGAAACGGAGGAAGTAGATTTCGATGGGTTTGATTAATGTAATAACTTAAAGTACAATCAAACTAAGTTTTGCTCCCGCTTTATTTTTAAATCTTTTTTTTTTCGCTCTAGTTGTGTGCAAGGCGCCTTTTCGGTCGGTGCGCCGTATGTGTGTTTTAAATCCAAAAATGACACAAAAAACTGAGGGTGCGCCTTTCCACACGGCACGCCAAATGGTCGCGAAAATACGGTACAAAAACATCAAAAATGTTTACATAAATTCAGGCCCCGTAGCAATGAAAACAAAGATCAACGTCACCAAAAACGATGATTTCTGAAAACTCAGGCCAAAGTGGAGATTTGCAAAAACTCCATCTTCACGTTTGCTTGTAAACAGAGGGAAACGGACATTTAGGCCCGGTCCCAATACTCCCCCTACCCCTCGTTTTCATCATTACCCCTAAATTTTGCGCGTTCCCGTGAGGGTAGTGGTGTCCCAATTGGACCCAGGTTCATTTAGCAGACCATATGGAAAGTATTTAGTGTCCAAGAGAAGTGATTTCAGAGCCTTCTTAAATTTATGAGGAGACAAGTCACCTAGATATAATGGCAGAATTGTACATCTTTGACCCTCTGAAGCCTGTATTAAATTGAGTTTGGACTGTACGAGCTATTGGTGGTCTGAGGTCGTTTGAACTGTGAGTGGGGTCATTATGGACCTGAGAATTATTCCTCAATAGGTTATGAAAAAATAGGGGAGGAGTTCTCCCCAATGAGCCCTGAACAAATAGATCAAATTGAAGATGATTGACTTGAAAAACAGTGAAGATATCTAGCCGAGCAAACAGAGGCCCAGATGAATGTCTTGATGTACACAACATATTATTCTTAGAGCTTGTTTCTGCAGACGGTCTGGTGAATACTAGCCCAAGCTATATTACAATAGTTCATATACGGATAGATCATTAAATAATATAACAGTGGCTACCTCAGAACTGATCAGATGACGGGTTTTACATAGAATACCAATACTCTTAGCCATATTTGTGGAAATGATTTCCAGGACAATGATCCATCAATCATATTACCAACAAAGTTAAGTTAAGGAAGCGTTGAAGAGGAACGAAGCATTTCCTGAACTAACGTGTCTTGTTTGTCAGATCGAGGAGGAGCAGGACGAGAAGGGAGCCGACCGGCTCTTGTTCAGCTACCTGACGCTCATCTCCAAGCTGAACAAACACTGCAGCCTGATGGAGCTCAGCAAGCCCGCCGAGACCCTGCAACACATCTGGGGTGAGTTTCCGTCGCCTGTCTGATCTCCACGCACACGCATGCTCCTCAAACACTCGACCCAGACGCCTGCTCTCGCTCTGACCCCCGTCAGGTCACGTGGAAGCCCACCTGCGGCACCCCCACTGCTGGGTGTGGCTCACCGCCTCGCAGCTCTTCGGCCAGCTGTTCGCGGCTCAGCCGGCGGAGCGTCTGGTCGCCGCGTGGAGGCAGGAGCCGGGAGACACCACGCCCCTGCCGGCCGCCGCCTTCATCACCGACAACCTGGACAAAAAGGTAAAGCCATGATCGTCTGCTTTTTCATAATTTTCTTCCTCGCAGCTACAGTAGGCAAGGCATTTTTATCTGTATAGCACAATGCAAAACAAGGTAATTTAACGTGCTTTACATCAACATTAAAAGCAGCAAGGCACAATTAAACAGTAAATTACAAATAAAAGGATAAGAAAAGAGGTAAAATAGTTAGTTTTAATTTGTTTTTAGTGTGGGTTTGCTAGTTTTTATTAGTTTTTATATTTTCAAAAATGCTTGGTTTTAGTTTAGTTTTTATTAGTTTTAGTTTTATTTTTGACGTCACGGACTGTGAGGCGTTAAGGTGCTGTAGCTGCCAGTGCGAGACAAACGGCCAGAGCGGAATAAATTGATCATACCAAGAGGCTTATATTGACAGGGACGAAAACGGAGGAAATTATATCTATAATTTCAGTTTGTTTTAGTTAGTTTTCTAAACACGCAATATAGTTTCAGTTAGTTATCGTTTCTGTCTTTTAATTTTCGTTTTTATGTAGTTCAGTTAACGAAATTGTTTTTTCAATTTTAGTTTTCGTTATTTTGTTCGTTTTCGTGAACGATAATAACTCTGCAGCAGGTAAGTATTTAATTTAAGAGTACGCTTCAGTAAACAGTAATGTTTTTAGGCCTGATTTAAAGGATCTACAGTTGGAGCAGACCTCAGGTCTACAGGAAGTTTGTTCCACCGGTGAGGAGCAGAATAACTGAACGCTGCCTCACCTTGCTTGGTTCTTGTCCTTGGGAAACACAACAAACCAGATCCAGATGAACCTCAGGGGTCTGGGAGCTTCATAGGAACTAACAGATCAACCATGTATTTTGGTCCAAGACCATTCAGGTCTTTGTAGACCAGCAGGAAGATTTTAAACTCTATCATTTGACCCACTTGAAGCCAGTTTAGCGATTTCATGACCGATATGGTCCAGTTTCCTGGTGTTTGTAAGGACTCTGACGGCAGCGTTGTGGATCAGCTGCAGTTGCCTGATAGATTTCTTGTTCAGGCCTGTAAAGATGCCATTGCAATAATCCAACCTACTGAAAATGAATGCTGTCTAATTCCTCAAATTGATTTTTTTTTTCTCTTTCATCTAGATGAGAGAGTTGGCGTTGTCTTTTTGCCATCAGCTGCAGTCCAAGTTCCTAGACACGGCGTCGGGAGAGCAGGTGCGCACCGCGTTGCATCGTGGGACCGTTTGGATCATGCTTATGTTTTCAGATGACAGAAATCTCTGGTTTTCGCCCTGCAGGTGATCAAGAACCTGCTCTTTGTGGGAAAGGTGATTTACCTCGTGTCGCCAGAGTCCAACGCTGCGCCGCAAGACGAGGAGCATGATGAGGAGCACGATGAGGATGATAATGAAGAGGAAGGAAAAGGGGACGAGGACAAGGATGACAAAGATGACAAGCCTCCTTCCCTTCTGTGGCTGATGAAGAAACTGTCTCTGATGGCGAAGCGAGAGGCGGCGCGCACTCCCAAAGTTTCTCTGAAGGCATGCAGATAACCCAACACTTCACCGTCCCCTTGTTGCTCAATTTAAATGTTTCCGTATTTTTATTTATTTATTCTTTATTTCATTCACTGATTTAAAATAACAATTTAATATAAACACAAATGTTCCTAAATTCTGAATGAAGGGGAGCAGAAAGGAGAATAATCTTATTTAATCTGCTCCTCGTGTATGTATGAAAGCAGCAGCCTCACTTCTTCCCCTTGTCTTCGCCCCACAGCGAACGTGCGTGTTTAAGTTTCTGGGAGCGACGGCCGTGGACCTGGGGAAGGAGCGGCTCGGCCCGTACCTGACCACCATCATCGGCCCCCTGTACAGAGAGCTGGACAGCACGTATGCAGATCAAGGTACGTGCTCTGGAGCTCAGATTTAGGGAACTAAAAATACCCTTGACTGGGTTTTTTAAATTTTTACTCTCTTATTGTACTTCCGTCTTCAGATCCCACCCTCAAGAACCTGGCGCAGGAGTTGATTGAGCTGCTGAAGAAGCAAGTGGGACTGGAGAGGTTCTCCCTCGCCTTCTCGGCCGTCCAGAAGGAGTTTTCACAGAGGCGGGTGGCGCGCAAGCGCCAGAGAGCCATGCAGGTAAGAGGCACAACACGCTAACACACACACAGTCAGAACAGCTCCAGACACCCGTCAATCTCACGTTTGTCTCGTCTTCTCTTCTCCCAGGCGGTGGCTAACCCAGAAATCGCTGCCAAGAAGAAACTGAAGAAGCACAAGAATAAAATTGAAGCCAAAAAGAGAAAAATCGAGTTCCTCCGGCCGGGATATAAAGCCAAGAAGCACCGGAGCCACGCGCTGAAGGACCTGGCCATGGTGCAGTGAGCTGCACGAAGCGGCAACACGTCTTTGTCGAGGACACTAGCTGGACACTTCCCCACGTCTCTAGTTCTCCAGTTTTTAAACAAAACCAGTTTCCTGTTACAGAAACATCATTCCAGGGTGTGATGCCTCGTAGCAGCTGGTGCACAGCGGGACACCGCTGCATCCCTAGTGACTGCACATCCGAGCTGAAGTCTGCTTTTATCCTCCTGCTGCAGGGTTGTGCTCAAATGTGTATAATGTGCAGTTAAATGTACAAGTTTATAAAAAGTTATACTACACTCATCAATGCAATCAGGCATTTTGATAGTCAATAGCTGATATTTCTACTTTGTTTTTAAATTAAAACAGTCTGAACATCAGTACAATTGATTGCATTCTTTACTGAGGATGAATGTCACTGTACAAGCAGATATAAATATGCAACCATAAAACTTTTGAGCGCACACTTAGTGTTCGGCAACTCTTTTACCAATATGCCAAAGCTGCACTGAAGGATTTCCATTTGAAAACCAAAAAAATAAGAAAAGACAAGAAGAAACGTTAGAAATCTTTGACATTTCATGACTTGAGTATAGATCCAAACATCCGAGGCTGCAGTAACACTTGGTCGGAGGACAGGAGATGCAGAAACAGAATAAAAGTCTTATTGTTTTTTTACTTTGCAATGTAAATAACTACAATATTGTTCAGAAAGAGAAAAGTCAGGTTTTCTTTTTTTTTTTGTAACAACAGCACGGCCTTGTCTACATGCGCTCTGAAATCTCTGCCTCCAGTGCACGTTCAATACAATTCATTCTACTTTCTTTGTTTTTAAAAGAGTCTTAATCCTTTCCAGGCGAGTAAGATGTCGATACTGACCGGTGCAAGTGCTTGGAAATGACCCCACTGCTGTAAGGCAGCACAATCCGAGTCCTGATAATGTCTTTCAGTGGTGGAACTACTGCAAATGGATTAATACAATAACAAGTACATTCACAGTTGTTGCAAACTGACTCTTCATTTCCAAAACAGAGTTTAGATAACAAAATTTCACTGTTGCGCATCCGAGACGGCAGTGTTTCAAATTCTCCAAAACCATCACGCGTGGTCTTCGGCGACGTCTTTCGCAGTCCAGATGTTACTGCAGCCTTTTGCTTCCCAGTCCCGGGGTTGAAAGGCGTTCGGCGTTGGGAGGACTTGGCCACAAGGCTTCTGGTCAGTATGAGATGGGGACAGAGGAGTAGGAGTGCAATCACTGGTCCAGAGGAAAGTGGGACACGGGGAGGGGGGCGAAGATGAGGAGTATATACAGGATGAGCAGCAGCCTTTACTGCCGACTCTTCAGGGAATCCACTAACCTGCAAACGCAAGAAAAAAAAAACAGTAAAAATCATTTAGTCTGAGGAAACAGGATTATTATATGGGATCATGCTGAACGTGTCTCACCACTCCATAGCCTCGTCCAGGCCGGTTCCTTTAGTGGCCGAGGTCTTGAAGATCTGCCATTTTCTGTCCTTGAGAGCAGGAAGGCCGAGGCTGTTGGCGACTTCAGTCGGCGTCATGGCTTGGTCCATGTCCTGTTTGTTGGCAAACACCACGAGGATGGCCTTCTTCAGCTCCTCCTCCTGCACGGACACGTCACAAAACCACATTATGAAACATTTCTACGCTTAAATTCAAGATGGGCATGTAGAAGTAAAAGTAAAATCCCTGCACTAAAGAGCTAGGTCTTAAAAGATATTTAGATTGTGGCCAAACAAAACTTCTGATGAGCCTTTCACACAAACCTCCAACATGGCCACCAACTCTGACTTTGAGATGCCCATCCTGTCACGGTCGCTGCTGTCCACCACGTAGATGACTGCATCTGTGTTTGAGTAATAACACCGCCAGTAGGGCCTGTGAAGCAGACGGATCAATAGGAGAAAGGTTGCTGAGGTCCGTCGAGAGCGAGAGGCACTCATCAACCACAAGGACACCGGTATTAACTGAGGTTAAAGTAAAGTGATGGAAATGATTGATGGTGACGGAGCCCCGTGAGACACGGTCTGCCATCTACACACACCTGATACTCGTCTGTCCTCCCAAATCCCACACCTGGAATTTCAGGTTCTTGTATGTCACCGTCTCGACGTTGAAGCCGATTGCTGCAGAGAGGAACACGAACGAATCATAGTTAATTTAATTACGATATATTGTATAGCACCTTATTGTTTCTAAACCAATAATTGCTTCCTAAACGTCTTGAAATCAAAACCCCAGTCACACAACGTGCAGGAAGGTTGAGGTTTGTGTTGTCTGTGAGATAACCAGGCTCAAAGTATTTACAAGATGCTCTGCGATTGAACGGACAGCAGACATGAAGTTTTCTGAGCTTAAGATCATGTGATGAGGCTCGGCTTAAACAGATGTAACCTATTTGTCGTCGTACAACAATTTTTTATTGTTATATAATGCAAATGACAACAAAATTCCTTTCCTTGTTGACATTGGTTTAGAGAGGGTTTGTTTAGGCACTCCACTGTGACGAGGATAGTACAGACATTAAATATTCCAATCATGGTAGAACTGGTGAAGCTTGTTTTTCAGCTTCTGTCAAAGATCAGCTTAATGCTTAATGATTCATTTGATCTGTCTTCAATGGTGTGTGATGAAGGAATGTCAACAACACAAGCTACCAGTACTGACGGTTCATCCACACACCACTTATATTATTTATAGATCCAACTGTCTAACGAAGAAAAATGCCAATCCCCCTGTTTCTTTCAAAAATGGAAGTGAACTGTGGTCACTCCTTTAACCTGTAAAACCATATCAGAGCATGTTTGGCTTGAAATATAAGACTGTACAGAAGAACATTTCACTACAGGCTCAGTAGATGACATTTAAGCATCAGAAGCATCCTTAAAATTGACTCTAATCTGACATTGACTTGGTCATTTGATGGGTTTCTTAACAGAACACGAGGAATATTAGGAATAACCACCATCTAAACACAAGTTATTTGAAAACAGGAGGAAAAAAGTGGTGTAAACTGCATGGGTAAATGAATGGATTAGCTCAGCAGACCCAAAGCAAGAACTGTCTTTGCCACAGAAAGAGTTGAAGGTTAGTAACAAAATCTCTTGTAATGAAAAAGCAGCTGCCTGCTGTTTTGTGTTACGGCAAATTGCATGCATCTCCTCTTTGCTTTGCAGCTTTCTCCTGTCTCACAGTCACCTCACTCATTGCCTCACTTTCTCTCTGGCTGTAGCTCAAACTGCAATTCTGATGGCCTAAATTGTGATATTTAACTTTTTAAATATTCATCAGCCATTAGTAATAGCTTTGCCGACTCCCAGCCGTCTATAACTTGCCAACTTGACACCAACTCATAAGTGAGATCTTTTTCTGGCAAATGAGGCTTACAAATCACGTAGTGAGCTCTTAAACGCATGCTACTTTTAAATGTTGAAAAGTCCCAGTACATTTCTTCAATGCTGGATGAGATCCTCAACATGCATACAGACATTGCATCACCTATATTACTCTTGCCGTGCTCTGTAAATATTTATCAACTTGGCAAAACGGAAGACTTTAATTCATGGCATACATCTGCAATCTGACTCAAATTACTACAAATAAGCAATGTCCTCAACAAGTTAGATATTCTTTATAACCATACTGCAACAACAGCACCAGAAAAGTTAAACCTCAACATCAAGGATTTAACCTTATCGTAACTGATAAGCAATGCACTCAATGTTCTCCTGACGCAGCTGGATTAACTTCCTCAATATCAGAGGAAACAGTCACCTGATAGTGATTTATAAAGCTCTGCTGTTGTAACTTCCAAATGACCTCAGATCTTAGATTGTAACGTGGAAAATATTTTACATATCGTCTAGTTTTTGAGTATTGTGCAAAATTCAAATTGACCAAAGAGTAAATTACTTAAAATCTACAGACCCAAATTATCTTCGAGGATCAAACTGTTCATTTAATTAGTCTTAATTACTGTGTTGTTTCTGTCTGGCTTTTGTTGATCCTTGATCTTGGTGAGCCTGGCTTAATTTGACAATAATTATGTTTCTGATGTTTAATAGAACCTCATAAACATTTCCCACCGTAACAGTTGGAACGATGAAACTATAAGATGAAGAAGTGTGAGTAACCAGTACGTACTGGGGATGGTGGTGACGACTTCTCCAACCTGCAGCCTGTACAGAATAGTAGTTTTTCCTGCACCGTCCAAGCCCAGGATCAAAATCCTCATCTCCCTGGTGCCAAAAAGGCCAGAGAAGAGACTAGAGAAGAAACCACCTAGAGAGGACATACAGGGCGAGAAGTCAGAAGCAGAAATGTTTCTTTTGACTGGTCTACAATATAAATATATATATATATATATATATATATATATATATATATATATATATATATATTTATATTTATTAGGGGTGGGACGATACGGGTAACTCACGATTCAATACTGTTGCGCTATGTGGCCCGCGATAACGATAATATCACGATGCACGATATCTACGATATTCGATATATTTTAAGAAATTTCATCAATGATATATCACGATATATGTGACTGAAAAAGAAAAAATACCCATAAAAAGGAAAACGTCTGTAGTTATGCATTTATTCAATGCCAAAACTTCATACAACGTACAAAGAAAGTGCATTTGTATACATTTGCCTCACTGCCTCCTAGTCTTGTAAATGTAAACACTGTACAGCTGGACAAATTAAAGTGCATAACCAATAGTGCGGTGACAACCGCGTAAATCCATTATGTGTGTTGTAATAAAACATCGATATTTGCCATCAGTTTATCGATTATTTATTGCAACAGAGAGCACAACAATATATTGCAATATCGATTTTTTCCCCCACCACTAATATATATATATATATATATATATATATATATATATATATATATATATATATATATATAAAACAAATAAATACATATATTATTATAAATAAATATATATATATATATTTATTGTACATATATATATATATATATATATATATATATATATATATATATATATATATATATATATATATATATATATATATATTTATTTATTTATTTATGGACTTGGATCGTTGTGGGTTACCTGTGTTGACATTTAACCATCATTATCACTTTTTTATTAAGCAATTCAATTCTTCGATTGTCAGTTTTGTTCTTTTAAAACCAGCATAAATCAGGTTAGAGAGCTAACTGGTTAGCTGCAGTGGCTGTGACGACGAAGGGGGATGTTTTCCTCTCAGTAGAGTATTACTGTGGTCTGTCATTACCCCACAAACATCCACCGCTGTACAGATATATTTTAATCAAACAGCCGAGCTGGAGAGTTTGTAAAGAAACCACACAGGAGCCATGCACAGTAAACAGCTAACGTTAGCATCAAGGCTAGCTGGCCATAAACCCGCTTGTTGTTAACAGACAGTCATTAAATAAATAGGGTGTATTGGCATTTGATCATTCCCCGAAATATATGTAATTTTCCGGCTAGGATTGTATTCCATAAAGCTGCTTTTATCATAAACTCACCCATTTCAGCAGCTCTCGACACACGCTGACAGGTCTGGTCTGGTGACGTGTCGCTGGGTGACGTGATCAACTCTGGCTCGCGTTTAGCTTCGCCCAATTCGTCACACACACACATAACTTAATTTATTATTAAATAGCCCATTACTAGATAAAATGACTAGAACATTTTTAAATATAATATTAAATATATGTGTTCTTCAAGGTTTTTTTGAAATGGGGTGCATTGCCCTATGAAGAAAATGTTATGTTTTCATCGAAAGTGCGGCTCGTGAGAAGGAGCTTCATAGCAACGGTTGCTCTGGTGCATGGGTGCAGATCCCGGGGGGGACGGGGGGGATAAATAAAAATACCCTAAATTATTCACAATTGAACAAATGTATTTTCAGACTTAAAGGTTGAATATGTAGAATATTTATTAAAAATATATTTCTAAAAAAATAAAACATCCACGGTGCGTTTTTAGGTGTACAGAATGAAAGTATTGCTATGAAAATGAATGACTATAAATGAATGAATATGAATTTATTGTCAAATGGTATTATCCATGAGTTGTCTAGATACAGATAAGAAGATTTATACAGACAAGAAGAGTTAGCCTATTAAGATCAGGATCTCTTCTTCCAGGGCATCCTGGAAAATGACAGATGAAAACGAACATGGACAAAATGTAAATACATTTGACGTTGGGTCAACTTGTGCTGTGTTTATTGTGCTCTTAGCAATGGGCCTTTTTTTTTTAGAACTGTTTGCCACCATAACCGTGTTAAAACATGATCAGTTAGTTTAAACAACTTGTTTAGGGCTCCATATTTCATCCATATATCAATTGATCGTGCATAAAGTAGTCCCATAGGATAAAAGGAAGATGGTGAGAAGAATTTGAGATGAGTAGACACTACATGCCCAAAACCTTAAAATTATGATTTACGAATATAACAGTTAAGTAAGCAGTGACACACACTGTTTATTTATTTATTTATTTATTTATTTATTTATTTCAGATCCCCATTAGTTGCTGCCTCAGCAGCAACTATTGTTCCTGGGGTCCAACGGTACAAATATACATTTCTATAAAACTTTTACAGTACAATATAAAATGTTAGTTAAACAGAATAAAACAAAGTAGATAACAAGTACAAAGAACAACAACTAAAAAGAAAAACAAGACAAAAAAACAAAAACAAATAAAAACTAAAGATAATAGTAAGCACAAAACAATGAAAAAAAGAAAATGAATTTTCCTAAATGAAAAAAAACAAAATGAAAAAAACAAAAAAACAAATAACAAATAACCAAAAACAGATAGATTAAAGATAAATCCAAGTACAACTAAAGATAAATAAGTGCATACTAAATGAGGCAAATATGAAAACAAAAACACAAAAAAACGTATTTCAATAGAAGAAAATTTAAAAATAGTGAAAATAACCGGAAACGTCACAAAACTTCATCAAAATAAAATACTAAAAATTTAAATTAAATGCAGAACAAGAAAATATGTTTATTTATACAACACCTAACTCAATTAAATCAACTGTTGGCTGTTTAGGACAAATAAACAAGAAAGGTAAGCACAATAAATGATTCCCTGTGCAGTATTTTTTGGCGAGCCTTTACCAATTCATGGCATGGTATGAGTTGCAAAAAATATTAAATTAAAAGCTTTTTTTTTTCTCAACTTTATTGAAGCAAAATACATAAGTATACACAGAATTGAGAGCAACATCAGACATATGTGTATACAACATAAACTACACAATTATACAGTCACAAATACGCCAGGGGAATTAGTCATTGACAAAGAAAAGCTTTTTTATTTACAGAATCAGATATGGAGAATATGTATTGTTTGATATATGCGGACAGCTCCGGAAAATTCTGCTTTTTATTTAAAAATTTGGATCTGTGGATATAAAATTTAGTCAAAATAACGAGCAAATTGATCAAATAAAATTTACAGTTGAGATTCCTGTCAAATTCAATATATCCAAACAATATAGTTTTCCAGCACAAATTAAATTGGGGGTAGATGTGATCTACAATAAAGCAGGACAATTTACTCCAGAGTTTTTTATTTTAAATTAAAATCCCGTTGGTGTCCCCCCCAATCCTGACATCGGATCTGCACCCCTGCTCTGGTGTGGGGTGCGTTCAAGAACGCAAAACGAACTCGCGTTGCGAAACGTTCACTGTATTTTTCTGCAGCGCCGCGACAACACGCCCGACGCTTGTGAACGCAGCTCGCATTAGTCGAAGGAGTTGCCCTCTCTCCACAGCATCACATTTATGATCACCAGAGATCAGATTAAAAAACAATCCGAGGGAAAAGAGCGCAACAAGGGCTGCTACATGTCGCATTAATTCAAAGCAAAATGCACGCCTGACTGAATAGTTGGGAGCAAGTTGATGATGCTGCGGGGGTCGGTGTGAGAGGCGTCGCCGCGGATGGAGCTCGTCGCCTGAGAGAGACCTTGTGCAGGCGGCGGTGACAGCAGCGACAGCATGGTGGAGCGGTCGGACCGAGCCCCGCTGCTGGACTGGGAGGAGGTGCCGCCCAGCGGAGCCGCCCCGGCGGGGCCCCAGGACCCGGGGCGGCCCAGCCCCCCCGGGGGTCCCGCTCCCAGCCCAGACGGAGCCCCCCCGGCCGCCCAGGAGGCGCTGCCCCCGGCCATGGGACCCAGGGAGGAGCCGGAGGACAGGATGGTCCAGTGGGAGGAGAAGGACCAGATTGTGTCAGTCTTTGTAGTTACATTCAACACCAGATCAGGTGGGACCTCAATTATGTCATTGCTATATCTTGAAAGAATATGCAAAACACTTAAAGTAGAATAAATTGTGTTATAATTGCAAGCGTTATAGATTAGATAATCCATTAATAATTGTAGGATCAATTGATGTCTGAAACCTGATTTATGGTTCCGCGTTAAATCGACGCAGAGCCTACGGCGTAGGGTACGCGGTGACGCACACCGTACGGTGCGCCTCGCCGCGTACCCTACGCCGTAGGCTCTGCGTTGGTGTAACGCGCAACCATAAATCCACCTTGACGCCCAGACTGCATGTTTGAGCCCCCGCAACCTTCTCTCACAGGTGTGGCTGTTTCCTGTCTGACCACAAGTTTAGAGACATCTCTAAAAAGTCACGACATCTTCTTTGTGGCCTGATTGCAAAGAAAATCTTTGACAAAAATGTCAGGGTGGGCATAATAACGATCAATCAGCTGGTGCCTTTTGCAGAGTTAGGCCATGCATTTTTAATGAGGCATGTGTTGAAGACTGAGTGAACCCCTGTGGATAAGCAGTCGCACCAACTGCTTACCTGGAAGGCATGTCAAATTAGGAATGATTGGATTTAATATTAAAAAGGATGGAGAGAGGAGAAAAAAATGGATGCAGGGCAGGAGAGTCCCTGCAGGGTGGAGCTGGGCTCTTTATGGTTTTGCAGCATGTAGGCTGACATGAAGGAGAATAGAGTGATGAGCTGAGCAGGTTAGGGTTGTGTTTTTTTATCTAGTATTTGTTAATAGAAAGGGTTATAAGAGTATTATTACATACACTGTCAAATTCTGGGCTCAAATCCTGAAAAGAAAATGACAATTTCTGTGATTAAGACTTTTTTTTGGTGTTTGAAATCACTCAACTCAAAAGCCTTGAGATAATACAACCCTAACGATTAATTTAGGGTTGTCCAAGTCTGAAAATACGTCTTTGAGCCTTCAGATATCTCTGGGTTCTGTGACATTTCTCCCCCAGATCAGAGATGAATCACCAGCCTCCCTATATCTATATCTTCACCCAGCTTCACGTGATGCTGCATTTACGGTACCTCAGACGCGGGTAGCTCAAAGCTGTTACATTGATCTCACAGGAGCCACACCCTGTGAAGGAGCACGTGTGGAGTGAAGTGACCGAGTCCAGCCAAGGCTCAAAAGATCTTATTCCTGTACTGAATTCAGACACTGTTCTCTTCATCTTGTTTGATATCTATGCAAACTCACATCGACAGATAATTCAAAATGATAGATGAACCTAATGTAAATTTTTTAAGCTTTTGGGAAGAAATCCGAGGGATGCCACACAGCAAGGAGAAGAACAAGCAAACCCCACACAGAAAAGCTCCTGGTAGCTTTTGAAGCAGGAAACTAGTTGCAGAGAGACCACGGTGCTGCTCGCCTGATCACCTCAAGTATTACAGTATAATTAAGTGTTTTCTGCAACAAGAGTCAACTCACAGCATCATCATCTGGCATTTTTTAAAACCTGATAGTCTCTAGGGTTGCAGCATTTCAGTGGAATTAAAATAATGTCTATTTATTATTAAAATAATTACCTTTAAAGTGTTTTATTTGGCTGATTCATCACAATATGTTATTGGAAGACTTGCCCAAACCTTTTGGCAGGAAGGCGGGAGCAGGCCAAGTTTGAGGGCCATCTTGCTTGAACTTGCCTTTTCAATGTTTCTGAAGGAGCAAGATCAGGGTTTTATTATAGCCACATTCACTTGGTTGTCATCAAGCCGGTTTTAATTCAGTCGTGCTTGGAGTCCCTGTCGATTTCGAAGACCCATCCACGCCCAGACTTTGACCCTTTGTCAGAGTTTCTTTAATCTGTTGACAAAATCTTCTTTCCTTTTACTGTTAGAAATGGGGTTTATATTGCGGATAATGAGACTCTCAGCCGGTGTTGTTCTGGGGTTCATTTGCACATTTTGCATCAGAAAATGTCCATCTCTGAGACACAGAAGTCATGTATATCTGATTACATTATTCTTACATTTTCTTAATTAAAAAAAGAAAAAAAAAACAATCAGGAATTCAAATTGACCTGGAGAAGTTTCCCTGAATTTACTGACAGACATCCAGATTTAAAAGAAAACTGAGTAAACCTCAGGTTGCAACTGTACAGGACTGTCTCAGAAAATTAGAATATTGTGATAAAGTCCTTTATTTTCTGTAATGTAATTAAAAAAACAAAAATGTCGTACATTCTGGATTCATTACAAATCAACTGAAATATTGCAAGCCTTTTATTATTTTAATATTGCTGATTATGGCTTACAGTTTAAGATTAAGATTCCCAGAATATTCTTATTTTTTGAGATAGGATATTTGAGTTTTCTTAAGCTGTAAGCAAGTCGCTCATCAGCAATATTAAAATAAAAAAAAAGGCTTGCAATATTTCAATTGATTTGTAATGAATCCAGAATGTATGACATTTTTGCATTACAGAAAATAAAGGACTTTATCACAATATTCTAATTTTCTGAGACAGTCCTGTATGTATGTTATATATTGTGGGTTTTGTTTTTAATATTATTCTACAGAACAATTTTATTCTAAACTGGAATATAAAAAAAAGGTTTTCATCTTAACATTCAATGCAACATGTCTTGCAATTTACCCGCAGTAGTTTCTTTTAAAGCCCTTACATGGTTTATCTTTATAGAAAAACACAGGGGTTGGCAATTAGGGCTCCACAAGTCTCGGGGTCACGAACAGCTGTCAGAATGACTTGGAAGTGTCTGTGGATGTCCTGGATGATACCGACCTGCAGCCCCGGTTTAATGACACATCAGCTCATATTTCTGCAGAAACCTCGCTGACTCATACCTGCTCTGAATAATAAAATCGAACACCTTCTCTGTTGGCTTGCACCTGCCAGAGCGTATTTACTCAGCTGTCGCTCATGTGTCGAAGCTCAGCGGCACACGATGAATCCCAAGATGTTCGGCAGGGCTGTGTCACTGTGGATCCTGCAGGCGCGATGAAAGTGGTGATGATATATGTATATTGTTGCGTGTGTGTGATGATAGGAAACATGCTGGAGTGGTGTCTGCCCAAAGACATGGACCTGGAGGGAGTGGAGTTCAAAGCCATCGCCAGCGGGTCCCACCGAGTCACCACAGACTTCATGTGAGTGTGTGCGGATGCGCCGTCAGTCAGTGTAAGGTTAAACTCTGCATCCTGATGGATTCAGCCACATGAGCGAGCAGAGGAAGCACATCTTAAATATTAACACCCGCCCCGTGTGCCCGTCCTGGCAGGATCTACTGGAAGAAAGTGTCGTCTGGCAGGAAAGAAAAGGTGCCATCTGGCAGTATCTTTGCTTCTCACGGCCTTATCTGTCTCTCTCTCTGTCTCCCTCCCTCTCTCTCTCTCTCTCTCTCTCTCTCTGTCTCTCTCTATGCGTCCACAGCTACTTCCGTAAGGGCTGCTACTTCGGCCTCGCCTGCTTTGCCAACATGGCAGTGGAGAGCACGGCGGAGAGGGGAGCGAGGATGAAGTCGGTAGGGATCCTCTCTCCTTCCTACACCCTGCTGTACCGCTACATGAGCTTCCTGGAGCACCAGGTCCGGTAAGAGGAACGAGAATTCACACAGGAGCAGCTTCTCATATTTCACAGTGGCATCAATGAACAACCCCCCCCCCCAAAAAGGCCCTGCTTTGGTCTAAGGATTAGTTGCTCAAACACTTTCTTTCTAATTCAATTCAGCACAGCTTACACTGACACCTTGGGTCAATGCTACAATGCTCACATATAGACCATACTGCGCTGAATAGCATCCACCAATCTATCCATACATTAACTTTGAGTTATGAGGTTAGCAGCCTAAGCAGAGAGGCCCGAGACCAAATCCAGGGCTTCTGAGACCCCCCGGTTGGATATGGCTGGAACACCTAGACCAGGGGTCGGCAACCCGCGGCTCTAGAGCCGCATGCGGCTCTTTAGCGCCGCCCTAGTGGCTCCCTGGAGATTTTTCAAAAATGTTTGACCTTTTTTATTCCTTTTTTTCTCTTTTTTTCCTTTTTTCTCTTTTTTTCCTTTTTTCTCTTTTTTTCTTTTTTTTCTTCCCTTTTCCTTTTCTTTTTAATCTCGACATTTCAACTTTTTTCCTCGACATTTCGACTTTTTTTTCAACATTTCGACTTTTTTCTCTAAATTTTGACTATTTCCTTGACATTTTGAACTTTTTTCTCGACATTTGGACTTTTTTCTCAACATTTTGACTTTTTTTTCAACATTTCACCTTTCGCCATTTGCCTTCATTCTAAGGCTGACAAGACTTTTCATTTTTTGTAGCTCCAGACATATTAGTTTTTTGTGTTTTTGGTCCAATATGGCTCTTTCAACATTTTGGATTGCCGACCCCTGACCTAGACAGTGAGGCGTCCAGGAGGCATCCTAGCCAGACGCTAGATCGACTGGTAAAGAGAGAACCTTGACTTTCCTGCATCACTGCAGGTGCTGCGCTGAACAAGCAGTGTGTTCCCCCTCGTGTCGCCTCACCACTGCCAGGAGG
Organism: Cololabis saira; assembly: GCF_033807715.1. NCBI lineage: Eukaryota > Metazoa > Chordata > Actinopteri > Beloniformes > Belonidae > Cololabis > Cololabis saira. The sequence goes on from NC_084609.1 coordinate 25,478,479, forward strand.
GGCTGTACGTGATGGGCTGGGATGTGATGTGGTGTTGGCAGCAGCTGAAATTGTGGGCCTCAGCGTTTTGACCCACGTTGACCAAGACTGGCTCTTAGAACGTGGAATAAATTAAGGGGACTAATCCCTGCATGAATCTGAAGGCAGAATAGGCGTAAGAACGTGGAAACAAGGCGTTAGTACTAGTGGGCGACCGATAATCGGCCACGGCCGATTATCGAATTCGATATTCATAATTTTATTAATAATCGGTATCACCCCCCCCCCCCCAAAAAAATAAATCGAAAATAAATCATTTCGATTTTTTTTTTTTTTTTTTTTTTTTAAGAAAAATTAAGAAATTTACTGAAATACTGCATTTTCTTTTTGTATTAAGAATGTTCAACATGCTCAAACTTAAGTAAACTTAAGTAAATATTTGCACTTAAAAAAACAACCTGTGTAGCCATTTTCACAACCTGTACTGTTTGGTTGTTTGTCATGTGTACTAGTTAGCTTACTGTTACTACCTCCAAGTAGGCACTTGCTGTGGTTTGGGTCTGGGAATTGGGAGTATTGTGCCTGACTGTTCTAAAATTGAGGCTGTTATTCCTCTTAATTTGTTATTTTTTAAAGGCAGCTTTTTTATTTTATGTAAAGAGAAAATTCACTTAATGTTATTTTTAATAACTGAAATGCTGCTTGTTTTGTTTGAAGTTCCATAATTTGCACTTTTGATGTGTGAGCCGTGCGAAGTGAATATTGCTGTCCTTCCTAGTTAAAGCAATAAATTGCTCACCATTCATTTAAATGAATTCTTGTATTGAAATTTGTTTTCTCCCAAAAAGGTAAAAAAGGGTAATAATCGTATCGGCTGATATCGGCTATCTGTCTTTTTGATTTCCCCCTAATCGGTGATCGAAATAATCGAAAAAAAGGCTGATCGGTCAGACACTAGTTAGTACTGGGTTTCTCCGCAAGCAGCAAGTGTCTCTGATTATTCATCTGAAATTGGGATTTTTCCTCTGTGATGAGAAATATATCACTGAAAAATACCGATGCAACAGAAAGGTTAAACAATCAGTTTCATTTGAATCAGTTACTGGATTAATAGCGAGAAGTCTAATCTTCCTCTAACGACAATTGGAGATGGTCTGATTCCACTTTAATTCTTTCTGATGTCAGGAGTGTGTAGATTAGGACCCAAACACCAGGAGGCAGGAGTTTCAAAAAACAGTGATTTAATATCAAAAAACAAACCAAAAGCGCTGCTGAGCAGGGTCGACAAAAAAAAACCACGAGAGCAGAGAGAAAAACCTAACAGGAAACATGGAGGGAGGAAACAGCACAGACCAGCCGGGAGCTGGGGAAAGATAAGACCAGATATACACAGAAGGGTTGACGAGACACAGGTGCAAACAATCAGGGCTGATGGGAACCAGAAAAATCAAGACAAAACTGAAACACAAAGACACAGGTTTCAAAATAAAACCGGAACCAAAACAAACCGTGACATCTGATTCTGATTTCAGTCAATGCTGAACACTTATGTGATACCAGTGTAATCATCATACGTTCGTTCATTCTTTGGTTAAGTCCAGCCACAAATATGTCAAATAAAATAAAATAAAAAATACATTTAAATTTTGACATTTGAACATATTTTGGGTCCAAATGCACCGTGGCTCTCAGGTGTTTAATTACGCAGCAAAATCCAACATTTTCAACGACCGTCTCCCATCATTACTTTGGGTCTCTTGCTTTCTTTGAGGAATTTCACGCTTTTGTGACAAAGGGAAACCCCTTGGATTTGATAAACTCGTGTATTTTCACATGATGGCTCATTTAATGTCTAATGTTGCTCGTGTTATTTTTAGTAACAATTTTGCCACGTCTGGGAAGCGCATCCTTGGAAAATGAGCATGTCTGGGTTTTCCTGTTCTGGCATCAGAGGAGCCTCAATTCCACGAGTCAAAGATTTGCCGAGATGCTTCAGACCTCCCTCTGAGATTCGACGCATATGAACACAGAAGCATCGCAGTTGCTGCTGATTAATGGGCAGCGCACTCACAACGCTCTCCTCCTTCTTCACCAGGTCCCAAAGGTGCTGGATTGGATTGGGATCTGGTGAGTGGGGAGGTAATCTGAGCGCAATAAACTATCTGATATCACCTAGCTATCAATCGGGAACGATATGAGCTTTGTAGCCTTTAGAAAACAGGCACAGTGTGATCGTAAAGGGATTTATATGGCTGTTAAAGAGCCGGGCACACAAAAGCAGGACTGTTTGTAAAACACAAGACGGGCTCATGCCTTTGTGTTTGTTTTTTTTTTATATCAAATCCCCAGTTCGCCATTGAATATCCCAGACAAGACGGTATTTTTCCAATGCTCCATTGTCCTGTAGACAATGATCAGGTCTTCAGAATAAAATACATAGACCTGCAAAGGATTTGACCTTTGTGCTGATGAGCAGCTAAAAGAAACTCCTCTTGTCCTCGCCACGCTTGCAGGAAACGCCTTTAACCCACAGCCACACCTCAAAGCTGCCACGGTCCGATCCCAGCCTGTCTTCCAGCAGCTGCCCGAGCAGCAGCTGGGAATAAAGTCCACGAGTCAAACTTGAGTCCACTATTCCCCCGTATGAATAGAGGACTTTGAAGAGCTATATGTAGCAGCAGTGACTCGAGGAAGTCAGGCCCGTTCTTCTTTACAATGCTGCTTCAGTTCATCTATGGTTGGGGGGGAGACGCTCAGGCAAAACTCTCTTAAAGCTCCTGAAAACAGCATTTCATTTGGTTGGGGTCTGAACTCTTATCAGCATTGCATAACCTACTCTCAGATTTTTCAACTGTTCTGGCGGATGTAATTTTGTGAACCTCAGTCGTACTTTTATGTTCTTTTTAGCCAGAAGAGGCTTTCCGTTGTCCTGGCAACCCTTCCAAACAGAGCTACTGTCACGAACACAACATTAGAAGAAGACTAAAGCTTAGTGTAGAAAAAAACATGCCCCTGTAGTGAGGCCTTCAGAGTCTTAGTTGGAGCTCTTTGGGTTATTGTTGGGTTGTATGTCTCTCTGAGCACTGCGTGGTCTCACCTTGGGGTAAATTATGGGATGTCTTCTTCTGGACAGATGGGCAACTTCAGGCCACGTTTACACGTAGCCGGGTATTTACAAAAACTGATATTTCCCCCTCTACGTTTTGAAAAATACCATCATTTACACAAGATTGTTTTCAAAATCTCTTCATTTACACCAATCCGCATAAATACGCTGTTAACGTCATGCCAGCCAATCAGAATCCTGGAAAAAACATCAACAAATGACACGTGTAACTTCCAGTTAAGGCTGATTTATGGTTCCGCGTTACACCAACGCAGAGCCTACGGCGTAGGGTACGCAGCGACGCACACCGTACGGCGCGCATCGCCTCGTACCCTACGCCGTAGGTTCTGCGTCGATTTAACGCGGGACCATAATTCAGGCTTTACTTCCAAGACGGAACGAGAGTCTTTCGTTTGGAGTGACAGAGAAGTGGAGTTACTTTTAAGTGTGACTTTAGAATATAAAACAGGTAAAATACAAGAAAATATTGACAGTGGCCAAACTAATTGTAAACACAGGTCGCACACATGACGCTGGTGATGTTTCTGTTGCATAATGTGACGTTCTGAAGCCTAAATGTCAGTTTCCCTCTGTTTACAAGCAAACGTGAAGAGTTTTTGCAAATCTCCACTTTGGCCGGAGTTTTCAGAAATCATCGTTTTTGGTGACTTTGAGCTTCGTTTTCGGGTAAACGAACGGCCAAAACGCATGAAAACGCCTCCGTTTTTGCTCCGTGTAAACGGGGCCTCAATCTCTTGAGTACTTCTCACTTGCAAATAATCTTTTGCAATGCAGATTTGCAACACAGCAACAATTGCTTCTCTAAGACCATTTCTTATGTCTTTCCCCAGTGGCACTGGGTTTAATGCTGTAGACCAGAAAACTGTCAAAATGTCTTGATCTTCGTTCTGATCTTGATCTTATAGAGGTCTGCACCCCTGCTAATGATCAGTTCAACAACGATTGATAATTAATGATGCTTGGCTGGATAATGAACCACTGGAACCAGTAAGGGGGAAGTTATTATTATTGTCCGCTTGATTTTTTTTCTGTTTGCCTCAATTTTGTTTAATAAATAATGATACGATGAAAGAGGGTGTTGTTTTGGTTTTCACTCATAGTAGGTTGTGCATAGTTTTGAAATTTAATCAGACAAGATAAAAGACAACGAATGTCTAGCGTCTCTGAATAAAACTGCAATTTCATGGGAGAAGCTGCAGGGAAATATTGACCCAGACCTAAATGACGGAGCAGCCAATGACCTTCAGACAGTTCTACATATCTCTTTTCTTCAGGCTTCACTCTCTTTTTCACTTTCTCTGTCTTCATTCATGCCCCATCCCACCCCCCACCCCCCCCCCTCCGCAGTTCCCACACTCTGGCCTGCAGTCATGCAGCGGTCATGCTCATCATTCCCCACGTAGCTTGCCCCAGATTCCCCATCTGCTGATCGCCGTGGTAGTCGGGATCTCTTACATAAAGGGCACACTGTCGGTCACAAGGTGATTAGGATATTTAGGAGTTTCTCCTTTCGCCTCGCTCCTTTCTCTCCCTGATGCTGTTATCTGCTTTCTCACGGCAGTGGGAGCTCGTGCAGCTCATTAGCTCTGCGGGGAAGAGTGATAAATGTGTCCTGACAGTGAATAATTGAAGCCTAAAAATTCTTACCAGCATTAAGTAAAGCAGCGAGGACAGTAAAAAAGAAAGTTAAATAAATAAATGTCATGTATGGGGATATTGTTGAGTAAAAAAGCTTTTTTGTTAAATAAATTAATCAATGAAAATCTTCTTTTATTATTCTTCGGTGAGTTTTACAAGTGAGTTAACTGAAAACGGCTTAATGTAGTTAAGTCAGTCAAGTAAATGGGACAATTTATTAACTAAAAAGATCAAATATTTTCTCTTTTTTTGGTTCCTAAATGAAGTACATTGTAAAACAAGCTGTTGAAAAGATTTTTTTGTTTTAAAGTGCAACTTTGGCATTTTTAGACAGTGTTTCTTATTAGTTTTTTTATTTATTAAAAAAAGTTAAAAGAAATAAAGTTATAGATATCTAATATCATATATTAAGATCCAGGAAAGCTAGGTTACTATTTCTGTGCAGCTGTGTGGCTTTATGTTAAGATGCAGATGCAGTATTTGCTGATGGAGAAGAAGAACAGGAGACACACTGTTCCATTGTAAATTTAGAGAAAGTGTACTCTAGAGTCGTCTTGAGGGATGAACTGTGGTATTGCATAATGAAGCCTGCAGCGGCAGAAGAGGAAAGAACAAGAAAATGTGCCGCAGGACGTGTATGAGGGCAACATGGCAGCAGTAGGAGTAACAGATGGCTTTCAGGTGGAAGTGGGGCTGCATCAAGGATCAACTCTCCTTTTTTATTTGCAGTGGTGGTGGAAAGGTTCACAGGTGAAGTGAGATGGAAGTTACTGTGGACTATGATGTTTGCAGTGCTTGGCTTGGATATGGCAGCACTGATCACGACACAGGAAGCAGAGCTGGAGATCTTTTTCTGTGGGACTGAAAATGATGGAAATGATTAAAAAGGAGAACTTCAAAGGAACAGCCAGCCGGAGTTAGACCTCTCTCAGATAAAGTAAGAGAGACTAGATTGAGGTGGTTTAGACACATAAAAAAAGGAGGGATGGTGGACACATTGGTGGAATAATACTGGAGAACAAAAGGGAAGACCGAGGAGAGAGATATCTGGATGCGGAGAAAGAGAAGATGCAGTTGGATGGTGTCAAGGAGAAATATGCAGAAGACGGGGAAACGTGGGAATGAATGATTCATCGCTGCAACCCCTTAAGGGAAAAGCAATAAGAAGATAGTTATTGTCTTATTAAATATGAATCTAAAAGTGATTCTGCATATTTCAGTAAAGTTGCCTTTACTGCCAGTCAACTCGTGTAAGAATAATCCAATCTAAGGCCCATATTTTTTAGTTTATACAAGTACATTTCCACAGTCGTCAGGCTTTTGAAGGATACATTTGTACCCTTTTTTGAATGATAGCGCTTGAGTACTCACCACTTCATCAGGTATACTAGGTGCATCTAATAAAGTGGGTGACTGTGACATGTTCAGATCTGTTCATATTTATTGGTTGAAGGAGGTGGAGTCATTATTTTGATTCCAATTCACACGTCTTCTGCAGAGTGCGTTTCTTTAACAAATGTTTTGCAGCTTAATATTGTGCAAATGTAGCATAATATTAAGCTGGGTGCCGATAAAGATGGTGATGCTGGATAACGCTCTCCTGATCCGGCTCTGTGATGTCACAGTTTCCAACATATCTGCACGACTTAGTGAATGAGGTGCTTTCAGACAGATGCAGCTCTGGACAGGTGTCAGAGGTGGTTTTTTGAGTTTTTAATTCAGTTCACACTCAAATATATGTACTAAAGGACTTTATTTTTCATAATGTCTTCTTTGCCTCAAAAGGCAAAATCCTAGCTCATGATGCATATGATGTGGCATGAATATAACACATAATTAAGGCCTTCTGGTACTTTCCTCTCCATCTGGACAGACTCTTTAAATGATTGACGCTTCAGCTGCTGACACGAAACAGAGAAAATCCAATAATTATCAGTGCGGTGCACCACATCACACACATCCTCATTTTTCATTGTACATTTTAGAGGCTATTAAGTGAAGTTTTGGATGTTGTGCTTGGTCAGGCTCCAGCTTCAGTCCCCGGGGCACTACTCTCCCCTGGAGGCCTTCTACGAGGACAAGAGAGCGCTCCTGCCCTCCAGTGGTGGTGATGCTGTCACTGCGTTACCGGCCAGTACGTGGGGGGCTGCGATCAATCACAGCATGCATCCCGAGATGAAGGTCAGAGAACCCTCCCGTGGCTGTATTGTCCAGGTTTGTTTGTGTTTTCTGATTGGTGTCTTTACTTGCGTTTGGGGCAGATCACACACCCTGCCGGCTGCATGTCCCAGTTCATCCGGTTCTTTGGAGAGCACATCATGGTACTCTGGAAGCTGGCTCTCCTCCGTCGACGCATCCTCATCTTCTCCCCTCCACCCGTGGGCGTGGTCTGCTACAGAGGTGCAAACACCTGGATGGTCTGTTCCTACATCACCTGCTGCTTTTGTTTATTTTCTAATAACACCCCCCCCTCCCTCTCAGTGTACTGCTGCTGTTGCCTGGCAAACATCTCCATCCCCGGGGTGGGGGTGGCCGTGCCCGAGTTCAGGCCCTTCTTCTACGTCAACGTCGCTGACATCAGCGCCCTGGAGAACGAGCTCTCCTACGTGGCGTGTAAGTGGACGCTCGCTAACCTCTGTAAAAATGACTTTCCCCGCGTTCGACACTTGAGATGCCGTGTTTGTGCGCCCAGGTACTACTGAGAAGATCTTCGAGGAGAAGAAAGACCTGTACGACGTGTATGTAGATAATCAGAACGTGAAGACCTACCGAGACGGCCTGAAGCCTCTGCTCCGCCTCAGCGCGGCCGACAGGGACAAGTATCGCAAACTCACTGAGCAGAGGTGGTTATCTTTGGTGTTTCACATCCTCATTTATGCAGTACACTACCTGTCATTATTTTGTGACGTCTTAACTAAACATTTACTCTTCAGGATTAATGCTCCAAGCCCCCTTTTAGATGTCGTAGATGCTGGAAAGACGTCTTCAAAGTATACAGGACTGTCTCAGAAAATTAGAATATTGTGATAAAGTTCTTTATTTTCTGTAATGCAAAAATGTCATACATTCTGGATTCATTACAAATCAACTGAAATATTGCAAACCTTTTATTATTTTAATATTGCTGATCATGGCTTACAGGTTAAGAAAACTCAAATATCCTATCTCAAAAAATTAGAATATTCTGGGAATCTTATAATCTTAAACTGTAAGCCATAATCAGCAATATTAAAATAATAAAAGGCTTGCAATATTTCAGTTGATTTGTAATGAATCCAGAATGTATGAAATTTTAGTTTTTTTAATTGCATTACAGAAAATAAAGAACTTTATCACAATATTCTAATTTTCTGAGACAGTCCTGTATAGCAGTTCATCCTCACTCACTCGTCCTCCAGCAAACCTTTCCCTTTCCTGGTTCCTCTTAGCAACTGAGACAAACTTTAAAATAAAATTAATTTTTCTAGATGTTGGACAGGCGAGTGGATAAGAGACATCAGATATATGACCGTTCCACTATGACATTTATGGGGTTTTATTAAAGACGTCTGGTCTCATAGTGGCCCCTGCTATGGGGGCCGACTAAACTTAAAGATATTTTGGTTTCGGTGTGTTAATTACACCGATTCATCAAAACAAAAACAGTGATATGAAGTCCTTTAATAGCAAATGTTGTCTTTTGAAAGGTTGAGACCCCTTTTTACTCAAAAGAACACATAAACCTAATTAGCAGTTTTCCACATACGCATGGTTTATAAAGCACATTTTATAGGAAAAGAAAAAAACGTTTACATTCTTGATGGCGTCAGATGAATGTGGGTTTCTATAATTAATAAGACTATAATAAAATCAAAATAATAAAAGCTAAACCAGTAACACCTTAATGCTTCACAAGTTTGAAACGGTTTATTACCAGGACAACTGAGGGTACAGAAAATACTAGAAAGTGTGTGTTTGTGTGCAGGCAGATGTTGCTGTATTCCCAGGAAGAGAACGGAGACTGTGCGGCCAGTGAGGAGGATCTCTTCATTTTGTGAGTACAGAATTATGTGTTTGATCAATCAGACGGTTCATTGTTCCCAGAATAGGTACAAATTCAAATTTTAAAGAATGTCTTTGAAATCGGTCTGCATGCAGTCTAAACCGAGACCCATCCTCTATGGCAGTGGTCCTCAACCTTTTTTCAGTGATGTACCCCCTGTGAAATATTTTTTCAGCCAAGTACCCCCTAACCAGCCAACCAACTTTTGGTTGTAAAAAAAAAAAGACCTAAAACAGAGCACTGTGACATCAGTAACTGATTTATTAAACATAAAAATATTGCTGCTATGCTTCAACCACGACTCCATCGTTGGTCCAAGTGATTGACAGGTGAAGCCAGGTGGCATTTGACCGGTTAGGTGGAACCATCCTGGTGTGGGGGAGACTCTGGGGTTTTAGGATAATAAGTTGAATAGCCTACTCCTGAAGATAAAATTCATTTTATGAATTTAGACTTATATTTTCCTCAATTATTTATGAAATATTTATTTTTTAAAGGATTTTTGCATGGATGCTACTTTTTAAATATATGTATATTTTAAAATTTCACGTACCCCCTGGAGTGCCTTCACGTACCCCCAGGGGTACGCGTACCCCCATTTGAGAACCACTGCTCTAACAATTTTTGTATTTTATTGGTTTAGTTGATAGGGACAATGCAGTTTAAACATAGTTTCAGTACAATGACAGCAACTGATGTTCTGCACATAGAGTTTATAGCTATTGCTAATTTGCAACTCCTGTCCCTAGTTGGGCTTTTCTAACAATAAAATAAAATACAACAATATCTAGGACCTATAATACAAAATATAAAATTACATCTATTTAAAAACAATCACAAAATAAACAGTCACATAATCCCACAATCTCCACACATCATACACATACTCCCTCACTCATTCACTCATCACAAGCCTGATCCCTGCAAAACTTCTGCAGCTGCTCACCAGCAGCGTTGCTAAAAACGGCTTCTTGTCTTTTACATTGAAAAGGTTTTTCCTGGAGCAGAACAACCGGATCTTCCAGACTCTGAGCGAGGTGGCTGCGAGCCCCGACCCCACGGTCACCCAGGAGACCGTGAGGGCCATGGGTCTGGATCCGCACGGGGACCGGCTCTTCCTGCTCCACCTGCTGGAGATCTACGGCTACGACACCCTGCTGGTGTCCGAGCAGCTGTGCTGCAGCTGAGCCACGGCGGGCTGCTGGTTCCCAACTAAAAAATCATGAAAAAAAGAAGAAAATTATGGACAGATTTGTCTCAAACCCTTGAGACGGTTCTCTGGACTGATGTTTTGTCGTGTATCTCCACATGCTTCTGTTGTCTGCTGTGGTTTCGCTCCCCCACAACCTGATGCTCTGAAGAACCAGGTGGTGGGACCTGCTGGACGGAGGCTTACGGAGATAATCTCACTCATGTGGCTTCATTGTTTCAGCTGCAGCACTTCACTGCTGAGCCGTCCCAACACCGTGATGGCCTCTGGATGGCCTCTGCCCACGGGCAACTAATGGAAACGACCTTCTCTGCCAGCATATCATGCACTGGGAATTAGTGAGAAAGTAAAGAAAGAAAAAAAAAAGGAAGAAGCAGAGGTGGGTTTCTTGTAAATACTGCTGATTTGTCCTCTTCGTGTATTCGGTGTATGTGTGAAGTCGGGTCTGAATATCTGCCACTGCTGCCCTCTTTGAATCAAGTGCTGGATTTAAGACCTCCGCGTCTGAAAACAATCAGGAGCTGCTGGTGTTTTCAGTGACGGATCAAACTGCCTTCATGTCCACGAGCTACGTCTGTAACATCACTGATTGGGGGGGGGGGGGGGGGGGGGTTTACTGCAGCGTGGGGTGGAAGTCGCTCTTTGGCTCAGTTTCTGTCCAATTCTTTCAAGTGGTACAAATGTGCTTCATGTTTTTTTGTTTTGTGTTATGTTTTTTTTTTTTCGTTTTTTTAACGGTGAACATCTGCAGAACTATTTCACTGACCCGATAAGAGATTTTGATCTTGAAAGCACACCTTATCAGTATACAACTCAACCCTTACACACTCTTAGTTTTATACCTTCACAGTATGATTGGGTTCAATTTTGACCAAGAACAAAAATGTCCTAGAATGGACAAAATTTTAAAAATCAGATTTATGTAGAATATCTAAGTAGCAGACCTCACAATATGTGATTAATCCTAAATAACTTATAACATTTCAAAATATTTTCACATTTTTTTTGTATTTCAGCTTCTTTAAGTATCCTAAAAAAAGTATGTTGTTTTACTGCTGTTAAATGTTTTTTAAAAAATCAAACAAATGTGAGCCTAAGAGTACGCAAGGGTTGACCTCCAGTTACACACGTGGTTATCTTCACGTGCATTTTTATTAAAAGATGACTCAAGGGGAAGGGCTGATTTAAACCCACGTGACCACAGTGAAGGAGAATCTTTTCACTGTAATAAACCTGCAAAGACTGATCTGATCCTGGATAAAAGGTTGAACTACTATCCAGTAAGTGTTTCATCAAACCTCCAACGAGCATATTTTTAGATGAAGCACCAATAATAATTACTCAATAGTTACTTTCAAGTTTAGCCTTCGTACAATCTTATGTGAAGTTTACTTCCAAAAACGCTGGTCAACATTTTGAGAGGATTCCTGGAAACATTCCACAGGGCGTTAAGGAAATATGTTAGATATATTTAATTCTGTAAAAGCTTCTAAAAGACATTGAAGCACCGCCGTGCAGAGATCTGTGGCTGGGATGTTCTGCAGTCAAGATAATGAACTAGATGAATAGATGAGCACCTCAGTCAGCATGAAGTAAATAAGACCTTCCTGGGTGATGGTCACCTCGCTCCTGGCCTCAGTAGTGGCGTTAGCTCACCTATATTTAATAGAGATGATTTACTGGCTACTTAGCTGCTGTAAGAGTTTGTATTGGTTAGTTAAGCTTCAAGTCTATTGATCAAATCTTTGCTGCATGCAGTATTTGAGGTTAAATCACGTGGCTTCAGTCGTCGTGAGCAGGATTAGACGTGAAGTGATCGAGTCATGCATCTTTGCGGAGTAGAAATTTAACAAATGTCATTAACCCTTTAAGTCGTGATATATGAAAAATACTTTAACATATCGAAAACAAAAGGGAAAAAAATAGTTCATTTTATTTATTCTTTACAATTTTTTTTTTTTTTTTTTTAACATTTTTCTTTAATTGATTAGAAATTATGTACTTTTTTGGGACAATTATGTAAATTATGACATCTCCTAAATATATGATAAAGACATGACACACCAAGCGTTTAAACACTAGGATTTAAGGCTTTAATCACGATTATGCTGCAAGAAAAATCACCCAAATTGTGAAACACTTAAAAAAAATGTTTTTAAATCAACCATGTTACAGAAACAGTCGGTGAGGTACGAGCTGGTGCTTTTGGTCTGTGTGATGTCATTTTTCCAACATTCACTTTTTGTTTTGGATGTAAACTTTTGGAGTGTAAATATTTTACTTCACATGAAGAAACTGGATGAATTGAATGTGTTTTCTACAGCATTTATGACCTCGGAGCCCTTTTATCACTGAAACCATCCTGCGAGTCACTTAAGCTGTCACATGACCCTCCACACCCTGTACAGAGCTGGAGCAAACATCTTTGTCGCTGAAGGGATCGTCCCACTCGTTAAAACAGCTTCACTTTATTTATTTTACTGTAAACCATTTCAGAAATAAAGTGCACAGCCACTTGTGCTGCAAACACTTCTCCTATTTTCTGTAGTCCACCTGTAACACTCAGGGGAGATTTTCCTCAACACCACCGATGGCAGATTCTTCATCCCGACAGACGACGTTGGCATTCATGCTGGACGTGACCCCGCTGACGCCGTCGGCAGAGACGGTCAGGGATGGCGGCATCCTGCCCGTCACCGCGACCTTAAGAGCAGTCAGCCAGCTCTGCCTGGCGTCGGGACCGTCACAGGAGAAAACGTGGGCGGCTTTGGACCGTTTGAGGCAGAAACTGTGCTGACCTGAAAGCTCCTGGGGGGGAACCTCAACCATGCAGCCGAGGAGAGGTAGACTGAATAAAGGCTTCACGTCCTGGAAACATGGGAGAGAAAAAAAAGTGTTAACTTCTGTGTCATTAAAGGATAAATGCACCTTTTCTACTTAACACCGCCCCCCAACCGCTGACGCTTGATGTGTACGTTAAGTAAAAAAGGACTCTTAGTTCAATACAGGCAGGACTTAGTTGTGTTAGATGGCATAACAAAACCTGACACTTTAAATCAAGAACTTACTGAGATGTTTGCAAGCTTTGCTAAGCTGTGTCGTTTTATTCAAGTTTCCTGATGCTCAATTTACAAAATGTTACAAAATGCACCAATCACTGTGCATTTTATCCTGATAAGATTGGCTTAAATTGATTTAGTGCAACAACATAAATTATTTAGTCCCATTGGAGCAAATAGAGACGAATAATGACTGGAAGTTGTTATGCCGCCATGTCATTTGGAAAATCTGCACATTCTAGCTCTTAGACCTTTAAACATACCCAAACTGTCCATTTAGTAGCAATGCTGGTATATAATGAAATACACGTAGAAGTCACTTGAGTGGCCAAATCAAAGCAAAAATAGAGCAGATTCACAGCAAAAGCAACCCACAACACGGCATTTTACCTACTCTGTCCGACACTGAAAGAATATCAGAGTCAAGTTTGATCAAACTTCGGACAAATCACAGTTCTTGTGTGATTTGGTCATGAGTGCTGTCTAGAGTCGATGTGCAGCAGAGTTCAAGGACACAACCTGGAATTTTCTTATGAAACACACTACAATTTCATGGTTTAATCTGATTTTGCCATTTAGGACAACGTCAGGAGATGAATTACTGAGAGGGAAAGAGCTTTTTACATCTGATTTATTCTGAATCTCTGGACAAAACTCCTCCACAGCAGCTCATCTATTCAGCTGAAGTTGCCATGGTGACCAAGCCATGCTCAAGGAGAACCACATTCATGACACTGAACACTGTCCTTAGCTCATACAGTGAAACAGAAACTGACACTTTAAATAAGGTTTTATGTATTAAAAACGGAAATTATTTTTTTCCTAATTCTCCAAATGAATTCAGCTTTAGAAGAACACGAGACGCATTACACCGATGTATGATGTTTGGAGGACAGGTCTCATAAAGCAGGGGCTGGCGGTGACCTTAAATGTTTTAGCAATTTCCCCAGTAAGTTCACTCCAAGGTCAAAGTGCCAAACGCCTGAACAGCACATCACCACAAACACTCGAGCACAGTGGTGGAGGAGTGATGATCTGGGCTCGTCGTGCAGTCTCAGCACCTCCACATGTCAAACATGTCGCTGCTAAAAGGTGGTTCTAGCAGTGGTTGAATTAGGTGGGTTTTCACATGCTGCTTCTGCTTTTTGGCTTAGTTTCTGTTCAGCTACTGATACGTCACGTGCTACTGTTTACCTGAACGTACACCTATCCAACTATAAGGCCCGTTCATTTACCGGTAAATGCATCCTTCAAAAAAATGCTCTCTCAGACTTAAAAATATTAGTTGGAGATCTAAATAAAACAGACATTACACAGTTAAGAAGTAACATCTTCAGCTTTACTGGGTCTTTTTTTTTTCTACTCTCATTTCCTACTCGACTGTGGCAACATCCCGTACCCTCCTTAGAGTCCACCGACCCAAACATTGTGATAACAAGCCACAGACTTCACTACCTGCTGAGCTGCTTGCACATGCAGGACGGGAGGATCGGTCCCGGTAAGAACACACCACACCGTCTGCAGATTCCCAGAGTCGTCTCCGTGCTGCAGGAAACCGCTCATCACGCCGTCACGGGCCCCTGCACCGGCCTCAGCCTGCGACCACGCATAACACAAGTCAATACCCAAGTCTCAACGTTCTGTTTACACCAGAACTTCTCAAAAGGGGACATGAAGAGTTGTGAGCACCCACGTCCAGGGTTCTTCTCTTCTTTCTGTCGGCCCGTTCGCCCCTCCGGCCCGTCAGGATGGAATAACAAGCTTTGCACACTTTGTTCGGCTTATTACCGTCATACTCCAGCGCCACTTTATTGTCGGAGCATTTCCAGCAGACCACCTGAGGGAAGAGATACGCCGTCACCCCTGAACCGTCCTGAAATGAAGACTCAGACGCCGTGTTACTCACGAAGCCGCACGCCCGGCAGTGGTGTCTCCTCCTGGTGATCGCATTAAAAGGCTCCCGGCACGTCATGCACAGGGTCACCTCGTTGTCCCTGATCCAGCGAGGGGCCCGTCGGCCGAGTTCCTTCATCTGTCCAACACATAATATATCTGTTAGGACTTTACACCCCCCCCCCACGCCTGCTCAGCTCCATGTTCATGTATTTATACGAGCAGACTCACTGGATCCTCCACATTTAACTCCCTCGAAGCCAGTTTGAAGGTTTCATGCTTCTGCTGAAACACGTCGATGGCTTCCTGAACGGCCTGTCGGAACCAAACAAAAGCACTTTAAAAAGAGTCTGACAGACTTATTAATTCATGCCGTATTTAGAGGAAATGCAAGTAAAGAACGCTACCTTTATCCATTCGTCTCGTTCCTGCTCGCAGCTTGAAAACAGCAGCAAAAATCAGTCGTTACATTTGGATGTCACACGTGGAACATTTAATCAGTTCTCAAAAAAGTGTTTATAAAAATCAGATAAGGTTGGAAAACAGAAGTGTGCAATAAAATATTTCCGTACAATTTGAAGTAAATCATTAGATATGTCAGAGATGCAATTTTATAGGTCAATTTAAATGTTCCTAAACTTCTGATCCCTCGGTTTTGACCCAAAACTGTTACTGACCAGAAAGAAAATCCTTTTATTTTTTTAAGCAAGTTTTGATTTAATTGAATGTGTGCATCTTCATGAACACTGAATGTAAATAACTTTTTCTCCAAAAATCTCAGTAGTTTACTGCATCCTTCCTTTAAAAAAAAAAAAAGAAAAAAAAAAGGAGAAATCCCCGTTTTACATTTCCAAAGTCCAGCTGAAAAGACGTAACAGCAGGGTGAACTTTAAAACCGTAGTCTCTAATATAAAAGCATGCCAGTCTCCTTGTCTTTAATGCCGTTGAAGTGCTTGTAAACAGCAGTGAAACCATCTCCCTTCAAACGAGTATCCTCTAACATCTGAGATGAGCTCTAGAGTCATCAAGTCTGATAAATGCTGATTTGATGGCTCAAATGCGGGTTAGCTGAGGTTTTAGGGACTATTGTCGACCTCCATTTTCATTACATTTTGTATAAAGAAACTTCAACACCTCATTTAAAAAGCGAACCAATTAGGGACAATAACACTATTTCTCTACATAAAGTTTTATAAATAGTGCAATCATCATCATGGGAATGTTCCTCAGGAGCTTATAATGTTGACCTTAACTGTACATGGTTTCTTTGACATTTAAAAGAAATTGACAGATTTGAGTCTCAGGAAAAAGGAAACTGTTGTCTGAGCCGATATTTCATGATGCATTCACTAGACAAATATTAAAAACACAAATTGATCACCAGGTCAGATCAAAACAAGACGATTCAGTCACCAGAGAGCTTGATCACGGATCTCCTTCTACATAAACCACAGCGATGTGCACATACCTGGCCTGCAGCTCGACTGTCTTCTCCTTCCCAGAGACCTGAAAGGTGAAGGGGTGATCTTCGTTGGTGGTCTGATGGACGTGCATGCCGTCGACGCCGATCCTGCAACGGACAGTGAAACGCTGCCCGACCAGGCTGAACTTCGGAGAGCAGCACAGGAGAAAGTTGTTGAACTGCGGAGAAGAGTTAACGCAAAGCTTGAAAAGAGTGGTTTAAAGTGAGACAGCCCTGCTCCCGTGACAGAGCAGACATGATGACAGATGCATTCATTTGATTGGCTCAACATTTATACCACAAAACGGTTAAGCGTTTGAGTATAAACCGCTAAGCTGACCAGGAAGAGGTGTCTCTCCATGGCCGACGTGTTCCTGGCAGCCAGCTTGAGCAGACGACCCTCCCTGAGAAACTCGTTGGTCGGGTTCACCACCTCCTCCTCTCCAACCATCTCGTAGATCTCCAGCAGCCGTTTCAGGCTCTCCTAGGAAACAAAGCAGCGCTGAAACGGACCTGCGCAAACACAGACCAAGTCTCCTGAACTGGCCTCTGGACTAAAACGCTCTGGCGTCATGTGACGGTACTGAAGTCTCGCTCAGAATAACGGTAAAATGGTGCGCCAACGCGGTAACATACGGCTTTGAGGATGGCGCTGTTGGAGTGAGTGGCTGCCATGGAAATGGCCTGCAAGGACTCTGCGGGGGAGAAACATTTCCCGTTTTACTGGCAGATATCTCTGAAATGAAAGAAAAGCCACCTGCACAGAGAACCTACTCTGAGACAGCTCGTAATCCGGGTCGTCGCCCGGCAGCTTCTTCAGGTAGTCCCTCAGCAGCAGCTCGTAGCGAGGAACCCTCTGGACCGGCTCCAGCATGTGGTGCTGCAGGGTGAGGTGGCCACACACGTCCTGACTCTGACAACAATCACATCTGGATTAGACATCGGCGGGACCTAACAGCACCCACGTACACTGGCGGGCCTCTCTCACCTGTATCTCCTGGATCACGTTTCTGAAAGCAGACGAGCGTTCGGTCCAAGTCCTCACCAGCTCCATGGCCTGGTCGAAGTTCCTGACGTAGTCGGCGTACATCCTCAGGAAAGGTGCATGCTGCAGGAGAGCTTTACCCAGACCGGGACTCTCCCTCCTGGGGTGAGGAGTGGGAGACTTAACACACTGTGTTGGTCCAATAGCTAAATGTTTACTGAACTCTGTCATGAAAAACACTCAAATATTCACATCCAGCTGGAGCGCGAAGGAGTCATTAAGTTTCCCCACAATTTGATCCACGAGGTCTGTTCCTACTTGATCTACTCTACAGGAATGGTACGGCTTTTAATCAGTTCGCTGCGTTTTTGTCCAGCTGATCTCAGCCAGGACGACAGCAGCTGGAGGAGCAGGTCGTCAGCAAAGGCCAAATTACTTTTTTGGATTTAGCTACAAGCAAAGTCACAGCATTAGAGGCTTCTCGGGTTTTGGCTGACATCTAAAACCTTTTTGTTTTGGGGTCACCTGTATTCTGAAAGTTCCCTCTTAAATAACTCGGGTGGCTTCACAACATGACACTAGGGATGGGCGATATGGACTAAAAAAAATGTATCATGATAATTTCTGGCATTTATCCTGATAAAAGAAATACCAATTCAACTCGACCTTTTCAACTATAAATCTATCTCGCTCTCAGGTCTGCCCTGTTTGTTACTTGTCTGTCTGTCTGTCTGTCACAATAGGGACATCCCTTACAATCAGATGAAGGATGAAGATGGGGATGAAGACTGTCTTGATAATGACAGTCTCATCATATCATCTCCCTCCCTCCCTCCCTCCCTTCCTTCTAAATCAGCTTTACACAAAAACTTTATCAAAGGGAATTTATCGTTTTTACCGCTATATGACAAATTCTTATCGTGAGGAATTTTTTTTTTAACAGTATATCGTGAACGGTACAATATCGCCCATTCCTACATGACACCAATGGTTTGTGGTAGGATGCGGCTAGAAACATGCTGGTTTCATGCTGCTACTTGCTAACTTCTTGCTGTATTTTGCTGGCTGTAATTTCACCTTCGTCGGGACCTTAGCATCATTGCTGCCATCCCTTGACCAACGACTACATTGTTATTTTTGGCCGTGACAGGTGAATTTGGGGATTATTCTTAAGATACTAATCATACATATAAATTTAGTTTTACACATATACATTTCTATTAAATTATTTATCAAATAATAGTTCTGATTGGACATATTTTGCAAAACCAGAACTTTAAAATATATAAAGTTCAGTTATTCAGATTTGTAGAACCCATTGGTTGATGGCTTTGAAGTGATCTGGTTAAAAAGAAAAAGTTACTGCTCTCTCAATTCAAGTCCTGGTTAAGAAAGTATTCGCATGTAGGCATCCGACGGTGTTCGGCGGTTAGGCGGCTGCAAACAGCTGCCGTGTTGAACCCGGAGGTGCGCCCGCTGCCACAGGGAAACCAAAACCGCGCGTAGGACTCACCAGCAGCAGATGCAGTTTTCCAGGTCCGGCAGCAGAAACTGGCTGTGGAAGGAGTAGATGGAGGACACGTTTGAGAAGATATTTCTCACGACTTCGAGAGGAAATGAGCCTCGATCCGCCTCGTCTGTCAGACGCGAACAGAAGACCTGAAGAGGGAATTGAGAGAAAGTTTCCGTCACACAGGATTAATGGTAAATGTTGCAGCACGGTTAAATTCAGCTGGTCGGCATATCAGAACAAGAAAAGTTAGGAAAGTCAGTGATAACATCCTCAAAAGATGCAATTAAAGCAACATGACAGGCCATTAAGAAAAATGGAGAAGCCCATTTTAGCAGCTTCTCACCATCCTGAGCTCAAACACAATGAGAAAGCTCTGGTGTGGAAAGAAAAATACAGAAACTTAACATACAGCACAGACCAAAAGTTTGGACACACCTTCTTATTCAAAAGAATGGGAAAGTGTGTCCAAACTTTTGGTCCGTACTGTATATACTTTACAAATGTGGCAGAAACTTGCTTTATTTTCCTCCCAATTTCCCATTAAAATGATCTGTTGGAGTGATCAGGCTGTCTAACTGCTCCTGACTAATTCCTAAGTCCCCCTGCAGCTCCTGAACGAGCTTCAAGTCCTCCAACTCCGGTCGTTGGTGGAGGATATCGGACTTGCATCCTCTCCGTCTTTGCTGCAGCTCCAGCTAAAGTCAAAGTGTGTAATTTGCTAAATCGTGCATTTATGTCCATAACTAAAATAAAAACACACTCCTGCGTGACTCCAGGATGCTTTGACGCCATAGTAACAGAAGAAACCAGTACACAACAGAACCCCAACAGATGATGTTGTCTAATAGATTTAGACGGCTCAGGATCAAATATCTGCCATGTTGACCATTTCTTTGTGGAGGAAACTACTTTACCTGGTCAAGCAGGTGGAGGCGAGCCACGTAGGCCCTCTCAGTCTGCAGGAGTTCATTGGCGATCTTGTACAGCTTGTTTTCCGCGTCTTCCTCTTCTTTTGGCTCGCTTTCTCCCGGTTCGTTTGTTCCCTCTTCCCCATGTTCTTCCCCTCTGGACTCCCTGTGAGTCCTCTCATCATCTGCAGGCGTTTTAGTCCATTCGCAGGAATATCTTGAGCCATGCCTCGTCAGCTTCACACCTCCTTCCATTTTATCACTCATCCCCGTCCCATGTACTTCTGGCCAGTCTTCCCCCGAAGTCACCCGGTCCGTTTGCTGTGACGGACCACTTTTATTGTTAGAAGACGGTTCTTCACTTGAGGTGCGTCTGAGCCGACAGTCGGCAGGGGCGTTGATGCTGATCCCAGGCCCATCGCGGCTGGCTGACTGCAGAGGTTTCAGCGGCCAGCGTTCACCTTTTTCAGCAGAAATCCTGGACAGTGATGAAAAAAAAAAAAGAAAACATTTAAGTCATGATGTCACAAGAAGCCGGTGAGATGTTGGAGGTGAGGGTGGGGTCAAAACGTCTACCTGCCCTCATCCATGTAAATGACCAGGTCGGGCACGCTCACAGCCTTCTCCACTTTCTTCTCCCGTCTTTCCGTCTGCTCGTTTGAGATTCTGTTCAGACCCAGCCAGGACTTGGAGTTTCTGGCAGGGCTATAGCTGCCCATTCTCTTCTGAACAGGACTCGGGGTCCGCAGCTTTCCCATGAGAGGACTGTGGTTTCTTGGGGACAGCTTGGCAGGGCTGTGGCCTCCCTCTCTCAATGGGCTGCAGCTCTGAATGCCTCTTTTGCCTGGACTTGGAGATCCCAGAACCGGACCACTTGGAAGTCCTTGAGCATGACTGGCAGGGCCGAGATGGGCCCACGATGCTGGACTCAGAAAATAGCTCACCCCACCTCCAACTGGACTTAGAGCGGGGCTCACACAGGGAAGAGAGACTCCATAATCCCTGCTGGGACTCCGGTCGGGCTCGGCGCCATTAACTTGCTGGAGTGATACTTTTCCTGCTGCCGGAGTGCAGCCCTGATCCCGTCTGGGGCTCTTAGGGCTCTGGAGGTGAGCTGGTTCAGGAGGCACTGCCAAGAAGAAGAAGAACCGTGGTTGGCAGGAATCACTCAGCAACACAGCCGCTCCCACAAAAGTCCCCACAAGTTGGAATCAAAAGATAAATACTACCAATGCCAACATGGGTGGGGTTTAGGTTCTGCATGCGGACTCTCGAGTCTGAGCCTACCTTCCGGTTTCAGCGGCGATCTCTTTGCTGGGTTTTTTCCACCACCTTCAGCTTTAGAGTTTGGTATCGGACCACGGAAACTGTCACAAGCCCGACCGCAGCTGTACAAGCCACACACGCCGCCGCTCACGTCTGACAACAGAGACAGTAGTTATTACACCCTCAGACGCCGCGCGGCAAAGCTTTTCAGGGAAGCTGAATTCACATAGATTTGTTTCCTTCTTCAACAAGAACTCAAAGTTGTACTGGCTAGAAAAAACAAAAATAATATACACAAAGCTGCAGAGAGTTTTGTTTTGCAGAAATAGAAAATAATGTAATAATTGTTCGCCCTGGAGTCTGTTACTATTTAAAAAAAAAAAAAGACACTTGTGATTTAAAAACGTGTGACACTGCAAGAATTGGGGAACATATTAGTATTTTTTTGTACATACTACTATTATTTAATTTCTGGAACTTTACAACACTTCATAACTTCCAAGAGTGCAATTCAAGGATATTTCTGCTTTTAAAAGCATTTAACGGTTAAATATGTTATGCAAAAAGGGAATAATCTTATGGCCTCATTTTGGCATGGCCCATACTTTGGATTAACTATTTTAAACCGCTTAAATGTGTGCTTTTTTCCCCTTTTTTACAAAAGATAATTGCTTGTATCCAACTAGATCATCGATACATGATGAGTTTGACTGCGTACAAAACATCAGATCATGTATATAGTCACTGGTAACTTCTTTCACATGGAGGCTGTGTCTTTAATTTGACTTCATGCAACTTATTAGTTGATTTTCTATGAAATAGCGACACATCAAAAATAGCTTCCATGCCATTTAAAAATCACAAATCTGAAATCTGCACACTGACTGTTCGAGTTACATCCTCACTCGGCAATGCAAACTTTCCATTTTCAAATTGTGTAACTGGTTGTTTTCTTACCTGCGTTCGCATCCAAACGTAAATCGTGATAATCTGCTACTAGTACTAGAAAATAAAGCCTTGTACTCCACTGCTGGCTCCGTTTAAGTGAGGCTGGTCAGGCGGAGAAGTAAGAGCTCAAGCTGCTTTCTCAATGGAATACTTCTGCTTTCTTACTTCTGCTTATTGCTGCAGAAGGTGTGCCCTTTGCCAGACTTACAAGTTATACTCTCGTGTCTGCAACACCCAACAACTTGTCTGCAGCAAACGACACCAATCAGGATAAAAAAAGTAGCTGTTATGCAACACCGACGACTAGCACGCTTTATCAAATAAATGGCAAAACAGACTTAAAGCAGCACTATGTAACTTTTTCACCTTAATATAATATTTCCAGAGTCATTATGATGGTACATCAACTTACAACAGGTTTAATGACACCTCTGTCATGGTCTGAGGGGTCTGTATCGCCTTCACTGGCACTATGTAACTTGGAGGTGGATGGTAGGAACCCTTCCACACTACTGGTAAAACATTACCGCTTTTGTCCAAAGGAGCCGCCAAACTCAACAAAAGCTGAAAGTTACATTGTGCTGCTTTAAATTGAAATTTCAGTGCACTTCAGAGCCTTTAGAGGATATAAACATATAAATAAGTGTCATATCTATTAAATTAATAGTGTGACATTGCAGAAAGAATAGATATTTTATTCAAATGCTGGTCAGAAGTTGCTGTAGATAATAATTTTTTATATAAATTTAATATATACACAGAATAATTAAAAAAGTTATTTGGCATACAAAGTTCTTTACTAAAAGTTTACTTTTTTGTACTATTCTTTACCCGTAAACACTGTTTCCTCCATACTGGTTCAAGTATAGATGGCACAGCTGAATCCTGCTTCTGATAGTACCATCGGAGCAAACTTACTTGAAAACAGATCTTCCTCACTGTGAGAACAGTGAGGCTTGTGTGTGTGTGTGTGTGTGTGTGTGTGTGTGTGTGTGTGTGTGTGTGTGTGTGTGTGTGTACTAAACGAATGGCAGTCTTAAGACGAACAAGCAAAGTCCAGGCTGAATCAGGGGAAAGAGATTTTACTGGTCTAATCCAACAACCTCAGTGAGCAAGTGGGGCTAAAATAACTTCAAAATGCATGCATGCCCACACAAAGGCTTTACACTCGTGAGCTGGACAGGAAACCTCACATGTGAAAACAAGGAGGTTTAATGCACTTACCCGCTTGTCCTGGTCACCCTCTTGCAAGGCAGCTGCAGGTTTTTTTTGTTTGTTTTTTATATCCCAACTAAGAGAAAGAGGTTTTGGTCTTACCCTGCATTTCAAGAAGTGGACAACATACTAACAACCCCTAGATGTATGGGCTCAAATTAATGCCATAAGTATTTTATATCTGTAAATAAACTTTGTACTTGTAGAAATATTTTGTGCGTGTGCAAAAAATATTTGTACTTGCAAAAAATATTTGTACCTGCAAAACATATTTGTACTACTAGATACAAAGCTACAAAGTTTTTTTTACAAAGCTACAAAGTTTTTTTACAAAAGCTACAAACTTTTTTTACAAAAGCTACAAACTTTTTTTACAACTACGAGTTATGGCACTGTTTTGACGTGCACGTACAAATATTTTTTTCACACGCACAAAATATTTTTACAAGTACAAATATTTTTTGCAAGTACAAATATTTTTTGCACATGCACAAAATATTTCTACAAGTACAACGTTTATTTACAGATACAAAATACTTATGGCATTAATTTGAGCCCATATAGATGTGGCCTCCAGCATCACTACAGTTGTTAGAGGCTGCTGAACACTTAACAGTGGGACACTGGTTAGGAAAACTTAAAGGAAATGAACATATGCATCTGCAAGGTTATCTTAAACTGCAGTGCATCTTGTTAGAACACACAATTTACTAGTGAATTTACTACTGTATTTCAGCAGTTTATTGGTTCATAGACAAACACATACAGCAGGAAAATAGTCTGGATAAAGGGATGCAGGTAGTATATAAAATATAAAGATACCAGGATGTGTGTGGTGTTTTATGCTCCAAGTTTATAACGTAATGAATTATAATCATCATCATCATATTTTTTTTTTTAAATATAAGTCATATTAGTGAAGATTTAACGTATTAAATTGGGATTGTGGCCTCACCTGAGACGTGGCATTCGTCCACTACACTTTTGTCTCTCCGCCTGATGGCCACGCGTCTGAATTCCTCTGTCTCACGGTTGACTCTCAGAGTCAAACTATTCCTCTTCTTCAAGTCAAACATAATTATACTACTCAAACAATAATTCCCCGGTTAAAACTGTGCAGGCAGTAGCGCAGGTGAGGACAGCTCTCCTCACTCACTCAATTACTGCTGATGTTGATTCAGCTGTCGATAAGCCCCGCCTCTGATTGAAGGCCCCGCCCCCTGCTGGAGGACAGGGGCCAATCAGCGCCCGGTTATCGTTACCATGGTGATCGGTGTTGCATTATACCCCTCAGCAAAATCAGTGACGAAGATTGAAATAGTTATTTTTTGAAAACCACAGTAAATTGAACGTCCCGCGCTGATATTACAGTTTAAATTCTCAGTGAGAAAACACTTTGAACACTGAATTCAAAGTTCAGATTCAGATTCAGACGACTTTATTAATCGGTTTGGGAGGTTCCCTCGGGGAAATTGACATCTCCATCTCACACACACAACACTGTCATTTACAAATCAAACACGCCAAAAGCCAAACACCCATATAAAGATAAAAAGATAAGAAAAATTAAAATTAAAAATTAAAATAAAAGTAAGAGGTAAAAACAAAAATAAAAATAAAAATAGAAAAAATAAAAATAACAATAAAATAGTGCCATAAAAAGAATAATAAGGATAGAAAAAGGGTTTGTAATATTGCACAAAGTTATTGCACTGTCCTGGTTATTGCGCAATTGCACAAGTGTAAGAATAAATCAGTTTAAACTTTTTAAAATAAGAAGTCAAAAGGCCTAACAACAATTGATCTGCTGATAACATCACGAGAGTTTAACTCTCTTATGTGACCCAACAGTTCAGTATCTGGAGACTGCTTCACACGTCCTGGATCACAACCCCTGTTCATCATTACTCCTCCAACCTGTCTGCACATATGAAAGTCACAAGAAAAGGTGTTATTGTCCAAAACACAATACCTGCAGCCACGTCTGGGTAAGACAGGCACAGCATTTACTTCAGGCTCACTGGGCTTTTACCTGGCAACAGTTTGGGGGGCCAAACAGCATATCATTATTTTCCACAACTTTTTTCTGCCCTAAAAGTGTCTGAATTGCAAAAACTATGCATTCTACAGAGATCAAATGATAATTATCTTGATAGACGTCTAGGTTTGACTATATTAAGATAATTTTAGCTTAAATTTCAACCATTGGAGTGGATGAAGCCTCAATCATGGCCAGTCCCTAAAGGGCAATTTCACCACATTTTTAAATAACAGCCAATTAAATTTCAAAGGCCAAGATTCACAAATATACATGAAAGATATTTATTAAACCTTTCTGTGTTCTTTGATAATGCCATGATTACAATATAATTAAACTGATGGAGAGGAACCGTGGTTTAGACTTAGCCCCCCCTTCGTTGGAGCCTTGATTGGTCCCAGTCACTCGGCTCTCTTCGTCTTCTTTCACTCCCCAAACATTGTGGACTTAGCCTTGTACTCATGTAACCACTCTTGGTTGTTTCTTCTTCTAAGCTGTTCTCGAGATAAGGCAACTAATTCAAGTTATTAAGAATGAATATATGTAAGTATGTGTGATACCTTCAAATGGTAAGGAATTTGCATACTTAAGTGTGTGAGCAAGGTCAAAAAATCCAACTGATGTTTGGACCTTTCTATCTACGTTTTAGTTACCTGTACCTCATGCAAAAGCTAAAATACATCCCCAACAGCTCTGTGCCCAACACTTTCTTATGTACCAGGTCTGAAAGAACTGTGCTTTTGCTTTCTTTACATTTTTACTGATGTTGTAGTCTGATGTCAGAGTAACAAAAGCAGCACATTTGCTTGTTGTTGTATGTGGTTTGCAGTGCATCTTGAACCTTTAGTTATTTCTTAACACTGACCTGTGTGTTTGACATGTATGAAATGTGAGGGAGTGTGAAGGAACTGTAACATCCACTCAGCTCTTAACACAAGTCTGTTAAGCTGGGAATGAGGAGTAAGTACACCGGTGTCAGAGCTGCAAATGCTGCAGATTCATTGATGATGAGAAAGGACAGGAGGCTGACTGAAGTGGCTGTACGGGAGAGGAACAAGAGGAGGGTGACTTGTGAATAAATTGTCTCCGTATGTCCCTGCCTGTGAATCAGTACAGATATATCTGGATGGAATAAACAGTGGTTATTTGAGAGGGAACAAAACATATGTCATGTCGTATTCTTAGGGGAAAGATAATCCAACTGAAACAGTAAATGTAACATGGGTCTAAAAATAATTTTTCTTGTTAATCAATATGACAGCATGAACATATTATGACAAAAGTCACTAAACCAAGTGTGTTCCAAAAATTACACACCTGAGGTTTCCACAGCTGATGGGAGTTATAATGTGAGAGGCTACATGACAGTAACAGCACCAAAAGATGTGTAGGTTTTGCTGCAGACACCACAGGACTCTCTCATGATTACCACACGCTGATGACTCAATAGATTTCTTTTTTTTAACAATATATAACTGGATAGTAGTCAGGGGGTTTAGAGCTTATGTTAATTGGTTTCATACATATCTACCATTTGTTTTACAAACCAGAATATAATTCTACATAAGATTTTAAAAAATGCATGTGGCATCTCTTCCCCTTGTATGATCAAGCGGATCTTGCAGCTGGACAGTGCCATCTAGTGGATTTAGTCGATACAGCAACACAACTCGCGGGGGCCATATACGTCGAAATTCCCCTATCCAAAAATCTGTTTCAAACAGACAACTGAAAACGAACAAGATAGATGTAACGATAAATTATGTTTATAGATATATACCTTAAAGAAGAGAAATGAATTAAAAAAAATAAAGAAAACATTTCTGTCAGAAGTGGGATTCGAACCCACGCCTCCAGGGGAGACTGCGACCTGAACGCAGCGCCTTAGACCGCTCGGCCATCCTGACTGTAATACATAAGCAAGAGTGATAATTCTTATTGTTATATTTTTATATATTTGATATCATTCTCAAGAGCGCTTTCGGATCGGCCGGCTGGAAAGTTGATTAATTTTCACCATTGACCAATGAGACGGCCGGAAAGTTGATATAATGTTGACCATTGACCAATGAGACGGCTGGAAAGTTGATTTAATATTGACCATTGACCAATGAGACGGCTGGAAAGTTGACCGGCGTTGTACCCCCGAAATAAACCCAGAGAAAAAGCGTGTTAAATTCTTCGGAAAAATTATATTATCTCATGCTGGTTAAAGAGCACAGGTAGGCTACATGGTGGGATTTTCGTTTGGAATTGGCTAAAATAAAGGGGTTACAAGTTGTCATTGTGGGTTAGTGTTATATACTAGACAGAGTATGGGCTCTTTTTGTTATTGGTTTGTTATTAGTTGTGTTTAGTTTAGTAGGTGGTAACTTTTTTGCTGTTTTATGTTTTTGTGTTTGGGTTTAGCATCTTTTTTTTAAACCTTCATCCTTTTGGGAATATTGTTATTGTTTTTTTTCTTTATTTTAATTTCTAAATATTAGTCATTATGCATTTTTACATCTTATTGTAAAATATTAGTATTGTAAATATAAATGAGTAATTACGTGCCTTTCTACATCTTCCGCTCCGCTCCATGGGAGACCGAGCCTTCTGCTCCGCTGCCCCCACATCTGGAACTCCCTCCCTGAACCCCCACATCTGGAAGTCCCTCCCTGAACCCCCACATCTGGAAGTCCCTCCCTGAACCCCCACATCTGGAAGTCCCTCCCTGAACCCCCACATCTGGAAGTCCCTCCCTGAACCTCCACATCTGGAACTCCCTCCCTGAACCTCCACATCTGGAACTCCCTCCCTGAACCTCCACATCTGGAAGTCCCTCCCTGAACCTCCACATCTGGAACTCCCTCCCTGAACCCCCACATCTGGAACTCCCTCCCTGAACCCCCACATCTGGAACTCCCTCCCTGAACACCTACGTCGACCCCAGTCTGTGGGCACTTTTAAAAAGGGGCTGAAGACTTTTCTGTTCAGGAAGTCTTTCCCTGGTCTTTTATAGATGTTTTTATTGTCTCTGTGCTTTTATGCTTTTACTTCTGGTTTTTTATGTGTTTTGATTTCATTCCTTTTCGTTTATTTTGTATCTGTAACACTTTGAGATTATTTTATGAAAAGTGCTTTACATATAAAATGTATTATTATTATTATTATTATTATTATTATTATTATTATTATTATTATTATTATTATTATTATTATCTTAACGTTACAACTACGATTGTTGTTGTTGTTATTTCTGTTTTATTTTACCATGTAAATATATATTTATATAAGTTAATAGAAGTTTATAAATATCAGTCAGCATTTATTGTGATTTGTGCTTTTTCTATTGTTGTTATTATCATTTCAATAAAATTGTATGTTTATAAGTGATTTTATGACTTTCTTCCTCTTATTCCATTGTTGTAAACTCAAATGGTAAGATCCTTTAGAAATTATACAAGGCTAACTGTCCCAAATTGGACATATAGTTTAGGGAAAGAAATGTGTAGAATGAACCTTTATTCCTACTATCTAATTTTTTTACTCTTAAATAAACGTTCTCGTTATGGGCATCTCTGGGCTCGAACTCGCGAACTCCCGCTTGAGTCGGCTTTTTTTTTCGTGCAGTTCCCGTGCTCGATCTCGCGATGTCGCGGGTGATTTTGATCATTTCTGGATAATTCAATAATTAACTGTGTGCATTTTACTGTAATCTAGCGGAGATCAAAACAGACGCATCTCGGAGACCAATATACTTTTAGTCCTTGGAAAAACTGCTGAAACCTCCAACAAGCAGCAAGATTGAGGCAGACAATGATGCAAACGAACAAACCAAATAAAAGAGCAAACTAACATACAGATCTATATACAAAATAATCATGACGGAAATATACTAATCAGATTTGTCAAATCTGTAAGTATTCAGTTAATCAATGATGGTGCGGGCTCATCATTAATGATGATGATTATGGTCCCTGGCTTGGGCGTGCCTGGTTAACGTGAAACTTAACTCTGAGTTGTTGATCTGGATTTAAGTTTTCATTTCTGGGAAGTGAAAGTTAAGTTGGTCTGACGCGATGCTGCTCGGCTCGGTGCTGCGCCTTTAAAAGCGTGTACGAGCCCACGCAGAGGAGAGTCTCCATCTGTGATCCAGAGGAAAGAAACGACCAATCAAACCTTACAGGAGACTTCTGATTTGCTGAAAACATTCACATCATGAGGCGAGTATCCGGATTTTCTCCGCTCTGAACCCTTTTCTCATCTTCTTGTTCCTCTTATCTTTTATTATATATTTATAGTGTGCTTTATATTTTCATTGTTCATATATGCAGTACTCGAGTTGTAAAAATAAATCAGGGGGGATGGTGGATTTTATCATATGGGGACAGATAATTTATGCTGATTACAAATAATATTATATATTACAAATAATAGCAGTGACACACCTGCAGAAATACTGCAGGAATGACATAGCAGTTAAATGCAGCCTTCTGTAAGCTTTAAATATCCACTGGGCTTACATCTAATACATCAAAACACAATATTTAAAAAACAGTTTTCTGAACTTATCTGATTCTGTCCTTCACAGGATAAGTAAAATGGATCACTGCAAAAACTCAAAATAAGAATATTTGTCCTATTTCTAGATACAATGTCTAATTTTAGTAAAAAAAATCTTATTACACTTAAAACAAGACTCATCACTGGAAAAAACTATAATTTTCACCTGTTTCAAGTAGATTTTCACTTGAAATAAGTAGAAAAATCTGCCAGTGGAACAAGATTTTTTTGCTTGTAATAAGAAGATAAATCTTGTCCCACTGGCAGATTTTTCTACTTATTTCAAGTGAAAATTTACTTGAAACAGGTGACAATTGTCAAATAAGTTATTTTTCTGGTGATGACTCTAAATGTTGAAATAGCAGTAAAACCACATTCATTGATGAAATGACATAAGGGATGGAAAGGGGGGATGGCAGTTTTACAGGGGGGATGATTTTGACCGTTTTTATTTCAGGGGGGATTTCATCCCCCCTCATCCCCCCTCAACTCCAGTACTGCATATATGCTCCTATTTCCTTCTTGCTCATTTCTTGTCTCCTCCCTTCTTCTATTCCCTCCCTCCTGATCTCCCTCTTGTCTCAGCCATTATCTTAAAAATAATCTGATATTTTTAAATTCCCCTTAAATTCGCCCTCTTGTTTCAAAACATTTTGTTTCCAGTTAAATACTAGTTTTAAATTCTATATATCTTGATTTGATCATTAGACGTTACTGGATCAGTTTTGCTGCCTGTTTACATGCTGGACAGGTGAGCATCCACCCGTTTACCACTTTTACCTGTCCAGATGGATCCAGAGGTATGGCGAGCTAAAAGGGTAACAAAACCCAATATTATGTAACGAAACAGGGTTTAAAATACCAAATGATGATGAAAAAAGCATTTGTGAACAGCAAAAATAACATTGTCGTGTAAACCTGTTCTACCTGTCAGGTAAGATAAGAGATAAGATAAGATATTCCTTTATTTTCTCCCTCAGTGGGGAAACTTATTTTGTTGGCAGCAGTACAGTTAGCACACGCATGCAGGGGAAGGGTAAAAGACTAAAAAGTAAAAAATAAAAAATATATAAAAAATACAAAAATGATGTATATATAAAATATGTAAAATATGTATAATTACAGAATATGAGCAGTATATACAGTAGAAGAAAAAAACAGTGCAAAAAAAGCAGGTAGAGTCTTGTGAGGTAGACTGGTGGATATTGCACATATGATTTGCACATCTTATATTATTGCACAGTTATTGTTATTAACAGATTAACAGATTATTTGCGTTACTGAAAGATCCTTATTTGCAGCGTTTAATGAGCACGTGTAAAAACCGCCGCAGCCTATTAAAACACCATGAAAAAAAATGTTATTCAACTACAACACATGTAAAACGCAGTATTTTATTAAAGCAGGATTATATCTGAGCGGACAGTGAAGAATAAGAGCCGACCAACTCATCCATCGATAGGACCCGCCCCTTAAACCCAGATGAGCCAATGGCCGCTGAGTATCAGTTCCACAGGGATCAGAAGTTAGATCTGAACTCCTGTCTCTCCAGATGAAACTAATTAAAGTAAATGAATGTAATCCTCCCCTGTGGTGCATGAACAGTGTAGATCCTGGATGCTGCCATCTGTTGTCATGACGACAGGAAACCCTCCCCTACAAACATTCAGTTGCCATTGTACATCTGTAAACAGCACTGGTGGTGCTCTGGTCAGCTCCCACCCTTTCATTCATCCCTCCTTGCTTCATTGTTTCCTCCATCCTTCCTTAGTCCCTACCTTGCTTCTTTTTGAAGCTCCTTACTTCATTTTTCTTTTGAGGTTTTACATCAGATTGTGTGACCTTTTTAAACGTCTTCCCCTCAGTGCTGCTCAGAGCCCGTCCACGTTGGAGTCCAGACTGAAGGGCCTGGAGTGCCACTTCACCTGGGACCTGGATTCCAGCCCTTCCAGACTGATCCGTAGCAGGGACGAGCTGGAAGACATCGGCACCGACGAGGGAAACCTCTGGCTGGGTCATGTTTACAACCTGCAGGGTTTCATCTGCTATAAGCTTGGTGATGAAGAAAAGGCCCGGCGTTTCCTCAGCCAGGCCACCGAAGCCTTCCGACGGCTGAAGAACACGGATGAAGGTCCCTGGTTGGTGGTGAATTTCGGGAATCTGGCCTGGCTGCACCACCTTCTGGGAGAAGACAAACAGAGTGAGGATTACCTGTCAAAGGTTGACGCCCTGCTGAGGGAACACCCGTCTCCATCCCAGGATGAGCTCCACCCGGAGATCTGCGCAGAGAAGGCCTGGACCCTGATGAAGTTTGACAAAGACAAGAAGCAGCTGGCTGCAGATTACTTCCAGAAGGCAATCGAGATGCAGCCGGACATGGTGCACTGGCGGACCAGCCGCGTGATTGGGAGGGTGAGCGCTCAGAAGCACAGTGACACAGACCTGGCTCAGGACATCTGGAAGGAGATGGGAGAGGCCAGAGAGCAGGATCCAGATGACTCGTACCTTGCTGCCGTGGAGCTGCTCATAAAAGCAAAGAAAGGAGAGCAAGTCAACGATGAAGCTCATGAGCTGGAGGAAAAGATTATACTGAATCCTGTCGGCAGTTACAGCGGGATCAAGGTCTTGCTCAGGGTGTACAGACAGCTGGACGACATCGACCAAGCCATCAATTTGGCAGAGAAGGTCCTAAAGGACTATCCTGATAATCGATACCTGAAGAGGTGCGCCGCACTCTGCTACAAATGGAGAATCGTTTTCTTCAGGGACGGTCGTCCAAACCCATCTAGAAGCATGATGGAACGAGCCATCAGCCTGCATGAACAGATGATTCCTCTTTACCCCGATTCTGCCCTCATGAAGAAGCTCGACCTCGCAAACTTACATGCAAAAGCAAGCGGGGGCCTACAGAAGGCAGATGGTATTTACCAGGAGCTGCTGAGGCGGGACCTGGAACCTGCAGACAAGCAGCTGGTCTACAACAGCTACGCTAAATACTTAAACTTCGAGCGGCGAGACTGGGACAGGTCAATCACCTACCACATGAAGACAGCAGAGATCCGTCTGGAGTCCCACGCCAAGCAGAACAGCATCCGAGCGCTGAAGAAGATCAGCGAGCGAGGCAGGAACAAGAGGTGTAGAGAAATCCAGATGTTCCTGGAAACACTGCCGGAGGACCAGCTGGAGTGAGCGTTCAACAACAGCTGGACAACAAAGTGTATTCCTCATAACTGCAAATACTCGTTAACAGCTGAGTTTAACTGATGTTTAGACGAGAGAAAAGAGATTTGGCTTTTTAATTCACCTGCTACCAGAAAATGTACGTTACTGCATAAAAGTATGTTTCAGTGTGATGTAATCATGTTTGTATAAACTCACGAGTCACAGCTTGTTTCTTTGATAATTTGATTGCACCTGGGAACCAGTGGGCGGGATTGGTCCCAATCAAGGCTCCAACTAAGGGAGGGCCAAGTCTAAACCACGGTAAACCTTGTGTAAGTTTGCTTTGAATCTCCAATAAGAAAACCTAACTGAGAGAAGTTGTCTGTCTTTATTTCTAGCACCTTCTGTCTCATATCAAGGGCACTCAGGTTTTTTTTTTTTTATTTTATTTTTTTTATCCCCGATTTTTTACCCATTTCATCACCCAGTGCTCCTACCTAGACAGTCCTGGGCATTGCTCCCCTCTGCCAACCCCGGGAGGGCCCTACACCGAGCTCAGGTCTCCTTCTTATCCTGAGGAGTGACAGACCTAGGGTTGCCACCCGTCCCGTAAAATACGGAATTGTCCTTTATTTGAGAAAAAAATGTTGCGTCCCGTATTGAACTAATACGGAACACGATTTGTACCGTATTTTCATTAACTTTTACACCATGATCTAGTTGAATTATTGAAATAAATGAACCTTTACACCATATTCTAGTTGAATTATTGAAATAAATTAACTTCTACACCATGATCTAGTTGAATTATTGAAATAAATGAACCTTTACACCATATTCTAGTTGAATTATTGAAATAAATTAACTTTTACACCATATTCTAGTTGAATTATTGAAATAAATTAACTTTTACACCATATTCTAGTTGAATTATTGAAATAAGTTAACTTTTACACCATATTCTAGTTGAATTATTGAAATAAATTAACCTTTACACCATATTCTAGTTGAATTATTGAAACAAATTAACTTTTACACCATATTCTAGTTGAATTATTGAAATAAGTTAACTTTTACACCATATTCTAGTTGAATTATTGAAATAAGTTAACTTTTACACCATATTCTAGTTGAATTATTGAAATAAATTAACCTTTACACCATATTCTAGTTGAATTATTGAAACAAATTAACTTTTACACCATATTCTAGTTGAATTATTGAAATAAGTTAACTTTTACACCATATTCTAGTTGAATTATTGAAATAAGTTAACTTTTACACCATATTCTAGTTGAATTATTGAAATAAATTAACTTTTACACCATATTCTAGTTGAATTATTGAAATAAATTAACTTTTACACCATATTCTAGTTGAATTATTGAAATAAATTAACTTTTACACCATATTCTAGTTGAATTATTGAAATAAGTTAACTTTTACACCATATTCTAGTTGAATTATTGAAATAAATTAACCTTTACACCATATTCTAGTTGAATTATTGAAACAAATTAACTTTTACACCATATTCTAGTTGAATTATTGAAATAAGTTAACTTTTACACCATATTCTAGTTGAATTATTGAAATAAATTAACTTTTACACCATATTCTAGTTGAATTATTGAAATAAATTAACTTTTACACCATATTCTAGTTGAATTATTGAAATAAGTTAACTTTTACACCATATTCTAGTTGAATTATTGAAATAAATTAACCTTTACACCATATTCTAGTTGAATTATTGAAACAAATTAACTTTTACACCATATTCTAGTTGAATTATTGAAATAAATTAACTTTTACACCATATTCTAGTTGAATTATTGAAATAAATTAACTTTTACACCATATTCTAGTTGAATTATTGAAATAAATTAACTTTTACACCATATTCTAGTTGAATTATTGAAATAAATTAACTTTTACACCATATTCTAGTTGAATTATTGAAATAAATTAACTTTTACACCATATTCTAGTGGAATTATTGAAATAAATTAACTTTTACACCATATTCTTCACCTGTATGTATATTATACATCTGGGCTGATGTGGACATACGTAGCATAGGAGGCTATCTCAGTTGCTATATGGTTGTCTCTCTCTACAGTCATGAAAGTTCAATGCTATTAAAGCATTTTAAACTTTAAATCAAAGCATTTTGTTTTTCATATAAAATAAACACATTTTTATTCAGTTTAGAAGTTTTAGGGCTTTTTTTTGGCTCCTGCGCTGCTGAAATCAGGGCGTCCCTTATTTCTATTTCTGAAAGGTGGCAACCCTAGACAGACCGCTTCTTTTCACCAGACAGGGTGGGGTTTCTCTGGCCGGACGTACTTTTTTTGGCTCCCGATACATTTCCGATACTTTTTCCCGATCAGATACATTTTGGCAATGAATTAAGTAAAAAAGTAAAGTAAAAAAAAGTAAAGTAAATTAAGTAAAAACAAATGTATTGTCCATTCTCTCCAACATGGACATATTTTTTTTTTTCACTGACTGCATCATTGGCTCAAAACAAAGCTTATCAGCACTGGTGCCACAAAATGTAGAAAAATGAAATTGTAAACTAAAACAAAAAGTGCAGAATAGTGCAATAACAAAAATAAATCAATTTCACTTCAAAAGGAGGTAGTTTACCTACTAGGTTCAAAAGTTGACTGACATCCAGTCAAACTCACAATCAATAAGAAAATTTTAATACATTTTGGCTTAACCAGAATTCTCAACAGCATGAAATGAATAGCAGCAGATATTCATTGCGGCTGTTATAGTTTTCTGTCACTGTGCTGTAATGATGTCACGCGGAGCGTAAGAACCAAGTGTGGTTCTTCAGAGAAAAACGGTTTAGACCGTAACACCGGTCCCGCAAAATAGCAGTCCATCATCCGTTGTGTTGTTACCGAGTCAATAAAGTGGACCAAAAGATGATTTACGAGTGACGGATAATCATTTACATAACACTACAGTCACTTTTCTCCGACAGCTTTTCTTTGTTTTTAAAACTTTCAGACCGTTTATCTGAGCCTATCCTAGCTGTTGTTAGCTCTCTGTTAGCCACGCTTCTTTCCCTCCAGCACAAACGTCTCTTCAGCCGCCGGCACCGCCCAAAATCTTATAATAAACACACATCAACTGTCTGTATTGTTAAATACAATTATAAAACGATTTAATAATTGATATATGTTAAAACATAGGCACAGAGCAACAAGCAAACAATTAAGACGAACTGGCCTGGAGCTGCTGGAGCCGCTCTGAGCTGCAGCTGAGGCTCAGAGAGCGGAGCCGCCCGCCTCTTCTGGCCGCTGCGGCGACTCCGCGCTCCCAGCGCTACGGGGTCGCGGAGTCGGAGACCAGCCAGCCGAGCCATAACAGTATGTCCCGATACTTTTTTGGCCAATCCCGATCTTTTGAAAATGACGTGATCGGGCCCAATCGATTGGGTGGCCGATCGATCAGGACAACACTACATGATAGTGAAGTGGATCCCCATCAAACACTTGGATGTCGCTTTGTGGCAAATGAGAGATGTTATGTTGTTGTGCCAGGAGAGCAGAAATGTAATTCTGCCTTGCAATTATGGAGAGCATGGTGTTGCCATCATCACGAACCGGTGTTTGGGCATTTGTACTGGCTCCAAATTGAGAACTGGAAACATCAGTCATCACATTGTGTGCCATTCCAAGCTCAGTTGGCCTCTGCCGGACCAGTTGCGATGTAGCTCTCACTCATCTCATCTTCTTCCACTTATCCGTTCCCGGGTCACGGGGGCAGCAGCCTCAGCAGGGATCCCCAGACTTCCCTCTCCCCGGACACTTCCTCCAGCTCTTCCGGGGGGACTCCAAGGCGTTCCCAGGCCAGCCGAGTGACGTAGTCACTCCAGCGTGTCCTGGGTCTTCCTCGGGGCCTCCTCCCGGTGGGACATGCCCGGAACACCTCACGAGGGAGGCGTCCAGGGGGCATCCTATACAGGTGCCCGAGCCACCTCAGCTGGCTCCTCTCGATGTGGAGGAGCAGCAGCTCTACTCCGAGCTCCTCCCGGGTGACAGAGCTCCTCACCCTATCTCTAAGGGAGCGCCCCGCCACCCTGCGGAGGAAACTCATTTCGGCCGCTTGTATCCGGGATCCCGTTCTTTCGGTCATGACCCAGAGTTCATGACCATAGGTGAGGGTGGGAACGTAGATCGACCGGTAAACCGAGAGCTTTGCCTTTCGGCTCAGCTCCCTCTTCACCACGACGGACCGATACAATGACCGCATTACTGCGGCCGCCGCACCGATCCGCCTGTCGATCTCGCGCTCCGTTCTCCCCTCACTCGTGAACAAGACCCCAAGATACTTAAACTCCTCCACCTGAGGCAGGAACTCTCCCCCGACCTGGAGGGTGCAAGCCACCTTTTTCCGGTCGAGAACCATGGCCTCAGACTTAGAGGTGCTGATTCTCATCCCAGCTGCTTCACACTCGGCTGCAAACCGCCCCAGTGCATGCTGAAGGTCCTGGCTCGAGGGAGCCAACAAGACCACATCATCTGCAAAAAGCAGAGATGAAATCAAGTGGCTCCCGAACCGTACCCCCTCCGGCCCCTGGCTGCGCCTAGAAATTCTGTCCATAAAAATAATGAATAGAACCGGTGACAAAGGGCAGCCCTGCCGGAGTCCAACACGCACCGGGAACAGGTCTGACTTACTGCCGGCAATGCGAACCAGACTCCTGCACTTCACAAACACGTTGCCGTTTCTTGTCCATGTTGACTGGATTTTCTTCTCCTTTCTCAGTATGCAGCTCTGTCTGGCAATTTCTGCATTTTTCTTTGTTAAATGCTCATTGATGTAGACTCCAGTGCCCTTCAGCTTTCTTGCTTGTTTCAACACTTCCAATTTATGCTTTCGGTTTGAAAATTGGATCACTATTGCAGGTTTGACTTTATCCTTATTTGAAAGTGTGTGACAAGCTGAAATATGATTTTTCTCTATCATTATGTTTTTGTTGTTCAAAAATGTCACTACTTGATTCTCTAGTGTATTTTTTAGGTGGTGCATCCTCACCTGCAATTTCTGAAACTGTAACCCGAGCATAGCTCTGATGTTTGGTTTCCAATCTTGTGATTATAATATCTCCAGCACGAGTATACTGCTCCAAATCATCCACTCTTTGCTCCAGCAGCTCAATCATCTGGTCCCTTTGTTTGACCATGCCTCTCAGCTCACGCACTTCCCCCATGAGGCCCATAAATGTGGCCTGTTTAACAACTTTGCTGATTTCCTCTGGCATAAAGTTGAGAGATTTTTTAATCCTCTAATTCTTCTGCAAGCTTTTTTGTTGTGACTGACATCTTGCCCACAATTTGAGACTGCCCAGCTTCTCAGCTCACTTTCTCCAGGGCCTTGAGACAGTCCTGCTTTTCCAGGCCTTGAAAATATATCCATAAATGGTCAAAGTTCCTCTTACTCGGCTGCAATTTCCAACAGCATTATAAGAAAACATCTGTGTAGCATTAACAGAGTTTTAATCCTGGTTAAATGGCTCTATATTTTGGTGATTTTTGATGGGTAGAATAAGAGAGAGGCAACAGCAACAGCAACAGCAACGTGATGATTTAATTTAGTTTTAGCTGGGTCCTGGAGGCACTGACCTTATTTGAGATTGGTGGTAATGTTATATTCCTTGTCAAGTTCTCAGTTCTCCGTTCAACTGTCTTGTCATTTTTTAACAAGGTACGTGCAGTTGAATTTGTTGGGCGAGGTTGCGGTGGAGGGTGTGGTTTGATCTGGGTCCTGGAGGCACTCACCTTATTTGAGATTGGTGGTAATGTTATATTCCTTGTCAAGTTCTCAGTTCTCCGTTCAACTGTCTTGTCATTTTTTAACAAGGTACGTGAAGTTGAATTTGTTGGGCGAGGTTGCAGGGGAGGGTGTGGTTTGATCTGGGTCCTGGAGGCACTCACCTTATTTGAGATTGGTGGTAATGTTATATTCCTTGTCAAGTTCTCAGTTCTCCGTTCAACTGTCTTGTCATTTTTTAACAAGGTACGTGAAGTTGAATTTGTTGGGCGAGGTTGCAGGGGAGGGTGTGGTTTGATCTGGGTCCTGGAGGCACTCACCTTATTTGAGATTGGTGGTAATGTTATATTCCTTGTCAAGTTCTCAGTTCTCCGTTCAACTGTCTTGTCATTTTTTAACAAGGTACGTGAAGTTGAATTTGTTGGGCGAGGTTGCAGGGGAGGGTGTGGTTTGATCTGGGTCCTGGAGGCACTCACC
The DNA here is from genome assembly GCF_033807715.1 of Cololabis saira. NCBI lineage: Eukaryota > Metazoa > Chordata > Actinopteri > Beloniformes > Belonidae > Cololabis > Cololabis saira. The sequence goes on from NC_084609.1 coordinate 25,517,739, forward strand.
TTATTTGAGATTGGTGGTAATGTTATATTCCTTGTCAAGTTCTCAGTTCTCCGTTCAACTGTCTTGTCATTTTTTAACAAGGTACGTGAAGTTGAATTTGTTGGGCGAGGTTGCAGGGGAGGGTGTGGTTTGAGCTGGGTTGGGTTCTCAGGTCTCCGTTTCCTCATTCTGTCTACCCCAAATATACCTACACAGACACCATTTTCTTTCCATTGTTTAACATTGCAGTCCAAACCTGCTGTAAATATTTTCACACATTCAGGGTCACACACAACACTGACTATCTCAGAAAGACCAGCTTGCCAAGACTTCAGCAATGGTGGAGGACACAGTGACACATCGCATGTATTTTCAGTTTTACCAGCCCTGCCATACTTTTCTATATCCCACAAACAAACTCTTCCTGTGCTGTCACCGGTCAGCAATGTCTGGTTCATTTTGTCAGTTGACATGGAGGTAATAATTGCGTCATCAGTTTCCACTGCTCTAAACTTCCCTATTAGCTCTGCGTTTTCTTTTTTAAATGCCCAGGAAAAGATGAAGCCATGATCTGAAATCAGAATTCGGGCTATTTTCCTATCAGACTTCCTGGTCTCCAGGGGTACAACAATGGGGCCTCCATTCTGTTCATTCTTTTGGTTTATAGTTGTTCCCATAGAATTTTTTTCAAGAAGCTGCGCACCCTCCTCTTGCTTCTCCAGTCTTTTAATGTGTATTTGAGGCTTCTCTTTGGTAGTGGCACAATGCAAAACTTCAGAGGTGTCTGCATTCCAGATAACACAATATCCATTACTGGATGCAGCAATAAGTGTTTCTCCATTGAGTTTCATGGAACAAATATCACTTAATAAGTGATGATTCAAAACTCTGTTGTCTTTCCCCTTTAAGTCCAGGTCAAGGATGTTGTTAGAATTCTTGACTGAAACAAACAATCGATCTTCTCTGCAGATGATGTCTTTCACATCATCTGGTATTTGAACAGGGAGGACATCAAGCTCAATCCCATTGAGGAAATTCCAAATTCTAACTTTCCTATCTTGTGAAATGGTGATTAATTTGCATTGTGTTTCATCAAATGTAATGGCAGTGTGACCTACAATCTCTGTTGGATTGACATTGAAGTCCATATGAACTCCAGTAAAGATATCCCAAACGGTCACCATACCACTCACAGAAACGGCGACAAGCTGCTTAAAAACGTCATTGTAGAGTGCACTACACACAGGCATGTTGAAGGATCTCATTGATTCTTTGAAACCATCTGTTCCTTGCCCAAGACATTTAGCTATTTCTGTGTTAGCGAGGAACAGCTTGTTGTTGCATATGTTGTAGCATACAGCGGAGATAGGGGTCTGCTGCAAGCAGTGAGGATAACAATTCTGTATAGGGTTAAAGGTAGCATCAGCCCAGACGCGTACATTTTTGTCTGCAGATATGCTGATGAATACTTTGTCGATGATATTGAACATTATGTGGGTGATACTCGTTTTATGTCCTTTTATTAGTTCTTTTTGGTGCCAGTCATTTTCAGAAGCAAATACATACAGGATGCATCTTTTGCCACCTGTCATTAAACTGTCTGAATCAGCAGAGTAGTCACAACAGGTAAACGTAGGCAATTCTCCTGCACTGTCAAATAATTTTGAAGAGATCTTGATCTCGTTAGATTCACGAGTGATTTGAGAAAGATTCATAAATTTGGATGATTCACCACAGACAGCCAGTGACTTTATGGTTGGAAAGTAGCGCATATAAGAGCAAACATCATTTAACACTAACTTTCTGACATAAAAATGTTGTTGAGACATACTGTATTTGAGGTCTGGAAGATATAAAATGCCACAACCTCGCTTAGGGCACCGACCAAGCAATCTGGGGTCAATGACATCACTAACGCTGGTATAGGAAACAAATATGGAAAGAAATCCTTGTGAATCACCAAAAGAAAATATTTTCTTTTCCTTGTCTGACCAAAAGTTCATGGTTGTAATATCAGCTTGTAGCCCAGTTAATATGAATTCCACATCTAAATACTTTGAGCTGTCACAATTATAGAATATGACTTCTTTGTCAGATGTGCTGACAGCCATCTGTCGCAGGCCTTTGAGGTACACCATGTCAAGAACTTGCGTTTTCTCTTTCTGACAAATGGAAAGTGGATTTTCAGGCAAGTTCATTGTGCACAATGGCTGAAAGTCATCAGTCCAGTACTTAAGTAGACCATCTTTACAGATAGTGAGGTACCGAAATGGTTTGTAAGGCCTCATTTCTTCTATTTCATATCTGTAGTCATAAAGATCAAGGAAATCCTGGGGGACGCAAATCATTTTGGATATTAAAATGTTGTCATCAAGTGGTATCAATTCAAAAGGTTTGGGGAAAAACTGCTTCCTGTGATCCAAATTATGCACAATTTTCCAGCCGTAAAAGTGTACAACATCCCGATATTTCACTGTCCCATTACAGCTTCCTTTTATCATCTTGAAGATGGAACGGAGGTCCTCTTTATCCAGATCCTCAAATAAAGGTTTCAGTGTGTAAGCAAATGTTGAAATGTCCATTTTCTTGTCATATTTTGTGAATATGTCCTCTATTTCTTTCCATTTCTGAGGGGATAAACTATCTTCAAATGGTGTGAATTCGCTATATTTATAGCTATAAATAGGGATTTCATCTTCCCAGTATTTAATAGAAGACATCTTCACACAGTTGTTTGGTTGCTAGACGCTGATTAAATTATCACAGGTTTGTAATGTGAAAAAATGCTTGTAACGCTCCGTTGTGTCCCAAAAATCAGAACCAAGCAAGGTGAGGCAGCGTTCAGTTACTTCAGTTACGTTCTGCTCCTAAATAAATAAATTTGCCTTCCGTTCGCCTTTATATATACACAGCTCATGACGTCATCAGTCCTTTGACGCATGCGCAGTTCCAGCGTGTTCCAGCGTGATGACGTAGGTGTGCTATGGCTCTGACGCTCAGCGCCGCGAGTTCCATCCATGGTTCCATTGCTAAAAAAAAAAAAAAAAGCGAGTTCCATTGCTTGATTGTCACGAGAATAGACATTATATACGTTTTTATGTCTATGGTCACGAGCATAGATATATATAAAGGCTAGATGACTCAAGACGGAGTCTCCAGCCTCGTTGAAGTTGGAGGGTGAGTGGTCTGTACAGACAAAAATACTCATAACTTGCTGAAATCTTGACGGATTTACAAACGGTAAAGTCTATGGAGGATTTTTTGTGCCAAAATTAAATAAATAAATACATCATTAATTAATTAAAATGGGAATGAAATATATCATTAATTAACACCGATTGTTTTCATTAAACCTCATTAAATCAGCCCATAATATGATTTTATAATAATTACTCTCTTTGGATATATAGTCTAGATGACCATGAACACATCACAAGCAATATGACATTAAACCACATTAAATCAGCCCATATATATGATTTTTAAATCAGCCCATAGGCTATATATGCCCATATATATGATTTTTTAATAATTACTATTTTGTGATATATAGTCTAGATGACCATGAACACATCACAAGTGGTTTGACCAAAATCAGTGGTATGTATCACAAGTTTTATGGCTGTTGAATTCATAATATCCAATATCCAATATCAAACCAATTCAACCGCGGTGGATCATCATAGTTATATAATATTTGCTTTTGAAGGTTCCTCTCTATCCTGGGCTTCATCATCATCAATATTGACACATTGATGATGATGGTTCCTGCTTGAAGGACAGTGATATGTCGTGACCTACAGGTTCAGCCAGGACCACCTGGAGCTCCTCTTCAACTGCATCATCAGGTATGGTCAGGGGCGGAGCAGAGGTCCCAGCCTAGGGGGGGCAAAGCATTCTAGATGGGCCCTTGTGGCCTAAACATCCCGTTAAAACATAATCGCTAAAAAATAAATAAAAATGCCACAGATCAGCGCCTCTGACACACAACCACAGCACGCAGGTGACACGGTCAGAACCATTCAAATGAGGTTTGCACCATGGATTTACCAAACCTAACTATAACCCTAATGCAGACTTTAAGATATAAGTATCAAACTGGAGATAAAAATCAAATGACATCCAGTGATGTCTATGGAAGCTCATTTCCGCCAGTAAAAGAAAAAATAAGATGAAATCTTAGCCTTAAAAATAAAAATATCCCCACGGTAAGTCAGAATTATCACGTAAAAAGTCATAATTTCAACTTTCTATCTCATAATTTCGACTTTCTATCTCATAATTTCAACTTTCTATCTCATAATTTCGACTTTCTATCTCATAATTTCGACTTTTTATCTCATAATTATGATTTATCGTGGGGATATTTTTATTTTGGATTTTTCCTTTAACATTTAATGCTAAAAGTCAAAATCTAGGGGAAATCAATTGCCGATTAATCAGACCATAGTCAAAAAAAAAAAGTCCACCTAATTCACCAAGCTCATTAATTATTATACGTTTTTATATTATTAACCAATCTACTTCTAATTTCAGGATTTTTTGCGTGACAGATTTTAAAGAAGCTGTCCTGTGAGGTCTGTCGTGCCAGCCTGGTGACGGATGCTGCATCTGCAAGAAAGGACAAGAGCTTCCATCTGATGACACTGAAAAATAATGGTGGCCTTCTCATCCCATCTGAAGGCACAGTGAAGGTCGTCAGGACAGCAGAGTGAAGGTCGTCAGGACAGCAGAGTGAAGGTCGTCAGGGCAGCAGAGTGAAGGTCGTCAGGGCAGCAGAGTGAAGGTTGTCAGGGCAGCAGAGTGAAGGTCGTCAGGGCAGCAGAGTGAAGGTCGTCAGGGCAGCAGAGTGAAGGTTGTCAGGGCAGCAGAGTGAAGGTCGTCAGGGCAGCAGAGTGAAGGTCGTCAGGGCAGCAGAGTGAAGGTCGTCAGGGCAGCAGAGTGAAGGTCGTCAGGGCAGCAGAGTGAAGGTCATCAGGGCACTTCTATACAAATGATCACGTAACTGGGTTTCAACTACCTTTTCCAGAATTTAAGATACAAATGGAAGGTTGGAAATTGCTTTATAATTAGGTAATATGGGTCATATGCAGAAGGCCTTTTGCTGAGCCCCTGACGCAATCAACTTCTCACATCACTTACCTTCCTAATCTTTTCTTCAGCTCATGCTATTACCCTCCCTCTCCTGCCACAGCCATGGCCACAAAAAGACAACACTTTTTAATATTCTGTTCTATATAAACATTTGTTAAGAAGAAAAGGGAAGAGAAAAGAAAACATCAAGAGTGTTCTAGTTCTCATAAAGTGGGAAGGATTAGGTTGGTTGATGTTTAACTTTGATTTTCCTGGTGGGCTTCAAAGTAAAACTGACTTTTGTGTTTCTCCTCGTGTTCTTGGCCAGCACTCAGTATTTTGGGGCTGGTTTGTACCTTTGTATAATTGTATAATCTATGTCTAATTGTATAATCTATGTCTATCAGCTGATGTAAAGTGTAAACAGAATTTCTTGAAAATGAGTTGGCATTTGGCTCAGTTGGTAACTAATGAGGTGGTTATTACAAAGGTGCTTATGTCATACATAACGTCAAAGTCGTGACATCAACCTCAACATTACTTTCAGATTGAATATGGTTACTTTATGCAGCCACTGAACTTCCTTTCAGTCGATGTAATATTAAAGAAAAATTGGCATTCCCCAAGACCAAATTAACACATCAAAGACATTTCTATAAAGCATGGGAAATTGTACAATCATCATTGTACAGTCATCCCCATTTTATGCATGTGGTATGATTGCAAAACTGATTGATTTCTTATTAACTGCAATGGTTCTGTTACTCCACAAGGTGTCTCCATTTGAACTGAAATTTTTGAAAATCTAATCTTCCACTCGTAAAAAATGTCTATTTGGGATTTATATATACATGTCAAATTCATAACCTGCCCACGGACTGATGAGGAATACTGTATGCTTCATTTGAGGGCCCACTTTGCTTAAATTGTGTTGCCTGAAAATTGTGCAGTAGATTGACCCAGACTCATGTTGTATATTGAACGAAAAGCATTCTGGGAATTGTAGTCACTTTTATTTCAACACAACAACAGTGACAATGTGACAGGAGGGAAATAAAAGGCGTAACAAACTAACAAATGACAAAATGAAACAGGTGCCAAGGCTCTGGGATGGCAAATAATCTGAACATTTTATGAATTGAGTTCTGCAGAACATTGTCCATATAGCTTTTCATTCATCTATATCGTTGCACAAAAATAAAGTGGATCTTATTATACAGTTGAAGATAATCAAGATATTTTTTGATTATCAATAACTATATCAAGGTCATCGAGCAGTTTGCTTCACAAATATTGAACTATACAAAACAAAACTAGCAAAACTAAAAATAAAGGCAGCAGTTTAAGTTTTTGAGATTTCCATTCGTCTAGGTCTTTTTGCCCACCGTTTTAGAGATCATGGGATTTTATTTAAAGCGATTTAAATTAAGTTGCAATCCTCTACTTGGCTGCGTGTGTGTGTGTGTGCGTGCGTGCGTGGGCGCATGTTTCATGTGCATCAGATTTATATTTTATTTATCAGGATATTTAATTGTGCAGACATGCCTGTAAAGGAGGGGAGGTGGAGAGAGAGGGGAGAGGAGTGGAGTGAGGTGCTAAAGGCCGTGGATCCATCACCAGCTGGATAACAAAGAGCACAGCAGGAAGCACATGTACCAGTTATTTATGTTGTATGGATTATATGTATGTTGTTATTTCTTTAGTTTTGATTGGTGGGTATCCAGACTTATTACAGTTTTGTATTTTTCCATTAGTTTCAGTATTAGTTTTACAGATTTTTAGTATACAGTTTTTAGTATACAGAAATAGAAAGGGTGTTTGAGACAAAATTTTTAGGTGTCATCATGGACCATAAATTAAATTGGAAGATGCATATTAATCATGTCAAATCTAAATTAGCTAAATCGATAGCCATATTATACAAGGTAAAAGATATGTTGAACCAGCATGCTTTATATATTTTGTATTGTACTATGTTTATTCCCTACATTACATACTGTTTAGAAATATGGGGGAGTGCATATTTTACCCATACTAAACCGATCTTTATTCTTCAAAAAAGAGCGGTAAGGATTATCACAAAATCAAGTCATAGAGAACCATCAAATGAACTATTTATTAAATTAAGGGCATTTACATTCATGGATTTAGTGGAATACAAAATAGCATTGATAATGTACAAAGTGTTCAACAGATTGTTACCTAGTAAAATTGTAAGCATGTTTAAAATAAGAGTAAGTAGATATGAGCTTCGAGGGAAACGTATGATTGAAAAACCAAAGTCTAGGACTAAAATTAAAGATCAATGTATTACTGTAAGGGGTGTAAATATATGGAATGCACTTGATGACAAATTGAAGATGTGCCAGTCGATTCATGCATTCAAACGTTTGTTTAAGTATAATGTGTTTGAAAAATATGAGGGATCCAGTAGATGATACTATTACGGAATTATGTTCGGCATTGTGTAAAAATATGATTTATTTTTTTGTACTATGTTTTGTATGTTTGATCTGAATAAGTTGATCATGTGAGAAGGGTAGGCGTAAATAAGCAATAGCTTCAGCCTATTCCTTTTCGGTTAGGTCTCTCTTTTTTTTTTATGTGAACTAATGCTTTCAGTTGGTGTCTACATTAAGAATGACCTGACCGAAATAAATATATTTTCATTCATTCATTCATTCAGTTTTAGTTTGTTATTATAATACGTGGTTCGTAGGTAAGGTTTAAGAAGTTCAGAGCAGGTATTACAATACAAAACACAACAGTGTTTTGTATTGTATTTAACAAAGTGACAAATGTAACAAAGTTATTGTCGGAAAGTGTTAAAGTGGCGTTCCATGTGTCCCTTTTTAAATTTCAGCAAGGTGGGGCTACGAAATGTCTTACATTTCTTACAGTGGAACACAAGCTCCTTTTACACACTTACAGAGAATATGAGCATATATTTTATTAGAATATTATTATTAGAACTACCTATTAGGGGCAGGACGGACCCTTAAACCTTTAATATGTAATTAGTGTAGTGTTTGAACCTCTCTCACTTCTCCAAAGGGGAACAATTTGAAAAAAAGAGGCGTATCTGGTGTAAAAGTTGGCTTTATTTCAATATCCTCTAGCAATATCCTCTGTTCACATCAACCAAACCTGTGGGACACAGAAAGAAGAGTGAGAAAAAGTAATCTAGCATTCACTAAATTCACTATCTTAATGTCTATATATTCATCAATGACAACAAAATAAAAGTGTCAGTTACAGTAAGTATATTTGTTCCCATTCCTGGAGGTGGAAAAGGCATCGCTTTAGGAACAGCAAACCCTGCAAGAAGAAAACATGACTCACATACACAACTAAGAAAACGAACAGCCACAAAATTATTTTGCAGCTCATGTTATTTATAGCTACCCCACTTGTGGAGTCTATTGACAGCAGAAACTTCACAAGGCTCTTTCAGGATTACCTTTAAAATAATTAAACTCAACATCCCATATAAACATGTAATATTTTTTTTAAATCAGAGGTAAACAATATAATTAATTCATTGGTAACAGGTGATCTACTCCCGCAGTGTTTAAATCACTGTGCAATGTTTTGGTCTATTAAATGTATGAATTTAAAAATTGAAAAAATTCATATCTAACTTAAAAAGCGCCTCCGATATAATAAACACACATAATGACTTAAAATTGGTCGATATTTCATCACCTTACCTCAGGAGTTTCTCGACGTGCAGCCACTGAAATCAACGCCACTTGTGGAACTATAGAGGCTCCATCACCAGGAAGTGCTGTCCGCCATGTTTTACAACGGAGTCCTATGGAAGTGTCGCCACTCTGGTTGTACTCAAAGCAACAGGTCACAGAAAGACGTGATACGTCATTACTTGAAAAGGTTTTTCATAAAGAGACTTGTTTATTGTGTCGCTGTCGCCAAAGTATGGCCGTCTTGTTAGTGTTTCTGATATTAAACTATGATTTTGCAATTTATTGTACAATCTTGTTAAAGCTTGCATATTTTTTGTGGACTCATTTATTAAAACCTTTTAGAAATATCTTTTTTTTTTTTTATATATAACTCAGATGTACCAGCAACAACAGGCCAGAAGCCTATAAGCCAGTTTTCTCATCATTGTTTAAAGCTTTTTTTTTTTTAAGTTAATTTTAAAAACCCTTTTATCTTTAAGTTTTGACAGTAGATTACTAGATATGTTTTAATTGCTGATGCAGGTTTGTTGATTTTCAAAATGTGCCGGATAATAGCCCATTTTGTACACAACTGAGTAGTGCTTAAGTGTGTTTTCTAACTACTCTCCAGTCCCGGTGTTATGAATGCTGGCATAATGAAAGGTATTTATTGATTAAGTTGGACATCACTGAAGGCCTAAGTGTGAAATGCACCGCCCGCCACTGCTTTTGAAGGACATGTGTAAGATAGGAGAACGTTGATCATGTTCTTGACAATAGGCGGTTGTGGGTGGAGCTTGTGTGGCAGATGGTGGGCCAGGACCATCTCCCATGCATCCACCATATGGACTTTCACTCCTTCAAACATAGCCCTCAGAACCTTGTCCCGCTGTATTGAGTACCAGTCGCTGTTGGTCAATGTCTCGTAGAGCGTCAGAGCTTTGGGGTTTGCAGTCCGGATGATGACCTTGGTACCTGGAGCCCTGTTCAGCAGCCGTACCACGGCCTTCCGGATACCCTGCAACCGCTGGATGTAGACCTCGACAGGGAAAGTGCTGAAGTGCGACCAGATGCCAATAACTACAACAGTGTCGGTGCCTCCAGCCACATGTTCTATTTCATTGGCAATGTAACGCAGTTGACTGAGTGGGACGTTGCCAAAACGGATAGGGGGTCCGTGGCAGCGATATGTCACTAAAATGTTGTTTGCATAGTCCAAGGCCATGAAAGGTCCTGTTTGCTTCGGACTGTGCAGATTAAACGCCTTGAGATCTAAATGTGTGACAAAGACAACAGATAAGGCTGCAATGTGAACAAAATCCAAAATGTTTTCAGAAATATCTGCTGTGCAGCTACCTGGTAATATTGAGTTCAGGTATTCAAACCACTGCCTGATGGTGGAGTCTCCAAAAAAGTGGACCACCTTGCCTTTCAGACACTGACTCATCATTGTGGTGTTGAACTGGCGAACTGTGGTACCCTTGAGAGCTCGCCACACACCCTGATAATAATACCCAGAAGGTCCAATCTTCACAATGTAGCTTTTCCTCTCTGGCTGATCTGAGAAGATATATACTTTTAGTTAAACACTTCACACAAAAAGACAAAAAAAAGGTGTTTCCCAAACCTCTCTGAGACCCTTATTTTATATTTGAATATTTTAAACATATATTAGAAAAGCCCCACATTAGAAAATTAAACAGTCGGGCCCCATCTAAAACCCAGTAGATCCCTATTCAGAATTCACCCGGGCAAACTCAGGTAGGGTCATCGTGGTACCTGTGGACAAACCCACACAGGACCCATAGCTCACATGGACCACACACAGATGCTAAACAAACATAATGCTAAACAGCTGTTCTCAAGTTAAAAAGATTGATTGGTCTCTTAGGCAACATCCACACTCTACAGAATAGATGGAACGCTAAGGAGATACAAATCTATTTGCAGAACGATGTGTTAATTTAACAGATCTTTTTTGCCTGTCCATGTCTAACAACATGTCTGTGGCTTTTATTCTGATGCAATATGACAAATAGTTTTTAGTGGTAAATGTTAGGGTGTACCTTTTAGTTTTGGCAGCACAGTGATGTTTTCAGGTCCAGAAGCAGGAATGAAGACTTTCATATTGACCTTGCTGGAGGAAAAAAAAAAAGAAAATTCAAAAAAAGAGCATGTTCAATGATCAAGAATCAGTTTTTTTCTTCCATTTCCTAGTTTTAAAATGACAAATAAAATGCACAAATGATCAGGAACAGAAGTGACTTCTGCTCCTCCTCTCCGATAGATGGCATGGAAGAGCCACTTCAGTTTTTTTACCAGTTATTTGAAAACATTTTTTTTTTACTCAGTTTTCCCCTGATCAGTGTCTTCCAGTGTACATGTACAGCAACTCTTGTTTTGGACTAAGTTAACAAAGTAAAATACTTTGATATATCACAATGTTACAATAGGTATCGTATCGTGACACATGTATAGGGATCCGTATCGTATCATGAGATTCTTGCCAATACATATCCATAATACGCTCAACACAAAACCAGACATGTTTTGTTTACCAATTTTAAAATGTAATGGGTAACAAGCTGTTTACTGATTTCATACCAAAAAACATAATAATAACAATAATAATAACGGATTCGATTCCTATATTGCACTTTTCTTGGACACTCAATGCGCTCACAATGGTACCATGATTGATTCACTCCATTCATATTTGGTGATGATGAACTACATGTGTAGCCACAGCTGCCCTGGGGCAGACCGACGGATATCTGGCTAACGGGCTCTACATCCACCACCGTGATAGAACCATGGTGATAGAACTTGATTTTCTGATTTTCTTTATTTTAAATTTCAAAACAGAGGCCTGCGACTTACATGGACCTAAAAAGTTCACAATCTACCAACAGGGAAGGGAAGTCCAGGTACCTTGATTGAGGGATTTATGCATATACATATTATACAAACATGTGTAATACTCACGTGCTGGGATAAGTTCCAGCGGACCCCTGTGACCCTGCCTTGGATTAAAAATGTAAAGAAAATGGATGGCTTGATGTAGTGCTCACCTTTGAAAGAGCTTATCTTCCTTAGGCTTGAGTTTTTGTCTGAATCCCCCTTTGGCATGATTGACCCTGACATCACACGTTAATTTCTTTGGTTTGTAGCAGAACCACAGATCACCAGTAATGAGGTCAGTGTAGTTGCATAGCTTCTCCTGAGGTCCATTAAGGCACACATTACAGGTGGTAGTTTCAGTGATTGAACCTGATCGGAAGAGGCTTTGGAAATAAACCCTGTTAGGCTGCTCGTGGGTCAGTTTGTGGAGAACTGTGACTGCCTCGCTGGGGTGGACCATGGTGACCTTTAGCACAAAGAAAAAGAAATTCACACAAAACTTTGAAATGACTGCAGGGGTTTACCATCTATTACAGAAATAAAGTAATTTTAATAGAAGTATACCATGTTATTACTTCTGTCATTTTTGTTATGTTATTAATTGATTATTAGTCAATCATATCATTATCATAATTATTGTTATTCATTTTCCATTTCTTTTTCTCAATGAATATGTGTATTTCTTTAATAGAAAATAGCCATTATTACTGCTTTGCTATGTTCAAAGAGGATTGTGAGGATTGAGGATTGATGAAGATAGATATTTATTATTGTACTTTACATTACTTATTTAATTGATTGATTGCCCCCTTCTTTTACTTTATTTATTAGTTATTAATTAATTAACTTATTTTTTTTTAATTTACTTCTTTTTTTTGGCTGCTATCGTTTTCTTAGAATAACCGTCATTCTAGAAAACCATCATACTCATACACACCAGACATGTGTTTGCATAAATAAACGCACATTCCCACATACATGGTCACAAACATTGATTTAGTCTGTTTTGTTTGTTTTCTAGCGCCCCCTCTTGTCCTGTACATGTATGCGTTTCTGTTTTGCGCACCTGTATTGTTACCCGTTTTAAGAAAAGAAGAAAAAAATAGAAGTATACCAAGTTCAAGTTAAAATATATATATATATATATATATATATATATATATATATATATATATATATATATATATATATATATATATATATATATATATATATATATATATATATATATATATATGATACTGAGATGACAGATGACATTTTCCGGCAGCAGAAAGGAGGGGTGGCTTTTGAGGCTCATGCCTCAAATGTACTTTTTCTAAGAGTCCCCAGTCTTATTCGCTTCTTTAACAAAACCAATCAATATTTTGTTTTTCCCAAGAAATATGACAGCAGAGAAATTAAATGTGGACATTAGGGGATATTTTAACAATGAAGAATGTGAGTCACTTGATGAAAATGTAATTGCTAACCAGTCCACATAAACCAGAAAGTCACTTGGTTTCCTAACTTTTCACCTGGATCATGAATCCATGGTTTGTTCTGTCAGGGTCATTTAACCTTGGTTGTTGAATGATTTGCTGTAATATCTGTTACCCTTTATGGTGTCTTGATGGTGTCTTTTAAGAAGTAGCTTTCTTGTATAAAGGGACGGTGTTGTTGGGCAGGAAGGGAACACTTAGAAAAAAAAATTCTAGCACTGACATGGCAGCACCTGTATCCACCAGGACTCTCAGCAGTCTGACCAGCACTGATCCAGCTGGACCTCCTTTGTGATTTATTGCTTGTGTTGTTCTCTCAGATGTAAGTCGCTTTGGATAAAAGAGTCTGATAAATGACAGTAGTAGAAGTAGTAGTAGTAGTAGCAGTAGTAGTAGCAGTAAAATAAGACATGTAAAACTGTACATGTACATGTAAAACTAAAAAAACAAAAAAAAACAACCTAGATATGCGGAAAAAAAAACAAAAAAAAAACTATCTAGACCTACAAACAGGATTTTACTGAGACATAGCTCAGCTAGTCTAATGGTTTATTTAGGCCATATCTTCCTGCTAAAAGGGAGTTTATTTTTCCTTTCCACAGTCACTTGTCGCCAGTCAAGTCAAACACACCAAATGTCATTTAACTGGATACAAATGATTACAAGTAAATGCATTTCCCTGCAAATATAAGACGGACCTGATTGCAAACTGTAAAGAGTGGTGGCTCCACGAGTTGCACTCTGGCCAGACCCATGTGACTTCCAGGCTATGGAGCACTTTTACCTATACATAACCCTAACTCTTACCACCTGGGAGGTCACATGGTTCCAGTCTAGAGCGCAGGCCAACTCTCTACACAGTTTGCAGCTTGCTGCTTTTGCCGAATACTGGATATTGTGACTAACTTTGTAGTACTGTATGCGAGTGTTCCAGTGGCTACAGGGGATCCACGTATCTGCCATATCTGCCATTTAACCAAGGTTAAATGACCCTCATGAACATGAACAAACTGGAATCTGTGAGATAGATATGATCTAAACCAACCTAGAGCTGTTCCTTTAGATTTATTATTTATTTTCTTTTTCTTTTTTTTTTATTTCAGTTAACTGGGTTTTATATTTCACATTTAGTTTCAGTTTTTATTTTTTTTAACTATAATAACGCACGTACACACAGATTTGCACTGGCGACATCAGTTGCTTTGCACCTAAAAACTTTTTAACTGTATATATATATTAAATTACATCTGAATGTTCTCTCATTCATAGGATTTGTTTCGATGTCTTCATATGGGAGATACGCCCCTCGTGCAATCAGAAGCATTTATCTTATTACGCTCATCCTGATTGGCTAGTGATTACATAAGTTACTTGTGTTACGATGCAACGACCCCAGTTCTCAGAGTAGTATGAGTGGGATGTCTCACCAGCTAGCCCTTCTTGCCCGGGAGAAGCGAGAAGAGGTACTCATTTTAATTGACGTTGCATCGTAACACAAGCTACTTATAGGAAGTTGTCATGTCATCGTTTTCACCAGCCTATCAGGATTGGTATACTGACATAAATGCTTCTGAGGAATAGGCGAGCGGCGTATCTCCCATAGTGAGACATCTCACTTACTACTCTGAGAACTTGGCTTACCTAAAAGTTTTCTTTTCTTCTTTTAAACCTAAACATCAATATCACACATCAACAAAAATACAAAGCACTGATTAAGAGAATGAAGTAATTCATGATGGAAAATAACAAGTGATTGAGAAAGAGACAAAACAAGAGGATATTTTTTGGAAAGTGTCGTCCTAACCCTCCACACATGTGGGGGGCATCCTCAGAGCTAAAGGTGCAGAAGTTCATTTGTAATGCTGTAAACACTTTATATAGTAGCTAGGTGGTGAGTGAACTACATTTGTGTTTGTATAATGGTTTGATGAAATGAATTGATTGAAAAATGACTAGATTGAATAAGAATCAATAAACAAAATGGGTGTACAGCATGTGATGTACAAGAAAAGCTGACCAAGCGAGGACCAAAGGCATCAGTTAACAGTCCAATGGAAGACTACACGCATGGCACAGCCACATTAAATGTGGCTAGTTTTATTATTACCTCAACATGTGCACTTCCTTCCCACAGTAAGGAGAACACAGCCACGTAGCTGCCGTTGTGATGGTCCACCACTTGTCCGGCCACACCTGCCTGAAGAGTAGGGTTGTGAAGCCGGGCCACTAAGACATCTCCTCCAGTCTTCTTGGGACGACCATGGAAGTCTTGAATTTTTATGAACACCTCCAGCTCATCCCCTACACGCCACTGCTGCCCTCCTCTCCGAGGGAGAATGGTGAAGGTACTGTGAGCCGGATCACTGGTCTCATTGAAGGAAAAAGGGGATGGTACTGGGGGAGTTTCAGGCCACGCAATTAAGTCTTTTAGGTAATCTACTTCTAGAGCCTCCTGCGGTGACCGTGGATGGATGCTGCAGAAGTCATGATGCTTTTGAGGTTCAGGGGAAACTGCTGGTGAGATGGTGGTCCTCATTTTATAATGAAACTGAAAAAACATATATTAGAGAAAACAAATGAGGGCCAAATACAGACCGTTCTAAAATACAAATTATTGATTTGTTTATATTGGTGGATAATTAGTCCTGCTGATGAAAGCTATTGTAATAACTCTTTAGGAGGAGGCTGGGTTACTCATAGCAAAAAATAAAGTTGTGCACTGCAAATTATATTATGTAATTCTTTCCATTTGTTCAGGAGAAACAACTTGTTTTAGAAGAGGAAGATGTTTATGGTTGGAAAGAAACCTTTTCATGCTTATGAACACTAGTTACAACCACACTCTGGCAAATAATACCATGCAATATTTCCACAAACCTAGCATCAGAAAAGATCTGCTCACTGATTCCCCTCAAAATATACAACATCCTTACAGAGCATAGATGAGGAGTCAGGGAAAACAACATATTACTTTTTGCTGAATCTATTGATAAAGTGAATTACAAAACCGCAGACTTAAAGCAATCTATGGATGAACTCATGGTTGCATACAAAAAGACAAGCAAGCTGAGATCTTGAAGCAAAGAAAAAGTCAAAGAAATTGAGATTAAAACTATTTGTCAGAGCTTTTGAAGAGGGTTATTTCCATGATTTCATGCATTGTGAGGGAGAGACTGACAGAATTCTGCAATGTCTGCAGTGACATTGCATTGTAATTTATGCAAATTTACAGAATTGTAATGAAATCTGCAGCAAATTACAGGTCTGGATTGTGAACGAAATTAGAGTTCAATTTATACAGCACGTTCCATCTTTTGCCAGAGTTTTATTGTCAAGTTATATTGATTTTTTTTTTAAATGGGAAAAATAGTTTCTTCTACTTAAAGTTAAAACTTGAAAAGTACTCACCTTCTTATGATATTGCTGTAAGATAAAGGCACATGCAGCCAAGAACAGGAAGGTGGAGCCACACTTAAGAAAATTTGTGTCTTTACAACCTCTTCCCTTCATGATCAACAAAAACCTCATCTGGTGCTAGATTAAAAGATAAAAGAAAAACAGTCATCATATAAACCTTTCCTACAAAGCTAGAAGCAAAGCGTTCTTTATTCTTGAAGACAACCGCTTGCTGCCGTTGTCAAATCCAAATCACTAAAAAACTGTTCAATTGCCTGGTGGTTTTAATTCTGATGGACCTGGACCTGCAACCTGATGGGATGGGAGTGAACAGGGAGTGAACAGGGAGTGAGCTGGGTGAGCTGGGTGAGCTGGGTGAGCTGGGTACCTTCTGGTGTCTCGGCAGGCGTGGTTGTGCCCCCCCCCCCCTCCGCCACTCTTAGTGCAGTTTTCACCTTGCACACACATTTAAACAGACATACACACCTGCTCAATCACTGACATGCTCACCCCAACAGTTGTGGGGACAAATAATTGCAGTGGTCTTGATTACATTTTAGAGACCTGGGTTGGTTGCTGTGTTTGTCTCTGCCTGTTTCTGTTTTTGCGTTTCTGTTTTTCTCTCTCTTTCAGATTCACAATGTTTGTGTGCCTGTTGTGTTTTGTTGTCTTTCAGATTTGCAGCAGATGTAGAAGAGAAGATCACAACGAACCACATGACCTGAAACGTTGACTCCGCTGAGATATACAAAGAATGTCCAATTCAGAGAAAACCTTATACAGAGGTTATATACATGTGGATTGATGAATTAATGAGCAGATGAGGCGAAACTGGCCGACAAGACATGGTGTGAAAGCACAGGGACATTTCAAACAAAACAATACAAATGTGTTAAGTCAAAAGAAGAGCAGAAAAACAGAAAGAGCGAATGATATTCCAAAACACTGCTCAGATAACTTATGATTTACTTGTTCCCCCATTGTTCCCAGATATTTTTTTTTTATATTTACATATAATCTTAACCATTTGGAGTTCCTCTAAATGTGTCAGAATCATAAGTTCCATACCAGCTGCATATGACAAATAGTATACATTTTTAGCTAGTCACTGAAAGCACAAGTGTAGAGTTCAAAGTACAGTGATGGGTACTCATTACCTAAAAAGCACACACAGACGAAAAAGTTAAATGATCAGTGGAAAAAAAAGGTTTTATCATCACTGAAGCAAAACTTTATTTTATTGGACCTCACCTGAGCTGAGATTTATTTGTAGAAAATTAATTTATTCTGGTGAAATATTTCCTCCTTCAGTCAATTGGATTGAGTTTGGATGAAGGGATCCTCTTTCAAATAAGGCATTGGTGGTTCCAAATGATTCACAGCACGACAGCAAGTATCACACTCACAAATGAAGGCAACAATTACTGTATATCCGTATTACACTCAGAACTTGTCCCAGCCCATGTGGGAGATGTGGCAAAACAGCTGTTCAATGGTTGGTTGGAGAAGTGCAAACAGAGAGCTCAGCTCTCAGCTGAGTTCAATGTCTTCTCCCAGTTAGAGAATGTTATCTGTGTGAGCAGCTCCACCACGTTTCATGAGACTGGCTACCACAAAAAACAAGTCCCAGCCTCGCCACCTCTAACGGTGCTGGGCTCTTCTGGTAAAGAACCAGTAACTCGACTGGCTGAGTCCTTCATTCACTGTCTCTGTCTGTGTGTTGAATGACAGACCATGTCACAGTACTTGATGATCATGAAAGGGATGGGCTTCGTAAATAATTGTTACCCAATTATGTACAAAGTAAAAACAGAAACTGAAAAAGCTGGGACAATATTGAAAAATGCTGTTTAAAAAAATGTATTCATTCAGACATTTATCCAATGATCCCTCTTCCCATCCGTTGGTAGATGTTACAGAACTCTGGGGGTCTTTGGGGGTAAAGCAAGGTGACGTACAAAAGAACGAAACTCCACAGCTGTTTTTTCAGAGCTCCGAGTCTTCTTTTCCTAGAAATGACAGGATGGTTGACAGCAGATGGGGTGGGGAGGATCTGTCTGGAATAACGTGATCCTTCCACCACAGCCTGTTCACTCCTCAAGTAAGGAGACCTGAGCTCAGTGCAGGGCCTCCCGGGGTTGGTAGAGGGAGCAATGCCCAGAACTGACTTAGGTAGGAGCACTGGGTGAGAGAAAAAAAGACATAGATAGAAATAGAAATAAGTCAATCAAAAATAAGTTCTTACTTGCATATTAATGCACCAGCAAGAAAAGCAAAAAACAATGTATGAATACTATTATTGGAGTAATCAGTTAGGAACTTTAACACTCCAACCCCCTCAGGACTATTTTGGATCTCTTACTGTTTTGTGGCCATTGCACATGATAAGCAGAAATCAGCATATCCCAGAATAAAATGACAGTAAACCAGCATCTATATTAAATTCATTCTGACAAGTGTAAGTGAGTGTGTGTGTTTGTTTTTTTTATATATTGCCCTGCAATGGACTGGTTGTGCAATCTTTTCACCACAAATACAACCGCACCCAAAATGAATGCATGTGATCATGCATTCATTTCTGCTCTGTTCCCCTTTCCAGTTATTCCCAGCAACTTTTAATGCTTGATTCTAATCCAATGTATCCAGGTTTTACAGCACAGATTCCCACGATTAGTCAATTAAGGGCAAGTACAACTCCCATCATGAATGTTTAAACACTGTTCAGGTAAATTCCAGCATTTCACAAGCGAGATGGGTAGAAACCAAATGCAGGAGACTCAGAAAACAGGAGTTGCAAATGAATAAAGGTTTAATCTTGGAAAAAGTTATCAGTTATTCAGAAAAACAAAAATACAACAGAACCAAGCCAGAACATCAAAGAACTCTGGAGACACTGGCGTAGGAAAACGAATTGACAGGCAGGGAGGAAAGGAAAGACAAGAAAACAGATACACAATCAGAGGCTGATGAGACACATGTGCCAATGATCAGGCTAGATGAAAACTAAACTAATGTGACCCACACACTAAAAGTGCCTGGTCACTAAAGGGTTAACACTGCACAAGTCATTTTTTTAGGGACTGCAGACCCTGGTGTGCCATGTGCATAAGCACGCAAGAAAAAGAAAGATGCCATGCATGTGAACAGTAAGGAGTTATGAGTACAGGTGAAATTATAAAGAAAAAGGAGAGAAAAAAGACGATAAAGTGTGCGGGAGAGAGTGCTGTATGGTGCAGTATTAAATCCTGCTCAACAACTCAGAGTTAGGTTTCACGTTAACCGGACACGCCCAAGCCTTTGCGTAATCAATAATTAACTGTGTGCGTTTTAAGCCGGAAATATACTCTACGCACGTAACCTGCGTAGCCTGCGTAGCCTGCTTTGTGTCTGTTCATGCTCCACTGCGTACGTCGCGTACCACCCGAGTAGAGCCTGTCATACCGATGGTGACCGATAGGGGGCAGTAAGCAGAGCAACAGTTGGAAAAGCTACTTATATTAAGTAGCAGAAGTAGTAGCAGCAGCAGCGGTAGCAGATTAGAAAAACGAACACTTTTACAGGACAATATTGGATGATGTAGGAGATTATAACATCGTGTGAATGTGTATGAGTGTGTATGAATGTTTGTGGTGGTCGGAGGGGCCGTTTGGCGCGATATGGCAGCCACGCTCCCGTCAGTCTGCAGGGCAGCTGCGGCTACAGACGGAGCTACCACCGGGGAGAATGTGTGTGAATGAATAATGATCTCTGTAAAGCTCTGGGTGCCTAGAAGGAAGCTAAAGAAAACCACAACATTATTATTATTATTATTACTCTTTTTTTAATGTGTATTACTTATTTATATTACTGTTTTACCCCCTTCCCTGTGTGTGTGTGTGTGTGTACTTCTGCTACGTGAGTTTCCCCGTTGAGGGAGTAATAAAGGACTATTTTATCTTATCTTATTATTATTGCTTATTATCAAAAGTGGATAGTCTTTCCAGACTAATTTATCCAGCATTCTCCTCACCCATCTCAACAAGAATGACGAAACAATAAATCCAGTTAATTTTAGGTTCATATGGAGAAGTAGATGTCAATATATAAGAAAGATTAACATGGTCAAAAAATGTATTGTTCCTAATATAATTCCAAGTCATTCAATAGTATTTTTATTGAAAAACAGAGTATTTAAAATAAAATAAGTCCCGTCAATTGACTCCTGGCTCCCGGCTCCGGGAGGCACCGAGGCTCGGCGCGTACCTCCGCCGGGGCTCGGTCGCCGGGGCTCGGTCGCCGGGGCTCGGCGGCCGGGGCTCGGCGGCCGGGGCTCGGCGGCCGGGGCTCGGCGGCCGGGGCTCGCCATCCGCGGTACTCCCGGGGACTCTAGTCCCGCAGCACCAGTGAGTATTTTGACCGGAGAGATTATAAAATACCGGACTTCGGCATATTTTACCGGACAACGGAAACCCTGGGGGGAAGTTAAATATTGCATAAATATATGCACGGGGAACTTTCTCCAGGGGAGAGCAGCATAATCGTGCCAGCCGGGATCAGACCGGGAACAGCGATACTAGCGGCCAGAGCGAGAACTGCAGGTCGCGTACGCGTTCAGTGTCTTTTTGAGAACGTGCACGTCGACGCGTCAAATGTACGCAGGATACGCAGGATACGCGAGACGTGACGTGAATGACGTGAATGACGTGACGCAAATGACATAAGGGATGGAAAGGGGGGATGGCAGTTTTACAGGGGGGATGATTTTGACCGTTTTTATTTCAGGGGGCATGCCATCCCTCATCCCCCCTCAACTCGAGTACTGCATATATGCTCCTATTTCCTTCTTGCTCATTTCTTGTCTCCTCCCTTCTTCTATTCCCTCCCTCCTGATCTCCTTCTTGTCTCAGCCATTATCTTAAAAATAATCCGATATTTTTAAATTCCCCTTAAATTCGCCCTCTTGTTTCAAAACATTTTGTTTCCAGTTAAATACTAGTTTTAAATTCTATATATCTTGATTTGATCATTAGACGTTACTGGATCAGTTTTGCTGCCTGTTTACATGCTGGACAGGTGAGCATCCACCCGTTTACTCACTTTACTTCACTTTTACCTGTCCAGATGGATCCAGAGGTATGGCGAGCTAAAAGGGTAACAAAACCCAATATTATGTAACGAAACAGAGTTTAAAATACCAAATGATGATGAAAAAAGCATTTGTGAACAGCAAAAATAACATTGTCGTGTAAACCTGTTCTACCTGTCAGGTAAGATAAGAGATAAGATAAGATATTCCTTTATTTTCTCCCTCAATGGGGAAACTTATTTTGTTGGCAGCAGTACACTTAGCACACGCATGCAGGGGAAGGGTAAAAGACTAAAAAGTAAAAAATAAAAAATATATAAAAAATACACAAATGATGTATATGTAAAATATGTAAAATATGGATAATTACAGAATATGAGCAGTATATACAGTAGAAGAAAAAAACAGCTAAAAAAGCAGGTAGAGTGTTGTGAGGTAGACTGGTGGATATTGCACATATGATTTGCACATCTTATATTATTGCACAGTTATTGTTATTAACAGATTAACAGATTATTTGCGTCACTGAAAGATCCTTATTTGCAGCGTTTAATGAGCACGTGTAAAAACCGCCGCGGCCTATTAAAACACCATGAAAAAAAAAAATTATTCAACTACAGCACATGTAAAACGCAGTATTTTATTAAAGCAGGATTATATCTGAGCGGACAGTGAAGAATAAGAGCCGACCAACTCATCCATCGATAGGACCCGCCCCTTAAACCCAGATGAGCCAATGGCTGCTGAGTATCAGTTCCACAGGGATCAGAAGTTAGATCTGAACTCCTGTCTTTCCAGATGAAACTAATTAAAGTAAATGAATGTAATCCTCCCCTGTGTAGATCCTGGATGCTGCCATCTGTTGTCATGACGACAGGAAACCCTCCCCTACAAACATTCAGTTGCCATTGTACATCTGTAAACAGCACTGGTGGTACTCTGGTCAGCTCCCACCCTTTCATTCATCCATCCTTGCTTCATTGTTTCCTCCATCCTTCCTTAGTCCCTACCTTGCTTCTTTTTGAAGCTCCTTACTTCATTTTTCTTTCGGGGTTTTACATCAGATTGTGTGACATTTTTAAACGTCTTCCCCTCAGTGCTGCTCAGAGCCCGTCCACGTTGGAGTCCAGACTGAAGGGCCTGGAGTGCCACTTCACCTGGGACCTGGATTCCAGCCCTTCCAGACTGATCCGTAGCAGGGACGAGCTGGAAGACATCGGCACCGACGAGGGAAATCTCTGGCTGGGTCATGTTTACAACCTGCAGGGTTTCATCTGCTATAAGCTTGGTGATGAAGAAAAGGCCCGGCGTTTCCTCAGCCAGGCCACTGAAGCCTTCCGACGGCTGAAGAACACGGATGAAGGTCCCTGGTTGGTGGTGAATTTCGGGAATCTGGCCTGGCTGCACCACCTTCTGGGAGAAGACAAACAGAGTGAGGATTACCTGTCAAAGGTTGACGCCCTGCTGAGGGAACACCCGTCTCCATCCCAGGATGAGCTCCACCCGGAGATCTGCGCAGAGAAGGCCTGGACCCTGATGAAGTTTGACAAAGACAAGAAGCAGCTGGCTGCAGATTACTTCCAGAAGGCAATCGAGATGCAGCCGGACATGGTGCACTGGCGGACCAGCCGCGTGATTGGGAGGGTGAGCGCTCAGAAGCACAGTGACACAGACCTGGATCAGGACATCTGGGAGGAGATGGGAGAGGCCAGAGAGCAGGATCCAGATGACTCGTACCTCGCTGCCGTGGAGCTGCTCATAAAAGCAAAGAAAGGAGAGCAAGTCAACGATGAAGCTCATGAGCTGGAGGAAAAGATTATACTGAATCCTGTCAGCAGTTACAGCGGGATCAAGGTCTTGCTCAGGGTGTACAGACAGCTGGACGACATCGACCAAGCCATCAATTTGGCAGAGAAGGTCCTAAAGGACTATCCTGATAATCGATACCTGAAGAGGTGCGCCGCACTCTGCTACAAATGGAGAATCGTTTTCTTCAGGGACGGTCGTCCAAACCCATCTAGAAGCATGATGGAACGAGCCATCAGCCTGCATGAGCAGATGATTCCTCTTTACCCCGATTCTGCCCTCATGAAGAAGCTCGACCTCGCAAACTTACATGCAAAAGCAAGCGGGGGCCTACAGAAGGCAGATCGTATTTACCAGGAGCTGCTGAGGCTGGACCTGGAACCTGCAGACAAGCAGCTGGTCTACAACAGCTACGCTAAATACTTAAACTTCGAGCGGCGAGACTGGGACAGGTCAATCACCTACCACATGAAGACAGCAGAGATCCGTCTGGAGTCCCACGCCAAGCAGAACAGCATCCGAGCGCTGAAGAAGATCAGCGAGCGAGGCAGGAACAAGAGGTGTAGAGAAATCCAGATGTTCCTGGAAACACTGCCGGAGGACCAGCTGGAGTGAGCGTTCAACAACAGCTGGACAACAAAGTGTATTCCTCATAACTGCAAATACTCGTTAACAGCTGAGTTTAACTGATGTTTAGACGAGAGAAAAGAGATTTGGCTTTTTAATTCACCTGCTACCAGAAAATGTACGTTACTGCATAAAAGTATGTTTCAGTGTGATGTAATCATGTTTGTATAAACTCACGAGTCACAGCTTGTTTCTTTGATAATTTGATTGCACCTGGGAACCAGTGGGCGGGATTGGTCCCAATCAAGGCTCCAACTAAGGGAGGGCCAAGTCTAAACCACGGTAAACCTTGTGTAAGTTTGCTTTGAATCTCCAATAAGAAAACCTAACTGAGAGAAGTTGTCTGTCTTTATTTCTAGCACCTTCTGTCTCATATCAAGGGCACTCAGGTTTTTTTTTTTTTATTTTATTTTTTTTATCCCCGATTTTTTACCCATTTCATCACCCAGTGCTCCTACCTAGACAGTCCTGGGCATTGCTCCCCTCTGCCAACCCCGGGAGGGCCCTACACCGAGCTCAGGTCTCCTTCTTATCCTGAGGAGTGACAGACCTAGGGTTGCCACCCGTCCCGTAAAATACGGAATTGTCCTTTATTTGAGAAAAAAATGTTGCGTCCCGTATTGAACTAATACGGAACACGATTTGTACCGTATTTTCATTAACTTTTACACCATGATCTAGTTGAATTATTGAAATAAATGAACCTTTACACCATATTCTAGTTGAATTATTGAAATAAATTAACTTCTACACCATGATCTAGTTGAATTATTGAAATAAATGAACCTTTACACCATATTCTAGTTGAATTATTGAAATAAATTAACTTTTACACCATATTCTAGTTGAATTATTGAAATAAATTAACTTTTACACCATATTCTAGTTGAATTATTGAAATAAGTTAACTTTTACACCATATTCTAGTTGAATTATTGAAATAAATTAACCTTTACACCATATTCTAGTTGAATTATTGAAACAAATTAACTTTTACACCATATTCTAGTTGAATTATTGAAATAAGTTAACTTTTACACCATATTCTAGTTGAATTATTGAAATAAATTAACTTTTACACCATATTCTAGTTGAATTATTGAAATAAATTAACTTTTACACCATATTCTAGTTGAATTATTAAAATAAATTAACTTTTACACCATATTCTAGTTGAATTATTGAAATAAATTAACTTTTACACCATATTCTAGTTGAATTATTGAAATAAATTAACTTTTACACCATATTCTAGTGGAATTATTGAAATAAATTAACTTTTACACCATATTCTTCACCTGTATGTATATTATACATCTGGGCTGATGTGGACATACGTAGCATAGGAGGCTATCTCAGTTGCTATATGGTTGTCTCTCTCTACAGTCATGAAAGTTCAATGCTATTAAAGCATTTTAAACTTTAAATCAAAGCATTTTGTTTTTCATATAAAATAAACACATTTTTATTCAGTTTAGAAGTTTTAGGGCTTTTTTTTGGCTCCTGCGCTGCTGAAATCAGGGCGTCCCTTATTTCTATTTCTGAAAGGTGGCAACCCTAGACAGACCGCTTCTTTTCACCAGACAGGGTGGGGTTTCTCTGGCCGGACGTAGCGCGTGGAAGGATCACGTTATTCCGGCCGGATCCTCCCTACCCCATCTGGCGCCCCGGTTGGCCAGAGGGGGCATGTGTAGCCCAGGACTGTTGCATGTTTTTGTGAGGGTAGCTCACATTAGCTACCCAAGGGAACACGGGGAGAACATGCAAACTCCGCACAGAAAGGTCCTTTCGCCAACCCCAGGGTGTGGGCACCGAAGTCATGGGGGAACTAACACGCACTTCAGCGCCCACAGCGTCCCCGACAGGAATCGAATCCAGGACCTTCTTGCTGTGAGACGGCTGCACTACCAGGTTTAAGATGTAATTTAATTTATTTAAGTTTCTTCTCAACTTTACCCTCTTTGTGATAACTATTGCTACTCAAAAGTCCTTCAGGGATTGCTTTACTGGGTAGGGTTGTCCCGATCAGGATTTTTTAGCTCCAGATCCGATCACGATCACTTGAGTTTGAGTATCTGCCGATCCCGATTTTTCCCGATCCGATCACTTTTTTTGGCTCCCGATACATTTCCGATACGTTTTCCCGATCAAGATACATTTTGGCAATGAATTAAGTAAAAAAGTAAAGTAAAAAAAAGTAAAGTAAATTAAGTAAAAACAAATGTATTGTCCATTCTCTCCAACATGGACATATTTTTTTTTTTCACTGACTGCATCATTGGCTCAAAACAAAGCTTATCAGCACTGGTGCCACAAAATGTAGAAAAATGAAATTGTAAACTAAAACAAAAAGTGCAGAATAGTGCAATAACAAAAATAAATCAATTTCACTTCAAAAGGAGGTAGTTTACCTACTAGGTTCAAAAGTTGACTGACATCCAGTCAAACTCACAATCAATAAGAAAATTTTAATACATTTTGGCTTAACCAGAATTCTCAACAGCATGAAATGAATAGCAGCAGATATTCATTGCGGCTGTTATAGTTTTCTGTCACTGTGCTGTAATGATGTCACGCGGAGCGTAAGAACCAAGTGTGGTTCTTCAGAGAAAAACGGTTTAGACCGTAACACCGGTCCCGCAAAATAGCAGTCCATCATCCGTTGTGTTGTTACCGAGTCAATAAAGTGGACCAAAAGATGATTTACGAGTGACGGATAATCATTTACATAACACTACAGTCACTTTTCTCCGACAGCTTTTCTTTGTTTTTAAAACTTTCAGACCGTTTATCTGAGCCTATCCTAGCTGTTGTTAGCTCTCTGTTAGCCACGCTTCTTTCCCTCCAGCACAAACGTCTCTTCAGCCGCCGGCACCGCCCAAAATCTTATAATAAACACACATCAACTGTCTGTATTGTTAAATACAATTATAAAACGATTTAATAATTGATATATGTTAAAACAGGCACAGAGCAACAAGCAAACAATTAAGACGAACTGGCCTGGAGCTGCTGGAGCCGCTCTGAGCTGCAGCTGAGGCTCAGAGAGCGGAGCCGCCCGCCTCTTCTGGCCGCTGCGGCGACTCCGCGCTCCCAGCGCTACGGGGTCGCGGAGTCGGAGACCAGCCAGCCGAGCCATAACAGTATGTCCCGATACTTTTTTGGCCAATCCCGATCTTTTGAAAATGACGTGATCGGGCCCAATCGATTGGGTGGCCGATCGATCAGGACAACACTACATGATAGTGAAGTGGATCCCCATCAAACACTTGGATTTCGCTTTGTGGCAAATGAGAGATGTTATGTTGTTGTGCCAGGAGAGCAGAAATGTAATTCTGCCTTGCAATTATGGAGAGCATGGTGTTGCCATCATCACGAACCGGTGTTTGGGCATTTGTACTGGCTCCAAATTGAGAACTGGAAACATCAGTCATCACATTGTGTGCCATTCCAAGCTCAGTTGGCCTCTGCCGGACCAGTTGCGATGTAGCTCTCACTCATCTCATCTTCTTCCACTTATCCGTTCCCGGGTCACGGGGGCAGCAGCCTCAGCAGGGATCCCCAGACTTCCCTCTCCCCGGACACTTCCTCCAGCTCTTCCGGGGGGACTCCAAGGCGTTCCCAGGCCAGCCGAGTGACGTAGTCACTCCAGCGTGTCCTGGGTCTTCCTCGGGGCCTCCTCCCGGTGGGACATGCCCGGAACACCTCACGAGGGAGGCGTCCAGGGGGCATCCTATACAGGTGCCCGAGCCACCTCAGCTGGCTCCTCTCGATGTGGAGGAGCAGCAGCTCTACTCCGAGCTCCTCCCGGGTGACAGAGCTCCTCACCCTATCTCTAAGGGAGCGCCCCGCCACCCTGCGGAGGAAACTCATTTCGGCCGCTTGTATCCGGGATCCCGTTCTTTCGGTCATGACCCAGAGTTCATGACCATAGGTGAGGGTGGGAACGTAGATCGACCGGTAAACCGAGAGCTTTGCCTTTCGGCTCAGCTCCCTCTTCACCACGACGGACCGATACAATGACCGCATTACTGCGGCCGCCGCACCGATCCGCCTGTCGATCTCGCGCTCCGTTCTCCCCTCACTCGTGAACAAGACCCCAAGATACTTAAACTCCTCCACCTGAGGCAGGAACTCTCCCCCGACCTGGAGGGTGCAAGCCACCTTTTTCCGGTCGAGAACCATGGCCTCAGACTTAGAGGTGCTGATTCTCATCCCAGCTGCTTCACACTCGGCTGCAAACCGCCCCAGTGCATGCTGAAGGTCCTGGCTCGAGGGAGCCAACAAGACCACATCATCTGCAAAAAGCAGAGATGAAATCAAGTGGCTCCCGAACCGTACCCCCTCCGGCCCCTGGCTGCGCCTAGAAATTCTGTCCATAAAAATAATGAATAGAACCGGTGACAAAGGGCAGCCCTGCCGGAGTCCAACACGCACCGGGAACAGGTCTGACTTACTGCCGGCAATGCGAACCAGACTCCTGCACTTCACAAACACGTTGCCGTTTCTTGTCCATGTTGACTGGATTTTCTTCTCCTTTCTCAGTATGCAGCTCTGTCTGGCAATTTCTGCATTTTTCTTTGTTAAATGCTCATTGATGTAGACTCCAGTGCCCTTCAGCTTTCTTGCTTGTTTCAACACTTCCAATTTATGCTTTCGGTTTGAAAATTGGATCACTATTGCAGGTTTGACTTTATCCTTATTTGAAAGTGTGTGACAAGCTGAAATATGATTTTTCTCTATCATTATGTTTTTGTTGTTCAAAAATGTCACTACTTGATTCTCTAGTGTATTTTTTAGGTGGTGCATCCTCACCTGCAATTTCTGAAACTGTAACCCGAGCATAGCTCTGATGTTTGGTTTCCAATCTTGTGATTATAATATCTCCAGCACGAGTATACTGCTCCAAATCATCCACTCTTTGCTCCAGCAGCTCAATCATCTGGTCCCTTTGTTTGACCATGCCTCTCAGCTCACGCACTTCCCCCATGAGGCCCATAAATGTGGCCTGTTTAACAACTTTGCTGATTTCCTCTGGCATAAAGTTGAGAGATTTTTTAATCCTCTAATTCTTCTGCAAGCTTTTTTGTTGTGACTGACATCTTGCCCACAATTTGAGACTGCCCAGCTTCTCAGCTCACTTTCTCCAGGGCCTTGAGACAGTCCTGCTTTTCCAGGCCTTGAAAATATATCCATAAATGGTCAAAGTTCCTCTTACTCGGCTGCAATTTCCAACAGCATTATAAGAAAACATCTGTGTAGCATTAACAGAGTTTTAATCCTGGTTAAATGGCTCTATATTTTGGTGATTTTTGATGGGTAGAATAAGAGAGAGGCAACAGCAACAGCAACAGCAACGTGATGATTTAATTTAGTTTTAGCTGGGTCCTGGAGGCACTGACCTTATTTGAGATTGGTGGTAATGTTATATTCCTTGTCAAGTTCTCAGTTCTCCGTTCAACTGTCTTGTCATTTTTTAACAAGGTACGTGAAGTTGAATTTGTTGGGCGAGGTTGCAGGGGAGGGTGTGGTTTGATCTGGGTCCTGGAGGCACTCACCTTATTTGAGATTGGTGGTAATGTTATATTCCTTGTCAAGTTCTCAGTTCTCCGTTCAACTGTCTTGTCATTTTTTAACAAGGTACGTGAAGTTGAATTTGTTGGGCGAGGTTGCAGGGGAGGGTGTGGTTTGATCTGGGTCCTGGAGGCACTCACCTTATTTGAGATTGGTGGTAATGTTATATTCCTTGTCAAGTTCTCAGTTCTCCGTTCAACTGTCTTGTCATTTTTTAACAAGGTACGTGAAGTTGAATTTGTTGGGCGAGGTTGCAGGGGAGGGTGTGGTTTGATCTGGGTCCTGGAGGCACTCACCTTATTTGAGATTGGTGGTAATGTTATATTCCTTGTCAAGTTCTCAGTTCTCCGTTCAACTGTCTTGTCATTTTTTAACAAGGTACGTGCAGTTGTATCTGTTGGGCGAGGTTGCGGTGGAGGGTGTGGTTTGAGCTGGGTTGGGTTCTCAGGTCTCCGTTTCCTCATTCTGTCTACCCCAAATATACCTACACAGACACCATTTTCTTTCCATTGTTTAACATTGCAGTCCAAACCTGCTGTAAATATTTTCACACATTCAGGGTCACACACAACACTGACTATCTCAGAAAGACCAGCTTGCCAAGACTTCAGCAATGGTGGAGGACACAGTGACACATCGCATGTATTTTCAGTTTTACCAGCCCTGCCATACTTTTCTATATCCCACAAACAAACTCTTCCTGTGCTGTCACCGGTCAGCAATGTCTGGTTCATTTTGTCAGTTGACATGGAGGTAATAATTGCGTCATCAGTTTCCACTGCTCTAAACTTCCCTATTAGCTCTGCGTTTTCTTTTTTAAATGCCCAGGAAAAGATGAAGCCTTGATCTGAAATCAGAATTCGGGCTATTTTCCTATCAGACTTCCTGGTCTCCAGGGGTACAACAATGGGGCCTCCATTCTGTTCATTCTTTTGGTTTATAGTTGTTCCCATAGAATTTTTTTCAAGAAGCTGCGCACCCTCCTCTTGCTTCTCCAGTCTTTTAATGTGTATTTGAGGCTTCTCTTTGGTAGTGGCACAATGCAAAACTTCAGAGGTGTCTGCATTCCAGATAACACAATATCCATTACTGGATGCAGCAATAAGTGTTTCTCCATTGAGTTTCATGGAACAAATATCACTTAATAAGTGATGATTCAAAACTCTGTTGTCTTTCCCCTTTAAGTCCAGGTCAAGGATGTTGTTAGAATTCTTGACTGAAACAAACAATCGATCTTCTCTGCAGATGATGTCTTTCACATCATCTGGTATTTGAACAGGGAGGACATCAAGCTCAATCCCATTGAGGAAATTCCAAATTCTAACTTTCCTATCTTGTGAAATGGTGATTAATTTGCATTGTGTTTCATCAAATGTAATGGCAGTGTGACCTACAATCTCTGTTGGATTGACATTGAAGTCCATATGAACTCCAGTAAAGATATCCCAAACGGTCACCATACCACTCACAGAAACGGCGACAAGCTGCTTAAAAACGTCATTGTAGAGTGCACTACACACAGGCATGTTGAAGGATCTCATTGATTCTTTGAAACCATCTGTTCCTTGCCCAAGACATTTAGCTATTTCTGTGTTAGCGAGGAACAGCTTGTTGTTGCATATGTTGTAGCATACAGCGGAGATAGGGGTCTGCTGCATGCAGTGAGGATAACAATTCTGTATAGGGTTAAAGGTAGCATCAGCCCAGACGCGTACATTTTTGTCTGCAGATATGCTGATGAATACTTTGTCGATGATATTGAACATTATGTGGGTGATACTCGTTTTATGTCCTTTTATTAGTTCTTTTTGGTGCCAGTCATTTTCAGAAGCAAATACATACAGGATGCATCTTTTCCCACCTGTCATTAAACTGTCTGAATCAGCAGAGTAGTCACAACAGGTAAACGTAGGCAATTCTCCTGCACTGTCAAATAATTTTGAAGAGATCTTGATCTCGTTAGATTCACGAGTGATTTGAGAAAGATTCATAAATTTGGATGATTCACCACAGACAGCGAGTGACTTTATGGTTGGAAAGTAGCGCATATAAGAGCAAACATCATTTAACACTAACTTTCTGACATAAAAATGTTGTTGAGACATACTGTATTTGAGGTCTGGAAGATATAAAATGCCACAACCTCGCTTAGGGCACCGACCAAGCAATCTGGGGTCAATGACATCACTAACGCTGGTATAGGAAACAAATATGGAAAGAAATCCTTGTGAATCACCAAAAGAAAATATCTTTTTTTCCTTGTCTGACCAAAAGTTCATGGTTGTAACATCAGCTTGTAGCCCAGTTAATATGAATTCCACATCTAAATACTTTGAGCTGTCACAATTATAGAATATGACTTCTTTGTCAGATGTGCTGACAGCCATCTGTCGCAGGCCTTTGAGGTACACCATGTCAAGAACTTGCGTTTTCTCTTTCTGACAAATGGAAAGTGGATTTTCAGGCAAGTTCATTGTGCACAATGGCTGAAAGTCATCAGTCCAGTACTTAAGTAGACCATCTTTACAGATAGTGAGGTACCGAAATGGTTTGTAAGGCCTCATTTCTTCTATTTCATATCTGTAGTCATAAAGATCAAGGAAATCCTGGGGGACGCAAATCATTTTGGATATTAAAATGTTGTCATCAAGTGGTATCAATTCAAAAGGTTTGGGGAAAAACTGCTTCCTGTGATCCAAATTATGCACAATTTTCCAGCCGTAAAAGTGTACAACATCCCGATATTTCACTGTCCCATTACAGCTTCCTTTTATCATCTTGAAGATGGAACGGAGGTCCTCTTTATCCAGATCCTCAAATAAAGGTTTCAGTGTGTAAGCAAATGTTGAAATGTCCATTTTCTTGTCATATTTTGTGAATATGTCCTCTATTTCTTTCCATTTCTGAGGGGATAAACTATCTTCAAATGGTGTGAATTCGCTATATTTATAGCTATAAATAGGGATTTCATCTTCCCAGTATTTAATAGAAGACATCTTCACACAGTTGTTTGGTTGCTAGACGCTGATTAAATTATCACAGGTTTGTAATGTGAAAAAATGCTTGTAACGCTCCGTTGTGTCCCAAAAATCAGAACCAAGCAAGGTGAGGCAGCGTTCAGTTACTTCAGTTACGTTCTGCTCCTAAATAAATAAATTTGCCTTCCGTTCGCCTTTATATATACACAGCTCATGACGTCATCAGTCCTTTGACGCATGCGCAGTTCCAGCGTGTTCCAGCGTGATGACGTAGGTGTGCTATGGCTCTGACGCTCAGCGCCGCGAGTTCCATCCATGGTTCCATTGCTAAAAAAAAAAAAAAAAGCGAGTTCCATTGCTTGATTGTCAGGACCATAGACATTATATACGTTTTTATGTCTATGGTCACGAGCATAGATATATATAAAGGCTAGATGACTCAAGACGGAGTCTCCAGCCTCGTTGAAGTTGGAGGGTGAGTGGTCTGTACAGACAAAAATACTCATAACTTGCTGAAATCTTGACGGATTTACAAACGGTAAAGTCTATGGAGGATTTTTTGTGCCAAAATTAAATAAATAAATACATCATTAATTAATTAAAATGGGAATGAAATATATCATTAATTAACACCGATTGTTTTCATTAAACCTCATTAAATCAGCCCATAATATGATTTTATAATAATTACTCTCTTTGGATATATAGTCTAGATGACCATGAACACATCACAAGCAATATGACATTAAACCACATTAAATCAGCCCATATATATGATTTTTAAATCAGCCCATAGGCTATATATGCCCATATATATGATTTTAATAATTACTATTTTGTGATATATAGTCTAGATGACCATGAACACATCACAAGTGGTTTGACCAAAATCAGTGGTATGTATCACAAGTTTTATGGCTGTTGAATTCATAATATCCAATATCCAATATCAAACCAATTCAACCGCGGTGGATCATCATAGTTATATAATATTTGCTTTTGAAGGTTCCTCTCTATCCTGGGCTTCATCATCATCAATATTGACACATTGATGATGATGGCTCCTGCTTGAAGGACAGTGATATGTCGTGACCTACAGGTTCAGCCAGGACCACCTGGAGCTCCTCTTCAACTGCATCATCAGGTATGGTCAGGGGCGGAGCAGAGGTCCCAGCCTAGGGGGGGCAAAGCATTCTAGATGGGCCCTTGTGGCCTAAACATCCCCGTTAAAACATAATCGCTAAAAAATAAATAAAAATGCCACAGATCAGCGCCTCTGACACACAACCACAGCACGCAGGTGACACGGTCAGAACCATTCAAATGAGGTTTGCACCATGGATTTACCAAACCTAACTATAACCCTAATGCAGACTTTAAGATATAAGTATCAAACTGGAGATAAAAATCAAATGACATCCAGTGATGTCTATGGAAGCTCATTTCCGCCAGTAAAAGAAAAAATAAGATGAAATCTTAGCCTTAAAAATAAAAATATCCCCACGGTAAGTCAGAATTATCACGTAAAAAGTCATAATTTCAACTTTCTATCTCATAATTTCGACTTTCTATCTCATAATTTCAACTTTCTATCTCATAATTTCGACTTTCTATCTCATAATTTCGACTTTTTATCTCATAATTATGATTTATCGTGGGGATATTTTTATTTTGGATTTTTCCTTTAACATTTAATGCTAAAAGTCAAAATCTAGGGGAAATCAATGGCCGATTAATCAGACCATAGTCAAAAAAAAAAAGTCCACCTAATTCACCAAGCTCATTAATTATTATACGTTTTTATATTATTAACCAATCTACTTCTAATTTCAGGATTTTTTGCGTGACAGATTTTAAAGAAGCTGTCCTGTGAGGTCTGTCGTGCCAGCCTGGTGACGGATGCTGCATCTGCAAGAAAGGACAAGAGCTTCCATCTGATGACACTGAAAAATAATGGTGGCCTTCTCATCCCATCTGAAGGCACAGTGAAGGTCGTCAGGACAGCAGAGTGAAGGTCGTCAGGACAGCAGAGTGAAGGTCGTCAGGGCAGCACAGTGAAGGTCGTCAGGGCAGCACAGTGAAGGTCGTCAGGACAGCAGAGTGAAGGTCGTCAGGACAGCAGAGTGAAGGTCGTCAGGGCAGCAGAGTGAAGGTTGTCAGGGCAGCAGAGTGAAGGTCATCAGGGCACTTCTATACAAATGATCACGTAACTGGGTTTCAACTACCTTTTCCAGAATTTAAGATACAAATGGAAGGTTGGAAATTGCTTTATAATTAGGTAATATGGGTCATATGCAGAAGGCCTTTTGCTGAGCCCCTGACGCAATCAACTTCTCACATCACTTACCTTCCTAATCTTTTCTCCAGCTCATGCAATTACCCTCCCTCTCCTGCCACAGCCATGGCCACAAAAAGACAACACTTTTTAATATTCTGTTCTATATAAACATTTGTTAAGAAGAAAAGGGAAGAGAAAAGAAAACATCAAGAGTGTTCTAGAGGGGTTCTCATAAAGTGGGAAGGATTAGGTTGGTTGATGTTTAACTTTGATTTTGCTGGTGGGTTTCAAAGTAAAACTGACTTTTGTGTTTCTCCTCGTGTTCTTGGCCAGCACTCAGTATTTTGGGGCTGGTTTGTACCTTTGTATAATTGTATAATCTATGTCTAATTGTATAATCTATGTCTATCAGCTGATGTAAAGTGTAAACAGAATTTCTTGAAAATGAGTTGGCATTTGGCTCAGTTGGTAACTAATGAGGTGGTTATTACAAAGGTGCTTATGTCATACATAACGTCAAAGTCGTGACATCAATCTCAACATTACTTTCAGATTGAATATGGTTACTTTATGCAGCCACTGAACTTCCTTTCAGTCGATGTAATATTAAAGAAAAATTGGCATTCCCCAAGACCAAATTAACACATCAAAGACATTTCTATAAAGCATGGGAAATTGTACAATCATCATTGTACAATCATCCCCATTTTATGCATGTGGTATGATTGCAAAACTGATTGATTTCTTATTAACTGCAATGGTTCTGTTACTCCACAAGGTGTCTCCATTTGAACTGAAATTTTTGAAAATATAATCTTCCACTCGTAAAAAATGTCTATTTGGGATTTATATATACATGTCAAATTCATAACCTGCCCACGGACTGATGAGGAATACTGTATGCTTCATTTGAGGGCCCACTTTGCTTAAATTGTGTTGCCTGAAAATTGTGCAGTAGATTGACCCAGACTCATGTTGTATATTGAACGAAAAGCATTCTGGGAATTGTAGTCACTTTTATTTCAACACAACAACAGTGACAATGTGACAGGAGGGAAATAAAAGGCGTAACAAACTAACAAATGACAAAATGAAACAGGTGCCAAGGCCCTGGGATGGCAAATAATCTGAACATTTTATGAATTGAGTTCTGCAGAACATTGTCCATATTCATTCATCTATATCGTTGCACAAAAATAAAGTGGATCTTATTATACAGTTGAAGATAATCAAGATATTTTTTGATTATCAATAACTATATCAAGGTCATCGAGCAGTTTGCTTCACAAATATCGAACTATACAAAACAAAACTAGCAAAACTAAAAATAAAGGCAGCAGTTTAAGTTTTTGAGATTTCCATTCGTCTAGGTCTTTTTGCCCACCGTTTTAGAGATCATGGGATTTTATTTAAAGCGATTTAAATTAAGTTGCAATCCCCTACTTGGCTGCGTGTGTGTGTGTGTGTGCGTGTGTGCGTGCGTGGGTGCATGTTTCATGTGCATCAGATTTATATTTTATTTATCAGGATATTTAATTGTGCAGACATGCCTGTAAAGGAGGGGAGGTGGAGAGAGAGGGAAGAGGAGTGGAGTGAGGTGCTAAAGGCCGTGGATCCACCACCAGCTGGATAACAAAGAGCACAGCAGGAAGCACATGGACCAGTTATTTATGTTGTATGGATTATATGTATGTTGTTATTTCTTTAGTTTTGATTAGTGGGTATCCAGACTTTTTATAGTTTAGTATTTTTCCATTAGTTTCAGTATTAGTTTTAGTTTGTCAACATTATAATACGTGGTTCGTAGGTAAGGTTTAAGAAGTTCAGAGCAGGTATTACAATACAATTACAATACAAAACACAACAGTGTTTTGTATTGTATGTAACAAAGTAACAAATGTAACAAAGTTATTGTCGGAAAGTGGCGTTCCATGTGTCCCTTTTTAAATTTCAGCAAGGTGGGGCTACGAAATGTCTTACATTTCTTACAGTGGAACACAAGCTCCTTTTACACACTTACAGAGAATATGAGCATATATTTTATTAGAATATTATTATTAGAACTACCTATTAGGGGCAGGACGGACCCTTAAACCTTTAATATGTAATTAGTGTAGTGTTTGAACCTCTCTCACTTCTCCAAAGGGGAACAATTTGAAAAAAAGAGGCGTATCTGGTGTAAAAGTTGGCTTTATTAAAATATTCTCTGGCAATATCCTCTGTTCACATCAACCAAACCTGTGGGACACAGAAAGAAGAGTGAGAAAAAGTAATCTAGCATTCACTAAATTCACTATCTTAATGTCTGTTAATTCATCAATGACAACAAAATAAAAGTGTCAGTTAAGTATAAAGTATTCATCTACACTGTACTCTGATAAAAGAAACGCAAGACAAGCAGATGATGAAATATGCTTTTAAATCAAAAAGTGACTCAGCAAAGGGTGGTGACTTTGAATCCCCCAGTTGCTCCCGGTTGTCAGGCCAGCGCCGTTGTATGGCAGCTCCGCCGACAACCGGTGTGTGAATGTGTGGGTGAATGTTTGCAGTGTAAAGCGCTTTGGGCCTGTAGCTGGAAAGCGCTATATAAGTGTAAGCCATTTACTTTGTTCCCATTCCTGGAGGTGGAGAAGGCATTGCTTTAGGAACAGCAAACCCTGCAAGAAGAAAACATGACTCACATACACAACTAAGAAAAGGAACAGCCACAAAATTATTTTGCAGCTCATGTTATTTATAGCTACCCCACTTGTGGAGTCTATTGACAGCAGAAACCTCACAAGGCTCTTTCAGGATTACCTTTAAAATAATTAAACTCAACATCCCATATAAACATGTAATATTTTTTTTAAATCAGAGCTTAACAATATAATTAATTCATTGGTAACAGGTGATCTACTCCTGCATTGTTTAAATCACCGTACAATGTTTTGGTCTATTAAATGTATGAATTAAAAAAATTTAAAAAATCATATCTAACTTAAAAAGCGCCTCCGATATAATAAACACGCATAATGACTTAAAATTGGTCGATATTTCATCGCCTTACCTCAGGAGTTTCTCGACGTGCGACCACTGAAATCAACGCCACAACGCCAGGAAGTGCTGTCCGCCATGTTTTCCAACGGAGTCCTATGGAAGTGTCGCCACTCTGGTTGTACTCAAAGCAACAGGTCACAGAAAGACGTGATACGTCATTACTTGAAAAGGTTTTTCATAAAGAGACTTGTTTATTGTGTCGCTGTCGCCAAAGTATGGCCGTCTTGTTAGTGTTTCTGATATTAAACTATGATTTTGCAATTTATTGTACAATCTTGTTAAAGCTTGCATATTTTTTGTGGACTCATTTAATACAAATTTTTAGAAAGATCTTTTTTTTTATATATATATAACTCAGATGTACCAGCAACAACAGGCCAGAAGCCTATAAGCCAGTTTTCCTTTTATCCTTTTATCTTTAAGTTTTGACAGTAGATTACCAGATATGTTTTAATTGCTGATGCAGGTTTGTTGATTTTTAAAATGTGCCGGATAATAGCCCATTTTGTTCACGACTGAGTAGTGCTTAAGTGTGTTTTCTAACTACTCTCCAGTCCCGGTGTTATGAATGCTGGCATAATGAAAGGTATTTATTGATTAAGT
This sequence comes from Cololabis saira, assembly GCF_033807715.1. Classification (NCBI taxonomy): domain Eukaryota; kingdom Metazoa; phylum Chordata; class Actinopteri; order Beloniformes; family Belonidae; genus Cololabis; species Cololabis saira. The sequence continues at coordinate 25,556,222 of NC_084609.1, forward strand.
TGGACATCACTGAAGGCCTAAGTGTGAAATGCACCGCCCGCCACTGCTTTTGAAGGACATGTGTAAGATAGGAGAACGTTGATCATGTTCTTGACAATAGGCGGTTGTGGGTGGAGCTTGTGTGGCAGATGGTGGGCCAGGCCCATCTCCCATGCATCCACCATATGGACTTTCACTCCTTCAAACATAGCCCTCAGAACCTTGTCCCGCTGTATTGAGTACCAGTCGCTGTTGGTCAATGTCTCGTAGAGCGTCAGAGCTTTGGGGTTTGCAGTCCGGATGATGACCTTGGTACCTGGAGCCCTGTTCAGCAGCCGTACCAGGGCCTTCCGGATACCCTGCAACCGCTGGATGTAGACCTCGACAGGGAAAGTGCTGAAGTGCGACCAGATGCCAATAACTACAACAGTGTTGGTGCCTCCAGCCACATGTTCTATTTCATTGGCAATGTAACGCAGTTGACTGAGTGGGACGTTGCCAAAACGGATAGGGGGTCCGTGGCAGCGATATGTCACTAAAATGTTGTTGGCATAGTCCAAGGCCATGAAAGGTCCCGTTTGCTTCGGACTGTGCAGATTAAACTCCTTGAGATCTAAATTTGTGACAAAGACAACAGATAAGGCTGCAATGTGAACAAAATTCAAATTGTTTTCAGAAATATCTGCTGTGCAGCTACCTGGTAATATTGAGTTCAGGTATTCAAACCACTGCCTGATGGTGGAGTCTCCAAAAAAGTGGACCACCTTGCCTTTCAGACACTGACTCATCATTGTGGTGTAGAACTGGTGAACTGTGGTACCCTTGAGAGCTCGCCACACACCCTGATAATAATACCCAGAAGGTCCAATCTTCACAATGTGGCTTTTCCTCTCTGGCTGATCTGAGAAGATATATACTTTTAGTTAAACACTTCACACAAAAAGACCAAAAAAAAAGGTGTTTCCCAAACCTCTCTGAGACCCCTTATTTTATATTTTAATATTTTAAACTTATATTAGAAAAGCCCCACATTAGAAAATTAAACAGTCGGGCCCCATCTAAAACCCAGTAGTAAACCCTTTTATTCTGATGCAATATGACAAATAGTTTTTAGTGGTAAATGTTAGGGTGTACCTTTTAGTTTTGGGAGAACAGTGATGTTTTCAGGTCCAGAAGCAGGAATGAAGACTTTCATATTGACCTTGCTGGAGGAAAAAAAAAAAAAAAAATTAAAAAAAGAGCATGTTCAATGATCAGGAATCAGTTTTTTTTCTTCCATTTCCTAGTTTTAAAATGACAAATAAAATGCACAAATGATCAGTAACAGAAGTGACTTCTGTTCCTCCTCTCAGATAGATGGCATGGAAGAGCCACTTCAGTTATTTTACCAGTTATTTGAATACAATTTTTTTTACTCAGTTTGTCCCCTGATCAGTGTCTTCCAGTGTACATGTACAGCAACTCTTGTTTTGGACTAAGTTAACAAAGTAAAATACTTTCATATATATCACAATGTTACAATAGGTATCGTATCGTGACACATGTATAGGGATCCGTATCGTATCATGAGATTCTTGCCAATACATATCCATAATACGCTCAACACAAAACCAGACATGTTTTGTTTACCAATTTTAAAATGTAATGGGTAACAAGCTGTTTACTGATTTTATACCAAAAAACTTAATAATAACAATAATAATAACGGATTCGATTCATATTGCACTTTTCTTGGACACTCAGGGCCCGATTTACTAAGATCCTAAATAAAGAGTACTAAATTGCGTGTGCACTGAAAAAGTTTGCGGCTGTTGTTGTGTGTTTTGCGGGTGATCAACTAAGATTGCGTGCGCAATTGATAACAGGTGCAAACCTCAGTATTTAAATGAGGTGTTGCGCGTCTTACGGTTTGCAGTGCAAACTTTGCGCCATGGAGAGTCCGGATGGAAAGCAGGATATAGTCAAGGTATTAGTGGAAGAGGCAAATTGTTGTGCCGTATTCAGCACCCCTGCCGTGAAAAGCACCCCCTCGTATATTCAATGATAAGTTTATATTATATATATTTACAAATATTATGGAAGACAACACAGTAAGCAGGCTATTAATTAATGACATCAATAACCATTCACCCGATTTTTGTTATGTGATTGTGGTATGACTATTGTGGAATCCATGAGCGCATTTAAACATGAATCATTAACACAAAACTGGACGCTAAACAGAACGTGACACGGAATGAGAATATCATTTTTGTCAGACGAGGGGGTGCTTTTCACGGCAGGGGTGCTGAATATGGCACAACACCGGGGTATGACAACTGCAGAACAGGCGCACAATGAGAAACACTTTTTTCTCCATGAAAACACGTGATTTATTTATTATCATAAATAAAAAAATTTATGTGCCTCCTGTGGCAACCTTTTGCTGAATAATACTCGATTTAACATTCAAATAAAATATTTCTCCTTTTGCATGTGGAGATAGCACCTTCCTTTCGAACGTATTAAATACAGACGCAATCACAATCCCCGCAAATACTTTCGGGCTTGGTAAATCTCATTGCGCTTGGTAAATGGACCAATTTGCATCTTCCCCTCCCAGTATTTAGCGATTTCTGGCAGGTACGCCCCATATTGATTATTCATCAGGGCAAAAGTACTAAATGGATTGCGTGTGCTATTTTGCTCATTTGAGAGGCGCAGTCCTCTTTGCACGCTGTTAGTAGATCAGCTGGCACTTTGGTTTGCGGGTGCTGTCAAGTTTGCACAGGTTTTTACACACGCAAACTGTCCTGGCATCCGAGGAACACGATGCCATTGACGGGAAGCAAAACCGTGGTGATTTTACACACTTCACTGTTGCGACTTTTTCCTTTTTTCCAATATTTATTTCCAAAAAAGGGGCTTGCAAACATAAATCAATGCGGCTCCACAATTAGGGAAAAATCCAACGAAACGAAAACTATTTAGAAAAGTAACTAAAACAGCGTGAAATGGTCAAAATTGGCATTTAACCACAGCCGCCTACTGTCTGACATTTCCGCCTGACTGACGCACACACACCCACACACCACACCGGTCCCAATCATGAGGGGTGTGTCCCGGCCCCACCCATCCAACAATAAATAAACTCAGGTACTGTTTAACATAAACTAATTACCAAGTCAAGATAATTCAAAGTAACAGATCAACTTCATAAACATCCTGAACTAAACTTTTTTCTAAACTAAGGCATAAGAAATGAAGAAATGGCTACAACACAAACCTTTAGTAAATCAGGCCCTCAATGCGCTCACAATGGTACCATGATTGATTCACTCCATTCATATTTGGTGATGATGAACTACATGTGTAGCCACAGCTGCCCTGGGGCAGACCGACTGAAATCTGGCCAACGGGCTCTACATCCACCACTGTGATAGAACCATGGTGATAGAACTTGATTTTCTGATTTTCTTTATTTTAAATTTCAAAACAGAGGCCTGCGACTTACATGGACCTAAAATGTTCACAATCTACCAACAGGGGAGGGAAGTCCAGGTACCTTGATTGAGGGATTTATGCATATACATATTATACATACATGTGTAATACTCACGTGCTGGGATAAGTTCCAGCAGACCCCTGTGACCCTGCCTTGGATTAAGAATGTATAGAAAATGGATGGCTTGATGTAGTGCTCACCTTTGAAAGAGCTTATCTTCCTTAGGCTTGAGTTTTTGTCTGAATCCCCCTTTGGCATGATTGACCCTGACATCACACGTTAATTTCTTTGGCTTGTAGCAGAACCACAGATCACCAGTAATGAGGTCAGTGTAGTTGCATAGCTTCTCCTGAGGTCCATTAAGGCACACATTACAGGTGGTAGTTTCAGTGATTGAACCTGATCGGAAGAGGCTTTGGAAATAAACCCTGTTAGGCTGCTCGTGGGTCAGTTTGTGGAGAACTGTGACTGCCTCGCTGGGGTGGACCATGGTGACCTTTTAGCACAAAGAAAAAGAAATGTACACAAAACTTTGAAATGACTGCAGGGATTTACCATCTATTACAGAAATAAAGTAATATAAAGTAATTTTAATAGAAGTATACCATGTTATTACTTCTGTCATTTTTGTTATGTTATTAATTGATTATTAGTCAATCATATCATTATCATAATTATTGTTATTCATTTTCCATTTCTTTTCTCAATGAATATGTGTATTTTTTAATAGAAAATAGCCATTATTACTGCTTTGCTATGTTCAAAGAGGATTGTGAGGATTGAGGATTGATGAAGATAGATATTTATTATTGTACTTTACATTACTTATTTAAAGGAGCCGTCTGTAAGAAATGTCCAAAACTGGTACTGCAGTCACTTTCAAAATATTGTTGAGTGGCGTGTACCCTCCCCCTCCTCCCCCCGACCAGAGGTTGCCAGGTAGGGTGCAGAATGCAGCAGGAACGTAGGCTGCCATGGCTGCGATAATTAGAGCCGAGCTGGCAACCCGGATGCCGAAACAATACTGACTTGGTGATTGGGAGATAGGTGGAGGGTGGAGCTTCAGGCCAAAACAAAAAATGACAACATAAACATCAGTTGAGGGCTGCAACTCCTCTTTTTAAACTGGAATATCCTGGTTTGAGTGCTGTTGTCAGTGACATAAGTATTTGAAATGAACATGATTTTTAAATGTCTGTTGACATAACATATTTGTGATTCGTTTTATTATTGCTCTTACATACAGCTCCTTTAATTGATTGATTGCCCCCTTCTTTTACTTTATTTATTAGTTATTAATTAATTAACTTATTTTTTTAATTTAATTCTTTTTTTTTGGCTGCTATCGTTTTCTTAGAATAACCATCATTCTAGAAAACCATCATACTCATACACACCACACATGTGTTTGCATACATAAACGCACATTCCCACATACATGGTCACAAACATTGATTTTGTCTGTTTTGTTTGTTTTCTAGCGCCCCCACTTGTCCTGTACCTGTATGCGTTTCTGTTTTTGTTTTGCGCACCTGTATTGTTACCCGTTTTTGCACCTAAAAACCTTTTAACTGTATATATATATTAAATTACATCTGAATGTTCTTTCATTCATAGGATTTGTTTTGATGTCTCCATATGGGAGATACGCCCCTCGTGCAATCAGAAGCATTTATCTTATTACGCTCATCCTGATTGGCTAGTGATTACATAAGTTACTTGTGTTACGATGCAACGGCCAGTTCTCAGAGTAGTATGAGTGGGATGTCTCACCAGCTAGCCCTTCTTGCCCGGGAGAAGCGAGAAGAGGTACTCATTTTAATTGACGTTGCATCGTAACACAAGCTACTTATAGGAAGTTGTCATGTCATCGTTTTCACCAGCCTATCAGGATTGGTATACTGACATAAATGCTTCTGAGGAATAGGCGAGCGGCGTATCTCCCATAGTGAGACATCTCACTTACTACTCTGAGAACTTGGATTACCTAAAAGTTTTCTTTTCTTCTTTTAAACCTAAACATCAATATCACACATCAACAAAAATACAAAGCACTGATTAAGAGAATGAAGTAATTCATGATGGAAAATAACAAGTGATTGAGAAAGAGACAAAACAAGAGGATATTTTTTGGAAAGTGTCGTCCTAACCCTCCACACATGTGGGGGGCATCCTCAGAGCTAAAGGTGCAGAAGTTCATTTGTAATGCTGTAAACACTTTATATAGTAGCTAGGTGGTGAGTGAACTACATTTGTGTTTGTATAATGGTTTGATGAAATGAATTGATTGAAAAATGACTACCGTAGATTGAATAAGAATCAATAAACAAAATGGGTGTACAGCATGTGATGTACAAGAAAAGCTGACCAAGCGAGGACCAAAGGCATCAGTTAACAGTCCAATGGAAGACTACACGCATGGCACAGCCACATTAAATGTGGCTAGTTTTATTATTACCTCAACATGTGCACTTCCTTCCCACAGTAAGGAGAACACAGCCACGTAGCTGCCGTTGTGATGGTCCACCACTTGTCCGGCCACACCTGCCTGAAGAGTAGGGTTGTGAAGCCGGGCCACTAAGACATCTCCTCCAGTCATCTTGGGACGACCATGGAAGTCTTGAATTTTTATGAACACTTCCAGCTCATCCCCTACACGCCACTGCTGCCCTCCTCTCCGAGGGAGAATGGTGAAGGTACTGTGAGCCGGATCACTGGTCTCATTGAAGGAAAAAGGGGATGGTACTGGGGGAGTTTCAGGCCACGCAATTAAGTCTTTTAGGTAATCTACTTCTAGAGCCTCCTGCGGTGACCGTGGATGGATGCTGCAGAAGTCATGATGCTTTTGAGGTTCAGGGGAAACTGCTGGTGAGATGGTGGTCCTCATTTTATAATGAAACTGAAAAAAAAACATATATTAGAGAAAACAAATGAGAGCCAAATACAGACTGTTCTAAAATACAAATGATTGATTTGTTTATATTGGTGGATAATTACTCCTGCTGATGAAAGCTATTGTAATAACTCTTTAGGAGGAGGCTGGGTTACTCGTAACAAAAAACTAAGTTGTTCACTGCAAATGATATTATGAAATACTGTAATTCTTTCCATTTGTTCAGGAGAAACAACTTGTTTTAGAAGAGGAAGATGTTTATGGTTGGAAAGAAACCTTTTCATGCTTATGAACACTAGTTACAACCACACTCTGACAAATAATACCATGCAATATTTCCACAAACCCAGCATAAAAAAAAATCTGCTCACTGATTCCCCTCAAAATATACAACATCCTTACAGCGCATAGATGAGGAGTCAGGGAAACCAACATATTACTTTTTGCTGAATCTAAAGTGAATTACAAAACCGCAGACTTAAAGCAATCTATGGATGAACTCATGGTTGCATACAAAAAGACAAGCAAGCTGAGATCTTGAAGCAAAGAAAAAGTCAAAGAAATGGAGATTCAAACTATTTGTCAGAGCTTCTGAAGAGGGTTATTTCCATGATTTGATGCATTGTGAGGGAGAGACTGACAGAAGTCTGCAATGTCTGCAGTGACATTGCATTGTAATTTATGCAAACTTACAGAATTGTAATGAAATCTGCAGCAAATTACAGGTCTGGATTGTGAACGAAATTAGAGTTCAACTTATACAGCACTTTCCATCTTTTGCCAGAGTTTTATTGTCAAGTTATATTGATTTTTTTTTTTTTTAATGGGAAAAACACTTTCTTCTACTTAAAGTTACAACTTGAAAAGTACTCACCTTCTTATGATATTGCTGGAAGATAAAGGCACATGCAGCCAAGAACAGGAAGGTGGAGCCACACTTAAGAAAATTAGTGTCTTTACAACCTCTTCCCTTCATGATCAACAAAAACCTCATCTGGTGCTAGATTCAAAGATAAAAGAAAAACAGTCATCATAAACCTTTCCTACAAAGCTAGAAGCAAAGCGTTCTTTATTCTTGAAGACAACCGCTTGCAGCCGTTGTCAAATCCAAATCACTAAAAAACTGTTCAAGTGCCTGGTGGTTTTAATTCTGATGGACCTGGACCTGCAACCTGATGGGATGGGAGTGAACAGGGAGTGAGCTGGGTGCACTCTTAGTGCAGTTTTCACCTTGCACACACATTTAAACAGACATACACACCTGCTCACTCACTGACATGCTCAACCCCAACAGTTGTGGGGACAAATAATTGCAGTGGTCCTGATTACATTTTAGAGACCTGGGTTGGTTGCTGTGTTTGTCTCTGCCTGTTTCTGTTTTTGCGTTTCTGTTTTTCTCTCTCTTTCAGATTCACAATGTTTGTGTGCCTGTTGTGTTTTGTTGTCTTTCAGATTTGCAGCAGATGTAGAAGAGAAGATCACAACGAACCACATGACCTGAAACGTTGACTCCGCTGAGATATACAAAGAATGTCCAATTCAGAGAAAACTCTTTACAGAGGCTATATACATGTGGATTGATGAAATAATGAGCAGATGAGGCGAAACTGGCCGACAAGACATGGTGTGAAACCACAAGGACATTTCAAACAAAACAATACAAATGTGTTAAGTCAAAAGAAGAGCAGAAAAACAGAAAGAGCGAATGATATTCCAAAACACTGCTCAGATTATGATTTACTTGTTCCCCCATTGTTCCCAGATATTTTTTTTTTATATTTACATATAATCTTAACCATTTGGAGTTCCTCTAAATGTGTCAGAATCATAAGTTCCATACCAGCTGCATATGACAAATAGTATACATTTTAGCTAGTCACTGAAAGCACAAGTGTAGAGTTCAAAGTACAGTGATGGGTACTCATTACCTAAAAAGCACACAGACAAAAAAGTTAAATGATCAGTAAAAAAAAAGGTTTTATCATCACTGAAGCAAAACTTTATTTTATTGGACCTCACCTGAGCTGAGATTTATTTGTAGAAAATTAATTGATTGTGGTGAAATATTTCCTCCTTCAGTCAATTGGATTGAGTTTGGATGAAGGGATCCTCTTTCAAATAAGCCATTGGTGGTTCCAAATGATTCACAGCACGACAGCAAGTATCACACTCACAAATGAAGGCAACAATTACTGTATATCCGTATTACACTCAGAACTTGTCCCAGCCCATGTGGGAGATGTGGCAAAACAGCTGTCCAATGGTTGGTTGGAGAAGTGCAAACAGAGAGCTCAGCTCTCAGCTGAGTTCAATGTCTTCTCCCAGTTAGAGAATGTTATCTGTGTGAGCAGCTCCACCACGTTTCATGAGACTGGCTACCACAAAAAACCAGTCCCAGCCTCGCCACCTCTAACGGTGCTGGGCTCTTCTGGTAAAGAACCAGTAACTGGACTGGCTGAGTCCTTCATTCACTGTCTCTGTCTGTGTGTTGAATGACAGACCATGTCACAGTACTTGATGATCATGAAAGGGATTGGCTTCGTAAATAATTGTTACCCAATTATGTACAAAGTAAAAACAGAAACTGAAAAAGCTGGGACAATATTGAAAAATGCTGTTTAAAAAAATGTATTCATTCAGACATTTATCCAATGATCCCTCTTCCCATCCGTTGGTAGATGTTACAGAACTCTGGGGGAGTTTGGGGGTAAAGCAAGGTGACGTACAAAATAACGAAACTCCACAGCTGTTTTTTCAGAGCTTCGAGTCTTCTTTTCCTAGAAATGACAGGATGGTTGACAGCAGATGGGGTGGGGAGGATCTGTCTGGAATAACGTGATCCTTCCACCACAGCCTGTTCACTCCTCAAGTAAGGAGACCTGAGCTCAGTGCAGGTCCTCCCGGGGTTGGTAGAGGGAGCAATGCCCAGAACTGACTTAGGTAGGAGCACTGGGTGAGAGAAAAAAAGACATAGATAGAAATAGAAATAAGTCAATCAAAAATAAGTTCTTACTTGCATATTAATGCACCAGCAAGAAAAGCAAAAAACAATGTATGAATACTATTATTGGAGTAATCAGTTAGGAACTTTAACACTCCAACCCCCTCAGGACTATTTTGGATCTCTTACTGTTTTGTGGCCATTGCACATGATAAGCAGAAATCAGCATATCCCAGAATAAAATGACAGTAAATCAGCATCTATATTAAATTCATTCTGACAAGTGTAAGTGAGTGTGTGTGTTTGTTTTTTTTATATATTGCCCTGCAATGGACTGGTTGTGCAATCTTTTCACCACAAATACAACCGCACCCAAAATGAATGCATGTGATCATGCATTCATTTCTGCTCTGTTCCCCTTTCCAGTTATTCCCAGCAACTTTTAATGCTTGATTCTAATCCAATGTATCCAGGTTTTACAGCACAGATTCCCACGATTAGTCAATTAAGGGCAAGTACAACTCCCATCATGAATGTTTAAACACTGTTCAGGTAAATTCCAGCATTTCACAAGCGAGATGGGTAGAAACCAAATGCAGGAGACTCAGAAAACAGGAGTTGCAAATGAATAAAGGTTTAATCTTGGAAAAAGTTATCAGTTATTCAGAAAAACAAAAATACAACAGAACCAAGCCAGAACATCAAAGAACTCTGGAGACACTGGCGTAGGAAAACGAATTGACAGGCAGGGAGGAAAGGAAAGACAAGAAAACAGATACACAATCAGAGGCTGATGAGACACATGTGCCAATGATCAGGCTAGATGAAAACTAAACTAATGTGACCCACACACTAAAAGTGCCTGGTCACTAAAGGGTTAACACTGCACAAGTCACTTTTTTAGGGACTGCAGACCCTGGTGTGCCATGTGCATAAGCACGCAAGAAAAAGAAAGATGCCATGCATGTGAACAGTAAGGAGTTATGAGTACAGGTGAAATTATAAAGAAAAAGGAGAGAAAAAAGACGATAAAGTGTGCGGGAGAGAGTGCTGTATGGTGCAGTATTACTGAGTGAATCGCTTACATTGACGGGGCTGGATAATGTGTTACGTACTGATGGAACTCCAGTGAGTGAGTTCAGTAATATGTGAAGCTAACACCTTGCATGGCAGTCGGTTAGGAAGGCCATTGGTTAGCGAATTATCATATTATGGGGAGATTATCTCTATAATTTATCCCAAGTGTTGTTTTATTATCTTTTAACACTTGTATAAATGAATTCTGATTAATTTGAATGAGAGAAGTTTTTTGTGTTTATTTTATACACATTTGTCACAGCTGCTGGTTGCAAAGGTCTGTGCTCGGACTCCTTCCTTCGCTGTTATTCTGGAAACAGGCTGGCACATAGGGAATAACAGCTACTTTGAGACTGATTTTGCTGTTTAGTTATTATTTTCCTGATAAATCAGGTGGTGCCCCATTTTGATTAATTCATTTTGATAATTCATTTTGATAAGTAATCTTCTTTATTAATCATTAATAACTATCAAAAGACGATTATGAATAACTCTTTAATAACTGAACCAGCACCCCCTATGTGGCACAACAACACAAGAAAAAGAGGACAAGTTTTGGGAAGCCGCTGATATTTAACCACAAGTGGGGCTTTGCATCAGCAGGCCCTGCTGTAAATCGGGAGCGCTGACCAATTCACTGTCTGCACTGTGACCTCCATCCTGCCCCCTTTAAATACATCTACAACCTAATGCATATGGAAACAAGGTGCACAGATACAAAGTGAGTATGAGTGTTTAAATGTCACATGACTACAGAGGATGATAACCACAAGTAGGTGGTGCATTGACATGGAGCATCCTGTTCTGATTGCAATCAGTTTAAGTGTCTAATGATGAAAATCCTAAATGTAAAGACCTCCTCTGATTGTTATTTTAATCAGACTGAGCAATAAGGGATGTCATAAAGTAATGAAGCAAAACATTCTACCTTCTCTAAACAAATACAATCACTTTGGCTTCTGCATCACTTGCATTTTCTGGGAGCCCATATCATAGATATAATGCATCACTTTACAAAATGCCAGCGTTGACGTCCAACTGGGCTGTGGAGGAGACTTATCTGTTCATAGTTTATTAAAAAACACTTTTATATTACTCAGCATATTGGGAGAGGGAGGGTAAGGAATATAGATTTATTCAAGAAGCACAATTCAGACAAAGCTGGCATTGAGGGAACCATTCAAACACTAGTCTGTTCATTATTAAGCCAAATCCCAGTTGTGTCATTACTTTATTAAAATCAAGCAAGTATCAAAAAACAATTGTGCAAATCTCTAGTTTGATGTGAGGCAAAGGAATATAGCCTTGTGTACACATGTCCCTACTTTACTCCAACTGAAAGCCGGGATACAGGATTAGGTAACATTTTTAATGGAAACAGTCAGAGGTGTCTTCAGTATTCACATTCATTACTCAGGTAGAAGTATAGATACTAGAGTTTAAAAATACTCCTGTAGAAGTTGAAGTATCAACTCAAGTTTTTTACTCAAGTAAAAGTATAAAAGTACTGGTTTCAAAACTACCTAAAGTATAAAAGTAAAAGTAATATAAGGGGGAAAAAAGCCATTAAGGACAAAAGCCATTGAAAATGAATGCATCTTAGTATAATGCAAATATATTAAAGAACCATATATGTGTACTATTGAGCATTAACATGTGTTAATGAGCAGGAGATATGATGACTAGTTGCCTATAAGTATTGTAATGGTGCAAAAAGTCAAACTTCAGAGGCATGTTATCATTTATCCTAACCTTTATTGGAATGTACATCCAAGTTTAGTTGCAGGAATCTGAGGGAACGGATGTAAGAACAAAACTGGACAAGAACATCTGAAACAACCACAACCAAATTCACTCTATCCGGATGGAGCAATTTAACTGGATAGTTAAGGCCGAAATGAAATAGAGTAACGAGGCTGTTTTTAAAATGTAAGGAGTAAAAAGTACAGATAATTGCGTGAAAATGTAAGGAGTAAAAGTAAAAAGTTGTCTGAAAAATAATTACTCCAGTGAAGTATAGATAACCAAAATTTCTACTTAAGTAAGGTAACAAAGTATTTGTACTTCGTTACTTGACACCTCTGGAAACAGTCTGCTGTCCAGCAGCAGTCCAGCTGCCCCACCATCATGATCAACGGCTGCCTTCATAAGCTGCTGAGAGACAGCGCTCAGCGCTTAGACGTTGACTACTGTGGCAAGTACCTGCAGCAGAAAGTTTAGGCTCTGGTGTTTGTGAGATTTTGTAGATCTGCTATTTTTGGTCCTAACTGTTTCCTTGTGTTCCAGGCTCCCTCCAGTCAATCCAGTGTCTCCCCGCTCCATCGTTCTGTCCACCTCCCCCGGATTGAGTTTACACATTAAATCCTTCGTTTGCAACTTCAGTCTCAGTGTCTTTGCTTTTGGGGTCCCTGTCACATTTGGCTATTTCTATTCTCGAGTGAGCCTAACAATATGGTCTGAATTGAAGCTGGGGTTGATCCTGGAACTCACCTCTGTAGTATACTTTCTACGGATATGAGTACTACTACTACTGTCATTTAGCAAACGCTTTTATCCAACACGACTTACATCTAAGAGAGCAACACAAGCAAGAAATCACATAGGAGGGTCCAGCTGGATCAGTGCTGGTCAGACTGCTGAGAGTCCAGTTGGACACAGGTGCTGCCATGCCAGTGCTATAATTCTTTTTCTTTTTTTTCTCCTCCCAACCCAACAGTCCCTTTATACAAGAAAGCTACATCTAAAAAGACACCTTCATGCAATCATCTTGTCATAAGTGCATGCAGCTTACTCAGTGCTGAGTCCAGCAAAGAGCTGGATCTTCTAACTAATTCTGCTGAGCAGAGAAGTTTACTATGCAGAAGTGCTCTTTAGCTTGCTCCCGCAAGTAGGCACAGACCCTGCAGATCGGACAGAGTTTGGTAGGTCATGACACCCTCCGGGAACAATGTAGGAGAATCGTATAAGCTGTTGTTCTATTTGTGTTTATTTATTTACCCTTCCCTTTTTTTTTTAAATAATAATGATAGTGATGATAATTGCAATAATACTAACTGTTGTTGCTATTATTATTATTATTATTATTATTATTATTATTATTATTATTATTATTATTATTATTATTATTATTATTATTATTATTATTATTATTATTATTATTATTATTATTATTATTATATTTTGTATGTATAATTTTTATGTATCATATACATATATATTTTATTTTTTTTTATATATTTTTTAATTTAATTATTTATTTTCTTTTTTCGCCCCAATTCTTGTCCATAGTGACCCCAGATATAACTAGTAACTGTTTTGCTTGTTTTAGATTGAAGATAGACATACATAGATTGTACTGTATGACATTCATGGATCATCTAATCAAATAGGAATCGTAGTTTGGCAAACTATGGTGCCCCCGAACAGCCTCTTGCACATGGCCCCCACAAAACTACAAACGGCCCTGAGAAGTATAATCAGGCTTAAGGCAATATGTTGTTCTTGCAAGAGGCAGCCAGGAAGAGAAGTTCTGCTGCATCACATTTGTTAATTATTTTACTTTGTTAATTAGAGTTACAGAGTCAGGAATGACAAACAGAAGCGTGCCTGATGTTAGACGCCCAACTTGTCAACTTGGACAACCTCAGATGTTCCTGAATTCAGTTATCAAGAGTCCAGAGGGTCAAGGTTTTTTTTTAAGTTTTCAAATGATTATGTAATTTTGTAAGCCATATACACAATCTTATTTTTCTGATTTCATTATGTTTTGAAGAAATCCAACGCATCCAAACTCGATTTTCATGTTTAAATTCCACCATTAGGGTGGTTTCTGCATATGAAGAGTCCCAAGACTGAGGTAAATTATTCTTTCTAAACATAATCAAAAATTCCTTAAAAAAAATTGAATTGATTTAAACCTGAAAAATATTCCTTAGTTCCCTTAAAGGGATCTTTGTTGTGCAATCCTGTGCTACTTTTTCCCACAGCATGTATTTATTGAAGAGGTCGTGGATTTGTGTCAACTTTGAAAAAAAAAAGAATGAATTTATTTCGAACATGTATATATATATAAAATATATATATATATATGTATATCTATATATATATATATATATATATATATACACACACACATCTTCATATACACATCAAAAAAGGAGTAGGAAGAAGTATACACTTTTTCCTAGTTCCTACCCCTTTATAACTCTATGAATTTACATTATTGCTATTACTATATCTACACAATATCCATATAAATATAGTCTATATAAATACTACGTAAACATGCCTATTACTACATAATTATCCATATAAGTATATAGAAAATATAAATATTACATAAATATTATATCAATATATATAAAATACAAATATTATATAAATATACACTATATAAACTACATAAATATCCCTATAAATATATATATGCTACATACATAATAAATCTATAACATATATTACATAATTATAACTATCCCTCTCAACATATAATATATACTACATAAATATCAACATCTAAACATATTTTAAGCAAGTATAATATACAATTTTTCCCACTCCTCGTTAACCCATTTCCTCTTCCATATACCTGTTCATAAATAATTTTTTGTATCTCTTTTTGAACAGATTTATGTTAGTATTTTGTTTCATTTCATTTCATTTCATTATCAATACAAAGACAAATGTGTCCCCTTTAAATCAAGTGTTCAGTGGCTTGGGAGACTTTGTTAAACTGTGGCGGCTACTTCATCGGGAGTTTGTGTTGAGAGTCCTTTATCCTGGTAATCCCGAGGTTTTTATGCTCCTGTCACTGTGATTGCAGCGGCCACGCCTGCAGTCGCGCGTAAAGGCTGATTTATGGTTCCGAGCTACACCAACGCAGAGCCTACGCCGGAGGGATACGCGGCGACGCGCACCGTACGGCGTGGGCTCTGGGTCGATTTAACGCGGAACCATAATTCAGGTTTATAGATCGCAACGACGCCCGCAGCGCCAGCACGAGAGAAACCAACGCGATTCAGCCAGGATGAGCGGCCGAAGAGCAGGAGGTGAAGGCGTTTTCCCGAGATCCAAGTGTGCAGCGAAAAGCAGAGACGGCTGCTTTTTTTTTTTAGTCACAGGTGAACCGCTTGTGACGGCGAGCCATGCGTAATATGTGCGGCGCATGTGGGATCCCGAGGCAGGAGCCGACACACGAGCGGTCCAGCGGACAAACATGAAGATCCAGGCTGGGGCGGAGCACGTGGGTTGCAGCAAGGTGGGAGAAAACCACGACGACCAGGTCATCTGCTCGCACTGTCAGGATGAGCTGGTGCGGGTTTGTCCGGGAAGCCCGTGCCGCGCCATCGCCACGCGCCTCTCCTCCGGATCCGCAGGTACAAACGCCCTGCATGCGTTACACAGCATGTGAGATTGGACACAAGCCCAAAATAACCACATTTGCCTGTTTACCTGTATGAAATCGTGTTATATCAAGTGATAAACTGTGAATTAAATAAGGGTGAAGGCGTGGCATTGGTGTGTAGAAGTCCTTGGGACAAACGCAAGGGGCCAACTGCCAACATTAAGTCATGGGGCATTCTATAATTTGACATTCAAATTAGACTGGGTTATGTGCATCTGAATGTGTATAAGGCAGATATTTATCTTTTATTTTTCTTTTTTTTTTAAAATATATTTTCACTTTTCAAGAAGACATAGTCCCACCATAAACTTGTACTATTGATTGATTGATTGATTGATTGAAATCTTTATTTCAAGCATACAGGAAAAAAAACAATTACACAAAACAACAAAAAAAGAATACAAATAAACGGTCATGAAACAAAATCAAAGGGAAATAATAAACTTTCATGCCTGCAAAGGAGTAGGAGGAAGTAAAAAACGTATGAGGTCCTACCCCTTGTTTCTATTTCAATTTTGCTTGAAAATAAAAATAAGAAAAAATATAACAGCAAGCCTTACTTTATCCAAAAAATTATACCTGTTATTACCTTATAAAAATAGTACAGCACTTAATTGCAATATTATACCTGAGCATTATAAATATAAATATACCTGAGCATTATAAATATTATATCTGAGCATTATAAATAAATGATACTATAGGTCCGTGTTACATCTGCCCCTTTATGAGATAATCAGTCATGAAATGCTTTTTCTGTAAACATTTTGCTGTGTGTGTTTTTCTTTCATCTGATTATAAATTATGGATGCAGGTGGGAGCCCCTTGGAGCCTGATAGGGGTTTTCAGAGTCATCTTGCTGACTTTCATTAACTTCGGAAATAAATCAAGTTTATCTCAGAATATTGGAGTGAATAAGTGCACAAGCTAAGAAGACTCCCTTTCAAAGATCTGCTGCAGTTGCTCTTTTCTTAATGTGTCTGCCACTGTTCGAATAGAGATTAAGAAAATGAAAGATTTGTACAAAAGTTCTTTAAATTGCAAAATGAGCAGAGGCATTTGTGTTCAGACCTCTGTCCCAAGCAGAAGTGTTAGTGGTTCATTCAGAGTCTGACAGTAGAGCTAGAGAAAATCTGTTCCTCAGCTGAGACGCATTAATGACCCAACCTTCATCCCCCTTGATAGCTGTTCCACATGGAGACTAGCTTTCAAGGTTGTTAGGTTAATTGAGCCAGAATAATTAACATATATTCTGCTTATCCTTGTAAGTAAAGCATATAAGCAGAAGAAGTCATCACCATCATAACTTCTGTGTTAATAAATAAGTTATGCACACTAACACACACTGCCTCATAAATATCATACTGTAAGTATAGTTTTTTTTTGTATTTGAGCCCAATTATGTTCTATTTGAAGCTATGTATGTATTTATTTTGTGGGCGCCTATACACCTGATATTTCATAATTGCATAATCATGATTATTTGACTTATGTATTATCATATTTCCATAATTGTCATAACATTCTTGATTTCATCTGCAATGAAATAGGTAGGTGAAACTAAGAGAAATGTCATGATAAAATATATAAACTGTATTTGCTGAGTTTTTTTTCTGAAAAAACAACAAAAAATACAAATCAAATACAATTTATTATTTAATGTAATTATTTTTAATAATGGCTATTTAATTCAATTCAATTTTATTGTATTTATATAGCGTCTATTACAAAAGAAATTGTCTGTAGCATCTTTCCAGAGACCAGAACATGACCCCCGAGCAATTATTACATAAACATAACATAAACAATGGCAGGTAAAAAAACTCCCCTTTAGGAGGGAAGAAACCTTGAGCAGGACCTGGATCATAAGGGGGGAGCAGCTGGGCAGAGCAGGAAAAGAGAGAACAGCATGCATCTCCTGAAGCTCTGGCCTGCAAACATGCACAGAAGAGAAAAAGAGGAGGGCAGAGCAGCACAACAAAGTACAAGAACAATGGAGAACAACGCTGGTTATGAGATACTTATAATTAATAACTGATAAAGGAAAGAGGAGGAGGGGTGATGGGCACCGCTCAGTGGATCATGTCAGCGTCCCCTGCAGCGTAGGCCTATAGCAGCATATCTACCACCAAGCTGGTTTGAGACTAACTATTATAGTCTTCTAACTAGAGGTTTACTAAACACTAACTAGAGGTTTACTAACACGAATTATAGGCTTTACTAAACAAAAATGTTTTAAGTTTATTTTTAAAGGTGGAGGTGGTGTCAGCCTCCTTAACCCAGATTGGAGGTTTGTTCCATAGTAACGGTGCCTGATAGCAGAAAGGTAGCAGCTATGTTCCTTGTATAATTATCAATAGAATAATAGTGCCTTAAAGTGGACATATGATCAAAAAAACTAAAGCTGCTTGAAGGCAAATGTTTGGATGTCTGAAGTGACCTTCAATTAAAAAATGGACACAGCAGAAGCTTGTTAGCTTGTTTCGGCCCACGTCAGACTGAAAATAAGTCATTCTGGGAGCAGTTCAGGATTCTCAGGGTACTGCGACATCAACAATCCAGATCAGGCCGGACGTATGCGACTTCTCCATGTGAATCTCCACCCAGTTTCACATCTTGCTGCACGTGGTCTGAAGTGATTAGTACGGAGCTGTAACACTGATTTTAATAGATTCATACCCACAGGAAGACGGGATAAAGTTGAGTAAAGCAAAGTTAAAGGAGCATGAGGCTCCTTTTAAGAAATGAGACTCATTAGCGCCACCCTTCGCCACGACGGCCGTTGGGGGTACTGCAGCCAACAGCGAAGCCGGCACGGGAGAACGGGGAGAACGTGCATGCAGCGTCATGTGACGTCACATCCGCAGGACAGCGCGGGAAATTCCGGTCACAATTGCAGCACATTTTGCAGCACACAGCCTGTTCAAGGCAACGGAGAGATACACTAGAGGGCTCATTCTTTTTGGTTTGGCACGCTTTATCTGACATTATTACTAGAAAACTTAAAACGTATACACATTTTTTTCATAAATCCTGCCTCAATCCTGCCTCATGCTCCTTTAAGATGACTCCACCTCTTTAAATCAGCTGATGTGTGGTGAACAGAAAAGGCTGCTTTTCTTCTTGTGGTATTTTGTCTTAGACATGTCCCATGTAAAGTTGGTGATACCAAAACAAAGTGTAAGGGAAAGTAAATGTTTGACTTATATTTGTCAAGTGGTTAGAAAATACTCTAAATCCATGCTTGTCGCTGTGCAACTCCTGCACTGTTTAACTTGATTGACAGATTTGGGAAATGTTTCCTTGACTCATTACTGTTATCTTTGTCATTTACAGCCTTTTAATACTGGGAATGATTCCAGTCCTTGTTTGGAGATTAGGGAACTGAAGCTCTGAAAGTGCCAGACTCAGATTTTAGTAGGGCAACTCCTCAGATAGTGATCTCCTCGAGACATGATCATTGCAGGATGGGGGGGGGGGTTCATTCCTGCAGGGTTGCAAGGTCAGGGGATTTCTCCAGCCTCCTGAAACTCCTCTACGCTCAGAGGCATATTGGACTATTTTAACTGCAAAGTCCATACCATCATCCCATACCCTGTACCTGGAGAAACTTTTACATTACACTGCAGTGGCCATAAAGCGAACTCATGTTTATCTGTGCTAAAAAATCAATACCTTCACTGCACAGTTAGTTGCTCTGGATAAAAAGTGCTGTGTGTTTATTTATGTGTCTTTGCTCCTCTTTTAGACCGTGAAGCCAGCAGCAGTAGTCACAATGTTTCTTCAGGAACCTTCTACAGCTGCGTCAGTCAGATCACGATTGGTAAGTCTGAGACCCCGAGCTGGTCCTGATCGGAGGAAAAGATGCTCTGCATTTTTCGCTGTCTGGGTAATTGTACACTTAAAGAGAATGGAATCCCTGTATGATGGTGGTATTCACAGACATTCTGCTAGTTGTTCAGAGATTCGATAGTTTTAAACATGAATGGAAATATGTTGATTGGCCTGCCAGCACAAGGACAGAAACTCAAATGCATTAAAGTCAGCTGAAAGAAGTACTGAAGGTACTTTGGGGAAGGTAAAGTTAGGTAATTAATAGGGATGGGACGATACGGGTAACTCACGATTCAATACTGTGGCGATATGTGGCCCACGATAACGATAATATCACGATATCTACGATATCCACGATATTAAATATATTGTAAGAAATTCCATCGATATATATCACGATATATGTGACTGAAAAACAAAAAATACCCATAAAAAGGAAAACATCTGTAGATATGCATTTATTCAATGCCAAAAATTCATACAATGTACAAAGAAAGTGCATTTTCATAGTACCTCACTGCCTCCTAGGTTTGTAAATGTAAACACTGTACAGCTGGACAAATTGAAGTGCATGAACAATAGTGTGGTGACAACCACGTAAATCCATTATGTGTTTTGTAATAAAATATCGATATTTGCCGTCAGTTTATCGATTATTTATTGCGACAGAGAGCGCAACAATATATTGCAATATTGATTTTTTTCCCCCCACCACTAGTACTTAAGCAGTGTAATGTTGTACTGATTTGGACACAATTCACAGTTGTAAAATTAGACGGACATTAGCACAACCTCTGGGACAACTGAAGCCAATGAAGAAGTTCTCCAAATTAGCTCTTCTTCCAAGGAGAGGATACCCGATCAAGGTCAAGGGTTTTCATAAAAACATGCATGTCCCTAAGCCACAGTCGATAAAGCCATGTTGCTCTGCTGGTATTATAATTACAAGGAAACATGCATTCAAACAATATTAAAGGATTTCTGTTCTTTAAGCTTTCAACAGTGTTGCAAGAATATGATGCACATTTCTGCACACGTTTCTGTTTTTCCTCAGCTGTCATGTTGCAATAGGAGAGACGCTGGTGTAAATGATGAGAGAGATGATGCTTGAGTTTCGTTCGGGGCTTGCAGCGTTGAGATGTGCTGCATGCTGTCTCACTGTCAACAGAGCTGTAATAATGTTGCTGCTTCAACAAAATAAAAAATAAATACTTTTGGGGGTTTGCTGGTTGGAAACAGTCTCCAGATGACGAAGCTATTTAAAATATTTTTTCCTGCATTCAGCTGCTGCTTTATTTATTGTATTTTTTTCTTTTTCACTGTACATTTGTGAGTTGTGGGATGGGAAAGGTTGCACACTAAGGGATGGGACCGCACAGAGTTCAGCTCAGGCTCAGCACAGGCTGCGCTGTGGTCTGCTCTTCTCCTCTCTATGCTAAATTAAAAAAAAAAAGGCTAATGTAAAGTACAGTGGAAGGCGTTGGTCCTCTGAGACTCGTGCTGCTGGGTTTACAAAAGGAAAGATCTATAGTCTTAGTCTCCAACATCAAAAAGAGTTAGAGTGCTGCCTGTGATTTAAAAGCCCTGGCCTTTGTTTTCAAAGAAAGAACAAGTCAGCATCAATGTAGGTTCTCAAAAGTTCTGATCGATTATAGTCTTGCGCACTCAGAACTAATCATCAGCCTCTGGCAGGGCTTTACTGGTGGATGACATGAAAAACAATCAAATAAACCACGTTGAATCCTCACCAGGACCTTACACCGACTTGACCGAAACAAAAACTCTGTTTTTGTCTTTAATACGTGTAATATATTGGCATCTGAGATAATTTTTTTATCGGCAGACTCAGCAGTTTGGACCCGTGCCGCTTTTCTTTCCTTATAAAAATGAGAGGTGGAGCAACTCTCCATCATGTGGGAACATGACCGACACTATCAATGGACTCCCAACCTATAAAAGCTACAAAATCCAATCACACCTCTACAATATCCGAGCAAATAAATCAGCTGGAGCAAAACTTTCAAATAGAACCTAATGACACTAAGTCAGACGGTGACTGTTTTGAGAAATCCTCTAACATGAAGTTGTTTTTATACCGGTATGCAATATTATAATTGTCATGATTTCAGTTCACCTTATTATTAGTTTTAACAGCTTGTTGAGACATCTAATGAGCCTTCTACCTGCCAGCAGCTTGGTGGTTTCAGGCATACAGCAATAGACAAGATGACTCAATGAAGACTTGTTATTTATGTGTAGTAGGGCTGCACGATTAATCGTTAAAAAATCGCGATCTCGATTCATGCTTGAACGCAATCTCATTTCCAAATGACGACGATTTAAATTTTCTTTTTTTTTTTTTTTTTGGATGTTTATTGTTTTTATGTTCAATGTCAGCTGTTACAAAGTTGATGCCAGTCTTTTATCAGGCACCATCATATTTTTTTTAACGTTTACCTTTTGTATCGGCAGCTTCTTAATAGCAGCAAAAGGCAATGGGGGGTTCATCCCAGCCAGAGGAATAATTTGTTGCCTCAGAACTACAGGATCTGTTACAAGTCCCCTTTCTGAAAGGGTGTTCAACTCAGGGAGGAACAAATATTGTTCAAAATTGTTATTATTGTTTAAATTATTCAAAGGTTTGTGTAAAGAAGACAAGATATGTTTATTGTTATTATATTTTTGTTCAGCTGTTGCAAAGTTAAAGTAATAAGTGCAATACATTTTATATTGGAAAAAAATCGTGAGAGAATCGTGATCTCAATTCTAAGCAAAAAAAATCGTGATTCTCATTTTGTCCAGAATCGTGCAGCCCTAATGTGTAGGATATTGCTTCACATTCAATTCAATTCAATTTTATTTCTATAGCGTCTATTACAACAGAACTTGTCTCTAGGATCTTTCCAGAGACCCAGAGCATGACCCTCGATCAATTACATCGACATAAACAACACACAGCAGCCAGTACACCAGACTGCTCAAGAACTCCTTTGTCCCCGTGGCCATAACACATAACACATCTATTGTATTCAGTGAAACTCAGCCACTGGTGCTCCATCTAAGTGAGTGGGAGGAGATGAAAGAAAGAACAACTCTGACTGCGAGCTGTGGCAGCTGAACAGGATACATAATGAATCAGACAGAGAGAACAGCAAATCAGAATTAAAGCTGCAAGCAGCGATGAACGGGCCCTCGCACTCAAGGCCACCGTCCCCCATAAGCATATCAGAAATGAAACCACCCACGACTTCCTATGTGAAACCATTCAAAACTTATAGCAGAATGGCAGAGAAAAGTTTTCTAGAGGGCGCTGTTGAGCCATTTTTCCACGCCCATTAATGCAAACCATGGAATATCAAATTTATCCCCAGGCCTGGCTTGCATGCAAAATTTGGTGACTTTTGGGGAACTATCAAATATGGACCAATCAGATGAAGGGGGGGCACCCTTTTTGGCGTCTAGCGTCGCCACGGTAACGCTTTTGAAAGAGAAAAGTAATGCGCGTAGTCGCAGGATGGAGACGCATATTTTAATGTATAACACACCTGGGTGCACGTTACGGTTCAGGCCGTATTAACTGCCGAAGGAATGGCTGCCGAAGGAATGCTGATTTTCGTGCATGTACGTCAAACCGTATTGTGGGGCTTGAGGCACAAAGTTTTCTAGGGGGCGCTGTTGAGCCATTAGGCCACGCCCATTAATGCAAACCATTAAATATCACATTTTTCGTCAGGCCTGACTTGCGTGCAAAATTTGATGACTTTTGGGGCACGTTTAGGGGGGCAAAAAGGCCCTCCTTTCGTCAGAAGAAAGAATAAATAAAAAATTCCTACAGATACAATAGGGCCTTCGCACTGTAAGTGCTCGGGCCCTAATTAAATAAATAAAATCAAGAATTACTTTGCGATTGTCTCGCGGCAGCCACTTTCTGCAATGCAAATAAAAATACGTCAGCACAATCCTTTCCGGAGGTCATGCACCGTTGATTGATGGGAAGAATGCTGAGGCCTCTTTTTAAAAGTGACTTTACTGCTGTTTGTGTCACTGCTGCTAACTGGTAGCCTTGGTCTACAGGCTGTTGTCATAGCAACAAAAAAACAACACTTAAATAAATGCAAAAGGTAGGAGACTGATAAATAACTCCGTCTTTTAGAAGTGCACAAGACACCACAGCAGGAGCTCTCTGAGCTGTGCCTTTCCATCCTGCAACACCTGTGTGTTGTTTGTCGAGATGCAACGGAGGTGGATATAGACTTGAAAGGTTAAAACAAACATGTTTGTTGTTTTATAACTCTAATAAGGAAGATTTTTCTGCCGCTTGGCCAAGGTGACTCGCATCCTCTGCCTACAGATCCCATGGCATTTGTCACATGACCTTGTTTCTGTCGTGGCACACGTACTGTAGATGATGTGACCAAAGAACAATCTTTCTGGTTTATTGATGCATTCTGCACAACTGCTATGGTTTGATAGCAACATAATGTGTATATTTTTAAGGAATAACTGTTTCCTAGCAAAGATTTCACTCTACTATTTAAATCAGGGAGCTATGGTCTGTGGACATTTCTGGATCTTATTTGTATTTTTTAAAATTATTTCTTATTATTGTCATTATTACTTTCAGTGTTTTTTTAAGCATTTTCAGTATCATTATTTCAGTTGCTCATGTCATACAGCCAGTCCGTCACTTTGTCGAGTGCACACTACCGATGCTTCCTCTTTGTGTCCACGTAAACACTGCACACAAACTGTGAGCCTTCCACCTGCCAACTGAGAAATGATGAGCATTTTCTCTTCATTTGACAGTCAGTGACTGAGACTGGCAGTGGGAGCTGGACATGTTTCATTCAGTGTGAAAGTTCATTCAGTTCTTCCCTCCTAAAGGAGAGTTTTTCTAGCCACTTTTTGGCTTAAGGTTTTTCTCCCATAGGGGAGTTTTTACCTGCCATTGTTTATGTAATAACTGCTCGGGGGTTTATGTTCTGGGTCTCTGGAAAGCGCCTAGAGACAACTTCTGTTGTAATAGATGCTATTTAAATAAAATTGAATTGAATTGAATTGAAAAGAGGCATAAACCAGATTCTGCCCTACTGGTGTGATTTCAATCTGCTGATCACCTTAAACCGGGCATACACATATCATCATCCCATCGTGCTTTGTGCAGTAAACGTGGGGTAATGATGAGAGATTAACACCTCATAACGAGCTCCCGAACACGAATCGTGTGCTCTCAAGAAAATCAAACGTGTTTAAAATCCTGGTCGCCCCTCGTGAAGGAATCGCACAGTTGAAGCAGCTACGACCCGATTGGACTCATCCTTTCGCAGAGAGCTTGCGCAATCTCTGATATAGCGTCAAAAACTATTATTTGTAGTTTAAAGTGTTGCAAATTCACATTACAAATCATGTTTTAATAGCAGAAAAAGAAAGACTGTACTTCCCACGTCTGCCCAGGCAATTCCTTGTCCAAACACAATGTCTTCTTATCTTTTTTGATTTATCGCAACACAGAATGGCACAAATTGCCAAGACAGCGCGTTTGTTCTTGCTGAGCGTCTTTGGTGTCTCTCACTTGGGGGTTGCTCCTCTTCTACTTTTTTTTGATGTTGCAGTTTCAGTACAGAGAAGTCCGACGTGACTATTATGAACGTATAGTGTGAGCAGACGGGTCGCTTCAGAGCATCGGGTCGTACAGTGTGAGAACATAAATCGTGGGCTGTGAACTTTTGAACTCAGCGATGTACAGTAGTCGTGCAGTTTGAGATGGGGCTGAATTAAACAATTTAAAATATTGCACAGTGTACAGGTATGCCCAGCTTTACACACATCAGGACCACACTTATTTTTAACCTGCCCACACTGGTATCTCATCGCCATGTCGTTCTGTCTCACAAACTAGGTCTTTGTGCTGATGACTAGGGGTGTCCCCGTACGATCACGTGATCGGTAATCGGGCCCGATCACCTTGTTTCAGACTTGATCGATATCGGACATTGCATCCCGATCGGGGATCGGGGATGTGTTTATCTCTGTAATCCTACTATGTACGTCTCCAGCCGTCAAACGGACTTCCGCTGGTCCTCTGTGGGCTCTCAGCTCAGAGCTCTTCGTGCAGAGCTCAGCGTGTGGCCTAGATACCTGCACCTGCACCTGCTCCTGCATTTTTATTTCACTTTATTTTACCTCATGGGACATCAGGAAGGGGAAGGGCTCACATATCTGGGCCTCGCTCTCCTCGGAGAGCCAGAGGGGCATTTTTTTTTCTGATGACTTCCACATAGATAATGCCATGTCAGCATATTGTTAGTCTTGGAGGTCATTCAGACACATGCCAGGTGTAGATTACAGCACCACCCAATTCCCCCGTCTCAGGTGACCTTTATGGGAAGTTGAGGATCAGCAGCTATAAACAGTCTTTGAAGTTATATTAAAAAAAAAAAAATTTAAAACAGATCCACGTTGAGTTAATGACCACTTTATTATACGTCATAGTCCCTGTACGTTACAGTCAGAGTTGACTCCAGTGATGTTTGACACATCTACGGAAGAGTATTAGGGCCAGGCAGGAGAAAAATAAAAATAATATTTTAGAGGAGGAAGATTTTTTTTTCATGATGCACTTCGAGAAAAAAGTCGAAATATCGAGAAAAAAGTCGAAATGTCGACAAAAAAGTCAAAAGGTCGAGATTAATATTGAAGTACAATTTAGAGAAAAAAAGTTGAAATGTTGAGAAAAAAGTAAAAATGTCGAGAATAAAGTTGAAATGTTGAGAAAAAAAGGCAAAATTTCGAGAATAAAGTCAACCTGAGACTATAGAAAAACAGCGAACGTGACTGTCTTTACAAAATGCCTCGTAGGCCTATAGATGAACTGGTAAAACTGTACTTCGGAATCGGCTTAGAGGAGGTAGATTTTTTTTTTATTATGCACTTCGAGAAAAAAGTCGAAATGTGAGATTAATGTTGAAGTTCAGTTTCGAGAAAAAAGTCAAATTGTTGAGAAAAAAGTCAAAATTTCGTGAATAAAGTTGAAATGTTGAGAAAAAGACATTTCGACTTTTCTCGAAATTGTATTTCAACATTATTCTCGACATTTCGACTTTTTTCTCGAAATTGTATTTCAACATTAATCTCAACATTTCAACTTTTTTCTCGACATTTTGACTTTTTTCTTGAAGTGCACAATAAAAAAAAAATCTTCCCCTCTCAAATATTTTTTCTCTTGCATGGCCCTAATACTCTTCCGTACACATACTCCAACAATTTTATAAATCAGAACATAATAATGAAAAAAGAAGTAATCTGCTACTTGTCAGATCTTGAATTATGTAATTAAATTATTTATCAAAAACCACAGATGCAAACAAAAGAGACTGAAAGAGAAGTAATAAAACCTTATGATTTCAGCTTTTCCAAGGGGTAGCCTATTTCAACAACATTAATCACCTGATCAATTAATCAGGCGTTTATTTAGAATGATACATCTGGAGGAGATGCTGCTGATCAAATACATTGATTAACTGGTCATCTTTCCAGAAGTGGACTTCACAGCAAGTTCACATCAAGGTCAGACTGTAAATCAGAGAAACTGCCTAAAAACCTGGCTGCTATACATCTCAGGCTCTGTAGGCCTTAGTTGATCAAACATTAGCGTTTGTGATGGAACCATTAAAAGAGGGTTGAATAAATAGGCCTCGTTTTGAATTACTTGTGCCTGGCAGTGCAGCAAACCACGAGACTTCTGCTTTGTCCATAATTCAAAGCTTCACTTAAAAAAAAAAAACCTACTTAAGTAGAAATGTAAACCAAATATCAGGGATGGTGACAGGGGGTGATTTAGGCTAGTTTTGCAGCTGCAGGACTGGTCCCGGTCCCTTGGAGACATTGAATAAATCACGAATAACAACTAATGTTGATCTGAAAATTCTCCATTTCCCCTCCTATTCTCATTAAGTTCCCTTCTCTTTCTCTTCATTACTGACTCATCCCACCAGTGATAATATTTCAACTTTTGGAAAACATTTTTGTTGAATTTGATGAATTCCCTCTCACTAATGTTTCATTGGGTATTGATTATATTTCAGTATCAGTCTAGACTTTCTATCACTGTTCAAAAATTATGTGACAGACATTTTCAAGACACGCTAATTGATAAAAACAGTCTGGTTTACAATCCACCTTATTAATAGCTGTTATAAGTGGATTTGGATTAGAAGTTCCTGTAAGAATGTTCCTGTTCGTTTTTTACGTTTCAACCCGATGTGGATTTTCTTAAATATTGATACGGTGTAATGTATCACACATTCTTGTTCAACTGAGGTTAAAATGACCTAATTTTAACATGTAATGACGACCACCTGGCATTTTTTATTATGTCCTGATATGTAAAGCCTTTGAAGTGAAACCAGGTACACTTTATTTCTCGCATGACTGGAAACCTATTACGTTTGAAACCTCCACTTCAGATTTCCCAATGAATCCACACTGTACTGTACACACACACACACACACGCACACACACACACGCACGCACGCACGCACGCACGCACGCACGCACGCACGCACGCACGCACGCACGCACGCACGCACGCACGCACGCACGCACGCACGCACGCACGCACGCACGCACACACACACACACTTGCTCACTCATAAATGGATCTCATATAAAGCACTTTTGTGCAGCCTGCAGTATGTGCAGCATGCAATATTGTTGTACAATTTGGTGTTACTTGGGGAGTCTATTAAAATAACGGGGAACTGGAAGGTTGCGTTTTTGTTTTGTGAGTGTGTAACCTTGTAATCTTGTGTGAGGTCGTGACCTGCAGCTATACAGCTCAGGGGAAAGTGAGATGCTGCTTCACTCATTAGTTTGGAGAGAAACAATCATTTTTGCTCAGTCTCATTCAGCTGGAATCATATGTCTACATCTGATTTGCAGCCTAGCCGGGCCAAGTAGTGGGAAAGCAGCTAAGTTGGACCCACAATAAACGGGCTTCACCATGCCAAGGAACGATTGACCCCTGATTTGGAAGAGTGTCCCAGAACGTGGTACAAACGCTGATGGAATAACTGGATAAGGGCGACTTCAGACCCAGCGCTCATCACCTTCGGCCTTTGACTTCTCCTCCACAAGCTTTTTTTCTTGGCTCCACAATGTGTGGTGGATCAGACTGAAACTAACATTTTAACAAGATTCAATTAATTTGGGTCTCTTTCATACTGTATTTCTTCTTCTTCATTTTCATTTCATTTTCATTTTATTCTTTATTTCATTCAAAAAATAAAACAATTCAATAGAAATACAAACACAAATGTTCATAAATTGTGATGAAACGGGAGCAGAAAGAAGAAGAATCTTATCTAATCTGCCCCTTTTTCCCATAAAATAAATTCACAAATAACATAAATTAA
Organism: Cololabis saira; assembly: GCF_033807715.1. NCBI lineage: Eukaryota > Metazoa > Chordata > Actinopteri > Beloniformes > Belonidae > Cololabis > Cololabis saira. The sequence continues at coordinate 25,585,248 of NC_084609.1, forward strand.
AAATTAAAAAAACAACGACTAAGTAAATAAAAAACTAAAATAAAATAATCTTCTTCATATTTTCTTCTGTTAGCAATGACAGTGTGTTTAGTCTGTAAACATAAACTACATGTGCACAGCTCAAGGACACAACAACCATCAATAAAAAGCTTGTCAAATAAAACAACAACCTTGGAAAATGTAGCTGCAAGTCTTTTTCTTTTTTTTCTTCCTTTATTTTTGCCATATTGTATGAAAGTAAGGGTGTTTCACTGAACTGCTTTGGCACAATATTTGGTCCTTAAGACAGCATTTGTGCAGGAGCCCCCCCTTGAGAAGGAGTATCTACAGCTGTGAGACGATGGGAGGTAGTTGTGGTGATTTGCAGTCCCTCCTCCTCAGGATTTATCCTCCTGACGGTGCGGTGTGAGAGGTGAACTCTGAGGATCAGGCTCCCAGACAAACTACCTCTGCTATTGATTGGGAAGTGTTTGTTCATTGCTGACGTGCCTCCAAATCTGCTGGGCCATGGGCTTCGGTCAGCCAGGAAATATGTGTGTTCAGTTTGTTTTATAGCTGGAACGTTGTTTAGAAGCACCGCTGGTCAGTTTTCAGTTGTCCCTGAATGATGTGAAGTATATTAAAGGGAAAGTTTCGTTTTTTACAACCTGGACCTTATTTCTGGCATTTATTATGGTCGTATACTCACCCAGAAAAGTTTGGTGTCATTTGGAGTCCTTCGGAAGATATTAGGAGTTTTGTGCGAGCCGCTTCTCCATATAATGGTAGTGAGCGGGGCACAGCGGGACACAGACGATGCAGCGTCTAAATAACACATGATTGCCGCGAAACTCGTTAATTTCTTTTGCCCACTCTTGCTACAGTACATCTTAGTCCCCAGATTTTTATTCAGTTAAACACATAATAACTCACTAACGACAAGGAAATCAGTTTGTAAACAAGACCTCTGACCTGCATGACGTCATCTCTGTGCGCGCATCCTGGACAGGTACAGCTAGACTTAAAACGGTAATTTAGACTAGAAAACGGTAAGGACGTCCATCATATTCAAAGTCGTCGTCCACAACCTCAGAATTTGACAAATATTCAGACATGTTTCAAATAACTATCAGTAAACTAACAGTAGCGAACTCCAGCTGTACACAGAGCTGTGTCTGGGATGCGCGCAGAGATGACGTCATGCAGGTCAGAGGTCTTGTTTACAAACTGATTTCCTTGTTGTTAGTGAGTTATTATGTGTTTAACTGAATAAAAACCGGGGGACTAAGATGTAGCAAGAGTGGGCAAAAGAAATGAACGATTTTCGCGGCAATCATGTGTTATTTAGACGCTGCATCGTCTGTGTCCCGCTGTGCCCCTATTCGCTACCGTTATATGGAGAAGCGGCTCGCACAAAACTCCTAATATCTTCCGAAGGACTCCAAATGACACCAAACTTTTCTGGGTGAGTATACGACCATAAAAAATGCCAGAAATAAGGTCCAGGTTGTAAAAAACGAAACTTTCCCTTTAAGCTCCTCTCAGGCTCACTCATCTCATTTTAAAGTTTTTCATCATTCCACAGTTGGATTTGAGTTCTATGTTTTGGGCTTATTCAGCATGAGCGAGAACATACTTATCACAACATCTTCATCATTATTTGGAATATTAGAAACAGGTTGATGTGAAATAAAACAGCTTTTAAAAACTGACATTACCATTAAGGTAGGTCATCAATAAGGATAAAGAGACAAACATGTCAGGAAGCAGGCGAGGAGGACAACTGAACACATCCAAAGAAAGACTTTTATCTGGCGCTCAATAAAGGAAACTTCTGAGAATAAATATTCAAGGCAATATTAACCAAATAATAAACGAAGCTGAAACAAGCCAAAACAGGAACGTAAGTTCTGGCTCATGACAACTGGAATATATCCAAAATGACATGCAGAATCGCTAATCCTGGACCCAAACCCCGGACTAGACCCGAATGGGCCAGAAAACATTATCTGTTCATTACTGTCGTTAGCGTGGATCTAGATATACTCCATTCAGTTCAATTGTTTCATTTGTAAAGCGCTTCTCAGATACAGAACATGATCCCAAAAGACATATTAAAGAACCAATGTCAAAAACCCCACTTTAACTGCATAGCACATTAATCTAAGGGTCACTGGGGGCTGGTACCCGTCCCAGCTGATTTTGGATCGTACATATTGCTCCTCTCTGCTCTTCTGCTTTTGATGCTGTCCATCCCTTTTCTCTATCTGTCTGCGACTGGAAAAATACATCCTTGTGTCCGTTGTTCCTGACTAAAACATGAATAGAAGATGAGGGTTACTGTAGGTGTTACGGGTTAGAACACGGATAACATGCTCGTTATTTTACCATAAAAGCCGCTCGCTCTCAGGAAGATCTGCAATAACAAGGTAACTTTGGCTGTTTGCTTCTTTTGCAACAACAGATGGAAGGAAGAAGCAGACACATCTACTCTAGCGTTCTCCTCCTCTGCAGTTATAATTCCTGAGACGGGTCACTTGTGCATTTTCTGACTTTTGCACTTTTTTGACACTTTAAATGTTGATGTAAGCACTTTGAATTACAAATAAACTTGCCTTGCCTTTGACTCAAGTAACCTTTGCGCTGGTACACACTTTTCCTCCAGGATCATCACAATCTTCTCACAGCCACTTCCTTTTGGATCCTTCCTGGTGCTACACATGATGGAAAGACATCTGGCAACTTTAAAGCAGCACTATGTAACTTTTCCACCTTAATATCATATTTCCAGAGTCATTGTGATGGTACATCAAGTTACAACAGGTTTAATGACACCTCTGTCATGATCTGAGGGGTCTGTATCGCCTTCACTGGCACTATGTAACTTTGAGGAGAATAGTAGGAACCCTGCCACATTAAAAAATTACAAATTTTTACGGCTTTGACTGCTTTACGGCATACGTCACTTTCCCCTCCTTCCCGATTCGTAGTCGAGACGAAAGCTGGGCGGGGCGTGGAGCGCAGAGCTCAGCAGAAGCTGGTGTCATGGCCGAAGCAGCGGAAAAAACCCAAGAAAATAAAAGTTTTATCGGAGGCGAAAAAAAGAAAGCGGGAGAGTAACAAGCTAAATGCCCGGACAAGAATAAACATTGGCCCGGCGTTCACTCGCTGGCGTGAGCTGAAAGACGAGGAGGGATGTCCGACCAATGGGGATTTATGGGGATAAAACAAGAGACAGAATTGTTATGATACAAATGTAAATGTAGAGTTCTATGTTCAATAAGAATCAAAATTAGAATGTTTTCACATTCGTCTTGGGTTTTGGTAATTCTAAAATTACTGACAATATCAACAACAGACACAGAATAATAATAGTGATCATAAAAATGTGTAATTGGCAATGAGGAAGCTTTATAAAATAATGATACAATTGAATAGAATTACAGCACTAGAGGAAAGAATGCAATGCAAAGAAAATGCATAGAATATTTCTACTATTTTTCCTGAGAACTGTAAAATTGTGCAGGGCTGATCTGCAAAACATTCAGTTATTCACAGGTTGTAAAGTATTTTTTTATTTTGTCAGTAATTATGTTGGACTACTAATTTATGACGAAGTCCCTCTAAAAAACGTGACAGGAAAAAGGTGCAGTAGAACAAAACCAAAGCGTTTGTAGTTTGGGGCGCATTATCTAGCTGAAACAGGACAGTGACTTCACTAATAAAACCAGGTTGAACTTGACGTGATTTTCAACTTCGTCATATTATATTGTTTAGCCAAAAATAGATACATTACCTCTTCACTATCGATTCTGCAAACAACCGCTGAAAACAGAAAAGTAGTTTTGAAAGTCCGTCCCGTCTTCTCTCATCAAAACAAATGCACGCGACGGGGACGGGGGTTTTCCGGCAGTACGCGCTGGTGCTCATGGGAAACGTAGTGTTCTTTCTGGTAAAGCACTACCGCTTTTGTCCAAAGGAGCCGCCAAACTCAACAAAAGCTGAAAGTTACGTTGTGCTGCTTTAATTATTATGTATTTAAAGTGTATCTCTGTAAGAGCAGGTGTAATGTTTGCTTCTTTATACTTGGATATCAAGCCAGAGGACATATTAAGGTCTGTGGCTAGATTATTTACGTCACTGTTGTTGTTATTTTAGTTTAAATATCTGCTTTAGTATCTCTCCACTCGGTTAAAAGAAAGTTTGCAAACATTTTTGTAACATAACTTTTCACCATTTAACCATTAAATCCTGGTATGACTAATGGTCTAATGGATGGGGTTAGATCCCAAAGTAGTCATTAGACCCTTTCACATTGGCCAAACCCGTGTCAGCGGGTTGTGGATGGGATTTGTTTTTGTTTTTTTTGTGTGAGTGGCACTGATTTAAAAACGGAAGATGTTGCTTGCAGGTTGGAAGGTCCCAGCATCCCCAGCTTACCTCATAGCTGAAATGTTTGTTTTTTATTTATTTATTTTGGATGGAAGAGGAAAAAGAGTATTTTCACACACTGCTGCTTGCATTTGTTATTCTGAACATGTCCGGCCAGATTTCTTTCCCCCAAAACAGAACTGATAGAAATAATGGCTGAAATTAAGCCAAAACAGTAAAGTTAAAGGTTGCATAAAACTAGCATGTTTTTGTAAAGGATGACAAAATGTTATTAGATAGCAATTAGAATACCTCAAATCTGTCAATGTATGGAGAAAATGGAGAAGGACGTCCTCTGTGAAATAACTAAGAGGTGTCATAAGGTTCAATAAATCAATCATGTTTTTAGGAGTGAGAACTCATGCCAGGTGATTTGGCAGCCATGTTTGGCGTCAACCTGAGAGACAATGTGTTAAGTTTCCTGCCAGCCTGCAGCTGAGCTGATCCACCAGACCTTTTGGAGCCGAGAGAAAAGCCTGTGGAGGAGAAGTCGAAGGCTGTAGGTGATCAGTGCTGGGTCAGCAGTCTGCAGGTTAGGGTTAGGGTTTGGACTCTGACTGACACAGAAAAGTCAAGGAGCATTTCAGACTCTCAAACGTCCAGATATAGACAGTAATGATGCATTCTTGCACAAATGAGCCTTAATTAAAAAAAATAAATCTTAATTTATTTTATTAAAATACATACATTTACATTTAAGCACATGTAAAAGTTAGTAGAGGAGCATTTTAGTGCTAGTAAGATGGTTAAAGAAAAAAAAGACAAAGTTATATCTAGAATATGATGTCAGCAGGGGATTATAATGATGAATTAGTACAAAATCACCATCCAAGAAAAGGCTGAGTCTTTGAGGAGCAAAGATGGGCGGAGGATCTGCAAAGCTGGGAACCTAAGATCTCTAAGACAGCGCTGCATCCAAAATAAATGAATAACATGAAAGTAATCGCTGCTTTTCTATAAAATACAATACAAATATACAATACAAATATTCATTTATATAGTTCTTTTGTTTTCATTTACTGGCCATCAGATAAAATAATGAGCAGCTTTCTTAGGTCACTTCATCACTCACCCAATAATATGACGTTGACAGTTCCTACCACTAGAGGGCGGTATTGCAGCAGCTCAAAGAGGCAGTCCAGTTGGCAGAGCTTTTTATCCCAAATGTAATAAATTATATTGTCTTCATTCATTGAGAAATGTTTTCTTATCCCAAATTTTTTGTTTTGTTTTTTGTTTGCCTTGACAGGGATTGATCTTGGGGGTCAAGTGGCCATTGAATTCTCCCACTGGAAAAGTCCTTTCCCATCGACCGGCCCGAATCTCCCAAGTCCGGACTGTGTTCACTCCGAGGCCTCTGCCGTCCCAGCAGCCAGTGAGCATCCTGAGCCGGTCTCCTGTCCAGCGTCGCTGTCCGTCAGCCCGCTGCCCTCCTGCACTGCTAGTCAGGAGACGCTGTGCGACAACAGCACAAGTACGTTCAATGGTGGAACGGTACACATTTTACAATTAGAGCCTTAAGATTAAAGAATAGATCAGAGAGTCGTATCCAGCAAATGTGTTTTTATAAGCTTCTATGTGGAGTCTTCTGGGACCACGATCCTTGCTGTATCCACCAATGCCTTCAGCAAATAAACTACTTTCTGTTGGAAATAAATGAGACCTGAGCACCTGGTAACTTTTCCTGCACTTCATGCATTTGTGCAGTGCATTCATGCATAGGTGAATCGATCAGTGTCTGAGCAGCGATCCACTGGTTTGTGCTACTTCTAGGTTTGTGGGCAGTACAAGGAGAGTTTAACTTGATTTGACTTAACTCTTCTCTCCTCAACAACATTTCTGAGGTTTTCTGCAGCAGACGTGGTCAGTACGTCGATGTTACACGGTGGACACGTCACGTCTTTTATTAAAATGCTTGTATCTGATAATAGTTGAACCCTTTTTCATTTGATGATTTAGATCAGCAATCTGTTATTTGTTACTTTTGCTGAAAGTAGCATGAAAAAATTGGTCTGAATGACAGTAACTGCAAACAGCCGAACAAATAAAAGGAGATTTTTCTAGAGATAAAAAGGGAGGGACCAAAGAAAATGCTTCCATCTGCACACTCCTGTCTTCACTCAGTGGATGGTGTGATGTCTTATTTTCTTCCAGATCTTGGTGATAAAAAACAGAATTAATTTAAAGTTGCTATAATTATCCATTGAATGCCTTTTCTGTCTGAGTTGAGACAGCTGTGACCAGATAGCTGTGATCGGTGATCAAGGAGGCCGAACGAAGGTCATTTTTGTGCTGGTGTGGCTGCGCACTATTGCAGTGCACCCGCACTCCAGAGTCTGCAAAATCCTCCTGATTCAGTCGGTGTAGCTGTAGTTGAGGTTTACTTAAAATATAGTGGACTTCATAACCAAACTAAACTGTTTGCACCATTGACTTAGAGGCCAGATATAAACATTTATCATATAACCAATTATATAAGTTATTCAAGTAATCGTATTGTAGTGTGATTGGTCCAGAACTAAAAGAATTGTTTGGTGAAGATAAATTGGGGAAAAAGGGAATAAGTGGGGGGAGAAAAACATGTAAACATATATAGGCAGTACTTGAGTTGTAAAAAAAAAATCAGGGGGGATGGTGGATTTTATCATATGGGGACAGATAATTTGTGCTGCTTAAAAATAATATAATATATTACAAATAATAGCACTGACCAAAACAGCTGCAGAAATACTGCAGGAATGACATAGCAGCAGTTAAATGCAGCCTTCTGTAAGCTTTAAATATCCACTGGGCTTACATCAAATACATCAAAACACAACAATAAAAAACACTTTTCTGAACTTATCAATATGACTCTGTCCTTCACAGGATAATTAAAATGGATCACTGCAAAAACTCAAAATCTTAACAAGAATATTTGTCTTATTTCTAGTTAAAAAGTTATCATTTTAGTAAAAAAATCTCATTACACTTAAAACAAGACTCATTACTGGAATAAAACAACAGTTTTCACCTGTTTCAAGTAGATTTTCACTTGAAATAAGTAGAAAAATCTGCCAGTGGAACAAGATGTTTTTGCTTGTAATGAGAAGATAAATCTTGTCCCACTGGCAGATTTTCCTACTTATTTCAAGTGAAAATGTACCGGTACTTGAAACAGGTGACAATTGTCAAATAAGTATTTTTCTGGTGTTATTTTTCTGGTGATGACTCTGAAATGTTGAAATAGCAGTAATACCACATTCATTGATGGAATGAAATAAGGGATGGAAAGGCGGGATGGCAGTTTTACAGGGGGGATGATTTGGACCGTTTTTATTTCAGGGGGGATGCCATCCCCCCTCATCCCCCCTCAACGCGAGTACTATATATAGGATGCCAGCTGCATAAACAACAGTCTCTAGAATATACTGTAAGTTAAAAAAGTAAGTTAAAAAGAAACCCAAAATGAAACATGAATGAAATGGATCTCGTTGTGGGAGCTCTGTCCTCATTCAGCCACGTGCAAAGGTTAGTACCCCTCTTTTAGTGTTTGATACCATGTTTGTGTGTTTGTGTGTGTAAGAAATATTGAAACAAAAAGGCAATCATAGTGGCTCTCATTATTTGACAAATACAACCTGTAACAAAAAAAACAAACCTGTAAGTATTTTAACTGTGCCATTATTTTATCTTAAAAAAAAAGTTAAAAAGAACAAAAAAATATCCTCATAAGTCATTTGCCTATTGATCTACCGTTAGCAACAATAACAAAGTAGTTATTTCCCAGATGTTTACAGCTGTCTCACATCATTGAGAATTCTTCTTTACAACATTGCTGCAGTTCACTGAAACGTTTAGGGAGTGATTTATGCCTGTTCTTCTAAGCTTCTACCTATATACAAAAATACGGTGCATGGACTCAGTGCTAACATTACAGACCTACTCTAAACATGTAATGTTGCATGGCTTTCAAAAGTGGGGGGGTGTGTCATCAGCGATTCATTGGTGGGATGGAGAGGGGAATGTTTGACAGCCTGTGGGTAAAAACTATTTTTGACCTAAGTAACCTCTTGCATCTTCCAGAAGGGAGGGGACATACAAGTAGGGATGGGAATTGATACGATTTTTACGATTCCAATTCCATTTTTGATTCTGCTTAACGATTCGGTTCTTTATCGATTCCCTTATCGATTCTCATTTGGAAAAAGAGTACAACAATGAGGCAAATGGTGCTTATATGATAGGCAGTGTTCGTTAGTTAGTTAGTTAGTTAGTTAGTTAGTTAGTTAGTTAGTTACCAGCAGTATTATTAGCCAAGGAAATGCTAACATTGCTGTTACTCGGTTGAGGATCCAGTACCCGGATCAAAAACATGAATTGATTGTTATTGCATGCTGTGTGCACTAATGTTTTTGCATGTTGGTAGTATTTCCTCCCTTTGACGAAATATTGACTTGGCAAGTATTGCAAGTTGCCCTGTTGTCGTCTTTTTAACTGAAATGTTACCGGACTGTCGAGCGTTTGATCACTTGGGCGCCATGTTTACTATTGACTGCTGACTTATGCAACGTACGTGATGACGTCGTCAGTTCCCACTGGAATCGATAAGGGAATCTTTTGCAAAATTTCCAAACGATTCCAAGGAATTGAAACCCTGGGAACCGGTTCTGAACAAGAACCGGTTCTTGATTCCCATCCCTACATACAAGGGAGTCTCCCAGGTGTGAGGGCTCTTTAACAATTCCACTGGTTTTCCACAGGAGTCTGTCAGTGTAAATGTCTAAGCTAGGTGGTGCGTAGCGTGGTTCCAGTCACCTACTCCACCACCCTCACCAGTTGCAGGTCCTTATTGTTCTCTGGAGTACTGAAGCTGAACCCCACTGTACAGCAGGAGCTCAGGAGGTAGAAGGAGCGGTAGAATTTGATCAGCAGGTGTCGGGGGAAGTGGCCCGGAACACCTTTCAGAGGAAGTACATTCTTTGTTGCACCTTCCCAACTTGGTCAGAGATGTTTGTGGACCAGCTGAAGTCGGCCGAGAGGTGGATCCCAGGAAACGTAAAGGTCTCCAACCTCTCTACCTCCTCTCCATCAATGTAGAGAGCTGAGTGCTCAGATTGCTTGGATTTCCTGAAGTCCACTATTATCTCCTTAAGCCGGGCATACACTGTGCGATTATCGGCTAGTTTTGAGACGATTTTCCAGTCGTGCGACTATTTTTTGGATCGGGCCGGATTTCGACCCAATCTTTGGTCGTGCCTCGTGCAGTAAACGTGGGGTAACGACGAGAGATTAACACCTCATGACGAGCTCCCGATCAAAAATCGTGTGCTCGCAAGAAAATCCTGGTTGCTCCTTGTGAAGGAATCGCACAGTTGAAGCAGTGCTGAGACCCGATTTGCCTCATCCTTTTGCAGAGAGCATGCGCAATCTCTGATGTCACGTCAAAAGCTATTATTTGTAGTTTAAAGTGTTGCAAATTCACATTACAAATCATGTTTTAATAGCAGAAAAAAAGACTGCATTTCCCACGTCTGCCCAGCCATACGCATACAGCGTAGGGAACGCGGCAACACGCAGCGTACGGTGCGCGTCGCCGCGTACCCTACGCGTAGGCTCTGCGTTGGTGTAACGCGGAACCATAAATCAGCCTTCAGTGTGTGCGCTGTCTGCGCAACTTTTGCGGTATGCGTTCATTGTTGTTTCTAAAAATGATGCGCAGTGCCCACCCGATCAGAAACGGTACAGATATTTTTGGATTTTTTTTCTATATATAAAAAAATAAAATTATAAAAAAATAAAGGATCCCCATAACCTTTGATCGGGTGGGCAGGACGCACATTTGGGTGGGCACAGCCCACCCCTGCCCCAAAACCGGCCTCACAGTTCCAGTACACAGAAGTCCGACGGGAGGATTATGAACGTACAGTGTGAGCAGACGGGTCGCATCCGAGCATCGGGTCGTACAGTGTGAGACCATAAATCGTGGGCTGTGAACTTTTGAACTCCGCGATCTAGTCGTGCAGTGTGAGATGGGGCTGAATCAAACGATTTAAAATATCGCACAGTGTATGCCCAGCTTTAGTCCTGGCTGAATTCAGGTCCAGGATGTTTTAGTCACACCGTTGGCTCAGATGTTGGACCTCCTCCCTGTAGGCTGACTCGTCGTTGTCCTTAATCAGGCCAGCTTGGTAGTTTCATCACCAAATTTGCTGATGGTGTCGCCGGTGTGAATGGGGAAACAGTTGCATGTAAAGAGGGAGTAGGGGAGTGGGCTGAGGACACAACCCTGCAGAGTGCCTGTGTTTAGGAGATGCGGTCCCATTAGGATGTTCTGGGGTCTGTTGCTGTGTAATTGCAGAATCCAGGTGCACAGTTAGCTGCTGAGGCCCAGGTTGCTCAGCTACCTGTTTGTGAGGTAGACCTCTATTAAAGACTGTGCTGAAGTCCACAAACAGCATCCTCTCATAGGTTTTACTGTTGTCTAGGTGTGTGAAAGCTGTGTGGAGAACCTATGTGATGTGATTTAACTAAACTTTAGCTCTCTGACAGATGGCCTGATTCTGGTATACTGAGGAGTTCATGGTCAACTCAGTGAGTGCAAGGTCACGTGGGTGAATAACGATCCTAAATCCTCCCCCCTCCACCACCTTGCCTGACAGTGGAATGAGGTTTTCATCAAACATGTCTCTAGATATTGAGGCCTAATAACTCTGTCTTGGTCTCGTTTATGCATAGGACGTTGTTCCAGGAGTTTTGGGGCTTCCTCAGAACAAGCCAGATGATATGCCAGAACTGCTTATTATACAGCATTAATAGAAGAAAATAAGTACAAGCCCAGGTTTCTTTTCAGCACTGTAGCCAGGCTAACTAATTCTATTCTATTCGGTTTTATTTATATAGCGCCATATCATGACAAATGTCATCTCAAAGCACCTCATTCCAAATTAGTCCAATTAATACAAAGCCAATAAAATAACATTAAGTATTGCTTCGCTAAGGAAACCAACAGATTATAGCAAAACCTTTATTTGATACAATCACCCATATTGAGCAAGGATGGTGATTAAAAACTCCCATTCTACAGGACAAAACCTCTGGCAGAACCAGACAGGATGCCTTGACAGGATGGGGGTTGAGAGCACAGGAAAGAGAAGAGAACAGCAACAACAACGGATCAGAAGCACTGGCATGTTTGCTTGTTGTTTTTAGAGTTCCTTAAAGTAGAATGGGCAGTACAGCCTTCAGTTATCAGGTTCCTCTCCTCTGGAACCAGTTACCAGTTTGTGTTTGGGAAGCATACACCTTCTTTATCTTTAAGATTAAGCTTAAAAACTTCCTTTTGATAAAGTTTATAGTTGGGGGTGGCCCAGGTGACCTGAAACACCCCTTAGTTCTGCTGCTAGGCCTAGACTGTGGGGGGCCTCCCATGATGCACCTCTCCTCACTCTGTTCTCTTCTGCTCCAACTCTATTAATGACACTATTGCTGTTATTAATCTGTTCCTTCTTCTCAGCAGGTGCTCCTGATCTGGTTTCTTCCCGTTAAAGGGGAGTTTTTCTTTTCCACAATCGCCTGGTGGATCAGGACAGAGTTTTATATCGAAGAAAAGTTTTGATCACATGTTGGTTTCCTTAGCTAGGCAAAATTATTATCACTATTATTGTTACTTTATTGGCTTTGCGTTAGCTGGGCTATCTTGGAATGTGTGAACTGCATTGTTGAAGTATTTAACATTATTTGTATTTCACACGTTCATTGAGGCCTGTTGTGTATGTGACATTAATGGCTTTTATTTGTATTTCTCTGAACATTGCAAGGTCTTATCTTGGGTATTTACTGAAACACTCACTTGTTTTTAAAGCGATCCACATGTGAATATAATATCCCCCTGTGTAAAGCTGGACTCCAGATTGTTAGAAGATGATTTTAAAACCCTTTTAAATCTGCTTCTTTTTTTTTTTTTATCTTTTTAGAAAAAACAACATATAATGATAACATGGATACATGCAATCAAAGATACGCATTATACATTGTCCCCCTTTTTTTTTGTTTAAACACACAAAACCTAATTAAGGAACAGAGTCTCTGTAGAGTTAAATAATAAATAAACAGATGAGCAACAAATGATCAATGGAGGAAAGTAATGGATGAGCAAATGTGGCATACAAAAAACAAATGAAGTGGTAAATGCAAATGCCCATCACTGATATCCCATTAAATGGAAATAAATAAAACATAAAATGCAACATAAATAACAATAATAAAAACAAATAAAAGAAATTAAAAGAAAATTAAGGTAAGGGGGAGGGGTTCAGTCGGTGGGTAGAGTCTTCAACGAGTCAAAGTAATCTAGGAAGGATTGCCATTTATGAACAAATTTAGCTGAGTTGCCTTTTACTGAGTATCTCACCTTTTAAATCTGCTTTTATAACATCTTTCCTTTTACATAATTTGTCAGTTGACACCTGCAACAGATCATTTATCACCTGGCTACTACATAGCATTTGAATCCTATATGACTAGTCCTTTTATTTTTGATTACACAGTGAAAAATATGTTATGTTGTTCATCTGTGGCTCCATAAGAAGACTCACTATGATCCAGTTATTTTTATTAGGATTTTATACAATAAAGGGGTTCAAAGAGGGGACATTAACTTTTGCACAACTTTTACTATCCCCTGCAGAGCCTCGGCGAAGGCTAAGGCGTGTGTGCACAGAAAGACATGGTATTAGTTAAAATAGGCTTATATGAAACACCATCATGCAAGTCTTTTTGCATGGTGGTCCTTTCCCTTTATTTTCTTTCTTCACTTTTCACACAAATGAAATGACGGGTTCATTACATTTTGGAGATAAGTTCATCTTGTTCTTAACTATTTCCAGTGATGCAGTATAAAGTTGAAGTGTCCAAACCTTTCCATGACAAATATCTCTATAACATATTCACCATGTGCATAGGGATTTGTCTGGAACACCTTGCAGAAAGGTGTGTTTTTATTGTACCAGGACAACCGAAAATAATAATAAATAGAAATGTGACTCTACTTTCACAGTGAGTTGTAATCAATGTGTGTTTGTGACGTTTGTGTGTGTGCCCTTGAGTCTCCACCAGAGGTACAGCTGACAGCGTAATCATTTCCAGCTGTCATTGTTTTGGGCTGCAGCAACACTGAGACAGACGGCCCTTTTTTCTGATTGGCCACTGTCAGAGCAGCGTGACCTCTGATTGGCCGCCAGTGAAGACTGATTAGGAACCACGATGAGTGGCGCACACCTCCTCTCTCCCTCTCTGTTCTGTCGCTCTCTGACTCTGTAAACATCTTTCTCATGCTTGTGCGTTTCTTTTTCCCCCCTCTGAAAGGATCTTTGACAGCTTTTGCAAGCTTTTCTGTGACATATCCGTTAGAGAGAGAGAAAGAGAGGGAGACGGAGTGTGTGTGTATGTGTATCGTGATGATGATGCTGGATCAGTCTAAGCTGTGATGAGGGGCATGGAGTAAGAAGTGGAAATGCTGTTTTCCCTTGTGGGACATTGTGTTTGTTTTTTTCTGTCGGCTAGGTCATTTTCACGCTGGGTCTGAATGGGTTTTGGCTCGGTGTTTTTGCACATGCATGGCTGTTGGTGTGTGTGTGTATCTGGAGGAGTCATCAGGCTGTTTTGGCATTTGCCGCTGCGGCTCAGCTGGGAAGCTCCCCCTCCTTCCCTCCCTCCTCCCTGTGAGGGGTGAAGCTGCCGCTGTGCCTCTGCCCACCTTCACACGGTGAGTGTCGTCAAGTTGTCGTGCAGGAAAGGAAGCTTGTTCTTCAGAGCGGTTGGTTTTCTCTCTCTCTTTCTGCTGCAGTGCTCTCGCTCATGTGTTATCATCTCCTACTCACCCTCTTTTTTTTTTTTTTTTATACATTGCCTCATTTATCATGCGCATTTTGCTGCGACCATGCAAATATTTGACCTTCACACACTCCTTCTATCCCACCTGACCCCATTTTGCAGTGGCAGCTCTTTTTCATACACTCCTCGTTGTCCGTGGTGCATCAGTTGTAAGAAGATGTGGGTCGTTTCATCGCCAAATTCATTTCTATCTGCTGGAAACTTGTTCTGAAAGTACCGGTGGCAGGTCAGCCAGCGTCAAACCTCCATCCCCCGGCCGTCATGGAGAACATGCACCCGAGGGCATGATAGGTGCATGCAGATGGAGTGAACGGTTTCTCGTCACAAGTGACTTATAAGCCCGTTCCCCTTAGCAACACACCCCCACCATCTCCCATTATTTTTCTCTGTTCCCCTTTGCAATCTTCTACTCTCCTCGCAGTATGAGTTATCAATTCTTGGTTGGCTTGCGTACGCATCATAACTGAGGGTTTCTTAATTGAGATTATTGTTCTCTCACACCAGTTAAAAGCACAACTTCATTCATTACTAAAGCCAATTGATAATATTGTCCCATTTCAGAGTTGTGATGGTTGCACTTCTATTTGCACGATATTTTAAAGTGATTTTAGTTGCAACAGATACACAGTCACGTGAAAAAGAAAAAAACATCTTAGTTTTAAGGCTTTAGGTGTCAGGAGACAATAAAGAGAATTATCTTGTTCTCTTCAAATGTGTTAAATGCAATCCCACGTCAGTGACTTCATAAAACATAGTAGCCTATACCTTATTCACACATCTCTGTGAATTAAATGAACAAGGTGAAAAATAAAGCTTTGACTATATTTGATCCTCACTGTAAGGCTTATTATCAGTTTAATCACTGTTGTATAGCAAAGATAGAGTAGATGATGTGAAAACTGTAGCCAGTAGCCTATTGCCTTTTTTAAAAGCAACACGTCCTTTTTTCAAAAATTTTGACTGGGACATTTGATCAAAATACTGGAGACTTGGCTCTGCCACTCCCCTCCATGGGTTGTGCATGTTTGGAAAAAGGGGTCCCAGCTTTACTGTAATCATGTCAGAGGATATGCAAAGACGGACGTGAGCTAGTGGAGGAAAACCCGGAACGCTGACTTAATCTACTCGGATCTGTGATGTCACAGAAACCCGAACATCTCGCTCAATAACATACGTTCTATTTAGTTTTTATAACTGGCTGATCATATACATTTATTTTAGCTTCATAACTTCTGTTCGGTGTTACTAGTTTTGTAAAAAATTCAACAAAAAAATGCATTTCTGTTCAAATGTATGATTAATCGGTATGTTTGTTCAGGATGGGGTTATCTTGCGCCTTGTGATGACCAAAATGCCAACTTTTATATAAAGGTTGAGGTCCTTAGCTTGGTATTGAGACATGTACGGTGGTATTACTACTGAGCTGTGTATGTGGAATACTGCATGTAATCACCTTTTGTTGTCTGAGAACATTGGCAGAGCTTCAAAACAAGAGGAGCAACATCAAATATTAAACAGTGATTAAATATGCATCTGTCATGTGTAACCTACTTACTTCTGCACACATTAATTTTCATGAGATTCTTTGAAAGTCTGAAGGTTTGTATTCAAAGCTGTCGGGCTGAAGTGTTTAAATTATTGATATAACGTACTGAAAGATTATCTCAATTACCAAAGCAGCGTTAGTAGATAGTCCCATTCCCTTGAAGCAAACCAAACAAAGTGATTTTAAAGGCACTAGATCTTCTGCTCCTTCAGAATATTAGACTGAATCTGAGAGTTCAGATGAAAGTTCATCGTACTCGATATACATTCCTGTAGACAGGCAGTTAAGTGCGGAGACAAATGAATCCCATAATCACAAATGTGTGTTAAATGATTTGCAAATTTACAAATCAGTATTTTTTGGGGCCTTTTACAAGTGTACTGTATGTTCAACACACACATTCTGAAGCAGTTTGACCAGATGAGCAAGTGTAAAACAACGTTGAATATGAACAGTTGAGAAACCAGTTAAATAATCTTACAAACATACTTTTAACCAGAACCTCACAGAATTCTGAAAACGTTTGTCTTCTATGCGTTAAATATATTTTGAGACCATATGGGCCATATGGACTTTCATCAGATTTGTTTTTATCGTACAATCAATATTTCATATAAACTATCCGGCATGGTAGTTTGATGCACCATTTACCTCATGAGTCTCTGTTTGCATCAAACTAACAGAACATGAGCTTTGCTGCCACTACAGTTGATTTTTGGGTTATTGTATCAAGTAACAGTGGCCCGGTGCTTTGCACGGCCTCACAAACTCATGTTTTGTGTGTTGATCTGTTATGATTTGTTGCTACCAAGCTCAAAAATAGTTCATTTTGATTGTTTCACTGCAATAAAGACAGAAACCAAACAACTGATTTGTGGAGTGACATTAAGACTTTAAGATTGTCCAGGTCAACTATTCCCTGTTATTCTCACCCATATTTAATTATTTCTTTTTTTTATGGTTCACGGTAATGTTTTTTAATGTGGCATCTGTAATTGTTGTGCTTTGTGAGCGTTTGGAGGACTGAACTTGACCCTGCTGTCATAGGTTGAGCGCCCCAAATCCTTCCTTCAATGCAGTTGGACACTCGGTTGTTTCCCTCAATCGTGTAAATGCACAGATGTCATCATGAAGCCAATGTTTGTTTAATTGTTTTTGGCTATATTTACAGTAATATTTTGTTATCGTCTGAAATAGTAATTTTTTACCTCATCAATGCCATATTGGCTTCAGATTTTTTCCGACAAAAATGCTAAAAATGAAAGTCAGTAATGAGTAAATGAGCTGATTGTAAACCCTGTGAAGTACATTCTGGTAAATGGTCAGTATGTATGTCGTTGTGAAGAGACGAAAGATTCACAACATTTCAGGACCACGGACAGTGTAAAATATTGGCCGACCAGCCACAAAGTTGCAAGACTTTAACATGTTTCACCCATTTTTTTCCAAAACACCCATGCAAAAAAAGACCTTAGAGCATATCCTAAACATCCTTGACCCTAAAATTTTAGAAAGAAAAATAAAACAGATTAAATTTGCAAATCAGTATTTTTGGGGGCCTTTTACAAGTGTATGTTCAACACACAAAAGCAGTTTGACCAGATGAGCATGTGTAAAACAACGTTGAATATGAACAGATGAGAAACCAGTTAAATAACCTTACAGATATACTTTTAACCAGAACCTCACAGAATCATCAAAAAAACTCCTGTGGAGACACATTGTTAAGTTTGTCTGGACACGTGACCACGTAAACATCCATCTTGACCCTAAGATTTTAGAAAGCAAATTAAAACAGATTAAATTAAAACAAGTTAACAAACACAACCAAACTAGTTTTGGATATGTCCCACCCCTTGGACAAATAATGAAAAATGTACATCTTTCATGGGGAACTTCTGGAGTGATATTGGAGTTTTAGGAGCCAGCAACACTTAATTGTACTTCTGCATTAAACACATTCCTCTTTGTCAGCTTGAGATGCACCAAAAACCAGTCAGGGAGCTAAATTACTATCATCATTTAATTTCTTCATTTGTGAATGAAAATGTTCCTCTATTGTTATGCGATCCTGGATAACATGACTGTGTTCTTGATGTTTTTACCTTTTAAATTCATTACTAATACTAATACTAATGCAATATTAAAGGTGTGATACCCTCGCCCTTTTATATAACTATCATGTAGTTTTTTCTTCTTCTCTTCTTTGGCAGCAAAACTAATTGATTAAATTACATATTTGATAAAGAAATAATCCTGAATACTTAATCTATAAAACAAATACTTAAGATAAATTGTTACATTAAGTATTTTATAACATACTAAGATAACACCTCAGAATAATCATAAGTATTTGTGTATCATCAGATATATTATAGACATAATAGCATAATGAGTGTCACTAAAATATTGGGTATGATGATTACTACATCTAGAATGTTAGCAAGTATTTTGAACATAAGAAAACCCTTAACCTTCTGTGTCATTGCAGGGAATATTATGTATTTTAAAATAAAAATAAATAAAAATAAACCATATCGTTAATGAAAACAGGTCAGCTGTTTCTGAGATTTCAAGTGAAGAGAATTCCTTTAATTCTTTTTGGATTCTTTTCAACACCGGGACTCAAAGTGGAGAAGAGGCTGTAGAGTGTTGTTCTTTTCCTTGGTCTTTGTTTTCAGTCTAAGCCCCGCCATCTCAGCTCAGATGTGGCTTGTGTTACAAACGTGCTATGAGGCTGTTACAGTTTGATGGGTAGCTTCTGTAACAGACCAAAGCATCAGCAAATCACTATGATATAGGTTAATATGTGGTGCTTCAGTCCGGTGAGAGCCAATATTTATAGTAAGCAATTCTCCCTTCCCTTAATGAGACCGGGCTTGGAGTGCTGTGGTTACTGAGGAAATGCTGCTGGAACTGTCTTCAATACCGGAGCTAAGGTTGATAAACCAGTGAAGTAGATCTACGTAGTAATTATAGTCTATAGAAAGTATGAAATAACATGTTGAAAACAGAGAACTGAGGCACTCATGAGGGTAAGGTTAATAAAATGCCTTTATTATTGCATGGCTAGTCTCTTAAAAGCGTGTCTACGCGTTTCAGCCAAACTGGCCTTCGTCAGGACAAAAGAGAAATGTTTGTCAGACAGCTCAATTCACAATTAAATAGGTGATTTCAAACAGCTGCTCAGTGTGAGCAGGTAGGAGGTCACATGACCTGAACAGCAAGACCTGCCAATAACAAGCAGAGGGTGAGAGGCTCTGTACTGAAAGAAAAAAACAAAATCACAGTAAATAAATCAACATTGCACATTTAAACATTGCCTATAGTCAATTAAATAAATCAAAAATGCATACAAAATAAGTATTGACACGCTAGACACGCTTTTAAGAGACTAGCCATGCAATAATAAAGGCATTTTATTAACCTTAGCCTCATGAGTGCCTCAGTTCTCTGTTTTCAACAATTTATGGATCTCCCTTGACTGAAGAGCACCTGAGGGATACTATTTTTGCTAATACCCAAGCAGCACTCCATGCACCGCGTTCCTGTCTATGAAATAACATGTTGATAAAGTTTCTCAGGCCCATTTGTTATAGTACACAAATAAAGACAAGTTAAGAACAATGCTCAAAGGCTTGAATCAATTAAACCGAGCTTCCTTTTCTTATGTCGTTTTTTTAGGGCCCGAGCACTTACAGTGCGAAGGCCTCATTGTATCTGTAGGAATTTTTGTTTTCCTCGTTTTTCTCGTTTTTATTTTTCCGACGAGAGCCTTTTTGCCCCCCTAAACGTGCCCCAAATTTTGCACGCAAGCCAGGCCTGGTGAAAAATGTGATAATGGCTCAACAGCGCCCCCTAGAAAACTTTGTGCCTCAAGCCCCACAATACGGTTTGACGTACATGCACGAAAATCGGTACACACCTGTATCATGTCGCAACTTAAAGAAAAGTCTCCTGGCGCCATAGCCCAAACTGAACAGGAAGTCGGCCATTTTGAATTAATCGTGTAATTTTGGCGCAATTTATGCCATTTCTTCGGCCGCTTCTTCGCCCAAACCGTAACGTGCACCCAGGTGTGTTATACATCAAAATGTGCATCTTGATCCTGCGACGACGTGCATTACTTTTCTCAGTCAAAAGCGTTACTGTGGCGACAATAGACGCCAAAAAGTGCGCCCCCTTCATCTGATTGGTCCATATTTGATAGTCCCTACTTCTGCCATAACTTTTGATTGGTTTGACATAAAGACTCGTGGGTGGTGTCATCGGACTCGGTTTTGAGTCCTTGAAATAATTGGTGCAAATTAGCCCCACCACTTCATCTGATTGGTCGATATCTGATAGTTCCTACTTTCTGCCATAACTCTTGGTTTGATATAGAGTCGTGGGTGGTGTCATCCGCTAAATGTCCAGGCCTGAAGAATCTACATGCAAGTCATACAAGCTTCCACTGCAGCACGCCTCAACGTGCACAAGCGTGCGAGGGCCCGTTCATCGCTGCTTGCAGCTTTAATTTTTTTTGCTTCAGTGTTCTGCAGCTATGAATGCACATTCATCACTACGCATGGTTTTAGTATTCCTTTGAGTGTAAGATATAACTTTACCTGACGCGGCTGCAGTGAGCGTTTGGTTCCCAACAAGGCTGTTAAAGAGTGGGTCAAGGCGATCTTACGTTTCCTTAGTGAAAGATCTTAAATTAAGAACGACTCTGGGAAACACGTCCTTTCACAGCCTTCTCAAGACAGCTGCCGAGAAGCTCTTAAGAGCTTCCCAACAAATCTGGGAAACGCAGCCATTAAGTGTCACATGATTGAAGCACCAAATTACATCTTTCACAAGGTTTTTAAATCAAACTCTGAAACAGAAGATACATTTCCCCCTCCAATAGGGTATTTTTGATAGTTGGTGTGTTGGCTTTTAGAGCAAACAAAATAGAGTTGGAGTTCTGTTTAGAAGTGTCATAACGGAGGATTCACTCACGTGCATATTCACGTTAGATTGTGAAACAGCATTTATTTTCCCCTTTTAGTGATTGATGACACCCATCAGTTTTACGCAGAAATACTGATCTCATACACAGCCCTTTTATGATGCTAAGGCATGTAGGTTTAAAGCACATTAGTTTTATATATAATAATCTCTGCCAACTCCAAACAGAAAACAGACTGCACTCCCCCCTCGGCACCAGCGCCGTCGATCGATCTCAGATGACCTGACGACTTTCTGCTGAGGGTTGCCTGATAAGTATTCTCGTAAGTTTGAGGTCAGTCCAATCCAAGCATGTCACCACCCTTAGTAAAGAACTAGCGGTTTGTATTAGCATCTGCCAAATATTTTTCATTGAGTCAACATGATAAAACATATATCCCACTGCAAGTGTCCAACATCAGCTCTGCAGAGGTTTTTGCGGGGGCGGGTATGTTCCAAGCAGCTTGCTGAGCAACATGGCTGCCCCCGGCAAGGAGAAGAACAGGCTTCAAAACCCAATGCTCACAACCTTATGAGGCAGCCATTTAATGTTTAAATCAGTTGGTTTGATAACACGTTAAGATGGGATCTATTAAGCAATACTATGGGTCATGGTTGAGTTACGCTTTACCCCCATTCAGTTTGCTGGTTCTAGAGTCTTGACATTCTAGTAGAGTTGCAGCCACATGCCATAAATGGAGCTCTTAAGTTTAAAAGCACATCAAGGGTCAAAACAGTAACCAGGGCAACCATGACCAAGATGCATCAACCTTTAAAGATGAAAGTTATCACAGCCTCATCTGAAAATTAAAAGTTTATTATGGCAAACAGGTTGACAAACTCCAAGGGTTCAATGTTGTGGTCAGACCTGCAGAGGAAAAAGGCAACAGTCAATATAACCACTTGCAGTACTGCATCTAATAGCATCAATATTGAGATTGTTACCTCATTAGAAGGTCTTGTGCCCTTTAGATCCAGACCCTTTCTGGTCGTCAATAGGAATGTGGTCAAAAGTATCGGTGGTATATTTAGAATTAACCTGGACGTCCCTTGCTCTCTGGTAGCCATTGCTGGAGTGAACAGAGTGGGAAGAAGGGTATAGAGGGCGTTTCTCAACTACGCCGAGGGGACCGTGGTCACTGGTCCAGGCAAAGTCTGGGAAGGGACGGTAAGGCCTGAGGCTCAGCAGCTCCTCAATGAAACTGGAGATCCCTGCATCCTGGTCCCCCACAAGGCCACTTCCTGCACCAGAGCCAGATCCCGCACCGGACCCCACACCGCCAGCGCCGTAGCCGTAGCCCGCGCCTCCAGCGCCGTAGCCCGCGCCTCCAGCGCCGTAGCCCGCGCCTCCAGCGCCGTAGCCCGCGCCTCCAACGCCGTAGCCCGCGCCTCCAACGCCGTAGCCCGCGCCTCCAACGCCGTAGCCCGCGCCTCCAACGCCGTAGCCCGCGCCTCCAACGCCGTAGCCCGCGCCTCCAACGCCGTAGCCCACGCCTCCAACGCCGTAGCCGGATCCCGTGCCGCCAACGCCAAAGCCAGCTCCTTCACCATGACCAGATCCTGTGCCATAGCCGGATCCCACACCAGTTTGGCCTGAATACAAATGTATTTTTTAGTGTGTGCTGCTGTCACCATGTAGCCAGCTAAATACATCTGACAAGAGTGTTCCTGAATCTGATCAAATATGACCTTATTACAGTTAAAATGCTGAGAACGTGATCCTTTATCTACTTGCCAGTATTACTTATTTGCCCAACCAATTACATCCTACTGATAAGGTCCATGGACATTTACCTACTTTTTTTAGTGGGGATACAGCCTCCAAAGCCAAACAGCAGGAAACAGAGCCAGGAAGTCCTGTTCACATGGACAACATCAATCATTTGAAATAACAAAACAAATACCAAACTTAAAAACTCACCTCAAAACACACTGATACACCATATTTAAATGCAAACTAACAACAAGCTAAACACAAATAGTTCTGCAAAAGTTATAAGAAGAATGACCAAAGCCTTGTGCTTGAAGTATTTTGTCATACCAGATCATTTTATACTGATGCTTCACTTGCTCTAATTTAGGTGATTAATCACACCTGGTGGGCCACATTTTCTCCTCTGCCAGCCTTCTCCCCCACAGCTGAGTTAGTAAATGGTAAATGGTTTACACTTATATAGCGCTTTTCCAGCTGTACTCTTACAGCCCCAAAGCACTTTACACTGTAGACGTTTACCCACATACGCACACTCGAACCACTGACCTTCAGGTTCATGGGTGAACGCTCTACCAACTGAGCCACCTACCCCAGTTAGCCCACACGAAGCTGTCATGTTGCCTCCTGGCCACCTAAAGACGATGTCTGTGATGAGGCCATCGTGGTCCACCGCCACCTGAGTGTTAATGGCAGCGTAATGTTTTCTCGCAATCCACTTCAGCAACCCCAACTACACCTGTCAGTTTCCCTGATGTCTCTGAAGTACCACAGGGTTGTTGATGTTTTTATAGCTATAGTTGTCAGTATATCGTGTAATTTTAGCACAATTTATGCCATTACCGTAACGTGCACCCAGGTGTGTTATACATCAAAATGTGCGTCTCAATCCTGCAACGATGCGCATTACTTTTCTCAGTCAAAAGCGTTATGACGATAGACGCCAAAAAGCGCACCCCCCCCCCCCCCCCCCCCCCCCCCCCAACAGCTCAACAGCGCTCCCTAGAATACTTTTCTCTGCCATAAGTTATGAATGGTTTGACATAAAAACTTGTGGGTAGTGTCATCGGACATGGTTTTGAGTCCTTGACCATAATTGGTGCAAATTAGCCCCGCCCCTTCTTCTGATTGGTTGATATTTGATAGTTCCTATTTTCTGCCATAACTTTTGATTGGTTTGACATAAAGAGTTGTGGGTGGTGTCATTGGATTTGGTTTAGAGTCCTTAACTTTCATTGGTGTAAATTAGCTCCGCCCCTTCTTCTGATTGGTCGATATTTCATAGATCCTATTTTATGCCATAACTTTTGAATGGTTTGATATAGAGAGTCGTGGATGGTGTCATTTCTGATATGCTTATGATGATAAGTTGAGTTTTATGTGAACAGCAAAAGCACTTTTTAAGGTGGGGGAGGGGGGGACCAAAACATAACTATTTTGGTCATTAGTTCAATCCATTCCTTAAAACAACAAAAATCTAATGATTTCCAGTGCTTCCATATTATCCTACATCCTATTATGGTCGCCAGTCGTAACCATAGGCTCCGTCTTATAGTTAGATTACCAAATAAATCCCCAAACTGATTAATGCCAGAGCTGACCCACCAATCCAACATAAACAGTTTCTTACCAGTTAAGATTTTTTTATTATACCAAATGGAGGTTTTAGAGGTAAGATCCTTTTATTGTGTCTTTCATCTATGAGACATCGGTTCTGGATGAACTGATGTCTTCTGATGAGGATTACTGTGATCTGGGTGACAACCGTCTACACCAGCATTTGGTGTAAATGTACAGTAAAGCTTAAAGCAACACTACGTAACTTTTCCACCTTAATATCATATTTCCAGAGTCATTGTGATGGTACATCAACTTCCAACAGGTTTAATGAAACCTCTGTCATGGTCTGAGGGGGTCTGTATCACCTTCACTGGCACTATGTAACTTTGAGGAGCATGGTAGGAACCCTGCCACACTAAAAAACTACAAATCGTTACGACTTTGACTGCTTTACGGCATACGTCACTTCCCCCTCCTTCCCGATTCGCAGTCGAGACGAAAATGGGCGGGGCTTGGAGCGAGAGCTCAGGAGAAGCTGGTAACCCGTTGTAGCTGCAGCAGCTCCACACAACAGACGTGGGGAAAAGATCCTAATGGTTTAACTTTTCAACGGTTTCCTGCTCGGAGGCAGAACCACGGAGGCCAAGTATCTGATATAACAAAGTAAAAGAGTCGTCGGCTCGCTTTGGATGGCGGCTGTAAGTTACAGCCGCGATCCAAAGCGAGTCGACGACTTACAGCCTGTAACGACCAAACACCGGCTTCCACACAGTAAAGCCTGAATTATGGTTCTGCGTTAAATCGACGCAGACCTACGGCGTAGGGTACGTGGCGACACGCAACTTACGCTGCGTGTCGCCGCGTACCCTACGCCGTAGGCTCTGCGTCGATTTAACGCAGAACCATAAACAGCCTTAAACCACAAACACTCACACAGACGGGTCGGATCAAAATACAGGTTTTATTCCCCACATCGCCAGCTAAACGCAGTTGCTGGCCAGCTCTCTGCGGTGCAATTAACCCCAATCTTCAGATAAAACTAGTTTGTTGAGGAAAAAATATTAACTCTTATTTGTAGCGCCAGAGGAAAAAAATAATCTCACGAGGAAAACAAAAATATTGCTCACGCCTCGGAGACTCTTCAACATAATATAGCAGTCAAAAAAAAGAAAAGAGAAGTAAGAGGGATACAAAACATGTACTGTATGTTGTACTATTATACAAATGTATTGAAACACATGGGTCTTCAGTAGGGATTCATTATTATTATAATTAATAATCATTATTTTCTCCATATACCGCTCCCTGGCTTCCTTGTTTAAGGTATCCCGGTAAATTCCAGTTCCTTTCCAGCAGTTTAACATCTTTTTTTTTGCGTTCTGTCTGTTCACTTGGTGAAACAGAAAAGCGTCCCGTCTCCTCTCATCAAAACAAATGCAGCGACGGGACAGGAGTTTTCCGGCAGTACGCGCTGGTGCTCATGGGAAACGTAGTGTTCTTTCTGGTAAAACAATACCGCTTTTGTCCAAAAGATGCCGCCAAACTCAGAAAAGCTGAAAGTTACGTTGTGCTGCTTTAAATCGCTAAGACAAAAGGTTAAAAATGAGGAAATATCATGTTAACTTAATTCAGATAAAAGCCAGAAATTCTGGGTCCCCCTTTCATTCTACTCATCTAATATGTTATTGTGATATCTTATATTTGTTTGTTTATTGCTCCAACACTCAGGCCTCACAAAATACTGAACCCTCGACCGGCAGTTGCATTACCGATGTAGTTGCAAAGTAAAATTAAATTCATTAAATTCAAATTCAAAATCCCTCTAAGGCAGCAGCAAAAAAACTAAACTCCAGCATACAGTAGTACGATTATTTGCTGTCATTCAGAGACAGTGAACTCATAAAGGTACTGCAGTACCGGTGCCGTTTTTTGTTGTTGTTTTTTTACTCTAGGATCTTTATTGTCTCTCTATTAGCTGCATCCTTGGGCCCCAATGTTCCAGACCATCAACCAGTGATTAAAAGCTGCTTCCGTCCATCTCTGTCCCCGTTACTACAACTCAGCAGAAAAATCTAGCTGAGTCACCTTTGCTGTCACAAATGAAAGTTCAAAGCGCAGACTTCTACATCTGCCATCCTCCCTATTTAAATCTTTGTACTCCCCAGAGGAATGAAGTACAAAAAATAAATAAATAAATATCTCATCTATTTAGAGATAGATAAATTAAGCTGTTTTTCTAAGCTTTGAATAATATCTTTCACCTTGAGCCAATCTGGTTGACAAATAGAGCTAATTAACTTGTGAGTACTTGTGGAGACGGTTTGTCTTTAAAAGGTGTTTCAAGATTAATCCTCAGAAAAAAGTTTCTGGGATGTGATTATTCTTCTTTTGCTATCCACCTTATCTTGAAGTCTTCTTTTTATTCCACCCTGTCATTGTTTTTATAATATAATAACTGTGGGAAATATTGGTTCTGTAATTCAGTATCATGAATATTATAAAACATATTTAACTTTTACTCTGTTCATGAAGCTTTCCGGCTGAATCAGTCTTGACAGGGTTAATCATATATTTAGAGCTAAGTACTCTAGACAGGTAATGTAATTCCAGAATAAACATAATGCCTGCCTACAACGTCAGGTTGCTACCATGAAGATGTCTGCTGTCCCGAATGAAAAGTTGTGGTCTATAATATATAGAATATATATAATATATAATATAATATATAATATAATATGTGGTCCATAACTTTCTCCCCTGCCTGGATGACATCGTCAGCTCTCGGTACCTCAGCAGAGCAACGGACATCCCACGCCGGTCACAAACTGTTCATCCTGTTACCCTCTGGTCGGAGCTACAGGTCCTACAAGATCCGAACAAATAGACTCAGGGACAGTTTCTTTCCCAGAGCAATCACTGCTCTGAAGACAAAATGCACTAAATATGCAACTTAAACTCTTTTTTTACACCTCATTGGGCCGACTCACCTCCTCCTGAGATGAATCCCGGCGGTATCATCAACAAATTTGATGATGGAGTTGGAGAGATGGGGACAACCTTGTGGGGAGCCTGTGTTGAATGTTATGGTGGGGGAGTGATGTGGCCTGAATATCACAGATTGTGGGTGGTCTGGGAAAAGGTCTTCTATCCACCTGCAGATAGATTTGGACAGTCCAAGGAGGGAGGGTTGTTGATCTGAATGTCCGGGATGAGGGTGTTAAAGGCTGAGCTGTAGTTCATGAATAACATCCGCACGTAGTTCCACTGGTGGTCCAGGTGGCTCAGAACTGTGTGAAGAGCTATGGCTATGGCGTCCTCAGTGGATCTGTTTACTCTGTACACAAACTGGTGAGGGTGTAGATTGGGAGGTGGTTGGGCTTTGATATTCTGTGCAATCAGTCTCTCAAAGCACTTTGCGATGATGGGTGTGAGAGCTGCAGGTCTGTAGTCCTTCAGGCTATCGATGATTGTCTTTTTGGGAACTGGGATTATTGTTGCACATTTTTATGCAGGGAGGAATGGCGGCTTGTGACTGGGAGAGATTGAAGATTTATTGAAAACCTCTGTCCACTGGTGGTCACATGAGCACTTTTACTGGTACTCTGTCAGGACCAGCAGCTTTCCTGGGGTTCACAGTCTTTAGCACCCACATCACTTCATGTTCTTGAAGTATCAGTGTACTGGTGTGTGTGGTCTGCAAACTGTAGGCCCAGCAGCTTCAAAGCGGACAAAGAAATGGTGCAGTTCCTCTCCCAGTGAAGTGTCAGCATCCACAGACACAGGGTTGCTGTCCTTGTAGTTTGTGATGTGTTGAATTCCCTTCCACATCTTCCTTTTGTAAGATGCCTTGGCCTCTTTGATGCTTCTCTTCAGGTTGGCTCTGGCCTCACTGTACCAGATCCTGTAACCAGACCTGAAGGAAGTGTGGCAGAGTTTTAGGAGCTCCTGAACATCGTTTTTGATTAGTGAAAACCGTTTGTTCACTGTGACGATGTCTCTGCAGGTATTGATGTACGACAGTACAGTGTCTGTCTGCATCTGTAAGTCCCAAATGGTGTGTGCAAAACAGCAGCTGAGAGAGAGCCCCCTCAGGCCATGTTTTTACTATCTTTGTTTGTGGCTTTGTTCTGCTCCGAAGGGGGGTGTATGCAGGGGTAACAGACAAGCAGAGATGATCAGATCCAGCCAGGTGGGCGATGGGGGTGGCTCTGTCTGCATGTTTGAGGTTGGAGTAAACATGGTCCCGAGTTTTCTCCCCTCCCCTCTCATACTGTACCACTGCACTGTGTGCTTGATTGAAGTCACTGGCAACAACAAAAAACTCCGGGATGGGCGAGTTGCTGTTTGTTTAGGGTAGCGAGGAAGTGGCTGACGTTGGCATCGAGTGGAATGTAAACATCACAATAACTACCGACAACTCTCTAGGTAGATAAAAAGGTCTGCATGAGACTGCCAGAACCTCTATAT
The DNA here is from genome assembly GCF_033807715.1 of Cololabis saira. NCBI lineage: Eukaryota > Metazoa > Chordata > Actinopteri > Beloniformes > Belonidae > Cololabis > Cololabis saira. Next base: position 25,613,786 of record NC_084609.1, read on the forward strand.
CGGGAGAACAGTGCATGTCAATGATCCTGCTGTTGTTACACCACTCATTATGAGCAGAAGTGAGCAAGATACCTTCCACAGGGAATATTGAGGACACTGAACATCTTCTCACAAACACAAACATGTTTGTTTCCCCCTTAATTGGCAATCACCTCACCAGAACCCAGAACCTTGGGTAGAAGTAATGGATGAAAATGTATTACTTCTATGGATGGATGGATGGATGGATGGATGGATGGATGGATGGATGGAGATTATAACTGAACAATGTTCTACAATGAGTTTTTAGTGGAATTGAATTGAATTGAATTGAATTGAATTAAATTGAATTGAATTGAATACACAAAGTACCAGAGGGTGATTAACAGCACAATATACGAGGAATCAAGTTGCTATAATGCTCTCATTGTTCTGTAGATGTGAGTTTGTCTCTACATGGATCTGAGCCCCAGCGGCAGACCCCCCACCCACAAAGTGTCCTGCCGCAGACCTCGGCTTCCTGCTACCAGGCAGCGGACAGACCTCTCATTTTCCCATACTGTGGGAGAGAAGACATAATGGAGGAGTCCTCGGCCACGACTCTGGAGTCCAGCATTCAAGACGACGAGCCTGCACCAGGTGAGGAACACCACCAACAGCACCTGAAATTATTTTAATTAGCTGAGACTCTGAGTGCTGTAGTATTGAACATTTTTCCCTGAGCAAAGCCAAGCAGCAGGGTGGCTAGTTGTTCGACTCCTGGCGGAGGCCTGTCTATGTGGAGTTTGCATGTCCCCCGATTACCCCGCCTGGTTCCACAGTCCACTGATATTTTTGTTTGGTTGTTTGATGATACAGTACTTAATTGCTCCTCTGAGTGAGTTTGAGCATGTGTGATTGTCTATATGTGGTCTGGTGACTCGTCCAGGGTGCAGCTATGCCTGGAGAGAGCTGGGATAGACTCCAGCATCCCTGACTCCCTAAAATATCTTTACTTTTACTGGTTGTACAATGAACTTCAGTTTTGATTGATATCTCTTATATTTTCCTTGGACGGACTATTTGCTTACTTTAATCCACCAGAAGCATCACTGCAGGAACACTGAGAGCCAACTTGGCAGCAATCTTCTCATCAACCAAGGAGGGTGTGGATAAGGGTTGGTTCAAAGTACGAACCGTCCATCCATCCATTATCTAGAACCACTTAGTCCAAGTCATGAGGGCCTGCTGGAACATATCCAAGCTGACCTTGAGTAAAAATGTTTTTTCTCTCTTGGTTTGAGTCATTGGCTCTGCTTTAGAAAAGACTCTGGATGCAGACTGTGGAAAGTAGAGCTCCACTCAGGGTGGGAAACAGGTTCCTGAGGTACGTGGTCAGGATATGTTACCTTAGCCCGACACACTCCAGTGTGGACGTCACGTGTCTCCAGTGTAGAGAATCAGCTGGTGTCTGCGCTTTACAGCCATCCATCTTCGTTCTTCATCGCTTTTGTGACTTCACCCTATTTGATGATTGGTTGCTGTGATTTGTTATACAGTAATCCCTCACTATAACACGGTTCACCTTTCACGTCTCGCTACTTCACGGATTTGCATTGTGCATCGTGTTCTACATTCTGAATGGCTAAATAGTCTCCCTGCTTCTTCACTTCCTGTATCAATAACGTTGGTTGGTAGCAACAATGCTGAGAACGGCCAATGAGCTTCAGCAGCAGCTCAAGAACGGGACCCTTTGATGAATCGTTCATTACAGTTCTCAGATATAATCCATGGTGGCAAGTTGGTTTATAAAAATCTTTTTGTCCAGAAGAAAAAAGAGGGACAAAAACAACCCATGACTATGTTCTTCTCTCGAAAAACCACACCTGCACCGCAGGTTTTAGAAGAAAAAAACGCTACAGAGCGAGTCAGGATGCCGCGGCATCTGAATAGCAGTGAAATACATGCGAGTCACAATTTGTCCTACTGTACTTATTGTAATTTTTTTCATAATAATTGTTAATTTTCTCCCGTTCAAATCCAATTAATAAGGTCGCGGTGGGGCGGGGCCGATCTCCGCAATTTGAAGCCTTGTATAATAATTGTAAAAAAAAAAAAAAAAAAAAGGTTGCTACTTCGCGGATTACACTTATCACGGGTTATTTTTGGAATGTAACTCCTGCGAAAAACCAGGGATTACTGTACATCATTTCTACAGATCTGAAGGATGTCACCGTGCTGCTGGAGAACGAAAGGTCAGAGGAAATCAACAGCCCCTCCAGAGATGACGACTCCACCCTGCACAACCCCAAAACGCACAGAAACATCCCTGACAACAACACAAAGTCCAATTCATTCATCCCACAGGTGAGGGGCGCAACTACAGCTGAGGCCTATCTTTTTACAATCCCACCTTAAGACATGAGCGTGTACTGTCTGTAATCAGGGGAGGAGTAAGCCCAGTGGCCTTTGCTTCAGCGATGGAAAGAGCCGGATAGACTACATCCTGGTTTATAGAAAGTCAAGCTCACAGCCGGACAAGAGGGAGATATTTGAGCGGAACATCCGTGCAGAAGGCTTACAGATGGAAAAAGAGGTAAGAAAAAAAAAGGTCATGTGATAAGCCTCAGGTGAGTGATGATTCCCAAGTACTCAGCTCATATTCACTAACTAATCATCTTGCTTTTGGTTTTGTTTGAGTGATACGGTAAATTTTAGCAAAAGTCTTAGTTAAAAAAGTTTGTTTGTTTCGACTTAGAAAAATAAAAGTGAAGTTAAAGGAGCATGAGGCTCCTTTTAAGAAATGAGACTCATTAGCGCCATCCTTTGCCACGACGGCCGTCGGGGGTACTGCAGCCAACAGCAAAGCCGGCACGGGAGAACGGGGAGAACGCGCATGCAGCGTCATTTGACGTCACATCCGCAGGACAGCGCGGGAAATTCGGCCCCACAATTGCAGCACATTTTGCAGCACACAGCATGTTCAAGGCAACGGAGAGATACACTAGAGGGCTCATTCTTTTTGGTTTGGAACGCTTCATCTGACATTATTACTAGAAAACTTAAAACGTATACGAATTTTTTTCATAAATCCTGCCTCAATCCTGCCTCATGCTCCTTTAACACATGTTCTTAGCAGTTTGTGCGACCAAAACAATGGGTTTAAAGAGGCCAAAAATACAAAATAACTTTTGGCTGTAAGCATCCTCAAAATGAATGATACTGTCTGGGCACAAGACAGGTGGAAAGAAAAATCAAGTTAAATTCTTCAAAACACATATGACTGACTATAGATAAACGAGAAGCTTCATAGGTTCTCTATCAGCAGCTTACAGCTGCATCTATCGTGGTTCCTTGTGTTGAGAAGGTCATTTTCTGAGTCTCAGTCAGCAATCTCACTGGCCACATTTCTGCATTTTGAAACGCTCCGTGCTTTCATGCCGACTCGGTTGTCTGAGTGTTCACAGCTAAGCCATCCACTCCTACCAAACCAACGAGCTGCTGCAAATGCCTCTGCTGCTGCTCCTTGTTGAGCACGAGTGTCACTTGAAACAGTGGAAAGCGTGGATATTCTGTAATCCGTCTCGACTTCAACGCTACATTTTATGCTGTAACATAAAGGTCATCATTATGGAGAGCATGCAGGTGGAGCCACTTGAGGAAGTCTCTATCAAACTTCAGCCCACTCGTGCTTGCCTCTTGCATGGATTTAGTTATTTTTAGTTCTCCAGACTCGCATACCAAATAAACATTCCCACACTTACAGACAGGTGAACACAAGAGCAGATCCCAGGAAACAGGCCGATGTTAAACAAGTGGCATGGCAGTATTTTTGCAACCTTTCTTGGCTTTTTTTTTCCAAAAATGTATAACTGTGTGTTTTTGGCTTTCCACACAGGCCTCTTTAACCAATGGTGACGTGATCTTCTTGAAGCTTCATGCACCATGGGATGTTCTCTGTCGCTATGCAGAACTCATGAACATCCGCATGCCTTTTAGGTGAGAATAAACAAAAACAGTTAACCATTTTAAATGTTTACGAAAGATGCATTTTGACAATTAAACAAAGTCCTGGGGAAAATGTTTAAGATATCTGGCTTAATAAGCGGTATTATTATAAAAAAAACCAATCACATTTAAAAAAAAAAAAAACATAAATACAGTCTATTCATGGCTGATTGCAGTTTCTATGTTACTTTATGTCACTTTCCTGAAATCTATGGCTTTAATAGAGGTCAATTAAAGAAATGCATTTTTTTGCTTATTTTTTTACTTTAGCATTTAGCCATATCATCCAGCGCTAAGTTTCTTAATTTTAAAACGTCCACAGGAGGAAGATCTTTTACAAAAGCAGACGGCCCAGGTTTTTGAGCAGGTGAGTGTTTGATCTCAAACAAATGTTAAAAAACAGGACTCTGATGTGGAGCTGTAACAAGAAATTCTTCTCTCTTGCAGGATGGAGAAGCGTATCAATAAATTTCGTGGTTGGCTTCCACGCAAACCTATGAAATTTGACAACGACACTCTTCCCGACTTGGCAGAGAATGAAAGCTTTACAGCCCCCTTCAGTCGATCAAGGATCCATCAGTGAGTGTCCTTCGCAACTACAATTCAAAGCTTACGCCTAAAGATTGATTTGAACTTGATCTTTGGCAAAGTTGTTGTATTATTATTATTGTTAACATCATTTGAACTGCTATTTAAACATGCAGGGACCTAAACATCGACACACAAAAGACACGCCATAGACATTTCTAGATTTGTTATGACCGATTTCTTCAACTTCACAGCTTCATCATACACAACAAAGACACCTTTTTCAACAACGCCACCAGAAGTCGCATCGTTCACCACATCCTTCAACGGGTCAAATACGAAGAGGGCAAAAATAAGATGGGTGAGTTCGTCCTTTGTTTCCAAAAATACACTGCAAAAACTCATTTCTAAAAAAGTAGGAAAAACCTTGTTTCGAGAAAATGGGAAGACCTTTTTGGACTATGTTGCTAGTTTTAAGAATCCTAGTCAAGAAAATCCTAAATAGCTTAAAATACAACAATTTTGACCAAATTTGTGGAATAGTAACCACATTTCTAGAGGGACTGTTTTTGCAGTGTAGTAAAATATCAAAAGTTTCTTGTGACTGAGCAGATCAGTTCAAAACACCTGAACTGAAATGAAATGAAATTGCTCCCCAGACCTTTGTCACTCTCCTTTCCCTCTCGTTGGTTGTAGGAATTAACCGTCTTTTAAGCAATAATTCGTATGAGGCAGCGTTTCCTCTCCATGAGGTAATTCAGCGACCGTCACTCACTCAGTTCAACCAAGTTTTTGTTGATGTCATCACTATTTGCGCTACACAGGAGAGCCAGAGTTTCCCTGTACTGATATTTTAGAAGATAAACGGATGCATCTGTATCTGTAACAGGGCAACTACCACAGCAAGAACTCCATCCGGACACATGGAGCAGAGAACCATCGGCACCTGCTGTACGAGTGTTGGGCCTGGTGGGGAGTCTGGTACAAGTACCAACCGCTGGACCTCATCAGGTCACTGCATTTTAAATCCTTTTACAGTTAAAGCATAATGGCAAGGTGTTGTATATATAAATAAACATATATACACAACATATATAAAAAAACTGTTTGAAAAATTGAACAGTACGATTATTTTATTATCACATTCTAAGTGCATAGTAGATACCTTTTTAAAATATCACAAAATGCCTTTAAAGTGCATTACAAATACACATTGCTTTCTTAGATCTAACAATAAATAACAGAAAAGTTGCAATAAATTGCACTTGTAGATGTTAAGCTATCCTCTACATTGCTCAAGAACCAAGATGACACCATGACTTTACAAAAACTGGGTGCTGCTCCCAAAAGTGAACAGAAAAAAATATTTTTTTTACAACCAAAATATCAAACTATACATACATGTAGCACCTTTTAGTGACATTAATAATTGAATAAACCAACCACAGATAATCATTTTGACCCATATAAAGGCGATTTTTACAATAAAACAGCTAGCGGAAATTAGCATCGGAACTAGAGGAGATTAGCATGCTCTACTAGCACATAGATTGTGTATAGTACTCACCACTGCAACTGTTTATGTTTATGTAATAATTGCTCAGGGGTCATGTTCTGGGTCTCTGGAAAGCGCCTAGAGACAACTTCTGTTGTAATAGATGCTATATAAATAAAATTGAATTGAATTGAATTGTTGCAGCACCAATATGCCTTCATGTAAAGTACATAAAAGCGTGAAATACATGCTAATATTTTCAAGCTATTTAAAAAAAAAAATGCTGTCGTCCGTTGTTGCTTCAGGAGGTATTTTGGGGAGAAGATCGGCCTGTACTTCGCTTGGCTTGGATGGTACACAGGGATGCTGTTTCCTGCTGCTCTGGTTGGCCTTCTTGTATTTGTTTATGGTCTTTTCACAGTGGAGCAATGCCAGGTCAGGTAAACACAGACTCTATACATTTTTATGAATTTATGGATCCCTGGAGTCTTTAATCTAATAAAAAACTGAAGTAACAGCAACAGGTTATGAAATTGCCCGATTAAATAGGTCCTATCGAAGCTGGAACATGTTGTCTAAAGGCACTTTGATCTTTTTGGGAATGTTAGTAACAGGATTAACACAATTTAGTTTGCTAAATGTGGTTTATTGTTCTTCAGCAAAGAAATCTGCCAGGCCACTGACATCGTCATGTGTCCCATCTGCGACCAGTACTGTCCCTTCCTGAGACTGTCAGACAGCTGCATCTACGCCAAGGTAGTTTTGATGCTGTTGGGGCTAAAATTTTAGTCCTTGCTTCATACAATTTCATCTCATTGTTACATTTTTAGGATCGTTTTAGCAGCTTCCTGTTATCATTTTAGGTCACCCATCTCTTCGACAACGGGGCGACGGTTTTCTTCGCTGTTTTCATGGCAGTTTGGGGTAAGTCATATTTAAGTGTCTGTATTAAACCAGGTTAACCTTCAGATTTCACTTACTATGTGAAGTTTCTGCTCAAAACACCCTCATGTACCTTAAAGTGGTCGTGCTTATTTTCAGCCTCTAATTTTAATTTGTCCGCCCAGCGTACAGTAACTCCAAAAAGCTGTTATTATTTGAGAAAAACAAAGACCCAGAATCACTAAGAGAGGTTCTTGAATTTGGCTCAAGTGGTTTTTGATCGGTTAAATTCCCAGTAACTTGCCTGCAGGCGCAGGTAGTAGTTGATGAGTCTGCACGGCACCTGAGTCCAAACACTTGACTGGATTTGTGTATATGTACCGTCTAGGAAATACGACTAAACGCATAAACGGAACTGCAGGAAATGAAGGCCAGCCTGAGAGTAATTTATCCGGCCCTGTTGTGCACTGGTCTCTTTATGAGTTATTCCTCCTGCTGGGTAGAACATTTGAAAACTGGGTAAAACAAATAGTGGTCATATGTCCTGAGGATTTCAGCGCTGTGGTACTCCTGGGGTACCCAAGACCATTTAAGTGTTTATCCCATTTTAAATGCATATATTCATGACTATCTAAAGATAATGCACGAAAACAAACACACTTATATGGCATTTGTACCGGGGGGCTTCATTATAATTCGTTATAATAAGTTAACTGATGTTTTTTTAACAAGGAAACATGTTTTTTTTTCTTTGTTGTTAAACATGTACTTCTAGTGTTCATGTAGCCTTCTGGTGCTGTTTGAACCGTCACTTGCCTGCACATTGTTTCTGAAGCCGCTCGTGTGTCCAGGTAGCTGCTTCTTCTCAGTGATCAGGTTTATTAGAGACCTCCGACTCTGGAAGCTCTCATTTCATGCTCACGTTTTGCAGGACACAGCACTTTGCACATCTTCTTGGTATTATAGGGCCTGGTGCCACCACTTGCGTCCAGGCACAAGCACCACACTTTGCTTGCTAACGTGCTACACGTCGGTAAACATCGCCCGGTTCCAACTTTTTGGAGATGTGTTGCTGCCATCAAATTCAGAATGAGCTTGTGTTTTCCGTGAGATGACAAAATCTCTTAGTTTCACCATCTGACCTGTTGTTTATGTTCTATGGGGAATAAAGTATGGGTTTATGAGATGTCCAAATCATTGCATACAATTTTCAGTTACATCTTACACAGCATCACAAGTTTTTGTGGAGTTGGGTTGTATACGAACTAAAATATGAACACACAGGAACCTTTTTCCTTCTGCGTGGCACTTTCCAACTCCCCAGATAAACGTGATCAGCTCTTTGAGGGACAAGTATTTTGTGCATAGAAATACGCCAGCATGCCATTGCCTTTTTTTTTAGCCAATGCTGACATCTAAGATAAGAGCTCACCATAAGGATGAGATAAGTCATAAATGCCTACTCCACATTATGTGAGTTGTGATCAATTACAGGTGCAGTGATAGTTAGATGTAAGACTGTGAGGAGGAGAATGTGAAGATCTAATTCTAAGGTCACGGAGATTGTTACAGTTATATCGCCCTTTTGTAGATCGTTCTTGATGGTACACAGTGGAACTAAATACTAAGTGAAACTGTTTCAAAGATAATTAAAAAGAAAAGTTTATTAAATTGTATTCACATTGCATTCATTCATTTGAATAATCCATTCTAAGTCCTTTGATCCTTTGACTTTTTGTTCCAATGTGATTTTGCTTATTTCATGACAGTATGTCAGTCATGATTTAAGTCTTTACGGTCCACAACGTCAGTCACTGAACAAGGTCCCAGTGTATGGAGGATGCACACAGATAATCTGTGTGAGGCTCGTGTTCTTCCTCTGCAGCAGACATGACAGCTGGTGAAGCAGCAGCAGCAGCAGCAGGCCAGGGCCAGGAGGTGGGCTGCTTGTAAATGTCTGGGTACACGAAGTCAGGGGCTGAAGAGGCACAAAAGAAAAGGAAGATTTGTCCAAAATGGCTAAATGTTGGAATTATTGTAGTAAGTTATCATGCTATTAACAGAACGTATGATAATTTGCTTACGCCTTTGACACACTGATAAAACAATGCTGTGTTAAGTGATTAAAAAGTGCTGCACAAGAAGTTTCCTGATTATCAGCATAAAGCAGAAATCTGCAGAGAAGAGGAAACTTCTTGTTGCTAACAAACAAGAACAAGAACAATCTATACCTGTCCACTGACTGCGACCACTCCCTTAAAGAGCATATTGCAGGTTGGAGACCCCTGTGAATCAATGTGTAGGAAAATAATGTAGGAACTGAATTTTCATTGAAATACGCATAAATATATACTACAGTGACCTCTGGAGTTGTTTTTGTGAGAGTATTTTACTTCCGCATCTGAAAAAGCTGAACCGGGAGTGACGTCACACTGGGGAGCGCGGTGAATTCAACAATAGGAAAAATAGTGGATCTTAATGTTAGTTGTGACACTGAAGAGGTTGTGAATGTGTATTCACACCAATATGACTAAGAACCCGTTAGTCCCCCCACGTTCTTTTGATTGACAGCTGAAACTCGCTTTTTAAAAGGCTGATTTATGGGTCCGCGTTACACCAACGCAGACCCTACGGCGTAGGTTACGCGGCGACGCACCGAACGCTGCGTGCGCCGCGTACCCTACACCGTAGGCTACGCCGTCGATTTTACGCGGAACCATAAATCAGCCTTTATTCACTACAGCACCCGCCCGTGCGCTCCTGAAAGAAACTCCGAAAATAACTCCTTAAAAACGGGTGAGTACTTGTAATCTGTCTACGTTTGTACTTTATAAACAGAAAACAGGCTTATTATCTTCTCTTTTTTTTTAAAAGCATCCGAAATAGCCGGGTATTTTTTAAAACCGAATACTTCCCCACCTTCGTTTATAAAATAATTTGTATCCACATTACATCGTTGTTAAAAAAAAATAAAACCTTCCACACAGAACCGAAGATCTGCGTTTTCGACCACATTCATAAGCACAGACCTGTAGATCATCTGGTCTTCCGGACTCCGGGCCACCTCCGCGGCGCAGTTACCCCGGGATCTGCGCCTCCTCCTCGGGCAACGAGCTCGAGTTCCCCCCGGTGTCCGCCGCGGAGCTGCCGCGTTAATCGACGCAGTCCTGCTGCGCAGCTTTCCCGGGTCCGGGAGCCGTGTCTCATTCTCGGGAAACGAGCTCGACTCCCCCCGTGTCAGATCCATGGTCCCACCGCGGAGCTGCTGCGTTAAACCGACGCAGCCGGGCTGCAGCTGCTGCGCGTCGCCGCGTACCCTACAGCGTAGGCTCCGCGTCGGTGTAACGGTGTCAAGAGCAGAGACCATTTATTTAATAAATAGCTTGGAGAATATGGAGGATTTTTTGTGCCAAAATTAAATAAATAAATACATCATTAATTAATTAAAATGGGAATGAAATATATCATTAATTAATTAAATGTGTCATTAATTAATTAAAATTAGAATGAAATATGTCATTAATTAATTAAAATACAATTCATTTTAAGTAAAAATATATATTTATTATTTCAGCATTTAATTAATTAATGCATGATTTCGTGTTGCGTGTGAATCATGAAATGTAAAACTGCATTTAATTAATTAATGACACATTTAATTAATGATTTCGTGTTGCTGAATCATGAAATGTAAATGTAAAGCTGTCAGTTTCACTCGTCAAACTCAGTGGGCGGAGCTAAAGCAAATCTAGTGGAATCCACTGTTTTGGATTTTCTAAACATGGCAGCTGTGAGTTTGGAGGATTTTCGTGAACTTTGTAGAGAGTTGGTGAGCGATATCTTCGACCTTGCAGAGTATGTGGAAGCAGGACCTGCTGACCCCCGAGCATGTAGCGTGTAAAGCAGAGGAACTGCTCGAAGTTGTTGGAGTTATTTCTGCACTTTCCCATCTTGACTTGATGTGCAGGGGAACCAATGAAGTGTTTGGAATCCGCCCACTGAGTTTGACGAGTGAAACTGACAGTTTTACATTTACATTTCATGATTCAGCAACACAAAATCATTAATTAAATGTGTCATTAATTAATTAAATGCAGTTTTACATTTCATGATTCACACGCAACACGAAATCATTAATTAAATGTGTAATTAATTAATTAAATGCGGAAATAATAAATATATATTTTTACTTAAAATGAATTGTATTTTAATTAATTAATGACATATTTCATTCTAATTTTCATTAATTAATGACACATTTAATTAATTAATGATATATTTCATTCCCATTTTAATTAATTAATGATGTATTTATTTATTTAATTTTGGAACAAAAAATCCTCCATAGGAGAACAGATGGTGGATCATCTGTAGAACTGTAGTAAACAAAGGTCGCACGTTAGACGTCAGAATCAGAGCAGATTTGTTGTCGTTTTGGAGCATAATGTGACGTTCGAAAACGCAAAACTCCGGTTGTCTCTGTTTACACCAGGTCTACACTCATCTACATAAACGGAGTTTTCAAAAATCTTCCCTTTGCCCGGAGTTTTTTTAAACATTCGTTTATTTGTGTTTTCATGTGGATGACAGGTCCAAACGTAGGAAAATATCTTGGGTTTAGCAGATACCCGGCTACGTGTGTACGGGGTCTGGGCAGTCAGATGGGGCAGAGCTGTGGAGACTGCTCCCTGGCGTGACGTCATATGACGCGGTGGTCGAAAAAAAGAGCGTTTGTACGAGCTTGGCTAAAATCAGCCACTTTTTCCTCTGAATAAGTGCCCTTATGTCTTGTAAAACATATTAAATCCTACATTAACTTCTCACATAGTCATTTTCACATAAAGTCAGGTATCATTTTTGAAAAAATTCTAACCTGCAATATGCTCTTTAACAAAACAACAAGCAAAACAGTCAAAGGTAATTATATATCTACGCAAGTGACCTGATGAGAGAGCTGTGTGCCATTGATCAGCTTTATGACGTGAGAAACAGGGAATTTATACATCTTATAATAAATAGAAGCATTTAGTTTCAAAGGGGACGGAAAATACGGACACTACTGTTGCTTCCCTGGTGTTCCTGCGCCTCATCATCAAACACTTTGTCCCCTTTTTTTCCCTTTTAATTAAATGTGAGCATGTGTAACAGGAAGACAAACGACTGCAGCTGAAATGCTCACCATGATTCTTGTTAACAGATTCTTGGCTTTTGAGCGTGTCCTGTACTCTTTTGTCAAAACGCCAACATCTCAGCATGAACAGCAGAACCAAACACAGCTGTAGGGCGAAGGTTAACACGCCCAGCACGACGATGGTGTTGTTAACTGTTGAAAGGACAGAACAGAGATGAGAGCAGGACTTCTAACGCAGATGAGTCTAAAAGTTATATGCAAATGTTACATATGCACATTAATTAATTAACAGTGTTTTCCTGTGTGATAAATTGCCACAGACATGATCAGACACTGTCCTCGTTGCAGAGGAACCCCTCTCTCTTTCTCATCTCTAAATCTTTAATAGTTCATGGGACTGAATCTGACATGACAAGTATGTTTTAAAATGTCAAGAATTCTTCTTTAGAGACTGTCAAGCACTTGGAAAACTAGATCATCTATATTTTAAAAAGTACAGGAAATTTAATATTAAAAGGTGTTCCTGTGAAGCGCTACAGTACCAGCTGATGATGGCTGTGGACTGGACTCCCAGTAGGTGACCTCAGGCCGGGAGGAACCCAGAGTCAGGTTCTGGTTCTGAATGAAGCCCATTAGGCTGCTCCTTCACGGCGTCAGAAGACTCCCTGCAGGCGATGACAGACATTTCTCCTCAATACTTGAGGCAAAAACAGTTTTTCATGATAAGGACAATTGGTTATTCTTGTAACTTACCATTTAAAATAAAGTTTGTATCCAATCACACGGTAGTAGGTCCTCTTTCTACTATTCTGAGGTTTTATGTTTCAGTGCACCATCAGAAAATGCGTTCTCTTCACTACAGTAGGTCTTAAAGGTATTTAGGCCTGTGTTGAAAAAATTTGATTTTCCAATTCGATTCTCATATTAATTCCTAAAAATCGATTTGTATGTCTAAAGATCGATTTTCTTTCATCATTACATTACAACTTTTGGTATTTTTTTGTTTATGACCTATTAATAAGGTTGATAGAAGTGTTTTGAGCAGCCTATAAGATGTCTGGAATAAACTCCTCTGGATAGACGAGACTGATGTAAAGATCTCTGGCCCTCTGGTGAAAATCAATAACGTTGTGCACAAACTCTGCATAGCAGCTGCCAAGGACGGTGGTGCTGCGATGATTAGCTTACTCTGCAGTGGCATCGTTGCATCCTGCAGTCATCAAGCTGATCATAAACGTCTCCGTGTAATGGCGCATTTGTAAGACAAATGTGACGCCAGCTGTCTGAGAGCCACAGCGTATAGCTGTAAACTCATCAGGCGTCAGGACAATGATCTCAGACACACCTACAAATCTACAACAGAGTGACAAAAAAATAAAAATCCAGGAGCTGGAACGACCTCCAGGCCTCAGTCAAGTCAAGTGCCAGCTGTCTTGCAGAAAAAGTCTGATTAAATTTGTCTTATTTGCAACCTGTTGCTGCCGGTTTAATCGACTCCATTTCAGATGTTACAGCCGATAAACTTGTGAGCTGTGTCCTCCTGGAGTCAACAATAGCCAGAATCTTGCAAAGCTGGCAGAAGACTGAATTAACACAGGTTTTTTTTACTACTTTGAACAAGGTTGAAGTATCACAGACTCAAGTTATGTAGAAAAGAAGGGACCCCTTTGTTGAGCTGTGCACATAAAATGGAAACAGCATTGCACACGGAATCAAAGGGAGTTTTAGTGGGTGCATTCGCCCATAAACTGAACTTTCTACAAAGAAAGGGCTCCAGTCTTGATCATGTCATGCAGCGTTGATTTGTTTTCATTATGTAACAGATTATGCAATTTTTTGTGACCCAGTATAAAACTAGGAAAACAACTTTTAAAAAGTAATAACAGAGCATATAAAAAGAGTATTTCTGATCATTTAAAATTCACATTAGACATAATGCATCTAGATATCCACGCACAAAATAAAGACTGAGGAATGAGGACTGAAGGATGTTTTCACAGCTGCACACGACTCAAAGCTCGTCCTGAACTCTCCAGCCGGCTGTTTTTGTCAAGTTTAAAGAAAACTAAAATGGAAAAAGATTAAATGCACTCACCTTACTGTTACTGGCTCTCAAGCGCTGCCGGTGCTGCTGTCAGAGCGGATATATTTTTGGGTTGACCGGCAGCAGAGAATTCCCTCAAATCCCGTCATTAAGGTTCCTCAGAAGTGGTTCCCCTGCCGGCTCCCCATGGACAGCAGCCGAGCCCTCACTCTCAACACATCTCACTCTGATGTGTGTTGAACAGGGATGTAGGACTGATAGAAACAGAAACTATGCCAGAAGTATTGTCTAGATACAGAGCAGTGGCGAGAGCAGGAGCTCTGCTGCAGTTTTCAGCAGGTAAACAAGCGCTCAATAAGTAAGCTATACACAGGACTTTGTTCAGAAATACAGTTCCTGCCCCCGTGACTTCACTCTGGTAATCCTGCGTCGTAAATACAGTCTGAATATCGACAGAGATACCTGTGGACTGGGTGTGTCAGCCTGACTCAGCAGAGCTTAGACTGAACCAATCACAGGCGAAGGCAATAACACATTCAATCAGCCATCACTGATGGAGGTCCTCCTTTACTTGATGATGTGGTAAAAGGTGTAATTTGCCATGAATAACACACAGAACCTTATTTTTTTCTAATCTCTTCATAGATGATGAAGTAGTTTATTTGGTCGATCAGTTTCCATTGATAAATACTTAGCATTTCATTTCCTTTTGTAGGAAGGAAATAATAAAAAAATAAGTAAGGAATAAACCGACCAAAAGGTGTAGGCTGAAGCCTAAGCTTATTGTGCCTACTATTCTGCCCTCCCTGAACGTGTATTGTTTAGATCGGCAGGTAGCTTAACAGTTCTCCAAATGAAAGGCAAATGTTCTTCGTTCAAGCTGTTTATTTGTCACTCCCAGTTGAAGTAAAACTACTTTGTTTACTTCATAGTACTACAACAACAAAAAACCCAGCAAAGTAAACACACATGCAAAACAAGAAGGAAGACAAACATAAATATGACAGAAAAAAAACTAGTAAAAAAACAAAAAAACAAACAGAAGACAGATCTCAGAAAAAAACAACTAACAGAGAAAGTAAATAATCAATACTTAGAGAAAACAGAAACAATCTCTAGAAGAGTGAAAACAAAAGGAAACCAAAGACCAATCATTACTTTATTTGGTATATATATATATATATATATATATATATATATATATATATATATATATATATATATATATATATATATATATATATATATATATATATATATATATATATATATACATATATATATATATATATATATATATATTATAATATATATTATTATTACAACAACAATGTATGTATATATATATATAGTTATGTATCACATCAATGTTCTGTATCTTTCGATTATATTGGAATTATACATCGATTTAAATGTATTTATTGAACTACAGTTTTTTCATTCATCATTTAGGCTGTTCTATATTCTAGCTCCTGCAACCGATATGCATCTTTCTGTAGTATTTATCCTAGTTTTGGTTGTATTATATATAGCTGTGCCTCTCAGGTCGTACCGGCTATCTCTAGTCTGGAACAGACTCTGGATACAGGATGGAAGGAGATGGTTGTGTGCCTTATACATTAGGAGTGCAGTGTTTAATTCAACTATGTCAATTCATTTTAAGGATTTGAGGTCAATAAACAGTGGGTTTGTAAGCGAATAATAATCAGACTTGCTAACAGTTCTGATGGCTTTCTTCTGAAGTAAATAGATTGGGTTTATTACCGTTTTATAGTTGTTCCTACCTTACAGTCTTACTGCTTTGATTTATCAATGTTTTCATTCCAACACATGGGTCGCTGTTTAGAATAATCAACAGGCACAAACAAAAGGGCTGATAGACGGGTTTAACTATTAACCAGCTTGTTTGCTTGTGAATGTAGAGTTGTAATCAGCGTGCTGCTGATTTCCCTCGTTGGTCAGGTCTGGCAGACCAGGCTGTGGGACAGAAGAGCAGCTAGATTACATTCATCAAGGGCTAGAAACCAGAAACTGACAATTGACGACAACGTCCTTCCTCATCTGCTCAGCAATGACATGTCGTTCACACCCTTTTTAATGTCATTAAGGCTAGGGCTCATTCAGACTCATTTATGGAATATTTAAGAACATCTAGAACATCTGTAACCTCATTCAAAGCCTGATGGACTGCTCCTGTCACCCTTAATAATAACAATAATACATTGTATTTAACTACACCTTTCAAGGAACTCAAGGAAACTTTACAGTAAATGAGAATATAATATTTGAAGATGATTCTGAATTTAACCAGGAGCCAATGAAGCTGCTGCTGCCGAACAGGGGTGATATGTCAAGAAGTTGAAGCTGAAATGGGGTTTTTATTTTAGAAATAAGGCCTGTTTTTCCTTTTATTCCAAAAAGAGACTTGTTGAACCAACTTGTATGTCTGTGCTTGACTATGGCGATGTCCTTTATATGAATTCATCTGCTCAATGTCTTCATGCGTTGGATACTGTCTACCATGGAGCACTGAGATTTACCACAAATTTTAGATTACTCTTACTCACCACTGTTCTTTGTTTGCCCGGGTCGGATGTTCTGCTCTGGCCACCCGGAGACTTTGTCATCGGCATGTCTTTGTATATAAGGCCATTCTTGGCCTGCTTCCAGCTTATTTGGGGAGGTATCTCTCTCCAAAAAGCACTGGGACCAGTTGGAGTTTACGGAGAGATTTGTTGGGGAGAGCAAAGAGAAGTGAATTACAATAACCGAGGCGGGAGGTGACGAGGCTGTGCACCGGGAGGGCAGAGGTCTGAGGGGTGAGAAAGGGACAGCAGCGATAAATGTTGCGTAAATGGAAAATATACAGACCGGGTTATGGTATTGATGTGAGCTTTGAAAGAAAGTGAACTGTCGAGGAAAGCACCCAAACTTTGGGCCGGCCCAAAAAAAAAAAAATTTTTTTTTTTTTTTTTTTTTTTTTGGCCCGTGCCGGCCCATCGACCCATTTGATTTTGTTTTTTACCTGACAACAACTGGTACTACTGGCCGATTGGTTATGATGAGTTAGATTGGTTATGGGCTGAAGTCAGGGCCGCCGCAAGGGGTGTGCGAACCGTGCGACCGCACGGGGCCTCGCGCCCCAAGGGGCCTCGCGCCCCAAGGGGCCTCGCGCCCCAAGGGGCCTCGCGCTATGGGCCGTTTTTTTTATTTATTTATTTTTTTTTATTTATTTTTTTTTTCAATTTTTTTTTCGTTTTTTCCCTTATAAATATCAACAGTCACATTCCATTACAGACCTAAATGTGTACTAGTCTGTGCATATCAATAAATATATGTGCAATAATGCGCGTGTCTGTTGTTCAATACAACTGCGTCAGACCAAGCGCAGACACAAGGTGCTCTGATCCAGACGGGTGGAGTTGGAACAAACTGTCACACAATGTCGAGAGAACGAGACAGGATCAGGAAATTTCCATCAGGGGATGAAAAAAGAAAAAAAAACTAAAGAAAATGGAAGAGTTTAATGCCTCTCTGAAAGGCTCGTTTGATAAATTTGTTACAAAAATCACCGATCCAACCGGGTCTCAAGCAGCCGTGGGGCCCCGCGTCGAGGCAAGCCCAGATGATGATGAGGCAGGGGAAGGTATCCAGTATTTTGCTAATTGGAGAGTTAAAATTGCGCATATAGACACCCGATCCGACCTGAAAAACCCAAAAAATTTCGGGCACCCCCCCCCCGGCCATTCCACACAGGGCTTCGCAAGTCTCCCAGGTAGCTCTGGCTGGAGTAGTCACAACATTAGAGCGCATGGCTTATTATTGATATTATTATTTATACTATTTGAAGAATGATGAGTTCATATTCAATATCTTATATATTCTATAAAACTAAATTAGCAACTCCAAATTTAAGTTGCTTTTTTGACAGGGACAGTGGTGTTTGGATTCCTGATTGCCACTAAATTTTAATAATGCTGTGATTAATAGTGGGTGGGTGAAATAATACATCAATCTTTTTGGAGAAATGTTTACCTACAGTGATGCCATCGCAGCAAAGACTTTGTGTATATATACATATATTGGAAGAACCTACTGTTTCATGGTCATTAGTTAGTAAAAACAGAGCCAGCGCTGCATTCCCCCTGTTTAAAATGGTCAAATATGATGATATCAGCCTGAAAATCACAGGACTTATCTGTGGTGGTGAAAGAAGTCAGCAGTATGAATTTGAAAGATGTGTGAGCATCCCTTCATGATAAACAGAGGGGGAACACATTCTGAGTGCAGTATTTCACGCTGTCAGAATGTGTTCCCCCTGTTTAAAATGGGTTAATATATCATTGTAGATATCTGAAATGTTCTTTTTGACTAGGAAGATTTGAATTACAGATATCTGCAACACATATCCAGTCTAGCTATTAAATGTTAAAACGGCTTGCCATACAAGTTTGCTGGTCTACTCAGAAACAGTACTAAGTACATCTATAACGGGACTGGGGGGGATGGTGTAGGTTTAGGTTTATTAGACAAGAACATACACACCAACAAGACACTGTACAAGCGGTGTTACAAGAACGTTTGTTTTCATTCATAGGCTTCATTTTCTTTCCATCAATACCTGGTGGGCCGGTCTAGGCTCAAAATGCCCGGGCCGATTTTTTGTCCCAGTCCAGCCCTGATTGTGATGGAAGTTGTTCATGAGAAACACAAATGGTCACATGCAAACAAACAGTGTTTTTTTTTATTTTTATTTCATGTTTGTCCTCCAGCAACAGTCTTCCTAGAGTTCTGGAAGAGACGCAGAGCCGTCCTCGCTTACGACTGGGACCTCATCGACTGGGAGGAAGAGGAGGTGAACCACTTCACTGTTCTCATTCTGTTAGTTACAGAGACTCCGTCGTCTTTCTGATACTATTAATAAAAGATATTAATTCAGCAATGAACAGATGATATCATTTCACCATTTTTAAGTTTCATTTTGACTCTCACCTGTCCTACCTTTTCATCCTTGCTCCTTTTTTATTATTAATTAACAAAACTAGGCCAAAGTAGTAGAAGTATAGTAGTGTTCTCTCCATTCCTTCAGTTCTCTGAGGTTTGTCTGCTTTTTTTGTTTTAAATGAATCCCCATCACAGCATTTCAGACAGATTGTTGTCTGGACTTGTCTGGACTATTTTTTCCAGCCGTTCTGTTGTACATTTGCTGGTGTCATGCACCAATTCAGAGATTCAGCCTCATATTTGAGGTCGTGGTTAACTGAACGAATGGAAAAAGCTCAGGTTTCCTTAACTGCAAAACAATCCCAGATCATCACCGTGCGGCTGCCGTGTCTGGGGAGACTGTTCTGAACGTTATTACCAGAAACTCAGCTGAGTCAGGGTTTCACAGAGGAGAGGCGTTCTTCCAGCCACGCTGCAAACAATCCACGTTTGTCGTCTTTTTCTAACTGTGCTGTTATGAACGTCAACATTTAAAATAAGAACTGAGGCCTTTTAAATCACAGACGTAGCTCTTAAGCTTTTAGCATTTTCCCTGAGAGTAATATTGTTTGACCTTGATGGGATTCCACTCCTGTCTGGAGGTTTCACACTCCTCCACGCTCCTCACTCTTCCTCCCCCCTAAAACATTTGCGTCTCTACAGTCATCGCTGATGTCTTTTCTGCTTGACATTGTGTCGCAAACTGCCAACATTTTTGGTTTTATAGAGGCAGTTTCTGCTGCTCATCATTCATTTATCTTTATTTTACATTTGCATTTGATTAACAGCGCTGCTACTTTCCCCTTTAATTCACATGAAAGGGGTAAAACGAGTTGTTTTTGCAGTCTTACTTTTGTAAAACTATGACATGGTCAGATGTCTATGATTGTATTCGCCTAATTTTAAGATAAAATAAGACCCAGATATTCTTTTACGTACTTCATGATATCTAAAACCTTCAAGTTTAGTTTCTTTTATTTCAAAGAAACATTTTGGGCTGAAGAGTTGGTAAATATCTTGCATTTCTTTATTGCTGGATTAAATTTTGTTTCCAAAACGGTTCATCGTTTATGTTACTTGTTGCATTTGTTGTCTTTCAGGATGAAATACGCCCCCAGTTTGAGGCCAAATACTCCAAGAAGGAGAGGATGAACCCCATATCTGGGAAGCCCGAGCCTTACCAGGCCTTCAGTGATAAATACAGTCGCCTCCTCGTTTCAGCATCCGGAATATTCTTCATGGTGAGTTTCTGAAATAAATAAAAAAATGATATAACTGGGACAACACCTTTTAAATCATCCATCCATCCATCATCTTTAGTTCTTGTGAACTTTTCAACCTCCCACTTTTTAATTATTTGAATACATTCTTCCTTAATAAAGCTCCGGATCGTAATGTCAGAATTCCCAGAATGCACCACTCTAGAATGCAAACACTGCCATTTTAGCAGTGTGTTTTTGGCAGTGATAGTTCTGTGCCGGTGAACGGTAGAAACGCTGCCTGATAGCGGTTGCACACCGGGATGCACCGGGAATATTAGAAAAAGGGTAACAGATAGAGCTTTTTATCGGATTCGTAAAGATCGAGGGAGGCGAGATAAACAGATTTATGCCATAAAACGCATGAGCATGAGAGCTGACACATGAGAGCAGCTGTCACTGAATCCAGCTGTGCAGTTGCTGCTCCAAGCACAGCCCCATCCTCTCTGACCAATATCCATGCCTTCAGATGGGGGTCATTTAGTCTTTGTGAATCAATCACCTTGAAAATAAATACATTTAAAACATCCATATGAACATTTGTTTCGTTGGCGCTTACATTCGCTAACCCTGCTGTGTTGGTGTTGTGCCTTTTTATTTAGGGCCTTCGTTAATTAAATGAATGAAGTGTTGCTCACCCTTCCAGTAATGAAACATGAAATATGAAACAGTCCTTCGCTGAACGAGTCCAAAGCTGAATGTTGTTTGCAAATCCAGCGCGTAACGTCCATTTATACCCCTCCAGGCTTTTGTCATTTCTAAGAGAATCCCGGAGTAGCACGAGGGAAAGGTGATCAGGTAGTCGTGGATGTCGTAATATCAGAGGTCTGGCAGCTCCGTTGCTGTTAAAGTGCTTTTAAAAAGTTCTCCCGGAGCTTTATAAGAGTCAGTACTGTAGTATTGCGTCTTTCACGTTTAGCGACATGATTTTCTTTATGTTTTGGTTTTAAATGGGCAGTAAACTCGGACGCTCTGAAGTTCACGCCGTAACTTTTGACGTGCATGACTGGTTCTTTTTACTGCCAAAATGGCATAAAACAGGTCACGTTGGGTCCGGAGCTCTATACAGTGCAATACATTTTTATTCTCAATTTTTTCTGTAAGACATGTTTTGTAGTTGGGGATGTTTTGGAGGGGTTTTTTTTGTTCTTATTCAATGTACTGTATAAACCACCTGATTATTTATTTTTGTCCAACGTTCAGCTAATATATATACATTTTTGAGCTCTCCGTGCTTTGATGTCACAGATCCTGGTGGTGATTGCTGCAGTGTTTGGCATCGTGATTTATCGCGTGATCACCGTCAGCACCTTCGCAGCGTTTGGTTGGGCTCTCATCAGGAACAACTCTCAGGTTGCAACCACGGGTACGGCGGTCTGTATCAACTTCTGTGTCATCATGCTCCTGAACGTGGTGAGTGTCTGCAGGAATACAGCACCACAAAAGAAGAAAAGCTTTGCACTTATCTAAAATAACCTAGAGCACATGTGTATATATGTTAGCAGTGTGTATCAGCGGCAGCTGTTGCAAAATACAAAGGCTAAAATATTTAACCTCTTTTAATGGAGCTGTATGCAGAACTTTAAATTGAAAGTTGAACAGGCAACAATGTAAATGATTATTTCGAGTTAAGAACAGCACTTAACTATAGTTTTACTTTACATTTGCATTTTCTATACTTCTGTCTATGCCACTATGTTTCAGAGGAGATTGATTCAAGTTTCCCTTTTTCAACAGTTGTATGAGAAAGTTGCTCTGCTGCTCACAAATTTAGGTAAGCTGGCTGCAGCAGAGGTCAAATCTTTCAAATGTGTGCTTAATAGTCCAATCTCTGCTTTTGGTTTATGTTTACTTTTCTTTTATTGTCTCATATTTTGTCTTCACAGAGCAGCCAAGGACAGAGTCCGAGTGGGAGAACAGCTTCACTTTCAAAATGTTCCTCTTTCAGTTTGTCAACCTCAACAGTTCAACTTTCTACATTGCCTTCTTTCTGGGAAGGTGAGATCCCTGCACACCTGTCAGTGACGTCATACAGGGACGTAAGGTGTGCTGCTCCCACTGCAGTCCTCGTCCTGAACTACCGGGGGCCCCACTGGTCTAAATGCTGGTTCACCGCAGGAATAATGTTAAAAGGAGTCATTTAGGAAGTATATCTCTCAGGAGGATTCAAGCCCACTGCCCGATCTGAGTTTATTTATTACATTTAAGTGGTTTGTAATGGTTTTGTAACATTTTCAGTAATTGTACCTTCTTGGGCTTGAATGGGTCATACAGTATTTTAAATGTCAATTTTAACACTTTTCCCAAGATCAAGAAAACTTTACCCTCCTTGTTGCCGTAAACCTGTCAAGACTAAATTTACTTCCCTGGTTTCTTTTTGAAAGGAAACAATCAACAAAAGCAGCACAATGTGACATCATTACTAATGGATTAAAAGTTGTAATGGTTTTGTGCTTTCTTATCTTGCTGATTTGCTTTTATGACCCCTTCATGACCCCTCGCGGCCCCTGGAGGCCCCTCAGGTCCTCTGGCACCAGCCTTACTAAAGTTCCCATTGCTAATACAGAAACCCATGGTGAGGCTGCTCTCCAACACTACGCCCCACGTTTATGGAGCAGCCTCCCAGCCAACCTGACACCTGCAGAGAAGGTTAATGTTTTTAAAAGCACGCTCAAGACCTACTTTTTTAATCTGGCTTTTAACTAATGTCCCCCTTTTTTAATCCTGTTTTTGACTTTCTACCTTAGATTAACTTTGTTTTTACTGTTGAGCCCCTTGCGCCTCATTTTATTGTAGGAAAAGGGCTATATAAATAAAGTTTGATTTGATTAGATACTGGAATAATAAATGTAAGGTGTAGCCTCATTATGTCATTGTCCACCCAAAATGCATTGCATAGCGTCATGGTGGGGAGTACAAAAACCTGTGAAATGATGACAGGTTTCTTCCCATTAATGAAGTGTTTTCCTCCCCGCTGTCGCCTCGTGCATCCTCACGACCTGGGACTGCACTAATATGAAGATTCAAATGAATCTGTTGGATTCTGAGCAAGACTGAATTAAATAAACTGGCATTAATAAAATAAGATAATAAGATGAGATAATCCTTTATTTTCTCCCTCAGTGGGGAAACCCACTTTGTTGGCAGCAGTACACATAACACACACATGCAGGGGAGGGGTAAAAAGTAAAAAATATATAGAATTACAAAATTACAAAATATGAACAGTATATACAGAACATTGAAAATAAAAAAGAAACAGTGCAAAAAAAAGCAGGTAGAATGTGTGGAAGTATATAATATGGTATTTGGACCCGGCTGAAATAATTTATTTGATCAAACCATCCTGTTTGTTGGTTTTCTAGTCGTCCTAAATGTTTAGGAAGGTGCAGCCAAACGTGTGAGAGGTATTTTATGTGACTCAGTCCCTCCTCCTGTGCTCCGCAGATTCACCGGCCGGCCGGGTGCATATCTACGCCTCATCAATCGCTGGAAACTGGAGGAAGTAAGTAATGAGTTTGATTTCCCACCGAGAGAGTAACGGCATTGCATTATGGATCCAAGTATTCGAAGCTCAAGCGTCAAGTACTTAACCCCCATTAGCAGTTACTGGTGCTTCTAGGAACATGCTGGAATATCGAGACAAAAACGAGTCCATAGGGACAAAAGGTCTGAGCCCACGCTTGCAGGTGCTGAGCTGATCTGCTCTCATTTGTGGTCCTGGAACTTTTAAATAATTCATAATATGACATAAACAGTACAAGTGTAGTCAGACCTTTGCAGCCATGCAGCTCTTGCAAAGCTGCAAAAAGCTCTAGGGATCTCTTCATGAGCTCTGAATATTAATCACAAGTTATGATAACAGACTCTTTCAACAAAGCTTTGCTTTGCGTGGTTCTAACATACTGAAACGTTGAGCGCCTACTAGTTAGTGATGCTTAATCAACCCGATTGACCAATGACATTTTAGTTCTGCTTTAACTGACTGTGTGTTTCTCTCTCTGCCCCTGCAGTGCCACCCCAGCGGCTGCCTCATTGACCTCTGCATGCAGATGGGGATCATTATGGTGCTAAAACAGACCTGGAATAACTTCATGGAGCTCGGCTACCCGTAAGGCCCCTTAGTTTGCTTATTTTGATTGATTTGTTTTTTCGTAACCGTGAATCAGTGCTTGCAGTGCCACTCAGAGGATGGCAACGTTGGCATGTTCCTTTTGAATGGCGCTGCATGGCTGATGAGGATCACAGGGGTTGCAATGGCTGGAGGATGGAAACCTGCTGTCTGTTGACCCCCCCATCCTGCTGTCATGACTCTTGGTTTTGAGAGAAATGTTGACGGAAGGAAGAAGGAAATTAAAGTAAAAGCTCCGAGTTATTTCTCTTTTCATCCAATATGTGTCCAACTCTTTGTTTGGGGTTTACTTCCAAATAAAATCTGTACAAATTCACCTTTCCCCAGCTGTGTCTGTGTTTACAACAAAAACAACAGTTTTATCATCTGATTTCTAGTTGGTAATCTTTTCGTAGAAAAAAGACTTTCAGTATACCAAGAAATGATTACATAAGTTTTGCCATGTGGTTATGGACATTTTAATTAATCCCCCAGCATGCTCCAGACCTTGCAGAAGGAGCTGTTCCTTACTTGTTTCTCCAAAACTTACCAGCAATATTTGATTATATGAACATTTTGTGGCTCAGCCCATGTTTTCTAAATGCTCTTTCTGCTATAGTTTTGAACTATTTTAGCTGCAGATTCCCAAGCAGGAAGAATGCAACATCTTTAGGAATCAATGATTGCACCACTGAGTGAATTTGATCACTTACAATTTTCAAATGATATTTGAAAATAGAATATAATAAAGAATATCATTCAAACAAACTGCATGATACAACCCCCCCCCCCAAAAAAAAAAAACAAAAAAATGTCAGTTCATCCTTCATGCAGGAGTTCTTCCTAAATAAGACAAAAAAAAGTAAAAAGGCCTTTTGTCAGAGAAGATGATATGAAATAGTGCAGCATTTGATGCCTTTCTTTAATATTATTAATTTTCATAAAACTGCTGCCGCCACTAATAATAATAATAATAATGTAGGTCACTGTCCGATGTATCAGACAAAAATGATTACCAGAATTCATCAGAGCACTCATTTAGGAACGTGACAAATTTGATAGGAGAGGAAAGAAAACTGGAGTGACAAGTAAATCAAGGGAACTGTTGGCTGCTCGTGTCAAAGACGTTCCTCTGGAGACGAGTGACACTGATGTGGTCATGCTCCTCACCTCTCTGTGACCAGTTTAGACATCAAACTAGGAACGACGAGACAGGTGACAGCAGCAGGAAACAAACCAGCCTGGATGTTCCTAAATATTCCTCTCAGCGCCAGCGGGGCTGAATGTGGGGAAGCATTGACTTGTTTGCATTTAAAGGGGCCGGGGGTCACATTGCCTTCCTCTTGCGGTGCTGCTTAGGTGCTTAACGTGTGTTGTTTTTCAGGCTCATCCAGAACTGGTGGACCCAGCGCAGGCTGAGGAGGGAGCACGGCCTGGAGACGACAGCCAACCTCCCACAGTGGGAGCGGGACTACAACCTGCAGCCCATGAACGCCTATGGACTCTTCGATGAATATCTGGAGATGAGTAGGTTGCACCCAAACCATCGTCAATGCCCTTGCAGTATTACTAAACCCAGCTTAATCTTACAGTATATAATCAATATTTTGTAACAAGACATTTTTTCCATGATGGGATTCAGTCCGGTGTCACGTAACTGCCACATGGACTTGCAGTCGAGTGAATCTCAGCGTGCGGCGTTTCACTTGCTCCCTCCCTTCTTGGTTCTCACCAGCACGGTTGTTTATCAGCACGTCTTTTCCATTCATGGCTGATTTGATTGATTTCATATCAGAGCTACAATATTCCATATTTTCTGTTTGAGGAACAGATCATTTTAATTCAGTCGAGTTGATCTCCCGAGGATGATCTCTGGTGAAGAGGCTCGTATCAGTCCACGGTCCGTCAGAGTCCCAGCAACAACCAGCAGGCGGAGGAAGTTAAGCACATCAGGAGAAAATGGGCATTTAATGTTTTAGAGAACAAAAAGAGGGAAACATCTGTGGCTCCCACTGTTTATGAGCCACTATCACCATGGCAACTGATGATACCATTGTGTATTACCATGGTAACTGATCAAAATCACCACCTCCCGATCCACTAATGCGATTGGAATATGTAAGGAACCATATCGGACACACTGGGTGACATCCCTTCGAAGAGTTGTAGCTGATTAACACTCTGGTTTCTACTAACGGTCTTCTCAGGAGGGAGGAACAACTGAATGAGTTTTCCAAAAGCTAGTTCAGTTTCTTTGGTCTTGAAATCCCAACCGGTGAAAGAGGGCCGTGCTGTCAAACCTTGTACCCCGTGAGCATGTCAGACTGTGTCCTCATAATCACTCATGAATTGGTTTTAGTCACATAAAACCTAATGTTGATCATTAACGTAATTGTTTTGTGTCTCTCTTTAAAATGTTGAGATGACACAATCTTGTCACTTTGGGCTAACTCCATCCCCTCAAGGCAGCTGCTATGAACGAAGATCTAATGTGGTTTAAAAAGGGAAACCTGGTATTTTTACCAAAACATATCAGACTTTTCATGAAGATCTTAGGAAAAGACTGAGCTCAGTCATGAACAGGAGCTATGTTTCACATTTCATTCATGTTGACATTCAGTTTTCCTTTTTTTTTTGTATTTTCTTCCTGCTTTGACTTCAGCTGCTCTGATAATTTGTTATCCATCCATTATTTTATACGCATCAAACTGTCAAATGACGGAAGGGAGGAGTACTCCAACAAAATGTCTTGTTTGTTTTGAACTCTTCCCCTTGAGAGGAATCTCCAACTCTAGATACATGATAGCAGTTAGCCTGCTAACCATCAGCTCTACCACCATTTATGCAGCGCTATTAATGCATGAATGTCCAAAGATGCTAAACTTTGGTCCACTGACTGAGTGCTCAAAGCAGCTCGGGTCCAAGATGTGTGTAACATACTCTAACATGCATCACACTGATGAACAATATTACATCAGGAGACCAGGTGGATCAGTGTAACAGTGAAAACCTCCAGTTCAACCTGTAGTTGTCTCGCTGAGTGCTGCCCCGGCATCCACAGACCGACCCATGAAGGCTGTGTTTCAGTCCTACAGTTTGGCTTCACCACCATCTTTGTGGCGGCGTTCCCTCTGGCTCCTCTCCTGGCGCTGCTCAACAACATCATCGAGATCCGTCTAGATGCCTACAAGTTTGTCACGCAGTGGCGCCGACCTCTGCCATCACAAGCCAAAGACATCGGTAAGCCAGATGTTAAATGTTCTCTTTTAGAAGGACTGTTTTACGGAAGAGTATTTGGGCCATGCAGGAGAAAAAATATTTGAGAGAAGATTTTTTTTTATTGTGCACTTTGAGAAAAAAGTCGAAATGTCCAGAATAAAGTTGAAATACAATTTCGTGAATAAAGTCGAAATGTCTCCTCTGATAACTACACCGTCTTTATGAGCTAAAAGAGAAAGAATTTCTTTATTATAGAAGCCAATTCCGAAGTACAGTTTTACCAGTTCATCTATAGGCCTACGAGGCATTTTGTAAAGACAGTCACGTGCACTGTTTTTTTATAGTTTCAGAAGGTTGACTTTATTCTCGAAATTTTGCCTTTTTTCTAAACATTTCAACTTTATTCTCGACATTTTTACTTTTTTCTCAACATTTCAACTTTTTTCTCTAAATTGTACTTCAACATTAATCTTGACCTTTTGACTTTTTTGGCGACATTTCCACTTTTTTCTCGATATTTCGACTTTTTTCTCGAAGTGCATAATGAAAAAAAATTCTTCCTCCTCTAAAATATTATTTTTATTTTTCTCCTGCCTGGCCCTAATACTCTTCCATACTGTTTCCTATTAAAGATGCAGTTTTTAAAGAGTTTGACCTCTGTGTCTGTGACAGGCATCTGGTATGGCATTCTGGAGGGTATCGGCATCTTGTCCGTCATCACCAATGCCTTCGTCATCGCCGTTACCTCAGACTTCATCCCCCGTCTCGTTTACGCCTTCAAGTATGGACCTTGTGCCGGCCAGGGTCGCGCGGGGCAGGGGTGAGGGACCATTGCTTTCTCTGGACGGAGCAGAGTTACGTTGCTGAAGCTGCATGTGTTGAATGACGACGCCCTTGTGCTCCCTAGGTGCATGATGGGCTACCTCAACGCCAGTCTCTCGGTCTTCCGAGTGTCGGACTTTGAGAAGAGGTCGCAGCCCAGGACCAACGGCTCTGAGCTGTTGGAGGAGGCTGTGAAGTACTGCAGGTACAGTCACGTCCCTGCTCTTTAACACGGCTTCTGAATTACAAAGGTCACCAAAGCAGGAACCCAACGCCTCACGCGGTGGAGGGGTCACGAGTTGGAGTTGCTGCACAGCCACGGTCCAGTCATTGTCATTGAATGAATGAAATGAATGAAAAAAAAATGTATTGGTCACCACCAAGCATGTACACTTAGGTCACGACCAAAGGGGCAGGGCTGAAGCCTTGGCTATAATGCCCCCCCTTCTTACATATAAATATAAATAAATACAACAAATGAATAATAGCTAATAACTACAAAAAACATATGCACATTTACATGCATACCTATCTACTTACGTACGTACATATGTACTTACACATATATCCATACATGTACATACATACATATATACAAGCACATTACATATCCACATACATATGTACACTACACATGCTTACACTTACATACATGCATGTATCTGCACACACATATAAAAAAGGATTATTTAAATTATTATAAAAATAATACTCAATGTACCCATCCTTTTGTTTCCTTTCTTTATGCCATCATTCCATTACCGGGGAACAAGTCTGTATTTATCCATCATCATGTCTTTATACGTTTTTTTTAAATTCAACACATTTTTGCTATATTTTAATTATTCCGGTAATGCATTCCATAACCTCACGCCACAGACAGAAATGCACCTACTTTTCACAACTGTGATCGGTTGTTTCCAATTGAATTGGTCTCTGAGGGCATAACCCCCCTCTCTCTCTCTGAACATGGTTTGTATGTTGGGAGGAAGTAGATTTTTTCTGGCTTTAAACATAAACAAAGCTGTTTTCTGATCTACCAGGTCCATGAATTTGAGTGCTTTTGACTTGATGAATAATAAATTGGTGTGATCATAAAAACCAACATTATTCACCATTCATATTGCTCTTTTTTGTATTGTGCAAACTGTCTGTAGTGTGGTCTTGCAGGCATTACCCCAGATTTCAACACAGTAAGTCAAGTAAGGTAGAATAATCTCATGCTCATCATGCTGTTTGAACGTACCTAACACATGTGTAGCACATAAAATGAACAGCAGCAGAAGCAGAACGTCAGGATTTGATTGTTGACACCTGTCCAACCTCTTGATGGACTTTCTCATCCCTCTCAAACTTTGCCACAGATGCAGACTCCTGTTTGGTCACACATAATATAACCTGCAAAATCTTTAAAAAAATATCCTCCGGCAAGCTCTGGGGAATTTTCTGCTCCAATGTTTCTCTGCCAGGTGTGAAATACAAGCGAGAACAGATTGTGTACACTTCTCCTCCGTGTACTCAGAGGGTTGTTTTTCTTCCTCTCCGTCCCAGGTATCGTGATTACAGGGAGCCTCCAGACTCGGCTGATCCGTACTCATACACTCTGCAGTTCTGGCACGTCCTGGCGGCCCGGCTGGCGTTCATCATTGTGTTTGAGGTCAGTGTTGTGCACTCATGACACCGGGCAGCAGGCTGGCACCACACTGGATTCCTTGTATTTGGTGCGTTTAACCTTCATGCTTTCACCCTCTACATCCCATCAGCATAATCTGATGCGTTGCTCCACAAATGTAATTTCCAGGATAACAGGTGGTGAAACAATACTCAAAATATTCCTCGTGCAATGAAAGTATTACACTCAACACGTGGATTTATCTCAGTAGAAACAGGGCTTCTCAGCAAATATTTAAAAATGTTTTTACATGCGAGCTCTCCCAGCGACGTGTGAAAGTCCTGCTGACAGTGATTGATGCCGAGGACGCGGGGAAGCACAGATCCTCAACAGTCTTAAGTTTTTGTAACACTTTTGGACAAATAGCTCCACTTTTATGTTCTAAAAGCTGTGCTGTACGAAGAAAACACAGCAGAGCCATCAGACTGTAATCTGGCTTTTATCTGCAGCCCCCATCCACTCCTCTCTGCACACGTTAATCCCTTCTAGCTAATTCCTCGGCTCTGGCTCCAGTGCTGCAAATCCAGATTTAAGAGATATTTAAATTTAATTGCATTTTATGAAACATGATTGAAGTAGCATGAAAAGGTTTGCTGCTGGGCCTTGAACAACAGAAGCTCCCCTCACAGCATGTCAGCGCTGGGAGATTCAGTGTTCGGTGTGTTTACGCCGTTGCAGACGCCCCTCTTGGATTTGTGAACCTTCACCCTTGTGTTTGCAGCATATGGTCTTCGCCATCAAGACCCTGATTGCGTACCTAATCCCCGACCTTCCCAAGGACCTGCGGGACAGAATGCGTAGAGAAAAGTATCTGATCCAGGAGATGATGTATGAGGCTGAGCTGGAGAGACTGCAGAAGGAGAAGAACGAGAGGAAAAAGAAGACGGACAGGGCGCATCACAAGGAATGGCCGTGAAGAAGGTAAGTTTGAGGTTGTATTGAATATGATACACAAAAGCAAGGGCTGGATGTAAAGCATCCTTACCTGGAGAGGAAGCTTAGCGAAGCAGTCTTGAAGCTTTCCCACAGTTCAACCAGGGTTTATAAGAGTAATATTGGAGAATGCAGGTGACATTAGTTATGGATCTGGCTCAGGTTTGTCTGATTGGTCCGTCGGCGGTGAGTTTGCAACATGGCAGGTTTCCCCGAACATATGAACCACCTTTGTACTACAGTGTAGTTTGAAAAAACCCAAAGTTCTGATATTAAACTTGTTCTGAACATGACGTTCTCATGAAAATGTAATTTTCCACCATCTCAACCCAGATGACACCATATCTGGAGTAGATAATCACTGGGTTGAGTTGTGCAGCTTTTACCGGTCACGCCTCAATCACATGAACACTAGGTCCTGCTGAAGTGTTTACCACATCTGGACTGAGTGCTCCATCCTTAGCTGGTGCAGGAGAGGGGGGTTTCTGGGAGAAAGGAGTCCCATTTTAGGCGAGGGAGAGACTCTAGAAGGATATGCACGTTATTAAAGGGGACCTATTATGAAAAACACGTTTTTTCTTGTTTTAACATATATAAAGTGGTCTCCCCTCACCCTGCCAGCACAGGGGAGACAAAATACCATGAATTTCTGCAAGCTCTCTGACCCCCGCAGGACAGAGTCCCCCAGTGTCACGTGATTTTTTTTGAGCCGATGAGAATCTGCTCCCGTCGTGACGTCACGACGGGAGCAGATTTCCATAGGTTTAGCCTCCGCTGCTGAAACCACGCCCACAACCAGCTCTCTCCGCTGCTAGAGCGGTCCTTCCTTCAGCCAGTCGGACGCGGCGCCACGGCGGAGCGGATCCGGGTTAAATCATCCAGGTTCCCGGGTGGTTTGGGAGCTGGGTCCTCGGGGGTCTGTCCCAGGCTGGACCAGCTTCACCCTCCGAGATTTTCAGGCAAATCTGTCGGTTTGATCACGGCTAACGGGCGATGCGCCGCGGATGCGCTCCGGAGCGATCTGTGCGCCCGCTGTGGAGTTGCGGCGCCCGTCGCGCAGAATCCGCCGGGCAGATCCGGCTGAAATTCCGCTGGTCGGTCCCCGGGAGTCCCTGCTGCCAGTCCAGGCCGGTTCCTGCGGTCCCGGCCGGTCGGAACCGTTCAGATTCCCTGGTTAAAGCCGCGGTGATGCGCGCTGCTCCAGCAGCGCTGCTCCCGGGCGCCCGGCGTGGCTCCGGGGCCAGCGTTCAGCATCCGCCGGGTAGATCCGGCTTAAATAGTGCATAAATGTTATTTATATACAACTCATATTTTATTTTTTTAACAATAAAGTTTCCATTTGTGAAAATTCAGTGTTGTGATAATTTACAGGCTCGGGCTGCTCTGGCGGAGCAGGTTTATCCTCCTCCCCTGCTACACGTCATTCAGGGAGCCAATCAGCACAGAGCCTCATTATCATACCCCCCCCTTCCCTAAAAATGAGGCGCAGAAAAAGATGTTAGAAGCGGTAAAACTAGTGACAGGGCCCACAGGCTGGATTTATGATTTATGTAGAAAAAACAAGCTTTAGATTGTTTTTAAGACATTCAAGGCCTGTTTAAAATATACATTAAATGCCATAATAGGTCACCTTTAAGCCACAATCACAGAAGTTGGTGTGGAAAGTGGGCGTGGCTATGCTCCGTAACATCTAAATAAAGAATATTTCTGGAGCGTCTCATCAATATTTTCAGGTCAATAGTCAATAACGCCCTAACTTTTTAGGTCAGCTGTTGGAATGTTGCCCAAAGTTAAAGTTGCCATTTAAATTTTAAATAGAGATGCGTTATTATGGTAACGTTAGATAAAATGTTAGAGGTGACGTCACGGTTTGGTTATTTAGTTCCTGTTTTATTTTGAAACCTGTGATTTTGTGTTTCAGTTCTGTCTTTACTTCCCTGGTTCCCATCTGCCCTGATTGTCTGCACCCGTGTCTCATCAACCCTTCTGTGTATATCTGGTCTTGTCTTTCTTGTCCGTACTGTTTCATCCCTCCATGTTTCCAGTTTTTGTGCAATTCAGATTTTTTTCAATCCTGCTCAGCAGCGCTTTGGGTTTTAAGTTAATAAAACACGTTTTTTTGGAACTCCTGCCTCCTGGTCTCCTGCATCTGGGTCCTATCAACCGCAATCCTGACAGGCATATAAAACAACACTACATGCAGATCAACGGTGCCTATTTTCTGTTCTTTAAGTTACCACATGCATGAAACCAAATCGACTACCTCCTTCTGTATCACCGGCATGTTTACCTTCAGTGCTAACGACTGCACTGATGTGTTTGTACAGCTAGCCTTATATCCATTGCTACCAGGGGAATGAGACTGCAAGCTTCTACACCAACATAAAGGGAGATATTACAGCATTTCCAGCTGTGCTGAATGCCATTTCTTGAAATAACAGCTAAATAGTTTCTTATTTTTTGAATGATCAATCTCTTTTTATCTGCGGAGCTCAGATGTGAGATGTCAGTAAAAGTGTCTTTCTGTATCCATCATTAACAACCTACTGCCGAGTTTTTAATTTGGGACTAAATGTGTGTGTAAAACCATTGAGCAGCTATGATTTAAGCCTTCATTAGAATAAATTCATGTTACATAACGTAATTGCAGTTTGTTCCCAGTTTACTGATTGCATTATTTCAAAATCAATTTTTTTTTTTTTTTTTTAAGTATTTTTATCTCCTGATTTTTTTCCATTACTTCACTCAGTGCTCTACCTAAGTGACAGTCCAGGGCCTTGCCCATCCTCTACCCCCCCAGGGAGGGCCCCGCACTGAGCTCAGGTCTCCTCCTTAACCTGAGGAGTGAGCAGGAAGCTTCTTTTCACCAGACAGGGTGGGGCTTCTCTGGCCGGACGTAGCGCGTGGAAGGATCACGTTATTCCGGCCGGATCCTCCCCACCCCATCTGGAGCCCCGGTTGGCCAGAAGGGGCAGTATAGCCCAGGACTGTGTGCATGTTTTTGTGAGGGAAGGGAACACGGGGAGAACATGCAAACTCCACACAGAAAGGTCCTTTCAACAACCCCACCTAGGGTGGGGGTGCTGGGGACATAAGAAAGTACATTTTTACTTGGTAAATTTGATCAAACAGTAAGTGGAAATTACCCCAACTTTCTCAAACTCAAGGCCAGTATTTTAATCTTGATGCTCTTGATGATGATGGAATTGACAACCAAACTTTCGATGTTTTTCTGCAGCAAATTTCAAAAGTTCCTCAGCCCCGTCTCAGTGGAGTATTTTCTCTGGAACCCTGCTGGCTCACAGTTACACCTTCTTACCTCTGACCTATATCTTTCAGCTAACATGACAAATATTAACATGGGGGAAAAGAAATCCAGGTCCATCAAAGGAAACACACAACGTCACTAGGCCTGTGTTGAAAAAATCGATTTCCCAATTCTAAATCGATTCTCATATTAATTCCTAAAAATCGATTCATATGTCTAAAGATCGATTTTTCTTTTTTGGGTTTTTTTTTTTTTTTTTTTTTCGCTTTTATTTATTTATGTATTTTTTTTTCATCATTACATTACAACTTTTGGTTATTTTTTTGTTTATCCCCAAAAAAGGAATGTTTTGTTGGACACGAGAGTAACTGGTGCCATGTTTTTGCCTTTAAATATGTTTAAAGGTATGAAAACATTAAAGTGTTAGGTTATAACTGCATAAATTGTCTATATTTCATTACTTTATATACTGTCTTGGGGTTACATTTGCAAAAAATGTGGGCTGATCCTTACAGCATCATTAGCTGCAATACTTGATGTTGAATCTCAATATAATACTAGTAGTAATATGTTGCATAACTACAGTCATATAATTCATGCAACAGCTCAAAAAACAGTTTTAATAACACTAACCCAAATCAATATCGGAATCGAATCGAATCAAATCTTGATAATCTAAATCTTAAGAATCGGAATCAAATCGATTCTTGACATTTGAATCGATCCCCAGCCCTAGACGTCAGTTGTGTATATCATAAATCCTCTGAAATGTGACTGCGTACATAGACAGGATTTATTTAGATGGCATGTTGATTGTTTTTTCTCAGGTTTTACCCGGATACTGTCCTATTTCCAGCGTATCCGCAGGTGTTTGGGTTTCACCGTGTAGTGGATGGAGAGCGCTGGGTTTCCTGCATGTCCTGGACCCTCCAACCCTCCTGCCGCCTCAGACGGACCAGCGCCCCCTGATGGACAGGTGCAGAGCTGACGGAGCATCTGCGTCGCCACGCACAACAGATGGACCGCTTGGTAGCAGGTTTCGCACCCTTGTTTTCCTGTTGAGACTCTCAGCAGCGTGCCGCTTCAGCTCCTGAATGTAGACTTCAAGCAAAAGTAATGTTTTTCCCCTTTTTTTCCTTTTGCTTGTTAAATGACTGGAAGTGCTTACCACAACCTGCCGAATACAAACTCTGTTTACAACCCCCCCCCCCTTCTTTTTTTTATTGAAGGAATTCACATTCTGCTTTATTGTAAATAAAATAATGAGATGAATGTCATCTGCTCCGCTAGAGTTAAGTGTAATAAAATCAACTGAAATAAAAATGAAAGTCTATTCTATCCAGGCTGAGACGCTTTCCATTTTAAATTTACATTGATAACTGGACTAATAAACATTATTTATTGTAAAGAAATTTGACTTTGTGCTTTTCTATGTATGTGTTTAGTTTCTCAGTGATTTTAACTTCTAATAAAACTCAATGAAGGGATCAGAGAGAAATGTCGCTGGAGAAAACAGAACACAGTATTTTCCAGGTCTTGCTGAGTAATTCTCTGATAATTTCCGTGATGTTTGGATTAGATTAGAAGAGTGATGCCATCCGGTCCTGATCATCAGGGAAAGCAAACTCAGTTTGCTGGCAGACGGCCATCTAATTCATTTAGGTGGCTTACGTGTAATGTAGAGCTTTGTCAAATTTGTTAATTACATGTGCTCCCCTGAATGAATATTTGATGTTAATGTTTCATACTCGGTTGAGAAATGTTGCACTTTATGTGAGTTTTATCAATATTTTAACTCCATTGATTGTACTCACGATGAGCATTTGACCAGAGACACCAGCACCCCAAACCCCAGAGACCCTGACCAGTCCATGCATGGAAGATTGCTGGACTTGAGTACAATTCTTATTTCTTTTTTGTGCCACTTTGTTCTTCTAAGGTTGGTTGCTTTTCATCACAAAACTTAAAAGGGCATATAATAAGGACAAATTGTTCTTTCTTTGTTTGAAACCATTTATTCACATTTATTTGGGTGCTTGAGGTTACTACCAACTGAAAAACTTAGAAACAATATCAACCCTGTGACTCTGAAGTTAAAAGGGGTCTTAAAATGACCCCAGATGACCGACATCATCTTTACAACAGTTGTAAAGGTGATGATGATGAATTGTTTTCACTAAAACATGTCAAATACCATTCATGAGGACCTCAGGAAACTGTTGGCAAACTTTCCTCTCGCTCAGCATTACTGGTTTCACTGGACGGCTATGAGTCCACATGCAGGACCGGGGTGGAGAAACATCGTGGTGTAGGTCCCACAGCCTTGCCCTCAACTTGAATCAGAATCAGAATCAGCTTTATCGGCCAAGTTTGAACATTGCCCGACAAGGAATTTGACTCTGGTTATTTCGCTCACTGTACCCAGATTTAAAAGTAGCAAACAGTAAATAACAAATGTACAGTAAATTAACAATGTGGCACTTATTAACATATATATAATACAATTAAAAAAGTGAAAGGTGCAGCAGTACTGGGGTAGACATGGTAATGATAGCCCTTAATAACAAGAGAGGTGCAGCAGAATGAGGTAGATATGATAGATTATTATCTGGAGGTGTGTTGTTACAGCATCGGTGATTGATTCTCTGAGACTCTGAGTTATGAGAGTTCATCAGAGCAACAGCTTGGGGGAAGAAACTGTCCTTGTGTCTGGAGGTTTTAGCGTACCGTGCTGGTCACTGATGCTGATGCTTTTGCAGAAGGTTGTCAACATGAAGCTGCTGTGCGTCAACTTGATCTCCATACACACCTGAGGATCAATGAAAGCTCCACAGAGGCTCGGTCAAAGGCAGGTCTTTGTTATGGTTTTGATAGTTCCTGTTTTATTTTGAAGCCCGTGTCTTTGTGTTTCACTTCTGGACTTTCCTGTCTCCCATCTGTCCTGATCGTCTGAACCTGTGTCTCGTTAAACCCTGTGTATATCTGGTCTTGTTTTTCCCCTG
Organism: Cololabis saira; assembly: GCF_033807715.1. NCBI lineage: Eukaryota > Metazoa > Chordata > Actinopteri > Beloniformes > Belonidae > Cololabis > Cololabis saira. The sequence continues at coordinate 25,651,101 of NC_084609.1, forward strand.
CTCCCTGCTGGTCCGTACTGTTTTGTCCTCCATGTTTCAGGTCTGGGTTTTGGTTTTTGTTCATGTTCTGGGTTTTTGCCATCCTGCTAAACAGCGCTTTTGTTTGTTTTACGTAATAAATCACTGCTTTTTGGAACTCCTGCCTCCTGGTCTCCTGTTATGGAGCTAGAACAGTCTCATAATTCGCAAATGCACACACCGTTTCACAAATGCACAGGACAAGTTTCACAAATGCACAGAACAATTCACACGTGCGTAGGACAAGATATACAAATGTATTTTTGATGCACACACAAATATAACTTGATTTACAAACGTTTTTTTGTCTGTGAGCTGCGCTGGAATTGCGTGTGACTTTTGAGACTCCCCTGATGTGACTCGATCCACAAATACGTTTTTTTTTAACACAGAAGGATCTGCAACCAATCAGTTGTCTTCCTTTGTTTCAGCCAATCATAAGAGCGCACCCCACGTGGAGGACGATTTACTCATAAACCAATCAGATTAAAGGGGCGGATACACCTGCTGTTTGAACTGCGTTAGCGCCGTTCGCTTAGAAAAGTGATTAATATTAACATACAAAAAACGTTTGTAAATCAGGTTATATTTGTGTGTGCATCAAAAATACATTTGTGTATCTTGTCCTACGCACGTGTGAATTGTTCTGTGCATTTGTGAAACTTGTCCTGTGCATTTGTGAAACGGTGTGTGCATTTGCAAATTATGAGACTGTTCTAGCTCCATATCCTGTATCTGGGTCCTACTCCAACCTTATCCTAACAGTCTTCCCAGGCCTCACCACCTTCCACAGCGAAAAGCAAAAGCAAAAACGCACAGCCTCATGTTGGTTACTATTTTGGACAACGGTGGTCACAGAGGACAGTGAAATCAGAGAGGAAGGTTACTGGCATGCCCCTCTCCCTTCCTGAGGGAGATGTATGACGGGCAGGGCCATCATCTGAGACCAACACCCTCTCAGCATCCCTGATGCCTTCAGGGACAGGCTGCAGGAGTGTCTGCTGCAGGGCCGTCTGGACGCCCCATACAAGCCGTGAGGGATGTAAACAGCCTGTGTCCTCCTTCCCTCCTTTCTACAACCAATTACACCAGCCTACCTGCCCTTCAGGCTTACACATTTACACTTGAATAAACATGATACAATCAGGCTTGAAGCAATAACTTTGCTGATAAGATAAGGTAAGATAAGATAGTCCTTTATTGATCCGCAGAGGGGAAATTCGGGTGCTATAGCAGCTCAAAATCGGACAACATGAACTTAGACTAAATAAACGATAAAGATAAATTATAGTATAAAAATTAAAAAATACAGTAAAAAAGAAGCTGAAACTGAACAAGTGTAGCCTACTGTAAACTGAATAAAGTAGGCTACAGTATAATAAATAGTCTGTTTTCTATAATAATAGTCTGTTTATAGTATAAAGTATATTTATAGTGTAAAGGAATAGTGTGCAGTTGCAGTCTTATTATAAATACAATCGAGTCCGAGTACAGCAGAGAAGAGAGTATTATTGTTTTGAGTGTTATTGTTTTTGTTCTATTCATTTCACTATTTTTCGCCACTACGAGTCTGTTTTTTTTCCCTGTACGTAATCAATCACATGGTATGGCATTAAAGTTAATCAGAGATTGTGACAAAAAAGAAGGCACAATGTAATTTTTGAAAGTGCAGACCTCTAAAAAAAGAAAAAATCGCAAAGCTTTCGTTTGTTTTCTGTTTTTGGTAACCGACTAAAATCTAAACTCTAAGATTTTCAGAGGTGTCAAGTAACAAAGTACAAATACTTCGTTACCTTACTTAAGTAGAAATTTTGGTTATCTATACTTCACTGGAGTAATTATTTTTCAGACGACTTTTTACTTTTACTTCTTACATTTTCACGCAATTATCTGTACTTTTTACTCCTTACATTTTAAAAACAGCCTCGTTACTCTATTTCATTTCGGCCTTTAAAAAAAACTATCCAGTTAAATTGGTCCATCCGGATAGAGTGAATTTGGTTGTGGTTGTTTCAGATGTTCTTGTCCAGTTTTGTTCTTACATACGTTGCCCTTAGATTATGGTTCTTTAATATATTTGCATTATACTAAGATGCATTCATTTTCAATGGCTTTTGTCCTTAATGGCGTTTTTCCCCCTTACATTACTTTTACTTTTATACTTTAAGTACGGTAGTTTTGAAACCAGTACTTTTATACTTTTACTTGAGTAAAAAACTTGAGTTGATAATTCAACTTCTACAGGAGTATTTTTAAACTCTAGTATCTATACTTTTACCTGAGTAATGAATGTGAATACTTTTGACACCTCTGAAGATTTTAAACCATGTTAACTCTTTTCAAGCAGGATGTAAATCCCATCTTGTCCCAGAGTTTAAGCAGCAGTTCTGCTTTACTCCACCAGAGGGCGCCGGAGGCCGTGATTCAGCCCTGCAGCGCTCCGTGTGGAACAAGATTCCTGAAGTTACACACACATTAACGCCATTTACACGACGCCTTTGTGTTTGTTTGAGTTCTCTAAATGGACATCCACATGACTGCCTCAGAAATCTAACACACTGAAAAGATGAAGCTGAACGAAAAGGGGAGATTTGTCAACTTTTTTTCTTTTCTGTTTTTATTTCAATCAGTTTTGTTTATTTCAACATGATTTGATATCTGACCACACACCAATGAGCTAATACCTTCTTTTTCCTTATTACTGCAACATTTTTTCTGTCAGCAGCAGCACCGTGACTGAGTGTAGGGTCTGACGTGCCTTCAGATGCACTTTAAAACCAAAATACACGTGTTTATCCAACATCCTCATCCTGAACATAGCAGTAATCATAGATTAGAGGGAGGAGGCTTGTCCTCCAGCATGGATTACTCTGGTGTGGTTGCCTAAATGCAAACTCCATTTTGATTATTAAAAGCAGGGGACAGAGGAGGGAAACTGCGTTTTGTTTCCTATTAAGGCAACTCTTCTCCCCTGTAAGAGGATTATCCCGGACATACGCTCAGGAGTTATGTAAGGCTGTCAGAGGATAATATCGGACATTTCCTCATATCCTGTATTTTGGCAGCTCCCACTATGTGACATTGGTGTGGCTTAATGAGGTGTGGTGGGAGCAGTGACTGTGCAGCCTGAAAGAGCGAGAGAATACATGGAAGTGATACAGTAACGTGCAAAAACTGGGAATGCAAAGCAAATAACGTGGCCTGATTTAAACAAGGAAAAGGTTAAAGTTGGTAAAATTCTTTAATATGTTCAGGTGATGCCAAGTACGACAGCTTGCAAGTTTCTTCTTGCAAAACCTGCGAGCCTCAAATCATTATTTGGAGATTTTCATCCATTTTACCTGCAAGAAGCTTCTGGAAAACCTCCAAGTAACACTTTTTATGGCAGCTGTGGACTCTTGATGTGCTAAGGATGACTGTCCTGCCACATTGAACTTTTGTTTCTATCTTCAGCTATTTATACATAGAAGCATGATGTCTCTCCGCACTGTTTGAATTTCTTCTCTCCTCTTTCAGGGAAATGTTCTTCATGCTATTGATTATGACCCAAAACGTGATCTTAACATCCTCACACTCACCACTTGGGAAGGTTTTTGTGTTTGGTTGGTTGGTTTTGTTCTTTCAAAAAACATACAAAGATAAGATTATGCTTTTTATTTATAGGCCCATATGACTGTGTTGTAAATGGACGTTCATTTACAAACAATACCTTTGAACTTTGTGGTGAGGACCAAGGAAATTAGTCTTACTGAAAGTTTTTTGCAGCAAAAATGTGATGATTAAACTTTGATACAACTTAAGGAGCTTTTTGCTCAACTCTTGATCTTCCCTGTTCTTGTAAACCAAGAGCATTTAAACATTTGAACTTCTGGGCCGATGCCATCCAGAAGTGGGAAGCATAAAGCAGTTCCTCGACTGGCCGCTAGAGGCATGCTCCAAAAGTGAGCCGGTCTTCACCGACACTCACGTTAAAGGGAAAGTTCGGTTTTTTACAACCTGGACCTTATTTCTGGCATTTTTTATGTTCGTATACTCACCCAGGCAAGTTTGGTGTCATTTGGAGTCCTTCGGAAGATATTAGGGGGTTTTTTGCGAGCCGCTTCTCCATATAACGGTAGTGAACGGGGCACAGCGGGACACAGACGATGCAGCGTCTAAATAACACATGATTGCCACGAAACTCGTTCATTTATTTTATGAATCACTAGATCTGCTTCCAGGACCTGTTGTCTACATCCGGGGTTGTCTGTGTAACAAATAAATCAGTTTGTAATCAAGACCTCTGAACTCATGACATCATCTCTGTGCGCGCACTCTGTCCTCCGTTCAGTGAGCTCTTCAGCCGTATACTCTGGCTCAAAACGGTAAGGACGTCCATCATATTCAAAGTCGTCGTCCACAACCTCAGAATTTGACAAATATTCAGACATGTTTCAAATAACTAACAGTAAACTAACAGTAGCGAACTCCAGCTGTACACAGAGCTGTGTCTGGGATGCGCGCACAGAGATGACGTCATGAGTTCAGAGGTCTTGTTTACAAACTGATTTATTTGTTACACACACAGCCCCGGATGTAGACAACAGGTCCTGGAAGCAGATCTAGTGATTCATAAAATAAATGAACGAGTTTTGCGGCAATTATGTGTTATTTAGACGCTGCATCGTCTGTGTCCCGCTGTGCCCCGTTCACTACCGTTATATGGAGAAGCGGCTCGCAAAAAAACCCCTAATATCTTCCGAAGGACTCCAAATGACACCAAACTTTTCTGGGTGAGTATACGACCATAAAAAATGCCAGAAATAAGGTCCAGGTTGTAAAAAACCGAACTTTCCCTTTAAAATGTTCTCTCTGCAACTCTGCAGCAGTCAAAACATATTTACAGTCTGCTAGATTTCAGCTAGATTTCACATCAATGACAGCTGCACAGGGGGTGATTTCTTTTTGGTTCTACATCAGGTAACATTAATGTATGATTAGGGGCAGCTCTACAGCTCCACCGGCATGGATATGCTGAGGAAGCAATGCCGTCCATCAGCAATGACTGTGGACAAGTCAAGGTTTGAGGTTTTATGGGGTCTTTATTGTCACATGCAGCAGAACAACAGTGACATTATTTTTTCTCCACTGCACTATGCTTATAAAAACAGTCAGCTTTGAAAAATACACATTATAATAATAATAATAATCGTAAACTTTTAGCAGTTTAAAGGTGTGTGGGTGGGTATGTCTGCACAATTGTGTGTAAAGGATCCCAGCAGCAATTAACCTGATCTCTTGGAGTTTATGAGGCGTGCAGCTTCTCAGTCTCTGGGCTCTTGTTCAGGGGCAGCAGGCCCGTCTGCCAGGAGCAGCCACTGGAACAGGATGTGATCAGCTTGGGATGGGTCTTTAATGACCCTCTCTGCTTTTGATCTACATTGTGTAGTGCAGATATTCTGGAGGCGATGCCAAGTATTTGAATGAGCTTTATTGTTTCTGAGAGGAGCAGTTACCAAAGCAGGTCATAACAAACTCAGAGAGCACAAACTGAAATTGACCTTAAAAAGTTTCTTTTTCTTCTTTTTTGCAAATTGAGCAGAAGTTATAATGCTGCGTGTGCTGGAAATGCAGTTCTGGACCTTCAGCTCCAGCGGTCCATCCGAGTGGAGAGCTCAGTCCGGGCTCCCGGTGTCCACTTTTGGGGTACTGCGGTGTCGAAGCCGAAGCTGTGGTTAATAAACAGCAAATGCACGTAGTTCCCATCCCGTCCCTGACATCAACGTGGGAGGAAAGTATCAATAGCGTTATCTCAGACCTCCAAAAATTTGCATGGTGCTCTTTTCCTCTTTTCACCTTCAATTATACAATGAAAAATAATCACTTTCATTCACATATTGAAGTATCTTTCATCATTAACATTAGGACTTTTGGAGATGATTAAATGTGAAGTCTTGCACAGACCTTCAAAGAGCTGCTTCAGCATTCAGGAATGCATTTAAACTAAGAAAACATTAAAGTTGTTGATCACAAAATGCACTGTTTTGGTTTCTGGTGGTGAAGCCGAGCAAACAAGAAATTAGCCTAAGGTTCCATAGATCTTGTCAAAATTAGCTTATTTTAAGCAAAAAATTTCTTTGCCAGTCAGGTAAGAAAACATTTCTTGACTAGAATTGTTAAAACTAGCAAACTCGTCCAAAATAGTCTTCAAATTTTATTGAAACAAGGTTTTTTTCTTCTCTTTAACTTTCTTAGAACTGGATTTTGCAGTGTAAATGTGGATGGCCTGCTGTATAGCGACTGTGTAACTGTGATAATTGGCAACTCCACTTTGGTCTCTTCTGTCAATAGGACATTGTTTCAGAAAGTCTTGTGGATTTGCGACTCTTAGTCATGTTTCCATGTTAATTTATCACTTTGAAGCAGACGGATACTTTTTACACAAATTATACCATTTCAGTCTTGAATCTTCTCAACAAGTGAATCATCTTTCTTACTGCAGAATATTGAACAAATAATAGTTTGGAGATGGTTTTATAACCCGTTCCAGACTAATGTACTGCAACAGATGCTTTCCTAAGACCATTGCTTATGTCTTTTCCCACTGGCATTATATCACACACACACCTGAATGGTCCAGACCAGCAAAACATCTGCACACATGCTGATGTTCAGTTCATTAAGGGCCGTCGAGTGGCAGTTGTTGGCTGCAGCTCAGCCTGCACACACGTAGTTTAAAGTGGGTGGCAGATAATGTCCCCATGTGGATTTGTCCACAGGTTCCACAGTGGCCCTGCTTACTGTATGTTTGAACTTTCCGTGGGGTCCATCAGGTTTTTAGGTAGGGTCCAGTTGGCTAACTCGGTCAAGTAGGATTTATATAACTAACATTAATTTGGTGGCCACATGATTTTCTCCACCATTTTAAACCTATGTCCATTTAGCCTACATGCAGGGCCGCCGCAAGGGGTGTGCGAACCACAGGGGCCTCGCGTCCCAAGGGGCCTCGCGCTATGGGCCTTTTTTTTTTTTTTCAAAATGTTTTTTTTTTTTTTGTTTTTTTTTTTGTTTTTTCCCTTATAAATATCAACAATCACGTTCCATTACAGACCTAAATGTGTACTAGTCTGTGCATATCAATAAATATATGTGCAATGATGCGTGTGTCTGTTGTTCAACACAACTGATCAGACCAAGCGCAGACACAAGGTGCTCTGATCCAGACGGGTGGAGTTGGAACAAACTGTCACACAATGTCGAGAGAACGAGACAGATTCAGGAAATTTCCATCAGGGGATGAAAAAAGAAAATGGAAGAGTTTAATGCCTCTCTGAAAGGCTCGTTTGATAAATTTGTTACAAAAATCACGGATCCGACCGGGTCTCAAGCAGCCGCGGACCCCGCGTCGAGGAAAGTCAAATGATGATGAGGCAGGGGAAGGTAACCAGTATTTTGCTAATTTGAGAGCTAAAATTTCACATATAGTCATCCGGTCCGACCCAAAAAACCCAAAAATTTCGCGCCCCCCCCGGCCATTTCCCACAGGGCCTCGCAAATCTCCCAGACGGCTCTGCCTACATGTATCCCTTTTTGGGTCCCGTATCTTTAGCCCTCAGACTTCCCATCTAGAGGCCACACTGATGAAACAATTTAGGACCCATGTCATTTCCTCAGTGCAGACCAAGCCCACTATATACCCAAATAGCCAACATTTAACCCAGATGTTGCCTATATGCCATGCTGGCTGGGAACTTTAAAGTCCAACAAAAGCAGTTTGGGGTACTTAGATTTGCCCACATGAAGTTTTTTGGTTTTGTATTTGTTTCTTTTTCTTTCTTCCTTTCTCTATTTGTATTTACTCAATAATAAAAACCCATAATGGTCAGATGATCTCTGACACTGCAGCCTACGTTCTTCACCTTTGCTGCTTCTGTGGATTATGAGGCCCAGCGGTTGTGTCAGTCGTCGGATGCCCGGTAGAGAGACTTGCTGGACATAAAAATGAAACCCCCCTCTGGCCGATGCAGTGTGTGATTGTGTGTGGTGTAAAAGGACTGTATATAGGAAACGGTAGAAAATGCTTATAGACTAACAAGTGCAGGCGCTAAGAGCTGGATAATTCTGTGTGAAGGACTGAATGTGGCTCGTATTGCAGAAGCACTCAGTGGCCAACACAATAATAGAGCGCAGGATAGATGCAATCCATTTACTCCCCATCAGAAAGACAGAACTGGCAGTGAGCTGATTAACACAGCAGGGTGCAAAGAGCTACCTTATTTTCCCCAAAGATGATGGGGATCAAAGCAGAAGTGAGTGCAGAGTAAGTGTCGGGTGTACAGGAGTTTTGAGTGATAATGCTGCTCTCCAGTTTAATTGGACTCTAATTAAACTTGTTTACTTTCTTTGTAACTTACCTCGAGACTTCATTTTAATTAATGCTTTAAAGCTAAACTGAAATGAAATTAAAATGTTATTAAAAAATAAATGAATACAGATTTAATTTAGCTTCCCCAGCAGCTACATTCATTCCTCTTCACGGAGAAGTAGCATTCACCTGTGCTTTAATTCCAGTTTGCAGAGTCCTCGGATTGGCTTTCCTAATTAGCATTCAAGAAAATTGGCTAAGTACTAAACAACCAGGGCAAAAATATTCATTTAACACATCCATCAATGTAGCGGGGCTCGTGTCTCGAGGCTGTTTGAGCTGTTAGCCGTCACAGTGCAGTCAGCCAGCTTTGTGCCGCTTCTGACGTTTTACTGTGTTTTTGCTGCAATATCAGAGTCATTCTTTTCCATTCAAGGCCGTTTCTTGACACATACAAAAGATTTACATCAGTACAGTACTTTTATTAAACCAATGTCTCTTACTTTGTGCTGCTTTTGACCACCACTTGAATATCCATTTGCAATTCCATATTTCCCCAGAATACATTGTGGTTTCTTATGTTTAGTATGTTCCCTGATGTGATAGTGACACCCCAGACAGTGTCACATCCCTGATCACTGGAAAAACCTGGAAAAACCTGGAACCAAACGCTCCTGCTGTGTCTTGCTTGTTGTTGCCAGGGCAACATCGCTAACAAGAAATGCCCTCTTTTCATCCATCACTGAATCTTTCTTCTAGTGCTCTCTTTCTTTGTGCGGCAGTCTCATTTACATTTATATGTTCTTTTTGACCTTTTCTCAAAGCAAAGAGTAAAAAGCATAAATCATATCAGCACATACAGGGTCACTACTGTAAAGCTTGCAGTCAGTGCTGATTAACTGGAGATTTCATATTGGAGCCTTTGGTCAAACTTAGTTTCGTTTATGTTTTCTGCAGGAGCGACTTCTTCTCCGTTAGCATTCTCACGTTCAGTCTCTCAGGAAAGTGAAACAGTCGTACCGAAGGCAACGTGTCTGCTTGACAAGGACTGAAAATACACATTTGACAGAGTCAAGAAAATAAATAAATTAAATCAAATCATTTAAGGGAAGATAAAGAATCAGAGGACATCTTTAAATGATACTCCAAGAAACCCATCCAGGCTTGGGTTGGTTGTTTTTTTTGCTCAACATCTCAACTCATTTTTCCAACTCTTGGTTTGGTTGTGTTCATACTTGCAGAGCTGGAAGACGAAGAAACATGTCATTGCAATATTCATGAGGCCTTTTCTTTTAATTAGTTAAGTTTGACATCTTGCAAAGGGATCTCAGTGGGGTTAATGCGAATGCTTGACAGCATGTGTTTGCACTGCAAAAGACGGGGAGTTCTGTCGTAGAGGCACAAACTTGTGTAAATCACTCAGTGTCTGACTGAAACAGCCTTCACAGAAAGGAAAAAAACAACACTGATGTTAAAAAAGAAAAAGGTACGTGTGGACATCAATGTGAGGACAAAGTCAGACCTGCGTCAGCAGAGCTGCTGCAGACGTTTCAGATTTGCATTTATTTAACAAGATTCTTGAGGAACATATATTTGTAAAGAAAATCAGCTGGTCTAGACAATATTACTGATAATGAACGACCATCAAGTGCATGCATTTAATCAAAACCATGTTTTTTGATGTCTTAGCAAAGGAAACTGAGGAAAGGGGCAGCTGTGGATTGACGGTTTTATCGTCTCATCACTGCAGTCCAAAGCCTGACTGAATGGGGACGGTTGTGTCGACAACCGGGCTTAAGGTTTTTCTCCTACTAGGCGAGTTTTTACCTGCCATTGTTTATGTTATGTTTATGTAATAATTGCTCGGGGGTCATGTTCTGGTATCTGGAAAGATCCTGGAGACAACTTCTGTTGTAATAGACACTATATAAATAAAATTGAATTGAATTGAATTGAATTGAATTGAATTGAACCACGTCTGACATATTTCAAAATAAAAGAAATATGCCAGATCACTGTGAGGATGTGATGAAACATGATGATCAGCCCCTCAAGATGGAACAAGCAAAGAAGTGGCCTTTGTTTTGAATTATTAGTATGTATAATTCATTATTTAACAAAAATCAAAGAAAAGATACATAATCAATGAGTAAAGAGCAAAGTGAACACATGATTCAGTAGATGGAACATAGCTTTGGTAACATGATTGTTTACTGTATAATGTTATCTCAGTCATTGAACCATTAAACCTGGAGGGCGTTTGATTATCCACAGTTCTCTCTATTTTTGAATGTTTAAGGCACGTGACATCTTCATCAGCGCTGTACTTTCTGACTCACTTATGACTTATATTGTTGTATTTTTCAGCCACAAAGAGCCATATGACAGGCCTCAGTCTTCAGTTTAAGTTCATGACAGTAAAATTGACAAAGAAACAAAGCAAAGGACCAAAGAAATTTTGCTTCTTTGGACGTTAAAGATTCCTCTCTCTGTAAAGGGAATATGAAAGCCTGGTTGACGTTTACAAAAGTTGCATCTATCAAAACCACAAAGACTCATAAACACAGAGCAACACAAGTTTGAAGCACGGCAGTGGAGGTTCATGATTTTGGCTTGCTCGAGCAAAGCTCTCATCTTTGACTTGGTCATGGACTCTTGCACGTACCAAAGTACTTCTGGAGGCAAATGTTGCTTGAAATTGGGTAATATAGCGGGACAACCATCCCAAGCACAGCGGCAAAGGTACTGAAATGAATGAAATGATTAAAAAAGGCAACATGTCCCAACAGCCCAGACAGAATCAAGTCTTAGAAACGTGATTGAGATGTTTTGTTGGGACCTAAAGAAAGCTAGGAACAACTGAAGCAACATCGTAAAGAAGAGTGGGCCAAAAGTCCTCCACAACTATATGAGAAACTGAAAATATGAAACAGGAAATCATTACTCCTAATTATTGCTGCTAAGAGTGGATCTACGAGGCGTTATATGACGTACTTTCTAATTCACCGCTTCTGTGTTGGCTCTGTTTTTATTAAATAAATGATAAATGACAAAATGTCCTGTTTTTCTAATACGGGGGTCGGCAACCCGCGGCTCTAGAGCCGCATGCGGCTCTTTACCGCCGCCCTAGTGGCTCCCTGGAGCTTTTTCAAAAATGTTTGACCTTTTTTTTCCCTTTTTCTTCTTTTTTTCTTTTCTTTCATTTTTTCTCTTTTTTCCTTTTTTTCTTCTTTTTTTCCTTTTTTTCTTTTTTTCTTCCTTTTTCCTTTCCTTTTTAATCTCGACATTTTGACTTTTTTCTCAACATTTTGACTTTTTTCTCATCATTTCGACTTTTTTCTCGACATTTCGACTTTTTTCTGGAAGTGCATAATGATAAAAAAAATCTTCCCCCAGTTATAACTAATATAGAAACATGCAGCATGTGTTGTCTTCATTCTAAGGCTTATACAAGACTTTTCATTTTTTGCAGCTCCAGACATATTTGTTTTTTGTGTTTTTGGTCCAATATGGCTCTTTCAACATTTTGGGTTGCCGACCCCTGTTCTAATACAAGTTAATATTTTAGGACCTTGACAGAGCAGGGAATTATTTGCCATCTTCTGACACAAAAAACCTTAGAACCGACAACCTTTTTGCTTTCTTTTGATAAATCACGGTAACAGCATGCATGTAATGTCGCAGCTACGTCGGCTAACACCCATCAGGTTTTGTCAGAGCGTCAGAAAAATGCTTGAACTGCTGACCATAAAGATAATTATGCACATAATTAAGTGGCTTTTGCTTGGAGTTCATGAACTGCTGCTTTTACTCTCAGGTGAATCTTTGGTGTTTTAGATTAATCCCCAGCAGGGCTGTTAATTCCCCCCCGTAATAATTGTCTCCCCCTTTTTTTCTTTACAGCCATTAAATTGTCCTGCCAGACTTTAATGACCCTCTCCATTTGGCTCACAGACCGCTCTTTTCCATATCGCTATTTAATGTGTTTCACAGGCTCAGACCGCTTCATTTGTTATCTGAGTTTTTACCCTCCAGTTCTGCCCCTCCCCTTAAAGGAAGCGAGCCCTCCTGCAGATGCAACACTGAGCCGCTGAACATAGTTGGGATCTCACCAGCATCTTGCAAATCCACCTTGATCTTTGAATCTTGAAGCTGCATGTCCAGTTTTTTGATAGTGGAGAACATCTTACCATATTTGATCTCTGACTGTGCTGCTCATAAATCCCAGAACATCAACCCGCTGAGGATAATTTCCCCTTGAAATTCAGTCGTGACAGTCTTACAGTCTCTCTTTATCCCCTTCACATTAGACTTGATTGCTTGAATGTTCAGAATCCTCTGCCTTTCAAGAGGCCTTTAATCCCTTCAATGCTTCAGAGGAACACCAGAAATAACCCCAACTGTGACCTCTCCTTTGTTTATTCCCCAGATCCTGTTTGTGCTGTTGACTTTGACCCAGGCTAACTCTTACGGTTTAAGGGTTTTATTTCCCTGCTGATATGTCATCAGTTAACAAGTTAAATGACATCACTGTGGCAAATTGAGTGCTGGCAATATATTTACTTTTCATTTTATCTTTCTGCAGTGGTCATGAAAAAACAGAGGAACTGAACTCTTCATGAGGAGAGAAAGGAGGGTGGATTTTGTGCACAAATAATCTGTAGTTTTTGGGTGAGTCTGTTGTATTTCTTGACATTTTATCGTACTTGTGTACTGTAGGTTGTTTATTTCCACGTGTTTCGAAGTTGATCTGAACACGTGGCCCAGACCCCTGAGGTTCATCTGGATCTGGTTTGTTGTGGTTCCAGAACCAGAACCAAGCAAGGTGAGGCAGCGTTCAGTTATTCTGCTCCTCACCGGTGGAACAAACTTCCTGTAGACCTGAGGTCTGCTCCAACTGTAGATCCTTTAAATCAGGCCTAAAAACATTACTGTTTACTGAAGCGTACTCTTAAATTAAATACTTACCTGCTGGACTCTACTGCCCTTACTTTTTAACAGCTTGTGCTTTTTATTATTTTACCTCTTTTCTTATCATTTTATTTCATTTTATTTGTTATGTAAGCGTACTCTTAAAGGCATTCTCCTTGATTGAAATTTTGATTGAAAATGGCACCTCTAAGCCCCCCCCCATTCGGTCCGAATGATACGGATTGGTCCAGGTCCAGGAAGGGAAAGAACCAATCAGATGTCTTCATTTTAAACCACGTCCCCCCGCCCTGTCCCATGCGCGCACTCGCTTCCAGCAGCCCGACGTGTTCACGTCCACGGGTCCTCCTGGGCTCACAGTGTCCCAGTGTAACCCCCTCCCTCCCTCCCTTCTGCCACGGACCCCAGTATATAGTTATTATGTAGTTATTTCCAGAGCAGCTCGGTCCCCGCTGTGTGTAACCGGGGAGCGGGAGCCGTTAGTCCGCTGCTGCTGCTGCTGCTGCTGCTGCTGCTGCTGCTGCTGCTGCTGCTGCTGCAGAGGCTGCTGCTCTCTGCCCAGCAGCCTCTGCAGCAGCAGCAGCAGCAGCCCGGGGGGGCACGTGAACAGCCGCAGCCGTGAAAAGCCACAGGAGCTCCGGCTCGGAAGCTGTATGGGGTCCGTGGGGATGTAGGCGTCTCACGGCGAGAGCGGAGAGCGCCGGTGAACGGCAGCGCGCTGCGGTGCCGTGCGGGCTGTGTTGCCGCAGCTACGCCGTAGGCTACGGCGTAGACGCCGTAGGCTACGGCGTAGCTGCGGCTTTAGAGCCTGCAGCGCACCGCAGCGCTGCCGTGCTGTTCACCGACGCTCTCCGGGATGGAGACGCCGGTGGGCACGTTTGGGTGGGCAGAGCCCCCCCTGCCCCCCCTAAAACCGACCTCGCTTACAGGTGAATGAGATATGGGGTAGTTTTGCTGTAAATGTGCTGTCCAAAATGTTTAATAATCGTATGCGCGTTCGTGTTTGTGGGGGCGTGGCTTTGGACGGAGCGCTCGTGGGTGGGGGCGGGGGGGGGGCGGGGCTTAGAGGAAGCGGCACTTTCAAATCTTGCTAGCTCTAGGAAGACTGCATAGAATAACTTTAAATTAAATACTTTTTGAAAAGTTATGGATAAGCCCTGAATACAGGCATTGTGATGTGGAATTGTCAAATTGGTTTGATTCACTGCACAAATCACTTTACTTTTGTAATACTGTATTTGACCCGGTCTTTGTACGTTTTGACTGTATAGAAACGTAATTCATGCCATTTTAAGAATGAGATGTGTACCTGCTGAACTCTACTGCCCTTACTTTTTAACAACTTGTGCTTTTTATTATTTTACCTCTTTTCTTATCATTTTATTTCATTTTATTTGTTATTTACTGTTAATTATGTCTTGCCGCTTTTAATGTTAAAGTTAAAGCACTTTGAATTACCTTGTGTTGAATTGTGCCATACAAATAAACTTGCCTTGCCTTGATGATTACAACTGCCACATGGCTGCAGCTGTGACGCCTTAAGCGATACGTAACCTCATTGATTAACATGTTACTGTGTTCAGAGAGAAATGAAAACCTTGGTAATCTCATAGCATCGTCATTGTTGTACAACAACCACCCCAGAACTACGTGGACAAGCCATGAGAGGTTATACTTCATGAGGCCCAGACGATGCATCCATTTTCATTCTTGGTGACTATCTTTCATTATTCTTTATAACAGGTGCTCAGAAACATTTATCAGTACACACAGCATGCGCTCAGCCTCATTGAAGGGAGCAGGCCGCTGCATCTTCATCCCGACAGAACAGTGCTCAAACCATAATACCTGTGCCTGCCTGCTTTCTTTCTGTCATTATTGTCTTTTCCTTCTTTCAGTTGTCATTTAGTTTTGTTTGGTTTAGTTTATTGTTTTGCACAGTTTTTAAAGATATACAGGAAATGTCAAATATAAATACTATAGGTGCAGGAAGAGGCAAAAAACCCAATGAGCTTATTTGAAGCCTCCACCGAAGTTATTAAAATGTCATGTGTTATAAAGAACACAAGATTAACATACAAAAACAGAAAGTATAACTACACAAAAGTGATGACAAACTAATAATGCAACATATAAATAATAAAGAATAAAGACAAAAAAATAAGTGTGTGTGAGTGTGCATGAGATATTGTTTTTACAACTTATATTACTTATATTGACTCCTGAGCAAATAAGACAGTACATGTCACTATGAGTGAAACACAAAAACAAAACAAAAAGAACATGGTTACATGAACAACAATACATTGGGAAAACAGTTACAAAACAGCAGTGAAGTTCCTTCAAACGTCTTTTGTAACATTTCAAAGAGCAAGAGCTCTTTGCCAAGTGGTAAAAATCATTCCACAATTTAGTCCCTAAATCTCACTGAAAATTGACGTCTGCAAGTGAGAAATTTAGGAGGATGAAGATCTGAGGATTGTCGAGTTGAATAAGAATGAACCTGTGAATTTAATTTAAAGTAAGTCTTGAACTGTCCAGGAATATTCCCTTCACTTGAATTTAGCTTATAAATAAAAACGCATATCTGAAAAATATTGATATCATAAATAGTAAGAATCATTCAATCAACAGTGTCCCAAAGGGAGTAAAATAAACATCCAAAGGCTTTGAATGATTTCAGGCTTGTTGCTCTGACTCCATTAGTGAGCAAACCCATGAAGGACGAATGAAGAATCTATGGAGAGCCGTTCTCGGGCCACTATAGTTTGACTACAAGAAGTCTCCCTAATGACAGTGAAAGTGACCACGTTGAACTTCTGCAGTGGCGTGATGACTCTTTTTCTTGCAGCTGAATGTTGCCAAAGCTAAGGACACGTCTGTGTTCATTTTCAGCAGCAGCTTCTTCACCTCGGTTCCCATCGTTGAGGGTCAGAAGGTGGAGTTCTTGGCAGGTCTAACCACCTTGGGACACCGTGTGAGAAGGGGTAGCGGTATTTATTATGCCTTCAGAAACTGGCCTACTTTCATGTGAATAGGTCCACTATCACCCTTTTTTATATATATATAAATCTTGTAGTGAGCCTGGTCTGACCTTCTCCGTGATGAGGTGGTAGGAGAACCTCAGGATCAAAGCACAAAGACTCTCAGGAACACATTGGGATCTCAGCCGTTTGTCTGTTGTCTGACCTATTTTCTAGACATGTAGGAAGGCTCGGAGCATCCCGTCAGACGCTGCCCACCTCCGGTTTAATGGATTTCAGTCCTTTCTTTCTGCCTTCAGGATCAGGTTTCCCTTGGTGAAGAGTAATAGTTGCAAACATTCCTTTATCCCTCCAGCCTTCAACATTTTAAATGGATCGAGCGCTGCAGCTGTACTACTACAGGTCCCAAGTCCTTTACTTTACTTTATGTACATATTTATTGTTTGACCTTGATGAGTTTTTTTTTTTTGCTTGATTCCATGTGTTTGATTGTGCACTCGCTGTACCTGGGCTGCTTTTGTTTGTATGTGTTTTGTGTACTTAAAGGTGCATTCATTTGTTATCAATATGAGAATCAGAATCAGAATCAGAATCAGAATACTCTATTAGTCCCTTGAAGGGCAATTTCTCTGCAGGAGCTTGGTAACAGAAAGATGAAGAAACAGTGAAATCAACAGATACACTGAGGTAGTCCACCACAGTTCACACACATCTGCAGTGCAACCGTAAAAGTCATGTCATGTGACTGCACGTTTAGTAAGAGAGATGGAAAACTGTATAAGGAACACTCAGGAATAAAAGTGCACAAGTTGGGTAAAAAGTGAAGACAATTGACACCGATAAAAAACAACGAAATGATCCCTGTGAAGCAGGTGGGATGAATGTCTTAGAATACAGGTTAGTTTTTTTTAGTTAAGGGCATCTGATAACGTGTTCCTGAAGGCCTGAGAGTAAATAAAATGTGCTTCTGATTCAAACTTATTATCCGTTTATCTTTCCTGATCACCTGATTCTCCCAGATCCACAGCAGAGCTCTGTTGAAACCTGCTCTGCTCACTTTTACAAGCCCATTCAAGTCAGTTACTGACACCACTAAACCAACAAATAAAAGAAAATGCTGAAAGACGTTCAATAAATGAGCAATAAAAGACTTGTCAGATCGTCTTACTAACATTGAATGGGATGAATCCTTAATGAAAGAAGCCTTCCTTCATGACAACTTGTGTTTTTATCAAACTTTAACTAGCCAGAGGAGACTGCAAAATCCCGTTTAGAAAGAGCGCATTTGGGCAATCAGTTTTCTCTTATAAAACAGCACCTGAGTGGAATAACATCCCACAGAACATTAGAGAGTCCATTTCATACAATGTCTTCAAATATAATCTTAGGAATTGTTGATCGATAATTAAAGATGTGAACATTGATGTGTATATCGATGTGGGGATGAACTGTGTATATTGTAAGGGTTGAATTATATATGTTATATGTTGTTGTTGATGTGTTTGTACTTGTGTTTTAATCTTTTTTACTAGGTACTAGCCTATTATTTCTGATAGGGGGACTGCCAATGTAAACTAGCCTTTTGGCTACAATTGGGTACGTTTACATTTTATTTTATAAGATGTTTCTTAATGTACGTTGTCCCTCTCTAACAAATAAAAATAAACTGAAACTGAAACTGAAACTAACTTTCCATCAAACACAGTTCTCAGGTATTTACAGTTTTCAACAATTTCAACTTTTTTCTTATGTATGATGATAGATATGTTTTTCTACCATAAGTTCTTTTGTTTTACTGATATTTAGGTCCAGAAGATGATCGTCACCCCAGGTGACAAAAGAAGATAGGGCGGATCCATGACTGAACTCATGGCCCCAGAGCGGAGACAAGACCACAGCATCATCAGACAGTTTCACAAAATATGTGCTCTCTTTTGGACTTCTGCAGCTTTATGTGTGAGGAATAAAGAGTCGAGATGCTGAGACACTGTATGAACACAGCATCAACATGAACCATGAACTTGTTCCTGTGAGCAGTTGTGTTACATGAACCACTTAAAGGTGTGTTATTATCCATCAAGAAATAAGATGGTATCTTGTTTTCATCTTACCTTTCGTTCTCCTTTCTTGTAGATGTCACCCCTTTTCTCTTTCTAATTGTAGCCCAGTGACAGATGTTCTCATTAACTCTGCTGTTTTTAGATGTGTTTTTATTGACATCTGAAAGAGTTTAAATAGCACACGTCCACAGTCTGCATCTATGAGGCATAAAAACATGTTGAAACGCAGCTCATGTACCACTCTTCCTACACTGTGACCTTACATCCACACTGAATTATCCAACCTGACAGTTTGAAGGGCAAAGTTGTCATTGGCTGTCTCGGAGACAGAGGGACCTTACAGATAACCTATCCTTTCACCTTCTTCTCTGTGCAATCTGGGTCAGCTTCAGCTGCATTATCAGTGGACAACACATGCTTTCATGAGTCACTTCAGCCTCCCTCAGCCTCATCGCACTGAAGCTGGATGCTGAATCTCACACGTCTTCGTCTTGGAGTAAAGCACATGTCCCACTACTACATTTCTGATTTTATAGTGCATAAAATGCACTTCTTCCTTAGTAAGGGCTTAGCATCTGCTGTGTTTCCCTGGGAGAGCCAGGGCTTTTGTTATGGTGTTTTCACACCTGAAAGTCTGCACTTTAGAGCAAACCATGTTTTTTTAACACTGTCCACATTTAGTCGAGTTGAAAACTCAGCTGAATCTTAAAACAACGAAGAAACAACTGTGGTCAATCCGTCAGACTACTTCTTTTTGATCAAATTTAAACATTTCTGCTGTTTTTTTTCTTCTCTTGTTGAGAAGTTCATTTCAACTACTTCAACCAATCCCACTTATTAAAGACATAATGACAGGAACCACTTTTCCAGAGTGTCCATATCTACTGGTGTTCTCTCCACATCAAAAATGAAGGATCTTTTACGATGAAAGACAGCGGGAGGGTTGGTCAGGGTTTCCTCCAGGTATCTGGTTCAACCTCACAGTCTATACCAGGGATCGGCAACCCAAAATGTTGAAAGAGCCATATTGGACCAAAAACATAAAAAACAAATATGTTTGGAGACTCAAAAAATTAAAAGTCTTGTATAAGCTTTAGAATGAAGGCAACACATGCTGCGTGTATCTATATTAGTTAGTATATTAGTATTAGTCTAATATTAGTAGTTAGTGCACTTCGAGAAAAAAGTAAAAATGTCAGGAAAAAAGTCAAAAAGTCGAGAAAAAAGTAAAAATGTCGAGAAAAAAGTCAAAATGTTGAGAAAAAAGTAAAAATGACGAGAAAAAAGTCGAAATGTTGAGAAAAAAGTCGAAATGTCGATAAAGAAGTCAAAATTTTGTGAAAAAAGTCGAAATGAGAAAAAAGTCAAGATGTCAAGAAAAAAGTCAAAATTTCGAGAAAAAAGTCGAAATGTTGAGAAAAGGAAAAAAAGAAAAAAAGAAAAAGAAAAAAAGAGAAAAAAAGGAAAAAAAAGAAAAAAAGAGAAAAAAGGAAAAAGAAGAAAAAAAGGAAAAAAAAAAAAAAAAACAGGAAAAAAAAAGGTCAAACATTTTTGAAAAAGCTCCAGGAGCCACTAGGGCGGCGCTAAAGAGCCGACCCCTGGTCTACACTGATGATCGGAGCATACATGGATGTTGGTGTATATGTGGTCCTGTGATGGCTCCAGGTGTACCCCCACCTTTCTCCTGAAGACACCTGAGATACTGTAGGCTTTTTTTATCAATGTGTTTTGTACATCGGTCGATTTTCTTTTTTTAAATGAAAACAAAGCAAAACCAACTGGATTTCTTTCAGGGTGGCCACAGGAGATGATCGTGTTGAGAATAGGGATTTGGCATGTTTCCTTTTTTTGATTAAGTTGGATGCCTTTCCTAAACCCTCCTCATGTATCTGGGTTTAGAACAGGAACCATGAAACCACTGGCTTGTCACGTCTTAGCAGCTTGATCAATAGACAACATGGATAAGAGCTAAGAATTAATTAAATAATCTAACCCTGACTGTAATGACTCCACCACAACCTCTCACTTCAATCAAGAGAAGATTTGGGAAGTTTTTCACGGCCGTAACCCACATACTCAGCTCTGCTGCTCATCACACACATGCAGCTTCCTCACAAATGTGTCACCATTTAAATGGGAATAATCTACCAAACACAAAGTTTAGTAAATATGGTAGGTGATAAAATGTTAAGATAATATATCTTAACACACATCTTCTCCAATATGTGACATTCAGAGAGATGAATTGGTAGAAATGAAAAGTAATGTTGATGACTATTATGTCATTGCTGTAGAATTGTATGAAATTAAAGTGTTTTCCTCACCTTGTTACAAGTCACTATCATAAATCCCACCTTTTCCTTTACTACAGTTATTTTGATTTGAAAAAAGGAAAATTTCTGTTTGAGTCATTAGATTTCACTGAAAGTTGATGATGTCACTAAAACTAAGATAACAGAACAGGTAAATAAAGTTGTGTGCAACTTTGTGAAGATGGATTAATATGTTAATATGTTGTTTTGATTAATATGTAACATTCTTTAAAGAAATTGATTCATAAGAAAACACAACTTATTGTTATTAGTGACGTCAATTTTATATACGATCCCTTTCATATTTACCTTTTCATAAGTAAATTGCTGCATTTCCCCAGAGTGCCCCACTATATTCTCTCATGCAGGATTATTACACGCTGTTCAACGCAAGCTGTCAAACTGCAGCTTTCCACCAGCTTTGGAAAGGTTGTTTACACATCTTTAATATCAAGTGACTCAATCTATACCTGTAAAATTACAATTCCTCGCTCTCATTGTGGGCCAAACGCTCATCCCTTTGGCAAATATCTGACATCAGTCTCTCTGAATCACATTCCCTCCCGTGTCTGCCTCCTCCGCTCCCTCTGATATTCACCTTAATCTCGGGCATTTTAGTAGATGAAACATCAATTCACTCCACTAAGCTCTTGCTGTTTTTGGCTCAAGCACTTTTTCATTTTAAGCTTGTAAAAATAAGTTCAAGCACTCTGATTTACACTCCCGTGCAATATCAAGCTCAATGTTGCACATTTTGCAGAACTGTATTGTGTATCTGAAACAGTTTTGCTTTAATACGGTGATGTTTTATGGATTTTTTACAGATTGTCTACTAATCTGACTTTTAGTGGTTTGATCAGACACATCTAGACATTCATGGGAGTCAGAGACCTGGAGCATGGACGCTGTGTCATGTTTTCGCACGTTTTCATCACATGAAGCAGCTTTTCTCTGCCCACTTCAGAGGAACAGCAAATGTCAAACTGGGTGGGGATAAAGTCCGTGGATGATTCTCCTCTGATCTTGGTCTGTGATGCCACGGTACCCTGCAAATCTGAACGTGACACTACATTTACATATTTTAAGATCTGTTGTAGATTGTTGAGCCCTCAGCAATCAGGAATGTGAGTTTCTGAGTTGACTGGCAAGTCAGAAACCCAAAATATGAGCTTTAAAGCAGATAAAAAGGGTTTTCTTTTGTTTGTTTTCTTTACTTAACGTGTCCCCTTTAATTCACTGGAGTTTGGTGTTCATGTTATAAGTGAGGTAATTTATGACATATTGAGTTATTGGAAGGTAAAAAAAACTAAAAAGTTATTGCACCTGCTGCCTGGGGGATTAATGTAAGGTAGCAGGAAGCAGGTGGCAGGCTTACACCTACTGACTGTTAAGTTCTGTAGTCAGGGCTTCATGTAAAACAAAAACTGAAGAGAATGTAATAACCTGTAATAACCTAACTGCGTTTCAGTGATCTTGCAGAATTCAAACATCTTTTATCATGTTATATCTTGTAGATGATGGACCTTATCTTCATTATTCTGGTTTATACCGTCGTAATAAAGTGGGATAGTTTCTAAGGACTGTGGTAATTCAACACATTTTATAACACACTTGTGCATGTGAAAAATTAACCAATAATTTTTCCAAAGCTGTGCAACCGACATTGTTTTTTTTTAACATTGCAATCATTTAACTTGTGTCCATTAAGCTGGCATGAGAAGCGAGATTCAAACGCTGCCAACATCACCGGACGAAGTGCCACAGATGTCGTCCGTTTGTGGGTGCTGAAAGATTTCCTCTTGACAAAATGTTCCATCATTAAAACAGAGCATGCTGCAGCTTTTCCAAGAAGACATTCGACACTAATTATGTGTGCAGGAGGTGTTATCACTAGAATTCTGGGCAGAAACGGTTCCAGTGGGGTCGTCGGGACGACATGCTAATGAGGCCAAGATTAATAAAATCAGGATAATTAAACAAAGGAAGGATTTGCTGAAAGGTCCCAATGCCTCAATGGTGTTCATATTAACGTTGCTATTTCAGCTGCAGTCTGCACATCCATTATACTCCTTCAGCAGGGGGAAAGAATGGACAGTCAGGAAATTACTACATTTATATTGGTCTCAGACGAGATTAAACGTCTCTGTAGTGTCAGATTATACAGGCGCAATTAACTATTGTATGTTTGATTAGACCTTGTGATTAAGGGTTGCTGTAGTAGCATTCCAGCAGTTTTATAATGTCCTTTCTTGTCCTTGTAAGTCTTGTCCCAGCAGCCCAGGGGTCAAAGGAAGGTCACAGAGTGACGACACTCCAAAGGTGCCAAAGATGAGCCTGTGCTTGAGCCATCATTACTTGAGTGAGATGGGGCTGTAACCCAAAACCTTCAACGTAGTCAACAGTCCGGGGTGATCTTCAGTTCGGTGGTATACAAAATGTTTTCTTTGCTATATTCACAACCGTGTTCATGGCGAAGGTCACCTGTCTGACAAATGTTCCTGGCCATGTGGATCACTTTGTGGGTAATTTACCATTTTTAAGATTATTTCTAGCGCACAAACTTTCCAGTTCACGAAGCAAAAGTACAATCAGATACTTGGATTGAAAAACTTTCCAAAGTCGGAGACTTTCTGTGGGAATTAAATGGGATATGTGGAATTGAAATGAGAACAATTTAAATTGCAGATTAGCCTAAAAGAGGGTACTGAGGAAATGAAATGAGAAATGAGAAACATATCTCTCTAAATAATCTTGGTCAAAACGATCAGATTTCATGCAAATTCAGGGGAATTTATTGAGACTATTGAGGCTAAATATCTTGGTGCTTGCATTCTTATTACTGTCATATTGTTTGTTCTGTCTTCTACAAACCAGTTTAATTTTGCAGGTAACGTCCCTTCAGCCTTTTTCTATTTATTTATCCAGCATTAATGGTTAAATATGGCTGCCACGTCTCACCACCTGGGCGATTATGAAGGCAAGGTTCACGGCAGTCTAGTGAAAACCCCGACCAGGCGAGGCCTTTGAGTTTGCAAGCACACCTGCAACATTTCCAGATTTGTATAATACATTGATTTCCCTTCCATGGAGCATTATATCACAGGACATTTATGCTCATCTCATGGAAACACACCAGAAATGTTCCCTTTAAGTTGCTGATACTAATGTGGGAGAGTAGGTGGATGTCAGTTAAGTGACAAATGTGCAGAAATGATGTGATCTAATAATATTAATTCAGAGCAGGAGCTCTAAGGAAGGTTTCCAATATCTTGTGTAATGTTTGTAACCGAGGCTCAAGGCTGTTTTTTAAAGTGAGAAGACGTCTGACTCGGCAAAATCAGCCATAAACTGATTAGCGAGAACTGAAGCAAACCTCCAGAAATACATAATTGAGCTTTCATCATCAACAGTTAAAATTACGGCTTCAAACTAGAAGTGGGAGCATCTTATTAGACCCTCATTACTTAAAAATATATTATTTAGAGCCAAAACACACAAAACGGGGGGGGTTTCTGCTGACCGAAAGGGAAAGCTTAAAAAGAGGACTTCTGCAAAGGCGATTTGTTGACTAAGGGGTTACTTGTCATTATTAAATCCTTCTGATGTAACACAATTTTTTATTTTTCATCTGCCTGTTTGGGTTTATAACCAAGTTATGCCAAAACAGATGTGACCAGAAGGAACAGCCAAACATTACGAAACTGGAGTGGTACTGAGAGGATCAAAGAAAAGACTCGGACTCCAAAAAATGAGACAATTTATTTTAGCATCATTACAGTCATGACAATGTTTTTCCTTGATCAGCTGTGTACATTTAGATGGAAAGATCTAATGTTCTGGATGGATCTAAATGAGCATGTTTGGATGAAGAAACTTAAAGAAACCTTGTGGCACCTCGTAAATGATCCCACACATGTATAAAGATCAAAACGGAAAAGCAGAGGATCACAACAAGCTCAAGGGCATGCTAGCGAGGCTCCCTTTGATTTCTGCTAAAACTAATCTGCCTCGACTGGAGCGCCTCTGCTGAGGCCAAACTCTTCCTAAACGATAAAGATCAACCCTCAGGGAATATTTACAATGATGTGCTGTTGTGAAAATATGCAAGGGAAACAGGCAAGACTGTGTTTACATGCGTCCGGCTTGTCAAACTGTCACTGAAACCATGGTCGTCTTTGGACTTTAACTTTTCCAAATTACAGCTTTGCATTTTCATCATTTGAATCTATATTTTTTTTGCCACCATTGCTCGAGAGATAAACTTTGCTAGCACAATGCAAATAACTAGTCAGGGAAATTAAACCGGCTGTTATAAGACAGTTTTTCTCTCACAACAGAAACAAGCTTGTGGCACTAATACTGTATTGGCATCACCGGGAAGATGAAGTCAGTGAAACACACAGCTAGCCGGGGCTGAATACACTTTAGCCCTGTTTTTAATGCCGTGGTATTATGGGCTGAGTCGGTTTCTCCTTGTCTGCACCTCTAATTTAAGCTAAGCCCTAATACAGAACTATTGAACTGTCAAACGCTAACAGTTAGTGTTAGTGAAATATTTTTCAGTCGCATAGGAAACTATTGCCTGATGCAAATAAAATAATCCCATTAAAATCTAGATATACAGTTATCTAAACAGTTTGAATTGGGTTTACATGGACTTTAATGTAGCTCATTGTAGCATTAGGGCTGGTTGCTAGAATCAACTAAGGACTTCATAACATTCATAACATAATTTACATGCTGATTTGCTCCGTTTTGAACCTGCAGTTTTCAGAACCATTTGTAACTCATGTAGAGGTATTTTTTAGGCAGATTTACCACGATCGCACTTGAAAAAATTGAAAGTTATTGTTTTTATATGTCGGTGTAATACCCAGACCTAAAATCAACCCTTTACTATATAGAGCTGCATACCAATAAGATATTATTTTGTTTGTTTCTTTGTTTCTTTTATAAGAAACAGTGCACAAGAGTAACACTAAAGCTAACTTTAGTTACGTATATGTGGTTGTAGAAAAACAAGCACAATGCAACATTGAAGCAGGACCAAAGCTAACACACTGAGCGGGAGAATCAAAATGTTCACACTTCTCACCAGTCTCTTACATCCTCTTTTTTTCCCTCACAGAGAAGAACAGGTTCTACTAATCAACTAATGATGTCATGGATTACACAAAGACGACTGACTGAACATACTCTAGGCCTACAGACAAGACGGACGCAGCGACGACAAGAGTTGATGAAAAAAAAACTGCACCATAAGAGGTTCAGTCCTGTACTGTTGGGTCAGATTGTAACAGAACGGGTTGCTCATACAAGTTCTGTCCTCGGTGTAACTAAGGTAACGCTGACTTGAATCTGTTCAATTTTCCTCCGTTTTTAGTTTCTTAATTTTATAGACATAAACTCTCCTCTGATTAAAGTTTTCAGACGATCCCACAGCAAGCTACTGCTGAATCACGTCTGATTGTCCAAAAGATGCTTTGTAAATGTATTCATCTCAACGGATTGATTGCACAATCTAATTTCCAGCAACCAGTTACACTACCTAGTATTTCTCTCTAACAATTTCAAATATTGAATAGTATCTATCACATAAAGATCACATTAAATGAGTCACCTAGGGTATTGATTTTTATTAAAGCGGCTTTCATGCACAACTAACTAATGCAGACTACAGCAAGTGGCTATATCATGATGACTGAGACCAATACCTTTAGTGGTATAAAATGTGGGTAATGTGACGTTTAAAGTCAAGTTTTACAGCTACCAGTACATACGGAATGATATACACAGAAACACCCCAGATAAAGTTCAAACCTGAAAGCTTCTTGCTGTGAAGCAACAATGGAGACTAAAACCACAACTACATTCCAGACCTAGTACACCTTAAGAAAATCCTTTCAAATAACTGATTTCAGTATTACTACAATAGTTACCACAAGCACCATAGACGGATTACCGCATGGGCAAAGTGGGCGTGTGCCCAGGGCCCTGGAGCCAATGGGGGCCCTCGGCTTTCAAACATTTTTTTTTTTATGTGTAAATTAAAATAAATTTACAAGCTCATAGGGCCCAATGATAGGGCCCTGTTTTGTGTGATACGTTCATATATAATCATAAATTGTAGGCTATAATTACGATAAAATGTGCATTGTGCGGTCAGTGTAGATTAATTCTTACTTTACAACTGTCCTGAACGCATCAGGGCTGTGAGTCAACGCTGATTGGATGTAAAGCCTGATTTATGGTTCTGCGTTAAATCGACGCAGAGCCTCCGCCGTAGGGTACGCGGCGACGCGCACGGCGCTGCGTTGGTGTAACGCGGAACCATAAATCAGCCTTAATAGTTATAGCCAATTTGCAGACTCGGCAAATTTGCAGCCATGAAGGAGATGAGCGCTAAACTTTAAAAGAGGACTAAGCATGTACAAAGTTTTATGGAACAGTCAACTACCATTGGTGAGTCAGTGTAACCTTCATAAATAATTTCTTCATCATAATGTTGTGGTAGCTTTGATCACCTGCCTATTTGAGTGAGCTTTGTGTTGTTGTCAACTAGACCACCGAGTCTATTCTCTGTTATAGAGCTCAGAAATTATGTTATAGACCGCTGTGTCTATATCTATCTAAATAGATTGTGTGATGGTTTTTTTTTGTATTTAAACTGTATCAAAGATGGAACTGAGTCAGTCTGTGACTATCTGAGTTTTCAGCGCTGTGTGATTGACAGCTGTCAGGCCGATGTGTGTGTGTGTGTGTGTGTGTGTGTGTGTGTGTGTGTGTGTGTGTGTGTGTGTGTGTGTGTGTGTGTGTGTGTGTGTGTGTGTGTGTGTGTGTGTGTGTGTGTGTGTGTGTGTGTGTGTGTGTGTGTGTGTTTCTGAACAAGTTTGTGACTTTACTCTGCTTTCTGCAGCATAGGCCTATAGGCTTTCTTAGCTCAATAAAAGTGAGAATAAATGTTGTTTGATGGGTAGGATGAGTTGTTGTTGAACGTTAAAATTACTATCATAAGGGCCCATGGAGAATGCTCCGCCCCCTCTGTACTGAGACCCACGCTCCGCCACTCCGTCATCCACAATCACACGGTGTGATTGTGGATTCTCTGCGCCATTGTGTGACCACAGTGATTGGGGAGGGCATGCACCGTGCACGTAGGATATTATTGTAGGTAGGGGCCCATAGCGAGTTTGTGTCCAGGGCCCGTGGTCATGATAATCCGTCCTTGACAAGCACCATTCGTGGGGATGAGGCTCTGAGGAGGAAAGATGGGCTGAAGAGTTCCACTTTGTCAGCAAAAGGACCAATGACATCAACGTCAAAACCAAAAGTCACGAGTTTGTATCACTGCTTCGACACTGGACACTTGTTAGCTGCCGTCTAAACCCTTCTTTTCCCAAGATGTCTATGCATTTTGTCTATGCAAGACAATATAAAATTACATTCTGCATACATGATAAAGGCACAGCTGAAGAAAAGGAGAGTATCGTACTGGGATTGCTCTTGATGGAGAATGTGTGAAATTTTGAATAGATAAACAAAAACTTCTCTAAAACATGTTTGCATGAAGAATGAGACAAAATAAAAACTACAACACGTGATTGCTTTGTATCAATGCCAGAAAGCCTTTTAAGTGTCGTGGGAAGGAACGGCAATATTATAAAACTGATAAAATAGCTTTTATTGGAATGTGATGCAGGCCTGAAAAGAAAAAAATGATTTGTTATTAACAAATAGCTCAAAGTTGACATGAAGAGAAACTTAAAATAAGAATATTGTAGCGTAATGATATCAAAGTAAATGTTAGAATTAACATGTTATCATTTTATTTTCTCCCCCCATACCTTGCTTAATTTTTCATATTTGGAGTTAATGTGCGGACTGAGACTCATCTTTTGATGGGATTTTATCTTCCACTTTGTAATCTTTAGTTTTAGGTTACTGCTGAAAAAACGTTCAAAATGTGATGCATTGAGCTGTGTCCTGGGGAGCAAAGGTCTCTCTCTCACTCTCTCTCTCTTTCTCTTTTCTTTTTTTTAGCAGACTCGTGGCATTTTGTGAAGGTCACATGAAAAGAGGATCACAGGCAAAGAAAAAAAACATTTTTGGATGCTGAAAGAGTTACAGACTTCAGTTGTAAATGTCAGTTTGTCTTCAGATGCTGTTTGTTTAGGTTTAGGCATTTAAACCTCAGGTGGTTAGGGTTTGGGAAAAATAAATTGGGTTTACCTCTAAACACACTTTCCCTGTCTGCTCCACACAGGGCTGATATTCTTTTGCTTAAGAAATCCAGTTCATCTGCAAAAGAGACAAGACCACACTGAACTACATTATTTTAAGTCACGTTGGCTGTCTTGAAATGTATTTTCATTCTGCGACTCTCCTGATTCAAAAACCAGACAAAATCCACCTTTGTGGTCTGAGATTTTTTTTACGGCTACTTAGAATTAGCTAACCCAATTTTGACCTTTTTTTTTTTTTTAATCAGTGCTGACATTCATGTCAAAGCTGGGCTTGAAGTGACATTAATGCTGGCCATACACTCAACCACATCACAAAAACGTGAAAAAGATTTCTTAAAAGACTAATGTACAATCTTTCATATCTACAGACTATAAGCCAGTTTCCTGACTTGGGATCTCGTAAGGTCACCTTTTACACAACTGCAGCCAGATTTCTTCACGAGTCACAGGACAACGACACCACAAGTTGGTTGTTGACAGACATTGGGTCCTGCAACGACGCAATATGCATGAAACAAGACTAAAGACTTGTAATCATATGAAAGGACTGCCTTCAGTTGGCTCCAACTGGCACATCAACACCTCACAAATGAGATTACGGGAGCGCTAACGCATCAAGGTACAAGGTTATCCCCAATGGGGCAATAAAGCTAATGCCGGACTCTTCGTCATTTTCTTCCTTGGAAATTTGTCTGTCAATGTAAAGAACTTCAGAAAGTAAAGAATTAGTTAAAAAAAGAGACATGATGCTCTAAACTTGATCATCAGTGTTTCCAACTATTTTGACTTGTTATCTAAAACAGTCAATAGTGCTGATTAAAATGTAATTGGGAGCACAAATTGGACTCTTGAGCAGTCTGAAGAGAGGCAGAAAAATCTTGATATTTTCTCTCTGTCTTTGATTTTTTTTCTGCTTTTAACATTTAAGAATTTGTCTTTTGAGCAACCTAACACCAGCCAGCCTTTCTTACTCCACCGAGAGTGTAAAAGGTGTGAAGCCCATTGCTCTGCTATTGTTTTTTTACGGAGGAGCTTTTCACAGAATCCTGAGAAACTGCGCAAAAGAAAGAGTTTACCTTGAAAAGCATCAGACATGCTCCACTTTACAAGATACACGGTTAACAATGACAAGAGAGACCGTGCTGTTATTCACAATTCTGGATACTGCACCACAATGCATTTGACAGCAGGTGTGAATATCCCTCCTGGCCCAATTTGATAAGCCTGCGCACATTTTTATGATCTGCATGACCCCTGCTGTAACGACTTCACAAGGTAACAGCGACATTTCCATATAAACTTTGAATATAAACAACAGACACCGTTTGAAGATGAGATATAATCCAAATTCGATCCACAGAAGAACTGCATTTTGTGCTTTAGGCAAAGCGCCCAAACCAGAGTGTATAACTACTTCACATGACTCACAGCACACTACATCACAGCGAATGGACAAGACAGGAAAAAAAGGAGTAAAGGTAGTCTGAAATGGTTCATTTTTTTCTCACTGCACTATGTGAGGAGGGTCTGTGAGGGTCTGCCCCACTGTCCTACTTCCATTCTTAAGAATTCCCTCTGTGGAAATACAATCCAAGGTGATTGCTGGTGTCTTTGGCCCAATAAAATCAGAGTCCTCAGCCTGAGGCTCTAAGAAAGCAACCCTTTTCCCATTTGACCGCCGCTCTCCTGCCTCCACGTCCCTGGGGTCCGAACACAGGATAATGGCTCTCCCGCCGCACCCTCCTGTGTCACCGCTCCTGCTTTCCCGACACCGGCAGGGGGTGAGGTAGAGGTAAAGCAGCACCAGAATGATGCTGACCACACAGGACGCGAGGGTGGTGAATGCAGTGTTGAAATGTTCTGCACTGCTGCGGTGTACCAAGCCAGTGGTGGACGAAGCGCTCAAGTTTCCAACCACCACTCTGACCTCCAGAGTTTCACTGGGATCAGGGTAACGCCCACGGGCCACCACACACCCATATGTACCAGAATCCTCCCTTAATGCTCCTTGGATCTCAAGGGTACCATTGGGAAACACTGATAGATTCATATTTGGATCACTGGTTGATGAATTCAGTGCCATTCTTGGGGTAACCCAGAATACCACCGACCCCTCCTGGACAGGCAAAGTCAACCCTGGGCATGGCACGGTTAACCATTCTCCAGGTTCCACTTGGTAGATCTGTAACTCGAGAGGCATCTCTGACACTCCCTGATTGGTACAGTTGACATCTAGTACTTCACCTTCCTTGCAGGGGTATTCATCTCTGAAGTACACCAGAGGGTGATACTGTTTCCACATCCAATACTCCAGCAACGAAAGCAATGCACAGTCACAGACCAAAGGGTTTTGTTGCAAATAAACTCCTCCTTGGCGGGTAAGATACAGCAGGCTCTGGACAGGCACCACGGAGAGCTTGTTGTATGACAGGTCAAGAAAGGTCAGGTTACGAGGACCTCTGGGTTCCTCATAAAGCTCCAGGGGGAAGGCGGTGAGTTTGTTCGCAGAGAGGTAGAGCCTCTGCAGGCTGTACAGACCGCTAAAGGACTCTGGGTTGATGTGGGCGATCTGGTTGCCAATCAGCAGCAGCTCCTTCAGGTCCTTCAACCCAATGAAGACGGATGAATTTAGCATGCTCAGCTGGTTGAACGACAGGTCTAGGTGGAGGAGGTGCGGTGTCACAGTGAAGGTGGTCACCTCAATTTGGCTTATTGAGTTCTTGCTGAGAATCAGTGTCGTAAGCCGTTCAAACCGTTGGGAAATCCAGTCCACACGCAGAGCACGGAGGCCGTTGTGGCTCAGGTCCAGCCGTGTGGCGTAGCTGGGCAGATCAGAGGGCACCACGGACAGATTGCGGCCGCTGCAGGAAATTATATCACTGGCACAAAGGCAGTAGAGTGGGCATGTAGCCACAGTGGGAAGAAAGCCAAGACACAGGAGAAGCAACATGGCTCCAGCGGCAGGTTTGCGATGGCCACATCTAACATTAGTCTTGATGAAAAGCTGTGACGTAATCGCACGCATCCTGGTTTTCCCTCAGGACGGGATCTCAGGTTACCGTCTCATTAGGTGTACACATGTCAGATTTACAAGCCTCTGATAACGCACAGCTTTCATGAGCTGAGGGGAGGAAAACAAAGAAGAGAGAGGAAAGGTGAAATTGACTCTCCTCCAGTAATTTCTATTAAACTTCAATGTGTTAACTATTTCAAAACAAGAACACTGTTATCTAAGACAGGCATTCAGACAAACAATGACAACACTGGGTAAGACCGTATCTGCATTGAACTCTAAAAATATATTGTAATCCATGGTAGAAGCAGCAGTTAATGCTGCTGGCATCACCAGCACATGACAACTGTTGGTAACTGCTGGAACAAGTGAAACTTGATCCCTCTGTCTGTTGTTCCCCAATTGTCCACCTTTCACAAGTACAGTCTGCTTATCCCATGCTTCAACACACAACATATTTCATATTTCATAATTTTTAACCATTGCTGTCTACTCTGCATCTATGTATTTTGATGTCAATAAAACTGTTTTAGCAGGACTGTGTGACATCCTATAAACGAATATCAAGAATATGTAAAAAATTACAACCTTTTTGTATCTTTTTAAAATCTCTATAACCATAAGTATGGCCTTTTTTTCCTTTAATGTTCTCAGAATAATCCTTTAAAAAAGACAAAAAAGTCAAAGCTGATTAAGCAGCATGAGAGATTAAAGAGGGTATGGTTCAGAGACAAGATCGTTAGTGGGGACGGTCATTATCAATTAGAGGAGCACATAACATTTTGTTATAGCCAGGGGATGATTTATTTATTTATTAATTTTAGGGCTGGGGTACAGCCATTCTGTGGTGCAGCATCTAAAACATCAGGATTGACTAGTTTTTTTTTCAGATAACCATCAATCATAGTTTTGTAAGATTTGGATTTTTCACTGTTGGTTGGACAAAACAAGATGTCATGTAGGACATTTTCAAGCTGCAGTTTTTTATTTTTTTACTAACTAAGTAGCCTATTCAAATTGAATATGTTCATATCATTTGAATTTATTAGTACATTTTATGTACCTTCTCATATATACGTTATATATTTAATCTACTTTGACCTCTTACACAGATTTAATATGTGCTGAGCAGCTTCATCTAAGAAAAACCTCCCTCAACATACACAAATACACAAGTACATTGCTATTATATAGTAAATACTGTTAAAAAATTAACTGATTTGGCTGTAGTTATAAAGTTTTAAAGATTTAAGTCATAGACACCATAGTCAAAATAAGTATGGGAAACCAGAATCACATGTTGGACCACATAATCACTCAAATATTATTGATCCAGAATGAAACAGTTTTACATGTTCTCCTCTCTGCCCCTTGCTGCTTTCCATGCATCGACATTAACAAGGATTTTAACACTTCTTATCCCCCGAAAGCAAACAGAAAACGCAGCTTTAACACATGTCACCTTTCCGTCCACGCTGTCGGCTTTCTCAAACAATCCCCGAGTCCGCCATCGCGGCGAGATGCGATCTTCGGACGCAGAAATGCCAGCGCGTCCCGTCCGCGGATCAGGACCCGGAGCTGCTGCGGGGAGAAGCGCAGCGGCCAGCCCGCCGGAGGAGCCGCGGTGACGGAGCAGAAAACAGCTGAACTGCTCACCTGCAGGTCGAGCTGCGTGTCCGGGTGGGAGGGGTCGCTCTCTCCGTAAACACATCCATCAGAGAGAGGAGGCTGGCGGGCGGAGGAGAGGAACTGAGAGGTGACCGGCGTGGTAGTGGCTGAGGAAGCAGCAGCATCAGCACCACACTGAAGTGAAGATGCTCATGTTTCTGTCCGTGAAGCCACACCTGTTGAGGATGCTGAGAAGTTAAACAAGAGATTCGGCTTCACCCATTCACTGTTGGAGAGTACAATTAATTGTGGTTTGCTCCCTCTCTCTGTCGGTAAGGAAGAGTATTAGAAGCCAGGCAGGAGAAAACTATTTTAGAGGAGGAAGATTTTTTTTTCATTATGCACTTCGAGAAAAAAGTCTAAATGTCGACAAAAAAGTCTAAATGTCGAGATTAATGTTGAAGTACAATTTCGAGAAAAAGTCGAAATTGTCGAGAAAAAAGTAAAAATGTCGAGATTATTGTTGAAGTACAAATTCAAGTAAAAAGTCGAAATGTCGAGAAAAAAGTCAAAATGTTGAGAAAAAAGTCGAACTGTCAAGATTAATGTTGAAATAGAATTTCGAGAAAAAAGTCCAAATGTCGAGAAAAAAGTCAAAATGTCGAGATTAATGTTGAAGTACAATTTCGAGAAAAAAGTCGAAATGTTGAGAAAAAAAGTCGAAACGTCGAGAATAATGTTGAAGTACAATTTCGAGAATAAAGTTGAAATGTTGAGAAAAAAGGCAAGATTTTGACTTTATTCACGAAATTTCAACTTTATTCTTGAAATTGTATTTCAACATTAATCTCAACATTTCGACTTTTTTCTCGAAGTTGTCACGACTGGTGTTTGATGTGGACCCAAACGCAGGAGAGCAGGATGCAGGAGTTGCAAAACCCAGGATTTATTGCACAAAACCAAAAACAAGGCGCTGCTTGGTAGGATCAAAAGTAACAAAACAGGGATCAAAAAACTTGAGCAGGAAAAACGTGGCAGGAAACATGGAGGAAGGAAAACAGTACGGACCGACAGGGAGCAAGGGAATGGCAAGACCAGATATACACAGGGGATAACGAGACACGACGAGACACAGGTGCAGACAATCAGGGCAGATGGGACACAGGCGGGGAAAAACAGAAACTGAAAGACTGGGGGGAATGTGAATGGGAATGGGAACCCTGACAGAAGTGTACAATAAAAAAAAAATCTTCCCCTCTCAAATATTTTTTCTCCTGCATGGCCCTAATACTCTTCCGTACTGTCGGTGTGTGTGAAAAAAGGATTTAAAAAACTGCTCCGAAGCCAACTTTTTAAATGTATAAAAAGTTTTATTACAATAAATGAAGGCATGAAAAGAGATCAGCAGGATATGGGATCTTTCTGAGCCCCTTGTGGAAAAAATCAACAAGCATGGTCTCAACAAGCTTTTACAGGAGACATGACTGACAGAAGCACAGATCAATGGTCAATAAACATCTTAATTAATAGGGAAAGGCCAGAAACCCAAAGTCCTAATAACAAAGAGTCAATTTTATCAGATGGGATCACAAGACCAGATACAATAAGATCAAAGCTGCACAACTGGACCAGACGATCTTGTGTCAGAGTCAGAAAAATAGTCTTTAACGGTTCCTCTCAACTCTACAGGGAATATTATTCAT
The DNA here is from genome assembly GCF_033807715.1 of Cololabis saira. NCBI lineage: Eukaryota > Metazoa > Chordata > Actinopteri > Beloniformes > Belonidae > Cololabis > Cololabis saira. Next base: position 25,686,315 of record NC_084609.1, read on the forward strand.
TCAGATTGGCAGCTGTCCTTCTAGCACATGGTTGGTGTTCTTGGACAACACACTGAACCCCACATTGTATTACAATGAGGTCATGAAGGAATGAGTCTAAAAAATACATCTACAAAACGAAACTAAATATTGCATATAGAGTGCAAATACTAAGTAAGATTCACTGTATGAATGGTGCTGTAAATGGGAGTCCCCTGGTCTGTTCAGACTACACGACTTCTTGTTCTGTAATCAGGGGTCCTACAGTGATTTTCCTGTTCACATTACTTGTTTGGTCACGTCACACACCCCAGAACCTGACAGTGAAACGGTCACTTGAGCTATTTTCAATACAGGCCTCTTAAAAAATATTTAAAAACCTGGGAAAGGCGACATAACAATACACAAAACCTTGTTGAATATTTGAAAATGGTTTGTTGCAAGCTGTTTGTGATTCTTTGTGATTTATTCACAAACAACAGAGATAATCAACATGGGTTAAAAATGGGTGGCTAGCTGAGATTGTCTGTGACAAGACAAGCAAAAACAATCTTTTGTGATGAAAAAGTAGCTGCCAGCTCCAGTTGTGTGTGTCTCCGTCTTGCTCTGCCCTCAACGTGAACCTCAGTCCGTGCCTTGCGCTGGACTCGGGATCCCCCCGAGACCGCCACAGGTTTGGTTTGTTTCGCTTGTTAGTGAGCATCTTTGAAGAGTCTTTGAATTATTCACACTTGACAATCACTGACCCTCGACCAGCAACTGACTGCTGCTTTGTCTCCGACGCGTCGGCTCCCTCCGCCACTTCCTGTCCAATCAATGTTCAGCATAAACACTTCCCAGTTATGTAAGTTCATTGGCTTAATTGGACTAATTGGGAACGAGTTGAACCGTATTGCTGAAGAGCCTTGAGAGGAGGTTTGTTGTGTAATTAAATAAAGCTGAATTGAATGTAAAAATCATGAACTTAGCCACCTCTCATGTCATGTGTTAAATAGCAGACATACTTGAGAGTATTGCATTTTGGGTACAAACTTTTTTTTCTTTTCTTTTATTAAATAAAAGAGGCTATGGACCTCTAAGCACCATGAAACCACACTAAACTTACTTAATCCTGGACATCTTTCTTACTTGAAAGTGAACTAAAATATTGAAGAAGACAAACAAACACCAGAGATCATAAACTCATTAGCAATAAACACCAATCAGTCGTAGCATCATGACCAAGGATCCCCACTTTTGCAGGCAAAAAAAATGAGCTTTGACATGAACAAAGCTCATGGGCTCCGTGGGATGTGGGGAGGTGCTGAATTTACTTCCCACGGACACCGAGAGACTCCACCAGACTGGTTTCAGGGGAGTTTGGAGGCTGAGTAAACACTTCAGACTCTCCTGTGCCTGGGCAGCAACACATGTAGGTGGCAAGTGTCAAAGTGGCAGGTAGATTGCAGCAAGAGGAGTTGAGCTACTTTACCTGTCAGAGTGTTCTGGTTGGGCTTGTTCGGTTCTCCAACATCGTACCTGATCAGGGTATTTTTGAGGTTGACCACAAGCACCATCAAACTGGAAACAGAGGAACTGTTTCTAAATATCACTTTGTTTACAAATCTTTCAGCATAATCTTAGTTAAAACTATCTGATCTAATTATTTTGTAATGTCTACCCTGTGTATTCCTCCATGACATGCGCGTAATTTCTACAATCTTGCACACTACACTACTGGAACACAAATATTACATTCAGCTGAGTAGAATTTAACGCTTTTACTAACCATTTCAATCTACTCTTCAATCGCCTACGTTGTCTTTCTGCAGATATCTGCAGATCACTGCTGTCCACCCAACAGATATCACAGCTGTTCACCAGAGAGAGAAAGAGTTTACCTTTGTGTCTGTTTGCACAACAGAAACTGGCAACAGCGAGACTGAGCTATCGTATTTTGTCACGGACTATTTAACCACTTCACCATTTAAATCAAATTTAAGAGCATGTGTGATTTTTGTGTGATTTTAAAGAAACAGCCTTTGATTCAACCCATCTCTTGTAGTCGTGTGCTGAGTACAGCTGCAACAACTAAAACATGGAGGATCTGAGTTGTTTGCATGGCAAGAAAATTAGAATACCTTCAATTCTCCCAATACTTCAATAGAGGTCATATTACTACAAAGCAAGCATGCTTTCATCCAACTTGCTTTAGTGACCTTTAACAAGTTCTTTTCTATTATATTATATCCCAAACTGCTTCCCAACTGTCAGCTGGAGTGAACAGAAAGGACATTGTCATCACAAAGCTGTCTCCCAGGTCACTTTAACCAGGACATCTATAATAGTACTTGAGTTGTACTGTCACTGCCAACCCGTAAATAGTCTACATTCACGTAAATCTCACACGTGAAGAAGACAATGTGTTCCTGAAGACGGCAGGCTGTTCCTCTGCGAGGCGGTTAGACGTGTGAGCTGCAGGACAGCAGAGCCTTTGGGGATTTTCTAGTCTATCTGTTAATGATAACGCTGCCGTGGCATTATGCTTTTAATGGAGGTTTTTCAAGGACAGTTTGGTTCATTAGCCGTACCATCACTGCAATCGCACATCTGCGACTTTGAATTGTAATTTCCTCCAGCAGAGCAGCGGTGTGATTGCTGCCTGGCTGCCCGGTGGCGTGAAGAGGTCCAGGAAGGACGACAACATCGCGTGCCAAAAAGCATTGCAGAGTTGTGGAAACGAATGCACGAATCCTAAATACTCTCTTTTTTTTTTGTTTTTCAAAGTGAAAGAAGAGCAGCATTTTCGGATTTGCTTTTTGAGGCTGAATATTTCAGATGGCACTAAGCTGTACACACAGCTCGCATAATCCTTTTTTTTTTTTTTTTTTTTTCAAATGTTGTTAATCTGTGGATTGTTAGGATCCAGCAAAATGTAGCTGTTGTCTTACTTGGTCATTTCCTCCCCACACGCTTTGTCAGATATAATGTTGCATTCAAACGTCAGATGCTGTTTCTTTATTTTCTTCACATGATGTTCACCATCACGTCTGTATTTGTGCGGATGAGCGCGAGTGTTCGACAATTGACAATCTTTGGAGTCTTTCACTCCACACAAAAACACTTTTACCCTATCAGTTCATCAAGGCTGTGACTGTGAGCTCTTGGTTTGAATTTGATTTCTTGTTCGACCTTCAACACACACACACACACACACACACACACACACACACACACACACACACACACACACACACACACACACACACCAGTTCAATAACAAGTGTAAAAAGAAGAAAAAAGGAAGAAAAATCGATAGAATTTTCTTTTCTGAGGATGAGTCAACTCTATTATCTGAGGGAGGAGTGGGAATGAGGCCTGTTAAGAGCGGCGGGGGGTTTATAATCCTGACTTCAGCCTAATCACAATGCAGTCGTAATTATGAGCTTTCCACCAGGGACATCGTGACAGACAAATCGCTGAATGTTTCCATGGTGCCGACCATCAAAGGGGCGGGCCATCGACAGTGTCCGTCTTCTCTGCAGGATCTCACAGCCATGTTGCTGAGACGGGGGGCAACAGTTTTTACAATTTCCAAAAGTAGATGGGTCCCCGAAATATCAGGAGAAGGTTGACTTATCTCAGTCATCACAAAACAATGTTTCTGTCCAGTGGCCTTCGTCTGAGCTGTAAAAGAAACGGAGCTCTTCACACGCAGGAAAAGATCACCTGACCTTCAGCTTCAAAGCACGAAGAACTTCAAAAATCCAGAGAGCTGGAAGTTTCATGGTTTTGGTGTTTCCTTCGTTTCAAAAGATGCTGTTTTTATAGGAGAAAACATTTTAAATCGAAATCATTCAGTCCAGTAGGCGTTATTGCGTTTAAGGAGACAAATACAGTCTTTAAGGTCTTGAAATGAAATGTCTGCGACCCGACTTGGTCAAGATAGTCATGAAGAAGGTTGTTTTGGGGGATGGTGAATGTGAATAAAGCCAGACAAAGTGCATGTTATAAAATCCCAGAACATAATATTGGAGGGCATCAATGCACAGTATTGATCAGCGTGTCAGTGGTTGCAAAGGGGATTTAACGTTCTTCCCATTATGTGTAGGAGGTGTGGTGAAGTAGAGGCTCATCTGAAATGAATCAGCTGATGTACAGGAAAGGCAAGGGATGCATTCCTATATCCAGTTAGGAGTATTCCCAAATTTAGGTAACTCTTTATCCCATATAACACATATATATATATATATATATATATATATATATATATATATATATATATATATATATATATATATATATATATATATATATATATATATATATATATATATATATATATATACATATATATATATATATATATATATATATATATATATATATATATATATATATATATATATATATATATATATATATGGCTGTTTTCCCATTGGACGCCCATATGCACACAGGGCAGCTCTTAGTCTGACATAGTGAATAGTTCAGAGGAAGAAAATGCTCCCTTTTCCAACAAGCAAAATGTCTTGACATCTTGCAGAGGTTTTCCTCCATTGCGATCTGTGTTAAAGCTTTATGTTGCCACCTTCAAAGGTTCATGAAACTGCAACACATGAAATTGGGTGGGGATGAAGATGGACGGCTGGATTATTCTGCTCTGATCCTGCAAATCTGAACCTCTCAGTGCCTGCCATGGTATCAGACTTAGTTGTACTTCTCAAACGTACAGCAGGCGCGATGACTAAAACAGTACAGTGAAAAGGGCTAATAGCAGTTATCATTCATTTGATAATTGGATGTTTTTCGATGGGGTTTCATTGAATTTGGCCGTGGGCTCAGACTAAAGTTGATGAGATTAAGAGTTTAAAAATCAAGGATCATACATTATTGTAAAGCAATCGGTATAAATTTAATCCGTGCTTGAGGGGGCATCTTCCAGTTTTGAGCATAAAGGCAGGGTAAATTGATGCTGGTAATTTCAGACTTTCAGCGTGTGATTATTGACTGCCCTCTGTTTTGGATCCAGAGTGGTATAAACACCAAATGAGAAAAATAAATCTACTGGTTGTTCCACAAATGTCCTTGGACAGCCAGCACTGTTTAGGATATATCGTGGCCTTTTAATGGCGCGCAATACATCACACCGACAGAACCAAACGGAACCACACTAAACCACACTAGATCTGTCTTGACACCTGTTTCCACAAAGCTCCTCCAATATCTAAAACCTTGTTACTATGGGTAACGTTTTCTTCATTGTTGCTAGAAATCAATTCGAGTCATCAATTGTGTATTATTCACAGCACAGAAAAGTTTGCACAAAAGATCTGCTCACATCTGCTCGAATGGCCTTGGTAAAAAAAAACAGTGTGGCAAATCAGAAATACAATATATGGCGCAGTGAAGCAGAGAGTAGGCGTGGGGAAACTGTCTTTGTTAGTTTTATTGATGGGAGAAATTTGATTTTGACAGGTTCTGATTGTAAGTCTGACCAAATACTATAGAAGCAGACAACTTTCATGTTTTCACTCATTCGCTGTGCCTGTACACTTTCAGTGCTACGTCTGTGTTCAGTTATCAAACACTACTGTTATACACTAGAAACACTGGTGTTAAGACCTCCACAAATTTCTCCTCGGATCAAAAGCTGCCCACCACCACAATACCTCTTTGTGAGTGAGAGTGTGGGTTTTAATAATGCATGCAGTACCTTATGAGACTCTTGTGACGTTAAAAACTGTGAGTGTACAAGCTCACATTTTCCCAGTGAATAGTAAAGAACCACAGCAATTTACAGTAGCTGCAGTACATTACCAGGCATGGCTGCAGAGCTGGAGGCAGAGTGGTCATATTTTAAACAGAAAATTGCTACTAATCCTCAGCTTATTCATTTCAGATCACATTTTGTCCGTGGGTAAGATACTGAACTACTATCACCCCTCTGAAGTGTGTCTCAGAGCTCAGTGACTTTGTGAGGGGAAGTGTCAGCTAAAATGATGCAATACCTCAGTAATTTAACATCAGAAATGTAACATTAGACACGTTTCAGAGCCCTGACAGTCATCAATCACAGAGAATCGGCGTTTCTTCAGCTTCAGTGACTTCATCAGGTCCTGATTTGACTGTAGACTGTTTCGTTACTCAAAAAAAAACCTCTCAGACATTTTAACGATATCCACCCTCCCTTTCATATATAAAATTCTGGAAAAGGTAGTTGCAAGCAAGTTATCTGACCACCTGTATAGAAATTATTTATTTGACGTTTTCCAGTCAGGGTTCAGAATGCATCATAGCACAGAGACAGTGCTGTTTAGAATCACAAATTACCTTTTTATGGACTCAAATAAAGGATTAGTGTCCATACTAATCACAGCTCTGCAGAACTAAACTGGTTCAGGTCCTATCTTGAGGACAGGAGGTACTTTGTTGAAATTGGTAACTGTATCTCAGACCAACTGGCTATGACCTGCGATGTTCCCCAGGGCTCAATCCTGGGACCCCTATTGTTCAATATGTAAATGCTTCCATTGGACCAGCTAATACAGCTACAACTATGCAGATGACACCATGCAGCTTTTTACCATCTAAAAAACAAAATCAAAGGAATAGTGTTGAAACCCAATTCAGAAAAACTAATCTGTGCATTGGTCTCCAGCAGGTTAGAGTACTGTAACGGCCTGCTCACTGGGATCTCTAAAAGAGCTAAAGACAGCTGCAGTACCTCCAGAATTAGGGATGGTAATCGAGAGCCTGTTTTCAAGGGGGGAGGCTCCCAGTAGTTCGATTCCATGGAATCATTAACCCATATACCTAATGATTCTGTTTATAAGTTCTGCCAACGTCTGATGCATTTGAGTGATGAGCTCATGTACACGCTTCGTAATTTGGCTCAGAATGTTTCCAACATGGCATTGAGGCAGAAACGCTCCAACGTTTGGTTATATTTCACGGAAAAGGACAATTCCGGGGCCAGGTGCAACCATAGACTAAACAAGGTGAAGCTGCATTTCAGTTTTATGCTCCTAAAACCTCTGACAATATTCAAATCCAAGCTGAAAGCAGTTCTATTTAGCCATGCACATGACAAGTGAAAAGATTGTATCCTCATTCTTCATTGCTAATTACATTTAATTAATCAATGATTATTATTCTTGTGTTTTATATACAATTATATTATTTGCCTTCTTGTAATTTGATATAGCTGTAAAGCACTTTGCAGTAAAATGCTGTGATCTACAGTATCAAAGGCAAGGCGAGTTTATTTCACAGGTTACAGCATTTTGTTGACATTAAAGGGAAAGCTCTAGGCTGGTTTAAGTCATATCTATCTGACAGATTGCTGTTCATTCATATTAATGAGGTTTGCTCTGCACAGATGAGGGTCTGCTATGGTGCCCCACAGTGATCAGTGCCAGCTCCAGTCTTCATCAGTTTATACATGCAGCCCCTGGGAAGTTTTATCCAGAACCAGAGCATCAATGTTCATTGATATGCAGATGATATGCAGCTGTTTTTCTCTATGAAGTCAGATGAAACAGAACCCTTTAGCTAAACTCCAGATGATCCAAAATGCATCAGCACGAGTGCTGACAGGAATCAGCAAGAGAGATCACGTCCCTCCAGTGTTAACTTGGCTCCATTGGCTCCCCGTAAAGGCTGGATTATGGTTCTGCGTTAAATCAACGCCGAGCGTGCGCCGCAGGTTGCGCCGCAATGAGCACCCCACGGCGCACGCCACGCCGTGCCTGACGCCCACCTCCCACAAATTGTAACTACGCGTCAAGAGGTCGCAGACCAACGCAGACCGAGAGGGCTGTGATTGGTTCGCTTGGTAGCAACGCAATTACGGTTCCGGTTCGTGAAGCAGTCGTGAACTTTCAGCGCTCTTTTCTTTGTGTGTGTGTAATTTTTTTTGTTTTGGCTTTTTGCACAATAGTTGTCCTTATATCTTTGATTCACTGTGACCGGAAAATGGAGTGACAGAGAAGTCCGAAGGTTTCACGATGGCATCACAGCAATGGCGTGTGCTCTGTGTTGGTGTAGCGCAGAACCATAATCCAGGCTTAAAACTTAGAATCCAGTTTAAAATGTTATTACTTGCGTATAAAGCCCAAAACGACTTAGCTTCGCAATATTTGCAAGACCTGATAGTGCCTTATGTTCCTAACAGAGCTCTCCGTTCTCAGAGTGCAGGTTTACTCGTAGTTCCTAGAGTATCCAAATGTAGATTTGGAGGACATTCTTCTGCTATCAGGAACCGTTACTATGGAACCAACTTCTAATCTGGGTTAAGGAGGCTGACACCACCTCCACCTTTAAAACCAAACTTAAAATCTTTCTGTTTAGTAAAGTCTGTAATTAGTGTTAGTAAACCTATAGTTAGTGTTAGTAAACCTCTAGTTAGTGTTTAGTAAACCTCTAGTTAGTGTTCAGTAAACCTTTAGTTGATGTTCAGTAAACCTCTGACGTCTAAAAGCTCCTTTAAATCAGGGCTAAAAACATTACTGTTTACTGAAGCGTACTCTTAAATTGAATACTTACCTGCTGTACTCCACTGCCCTTACTTTTTAAGAACTTGTGTTTTTTATTATTTTACCTCTTTTCTTATCATTTTATTTCATTTTATTTGTATTTACTTACTAATTGTGTCTTGCTGCTTTTAATGTTGATGTAAAGCACGTTGAATTAGCTTGTGTTGAATTGTGCTATACAAATAAACTTGCCTTGCCTCTAGTTAGTGTTTAGTAAACCTCTAGTTAGTGTTAGTAAACCTCTAGTTAGTGTTAGTAAACCTCTAGTTAGTGTTAGTAAACCTCTAGTTAGTGTAAACTCTAGTGTGTTAGAATCAGTAGCTTGGTGGTAGATATGCTGCTATAAGCCTACTCTAAAATGGGACCTGAGTTTCATCTACATCACATGGACAGATATGCACAGTTATAACTGTGACTGTTTTATGTGCACTTATTCAACACACTCATTAAACCTTCACGGTGCTGGAACAAAAGGAGGGTAACCCAAAGTCTTATTACATCAGCAAATGCTAATTGGAGTAGATATTTTTCTAGTTGGTAAAATGAGTTCAGAGGTGTGATTTAGAGCTACTTAGATTGATAAAAGGCAAATATTTAGCCTTGTAAAACACCTGCAATCAAGCTTAACCTTATATGCAGTCGATAAAGGTTGTATGCCTTTCTAGTGTGATGGTGGAAATAATATACATGGTAATGTCAAAGACATCCAGTCGTGAGACAAAATGCCCATAAATAAAGATAGTGTCGTGCTGTGGTTGCTCTTAGAGGTGATGAGATGACTCCGAGGGTCAACACAGAATAATCAGAATAATCTAAAAGCTTCAGGGTGTCACTGAAACTGGAAAACATCTCTGTTTATGAGTCTGCTGTATGTAGGTCAGTGAACAGGCACGAAACCACTGCTCTCCCAGAAAGTAATGTTTCACACTTGAAAGTTGCCAAAAAGGACCTTTTAGTAATCAGCCGGACTACTGGGGAGATGTTTTTTGTGTTGGTGAAACAAAAGATGAGGAGTTTGAGAAGAAACACTGTGTATGGTGCAAAAAGGGCACAGTCTTCCCGCATCAAAACATCATTCTGGTGGTGAAAAGGCCGAAGACGACATCGTGATATGGGCTTGTTTCACTGCCTTAGGGTCTGGACATCCCATCATCAAGGTAGTCACCCTGGTGTCACGCTGTGACTTTCCACTATCTGAACTTGGGGAAAAGTTGGGTGATGCAGACAATGAACCTGGGATTTAAAGTAAATCAAAAGGGGAAAAAAGTAATCCTTTCAGAGTAGCATCGTCAGAGGCCAGACCTTACCGTCATAGACAGAGCTGGGTAGAGGAGCCAAAAATTGTACTCAAGTAAAAGTACTGTTACTTCAGAATAATATGACTCAAGTACAAGTAAAAAGTAGTCATCCAAATAATTACTTGAGTAAAAGTAAAAAAGTACTTGGTGAAAAAACTACTCAAGTACTGAGTAACTGTTGAGTAAAGTCTGATTAATTTTTTTAACACAACCATTCAGACAAAAGTACAAAATAATCATCTTCAGGCAAATTAAATCAATAAAATAAATTAAAATGAATAAAAAATAAAAAAGAGCTTAAATTAAAATAATCTTAAATTCAAGTACTTTAATAAATAATAAAATAAATAAAATAATAACAGAATTTAAAAAAATTATAAAATTTCAAACCTTTGTACTTTTATTTTTTAACCAGCTAGAACTAGACTAGACTGTGTGTGTTTGAGTCTGTGTAAATGTGACAAAACATGCAAAAACAAACATTTTTCCCAAAGAATCACTCAGTGATGTCATGAGATTGACGCGTACGTGGATAAAAGGGATAAAAGAAAAGTAACAGCTCAACGTAGCCTAATGTAGCGGAGTAAGAGGAACAGAACAAAACTACTCAAGTAAAAGTAAAAAGTATAGTGATTCAAAACTACTCCTAAAAGTACAAAATTTCCCAAAACATACTCAAGTAAATGTAACGGAGTAAATGTAACTCTTTACTACCCACCTCTGGTCATAGAGGTGCTGTGGAGTGACATCAGGAGATCTATCCACACTAGAAAACCATATTCCCAGCTGATGTTCTGGTCCAGACCTACTGAAAGAAGTTGCTTGAAGTTTCTGCATCCAGAGGAGGCTCTATGAACTCCAGGGCTTCACTTACGTTTTTCCTCCAGCTTTGTAAATGTCTAATGTGTTCGTTTAATAAAAACATAAAAAGGTCTAGTTTTTTTTTCATGCTGTCATCTTGAGAACATTGTGTTTGTCTGTTGAGTTGAGTGAGTTAGATGAGAATAAAATCAGGAAACCAGTTGGCTCAAAGGAGTTTGGTTACTGTTTCTTACCCGCTATGAGAATATTCAGTCGGACATAACTTAAAAGCAGAGCTCCCACCACTGTGTATTTTTCTTAAATTTATGAAACTGAGCTTGAGATGGAATCAGCCTCTTTTTCCGCAGGTTTAAACTTCTCAGCTGGTTTTGTGAATCTAATACCCTCCAGTCGGCACGATCAGTAAAAGCCTCGTCCTTTCTGGGATTATTGTCCTGTTGCACGGGGAACCTACTTTGTACAAATCCTTCCTGGTATATACAGTACGTGAGGACATTTCACTGATGAGGTGGAACTACCGATCTTTTATTCCTATACTCCTCTGAATGAAGTGTTTTATTTGCCATAATCACTTGATGTGTACTGTTCACTTCTACTACAGGTCTGCCTTTCTTCTGAACCACAGCCACACCCCGTCCGCCAGCCTCTGTAATTACTGTCTCGACATAACAACACACCAGCAATTAGTGTGTAAACACAGTAACCGCCCACCTGTCCACACCATCTCCACCTTTCCTTATATTTTTCCTCTTTTACCTTGTGTTCAGGCCCTCCTGAAGACTCCAGACCAACAATCTACCTAAACGTCTGCATTTATAGAGGAGCTCCAGCGTAGACCAGTCAGTCAAGTACAGAGCTGGGTAGAGTAGCCAAAAATTGTACTCAAGTAAAAGTACTGTTACTTCAGAATAATATGACTCAAGTAGAAGTAATAAGTAGTAATCCAAATAATTACTTAAGTAAAGGTAAAAAAGTACTTGGTGAAAAAAATACTCAAGTACTGAGTAACTGTTGAGTAACGTCTGATTTATTTTTTTAACACAACCATTCAAACAGACAAAAGTACAAAATAATCATCTTCAGGCAAATTAAATCAATATTAATAAAATAAATTAAAATTAATAAAAAATAGCTTAAATTAAAATAATCTTAAAGTAAATTCAAGTACTTTAATACATAATAAAATAATAGAATAAAAATAAATAAATTAAGCACAAGTAGCACAAAATTTCAAGCCTTGTACTTTTCTTTTTTAACCAGGAAGAACTAGAACAAGCCCATGAACTCAAAGAAACTCTGTGTGTGTTTGAGTCTGTGTAAATGTGACAAAACATGCAAAAACAAACATTTTTCCCAAAGAATCACCCAGTGATGTCATGAGATTGACGCGTACGCGGATAAAAGGGATAAAAGAAAAGTAATCAACGTAGCCTATTGTAGCGGAGTAAGAGAAACAGTTTCTTCTTCACAAATCTACTCAAGTAAAAGTAAAAAGTATAGTGATTCAAAACTACTCCTAAAAGTACAACATTTCCCAAAACTTACTCATGTAAATGTAACGGAGTAAATGTAACTCGTTACTACCCACCTCTGGTCAAGTACCTGCAGGGACTTCCTGCCCACATTTGTGTGGAAGCAGATGTTAGACGCTCTGCTTCACAGTTCCTCGGTGGTGGAACAAGTTACCAGTCGCTACAAGAGCAAGGCGGCCCCTCTTCACTTTGAAGAAGCTGTTGAAAACCCTCCTCTTTCAAGAGCACCTCCTGTCCCAACAGCTCTACCTCTCCAACCTTTTAACCCACACCTACACCCCCTCTTAACTGCACTTTACTCTGCAGTTGACTATTTTTACTGTTGCTTTGGGTAAAAGCATGAAGGTTAAGGTCACTGAAGAGTGACGCTGTGGTGGTCGTGTTTCTGTTGGACTTTTACCTCTTCACATATTTTGCATGGTTCAGAAGCTCATTTGTAGTTAGCCTGTTTGCCTCCGTGGTACGCTGGACTTTACCCCACCCCCAGCCTGCAGGGTTTGGCTGCTGGTGTTTGTCGTAGCCTATATCCAGAGGTGTCACTCTTCAGGTGTGGTTTTTAATAAAGGTTTAATAAGTGTTTTTAACATGCATCTCATTCTTACAAATCACCTACTCCACCTTTAATGTGTTTTCCAGATTTGGGTAAAGGCAGTATATATTCACACTCTTTTTTTCCATCATCACCTTCTTCATGCAATTTAACGTGTCATTTTATAAGTCACTTTAATCACTTGTATAATCCTGCAAAATCATGTGCAATATTTCCCACACAAATTGTATATATACACATACGCTCTTTTTACTTTGTTTTGTAAATTGTATTCTATTTTTTATCCTGTTACTCAATTTTTTTAAATGTTTTTATCTTATGCCAACGCACCGCATGAAGAGCGATCCCGACCTTGTTGAATACTGGATGTACAATGAAAATAAAGGCATTGCTTTATTTAGATTTATTTAGAAATCCCTGTAATTGAGATATTTTTAAGGTGACATTAGGAAGGGTTGAAATAAAGAAGAATGTGTAAATACAGAAGAGAGGAAAGAAGCAACAAGAATCCAGAGAGAGAAAGGGAAGAAAAGAAAGACTGCAAAGGTGAGACATCAGTGAGGCGGGTGAAAAGGAAACCAGTGAGGGGTACGGCAAAGGGTTTATGCATAATTTATCACTCTCTTATACGTTTTTGCCATGATATTACCTTATCAACGCTGCACTTCTTGCTGAACTCAAACGCGGTTCATCAGTTAACGTCACGTTAGCTGATGTCAGTGTTGACACAAGTCTACTCGTCTGATCCGGTGAAAATCTGGCCCCATTTCAAGGCTCAGAAATGTTTATTTCTAATAATGTCCCTTTTTTATGCTCTGCCCTGAGACGCTGCCACATCCACATCAAGCAGAAATAATGTGTTTCACTGAGACTCCGTTGGGATTGTATACTGTGATTAATGAACAAGACTTTACAAAACAGAAACAAGGGAGCTATTAAAAAAAAACAGAATTAAATGCTCTTTTAGGTAGATTCCCGGTGGATGTCTGAGCAGTGTCCCTGGACGTTGTTAATTTTCCACATCACTTGATGACTGCAGAACCACCAAATGCTCATTTCAGTTAATGAGGTGTAGAAAAATGAGTCAGCAAAGATGTGATGGAAGAAGGAAATGACCGGCTTCAGCGCCGTTCATGTGTCTGAATGGATATAAACTGGACTGCTTCTGAACAGGTATGTGGGAGTCTTTGTGACGGCGGGTCTCAGGGACAACCTTTTCTCCGCGTTTTTCAAGGATAGAAGGATAGACATTCTTCACCTCCTCCAGTCCACTTCTATTAAAGATTTAAAACAAAGTCTGGCTTTTTACTCAGACTTTATTCATGTATTAATCTTCTGTCTGGCAGTGAATAAGAATATCTTCCAGTGGAATTGGGGACCATTTGCATCCAGCATAATAGAGTAATAAGAGTACAGGTGGCAGTCCTAGGTTGCTGTTCCCAGCTGGGTTTCGTCGGGCTCATCTAAAAACAGAGGTGGGTAGAGTAGCCAAAAATTGTACTCAAGTAAAAGTACTTTTACTTCAGAATAATATGACTCAAGTACAAGTAAAAAGTAGTCATCCAAATAATTACTTGAGTAAAAGTAAAAAAGTACTTGGTGAAAAAACTACTCAAGTACTGAGTAACTGTTGAGTAACGTCTGATTTATTTTTTTAACACAACCATTCAAACAGACAAAAGTACAAAATAATCATCTTCCGGCAAATTAAATCAATAAAATAATAAAATTTATTAAAATGAAAAAAAAATAGCTTAAATTAAAATAATCTTAAAGTAAATTCAAGTACTTTAATACATAATAAAATAAATAAAAAAATAACAGAATAAAAAAATTAATTAAGCACAAGTAGCACAAAATTTCAAGCCTTTGTACTTTTCTTTTTTAACCAGGCAGAACTAGAACAAACATGAACTCATAGCAACTCTGTGTGTGTTTGAGTCTGTGTAAATGTGACAAAACATGCAAAAACAAACATTTTTCCCAAAGAATCACTCAGTGATGTCATGATATTGACGCGGATAAAAGGGATAAAAGAAAAGTAACAGCTCAACGTAGCCTAATGTAGCGGAGTAAGAGGAACAGTTTCTTCTTCACAAATCTACTCAAGTAAAAGTAAAAAGTATAGTGATTCAAAACTACTCCTAAAAGTACAAAATTTCCCAAAACTTACTCAAGTAAATGTAACTGAGTAAATGTAACTCGTTACTACCCACCTCTGTCTAAAAACCAGAGTTGACACAGACCGGATGGATGAGGCCCATGCTGAGTTCCTTGAGGCTGTGGGTGATGTGGAGCTAACTTGGTGGACACATCTCTGCAGCACTGGACTGGACTGAGGGGACAGGAGTTCCGTGGTAGTTTCCCTTTTTAAGAAGGGAACCTGGGTGGTGACTTCTGGATACAGGAGACTGACTTTACCTCCCTGGAGGTATTTCAGGCATGTCCAGCCAGTAGGAGGCCCAAGCACAGGTCCTCAGACCAGCACATGCTGGAGGGTCAGGTGGCCTGGGAATGCCTCTTATTAAACTGGAGGGAGTGGACCAGACAAGGAGGTCTGGGTCTCTGCTCGGGTAGCTGGACAGTGACTTGAGCCTGACCATAATTATAATGATAAAAATAATTAAGATAATAATAATCATCCATCCATACATACATCCATCCATCCATCCATCCATCCATCCATCCATCCATCCATCCATCCATCCATCCATACATCCATACATCCATACATCCATACATACATACATACATACATACATACATACATACATACATACATACATACATACATACATACATACATACATAAATCCAAACATACATACATGCATGCATCCATCCATCCATCCAGATAAAAACTGCCATCACAGAGTATAAAGTTTGAAATGATGTGAAACTATGTGTATTAAAATCTAAGCAGTATTTATAAAATATTACCACATTTTGTATGCTTCTTTTGTTTTTTTAAGACTTTACAGTAAGAATGTATTTCAGGTCTGGGTCTGTCCCAACGCAGCACCTCGACTGTTATTCTTAAAGAAACAGCGACCTCAGGTGGACACAAAAGGTATGACGCCCTGAGACTCTCACTATCTGTACATAGTTGACAGATAACAAATGTTCCCTACTAACTAATTATCTGGCACCTTAAGTTTTGTGGTTATTTTGGTTATTTTACAATGTAGTTGTAAGAAATTTAATATAAGATCGTATTTTAAAGATTGGCGTCTATATTCCTAATTAAAACTCGCTCACATTATTTCATCGTTCCTCACCTCAGCGTCAAGCCAGGTATTTATTTATTTATTTAGGTATTTATTTACAAGGTCTATTTATGAGGTTTATTTATGATGTTCGTGATTATGTTTTAATGTCGATGTGGGGAAGGGAGGAGGGCGGGGGGAGTATATATGTGCTGTGTGGGTATTAAAATAAAAATGTTTGACAATGACTGGATGTGTTTTTTTAACCATGAGTGTGTGAGTTGTCTTATGTTAAATGAAGATTTTATGATGCAAATCACTTTGCGTTACTATTGTATGAAAAGTGCTTTATAAATAAAGTTTGATTTGACTTGATTTGATTTGATCATTTCATAATTTTTGGGGCAAGAAAGCTCTGCATGAAGACATGTGAAGACACATGAAAACACCCAGAAGGCAGTATATTACAATGTTGTATGCAAATGAAGTGCTCCTTTGACACAATTATCTTTTCTTTTTTTTTTATCTGCGGCTCAGCCTGTTCAGCAGACATTATCTAATCCAAAGGCTGGTGGTTCCATGGCTTCCTCATGTCAAACTCTATTCCCTCAAATGTGCTCATCAGCTTGTATGACTACGACAGAAAATAGTTATGTAAGTATAGCATATTGTTCCAGTGAGAAGAATGTAAAGCCCTTTGTAGACCTAAGAATGGTGATTAAAACAAACATGTAATTTAAAATGCATTTAGTGTATTTTTGGCACTAACTGCTTTTGACAGCAGGAAAACTCAACATAGTGCCATTTCATATATCTGAGCCGGTACAGGTTAGATTTTTCTAACCAAATAACTGAGTACAAATGAGAAAATAACTCTTTTGTGCAATAATACAATGTAATAAAGGTTTGCGAGTGAGGGGTTTAAGGATATCTGAGCTCCATCATTATGTTTCATGTGGATCTGCACAGGAAAATTGTGTCTTTTGTTAATTTCTGTTGATTTTATTATTATTATTATTATTATTATTATTATTATTATTATTATTATTATTATTATTTAAAAAAAATACATATTCAAAACCTTAGAAAAGCTTGATTCCAAAAAACTGTTTGGGTCTCCAAGCTAGATCTTTTATGTGAAATGACGCAAAGCCACAAATTAATAAGTAAATAAATCAAGGCGCTTTTTTTAAAATTGATTTCTAGCTTTAGCTAATGATTAGTTGGCATTGCACTACTTTGTCATCCTTTCAGCTACTTAAACACAGTTTTGACTTCAGCGCTGTGAATAAACTGCAGTCGGTCTGGGAGTAGACTGGGGGGGAAGCTAAGCAAAGCAGCCTGGAGCAGATCTTCCCACCCGGGGCCCGGCGGAGGCTCCAGCACCACGATCTTGCTGCTACCTCTTGCAGCAGTTGGGTCCTGCGGTCCAGAAACCTTCCCCTCGGATCATTCCAGGACTTTTCCAAGTTGACTAATGAGACCATTAGCAGACCATATTCTAAACAAAGCTAAAATGAAAAATGAACCAAGCACTAATGAGCTAAAATGCAGGGCAGTGGTGCTGGAGGACGAGAAGGGAGAAGCACTGTCCACGGTTCATCCTGTGGATGACACATCTTAGACTTCTGTCTCTTTAAGGTCCGCCTTTTTGAAAGCCCAGTT
This sequence comes from Cololabis saira, assembly GCF_033807715.1. Classification (NCBI taxonomy): domain Eukaryota; kingdom Metazoa; phylum Chordata; class Actinopteri; order Beloniformes; family Belonidae; genus Cololabis; species Cololabis saira. The sequence continues at coordinate 25,703,883 of NC_084609.1, forward strand.
GTTTGTGGTTGAAACTTCTGTAAGAGGAGCTAGCAGAGGAGCTAGTAGCTAGTTGTTGTGAACTATACGGCTGAAACTTCATGGTAACGTTGAAAATATCACAAATCCTATCAGCTTGGCCCTGCTGCAGACATAAGTCACTTGACAAATTAAAGGCTCTTAAAGGTTGTTTATAATCCATGAAAATGTACTGTTTAGTCGTGGTAAAACATATGATTTTATTTCTGTCACTCGGCGTGTAATTCAACGGTGTAACTGCAGTCTGCTATTTCAGGCGGTTTGTGGAGACGTTTGGGTGTGCATGTGTCCTGACAGGGATCATTTTATTTCGGTGCTTTGTTAATACATGCGGTAGGTGTTTGCACGGACGACCATGGGTGGTGAAAGCAACTGTGCATGTCATAAACCGTGTCACGCACACACACAGACGTCCCTCTTTATCCAGCACTCACTGGTGTAGCTCGCTGGGGGTCAGAGGGTTCACATTCCAGGTGGAGAACACAAGTCCTCAATGTGTCCTTGGCAGATGTTAAGAAAGGTTTTAGTTGTTTCACCTTAGCTTAACTTCATGACTATTTTAAATTCTTCTCGTACGAAACACAAAGTTCCTCGTAAATGCTTCCTTCAGAGCGGCTCTGGGTGGGTAGCTCCAGTGCTTCAACTCGTGGCCAGACTTTATTATCAAACGCTTGAGTGAAGATAAAAAAAAAAAATCGCGTTTACAGGACAGTCGTGACAAGTGATCAAACGCGGTGTCGGCCTCGAGTTGGACGGTCCTCAGGAGCTTCTTTCAGGGCGGTCCCACCAGAGACACGCTCAAGGAGAACGGGGGAAGGACTAATTCCCCTCGATACGGCACAGCCTTTGAGAAAATTCCAGAGGCCTCACCATTTGTTTAGCTGCCTGATGGAAAAGTACGAGGCCCCGGCCCCCCCCCACTCGCCTGTGTGACAGTCCAGCGACTCGTCCCTCTGAGCTGCAGCTCCCCGAGTAGAATTAGCACAACTCGATTTGTGAAAATAGCTGGCGCGTGACGTTCCATCAGACAAATCTCTGTTTGTGCAAACACTCACGAGGGATAACTTCTCTTCCAGAGCAATGACACAGCGGGAAAAAAGCAGGCTGGGAAGGACGGAGCTACTGTAACAACAGGTCTCGTGTTGGGGTGATTTTTACAAATTTAATCCTGTTTTTTATTTCTGCTTTAAAAATGGCCACCCAGGCCCAACACAACGTTAGCTGCCAGCAGTCTCTTCAGGCTCCCTGTCACCGGCTGATGTTTGATGGACAGGAAACGATGGCGACGCTGGACAGCACTTGTAAACCAACCTTTAACACCCTCCCCCACAGAAACGTCTCCACCAAAGGTGTCACCTTCTCCAGACACATGCTGCCATCGGCCAAACTTCACCAGGAGCTCAGAGTATTTCCTCTCGCTGAGTGACAGGCGAACCTGCAAAGTGCTGAGTTGGCGGACGAGATATCGCACGCCAAAGATGAGCATGACCATGGACATACTTGTTCACTCCTCACAAAAAAAGAAACCTCCTTGTGTTAAGATGAAAACAGGGAAAATAAACAAATATGTCTTTACATACTTAAATACGGACATTTATATCATACACAGGTTTCCATATAAGAAAAACAATGATAAATCTGGCGGTTTTGACCTATTAGTGCGTCCGGTGGACCAAAACCACCAGCAAATCATTAAGACCTAATTGCGCTGCCGCTATCTTAACTGAGGGTTAAAGTTCAACCTGGTGTTAAATGCCTGTGTAATGGAAGTCGTTGCATGACCCCTCCGCCCCGTCGCTAGCGGCTGCAGGTTAACCTGACCTGAACGTTAGCTCGATCACAGATACCGTCTTCAAAAACTATTGCATCAGCTGCCAGAGGGCTGTGCCTTCAAGCGTGATAAAGGTAAGTAAGTCTTTAAGTTATTTATTTAATAAAAGTCTCATAAAGGCTGCTGAACCAAATAAAAACTCATTACACAGTGCTGAAAAATCACTATACACACACACACACACACGCACAGACAGAAGTTTGTTAGACTCTGCGTTTTAATTTTATCTAGTATAATGGCCCTGGATGAATTAGTTGGTAACCCTAAAAGATTGAAAATAATTTGACCACAGTTATATGTTTAACTGAAGTGTTTACTGTAATTAGCACCACAGGTGTCTTCAATCGTCAGAGGTTAAAAGTCGTCTCTCTGCTGTTTGGTATCATGGTGTTCGCCACACTGAACATGGACCAGAGACAGTAAAGGAGGGAGTTGTCTGGGGGCATCAGAAAGACATTTCTGGACAAGAATGTTACATTTGAAAGCTATAAAACCACCTCCAAGAAGCTTGGAGTTGAAAGTAAATCACGGAAGAAATAAAACAGACTGCAATTTGTCATAATGGATGTTGATGAGCCAAAAAGCTTCTAGGAGAAAGTCTTCTGGACGTTTTGGCCACAGAGATAGAAATTGAAACATTCAAAGAAAAGAAGACCGATACACGGAGGAGGCTCAGTTATGTTCTGGAGCTGCTTCGATCCATCTGGTACAGGCTTTCTTGGAGCTGTGCAGGTACAATAAACTTTCAAGACTATCAAGACAATCTGCAGACAAATAAACCGTCCAACGTCAGAAAGCCAGAGCAGATAGTCATGTTCTGCATCTTGATTTGGCGAAGCTTTCTAACTTGGGTCCTCTTCCACACAAACCCAACCCCACTGGCTCTTGAGGATCTACTCTTAGATCACACCTTCATTGTCATATTTCATATTCATTGGATGGTATATAAAGAATTTTTTTTTTTTTTTTTAAACAAAAAAACACTTATATTTAACATATATTTCTGGATCTTACTGTAGATAGGTAGACAAACTGAGTAGACTATATGCAGTGTGCACCATGCCCTCTTGATACATTATATTCTATGTATGTGTCAGGGTTTGACACTTCCTGTTTTATTTTGAAGTCTTTGTGTTTAAGTTCTGGTTTGACCTTCCTGTTTCCCATCTTTCCTGATCGTCTGCACTTTGTGTATATCTGGTCTTGTCTTCCCCTTGCTCCCTGCTGGTCCGTACTGTTTCCTCCCTCCGTGTTTTCTGCCCTGGTTTTTGTAGTGTTTGATTCTTGTTTTAAGTTCTGGTTTTTGTATCCTGCTTGGCAGCACTTTGGTTTCTGTTTTTGGTTGAATAAATCACCTTTTTTTGGGAACTCCTGCCTCCTGCATCTCTCCAGCATCTGGGTCCTACTCCAACCGCACCGTGACAATATAATGCATATATTCATGCACTATGTGTAATATACCTACAAGTGAAGACTGGGGATAGCTAACTAACACAGTGATGTTACAGATGGTCAATTTGGATATTTCTTGTGATAGCTTTATGGACTATTTACATAAACCATTTTGCCCAGATTAAATGTCGTTTGGCGTGGTTAGAGGATAGACTTGGGTCAAAGTGTACCCTACATTTATCTCCACTGAGGTCTTCTTTCTGCAACAACTTTTCATCAAATTCCTGGAGCTGTTTTGACGCCCGTTTCTCCAAGCTTTACAGATCCTTCAGAGTGTCAGAAATACTTAATTGCATGCAGATCTTGTCTAGGTAAATGTACAACAAGCAGTCCTACACCTGTTAATATATGAGCACATTTATAAACGCTGTTCGCCCTAGGTGTTCTGATACAGACAAGGCATGAATGTGGGGGAAGTCCAGGTAGCTTTAGACAAGGCTCTGTGATGTCAACGGGTGTTCATTTTGAACATTAATACCTAAAAGCCTTACATTATACCTTACATTTGCATATTGCTCTACATTTACAGACAGGTGTCCGAGTCTGCGGTCAAGACTGTCCCAGTTGTAGAGCGTGGGAGTGACATTAATGTACCCAACGCTAAGCCAACAGTTGTCTTGCTGAGACCAACCTGTAAATCTGCAAGAGCTTGAATTTGCAACATGCCTCAGGGGGATTATGAGATGATTGAGATGATTAACCGAGTTTCCAAGATGCATCCTTGGTGGACACATCCAGGATCACATGTTTTTCTTCACGCTGTGTTTATGGATTCAGATGTCATGTCTCATCTGTGTTAAGCAGACATGAAAAGAAGTGACATCAAGACCAAAACATGCATGTTTGCTCTGAATGTTGAACTTGATTCAATGAGCTGAAAGACCACTTAGCAGGTCATATGGAGTTAGCCTCCAGTCAACGATGTAGCTGCTTAAAGCAGCTTTCAAAGCGACATCAATGTTTCATAACAGCACAACTGTGAATTTTACACATAAGAGTGAGACAGTAGTTGCCCAGGAAGCTCCAGGAAGGCAGGTTGACAACGCAAGAACCATCTGAGCTTGTTAGCGCATGTGACGAGTGAAGCTAACTAGAGGTTGCCATCGAGGATCACGTACGGACAAATATAGCCGACAGCTATTTCAAGGTTGAAACAGAGAAGTCTGAATCCTGGCCATCGAGACTGCGGTTCTATATTGGAAGGTTCTGCCAGGTAGATAAAGCAATAGATACATTTAGATGTATTATAGGTGCTTAACTCTAAGCATCACAGCAGGTGGCTATTCTAGGTGTAAAATGAGAAAATAAGGGTAATGACAGCTATTTAAGACATCACTGTCACGTTGCAAACATTAGGTATCAAATTACAGGTGTTGAGTATATACTGTAAAGACATTCTGACAGATTGCTTTTCGACCTACTACACTGGACTGAAACGAAAGGTCAAAATTGGCGTCTTATTATTTATTACACAGAGGAAAAATGAGCCACAAGTCACGTTCAGAACTAAATTCAGAGTCAGACATCAGCAGATACAAAGAAATGATATTAAATTACTCCAGTTTCATTAGATTATGCGCCTTTATCTCGAATGTGGGTTTTAAAACATTTCATGTTTCCATGAATAACAAATTCAAACCACAGCAGCTCAGTGCAAAGTCATTTCAAGGCACTTAATGCCGAAATCCACCAATTCAGGGCAGTCCAGTTATATACAGTACAGTTACACACAGTCCAGTTACAAGCAGTCCAAAAAAACACAGTCCAGTTAAATCCAGTCCAATTAAAGCCAGTCCAAATAAATACAGTCCAATTCATTCCAGTCCAAATAAATACAGTCCAAATAAATACAGTCCAGTTAAATAGTCCAATTAAATACCAGTGCTGTACATAAATGTACTGCGTCCAAATTCAAAATCATTTAATGCCAGTTCATAAAAACACAGCCTCTCTAAGGTTTTTCTATATATCATTTTAATGGAGCAACCAGTGATATACGGTCAATAAAAAAAGAAGAAAAAAAAGATTACATTTGATAATAGCATTTTTAAACGTAAGAAAAACACATCAAAAGATGAGACTTCAGTAGCAGCTGGCAGTGTAACTCCGTATACCGTTTGGGGCTTCCTCTTTTTTTTCTCTGTATGTCTGCTCAAATAAAGACTTTGACGTTACATTTTCATAATTTTCTGGACTTTTAAATCATGTTTATATGTAATACTTTAAAAAGAAAGGCACAGTAGGAACTTAAACTTAGTTTCAAACTTCTAATGTCTAACTTCAGTGACGGACACCATCCTCATCCAAGTGAGGGATACCAGCGCCGCCATTTGCTGCTGATGTTTTGTTCTACCTTTCTCTCCAGAATATTCCAGTTCAACTGCTATGGATCCTTCTTTTCACATATTTATTTATTTTTACTTTCAGATGTGGTATTTTTGCAATGATTCTTTTTTTTACATCCAAGGTTTCCTTTCTGTAACTTTGGGACTTCCTGTACCATCACACTCCCACCTCTGTGCATTACTATTGGAAACATGCACTGATTATGGTAATAATGGCTCGCGTTCACAACAGATATGCTGAAAAAAAACACAGGCTCTGCGTTGGTTTTGCTTTATTTCTCTGACATGTTGATGCCGTCCAGAGGCGTTTCTTCTCCGATGGTATTTCCACCTGGAAATTATGGTCAAGTCCAGAAGAATCAGACTAATTCTTGGTATCAGAGGTTGGTATATGTGGATGTCTCTTCTGTAATAATTTTTGATGCTTTAAAAAGCCAACTTAGAACAAATACCTTTACTAAATGATGTTACTGCAAAGCCATATAGCCAGTTTACCTGCACGCATCCCTGTTAATCAGGTATTCAGATTCAGATTCAGACTTTTATTGTCATTATACAGGGCACAACGAAATTAAAGGCAGTACGGAGTGGTGTTTTCCTTCAAAAACAGATTAAGTAGAAATAAAGTAAAAAAGTAGAATAAGTATAAATAAAATAGAATAGTACAAAATAAAATAGAATGTGCAACATATATCACATCAACAGGTATCACTATTTCTAAAGAGGCACTATTCTTTTCTCATTTCTTTTTAACAAACCAAGATCTTGTTATCTAGCTGAGAAAATGAAACCTCTTTCTAATGTTGGCAAGACTGTCAGACCACTGCTTCATATTCTTGTTGTGTATATTCAAAGCAGTAGTAATTTGGGTTTAAAATTAACGAGTGCAAACATAATTTTTTTCTATAATTAAAAGAAATGCAACCAAGGAAACATGTGAGGCTCATTTATCTTCCATCTGAGTATCCGACATACTGTGACTGAGGAATGTTATTTTTCCTTTGTTTAGTTTAAAATATACAGTACAGAACAGATAATGCGAACCCAGATTTGAAAACGGTCCCACCAGATGGCCTATGAGTCATTCATCTCTTTGACATGTTTCTAAACAAAAATAAGCCCGTCGTATGGATAGCTCACGCTAAGCTGTAACTGACGAGCTGCATGTGTGCCCTGTTTTCTCCCAAACTTTTTCCGGACACATGCCTGTGTCATGACGGTGGTCCCTCTGACCCGACCGCCAGTTGGCCTGTTTGGGTTTGATGGAGCTGGATCCTGCCAGGAGGAGGGGAGCGGGGCGCTGGGGAGGGGGCATGTGAATGTGGACTGCAGCCTCAACCTGGATCCAAATCTATTAACGAGCAGAGACCTGTAAAAACACATTGCATAATATCTTATGAAACGAGCCTTAGAAATTAATAGCTGGAGCGGAGAAGCGGAAGAATCGAGAAATTATGTCGAGGCCTTTTTGTATTGTGTTGTTGGCCTGGCGTGAGGGGCACACAGGAGGACACAGAGGATCCATGAAGGGGAGCTTGTCACAGCGAAACACTGCAAATGGGAAAAGCTCACGACAGAAGCAAAGTTTACTATCAAAGAAAAAGTTCTCATGATTAATAAACCGACATATTCTGGGAATTATCATCGGAAAATGAAAGAGTTGAGAAAGAGCAACATATTCCAAACAAACTCAGATAAGACACGCTTTAACGTTTGCAAGCACGTGTGAACCCAGGTCTGACTTGAAGATAAAAAGGAACCTCTCAGGTCACTCTGCTTAGTTGGGTCAATGTGACATTTCTTCACACTCAGGTAGGCAGGTTATGACTGCTGATGAACAAGATAAAGATTTGCCTGGAAGGTGTTATAGCACATGAATGTTCAAGCAATGAACTCCCATCTTAGTTATGGCCATTTTAATCCAGGTCAATGATATACTGTTTGAACAGATTGAGTGCTGTTTGGAGTCATTCTTGGGGTCTTTGGTCCAAAATCTTCATCTCAGTGCCCATAATGTTTGACTGATGTCATGTTCATGCTTATGCCACCATTTGGGCTTCAGTTTAAGGCTGAGGGATCCTTCAGTGGGTCCAGTGGGAAGAGTCTTTGGGCTCTTCAGTTGACTTGTTAGTCAGTCAGCAGCCACATATAGACAAAGAGCAATCATATACAGAACTGTCTCAGAAAATTTGAATATTGTGATTTTCTGTAATGCAATTACAAAAACAAAAATGTCATACATTCTGGATTCATTACAAATCAACTGAAATATTGCAAGCCTTTTATTATTTTAATATTGCTGATCATGGCTTACAGTTTAAGAAAACTCAAATATCCTATCTCAAAAAATTAGAATATTTTGGGAATCTTAATCTTAAACTGTAAGCCATAATCAGCAATATTAAAATAATAAAAGGCTTGCAATATTTCAGTCGATTTGTAATGAATCCAGAATGTATGACATTTTTGTTTTTTTAATTGCATTACAGAAAATAAAGAACTTTATCACAATATTCTAATTTTCTGAGACATCCTTTAGGTACCCAAAGAAAAGCTACATCTTTAGGAAAAAAAATATGAAAAATATGTATGTTTTGGTGGGTGAGAAAATATTTTAATGAATCTGATATGCAGACAGACTCAAGGTGTCCAACATTTCACAACATGGTCACTTTCTTTGTGGCTCCTGAGGTCTGGAAATCTCCGGTTTAGTCAGCTGTTCAGATTTGCAGGGTACTGTGACGTCGCAAACTCAGAAGAGAGCAGAACCATTCAGCCAAAGTTAACTCCACTCAATACAACGTGTGTTCCTCATACATAAACAGTACTAAGCTATAACATGGATTTCATGTGCGGCATGTGTTAGGTGGAGGGCCTGACTCCGCCCCGTCCAACAGGCTGGGTTAGGGCAGACGTGGAAGGACTTACTTGAAAAGGGAGCTTTTGTACTGTGTCATTGTGGTATTTTGATCAAATCATGTTACGAGCATGGCATCAAGATCTCAGGAAATTGTGTCCTGACTCGTTGAAAACAGGAGCGAACTATGTCATCTTTCGAAGAAAAAGCAGGCAAATCAGTAATCTGTTTGCTAAATGATCACAGATGGGCACAAAACGAAACAGATGTGGATGTGAGCACCGATAGAAAACCACAGAAGAAATAAACAGATTCATATCGTTTATAGCCATTTAAAGTCTGTCTTTGTCCTGTAAAATACTTGCTCATACTATCAATAAGCCATCATGCTCATACCGTATAGATGTACAGATTAGACACTGTCATCCACTAACGTGCAAACACGTATTTCATAATAGAATAGAGACGATGAGTCACGTGTAGGTTTTGCTGATCTGCAGAGACACTTCCCTGGAAGAGAGACAACAGATCTACATCATGTCATGAAAATACACCCTTGCCTTGCAGCATTTTCAATATTGTTATTTTTTTCCCACTTTCACCTTTATCTGATTATCACATGGTGCTCCAGTCTGATGACCTGCAAAACAAACAAAACAACAACCGAAAAACACCCTGTTGTCCAGCAACAGTAGGGTAAGGAGAGTGCTGGTGCATTTCATAACGTAGCTCAGATTTAAATGTGGGGTATTAGCTGTAAGTACAGTGTGCACGTCCTGGATTTAAAACAGAAACTGCAAGTTTCAAAGACACAAACATGATGAGCAACTCTTTGATGAAGGAAAAACAGGCTCTTGGATCACAAACAACTCACAATCTCACCTTGACATTGTGTTTATATATCATATCAACCTTTTATTAACTTATTTATTTTGTGTTTAAAATTATAACTCTTACTGAAGTTAAGACAGGTGGAATGAAGAAAGTCGTTTAGTTACTTAAAACATTTTTCATTGAAAAACCCACCCAAAATGTGCCAATGTTTACGCAAGAAGTGCTTTCCTTTGGATACATGGAGCCAGAGGTGACTAGCCTAGAAATCTAGACGTGCCTCTACCGTCCGCTGGAGCTCATTAATTATGCCCAAAAGTCTTGGAGCCAATCAAATCAGTCTATCCTTGTAGAGAGAGTCTCTAGGCGGGGTTAACACGATGATGGAGGGGCGGCGACGTAGTCTGAATGTAAACAGTGTAGATGGCTGCAGCAGAGGAATAGCGGCCTCTTGCATTGGCTTTAGCGTTGACAATTAGAGATTTGGGCTTTTTCTTTGAAAATTGAACAGAAGACGGCACTCAAATCATTCGATTGCAGGGTAGATGTGTTTGCTGCTTTTCCAGCAGGCTGTGACAAAAGTTTAATTTACTTTTCTACAAAACTCACTCTTCTGTAATTTCGTCACCTTGTTCTTTGCTCTCATTGGTCTTTTTCATAGCCCGAACCAAAAGGCAGTTGGTCCTGCCCCTGGGATCAAGAGGCATTATGGTTCGTTTTCAGACCCTACATCTTTCCAGAGTCTGATGCATCGGGCTTACAGTTTACAGCAGTCTTCCTCGGTTCCGGCCTTCAGAAGCCGCCGCTTACACATTTCAGACTCCAACACGCCTGATACGCATGACTGGATCACCATCATTAGTAACATCTCCATGTCTGTTAATGACCCTCATTCATTTGGAGCAGTGACACGTCGCCCTCTTAAATAATGGCCTAAGTCATCGTTTACTCGTACTTTTCAAACAGCAAAAAAAAACTCAACCACATTTTTGGTTTAGTTTTTTTCTGTTTTCTGAAATGCAGAACAGCATTTGTGGAGGATCCGAACTGAGGAACACGGGTTTCCACGGTGATAACTTGGCTAATTAACTGGAATTTAAGTTAATGTTTCTATTCAACTTTTTCCAAAATGCTTATTTGTAACTGAAAACATGAATTCCATGTTTTCTTGCTCAGCCTTCTGTGTTGAGGCTATTTTTAGAATATTTGCTCTCATAGTCAAAATAACATCCATCTGGATCAACATCCATTAGTAAAGGGTGGGGGGTCTTTGTCCGGGTCTGTGGACCCCTCCTCACACACACCAGAACTTCTTTTATGCTAAATCAGAAAGACAGATGTTGGACATAACAAAAACACATCTGCACCGTTCACCCCCCCCTGTGATGTTTGTTGGACAGATTTCAACCATAGAAAAACAAAGATGTGTTTTTATTCCAGAGAAAAATAGGACAGTTACACAACGTACATCTCCCTGGCTTTGAGCAAGGCACTGGAGGGTCTAAGGTTGCATTTTCCCGTCGGCAGCTCAGTCATCTTGTCCCAGTAATCAAGCCAACAAAGTAGAAAGTTGCTGTGTGCGTTTGTGTCATTACCGTGTCACTTACATAATGAAAGCTTTTGTGTGAGCGGGTTGCTCAGTGGGAGTCACCCTGCAGTAACAGGTATGTTCCAGTCTGACGTTTGTGCAAGTTCTGTTTGTCAACTTTATGTCCCAAGTTCAACAGAATGTGAGTAGAGTGGAGGAGGCAGCTGCTGCTGGTTTATGCTCGTGTCGCTGTGCAGATTTACCTCCTAATAACGTGGAGAAATTGTGTCCTTGGTGCAGAGTAACAGTTATTTGAAATGCTACGAAAAAGCAGCTCTTCTTGCTTAATTTTTAATATAACCACGTTGTGTTTAATATGTGAGTAATTCAGTTTTAATCATGTTAACACAATTTGAGAAACAAGACTAAATTGAATTCAAGATGAAAAGATCTTCACGTGCTTCATGAAGGAAAAAAAGAAAAGAAATGTCCTTATTTACTAAATGTTATTTACTGAATGTGAATCGGAAGCCTCGTTGATACGACTCTGCATCACAATAAAGAAAGAGGTTTACATCGTTTATACTTATCACAAAAAGCAACATTTCTAACTCCAAAAAAATCTAAGGAAAAAAATGTAAAAAGGAAAAATTCTTGGAGGAACTTTATTGTGCAGGTCAGATGCAGTTTGAATGAAGAGTAAACAGGAGTCAACTGATTCTACTATCTTTATTGTGTGAGTTTAAAGTTCACGTGCGCTCACGTGAGCACACGTGAGCACGTCAGCTTGCTCCGTTATTATTTTTAGTTGTAAATGCACATGTTAAATCTACTGTTTGCCACCATGTTTGGATGACTGAAATAGTTTTCAATTGTTTCCATTTTTTTTCCTTTTTCTTCTCTGTGCAACCATTTGCAAATCTTATAACCCATATTTCATTCCCAGTAGAACATAAACAAGATATCAAATGTTGGAACTGAGACATTTTTCCACTTCATGGAGCGTATTAGCTCATTTTGAATTTGATGGTGGCAACAAATCTGTCTGAACAGGGGCAACAGAACGCTGGAAAAAGTTACTACATGTTGATTCTTCCCATGTGCCGCATGGGAATGACTTATTTATGTTAAAACTAACCATGTGTTGATGTAATAGTAACCTTGGGTCATGAACTCACAGCTTACTCCGACACATTGTGGCCATGCAAACTGGTTTCTAAACCCACACTGACTGCTGCGCTCACTAGCATTCAGTACCATCTATCAAATATATCAACATGGAACAGCATGAAAGAACATTTTTTATTAGCTACTCTGATATTATGAGCATTTCAAGAGCTTACTCAATAAACCAGTTTTGATCTTTTTTTCTAAATGCTTTTTTTTGGTAATAAGAACAGATGTTGTTTATCAAATGCCTGACACGTGCACATACATGTAGTTGGTAGCTGGTGTGGCGCATCAGTGAGTTGAAATACTGACATGACTTATCCCTTTAACTGGACAGGTTAAAGGGCCTTTCCTGCCAAGAAAGTTAAAGCTCAGTACAATAGCAATGGTGCACACGGATAACAATTTTCTGATATTCTGATTTTCCTTGACTCAACATCTAATCAGCTGGACCAAGGAAATTAGAAATGGTATTCTCCCCGATTATAGTCATGTATGACGTCTGACATACTGCCCTCTTATTGTATTACCATCACCTCTTAATGCGTACCATGATTTTAAAAGTCGTTAATAACAGTAAAACAAGTGCTGTTGACCCCGACAGCAGGAAACTAAAAAAAGAAAGAAACTAATAAATGTCTAGACCCCTACAAAAAACAGTTTAGAAAAAACAAAGAGTATGAGATACAGTGCAAAGGCATAAATAAAAGTTAGACTCATGCTAGAGTTACAGTTTAGTACTTAAATTAACATTGCTTAAATTCAAATTCAGTTTAAATCATTCAGTCAAACGCAGCCGTAAACTACATTTCTGAACAATCCACTGTTCTACTGGCAGGTCTTTGATGACATTCGACGTGATCCTGGCACTGCTTTTGAGACTAGACATCATCATTGTACTAAAGCATCTTGAACCGTATAAGGAAAAAAGTAAGGAAAATTATGACAGAAAGAACTGCTTCTATCAAAATAAAGAACTACCCATTATCTCCTGTTTCTATCAAATGCAGAAACCCTTCATTTAAATCGTTGAAAATACAAAATGTCCTTCCACTATTATGCTGACGATACATAGTTTTACATACAAGTTATATCTGAAGACACCAGCAAGTCATTTCTTTCTGCTTGCTTCAACAACCAAACAGTCTCAACAAATAATAATACATGTTATTTATTTAAGACGCCTTTCAGGGCACTACAAGTCACTTTTACAGTGCACATCAACATCGATCAGAGCAAACAAAAGGACAACAATATAAATGCAATAAAATCTGAAAAAAGCAGCAGCCTAGAAGGAGAGAAATTAAAGTGAGTAGGCCAGTTCGAACAGGTGGGTTTTTAGATGGGATTTGAGGAGTGATAGTGAGTTAATGTTTCTGATGTCTTGGGGGGGTTTAGAGGCGAGGGGCAGAGCTGCTAAACGCTCTGGACCCCATAGTGGACAGACGGGCAACGGGCACGGTAAGGTCCAAGTTTGATAGATAGTGTTTTATCAAACAATAAATATGATGTAATAAAATACTTTACTAATTCTAATTCAGAGGGTCTGTTTTTAGCAGTCTATAAATATGACCCTCATACCATATTTATAAATTGAAAATTTGTTTCATATAGAAATTATGACAAAGGTCAGTTCCTATTGCCAGTGACCTATTAAAGGAAAATGTCAGTGTTTAAACAACCCTAAGTTTGTTATATTTAAGATGATTATTAAAGATTTGTTTTTATTTTGTGGGCCTCTTATTTTGTATATCTGTTACCTTTTATATTTGTTTTAAATATTATGACTTTTTTAGAATATTTTGATTAATTGATTTAATTTGTACCACTTTTTCTTTTTGACTATTGTATTATGGATTTCATTCATTCAGTTTAATAATTATCACCAGAGTTCACAGTAATGGTCAAATTCAGGTGGAAGATCAATATCTACAGATATTTGCCTCCCTCCAGCGCTGCAGTGCTGTGTGTAAAAAAGCTTTATAGAGATTTTATATTTGCTTAGATGATCCCAGGATTCCCATTATTATACTAAATGCTATGTCTTGGTGACACTATTGTTTTTCTGTAGCTTTCTTCCCACCAAAATACAGTTGTTGCAGAAAGCAAACATATGTAAAGAATTGAAAAAACTTCAAACTTAAGCGGCACCATTCAATATTTGTATTTATTTGAACTTATTGTTATATTTAAATGACAAAATGTAACGCCCCTGTGTATAGTTAGCTCTAATTTTGTATCAGTGAACAAAAGACAAAATTTATTTGTGTCTCCGTGTTGCTTGTAACTTTTTGTTATTCTTACCTAAAAGTTACAGGATGCTCAAATTAATAATTGTTATTATTGTGTTCAAATGTAGATCCAAATGATGCTCTGTGCTCTCTGAAAGAGAACTGAACATAACTTGTTACATAATACAATATTCCTCGTCATCATGTGCGGTATCACAGTGGGAAAATTAGAGTAACTGACGATAGGAAAGTAAAGGTAAAATCATTTTTAGAAAGCATTGAGTAAGATAAAACATGAAATCAAGATTATTTTATTAAGACTGAAACCTGGCTGCTTTCAGGAGTAACTATTTTTCTGTATTTACAAATCTCTACAAAATTATTTAAAAAAAAACAAACAAAAAAAAAACCTGTAGATTTTAATAGAAACAAAAGGTCTGGGAACTTAAATGCTCATCTACTCAACAAATGAAAGATGCTTCTACTTCAGATAATCGGGTCAAGATTTGTTAGCAATATTATGTTGTGTACTATCTCCACTTGTAGTCTAGCAGCTAGATCAGCAGCTAAACTCGAAACTCGAAACTAAATACAGCACCACCTGTGCAGCCTGAAATTATGTAAAAGAGGAAAAGGATGCCACCTGGACAGCTTCACGTCATCCAGTGTTAACACTGAAATGCATACTGTTAACCTGAAATAGCACCAAAACCTGCTTACCTCTTGACTGAAAGTAAATCCATTTATGAAAGTATTCATAATCATTGTCAGCTGAAGGAGCCCAGCTCTCATGTGAGATGATTTACTGAGTTTCTGTGGGTTTCTGATGCAGAACATGAGACAACTAGTGTCACGCTGCTCTTAAACTAAACTGGAGGAGCTGAACTGTAACAGTCGTGTGACAAGTTATTTCTGCACACACTGGATGTTCCAGGGTTCTGGCATGTTCTGTCTCTTTTCTTTTTTGTAATTGGGAAATGTTATGCTAATTTTTGTCAATAAAAGCTGACTTCACAACAGCAAAGTCAGCTTTTTCATATCCGCAACATCTCTTCTGTATATGATGGGTCACCAACCAATTGATCGTTTTCTTTGTTTTTTATAAGTGATGTCTTAGAGCTGGATGTTCATGTATCTTGTACATATTTGATTACTTTTTAATAGTACCTTGCAAGGTGTGTTGCATTATGGTCACAAAAGAAGCTTTCAAAGCCTCATTGTTTTGCACCACTCTGGATCCCACACCAGTTATTAATGGTTTTAACCAGGATGACTCCTGAAGAATTCAGCTTAAATGCTGCTTCAACGCCAATTACATGAGAACTGGATCATAACTATTGACTGAAAGAAGAACAAACAACAGAGAAAGCTGCTTTCAATTGAATTGCCTGCAGCCCTCTTGCTCCTGGGATATTGCAGTGACATGTGGAAGGGTGATGATTAGAGCCCCTGATTTTCTGCCACTGTCAACATTGCTTTACCAGACTACCTGGCAGCTTCTCAATAAAACTCTGCCTTTCACCATCCATTCACTCCTTGGAATTTTCCATCTGCACGATTCATTATAATTATTTACCAAATGTCAATAAACCTTGAGACCATTCATCATTTCTGTCGTCTTTGTTTGAGTCCAACATTTAAAGCTGTTGTGACATGTTCTCCAGCACCAGCAAAAGTATGAAGTTAGTTGGCAAAGAGGGCGATCACACTTGACAAGTTTAAACTATAAGTACATGAATATTTAGCAGAATGTTTCATTGAGAACATCATGAGTGGATCCAGCAAAAAACAGGTTTCATAAAAATATATTAGCAATAAGTGAATTCACTGGCACACTACTAGCCAGGTACCGTGAGAGGTATTTGTTCCTGGACTGTATAGGTAACATCATTTTAGTCCTTTTAAGTGTTCCTTTTAAAACCCCAGATCGAAAAAAGTTAGGGTGATGCGAAAAAAGCTAAATAAGAAAGAAATAAAGTTCTTCTTAAGTTTACCTTCACTTTCATAATATTTTTCATGTTTTATTTCTTGTCAAATTCCTTTTACTGAAGGGTTTGGGGTTTTTTTCCAAGCATTTGACGTGTCATTTATCCCAGTGGGCACGTCAGTAGAGAGTATGGGGTTCAGTGTACTGGCCAAGGACACGTCAACATGTGGCGGGGCTGGGGATTGATCTCCCAACCTTTCGATTGGCAGCACACTTTTATACCTAGAACTTTAGGCAGTTTAACTGCAGCTTCCCAGCTGTTAGCAGGAGCCCCCCCCAGGAACCACCACAGAGGTCCTTCAGGCACGTGTCCCTGCAGCTGTTTGACTGCAGTGTCCCGGCTGTTAAACCCGACTTACGCTGCTATGTAACAACAACGCATTCAGACTACTTTCATCCGTGTTAGTGTTTATGCTTGTCCGCTGTTGTTTGTGTTGCTCTATAATTATGCCACCAAATGCTAGATGGCAGTACAGGTATTTATCTGCAGTGCTGCAGCTTGTACTACTGGGCTTCCTTTTATTTATTTCTTATTTGTAGCTCATAAGTAGTGACGGAGCAAAGACAGTATATCTTATGTGAGTTGGAGCTGAAAATGTGGGTGTCAGGAATTTTTACTGACACTAGCAATTTTTCTACCCGACTTGAAAAGGACAAAGAGGAAAAATTGGCAGGAAACACCAAGATGAAGAATAACAATGTTACCAGGCTCCCAAGTCTGGTCTGTGTCGTTGCAGGAGGAGTGTATGTCAGTGTATGTCAGTGTATGTCAGTGTATGTCAGTGTATGTCAGTGTATCTCAGTGTATGTCAGTGTATGGCGTGGCTTAAAGAGTGGCGTTAGCCACTACGGTGTAGATATGCCACCAGTTTGACATTGAAGTATCAACCAGGCTTTTTTGAAAGCCCACTTCGAAACCACTACATGGGTCCTCCAGGAGACAAGACAAGCCCTTCTACATCCACATAGCCCAGCTCTTCATCGTCCATGTGGCCTAACCCTCCAGCGGTTTCGCAGCCCACCTTTCCAGTGTCCACACAGCTCAGCTAACATGGTTCATGAGTGCCCATGCACCCACTTCCCAAAGTGGCCAGATTACACCTTGTCCTGTGTGTGACATGACCCAATGTCTCTGGGTTGGTCTGAGACACTACAAACCCTGTCTCTCCAGGAAGCTCCAGGCTACAGCACGGCCCAGGATGAACCTCAGTCATCCTCTTGCTTTAGTTGTGCACCATATCAAATCAAATCAAATCAAACTTTATTTATATAGCACTTTTCATACAAATAATGAAACACAAAGTGCTTAACAAAAAAAACAAGAAAAACAAATAAACATAAAACTTATTAATGCGCCCCCCTCCCCGCAGACAAAAGCACACTACTATTTCACCTAAATTACACACACAGACACACACGCAGACACATGGTGTAGACATGGCTAGGCACAGAGGATCCAGGTGACGAAACGGTAACAGGGAGCCGTCCACGCCAGGAGGTCTCATAGCCCGCAGCTACAAGGGGGGGGGGGCCCACAGAGACCATCCCGGCCCGGACGGATAGAGGAGTCCACACCACAGCGGTGAAGCCGTGGTGCAGAGCTCCACAACCATCCAGGCCAGAACCACCCCCAGGACGACACCCCTGCAGGCCAGAGTCACTCCCAGCATGGAGGCTCCCCATGAGGAAACACTGGAGATAAAAGCTACAGGAAAGCAGGATAAGATACATTAAAGGAGTTTATAAAAAACATAAAAACATAAAATATACAAACATAAAATCCTAAAAGTATGTCTAGAAAGTAAGACATTAAAAACTAAAATAATAAGACAGTAAAATGTATAAAATAGACTATAAATAACAACTAAAATATTTAGATAAAACCTTGAGATTAAACAAAAATAAAATATAAAGTAAAATACGATAAGAAAGGATAAACTAAATATAAAACAGAGCAGTAAGATTCAATAAAAATAAGGGTGAGCATAAGAAATTTAAAAGAGTTAAATGAGTCAGTTAAAAGCCTGATTAAAGAGATGGGTCTTGAGCCTCTTTTTAAAAACATCAACAGTCTCTGTGGCCCTGAGGTTCTCCGGGAGGCTGTTCCACAATCGGGGACCATAAAAACTGAATGCCGCCTCCCCGTGTGTCCTAGTTCTAACTTTTGGTATGGTTAAAAGTCCAGCACCGGAGGACCTCAGGGTCCGCGAGGGTCGATAGGGTAAAAGTAGTGCAGACAAATAAGAAGGCCCAAGACCATTAAGACACTTAAAAACTAGTAAAAGAACCTTAAAATCGATCCTGAAACGCACGGGGAGCCACCATATGCCTGCTGTGCCAGGTATTGACCCAGACCTGGCTCTAGTCCCTGGCTCAGATTCCAGTATTAGTCCTAGACTGGTCTCGAGTTCACTATCTGCTGACCCTGGTTCTCTCTGCTGCTGCCACAGAACTCTGAACTCAGACTTTGACTCATCAAACTCCAAAGCCAAACCTTGACATTCGACACGTATGCCCTGTCGCAGTTACAGCTCCAAATCCTGATCCAGCTCTAGTTTCTGCCCCAGTGCCAGGCTTTGCCCCTGAAACCTTCTCTGTGTCAATCCTCCAGTCTTTGCCCTTGTACCTGTCATGACTTTGTCTTTGTTCTAACTGGACAATGACAAGGTTGACGCGCTCAAATTCCTAAAAGCAGCTGATAGGAAGTGTGGCATTTTGAACAAAGCCTGTCACAGACATGCCATTGATACTTTAGGGAATTGTGAGTGTGAAAAAACAAGGCTATAGATGTCCTTTCAATATTATGTATGAAAAAAATAACAAAGCTCTCAGTACATCCTGAAGGAGGTGACATAAGAAGACATCAGAATCAAAGAATGAGTCAGAGCACCACCCACGGTGTTCAACTGAAAGTTGAAGTCTGAGAAGTGAAGTGCAAAGAAAACAGCAAAGTAGAAAACCACCTGGCAGATTGTTACTGTCGCTGTAAAAAGTAGAAATAGACAAGGGAAACCAAATGTACCGCAGCGCGGAAGCAGACAGCACAGAGGTCTAAGTGTGTGTGATTGTTTTCATTATTAACTAAACTCGATGAGTGCTAAGAGTTTGATCTTTATAAATGTAAACAAGGTCTCATAAAGAACTGTTGGTCTCATTTTCCTAGAATCAATGACAATTATTTTTACTCATATGAAAGAGAGAAAACTAGAGGTTTGAAATCCTTTATCAAGAAACCACTTTTTTCACTGGATTTTTTGCTCAAACCCATCTTAAACAAACTTAAAACATGACTTAAACAATGAGATGTATTAGAGTCAACTAAACTTTGCACATTTATTTTACACATATTTTCAATCAAATTGTACAGGCAGGGAAAGTAACAGCACTTTTACTAAATGAATTTAATGATCTTTAAAACTCTGATTTGCCTTACATCAAAAGGGCCTGTTCATATCTCCTGATGCTGATTTCCTGACCAAGTTTCTATTGATATTTGAGGTTTTCAATTTCAATGTTAAAGGCTAAACAAACAGAATTGGTAGCGTCATCTTAGGATTTAAAATATCAAATACTGCTGAACAATTGGTATCAAACTGATCCTTTTTAAATACTCCAAACTGATACAGTGCTTTCAACCGTCGACCACTCACAATGTAGCTTACAGTGCAAGCCACATTCATGCATGTATTTGTACACCACTCTCTTAATCTATAGCCTAAGAGTGTAAAAGTACATGTATAATACTTCCTTGATAACTTCTAAATTAAAAAAGTGATGCCAGAGACTTTTCATGGAGAGCCTGGACACTTTCTATTAATTCCAGTGTACCAAAAAAACACCAAGATGGTGCTGCAAGATGGTCCTCAGTGAGTGGGGCCAAAGGCTCTAATAATGATTTAATCACAGATAAAGGTGAAATGTAGTTTATTTCAGGTCAATAATACTCTAATAATCCCCGAAGGGGATTTATTTTTTTAAAAAGACCTGATTTCATTTTCGCTTTTGTAAAAACAGCATTGAAAATATTATTTTATTGATGGTTTCACTAGTTTGTCTAGTAAAGCCTAATGTTATGTGGAGTTGAGCAGGACCCAAACACAGGAGACAGAGGCAGGAGTTTCAAAACAGACAACTAAAAAAACAAACCTGATAGAAAGTCAAACTGACAAGTTGAGAAACCGGTAAAAACACGGAGGTTGAAACCCAGTACGGACCAGCATGAAAGATTGGAAAAACAAAACAAGATATATTCACCAGACTGAAAAGAGACAGGCGCAAACAATCAGGACAGATGAGAACAAGGGAAGTCAAACTGTAACGAACCAGAAGGACACAGACTTTTCCAAATAAAACAGGAAACAAGTCATAGACAAAATCCAAATTAAAGGACAGAGTAAAACAAAAATGAAACTCAAAATCCTACAGTAAACCCAAACTATAACAAAGGAATTTGATTGCGACAGGATCTCTAACCTCAAAGACTCTCAGAGCTCAAGCAGATTTTCAAACGGAGGCTGATTTTTCAAGATGACTGTATAGCTAATTGTAGCTATTTCCGCTGTTTACTGTGACACCAAGACGTTTTGTGGGTTTTTTTCATTCATGTTGGTTTCAATTTCATTTGAAGAATTTATTTTATCATTTTTGGGAAGTGTTATATAGCCCCATGGTCCCACATCCCAAATGTTGACAAAAACCATCCCAGAATAATTTTGGACTCCTGTCTGGTCATCTCTTTTGACAGCAAGTGACTGCTATATTTATTAAGCTGACACTGGGTTAACACTAGTTGCCAATTGCCTCAGAGAGCTTTGTAGTATGAAAGACTGATGAGGAAGTGATAATGGCTAGCCATTGGCTGAGGTGACTGTCAATCCATCATAGTAGTAAATGCTCTTAGTAGTAAATGGTAACCGCTACGGAAAAATGGCCGAAGCTCCGGCCGGCGGAGTTGTTGTTGTTCCGGCCAGAGTTAGTTGTGGGCGTGGTTTCACGCATCGGAGGCCAACCTAATCGCTCCTGTCGTTACGTAACGACTGGAGCAGAATCTGAACGGCTCGTAGAAGCCACATCACACTGGACGGCTCATCCGGGCGGCTGTTCAGACACTGCAGAATTTGGTTGCTTTCCTCCTTCTCTGAGTTGCCAGGCTGAGGGGAGACCACTTTATATAAAGCAAGAAAAAACATGTTTTTCACAATAGGTCCCCTTTAAAAGTTGGAATTGTGGCATGATGTCACTACCGAAATTATTACATTCCAAATGTTAAATTGGAAAAAGCAAGAACACTTGTAGCAAAGTCACATTTTGTTGTTTGAAAAAGTATTTAAGATGCAACCTTTTCCAAACCTCATTAGCTGTTGTTAGCAAAAGTATCCATGACAACGGTGAGCACAGTATTTAGCAAATACGGTGTAGCAACGAAACTACCGACAAAAAGCGAACAGTGCTATGTATATGTCTGTTTTTAATGTCAATAAAAGACGGAACTGTTAAAAATAGTCAAATTAACTCCTAGTTTAATCTCTTGATGCTAACACGTCAAGTATGAGTATGAGATGCTAGTACGAGCCATGCTGGATTCAGAAGATGGTTTTGTGGTTTCAGACCTCTGTGGATATTCCAGCTGAAACTAGTCATTCACAATCCTGGATTCAGGGGATACATGTAAAACACTACTTAAAGGGGACCTATTATGAAAAACAGGTTTTTTCTTGCTTTAACATATATAAAGTGGTCTCCCCTCAGCCTGCCAACTCAAAGAAAGGAGGAACCAAATTCTGCAGTGTCTGTACAGCCGCCCGGATGAGCCATCGAGTGTGATCTGGCTTCTACAAGCCGTTCAGATTCTGCTCCTGTCGTTACGTAACGACGGGAGCGATTTACATAGGTTGATATCCGATGCGTGAAACACACCCAAAACTACGTCCGCCATTTTTTCGTAGCGGTGTATCGTTGAGGCATTCGTCATTCAGGCAGCCAATCAGCACAGTGCTTCATTATCATAGTCTCCATATCACTCAGAATCCTGCATAGATAATGAGGTTAGAGACTGGGAAGATAAAGACATGACTCAGAGGCTGAATTTCTAATTTATTTAGCAAAAACAATCAAAAGCTTGTTTTGTAGACATTCAAGGCCTGTTTAAAATAGTTATTAGATGCCATAATAGGTCCCCTTTAAGTCACGGTCTGTTATTGTAGGAGTTAGAAAGACATTGGTTATTGAGAGTTCAGTGCAGGAGCGACAGGACTCTCAGGTTTCTGAGCTGCTTCCCCTTTAAAACATCTCTGATGAATGAAGAAACTTCCTCTGCAAAGTGGCCACTCGGAATGCAAACAAAAGGTCATAAAAGTGGTTTGTTGTCTCAGCAAACAGGCTTTATGAACCACGCACGTCACAATTAAAGGGGGAGGGGGGCCAGAGGGGGGGTTATTATGTCAGTGATGAGGAAGTTATTACAATTAGATCGACTGAATCCGCCCAAAAACTCAATTAGTAGCAATAACATGTTTTTCCTGCTTTAGCAGAGGGGAAAAAAGGGGGTGATGTGTTGGAAAAGTGGAGCCCCAGTCGCGCATGCTGCTGTAACTCGACGCTGCTTGAGTGGCCATCATCACATGGCAGATGGAAATTTCCACTCAGTCTCTTTCCTTGTTAAATGGGAAGGGTCTCCAGGTCTTGTTTGCAGTAGTCCGCCTCCTCCTCTGCGTGCAGCAGCAGCAGCTCTTTAGGTAAGACACCGCGGACACTCTCCAGCCCAACTTTTCTGCGCCTTTCTCCCTCGCTCGTGATTATGAGGTTAATCCGGACCTCCATGTTTGGCTGCGGGAGCGGGCGGTTTGATTGGGCTGAGTCGGAGAGCCGGCGGGGCTCAAGCTCAGCTTTCGCTTGGAAACAGTAAGATAAAACCCGTTTAATGGGTTTTATAAGCACTGTTTCCTGCTTTTTTTCTGACTATTGGAGCTATTTGGAGGTGTAAACCGAGCTGGCTGGGCTGCGCGCATCCTGCTGCGGAACCGCCAAACACGCGTCTTTATTTATACGAGACCGTTTATTCTCGGGGGATCATTTAAGGTCTCCAAATTAAGGCCTTTCTGAAACCAGGGGGGTGATCTTCTGACCTGGTCCTGCAACAGCCTGCAAATGTTGTGTTTTCTGCATCTTTGCATGCTTCACACGTTTCTTTTCCGCGTTTTCAAAGAAGAAAAAAAAGGCACACAAAGGCGAGCGGTGTTTCTTCCTCCTGCTCAGTTTGTTGTGTACGAGGCTAAGAGACCAGTGAGAATGGATTTATGCTGCGTTCCATTTACCTCGGAAGTCGGAACTGGGAACTGGGAATAACGTCACAGCCGAGTTATCAGCGTTCCAGTTACAAAGTAGGAAAACAAGATTGTAGTTCGCATATACCACATGAAAAATGTAAATTACACTATAGCAGCATATATATGCCGAACAATACTTGTATACGACTGATTTAGTGTGACCAAAACTAGAATGAAGTGCTACGAATTTTTACAGAGCTCTCTTCTACTGTTTACAACCGGGGCAGCCATCTCGGAACGTGAACTCGGGGGTGGTGAAGACTCTCCCACTTTCCCAGTGGGAAATCCCACTTCGAGGGGCGTTCCAGTTGAAAATTCCGACTGGGAACTAGGAAATCCCCATTTCCGAGGACAAATGGAACGCGGCATAATACTGGGAAAACATGATTCAATTTCAAGTTGAGAAAACATGTTCTCCTGGTTTATGTAAGAGCAGACACAGTGAGGGGCCTCAGAGCTCATTGAGGACTAATAAATATGTTATGACTGCAATCACAGGCTCCAACAGTTGTCATGCTTTGATGGAAAGCATTACACATTACACCATATTTGTGTTGGACTACCTTTAACTTGTTTTCCAAAGCCAAGAAAGCTCCTGTAATGACCTCACAGAGTCTTCAGACTCTCCAGCCTTGATCGCTGCAAAAGCAGGGCTTTTATTTTTCTCCTGTGTCATGCTGATCATTTAATTTGATAGAAACCCTCTGAAAGTACTTGACAGTGCAGGGGAGGAACATGTGACTGATTTTATCGGATGCGTTGCATATTTATGCTCAGTTGTCATCGCTTCTCCCCTCATAATACCCCACTTTCTCACCTTGAGCCAGGTTTAAACATTTAAAGTGTTATTTAGGTTACGGGGTCTCTTTAAAGAGAAGCTCCGAGTCTATTTGAGACACCACACCCTGATCCTAGTTGCAAACTTTCAAATAACATCTCAGGAACATCTCGGGAACAAGGGGTGGCCTGTGCTTGAGCATATTTAAGTGATGACTTAAGGATCTGTCAACCCTATTCTGCGTGTTAAAAATACCCCGTTGCCACAGAGTGACTATACATTTTTAAACCCAGCTGACTTGGCCATGATTCGTATTTACACAACACCACCATGGTTCCTTAAATGAAGCTTCACGCGCAATTAAGCAAGCTGTCCCAGTCCGGAGTGAAAAATAAAAAAGTTGCCTGTGTTATGGTGAGTGTGATGCTCCGGGTTGCTTTAGCAAAGTCGTGTTGCAAACTCAAGAGTCCGGAGTAATGGAAGAAAGCTTGTCGTTTCGTCGCTGCCACTTTTTTCATGGAGTTGCTGAATGGACTGAGCTGACAGCAGTCTGACAGATTGCATAATAGTTTCCTTTGTAGTTGAAGGGGTATTCCAAGTACATGTGTACAACCATAGGTTTGAGGAACTGCAAGTTTTAAAAAGAAAGGTTGCCAGTATAATCGCCCCTGGCTGTTATGGGGACTGGTTCGTCCTTGGATCCCATCAACTCAGCAACTTCTTCTTCTTTTTTTCCCCCCGTTAAGACTTGGTAAAGCTTCCTCCACAGACCATTTCTTTTTTAGCCTATAAAAATCTTTTCAGAGACTCTTGGCAGGTAAATCGCCTCTGTCTGTAGAATTGACGACATACCTCTTAAATAATCTCCCCCTATAGACTTGGTAGCATTTACTTAAGGGCCGACAAGAGTTTTTGAACAAACTGTTCTGCAGGACTTGCTGCAGGACTGCAGTTCCCCAAAGGACAACATACCACCGAGCACTTGGTCTCTGGTTGCATTTGCACCACATATAGGAATACTGAAGAGGTCTCCTGGCTAGCTTCAAGTTGGTAGGCGAGGAAAGATCGCACGGTAGTCCCTCCATCCATCATCTTTGTGCCACCCAGTTAAATCTTTTTAATTTTTTACAGGTTAATTTTAAAGGAGACATACTGTATTAAGGCCTTACAAAATGCTGACGCAATTTCCCAAGGTATTAATGAAACGTCTTGGACATGGTTAGTCAAAATACTGCACGGAAACGGCTCAAAAGTCCAGTTCTCAACTAGGACTTTACATGTCTGGTCATGACCAACAGCTTCGGGGGTGGAGTCAACCATTTTTCATGCAAACTTCCCTCTTCTGTTGTGCTTCCCTTGAAATCAGCTTTACGTTTCCCGCTTCCAATGTACAGCAAATGCAGACTGATGTGAAGCTGTGTGGAGGCAATGGGTGTACTGGATGATTCTACTCTGATCGGTTTTGTGATGTCACAGAGCCTTATAGTCACTTCAGACAACCAAGTACTTTTTTTACTATCTTACCCCTGTATGTATCGATAGCTGTTGATATGTTGATTGTGTTATGTAACCCCCACCCCCCCAGCAGGTTCTGCAGAGGTGTTGTATTCATGTCCTTAACTACTACCAATCACTTTACTTACCATATGGACCAGTCACCACATTGTTATGTCACAAAGGGGAAAGGAAAGTGAAGGGTGTCCACTTTCCTGTAGCTTTTGATGCAGATGCAGAAAAATGAAATACCTCCTCAAATAGTGGTAACGAATATCAAAAATTCCCTGCAGACGTGGAATCACTGCTAGTGGCTGATGGGACATTAAGACTTGTTTTATGAACCCACAAGTTTAAAAAAAAAAAAGGCCAAAGTGTTGTTTACCCAGGAAGAGACAGTGAGCCACAACAGCTAGTGGGTTACCTTGTGGAGCAGCTGGATTCACACGAGATTCGTAAGATGAGAATCATAAGACCGTCTCGTTTCTCACGCTCCTAAACGGGCGGCCAATAGAAGTCCTGTGATATAGGTGTGGCATGGTCATCAGCGGAAGCTCCTGCTCACTCACTCGTACCAGGTGTACTTCATCTGAGAGGTTGGCGTTCGTGACTTTGATTGACAGATGCTAAATTTAATCGCCCGCTAAGTCGTGTTCGCCTATTTAAAAACCTTTTCCATGAGCAAAGTAATTCATTGGTAGATCTAAACTCAACTGGGTCAGTAGTAGGAGTAATAATAGCATAACATGCAATTCAGCAGTTGTTTGATGTCTTTTTTTCCCTCAACCCCAAATCAACACAAAATGTACCAAACACAGCAAAACAGGAAGCAGTTATATAACAGTTATATATAGTACATATAGTATGACTTTTTATTGCATTGCTTTTATTGCATTGCTGGCAAAATGCTGGCACATTTCATGGTTTGGATTATCAACTTAAGTTAATTTAATGTTCATCCACCTGTGGACAGCAAAACATTAGCCTCCCCAGCGCTGCAGTAGGGTAAAAAAAAAAGAAGTTTGAACGGAGGAATTTAAGACGGAGCATCATTGTTGCCCCATAAATAGGAATAATCGGGTATAGACTGTGGATGAAAGGCATTTAACATGATAATGAATAAAGAAGTTTATTTGATTATGTTTTTTTTTTCCCTTTTTCAACTAATGAATGAGGAAATCACTGCATGAGACCAATGAACCTCAAAGAGAGAAGGAAAGGGTTTGGTTATTCCTCCTTCTGCAGTGTATGATGTTGTTAATTCAGTTCAAAAAGGGTTTATAAAACCCAGACGGAAAATTATGTAAAACAATTAAGTAATTCAAGATCTAAGAACTTCAGTGTGCAAGCCTGAACTATATTAAGCTCTTCATCGCTTCAATGGCACAACATCAAATCTTTCGTAGATCTAATACCATGTATTCCTGGTCTTCTTTCCAAAAAAAGGAAACTTGGCCTCGAAACCAGAAAAAGAAAAGGATAGGAAAATGTTCTGGGAATTAATGGTGGAATTAGAGAGTGGCTTTGTGAAAATTGAATGAAGCGAAGGTTGTTTTTTTTTTACTTTCATACTGCCGGCCATTCCAACCGTCTCTGGTTTTAGGTCTGTGCCAGTAGGCAAGAAGGCCCTGCAGCAGGGAGGGCGCTGGTTCCCTCCTCGTTGGCGGTGCCGAGTTTTGAATGACGGATGTGGGTCAGCACCTGGCGTGCAGCTGATGCTTGAGGTGCCACCTGTGGCGGAGGTGTTGGTCAATGTAACTTGGAGCTCCAATGAGAAAATGAGGCGCATGCCAGACGTCGGATCAGTTTTTATGGGCTGGGTATCAGAGAGACATGTTGCACTGCAAAGAGTGGAAGCTCTTGGCAGTTTTCCAGAACATTTTCAACACATTGAGATGAAACATTCGAAAGCAATCCTCTGTAGCTTGTAAGACGCTGCCCGCATCTGCTTCCAGGATTGCATAATTCACAAATTTGGACTGAGCGTGGAAGATATAAGTGACCGATGCAAGAAATTAAAGTGCAATTCCTTTTTAAGGATTATTTTCTTGGGTCACCAAAATGGGGGTTCAGTGTCCCGCAGGGCGTCCTGCGCAAGTCGACCGATGTTGGCAGAGTTGTTTCAGCATGTTCCTCACAGATAAGTTTTGACAAGAGGCTGCAGAACTGGTCGAGTGAGTGATTTATAGAACTTATGTAACATGGTAACAGTCATCTTTATGTCAAGCCTCAGAGGACTCTTTTCTTATTCTTTTAAACATAATTCATTTATAGGTCAATTCCTGACAACGGTCATTACGTTTATTTTAACTGCTTTCACTGTAACAACTATCACAGAGGTAATAGAGTCTCTCCGTGCACCATTCAATGCAATTCAATTTTAGTTATATACCGTCTATACATAAGTATGTATACATATGTAATTAAATCACAAATCTATCAGTGCTGTAGGCAGTGATTGTATAAGACGAGAATTTTACACTTGGATGTGAAGAATGTGGGATGGATTGAAATAAACTTTAGTGCTGTGTATTAAACTATTTGTACCTCAGTGGCGACCTTAGTAATGAATAACATGTCTTCCTACTAGGGTTGCAAAGGGGTGGAAAATTTCCGGTAAATTTCCGGAAACTTTCCGGAAACTTTCCATGGGAAGTTAAGCTGGGGAATTTTGGAAATATTCCAAATTGGAAACTTTCCATGGGTATTATGGGAATTAATGGGAATTTATGGGAATTATTGGGAATTTATGGGAATTAACTGGAAATTGGGGGTAATTTAAACAAACTGTATCATATGCAAACATAAATGTAAATATTTATTTTGTCATAAGCAGATATCCATGCAAGATAATACAAAAAACATGACATTTCAACAGTTAGCACCTAACTTACCAGCTAGCTAGCTACTGTGTTAATACATTTTTATTTAATATTTGCAAGTTAAACATTAATACCATTATAGATCAAATATATTTACCCCATAATATTATCAAAACTTACTTGACTTTATATAGTCCGTGGGCTCAAATGTGTGGCTTCAATAGTCTTGTGCTTTGAGCTCAAATGTGTGGCCTCCAGGCTTCAAGAAATCACCTGTGCATGTGATGGAGGAATGCACAGTGCCTGTAGGGGGCGTGGCCTCAATAGCCCTGCAGTAAGCAATGTGCTGTGTGCATGTGATTGAGGAGTGTACTTGCATTAAATCTGGTTGTTTTAGCCAAGACTATGCTACAATATATTTCCCCCAACTATATTTAAGTTCCCTGTTAAGGGCCAATTCTGTAAATTTCTTATTTATTCCCGTTAATTCCCGTTAATTCCCATATATTCCCGTTAATTCCCATATATTCCCGTTAATACCCATGGAAAGTTTCCAACTTTGAAAATTCCCGGAATTTTGCAACCCTACTTCCTACCAAGAAAAGGACCCAGTGGCACCTTATTGCAGGTGATTTATATAAAGTTAATGTCTCAACTGCCTCATCTCAGATTTGGCTGTAGGTTAGTTGGACTGGGCTCACGGTGGACTATGACACGATAAACTTTTAGAAACTCGGTTGCCGTCTGCATCTGAAATCCATTTAGGAAAAGGGTGGAAAAAAACCCTCTTGGCCTGATTAGAGTCATCTTGTCTGATCTTGTCATTTATGTTTCTTTTGAGTCGTAGATGATCCCACGAGTTTGACAAGAAGTCGTAAGTATTGCAAAAGCTGATGCTGCTGTCACTGCTGGCACGCATGAAGGAGTTGGGTCAATACAACTGATAGGCTGACCGAGAGGGCCCGAAGAGTTTACGGCTGGTTAGGGGACACTCTGGTTATGTAAAAAGGGCCATTATGATGTTTACTCAAGGTCCAACAACCTTCAACGTCACTCAACTTTCTTTTTTTCAATCCATGGCACTATGTGATTTGTCATAGACGTCAGAGAAATATCTCTTTCAGGGGATCAGGGTTCCTCACCGGTTACAAGTCCTGAGACCAGGGGAAAGGTTTGCTGGGTTTGTTTTACGTAATGCACCTTTACCCACACAACACTCACTACAGCCTTAGCCATAGGTGCAAGTAGTGAAAAGAAATCACAATTTCTCCTAAAAAAGCCTTCCTGGGTCGTCATGTGTATTACTCTTAAGTTGGGATGTCAAACATGTGCAGGAGGGGAGGGTTCATGGCGTGACGAGACAAAACAACATGTGCCGTTCAACTGC
The DNA here is from genome assembly GCF_033807715.1 of Cololabis saira. Lineage (NCBI taxonomy): Eukaryota > Metazoa > Chordata > Actinopteri > Beloniformes > Belonidae > Cololabis > Cololabis saira. The sequence continues at coordinate 25,733,939 of NC_084609.1, forward strand.
GTCAGAAGTTTTCGGTGGTTGTTATGAACAGACACACTTTAAGAAGTGGAAAAAAGCTGGCCGTCCTGCTCGTGGGTGTTGAGAGACGGGCTCCTGTCCAGCTCGATCCCGGTCTGAAGTGTTGGATCGTTGGTTTCAGAAACTTTAGGAGGTGTAAAGAGAAGTGAAGGGAATCTCTCCATCGGAAAGCTCATAGCATTGTGTATAAAGTTAGTTGATGGGATGGATATTAATGTATGCTCATGTGTATATATCTGAGATGGAGGAAAAAAAGGAGGAAAACACTCATTTTCTGGAAAACCTCAAGCCTTTGGCACTATGCAGTTTTAAAAGGTTCAACCTCACAACAGCTGTTATGACTCTACTGTAGAGTAACATGATCTATTCAGTAAGTTTTCTCTTGAGTACTAAAAACTATCCCATAATCAGAGCTTTTTATTGTTATCGGTTTGCATATATGAAAAATGTCAGACAAAATAGGTTTTTAACGTTAACCTGAGTACAAAATATGACATCTGCATTTCTTCCTGGATTCGAATGCCTGCACGAGGGCGATGGCCTCTGCATGGGGGGCGTCCGATTACCTTAACACTTAAGACTTTCTCTGAAGGGGCTATACCTTTCTAGAAATGCCTCTATGTAGCAACCTCCCACGTAGCCTGTGGGCCCTACGTTGTTGTTGGACTTTCTCTCTGCAGCTTTGTAGTGTCCTTTCGTGGAGTTCAGACTTATAAATAAATAAATAAAGCGTAAGGTATCTTATGTTAGTTGATAAATGTTGAGTGTCAATAACTTTTACTGTCATTGCACAAATGTTTCCTTCAATTTGACTTAAAAAGGAAGGAATGATGGTAGGATGAAGGAAAAACAACAGTACTAAACGCACCGATCACATTTGTTCACGTTGACCCAACTTGTCACTTTTGTCGGGAGGCGCATGTCAGGCTACGGCGGAGGTTACGACATAGACATAGACATGGCATACATTGTGGACTCGAGCATGCGCCTTGCTTTAGTAGGAAAAGAAATGTTGGAAAGAAAGGTTAGGAGAAGATTTAAATGTGCGAACAACTTAAAAGACACTCCTCAACGCATTGCTGAGTCATTGGCAACAGAAATAAAACCATGTATCTGGAGCCCTTTGGGGAATCCATATTGGAGCGACAGCCAGTGAGAGAGCAAGGCATCGTAGGTGTCAAGCTATGATTGATTTAGGACCCAGAGTTCCTCACCAGCAGGTCTTCCTCACCAGCTGGATGTGTCCCGGTCTTTGACGTACAACCTGATCAGAAGGTTGTTAGATGCCCACGGTTACGGAACGGGGGAATGTGATCTAATTTCTCCACTTTCCGGGAAGCGGCACTTGCATACATGCACTGTGAACGGCACAAGTAGGAAATGTTCCTCCAAGAAATGCGAGTATGTAAGCGCCTAACGAGTCACCTTGAAACAGTGCATGGCAGGAAAACTCTCTTTAAATTTGAAAGCAGATATTGTTTGTGGAAAAGAACTCGGAGGCTCTGTATGTAAATATCACATGACTTATCTGGGGCGGGGATCGGACAAGTGTTAAATGCGTTTCTACAGATAAGACCGACTAAGCATCATAAGATGTGTGTTATAACGTTGTTGAGGGAGCTGAGAGATTCGCCATGAAGAAGACAAATATCTGTTGCGTGGACCCGTGACATTCTGAGAGACACTTCAGTCTTCTTAAACACGTTTTTCCTTTGCAAGTTCACTTTTGTATTGTGCTTCGGCAAGCTGTTTGGTGTTAACAATGATTTACAAGCATATTGTTTCCTAGTACTTGTAACCAGGTGACAAACAGCAAGGAGGGCTGGTTAAAATTAGAGGTCTTCAAATTTCAACTCTTGACGATCTCTGACGTAGTCATTGAGGCTGTTGGCGTCACAGCAAAGGTTCAGGTCAGTCAGTGGAGCATACTTTGGTCTGTGGTGTTTCTCTGAGATGTTTTGTTCAAAAGGAGAGGTTAATAACCTCTTTATCCTTGACAGAAACATCGTCCCGTGGTCCCTTGTTTACAAGCTTGTGTCCATACGCTCTTGTTATTCTGCTGCCACAGAAATAACCATGGCCACTGAACGGCAGGTACATCATGATTCCTCTCCTCTTTTAGAGCTTTTGGTTGCAAAAGTAAAATTGGACACTTTTGAAAATCTCTTGAAATATTAATGGCACACTCCAGCAGTAGTTTTCTGTAGCAGAGAGAGGTGAGTGCAGAGCAAACCCCAGCACCGATGATCATTTACTGGAGTCCGAGGAAAAGGGAAACTGGGAAAGAATACGTCCTGTTCCAACAGAGCAGCAGATGCTTGTTTTCTAGTCTCTGCTTTGATATAAAATAAGGACCAAGACAATAATAATAATGATTTTGCAGAGAAATAAATAAACTAGTGTTTTATGACCCGTGAGACAACTTTTCAGAGTCTTTTAAATGCTCAAGTATGCACTTCAGATCACACTTTACAAATAACAGGTTATTTCACAAGTTATCTTACTTACGCTTAAAGTACTTCATATATTGTCTCCGATGAGATGTGCACAAGTGAGTATTTATAATAAACTGGTTTACCAGGTATTTGTAGGACTGGCAAACTTCTCATCCAGGAGTGAATATTATGATAATATTGCGAGTCAGCACTTGCCTTCAAGTAATTTTATTCATACTTGAAGGAGGTTAATAAAACTGGGTTTTCATATGGTGACATAATATAGAGACATCAGTTTATCTTTGACCTACATCAATTGGGGAGGTTCTGTTCTGAATAACTGTATGACCCCCGAGCTAAAGCCCGTCCCTGTCTGATGTGGGACCGGCGGCCTTCTAGTCATCAATTACTTTTATTTTTATCTAGAGGAGGAGGAGGAGGAGGAGGAGGAGGAGGAGGAGGAGGAGGAGGAGGAGGAGGAGGAGGAGGAGGAGGAGGAGGAGGAGGAGGAGGAGGAGGAAACAAGATAAGCTTTGAAGGGACTGAGATAGTTGGGTTGTTCCAAAACGATTATCAGAACTACTCACCGATACTGCTGAAAACACGGCTATCATGGAGTATTTACATGCCTGCACCACTTGATACCACGTTATTTTATAAACAATACTTTTCTGTTGCTCTAAAAGCCAAAACAGGAAGTTATGCAAAGCTGCCTTGTAACTTCCTGTCTTGAGTTGTCAGGTGGGGAAGGAGGGGGCATGTGAGCTGCTGAATCCTGGTTGTCTTTATGTAATAGATCTGTCTTTATTTCTAATTCTCTTATTTAGATCATCATTTTATTTAAGCCAGTACCCAGAGTTCAGTATCAGAAAGGAAAATAATAGTGTTGGAGTGTCTGTGGTGAGAAGAGGTGACTTTATACTTAGACGAGACATGTCCATGCCCAGCCTGCACAATCCAGGTGGCAACAAGTACGGAGACCCTGGGTAGCAGCTGAGGCCCCGTAAAACTACCTCTGACCGCGCTATTGAAACGCAGCTTCTGTTACACAACAGCAGTCGTGGTGAATGACGACTACAAGAAACATGCCAGAGACCCGACAAGCAATGGCTTAAGAAGTGAGGAAAAGGACTTGAGAATTAAATAGACAAAGTGTGGCCCTCGACTCAACCCTCCACACCTACAGGGTGTGGAGGGTGTACATGTGTTTGTGCTTGCATTTTTTTTAAACTATTTCGCAGCATGATGTGTAAAGTTGTGTAAGGTGGAACATGCTTCAAGTTCCAAACTACATACGTACTTACAGGACATCAACTTACAGGACGCTGGTCACTGATCGATGGGCGCCTCATCTGAGTTTCAAGGTTTTTAAATGAGAGTTGCCTGATTCGAGGAACAGCATCGTGCTGCTGTTTGCGCCTCTGAGAGCCGATGTTTGTGGAAGCCTCAGAGTTTGGACAGTATTTCAAAGTTAACAGAGATAATAACCCTTTATTGACACAAACATAACCTTGGCCACTGTGGTATCCCTTCAGTTCTTCGCTCTGATTGGTCATCTTGGGACACATCCTACTGTCCAAACCACCGACCGTCGCCCACAGTGCATCTGGGCACTTCTAGTGCATGAGCGTGAGCAGATGTGGGGGGGCGGGGGTCTATGCCGAGTCTGGCTGTACATCTACGTAGACAGTTTAGTGAAGCTACGGCTGTAGCTCCAGTAAACAGTTCAGTTGGACTCCCTCCCCCTGTACTAGTATACCTGCACGTGATGGGAGTTGCTTTACCGTCCAGTCCTGCAGAGTCCACCGGGCCAGGCGCTGATAGCACCCGCTTTCAGCTGGTCTCCCCACACCAACACAACAGATACATGTCCGGTTGGGCTTGTAGGTTTGAATTGGAGTGATGCCAGACAGCGAATCGGACAGACTATTTACGACCACGGCCTTTCATCAGTCCTCGTGTGAGGGAATAAATCTGCTCAAGTGGGATGTTGTGTGATGGTTTCCCGGGATGACTGTGGGTAGTTAACGTGCACAGACCATAACTGCATCCCCCTATCTCCTTTTTTCTTCAGGCAGACATGTATGTGCATGTGAGCTACTTTTCTTTACTCTTCACTAAGAGGAGGAGCCTGGCCGTCCTCATTGGTTGACAAAGGCCCTCCCTCCTGACTTTTAAAACCCTGCCTCCTTACCTGTACTGCAAAGAGCCCCAGCTCCTCACCTAGTCACTGGTCATCTGTCTGTCTTCTTGAAATAAATCTGCTCTAAAAGGAACATTTACTGTGAAAGGAAGCCTCTCGGAACTTCTTGGGGACTCGTTCAGTAAGTGAACATGATTCTTTTACCGTGGTATCGGGGATCTGTTTGTGATTTAACAACGCAGAAAAAGGATTTTCGTATTTGAGTTTCGAGTTTTTTAAGAGTTTCTTGTGAAGCTTTGGAGCTTTTAGGAGCATTGACTTGAGGCTCAGAGCTGGTGTGATAGAGTGTGTTTGAGGAAGACACTGCCGCTCTTATCACCAGTCATCTCAACCAGTTTCAGCGCTGCCTTGCTGGAGGGCATTTCTGAGACGGCTGATGCAACAGTTGGTCTGCGTGCAGAATGCTTGAATTAGCAGTTAAATTGGTTCAATGTGAATCTTTATTTTCAGTTTTTCCTCTGAACACATGGCAGAACAGAGCAGAAATTATCGCCTAGCAGATATTCTGAAAGGCAAACGTTGGCGACGCTGGAACTTTTCCAGTCGCACTTTGGTTTATAGTATGCCAGAAAAGGCTTGCACATCACATCGGTTATATCTTTCTGATATTTGTGACCAATTGGATCTAAAGCTGTCGTCTCAGATATTGAACTAGTTTGTGCTGGCAAACGTTAATTGTTGTGGAAAGTTCCAGCAGGAAGTGGTACTTCTGATATAGTTGCTCCTCCTGTTTTCTTAAATCAGTGTTAATCCTGTGCAGATTTTAATGAAGAAACACAATTGAAGATGGATCATATCGCAGTTGTTCAGCATTTGTCTTGGCATCCACTTTTAAGCCTTAAAAATATTTAAAAATCAGAATAAGCCATTGCAAAGACACAAGGAAGGCAGACTCCAGACATTCGGAAGGAGCAGATCTGTAAATACTTACTTACTGCTACTGTTTCCAAGCTGTCGTCTTGTGCAAACGTGTAGCTGCAAAGGAAGAGCTGCAGCAGCTTGCATACAGTAGCTGCATTTGCACATCTTAGATTATGTACAAGTATGAAATGTGTAATGAATGATTCTATAAGGTCATGGCTGCGACGACACTGAGGCTAACTGTGTTGGACAGGTTAATCCTCTTGGCTGCAGAAAGCGAAGCCTCGTCTCCCGTTTCCTGATCGCCTCCCAGTTGAAATTGACACAGCGAGATTAGGTGTACCGGAGTGTGTGATGTGTTTTTTTCGCGGTGATGTAGCCAATTAATCTCCGTTGGCTGGTTGTATTGTTACAAAAACAAAGATCACAGAAGAATGACAACCTGTCGGAGACCGAATAATACGAAGGTGGCTTCATCACGACGATGAGCCGTCGGTGGGGTAAAAGTAGGAGCATTTAAACACATGTGGGGACTCGATGTGGAAAACTTAGAGCTGATGCATGAGCGGCCTGTTGACTGTAAACACTCCTTCACATTATCATGTACGTGGCACTTCTTAAGCACTTCCTTCATTAAAGGCCCTGATCAGTAGTGGAAAATAACTTGCTGGTGCTGGCGTCAACAGGACTTTATCATGGTTAAACTTTAGGGCATTTCTTTTCCAGACTAAGATTATAAACAGAAACTGATCAAACGTTTCTTACAGTTTTTACTGATTGTCGCGGCCAAAATGTATGTAAACCACTCAATCTCTGGAAGCACTGCAGCCTGTGATTACATGACAACTGGGTGGTTCGTCATTCGTTTTCAGTCGGGGTGGGGGTGGGGATCGGGGGGCCCAAGCCTTTTCCAGCAGTTGTAAAAGTTTCTCTGTAACAGCAACTTTTCCCTCCTTTATAAACCCAAACGAAGGGGAAAACAATCTAAATGCGGTCCACTTAGCTCACTAACTCCGGGGAGCGCCACCCACACGACCAGAAGGAGGCGTGCGCTCTGGTGTGATGAAGATAACACGTCAGAATCACGGTGGCACTTAGGAGAACGAGGGATCACGCTGCCCTCCGGTGCCTTTTGTGCGTCAGTTATGTGTGATTGAATAACAGACTGAACACACAGATTAACTTTGGAAGAAGGAATCTGGTTTCTTTTGTTTTAACCCCTTTCAGCTTAAAAGAACATTAAAAGAACCATAAGATGGTATGGAGTGTAAACTTAGTGGTTAAGTTGCTCTTCTAAGCCACAAATGTACCTGGATCAGCTCCTACAGACAGACCAGAGTAGTTTTTTGCCTTGTATGTGTACAAAAAGCAGTTTTAGCTTTGACATCTCAACATTTGAACAAGTAAATGGCGTCGGTTTCTATAAAGGTTTTTCATTTTGTCGACCACCTAAAGCACTTTATCCAACGAGCTCATTCACACTTCGTCTGTATAGTCTGACTTTATGGCTCTTTCTCTGCTACACACACTCGTACACACACCGATTAAAGCCCTGAGGACGATACGGGCTCGGTATCTCGCCCCAGGACCCTACAACCTGGACGGCAGAAGCCGGGGATCAGACCGTCAACCCTCTGATTTTTAAACCGCAGCCATCGTACGTCTCCTGCTCCTGTTCTGGTCTGGCTGCACTTTTTCTCCCCGAGCCTTTTACCGCTGCTCAGTTTCTCTGCGGTCAAAGCACGACTATCAGCAGAAAGTCTCGAGTGTCTGCCAGCTCGTAAACATCATGTGGTACACAGACCCGGTTGGTGATTAGTTGGCAAACACAGATGGGTACATAGATTGTAAAGAGTCTTAACTTCCTGATGCGACCCAACCACAGGACTACGGTACATGTTGTAAAGCTGGAAGGAACCTGGACTGTCCGAAGCTCCGGACTAAATGAGAGCTGCTGAAACCGGGAATGCTCGCAGAGCGTTCTACATTCACGAAACTGCAACCACAACAAACTCATATTACATAAACGCATATTACATATTACAGCCATGAGCTCATTCTGACACATAAACAACGGCTCAAACTTTTCCTTGGCACACATCCCAGATATTTGCATATTTAAGGCATTTGACACGAAAGACTTGAAATGTTGAGGTCCTGATTGACGTATTGGTGCCAAGACAAAAACCCTCCGGCAAAGCAGTGGGATTATATAAAAAGAGGGGGAAAAAAAGGGAGGTCTAAGTTGTTCAGAACAAAAAGTTAAGTAACAGAACAAATGTTGGCGCTCATTTGTTTTCATTATCCAGTGGACACAAAAATAACTGAGTTAATTCAATTCAATTTCAATTTTATTTCTATAGCGTCTATTAAAACAGAAGTTGTCTCAGAACATGACATGAGTTAATCCAAATGCTTCTTTATGAGCTACAATGACCTGTTTTCTAACTTGTTAGTGGTGTGAAACATCCCAACATATTCTACTAAACAATCATATTACTGTATATTAAGACCAGATATGTCCTATTGGACATATCAGGTCGTTATTCTGGGTGTAGCGCGGCCGATTGATGCCACACTTTTAGTGTACAGACACAAGAGCTGGACTTACGTCACTCAGACTGGAAGAAAACAAATGTAAATATATATAGCTTAAAATAAAAGACAAGAAAGGTCATGTTTCTGTTGTTATAACAACTGGCTGCCATGGTGATGCACTTGCTAGCATAGCTTGACAAACGGCAAACAAAACTATAAATACACCTTCTATTTCTGCGTGAGGACTCCCTGCCTCCCACCCTTCCTTACATAACTTTCTGAGGTTCTGGAGACCAAAGGTTTGGTTTTGTTTGTCCATGAGACCGTCAGTCTGAGGTCCAACCTCACGTCGCCCCACGGCACAATCCAGCTTGTTTGCTACTCGCATTAACAAAGCAAACACTCAGCTATTGTTACCGATTGTAATGGATTTGATTTATTTTATTTACATTAAGTGGGGTTTGCACAGAGTGCTCTTTGTGCGTCAGTGTTTGTGTGTCCGCCCTGCTCGTATGTGCTAACTACAGCGTTGTTGAACGGGTATGGCTAACCAGGGATAGCAGCGGCGCCGGCTGGTCTGAAGCTCAGAGTGGTTCATGGTTTACGTGAACAGTAATATGACTTTCCTGCGTATAGATCCACCCAAGAGTGACACCTTTCCCGATAATTCTGACTTCTGAAGTAAATGTAGCGTAGCATACCCGGAAGCTTGGTTACATCCAGTAACTACTGTTGCCTCTTTGTTGGCAACCTTGCAGGGTGGGGATGCAGCAATTAGTCGACGTCGTTGACAAAAATCGGTAATAAAAAGAAGTCGCTAATTTAATTGTCGACTTTTTGTCTTCAAAAAAATGAACAGAGTGAGGCATCAAACTCGCTTCCCATCTCTGCTGAGGTCTTTTTTTATAATAAGCATCATTTAAACAACCGTATGCAAAATTTAAAATCCAAGAGCTAAATGAGAGCCATTTAAAAACTGCGCTGCAGTTTATGTTTTTTAAATGTCATTACTTTTTTCTTGAGAAAAAGGTGTATTTTATGGGGGTACAGTTATCAGCCCCACACAGCTGGACAGAGACCCGACTACAGCTGGTGTAAAGACCGGTGAAACCCCCGCGGGTTAAAGGGGCTTTAGTTACAAGGCTCGACTTCTTTCAGGACTCCGTTTGAAGTGTCTGTCTTATGCCACTTATTACTCCTGCACAGCGAGCCGTCAGTTGTCAGGAACATCAGCCAATGTTTGTCTCTGTTTTACATAAAGCTAATATAGTTCTGCTTTATGTTAGCAATAGTATTCAAACTAGATTCAAATGAACAGTAGTTAAACTGAACTTCCTCTCCCGCTGAAGCCAGGAAGATGTAGTCAGGTGACCCAGCTGTCCAAGACGGTTCCTCGGTTCCAGGAACCCGTTTGCAGGGAATCTGGCTCCATTTCACTCCGAAGGCGAAGGGTTCTTCACCGAGCCCAAAAAGGCTACGGAGCAGGCAGATGAGGCCGGCCACCGTGTTTACCTGCAGTTTTAGACTGCCATGGCGAGCTAAAGTATTAAGTGAAGAGGTCGTAGTGCAAGCATGTCTTAATCCTTGACTCTGTTCTCTACGGTGTTTTAGGTGTTTTCATCAAAGGTAACAGCTACAGCTGTAGCAGAAGTGTCTTGAGAAGAAGCCTCCTCGCCAAGTCTCGTCCCTGAAAGTCCGGAGAACCGCCTCTCGTCCTCCTGTGGATTCATCATGCCGGGAATCGCGGATCGCATGGAGCTGAAGAGGATCGCCACGGAAGCTGACGACGACAGCATGGAGAGCTACACGGAGCCCAACGACATGGAAAAGGCCACGATCAACAGGTCAGAGACCCCGTATTGATCCGGACCAAGTCCAGGCGCCGTTTGTGACGTATTACTTTATATCTTCTGCTGCACTTCTTTTTTTTTTTTTTTTTTTTCTTTTTTTTAATACAAAACAGGTAACAATACAAGTGCGCATAACAAAAACACATGCAGGTACAGGACAAGAGGGGGCGCTAGGAAACAAACTAAACAGACAGACAAAAAAAACAGTACAAAACAGCAAAGTCAATGTTTTTGTTCGTGTGTGTGTTTGTGTGTGTGTGCGTGCGTGCGTGTGCGTTTATGTATGTTCTATATGCACGTGTGTGGTGTGTATGAGTATGATGGTTTTCTAGAATAATGGTTATTTTAGGAGAGATACAGCAGCCAAAAAAATAAATAAAGCTAAATAAATAAATTAAATAAATAAATAAATAAATTGAAAAAAATTTTAAAAAAGGTTTTAAAAGAGGGAGAAAGGGAGGGGGGGAGAAGAGGAGAAGAAAACAAAGGGAAAAACAAGCAAACAAACAAGCAAAAAGAGACCATGATCTTGGGGGCCGAGTTGAATACATTTCAGCTTCACACTTGAGCAGAAACTGGATGTAGAATACACATCCCATAGCGTACGCACACATTGATTCCCTTTCTTTCCCTTCACAGCCAGTTCATGGACGACAACGAGGACGGAGAAAGCCACCGGTTCCTGGCAAACGGGATGATGAAGAAGAAGTATGAGGAATACCCAGAAGAATATGTAAGCGGCTCACGAGTCACAGATAACAAGGTTATCTGACGAGTCACACTAACCGGCTTCTCCTCGTTTGGTCATGACACGCGGAACCGCTGATCAGTCCACCTTAAAGCAGCGGTTTAAAAACCACAGAAAGGGCCAGAATATCATGGAAAATAAATAGTTTGGGATTCGAAGTTCCTGAAAAGAAAGAAAAACAGCCAGCGGTGTATTTACCCGTTGTTTGTAGCTCAGATGTTTATCTGAGCCTGTAGATCAGTTGAAGAATGCAGGAACATGTGATGAATGCTTCTCTAAAGTCTTTAGAGTGGATGTTATTGACCCGTGTGTGGTTTTCCTGAGCCCCCCGTCCTCACACTCCTCCTCTCTTCTCTCTCCCGCAGCATCCGGGCCACACCTCCTTCGGCATGTCGGTCTTCAACCTGAGCAACGCCATCATGGGCAGCGGCATCCTGGGCCTGTCCTACGCCATGGCCAACACCGGCATCGTCCTCTTCACGTGAGTCAAACCGGTTCACGGTCACGCTTGGCCGGCGACGGCGCTCCCTGTTTGTTTTCTGGGCAGGGCTCGCCATTGTTAGTGTCGGACGCTCACTGCTGCCTTCTGGGTAGAGTTTAAGCTGAAAGGCTGAAAGCTGCAGTCGTGTATAAACACATCTACCTCATGATGATGTTGCTTCCTGGAGAAGTGGGCGGCTGACCCGCACACCTCTCGCCGTACTCGCCATGTCGCAACACATTCCTCACTCGCACCAGGAAGACTTCCGACATCCAACACCGCCGTGTCACCCTCCTCTGGACGTGTGACTCCCGCCTGTGTGCTAGCGTCACACGGGACGAGAGCAGCTTCAGCAGGACAACCACAAGGACAAAGAGTTAAACGACGTGCGCTTCACTCGTCCTAGCAGCTGCAGGGCGTTGGCTACGCCGTATCTGAAGATGTATCTTCTTCTGTCTCTGAGATCGTCTGACATGAGAATCACATGTTCTTTCCCTGGTTCTTCACGTGTCGTATTTTAAACGTATCAGATTAGTGTCACGGCGCACCCAGGTGTGTTATACATCAAAATGTGCGTCTCCATCCTGGGACTACGCGCATTACTTTTCTCTTTCAAAAGCGTTACCGTGGCGACGCTAGACGCCAAAAAGTGCGCCCACCCTTCATCTGATTGGTTCAGACAGAAAAAACTTTGCGCCTCAAGCCCCATAATACGGTTTGACGTACATGAACGAAAATCGGTACACACCTGTATCATGTTGCAACTTAGAGAATAGTCTCTTGGCGCCATGGCCGAAACCTAACAGGAAGTCGGCAATTTTTAACATTTTGAACTAATCGCTTAATTTTGGCGCAATTTATGCCATTCCTTCGGCAGTTAATACGGTGTCACTTTAAAACAGAGGCGTCAAACGCAGTGCATCAGGTGTTTGGATGCAAAGACTTTTGAGGTTTTGCGCAGCGTTGCGTGATTATAAAGAGAAGGTAAAGGTAAAGGTAGACAGTTGTGCCCTGGGTGATGGGATCAATGTCTTCAGTCAAAGATGGATGCGATGTTAGAAACAGCAGAAGAACCAGATCTTTGGCCCCTTCTGCCAGCAGCAGATCTGATCTGTCACCCGGGGAGCTGCTCAAACCTGCAGAATTACCTAACTTGCTCACCTGTGTCAACCCCCCCCGGCATAAATCATCTTGTACTGTACCTTTAAAGGGGGGTTATGTTAAAAATAACCCTGTTAGGACTGGAGGAGCTGACTACTCCTCCTAAAACCAGCTGCTGTGAACACAACCGTGAAGACGTGGTTCAGAAGAGGGCTCTGTTGTAGCACCTTTAAGACTTAAAGGTGTAATAACGTACATCTACCTTAAAAGCGGAAGGGAATAAAACCCCCACTGAACGGTACATGACCAGGTCTCTACTTCCTCCTCATCCCTCTCTCGTTGCTCCCCCTGCAGGATCCTCCTGGTGGGCGTGGCCATCCTCTCCCTGTACTCCGTTCACCTGCTGCTCATGACCGCTAAAGAAGGAGGTAGGTATTCAGGTCGTCTCTGAGGCGTGGCCGGCTCGACTGGTCTCGCCAGCATGTCCCTGCGTTGGCAGCGGGACTCGCTGTATGCAAATATTTACACGCAGCTGCCACAAGAAACCAGCCTCTGGATGTCTCTTTTTCTCGTTGTGGTTTTGTGAAGAATGGTATTTGAAGTGAAAGTTTATGTAAACGGAAACAAAAGCGTTTCCGTTTATACAGACAGAAATGCTGGACCTTAGGAATGGGCGATATTTTACCGTTCATGATAAACCGTCAAGGAAGGAAGGAAGGAAGGAAGGAAGGAAGGAAGGAAGGAAGGAAGGAAGGAAGGAAGGAAGGAAGGAAGGAAGGAAGGAAGGAAGGAAGGAAGGAAGGAAGGAAGGAAGGAAGGAAGGAAGGAAGGAAGAAATGAGCCAAAAAGAAAGAAAGAAATGAGGAAGGAAGGAAGGAAGGAAGGAAGGAAGGAAGGAAGGAAAGGAAGGAAGGAAAGGAAGGAAGGAAGGAAGGAAGGAAGGAAGGAAGGAAGGAAGGAAGGAAGGAAGAAATGAGCCAAAAAGAAAGAAAGAAATGAGGAAGGAAGGAAGGAAGGAAGGAAGGAAGGAAGGAAGGAAGGAAGGAAGGAAGGAAGGAAGGAAGGAAGGAAGGAAGGAAATGAGCCTGAAGGAAGGAAGGAAAGGAAGGAAGGAAGGAAGGAAGGAAGGAAGGAAGGAAGGAAGGAAGGAAGGAAGAAATGAGCCAAAAAGAAAGGAAGGAAGGAAGGAAGGAAGGAAGGAAGGAAGGAAGGAAGGAAGGAAGGAAGGAAGGAAGGAAGGAAGGAAGGAAGGAAGGAAGGAAGGAAGGAAGGAAGGAAGGAAGGAAGGAAGGATAAATTCCCGTTGACGTGTTTATGTAACAAACATGGCGGATCTGAGTCATTCCAGTTTTGCAGTACAGGTGTAACTCATTTAATTGTTTTTTATTAATTCAATGTAATCGGTGTAGTTTAGTAGCATTTAGTATTCTTTTAGAGCAATGTTTTGACTGAATGTGGTGATAGATTTATAGTTAAAAAGATGGAGTTGAATTGGTATTTTTTTTATCGTAATTTTTATCGTTATCGGGATAAATGCCAGAAATGATCGTGATACATTTTTTAGTCCATACCGCCCATCCCTACTGGACCTGTCCTCCTCTGATCTTTTTCCTTCTGTCGTCCCCCCCCCCGGCAGGATCCCTCATCTATGAGAAGCTGGGAGAGCGAGCCTTCGGCTGGCCAGGAAAGATGGCTGCCTTCGTAGCAATAATCATGCAGAACATAGGAGGTAGATCATGTTACATAACAGGGTGTTTACAGGGTTACTGGGTTACTGCAGCCATGCTACAGCTGTGTCATCTCTGTGTGCAGCCATGTCCAGCTACCTCTTTATTGTGAAGTACGAGCTGCCGGAGGTGATCCGGGCCTTCCTGCGTCTGGAGGAAAACACCGGGTGAGTGCTGGTCCCACGACCTTCCCGTTTGAGCTGGTTATCCATCGTTTATGACGTTTAACGTTGCGTTCTGTTTGCAGGGAATGGTACATGAACGGCAACTACCTGGTGGTGTTCGTGTCCGTCGGGATCATCCTGCCCTTGTCCCTGCTCAAGAACCTGGGTGAGGACTAGTGGTGTTTCTGTCTAGTCTTTGTCTAGTCTTTGGGTCAAGCTATCATTTTAGTTTTTATTAGTTTTAGTCACGTTCATTCTCCTTTTAGTCGTGTCAAGTTTCAGTCGACTAAAAATCTGAGCATTTTAGTCTTATTTTAGTCAGAATTGTCCAGGACCATTTTAGTCAAAGATTGTATTTAGCCAAACCCATTTTACAATTCAAACAAGGTTATCTTATTATTATATTATTGTTACCTTATAGACTAAAGAATACATTGATTCCAGATACAGAAGACTCTAATTTGAGTTTGCAACATGTTTATTTTTCCGCATTTCTCCCCATCTTTTTCTTTTTCGACGACACATTTGGTTTTCTTTTTCACGTCTATGTAGGAAAGTGTCTCCAAAGATGGATCTTCTTCTTCTCCAGCCCCAGAGCAGATCCCTGCGTTTCTCTATGTAACTTTGTTTTTAATGGACGTGAACCTAGAGCTCTGCGTTAACGGCATCAGCCTCTTTTTACTTTGTAATCTACATTTTAGTCTCGTTTTTATTCGTCTACGATATTGCATTTTACATTTAATTATCGTTATCGTCACATGACCAGCATTTTCGTTGCGTCTCGTTTCATTTTCCTCAGGTGATAAATAGAAATAGAAATAGAAATAGAAAGCCTTTATTATCATTATACTTGTACAAGGAAATTAGGCAGCAGCAGCAAAAAGAGTGAATGGGAGGATAAAAATGTACATGAATGGGTGGAGGAATATTGCACTTGAAAGGATGGAAGAGTATTGCACATAGATAGGTAAGGAATATTGGAACATTATGGATAGGAAATAGAAAATATTGCACAGTATGAGTTAGTTTATTGGTTAAGAAAGTTCACAGCTTTGGGGAAGAAGCTGTAAAAAGGTCAGTAGAAGACGATATTTATCATAATTTTGGTTGGACCCGCGTCCAGCTCAGCTGTCCTGAGCCGCCCCAGCAGATCCGTCGTAACGTAACCCGGGTCCTGAGTCAGCCGGCGGCGGGCGGGGGTGCAGTTACAGGAGCACCGCTCTAAAGCCTGCAGTCAGCTCCGCCGCTCGGTGTCACTTACAGTCCCATCCAATCAGAACGGCCCAATTCCACCAGGCCCACTGACCGAATTATGCAATAAACATTTAAAAAATCTAGGAAACAAGAGAAGAGCGGTGTGTCAGATCCCGGTACGTAAATAATGACGGCGTTGAAATGGCTCGCCGTGTTGCGTTGCATCCTTCTGACCCATCAAAGCTCCGTTCTGCTCATACCTGACGTTTGTTGGCTGTTCATGGATACGGGCGTTAATCGGCAGCGGCATGTGACCCACATCCTAGAATAGATGGAGGTGTAGGGGAGGGGAGAGGGGCGTGGCGGGGCCAGTTTATTTGTAAAAGGTGACTCACATAAAAGCAATGAAACGTACATTAAGAGTTTACAGTTCAGTTTTATTTCCGTAGCGACTTTTGCAGTACGAGTTGACCCCCGTGCAAATATCAAACTAAGAAATGAAGCAGGGACAGAAATAAAAGATGCAGTGCATTGTGGGGGAATACTGAAATGAAGCAGTACAGGAGGCTCGATTTAAAGCAGCCCTGATGGATTGTGGGAGCTTGCTCCACAGGTGGAGGGCGGAGCGGCTACTTGTTACTTGTCAGCGAGTTTCCTGCCGACTGTAACGCGGCGCTCTCGTTAACCCCAGAGCTTCCCACTTCCTTCCCTCATCTGTAAAGTCCTAGTCATCCAGCAACGCAGCAGAAACCTGCAAGTCACGTCGTCTCTGTATCGACCGTCAGGTTCAGGCCCCGCGCCAAGAACCCAGCTCCGGCTATTTTTAACGGGACCAAAATAAACATTTTAATGTGCAACTCAGAAGGTGTTGTTTGCTCTGCAGGACTTTAAGGGACCAAAACCGCCAGAAATCAGACGAGATCAGACATGATAATCACATTTGCTTGCAGGAAACATGTATTCTTGTTCTCTAACGTGGTGATGTCTTGTCCTCCGTAGGTTACCTGGGCTACACCAGTGGCTTATCCCTTTCC
Source organism: Cololabis saira (assembly GCF_033807715.1). Lineage (NCBI taxonomy): Eukaryota > Metazoa > Chordata > Actinopteri > Beloniformes > Belonidae > Cololabis > Cololabis saira. The sequence goes on from NC_084609.1 coordinate 25,750,293, forward strand.
TGCATGGTCTTCTTCCTCTGCGTGGTAAGTTTATTCTGTGCATGTACCAATAATATGTCCTAATGAGCCAATCATGAGCGTATAAAGTTCATGAGCAGTTCATGAGCAAATATTGGAGACATGATTCTGACTGAAGGCGCCACCAGATGTCAGACTGTAGATCCTTCGTATCGTTGCCTTTTCAGTTCAGTTCCACGTTATTATAATAGCAGTAATTCTCAACAAGTGAGCTCTATGAACAGAAGATACAAACCCAGCGCCAACTAGCAGCCTGTAGCTGTCAGTGCTGGTTCATGCCTCCTGCAGGGTTGTGCAGCCAGATCACAGCTGGAAGGACTCCACATCTGTCCCACGGAGGTCCTGACATGTTTACTCTGTGTAAAGTGTTTCTGTCACCCCAAAGTTGCCAAAAAATGATGAAAAAAATTAGAAGGCGTGTCGTACCCTTTTTTAAAAACAACGTACCCTTTTCAGACACGTAATGAAATGTTTGTAAGTACTATAATAATAAATAGATGAACAGAATACGGGAAAACAGCTCCTCTGAATTCTGTTTAAGCACAGAAATGCAGCATAATGTGAAGCTGAGTGAGGAGGATAAAGAGAGATAAATATCCTCTGGTCCGGGTCTGTGATGTCACAGTATTCTGCAAATCTGAACGCTCAACTTAAAGTTGTGTTGAGTTTTTTAGTTTGAGGCCACTTAGGAGACCCATGAAACGTCTCTTTTTCCTAATTACGTCCCTTTTAAGGACAAATATGTCCAGTAACACATGACTGTAGAGTGTAGCGCGTCCAGCATGGGAGGAGATCTTACAGAAAAGCTTCCTGTGGGTGTTTTGCAGCTGATCTACAAGAAGAGCGTGCTGCCCTGCCCTCTCCCCTTCTTCGCCCACCATTCAAACCTCAGCATCAACGGCTCGGGGCCGTCGGGGCACGCGCTACAGACCCACCCGGTCCAGATGGACTTCTCCAGGGCCGACGTCTCCCCGGCGGTCACCGGCGGCCACGGCGCCCAGGCCTCCACGGGGGTGAGCTACGAGCCCCACCCTGACGACGAGGAGATGTGCACGCCCAGATACTTCATCTTCAACTCACAGGTGAGACGGGGGCAGGTGGAGGGCGCTGGGGGGCATTTACCCAACGTGTGATCAGCTCTTCGGCGTTTCCTCGGCCAGAATAGCCTCATTTCATTCCTTATCATATATTATATTCATCATTTACTGTACAGCATCTGCAGAGGGATGTTTGCTGAAGGTGGAACTGTGTGTCGGGGTGATCTGAGCTTTAAATCTGGCTTTAAATCTGGCCCATCAGGAGTAAAAGTGATCTGTGTTAAACTGATGGGAAGTGTACGGTAGTTTTATCTGTCTCTAGCTCTGCGATTAGCTGAGAACTAAACCCATCACATAATAAAGATGGTGTGAAGCAGGTCCTGGGCGTGGAGCCTGCAGACCCACGCGGTGCTCCGTGTGCCAGTGTGTTAATGAGTCGTAACAAGAAGTCAGTAGGGTCCGTTCTCCTTTTACTGCAAGTTCAGCTCTCTTCATGCAATTAGCAAACACTTTAACTGTGCAGCAGTTGCACAACTAGCAGGCCAGATGTAGCTAGGTCTGTTCATGAGGTAGACCTCTGTGTTTCACGTTCTTAAAGGTTCAAGAAGACGTTCTTCGGTTGTTTTCCTGTTTGTATTTTCCACCTGAGCTCTGCGGTGCAGCTACAGTGTTTGTTTGGACCAGGGGTCTGCAACCCCGGTCCTAGAGAGCCGCACTCCTGCATGTTTTAGATGTCTGTTTACATCAACACACCTAATTCTAATTAAAGGTTGTCATCAGCTTGTCCTCCAGGTCTGCACAAGTCTGTTAATGACACAGTCCTTTGTATCAGGGTGTGTTGATGCATGGAAACATGAAAAACATGCAGGACTGGCTCTCTAGGACCACGGTTGCCTACCCCAGGTTTAGACTGATCCTAACACGAGCGCTTCTGCTCGTCTGAATCTGGATCTGCTTGGATTTTGCCACATTTTCATGCTGGTTCTTTCCCCCCCCCGCAGACGTCGTACACCGTGCCCATCCTGGCTTTTGCCTTCGTCTGCCACCCGGAGGTGCTGCCCATCTACAGCGAGCTGAAAGAGTGAGTGAGCCTTTTCCTTTCTCGGTGCCAGCTCCCTCAGTTTGTGAAATCCTTTTACAAGAAGTTGCACTGCAGGATTTCCTGTTACTCGGTGTAAAACTACTCATGCGTGTCAGCTCCAATAAGCAGCAGAAGGCAGAGTTGGACAGCGTCTTTAATGGAGTCAGGAGTTGTAAAACAAAGGTGTGTGTGTGTGTGTTTGTGTGTGTGTGTGTGTGTGTCTGCAGCCGCAGCCGGAAGAAGATGCAGATGGTCTCGAACCTGTCCATCCTGGCCATGCTCATCATGTACATGCTGTCGGCGCTCTTCGGCTACCTCACCTTCTACGGTAAGACCAGCGCCAGACGAGCGCTGAACGTGGACACGAGTTCCCATCCCGCCCCTTAGGGCTGGGGATCTGGGGATAGTGTTATTAAAACTGTTTTTTGAGCTGTTGCATGAATTATATGACTGTAGTTCTGCAACATTTTAATACTAGTATTATATTGAGATTCAACAGCAAGTATTGCAGCTAATGATGCTGTAAGGACCAATCAGCTCCCAGAATGCTGATAGAACTGCTTTCAGAAACATCATGTGGGTCAGAATTACCAAACAGACCCAGGGAGGAAACAGAGACGGATGAAATCGGTTTTATTTTTCCCACATTCCGTTTTTATTTGTTCCATTTTCGGTCTATTTTGGTTTTTAATTTTTGAGCATTTGGTTTTTAGCATTTTTTGCAAATGTAACCCCAAGATAGTATATAAAGTAATGAAATATAGACAATTTATGCAATTATAACCTAACACTTTAATGTTTTCATACCTTTAAACATATTTAAAGGCAAAAACATGGCACCAGTTATTCTTGTGTCCGACAAAACATTCCTTTTTTGGGGATAAACAAAAAAATAACCAAAAGTAGTAATGTAATGTTGGAAAAAAAAAAATACATAAATAAATAAAAGAAGAAAAAAAAAAGAAAAAAAAAATCTTTAGACATATGAATCGATTTTTAGGAATGAATATGAGAATCGATTTAGAATTGGGAAATAGATTTTTTCAACACAGGCCTACTTTCCCTCCGTCTCACGTCGTTGCCGTCTCTGCTACTTTGTTTCCTGCAGATTTCGTTGAGGCTGAGTTGCTCCACACCTTCACCAAAGTGTACAAGTTTGACACCTTGTTGCTGATGGTGCGTCTGGCCGTGCTGACGGCCGTCACCTTGACCGTGCCCATCGTGCTCTTCCCGGTAGGTACACCGTGCACAGTTCCCACAGAAAGTCCTGTTCCGTGCTGGATTTAACGCCAGCACCAAATAGCTTCTGGAAAGCAGAAAATGTTCCCACAATTGTGATTAACTGGCTTCTTTCTGTTGCTTTTTTGTATCTGCACCATTAAAACGGAGCCTCGTTTGAGGAGTGGCCTAATTTGACTTGCGTCAGAGCACACAAGCGCACTGTGTGAAGCGCGAGTAAACATGCGCCGCCCTTGTAAACTTCTCACATTACTTCTGTGCTGTAAAGCTCCAGCTTACACTCTGTTGTCTATTTGTTGCAAAGTCTTGACTTTTTATTATTTTTTTCTTCTGCTACTTTGTCCAAAAAGGACCCTCTGTTCCTTTGTAACCACACGTGTGTCATCGTCTGCAGTCGCGAGTACACGGTGTGAGGCTATTAAAGCCCACACCTCCAAAATCACGCCAACACACAAATACAAGCAGGATTTCAGCTGCTAAAGACATTTATTCATGCTGTTTTTTTGTTTTTTTTTAAATATTGGGTGTGATGACTGTGTGTGTCATGTCCACTCGCCAAACCTTATCGTCTTACTCACATTCATTCACACATGCTCTTCTCTCCCCTCACTCCTTATTTGGTCCTGGGTTAATTTTAGCTTGTCCCTTATCTGACTCTAAGGAGAACAGTGGAGGTTTCCTGCCTGCTGCACTCTTTTTAGCCACCAGACACTCACAAACGCGCCCGCGCCAGCAGGGTGAAGGCGAACAGCAGCAGCTGCTTGTTCCTGGTTTTGCGAGGCGGCTGCAGTTGCAGCGCGCCGCCACCAGAGGGCGGCAGAGTTGCGGGTATCCAGTGCTCCAGCGCTGACTGACGATGATGCAGCAGCGACTGCAGCAGGTCATGGAAACATGATGACTCAACACGCTGACATTTACATGCTTAATGCATATCAAACAGGAGAAGTCGCTAACACACAGACGCACATCAGCACGGTTTATTGGGTTTTCATGGTCCGGCTGGTGCTTGCGTTCCCAGCGTGGATGTTCACAGCAAACCCCCAGTCCCGTCCGCAGCCACCGGGGCTTTTGTTTTGTTTCCCTTTCAGCCCACTCTGCAGTGGAAGTTTTACTGGCTCGGCGTGGACAGTGGAAAAACCCTCACCCTGACCGTTACCTTCGGGGGGGGGCGGAGACAGCGGGCGGGAGGAGGGATGCACATTCCTCAACGTATCTTGTCTTATGAAACCTCCCTCTCCGGGGTGTCCATTCCTCGAAATGTGCTGATCGTGTTGGGAAATGAGGTCTTCCTGAAGCCCTGATTAAACAGCCTGTGATGGCATGTGTGATATAACGGTTGCACAGCGTCACAGATCGCAGCTTTACACCAGTAACTAATAAGGAGAAGAATAAAAATGACATTTTCTTAATGATTCTTGAGATGCAAGAACATAGTCAGTGATAAATCAACTGTAACTTCAAAATTGACCTCAAAACCTAATCTGATTCATCGTTGGGACAGTTTTTACAAGCACTTTTCAAATCCCCGTTACGGTTTGTGGTGGAGAGAACATCCAAACCCTCTCTAAAAGAGGAGAACGGGACCTTTTAAAGATCTTTTAGAGAGGTATTCGGTGTATTGTGGAAGCAGAGAGCATTCACGAGGTAATGCTGTTTGACAACAGACGAGAAAACAACACTAGATTTGACCATTCACACGTCAGATTAGTCGATATTGAACGCTGAGGTTATTCTGACTAAAAAAGGGTCAAAAAAGCTCATTCAAACTGGGATTTCTGACTCAATTACGGGCCAAAAAGTGTGAAGAGACACGTGGCCACAACATTCTTCTGACTGCTGCACTTGTAGATTAAAACATCAGTTTTGTTTTGTTTTTCACAGCTGGAGAATTTCACAAAACTGAGTGGAAATAGAGAGAAGAGAATAGAGAGAAGGGACGATGAGTGATTTTAAGTTAACAAAAGTAGGTGAAGCCGGAGCTGCTGTGACACGATAACGCCAGTGATCTGTTTCATGTTTCGTTGCTGGGGAGTGTAAAACCCTCCATGTCAGGTGTTGTGAGTTTAATGAACTCACCATAACTATTCCTAGTCTCCGGCCCGATGGCCGCTGGGAAAGACTCCGGCCCTGCGGAGCTGGACGGACGGATGGATGGACGGATGGATGGATGGATGGACTAGAGGAAGGAAGACTGTTCCTACAGTAAACGAGACAGCGCTGAGAGAGTCATAAAGCTGCATGTAGGACACTGGGCCGACAGAACCGCTCGCTCACGCCATCCTTCGCCGGGCCAAGTCTCCGCTTGACCTTTTGAGAATCTCATCTCCAGTCCTCCCGACTTTTACTCTGTATCCAAAACGCCGGCGACCTTCAGCGCGAGATTAACGCCGTCTTTGTCTGCAGCTGTCCCGGCTCCAGCGGAGAGGTGCTCCGTCAGGCGAGGGGTGTGTGTGTGTGTGTGTGTGTGTGTGTGCCGGTCCGCAGGGCCGACCTGAAAGTGCGTGTGTGTGCGGGTGTGCAGTCACGTGAAGGATGGATGCTAACGGACGCCAGATCTGGCAGGGCTTTACCAGGATCCAGCCCATAATGAGAGGGGTTTATGTGGAGGCAGACGTGTCCCAGTTCTCAGGCCCCTGGGCCGCGGGAGAGGCCTGCAGACGAGCTGATTAACACCCCCGACGTCAGCGCCATACCTTCACCCGCACCAACATCACGCTCTTTGTCCCGACTTGGCCGGGATGTCATTTCTCTCTCCGTGTTCTTTTCTTGGAAATCCTCTCGTAGCGCCAGATTATTATACTATTATTATACTATTATACTCATTTTTACTCCTCATCCATCACAAGATCGGAGACAGGCAGCTTCAGTGGCTTCAAGTCAAAGGATGCAGAAGTTATCAGTCAAAATTAGGGCTTGGGATCGATTCAAATGTCAAGAATCGATTCGATTCAGACTTAGAATCGAGTATCAGGATTTGTTTCGATTTGATTCGATCCCATATAGATTTGGGTTAGTGTTATTAAAACTGTTTTTTGAGCTGTTGCCTGAATGAACTGTAGTTATGCAACATGTGAATACTAGTAGGCCTGTCGCTGCAATCGCTGCAGCTACTCTTCGACACCATGTTCATTGTTTGATAGTTTCACACCACGCCCACGTGTGAATTAGTCAAAGTCAAAGTCAAATCAAAAGTCAAAGTAGCTTTATTATCGATTCATCACATGTAAGACATACAAGGAATCGAGAGGACGTTTCCCACTTCACTCGGTGAAACATATAAAGTGCAGAATTAAATGACGTGACTACTGGGATTAAAGTTCACCGGGCGAAAATGTAATGAAAAAAATCCATCTTTAGACATACGAATCGATTTTTAGGAATTAATATGCAAATCGATTTAGAATCGGAAAATCTATTTTTTCATCACAGGCCTATTCAAAATCTGAAGGACAGAATGTTTTTACAGCATGTACATCAGTGACGGAAAGCTCTGTGATGGTTGTATCTCACATTTGTATGAGTTTGTCATTGTGGAGCTGCAGGAGCCGCCGTCGCCACTAGAGAGCTCAGGGCTTCATTCATAACTCCCCGGGGGTGTTGTGACTGGAGAAAAGCTGATCGTCTGTCTTCATCTGACGCTTCGGTGCTTTCTAGTCCAAAACACTGTAATATAAGTTTGTTTTTCTTTTTCAATCCGCAGAAAGGGACTTTTTCTGTTTTGCATACAGTTTCAGTTCTGCTCTGACTCGGTACAGTAGTCTAAAGGTGTAAACCTGACCCCCACTTGTGCATGTGCACATGTCCCCGACTGCACTCGGAGGAAATGTCACATATCTGCAGATTTCTGCAGAAGGAAACCTGCAGAGCAGCCGGCCCAGACTGGCCCTCCGGTCTAGTGGCTAACCGGCTGCAGCCAGATGTGTCCGGGCCGGCGTGGCCGTGCGTGTGCATGTGCATGTGCGTGTGCATGTGCGTGTGTGCGTGCCAGGTAAACAGCGAGGAGCCCAGAGCGTGTAAATATCACACGCTGGACTCCAAAGGCTCGGTGCCAGGTAGCAGGCGGGTGCCGAAGAGCTTGGGGCCTCGCAGAGAAATACAACATGGACGCTCTAGTTTTCCAGGCGAATTATGCAACAGCTGGTGGGAGTGAGGCGGGCGGCGGAGGACACTGAGAACATCGGCAGAGCTGCTCTTAAATTCACGTTATTATCTCCCCGCGAATGCGTTTTTGGCCCGGCGCGCTGGCATTTGCTTGGCAGCGGCGAGCGTTGCCCTGGCGGCGCCCGGCGCTCACGACGGAGGTCACCTGGTTTCATCTGACAGTCCACAAAATCAACTTAATTGAATCTTTTTCTCCCATTCTGCCATGAATATAAATCCCATGTTTAAGTCGGACTCCCGCCAGCCGGGTCTTTCTTCGTTTCCCTCCAGGTGAACGACGCCCGATTCAATGTTTTGACTTTGAAGCGCTCGCTATGGCTGCAGGTGCAAAACCCTCATTTGTCCCAATGTGTGCACAGAAAAAGCCACAGAAGTGGGTGACAATGGCGACTCACCTCCTCCCCCCTGCCGCCAGGCCCCGCCCCCTCCGGCCGGCGGCTGATGCAACCTCACGGCTCCGTTGCACCATGGGAAATAATCCCCGGCCGCTGGTTGAATGGGCGCTGTAGGCGCCGCTCCTTTGACACTCTTCCCCCGCGGGCCGCGGCCACTCGGGTTTCGCCTGATACCCGCGACCTTTCACCCAGTGGAGGCTTGAACGGGCTGCCTGTGGCTCAGGAGAACAAGGAGACTTAGCTGGGATCTCCTGGTTTCCCTCCCTCTCTCTCTCTCACACACACACACACACACACACTTGACACACTTCAGGCAGTGGCCAGGAGCAGGAATCCGCTGCAGCGGCGGCTCACACACACTCACACACACTCACACACACTCACACACACTCACACACACTCACACACACTCACACACACTCACCTGCTCGGTGGACGACACGTATGTCAGAGAGAGAACAGGAGACATGAGCAGTGAGTCTCTTCAGCCCCGTTTTAGATGTTGGAGCCTCTTCGTTGCTTCTACATACCCAGTCAGGAAAAGTTAGGATGGATGTATGAGAAAAACCAAAGAAAGAAAAGAATGTAAGGGTTGGATGGTTGTGTGTTGAAGACAGCGCGGGTGTTTCTCTGTTCCTCATCGCAGAAGCGTGAAAGGTGCAACCCCTAAACATACCAGAGTTAAATCCTTTAATATTGTGCTCTTAAGAAGGAGAATTATGGAAGTCCAGTCCCATCTGGGTCAGGGAAGCACAGACTCCCGCCGTTTGTTACTCTGGTAGCTGTTTCTGTACCAAATCATACGGCCATGTCGTCCTGTATTTTCACTGCTATTCCTCAACTCTTTAAAGTATATCCCCCCCCCTAAACACAGCTCCTTGTGCCTCCGCAGATCCGCTCCTCCATCAACACGCTGCTGTTCAGCGGCCGAGACTTCAGCTGGTTCCGGCACCTGGGCATCGCCGCCGCCATCCTGGCCTTCAACAACCTGCTGGTCATCTTCGTCCCCACCATCAGGGACATCTTCGGCTTCATCGGTGGGTGCACGCTCTCGGCTCAACGTGACAGCAGCTTTCTGCTCGTGCGTTAATGACGTCTCGTGAGGGAACCGGGCCCGATTAGCACATTCAGTACCAGGGGCCCGGTGCATTACGCAAATACCTTGTGAAGAACGGGAGCTTAAGGAGTCGTGTCACGTGAGCCAGTCGTTGCCGCCGGACCAGTTTTTCTTGTCACTGTTTGGCTTAAGGTTTTTCTCCCACTAGGGGAGTTTTTTACCTATCATTGTTTATGTAATAATTGCTCGGGGGTTTATGTTCTGATCTCTGGAAAGATCCTAGAGACAACTTCTGTTGTAATAGACGCTATATGAATAATATTGAATTGGATTGAATTGAAAATCTGAAACACTCGCGTTCTCAGGGCCACGTAAACGCCAGGTAGTGCACGTGTCTCTGACATTAAGCCCGCAGCTTTCGAAAATGACACTTTTCTTCATCCTCCCTCACTTGCGGTAAGAATGAGGCGTCCTGCCGTCGCTCCCAGCACAGCTGAAACCACGTCCAGGAGTATGAATCAGGAGTAGGAATCAGGCGTAGCGGTGCAGAGACGCTCAGGCTGATGCACTGCACCTCTCATTTTTGGCTTTGGAGGAAGAGTGTCATCGACCGCCCTCCTCACCCGTGACTTAATAGAGGTGATTGTGCACAAGGAGACGCCACCTGCTCTAAATGGAGGCTCCCGTTATCCTCCACAGCGACACAGAAAAGACAGTTAAACAACAAGTACAGTAATCCCTGGTTGTTCACAGGAGTTACGTTCCAAAAAGACCCCGTGATAGGTGAAATCCGTGAAGTAGTAACCTTTATAATTTTTTACAATTATTATACAAGGCTTCAAATTGTGGGTTATTGGATCTGAACGGGAGAATTGGTAGAACGCAGAACGTTTGTAGACATTATGGGTTTTGGAAAAAATTTGTAAACTTAAATTTGGCTGTTTTACATACATGTACATGTACAGTACATATGAAACCGTAACGTTATTGACACACAGGAAGTGAAGAAGCAGGGAGACTGTTTAGCCAATCAGAATGCAGAACAAAATGCAAATCCGGGAAGCAGCGAGACGTCAAAGGTGAACCGCGTTACAGCGAGGGATTACTGTTGTTCAAATTGCACCGCTCTTAAAAAAAATACTGTTATCACTCGGCGTGAGTTCTAGGTTCAGGTGAACGGGCTCGTTAGTGTGATGTCACATCCTCGGGGAAGCTAAGCGCCTTACACGTCTGGGACATATACATATACATATACACGTAGACGCCCCATCGAGCGTGAGCAGTACGTCAACGTCGCCGCCATATTGGATGTTCAAGACTGCGCTGTAAACTAATACAAGTAAATGGACTTATTTTCATAAAGCGCCTTTCTACAAAGACATTTACGTTTTACGTCTCATTTATTCATTCACACACGCACTAATATACTTGGAAACAGTTAGGCACCAAATGTAATATATTTAATTTTCTCAGATGGCAAAAATAAGAACTTTATTGATCCCACATAGGAGTAATTCATGTTCTATCAGCTATAGAGAACAAGGTAGTGCCGAAAAACAATATATATCCCCCCTCACAAAAATAAGAAAAATAGAGAAACATATTTTCTCATCAACAAAACATATTTTTAAATTTTCAAGTAGCAAAATAACATATTTTAACTATTTTTCCAATTTTTTCAATTATTTTATTGTCTGAAAAATGGTTCAAATGTTATTTTATTGTCTGAAAAATTATTCAAATATGTTATTTTGTTATTTGTTTGTTGTTTGTTGATGAGAAAATATGTTTCTCTATTTTTCTTTGTCAGGGGGGATATATATTGTTTTTCGGCACTACCTTGTTCTCTATAGCTGATATAACATGAATTACTCCAATGTGGGATCAATAAAGTTCTTATTTTTGTTATCTGAGAAAATACAATTACATTTGGTGCCTAACTGTTTCTCAAGTATATTAGTGCGTGTGTGAATGAATAAATGAGACGTAAAACGTACATTTCTTTGTAGAAAGGCGCTTTATGAAAATAAGTCCATTTACTTGTATTAGTTTACAGCGCAGTCTTGCCACATCCAATATGGCGGCGTCGTTGACGTATCGCAGCAGCGGGCAAGACCACTCAATGCGGCTTCTACGTATATATGTCTATGGTCTGGGACACCTGTAGTTGATCCGCTGCCGCCTGATTGGCTGAACCCTAACCCTCCGCTCTGTTGCAGGCTCCTCCGCCGCCACCATGCTCATCTTCATCCTCCCCGCCGCCTTCTACCTCCGCCTGGTCAAGTCGGTGCCGCTGAAGTCCCCGCAGAAGATCGGGGTGAGTGTGCAGGCTGGTTCTCACTGTGTTAATAGTTAGTTAGTTCATATTTATTTCGGTCAATCACAAACATAAAAATCAACAAACAAGATAACACAGGTTTTTTCCTGGTCAACATTGTGATTATTTGACCGAAAAGGTCTGGGATGAAGCATAAAGCTTATCTTGCCCACCTTTTAACAGAATAGAATATACAAATAGAACAAATGAAGTATCGTAAGTCTACACAAAATAATAATAATAATAATAATGATGATGATGATGATAATAGTAATAGTAATAATAATAATAATAATAATAATAATAATAGCAATAATATGATAATAGTAATAATGATAGCTCTGAAAACAGAAAGTGAAAAGATGCTAAGGAAACCGACAAAACCAATTTAAGTTGTCATTTTATCTCATGCATGTATGCATTCTTCTTTGTTTGCTTATTGTGTTTCTATATATGTGTCCATTACCTTTGCTGTTGACCCCCCATTGCCCCCACTGAACCCCCGTTGTGTCTCCTCCCCTTCAGGCCGCCATCTTCCTGGTGGTGGGAGTGGTGTTCATGATCGGCAGCTTGTCGCTCATCGTGCTCGACTGGATCCACAACCCCCCGGGCTCCGGCGGCAGCCACTAAGCCGGCTCTCATCTTCTTCTGGATTGACATTTAAGACAACACCACCACCCCCCCGCCCCTCCCCAGTCCCACTGCATGTCTTCTGGTCTGCTTCATGTCAAAGAGTCCTCCATCCATCCATCCATCCATCCCAGTCCCCCACATTCACCGCTGCCGATGGGCCGGTACCGGTACCGGGCCGTGGCGGGGCCAGAGGCCCCCCCTCCCCGGACAGGCCTTCACTGGAGCAATCATCAAATTTCAACGTGCACACAGGACGTATGGCATTTTCAGAATGTGACACGACTCAAAAAACGACTGAAACGGAGAGAAGAGGTTAAAAGGAACCTCGGTGCCGACGTGGCGCGATGACATCATCATTCTCCATCCCGCTGTGGAGAGACCGAGCGATCAGGCGCGGTCTGCAGCTCCAGCAGGTACGGAGAGGTGTCGCCGTCGCCCAGCCCCCGCTCCGCCTCTGAAAGAGCCCCGAGATGGAGAGGAAGGAGGAGAGGAAGAACTAAGAAGCACTTCTAGCATTATGTTTCACTTTAGTAGAGTTTACAGAGCCCTGTAGACGCATCTACACTTGTATTTCAGCAACGTTTCCCCCCGGGACGGCTCCCCGGGCGAGGTAGTTCAGACCTTTCCTTTTCGCAGCTTTCTGCTGCTCACGTTAACAATCAGAAACTTTGCCAAAGTCTGCAAGCACATAGACACGTAGTTAATGCTAGAGCCTCCCAAGCTCCACCGTCTCAAGGATGGCCCTCGCCAGCTGCTTGGACCCCAGCTCTGCCAGGGGCAAGGTGCTGCTTTTTAGTTTCACTGTCGCGGAGGAGGGGACGCAGAGTACGAATGTACATAATCAAGTGTATCTACTGAGGAGAAAAGAAAAAAAAACAGAGTAGTAGCGTTGTACATAGTGTCACGGTCGGCCTCTTAAGCTCTCTGCCGGTCCGGTTTGTGCCAAGCTGGACCCGCGCTTTCCACCAGGACACGTGCTGGAATAATTTATTAGGTTCCTGATGTCGGGGGAAAGCAGCTGAATTGATAAGCTCGTGTCATATTACTTCTCAAACGGGATGTAAGTGTATAAAAAGTGAGTAGGATGTGTGTCATGCCAACCAAATTCAATTGGACATCTTGAAACTGAATGAAAGTTAGGCGGCGATGCAAACCTGAAGCACCTGATCGGACCACTGCTGGTGTTTTACACACGTGCCTTGCTGTCAGGTATTATGGATATGCGGTCGTAAGTTCCCCCTGGTCAGGAGGCCGCCGGGCCAGAACCGGCTCTGGCGGCGGGTCGTCTCAGTGCGGAGAGCTTGTCACAACGCAGAAGTCTGCGCGAGCATCAACGTGCTGTTTTCTAGGTACGAACGCAGCCGACAGGATGCAGCATTGATGAGTTTTAGGTGGATTGGTGCTCAGGAAGTGCTAAATCATCCTGGCGCCGCCGTAAAGGTGTTCGATAAAGTGCCTCTAGTGTCATTCCAACACCGATCTAACGTCGGCGTTTGTCTTATTCACCCAGCACCGCTGTTTTAATTTGGTAGAACAGATGATTTTATATAAAAAAATCTTAGTTTTAATAAAAACCCGACTTAGAATGAGTAATCAATCAATTACATCTCTCTTTTCCTGGACGACATAATCATAAATATTGACAAAATTGGGATTTCAGTGCAAGAATATCATGAAAGCTTACTGTTAAAGTCCAGAAACCGTGTTGTATAGTTTGCTTTCGGCGACCAGAGTAAGCTCGGATCAGCTTTCACGCCTTTTATCTAAACAATTTGAATCAAAACAGGATTGCATCTCTCAAACAAACCATGCCTTTGGGATCCTTTCTCCCGGCCGTACTCGGCCTCTGAAGGTGCCTTCGCTGCAACGGTCGGCGTCCGGCCTCTCCCGTGCCACCGCGTGTCCTGAACACATCCAGCCAAAGTGGACAACATTTATAGATCTTTTTGTGGATCTAAGTATGTGAGACAAATAGATATTTCAAATGAAATAGTTTATTATGTGCATGTTTTTGGACTACATGGTCTTTTTGGACAATTGTATATGCTTTTTGTAAATAATCTTGATTTTTATGGTACACCTGAACTCATCACGCGTGAGTGGGCTTTTGGGAGATTGTACCTCATAAGCATCTAACAATCCGGTGTTTGTTTTAGTACGTTACATATAAATATGTGTGTTTAGACCTTCTTTTCTCTCTTGCTGTATGACAGTAGGTTGTTTTTTTTTTTCTTTCATTTGATGCTTGTATATTTGTAGAAAAACAAAAGTTCCCTATGTATCTATTTTCATGTTTTAGTGTTAACTTCGTGCATCAGTACGCGTTGAATCCAGAGTCTGCTTCTGAACACGGTTCACCAGAGGTCTCAGACGTCTCGGAGACTCACCGGCTCCTGCTTACCAACACTGGGTTAAAAAAGAGTAAAACCACGAGTAAGCTGTCAAACATCCGGAGTGAAGCCTCAGCTGGGGGTGAAACCCCCCCCGTGTTGCAGCTCCACCAGCACAAGCCTGCAGCTGTAGCTGAAATCACACCGAGGCTTGTGCAACGGGGTCGGTACCGCGACGGAAACATCTCTGAGAACCCGGTGAGGTTTTATTCCCGGGATGTTACTTGAATTGAAGCTATTGAAGCCTGACGCCGTCAGCTGCTTCGCGATCGTAAAGGAGTCCTCGCTCTGAAATGATGGACTGTTTTCAGTTTAAAAACTGTGTCTCACTTTCTATGAATTCACTTTAGCAATCGTAGGCTGCAACTTTATGAACCTCTTACAGAAAGGTGAGAGCTTGATCTCCTCAGGTTGAGTGAAAGGGTCATCACACAAAACGAAAACCAACCCCCACCTCTACCCATCGGTCCACTGAGTATCTCAGGTATTTGGTCTGGATAAATTTCTTCTCACATATTTTTTTCGTCACCTCTTTTGCGTGATTGAGCCAAACTGTAAATGCTGACATAAACCGTGCAGGCGCAGACGCGGAGCCGTCGTGCCCGGCCGGCTCACGCCGACAGTGTTTTGAGAGCGAGTTCAAAGCCAACCGGCCTTATTTTTCTACGGATTCGTGGCCTCGGAGAAGCACTGGCTCTGTCTCTGCTGTTCCGTGTCTGCTCCCTGCGGATCGGGCCACACGTTCACTTCTGTGATTTACCTGAACAAAGGAGAGTTATTTTGTTGTTTGTTGTTTTTTTTTTTGTATCAGTTATGTTGGTTCCTTACGGTGAACAATAAAAATGTGACATGAAGAACTTTTTTGTGTGTTTTAGTATTTTTGTGTGGCAGAAACATGAAAGCGGAGGATGAGGCCGTTCTGCAGGTCACACTACGGTGTTTCTGTGCTGACAGGTGTCTGGGAATGCCGTGACCCAACTCCTGGCAGAGCAATTAGATTATATAAGAACTCTGGAAATAAACTACATCATCTCGTTCCTGTGCAGCTTGCATCTGTGGGAGATATTTAGCACTTCCTTGTAATGCCACATTTAAAATGGACAATTTGGGAACCTTTCAGTTTTTCCCATCTACACAGTCTCGGGAGAAAGAAATCAGCTGGACACGATTCCCTAGATCAGTGGTTCCCAAACTTTTTTTGCCAAGCCCCCCTTTTGTACGTAACAGAATTTTCGAGCCCCCCCCCCCGACCCCGACACAGACACACACATCTTTTGCATTTAAATGCGACTGTAATTAATTTCATATATTGAACATATGTGCGAAAAAACTGTCCATCTCTGTAAACATAGATTTTCAACCTGACCAGCTCACAGAGATTGAAACAACAACAATACAAACAGGAGCCAAAATCTGAACATTTGCTCTACAAAAATGACACCTTTAATCCCCACATGTTTTCAGTGATGTGAGTGGGCTTGCTTCATGTGTGCAACACATTTCTTTTTTTTTCCTTTTTACTGTACAATACAGTATGCATTACTTTCAACATATTTTTTTCCAAAAATAACCAGCTCCCTGAGGAAAAAAAACCAGCAGCAACAGCTAAACAAATAACCAAAATCTCAACAATTGCTCTGCAAAAATGTCAGCTTTAACTTCATGTCTTTCCCCTTCTCTCTTCCCCCTATTTCCTGTCTCTCTCTCACTGCACATATGTATTGAAGGCAAAATCTTAAAGAAATAAAAAATCTTAACATTTTTTTTTTTTTTTTAATTAATCTACCTTCCAACCACGTCGCGCCCCCCCTGCAATAGCGCTGCGCCCCCTAGGGGGGGGGGCGCCCCCCAGTTTGGGAACCACTGCCCTAGATGTATCTCTGCATATGAAAAAGAACACAGACACGCCTGATTTTTAAAATAAAACTAGCTTTTATTTTTTCTTGACGTTAGTGGTTTTATTATTTTTTTACTGCGAGAAAATTCTGAGAAATTGAGCAGAAACACGTCTGGTTCATTTCTGGGAACAGCAGCGCTTTGGGCCAAGTTAATTTACACTTCATATGAGTTCATAAACCATTTGGCCACCTAAAAATAGTCTAGTACGGGAACATGCGACCACAAAATTAAATTGACGTTGCGTCAGCGCCACGCCACATTTGACTGGACCATTTGGACTGGGATTTTGGCACATCTGACTCAGCCAGGTCAGCCACGTGCAACTAATCCTGATTTGCATGAACACATTTACCTGCAGAACAGATTCCAGCAGAATCTGAAAACAATAAGATATAATAAGAATAAGAAATAAAAATGGCATGAAACCCCTCGATACGTCATCTTTGAGATTTTGTAGGCTGCAGCCTCCACATCAATATTGGTCTTTCCTCCCCTCACCTTGCTCTTCATGACCCTGGAACTATCCAGTTCAGGGTGTTTTTATCTTTTTTATTTTATTTTTTTTATTTTTTTATTTTTTTACCTTGTCTGCACACATATTATTGATTGATACCATGACGGTAGAAACCAAAAGTGTATATGTGTGCATTATTACTATATTTAATATATATACATATATATACGCACACATATGCGTACACATACATAAATATACACATACAAACCCAGTGTTTTTTTTTGTGACGACCTCCACTGCCAATCCAGGAAGCAGGAACACACGGAGACACACGTCAAGCACTGGAAATCTGCAACAAAAAACCACAAACAAAGCACGAAACCGGCACGGAGCCAACCAAAACAATAACAGCAATCGACCTAAATCTTGAGATCTGATCGCAGTCTGAGCTAAGCTATCGCTACCGCTACCTAAACCCAAAAACTAGAGAGCCAGCATGCAGGTGAACAAGCCAGTGTGTATATCTATGTGTGTGTGTGTGTATGTATATGATCATGCGTGTGTGTGTGTGTGTGTGTGTGTGTGTGTGTGTGTGTGTGTGTGTGTGTGTGTGTGTGTGTGTGTGTGTGTGTGTGTGTGTGTGTGTGTAAATGCATGTGACTAAGTGACTATATGTGTGTGTGTGTGTGTATGTGTATGTGTATGTGTGTGTGTGTGTGTGTGTGTGTGTGTGTGCGTGTGTGTGTGTGTGTAATAAACCAAACAAAGCTCCACCTGAAGTGTATCTATAGTGGGGGAGGGGGGGGAGCAACCCCGCCACCCACGAGACCAGAGGCCGACACGGAGGAGCCCGGAACCCAGGCCACCGGCAACCCCACAGAGGGGAGAAGTAGGAGGAGGCAACCCACCGCCTGCGAGCCCCCCCCCCCCCCCCCCCCCCCCCCCGGGGGTGTTTTTATCTTTAAATCCAGCCTTACTATCCGTTTACCTCCCCAGTCCTTTTCAGTACATTCACTATTAAGGAATTGTAGTAATCCAATCTTGAAGTAGCAAATACGTGCACAAGTCTTTCTGCATCACTCTGAGGGAATATGTTACTTATTTTGACAGTTTAGCAAAAGTGAAGGAAAAGCTCTTTAATTACACATAGAAGAAGTTTTAAAGTACAAACTTGTCAAAAATAACTTCACAGTAGTAGCCGTCGCATCATCCTGAGTAATTGCATAATTGGAGAGTCTATTTGTGAATCACTCAGGTCTAAAGACAGTCGTACCTGAGTTTAGAAGGAAGTTAGCAGTTATTCAGGTCTTTGTGAAAAAAAAAAACATGGAAAAAGTAAAGCTGAGTATCACCTCCATATGAATAAAGGTTTATACCATACCTGCCTAAGAGCAGTAGCTAATGGAAGCACATTGAGACTGAAAAGTATTGGTCCAAGTACAGAACCCTGTGGAACCCCTTCAGTATGATTAAACTCCTGCAACCAGTTGGTGCATTTGAAGTGGGTCATGGAAAGCTGTGATTTCAAAGGTTGCTCACCCTCCAAAAGAAAGGGTGGAGTGAAGTTAAGACTCCTCCCCCTAAAAACAGCAACTAGACAAGTGTAACGGCAGGGTTGCAAAATGCACTTTTGTACTGTGTCTCTGTGGTATTTTGAACAAAAAGCATTGGTCTTTTTTTTGGGGGGGGGGGGGGGGGGGCATAATGTAAGTGGTGCATCATGTAACTGACCCACCTTTACTCCAGTTCTCTTTTTTTCCTCATTCTTCCTTTCCCCGATTCCCTAGTTTTCCACAGTACATTCTCTCTATTCTAGTAGCTTCTGTTCTTTTCCTGTCCTCTGCGACTCTGTTACACTAACATCCCACCACACACGCACACACACACACACACACACACACACACACACACACACACACACACACACACACACACACGCACACACACACATAAACCCAAGCCCCTTCGTTCCTATGACTCCCCCTCCCCACAAATCTTTTGATGAGGATTAACTGTACTGCGCAGTGGAATAAATTCCAGGAATACGGTCACCGTTAATAACCTACTATCTGTGTGGGAAAAAAAATCCTCAGCAGCACCGATCCCACTGAGAACTGCAGCCGTATCACCCATACGCACGTCAAATGGGACAACACCTGAGCGGGAGCAGAAACATCCCAGAATGTTTGCCTTTAGCAACTAAAATGAAGTGAAAGCAGATGTACACAAAGTGGACACAAACTCTTCCCTTTTCTGAGAAGCTCCTTTTCCATCATGCTTGTTTTTGTCTCCGCATGCACGCTAAAATATAGCAACATTGGCCCATTTTTGTTTTAAAACAACACTGAGCAGTATCCACATTTCAGCTCCATCCATGCTACCCCACCTTGGTGCGTCACATGATCATCCTTGCTCACTAGGTGTACTCCACAAGTACCGACAGGCTGCAGATCTGCTCCGATATGACCTTTGTTCCAGATTACTCCTAGCCCTTAACGGCTTGCAGGATGCAGATGCAGTTCAGGTTCAGATTCAGATTCAGACGACTTTATTAATCCCTTTGGGAGGTTCCCTCAGGGAAACTGACATCTCCATCTCACTCACACAGCACTGTCATATACAAATGAAACACCCCAAAAACCAAACACCCTTATAAAGATAAAAAGATAAACAATTAAAAGTAAAAATAAAAAATGCAGTGCCATAAAATAGAATTATATTTAAAATTATCAGTATTATCAATGGAGGCAATTCTGGTCGTCTGGCTGTGTGCTCCAGTGACGTGAAGAGGTCGGAGCCAAAACACTGAGCTGTAATAATTGTTACAATGACCACACTAGCGGTTGACTTGGGCTGTATCTCACTTAGTCTTGTCAGTTAACAGCTGAAACCAACTGTGACAAAGTCTTTAAAACCAGCAGATCCATCGCTGCTTCGTCTTTAAGGCTCATCTCTGTGATATTCCAGTGGTGCCCGTATGATACGAGCCCCTTCCCAGTGTGTACACTTCTCTCTTTCGGTGGTTCGGTGAGGAGAGGAACCAGTAAGTACAGTAAAAATCCCCTGGCGTGCCCTGGCGCTGCCCATGTGCGCTACATCCAGCCTAGACTTGAAATGGGAAAGAACCCAAGAATACATGTCAGATCAACAAGTGGAGGTCGTGGCAGCGGAGAAAGGAATAAAAGAGGCTATAATATCAACCATGAATCCTTGTTGTGTAACAGAATGTAGCTCTGAGATAATTTCATGCGACAGTGTAAAGCTCCTTACAACAAATTAGTGGTTAGATTATTTCAGCCCATTTGAAAATGTTCTTTTGAGTCTTTTTTCTTTTATAACTTCACTTTTATAACATCGCTAAAGTACAAAAGCATAAAACCCATCCAAAAAATAATAATCCCATCATGTAAAGCAATGCATATATTCAATTTTATCGTCCAAAGTACTTTCTCAAGAGTCTGCTTTTAATGTATGAACTACCAAGCAGAAACATCCAAACTTGGCATGCTGGAAGTTGCCACCCCTTGGTCTGTGTTTCAGACGGACTGACCACCATCTGACCCGTCTGCAATATGGACTGAGGGTCTACCCGCGGGCATGAAGCTCACTAGCCTCGTTCAGGAAGAGAGAAGTAAATGACAGTACAACTGGCTGCAGAACTGAGCTCATCTCCACTGACCTCCACGTTAAGATGCTCATCCGTGCAGCAGAACCATATATATCACACACATTCATACACACACCAGGCCCAACTTGAACTGAAGATGGTTTCTGGGTTGGTGAGACAGTTCTGGAGGGCAGAGCCCACATGTCACATGGGCACACCAGGGGGTTTTTACTGTACTTACTGGTTCCTTTCCTCACCGAACCACCGAAAGAGAAACAGGGAGTTCTAGCCTGGCGCCAGCAGAGATGACTCGGGATGCATCCGGGACCACCTCGGGAACTAAGATGGGCCGGGGTGGTGGGTGAGGATGATGGAGACGTCTTTTCTGTCCCTGAAACCTCTTTAGGCCCCCCAGTGCCCGGTGAGTTCCTCAGAAGGGTGACGCCTCCTCCGACCAACACCTCATGGATTTTTTTTGTCTCCTGGAGGAAAAACCCAAAACAGTAATATACTCTCCTGCTGCCGCTGCAAAAACTCAAAATCTTAACAAGAATATTTGTCTTATTTCTAGTTAAAATGTCTCATTTTTAGTAAAAGAATCTCATTACACTTAAAACAAGACTCATCACTGGAAAAAAAACCTTTTCACCTGTTTCAAGTAGATTTTCACTTAAAATAAGTAGAAAAATCTGCCAGTGGAACAAGATTTTTTCGCTTGTAATGAGAAGATAAATCTTGTCCCACAGGCAGATTTTTCTACTTATTTCATGTGAAAATTTACTTGAAAAAGGTGAAAATTGTCAAATAAGTTATTTTTCTGGTGATGACTCTTGTTTTAAGTGTAATGAGATTTTTTGACTAAAAATTAGACATTTTAACTAGAAATAAGAATAAATATTCCTGGTAAGATTTTGACTCGCGGGTCCATTCTGTTGGGTTTTGAGTGAGGACGACCCAAAATGCAGGAGATGAGGTCACAGGAGTGCAAACCAAAGTCCTTTAATTAAATAAAAGAGCTGCACAAACATGAAACCAAACCAAACTCAAATTACTGGAACTACGGGGAACCTTTAGGCCAGTCTGAGCACCTCTCCGACCGCAGGAACTATTTTTGGCTTCCCAAAGGTTCCTGAATGGCTGCTTTGCAGGGCTGTTCCTGGTATGAACAATCCAGTCCCTGAAAAACGCACCTTCTCATATTTATATAGCATCTTTTTAATCTCATCCAGGTTCTCCAAAGTACAAAACATTGTGTTTCACATTTACTAATTCACATAAATACACTCGAACTACAGCGCTTCTGTGGCGTCCCCACTCAGTGAGAAACAATGTGGGGTTCAGTGTCCTGTCCGAGGAGGCTTTGACTCGGGAAAGTACCAGGGATTGATCAAAGATAAAAAAACTCACGCCGACAAAGAGCAAATATTACAAGGAGACACTCCTCTGGAAATGGAGAGGATTCGGCCACGGGTAGAGGGTTTTTAAAGTGTTTTCTGGCCAAATTCCTGCAGGAAAGTGCACTAATTGGAGACCATTGACCATGGTCTGTGAGACTTCATAAATCCTGTTTCTCATGCATGCCTCAGGTAGGTTCTGCGCTCTGCTGAAAACACAGAAAAACATAATACCCCTCCCTTTAATGTCCTACTGCACGGCTGCTGAATGACACTTCATGACCAAAGGATGTGTAAAGACATCTAATCAAACAGGAACAGAAAATGGCATAAAAATGGAACAAAGGTGAAGCCTCAGCGTGTGATTTGTTGTCTAAACCCAAGCAGACTGCCAACCTAAGCTCAGGTTGTACAACTGAATTAAAACACATTCCAAAAATAGCCACTTGAATCAGAGTCTGGTGTCTGGACGCGGTGCACGTCGCCTCTCATGTCCCCTCCAACTGCAGTCTGAGCAGCAGGGCCCTCCGCACGTTTCTACAACAACATTTACATTATGCAAATCGTGACACTGACACCGTCTCCTGTGGCACATGGACAGGTTTATCCTGTCCTTCACTGTGAAATGTGGTTGGAATATGTGCAGGTGTGGGTGAGATTGATACTCCAATATAAAGCAGATTCAATCTCCATAAAAGCTGCACGGAGAAAAATAAATAGAAGTAAACCCTCACTAGCCTTGAGAGCCTTTAACGAGCAGCGCGGACTGAATCAGGACGACAGTTCAGAGGAGATTACTCTCAATGTGTGTATTTACTGGTGCGCACATGGAAGCGTCTGATGCAACATTACATAATCTGAGACTGCTGGTTGGTTCCTCCAAGACAAGCATCCCGTCTGGTTGACAGGTCAGTGGAAGATGTGACACTCACACTGACACACACACATGCACACAGACACACACACACACACACATGCACACACACACACACACACACACACACACACACACACACACACACACACACACACACACACACACACACACACACACACACAGAGCACTAAGTTGCCAGATACAGGCGTAAAATCAGCAGACAAAGACCTAGAAAGCAGCCCTGTTGTCATGGTGACTCCGTCATCCATGTTCTGGGAAGGACAGGGTGTATTTACTGTTGCGATCATGTGACTTAGGTGTCCTATTAGCGATCACGAGGGGGCAGGAATTTTCCTTTGGCACTCAGGAAGTGGAGGAGAGATAAGGAGGGACCTTGAGGAGACATTGTTTCATTCCTCAGGGCACGTGTCATGCTCCCTTTTTTAAAAGCCTGACACAATTTCAAGACATGTTAATGGGTTTTTTTCAGGTTTGGGACAAAATAGTACAAGGAGATTGTACTAAAGAGCTCTTTTAAATGATGTTTATACAGTTCTGATTGAAGCCGCCAGTAAGCCGCCAATCTACTCCACGACCCCCTCACATCCTCTGTGCAGATCTTTTTTTGTGTGAAACAACACTGAAAACAAATTACATGTAAGAATAACATTAATAACACTTACACAGTCTGGAGATAAAACTGTTCAGTTCACAAATCCATGTAGCATCTGTTCAGTCGGTGTCATGTCTCATATAAGCGTTCCTTTTTTTCCCAATTTTTGTCAAATACTTTCTCTTTCATTCTCAGTATGAGTATCACTTTTTCCAGGGCATGGATTTCCTTGACAATGTCCAACCACTGCTGCTGCCTAGGAGCGTTCACATTCAGCCACTTCCTTGTTATGACTTTCTTGCTTGTTGCAAGTAGCACTTTAGTCAAGTACAAGTCTTTTTTCATTGTAACTTTCTCAATGTTGGATGGATGGATGGATGGATGGATGGATGGATGGATGGATGGATGGATGGATGGATGGAGGGATGGATGGATGGATGGATGGATGGATGGATGGATGGATGGATGGATGGATGGAGGGATGGATTGATGGATGATGGATGGATGCATGGATGGATGGATGGATGGATGGATGGATGGATGGATGGATGGATGGATGGATGGATGGATGGAGGGATGGATGGATGGATGGATGGATGGATGGATGGATGGATGGATGGATGGATGGATGGATGGAGGGATGGATGGATGGATGGATGGTCACATAATGATCTATGCCTGCGTGCTAATGTTAATTTAAATGGGATTCCACTTCAACTTTATTGTAATATAACATCTGTACGAATTCTGGCTCATGTGTGTCTGTTATCAAGTCATGATGTCCAACTACACTGCAAAAACTCAAAATCTTACCAGGAATATTTATCTTATTTCTAGTTAAAATGTCTCATTTTTAGTCAAAAAATCTCATTACACTTAAAACAAGAGTTATTACCAGAAAAATGACAATTTTCACTTGTTTCAAGTAAATTTTCACTTGAAATAAGTAGGAAAATCTGCCAGTGGGACAAGATTTATCTTCTCATTACAAGCAAAAAAATCTTGTTCCACTGGCAGATTTTTCTACTTATTTTAAGTGAAAATCTACTTGAAACAGGTGAAAATTGTTGTTTTTTCCAGTGATGAGTCTTGTTTTAAGTGTAATGAGATTTTTTTTTACTAAAAATTTGCCATTTTAACTAGAAATAAGACAAATATTCTTGTTAAGATGTTGAGTTTTTGCAGTGTATGAGGGACATGTCCAGGGCAGGTTACTGTGAGTTAATGATATCAGAAGGTTTAAACACGCACATTGTGAATATAGGTGCACTGTATGTACAAACATACAGTAGTTGTAAGATATTTTTGCAGCAACTTTTGGTGCTAAATGTGCAGATTTGCTAAATTTGCCACCTAGCTTCTGTGCTCAAATATGTTCTGTAGTAGTGTGCTTCGTTTAAGCTGCTGTAGGGCAAAGTATGGTTAACGTGTAACATATAAGTAGGTCTCTTGTCATCATTTACTACACAATGCAAGAGCCGGGTGTGCTTTACATGCTGGATGGAAGAAGAATATCACTCTTCTGCATGTTTCATCTCACTGAACCGTCTTTATCAGGAGGGTTTAACGTGACGTCAGGGACGGGGACGACTCAATAAGTCTTTATGCAGTTTTCTCATGACAATGTTTTGTTTTGCCACAAAAACTGATCCCAGGCTGCATTGACATGTGTTTTGACAGTTTTGTGACAATAAAAAAACTCCATTATCATAAAGAAAACCATGAAGGAGGACAGTTTACAGAGAAGTATTGTTTATTGAATGATGATAATTAATCAGAGCTCAGGTGAACCCACAACTAGTGGTACCATCTTATCTAAGTGATCCTGAAACACAGAGTGGTTCGTTCAGACGCGACGCCGGCGTGTTAATTTGTCACATCACATTAACAGAAGCAGGCTGTGTCTCCCCAGTGTGAACGCCCCCCATCACCGGTGGCAGCAGCTCCGTCTGTGATTGTACACCAGGACTGGCCCGTGAAGAACAGCGCGTACGGGTGAGAGAGGGGTCGCGTCCCGGGTGTCAGAGATCAGAGCTGGCTCTTTGATTTGTCGTGTCTAACTGGAAGGCGCCGCATGACACGCACAAAGTGGCAAAGATGACGACACAGTGAGAGAAACCACGTCCAGGTGTGAGAGCGCAGTCACCCCAGACAAGGACGCCCAGGGCCAGCTGATGCTGATCCAGATCCCTGGGCTGGATCCGGACCAGGAAACGGCGTGGCAGTCAGGGCCTGCAGGCCGTGGGCAAAAATGTGCACATTTCTGCTGATAAATAAAGAAAATAATGAGAAAAAGTGGGTGGAGTTGAGCGGGTCATCACTGATGTGTCTTTTAGTGCATATATGTGGAGGGTTAGTGTCCAGACTGGCAAAATGACCCTGTTTTATATGTAATTTGCTGTACCAGAAGGTATTTCTTGTGCGTAAGTGAGCGTGAAGGGGAGAGCATGGTGTTGCTGTGGTTTTGTTGTAGCCAGCAGGGCCGCAACACACCTGCTTTACTGACACAGCAGATGGGCGGCGAGGAGGCCCCGGCCCCCCCACCCACCAACCGCCCCACAGGGGGCCGGGCGTGGCCGCAGGGAGGAGGAACGAGATCTGGACGGCAGGCTCTGGAGCCACCCAACACAGCCCCCCCACTGCTGCAGCACATCCACTACATCTCAGGGGGATCCGGCCCCCCCAGATCCCTCCAAGGAGGCCAGGTGTCGGGTACATGAAAGAGCTTCTGGAGGTCCACTGCCATTGTTCTCGGAATAAGAAGAAATATAGAAATACTGTCTGATTTTTGCAATTGATTTTTGCTGACGTTTGGTTTTGTGCCGTGTGTGATGGCTCTGCAGGTACTGAACTCCCTCAGCTGCTTCTCACATCTTTACTGCAGAAAACGCTACGTGTGCAAACACAGAGCTTCAGTTTTACATTCAGGCTGTTTTAAACCGTATCAGCTGGATCAGGTAAAGGAACAGTCATATCTATACAGGTGCTCTTCTTCTGAGCAAATATACTGAATCTCCTCATTTTCTAAGCTCACTTCATCCCATTGTAGGTCCCTGGGAGGATTGGAGCCTGTCACATCTGCTGTCACCATGGTCACCAGTCCATCGCTGGAGCAGACAAAGACATCACAGACAACCAACAATAAACCACGGCCTTTTGATATAAAGGTGTAGTTTATAGTTTTAAATTGTTGCTTCCTGACTCATAGTTCCCTGTAAATCACTGAATATTCAAGCTACCAAAACACTCAGTCTATTTCAGATAATACATTCAAAGGAAGGTATGTGGTTCTTCTATTAGTCAAAGCTTCATAAACAGTGAAACTGCCCTGGCCAGTGGTAATTATATAATGTTTCTGTTTGTATGTTGTATTTTATTCACTTGAGAGCCGGACATTTGAACGAGCTGCAGCGCATCTAAGAGTAGAAACAGTTTTAAGGTGCAGAACAACATATTATTTTTGAGCCTGGATTTGTTGAATATTTGAAAGGAAAGCAAAAATATTTAAAAGCAAGAGCAAGGAATCCTGTTAAATACCCCCTTAGTGTCTCCTTCTGTTTACGATTATGGTACTAAAACTGAATTAGGTTTTGTTTAATCTATTGCAACATGCAACAGATTTTATAAATATCCCTGGTGTCATATTTGTGCAAATAAAGTTATCATTCGATCAATTGTTATATTCTTGGCAGTTTTATTCAGGATATTACACAACATCAAAGCCACTCATCGTAAGTAACATGTTATTAATGAAATGTCACAGAACTACATCTGTTCTACTTATTGTAGCAAATACAAATGGTTTTTTAAGGCGTTGGTCACACTCACAACTGTCATCTCTTGGTGTGAGCTGGTGAGATATGATCTAAATATTTCTCTTGTGTTAAAAACACGTGTCAAAGGTCTGTGAGTCAGAGCGTTTGAATGCCACAGTAACAATCAAACAATGACGAAGCTTCCTGTTGTGAAAACGATCCCATCTGAACAAAAAGTTCAGCTCAAAGGAGGACATGACATGACGAGTCCCAGCTTTAGTTGGAAAACGATCCCCAAATTATCTGGAAACTAAGTCAGCGATATCGTCTTTATTAAAACTTAATAACTTGATAACTTGATCTTTGTTTATGTTAGTGCGTCTTAAGAACCAGTCCAGCCTGTCTCAGCGGGCGCTTGAGCGTGTTTTCTTCCAAACAAGAGGGATGAAAAACATGTAGTTTCATGTTATTTTCTTTTAAAGGCCGCAAACAAGATTTAAAGCAAGTATGCAACTTTTGATTGGAGCAGAAATGCCGGCTCAGAGTGGTGCACACAGGCCCGGCCTGGGCTCTCGCGTGGCCTGAATGGCCTACAAATAAAATGATTTGTGCTCATTTGTTATCATTAATTGTGGCAATCGGTCAAAATTACAGTCTAGTTTTATTTTCAAACCGATCAATACGAAATCACACAGATGCAAGACAGAGAGGCAGAGGGATGTGTTGGCGTTGGTTGTTGGAGTTGACAAAAAAGTGGAGGGGGGCCGAGAGAGACCCTAGCAGAGGATGCTAATGCCGAAAGATTTCTGACATTTTGAGAGCCTCCACCAGCAGCGGTGTTCAGTCCACCGCGACATCACGTACAGGTGTGTTTCCACTAGCAGGAGTTCTCTAGCAGGAGTCTGCTCGGCCCCTTCAGCCGCCGTGTTTCCACCACACTGTAGCAACACACCAGAACCTTTGACTGAAGAAATAGCGCCGCCAACTACCAGGTAATGGGCATTTTTGCAGTTTGCAAACGGCCAGCAGAAGAATGAAAAGATGAAGAAACACGTAAACAACGGATGCTACTTGCCTCGGTTGTAGCAATTGAGGATAAAAGAACCCCCCGCCAGACTTCTATGTTGGTGTAATATGACAGAAGGACCTGAACCGACTCATCGGCCCATCCAACGTTTTCTTCATGTACTCTCTAACAGATTTATCATCAAATTTACTCGTAGCAAAATATCTCTGGTCCAAATGCTTAAATGATTTGTGGTCACGGGATTTAGGTTCACGTGAGAGGGCTGAACGTAATTTCCTGTTTTTAGAATACCCACTGAGCAGAGACCCCCCACCAGGGCTGAAAAACGGCCCACTCCCACTACAGGTCACTTATGTGGCCCCGTGAAGGTTCCTGAAGGCCACGTTACAGGACCGTTCCTGGTAGTGGAAACACACGCACACGGCCCAGCCCCGGAACATCTACCCAGAACTCCCACTAGTGGAAATGCACCTTAAAGGGGACCTATTATGGCATCTAATGTCTATTTTAAACAGGCCTTGAATGTCTTAAAAACAACTTTTGATTGTTTTTGCTAAATAAATTAGAAATTCAGCCTCTGAGCCATGTCTTTATCTTCCCATTCTCTAACCTCATTATCTATGTGGGATTCTGAGTGGGCGGGGCTATGATAATGAGGTTCTGTGCTGATTGGCTGCCTGAATGACGCGATACACCGCTACGAAAAAATGGCGGAAGCTCCGGCCGGCGGAGTTATTTACACCGTGTCATAACTGCATGTGATGCCAGCAAGTATCACCGACAAAATCACTTCCATTTCTTTATTTTCTATTGGACTGTCCTAACCACAGCGACGCAGTGCGGCAGCGACTGTCGGACGCTCGCATGCAGTTACACGGTTTTAAAGTTGTGGGCATGGTTTGCATTTTGGTTACGTAACGAAAATGCGCAGAATCTGAACGACTCGTAGATCCACATCACACTGGATGTCTCATCCGGGCGGCTGTACAGACACTGCAGAATTTGGTTGCTTTCCTCCTTCTCTGAGTTGGCAGGCTGAGGGGAGACCACTTTATATATGTTAAAGAAAGAGAAAACCTGTTTTTCATGATAGATCCCCTTTAAGTTAACGTTTAATAAATGACATGGGAGACAAGCTGAAAACGTTTATCTGAAGATAGTATGATGATCACTGTAGAGATTCTTCTTGAACCTTTTCATGTAGCTGTATTAATGACCTTGTTACTAACTCCTTTCAAAACTTAATTCCATTTCAAATGTTGCAGTGATTACTATATGGTTAAACCTCACATCAGCCCAAACATAGATCTAATAATGGATATTCCAACCATTGATATGCAGTAGGTCATATTTGGGGCTTCTTGGTATAACCTGGATGAAATTAAACATTTAGTTAATAATATATGTTCTGTTAAACTGACAGGTTAATATTTTAATATGCAGGCTGCTTTCCTATACCGGTCTGTCCACATCCATCCTTGTCCAACACAGAAATAGTTGCAAAACTGTGCCAATAAAGAGGATTTTATTAATCCACGTTAAATGCTTTTGGTTGAAACTTTGGTTTAATCAGTTTATTAGTGTGTTTGTCTGGTTTTGCTGTATTTTATGTGATTGTAACTTTTTATCTTTGCTGGTTAAATGCATTTGACATCTGAGGATTACGTTCACAAGTCCATACGGAATATGTAGTAGTTCCAAAGATGAACTGGCAGCAGGCAGAGCGTAAGTAATTGTTTAAAGAATGAGTAATGAATGTGTAACATTTATAGCAGCCTTTGACACCTAAACAGTTAAACATCAAAAGGATACAAATATTTGGCAACAGTCCTATTGATTAGGGTTTTTTTAATGTAATGATTACACTCTCCACATGTCAAGGTCAAAGTCATCTTGGGGTAATCTCAGGGTCATCTCAGGGTCATCTCAGGGTCATCTCAGGGTCATCTCAGGGTCATATCAGGGTCATATCAGGGTCATATCAGAGTCATATCAGGGTCATATCAAGGTCATATCAGGGTCATATCAGGGTCATCTCAGGGTCATATCAGAGTCATATCAGGGTCATATCAGGGTCATATCAGGGTCATCTCAGGGTCATATCAGAGTCATATCAGGGTCATCTCAGGGTCATATCAGGGTCATATCAGGGTCATCTCAGGGTCATATCAGGGTCATATCAGGGTCATATCAGGGTCATATCAGGGTCATATCAGGGTCATCTCAGGGTCATCTCAAGGTCATATCAGAGTCATCTCAGGTTCATCTCAGGGTCATCTCAGGGTCATCTCAGGGTCATCTCAGGGTCATATCAGGGTCATCTCAGGGTCATCTCAGGGTCATATCAGGGTCATATCAGGGTCATATCAGAGTCATCTCAGGTTCATCTCAGGGTCATCTCAGGGTCATATCAGGGTCATCTCAGGTTCATCTCAGGTTCATCTCAGGGTCATATCAGGGTCATATAACGGTCATCTCAGGGTCATCTCAAGGTCATATCAGAGTCATCTCAGGTTCATCTCAGGGTCATCTCAGGGTCATCTCAGGGTCATCTCAGGGTCATATCAGGGTCATATCAGAGTCATCTCAGGTTCATCTCAGGGTCATCTCAGGGTCATCTCAGGGTCATATCAGGGTCATCTCAGGTTCATCTCAGGTTCATCTCAGGGTCATCTCAGGGTCATATCAGGGTCATATCAGGGTCCTCTCGGGGTCATATCAGGGACATATCAGGGTCATATCAGGGTCATCTCAGGGTCATATCAGGGTCATCTCAGGGTCATCTCAGGTTCATCTCAGGTTCATCTCAGGGTCATATCAGGGTCATATCAGGGTCATCTCAGGGTCATCTCAGGATCATATCAGGTTCATCTCAGGGTCATCTCAGGGTCATCTCAGGGTCATATCAGGGTCATATCAGCCTCGTTGTAGCTCAGAAGAGTGTCCAGGTACAAAGGAATCTATAGTAGAAAAATAATCTGTTGATTTAAATTTGAATTATATGAAATGTGATTGTTATTAATATAGAATAGAGCTGCAACGATTAATCGACTAATCAATGACTGATTTAGTATTAAATTAATTGACAACTATTTCAATAATTGACTAATCTAATTGACTTTGTTTGTTTAAATAAAAAGTCAAAATTCTCAGATTACTACTTCTTAAATATAAATATTTTCTGGTTTCTCTAGTACAGTAGTTACACCAGTTCTGGTTTCTCTATGGCAGTAAATAGAATATCTTTGGATTATGGAGTGTTGGTTTGTACAAAATAAGACATGATGTCTTTTTGGGCTTTGGGGAACAGTGATAAACATTTTTCAAAATGTTTCACCATTTTACAGACCAAAAGCCAACCAGATTGTTTATTTTTACTTATATGTTGTATCAGTAGCAGTTAAATATCAGCCACAATTTACTATCTGGCATTGAAATAATTTACAGACTAAATAATACAGTTATGTTGTTGAGTCTTGTTGTGACTGTTGCATTGAATGAGTGGGAGAGAAAAGCACTGGACTGGTGGCTTATAGTTTTGTTCTAATGGCTAATTTAAATTTAAATTGGATACAGAATAATGAGCTTTTGGTGATGACATGGTCATATTTGTGTGCATGGATTCGTGGTTGTGTGCAGCACCTGTGAGCACACGTGTGCAGTGTATGATTAGGGGTGGCCTGAGTGAGCGTACGTCTCCCGGTCAGACTTTTTGTCCCAGTCCTACTCTGAGTGCACATGAACCGTTCTGTCTGCAGATCGTTTGCAGCTTCGTTAGTCTTGACGAGGTCATGACAACCATTCGGGTTAAAATAGCTCCTGAAACGTGATCAATGCCACGTGTCGGGGCGGTGCCAAGGGCCTGCATGTGGGTCGCTTAACTGTTTCAATCCAGGAAATTAAAATGTTCAACTTTACACATAAAATAACTATGTTTTCAGCCTGATATAAAATAAATAAATAAATGGTTGTGGTCTCCAAGGCCAGATTTAAAGAAGGTGACAGCTGAGCGGGAGGTGAGTTTATATGAACCTCATCAGGTAAAGTGTTGTAAAGTCACAAGTTTATGCATAAATAGTGGCATGTGTTTTGAGTGACAGCTGTAAGAAGCGTATGATAACAGCAGTCATCTCTTTAGCTATTTGGGGAATTTGACACTTGAGCTGTCTTCTTCTTCTGTTGGAAATAATATTGCTTGTTGTGCCTTTAAAAGCTACACCCTTTTAAAACAGTCCCGATAGAAAACCAGGAGCCGAGCTGCTGCAGGAAAGCCACCTTCACCCCCAGAACTGTGCAGGTTGACCTGGAAGGTGTTGGTTAACATAAATATAAATAAAGAATATTTAATCCAGTGGCATCATTTGCGTGTTTATCTCAAAATTAATGATTCTGGCTCAATATTACAAAAAATGTTATGAAATTATGAAATAAAAGTAACAGAAGTTGAATATTTTGACCTAAACACTACCTAATGGACCTCATTCAAGAAATAAGACCAGAATAAATATGCTCATAAACTCTAAAATTTACATGAAAACATTTGTATTTCTTAACTTTTTACATATTAACAGCATCTCCTCCAACCGCCATATATATATATAGTGTTGCCAATTAGCACTTGTCCTGCCTCTGGCTGCAGTAATGCGTCGTTGATGCATCTTTTTAATCCAACATCATATCAATCCTCGTCTCTTGAATACTCTGTTGGATAGAAGTGTCTTCATTAAATGTCTGCTAGACACACCTGTACTAACACAGACGGTACACATGTTTTTGTTTCCTCCACTACAGTTAAAGTTATCTCTCTTTCCAGGTCAGAAAACAATTCTCTCCCTCTCTCCATCTCTTTTTTTACCTGCATCAGATCCACAGGTAGCAATGTGGGTTAAAGTTGCATCTACCTGGAGGAATCATCGATCCCTGTCCCTCAGCAGGGATTCACCGTGACTGACTTGGGTTTGAGGTTTTAGTCTTTCATTTTTGATTCATCAGTTTTTACAGTTTCTACTCCTTCAAACGAGACTGTGGATCAAACTAAAAATACAAACACAGAAAACATTTTCCCTCCCGTGTTGTTGACTCTGTGATGATTGTCCTGACTTGCTCTACCTGCATCCTGCAGAAATGTGTGGCGGGCAAGACAACGCAGACAACACTGAAATGACCTTTAAAACATCATTTCATGGCTTAGTCGTGTTACGTTCATTACAGAAACACCCAGAGCCAGAAGGGAAATCATATATCACAGAGAGATTCAAAAGTTTCAGACAGCATCAGTCTGGAATTCGTCATTTAAGTCCACCTGAAGATCCTCTGATGCCGCTTTATTAAAACGAGCTCAAAAGCAGGTCCTCTGGCCCTCCACCAACATGCAGCTTTACTGTGACGGCGGTCCAGTCAATGAAGTCAATGAAGTTGCACTTGCTACCCGGAGGTTGCTGTGTCTGGATGTTCCCGTCCAGACGCTCAGGTGATCTCATTACATACAGTACGTTACTCGGCATGACTGAGAGGAAATGGGACTGAGGGTGGAAGCTGGAGAAGGACTGAAGAGGAGGAAATGCTCTCTTGATGTGCTGCAAAAGTCAATTAAAAAGTTCAATGTCTTCAACTAATTGGAAAAATATTTTCACGAGTTTCCCACTTTCAGCTCGCCTAAAAAGCCTGCCTCTAATGTGTTTTCTTACACCTGTTAAAGCAGCACTATGTAACTTTTCCACCTTAATATCATATTTCCAGAGTCATTGTGATGGTACATCAACTTCCAACAGGTTTAATGACACCTCTGTCATGGTCTGAGGGGTCTGTATCGCCTTCACTGGCACTATGTAACTTTGAGGAGCATGGTAGGAACCCTGCCACACTAAAAAACTACACATTTTTACGGCATACGTCACTTCCACCTCCTTCCCGATTCGTAGTCGAGACGAAAATGGGCGGGGCGTGGAGCGCAGAGCTCAGGAGAAGCTGGTAACCCGTTGCTGCGTTGTTGCTGCAGCAGCTCCACACAACAGACGTGAGGAAAAGATCGCTAATGGTTTAACTTTACACCACTTTCCTGCTTGGAGGCAGAAACATGGAGGCCAAGTATCTGATATAACAGTGAAAGAGTCGTCGGCTCGCTTGGATCGCGGCTGTAACGACCAAACACCTTCCACACAGTAAACCACAAACAAACTCTCACACAGACCGGGTCGGATCAAAACACAGGTTTTATTCCCCACTTCTCCAGCTAAACGCAGTTGCTGGCCAACTCTCTGTGGTGCGATTAACCCCAATCTTCAGATAAAACTAGTTTGTTATGGAAAAAATATTAACTCTATTTGTAGCTGCAGAGGAAAAAAATAATCTCACGAGGAAAACAAAAATATTGCTCACGCCTCGGAGCCTCTTCAGCATAATATAGCAGTCAAAAAAGAAAAAAGTAAGAGTAATACAAAACATGTACTGTATGTTGTACAGTATTATGTACATGTGTGTGTATTATACAAATTTATTGAAACACATGGCGAGTCAAACATTTACCAAAGCAGCTGCCAAACACTCCTAAACAAGGTAGCCTAAGACGTGGGTTGTGCAGAACTGCGGCATCGGAGCTCCACTCTTTGATAGGGATTTCATATGGATCCAAACCGTTAATAATCATTATTTTCTCCATATACCGCTCCCTGGCTTCCTTGTTTAAGGTATCCCGGTAAATTCCAGTTCTTTTTCCAGCAGTTTAACATCTTTTTTTGCGTTCCGTCTGTTCACTTGGTGAAACAGAAAAGTAGTTTTGAAAGTCCGTCCCGTCTTCATTCGATATCAAAACAAATGCACGCGACGGGGACAGGAGTTTTCCGGCAGTACGCGCTGGTGCTCATGGGAAACGTAGTGTTCTTTCTGGTAAAGCAATACCGCTTTTGTCCAAAGAAGCCGCCAAACTCAACAAAAGCTGAAAGTTACATTTTGCTGCTTAACTGATAACTGTGAAGAAAAAGAGAGACGGAGACTTGATGATGGTCGCTGCAGGCGTCCTTGGCCCAGATTTAAATGGCAGAGCCTCACTTCAGAAATGTCAAGGCTCCTGGTGCTCTGCTTCGCTGCGTAACTGAGTAATCAGGCATTTGACACTGTAAGTGTCACATGACCTTCTCTTTTCCCGGGTAGCAACCTCCGAGCTCGTAAGTGTGTTTCATCTACTCTGGGATATAAATGTTGCACATGAGTCTGACTGTCCGTTCCTCTCTGTACTAATGTACAAAATAGAGAAGTCAGAGTGTAGGAGTAACTTCAGCAACACAACGTTCTCACACCTCGTCACACGCTGACACTCGGTCACGAGCCTTTAAGGCCAACTCAAGATTTCCTGCCTCAGTTCATCCTGCAGTCTGCATTCAACCTGGTTACAAAGATAAATATTGAAGGAATAGAATAGAATACAATACAATAGAATAGTAGACTTTATTAATCTCCGGGAGGAGAAATTCAGTTGTGCAGCAGCCAAAACACACACACACTTTATACAAAAAATGTAAATGTAAAATTGAAATTACAAAGAGCAATATAAAAAGTAGAAAAAGACTATGTACAACAAGAGAGAAAAAAAGTAGTAAACACAAAATAAACGGATAATATTTACAAGATATTTACAAATATTTCCAAAAATACGTGAGGTATTAGTGGTTATTGCACTTTTAAAGAGACAGGTTTATTGCACAAGGGTGGCTACAGTTTCTTATTGTACAGTCTGATGGCTGTGGGGATGAAGGACCTGCGGTAGGAGACGTATTATGATTTATTTTCAGTATATATTAGTGGTTGATACAATTTACTGTGGTATTCATGAAATATCTAGGACATACTTTGGTAAAAAAAAAAAGACCACAGAAAAGCACTGCAAAACACCCTTTCACACGCATCTTTTTAGGTTAGAGCTATAAAAGGTAGCTTTATCGCTATCTTTATGGGTTTGTAGCACTCAGAATAAAAGTGTGCACCCAGGGGTGCCCCTCCTCTACCACTTCAGATGTCCAGCAAATACAGGGAGATGATGACTGAGAGGCTGGAAATATGTACTGTACTCTTCCAGAGTCTTTCAGATGTTTATGCTCTAAACCTCCAAAAGAGGCAAAACACGTCTCCTTCTAATTGTGATAAAAGCATTATCTTTTCATTTGTCCCAGAGACACAGTGACTCTCTCCTCTTCACTTCTTTTGAGCTATTGAGCTTCTTTTTTTTTTATCTTGAGATCTTCAGACGATGGTAATTTGCGGCATTCCAAACATGACTAACATGTTGTTAGTCCAGAGTCCAGTCACAGTCCCATCCTGAGCAGTAACATTTATAAGAAACTTAACATGGGTTAATCAAAACTAACAAACATAATCCTGCTTTGCTTAAAGCAGAGATCTAAGAAAAGACACACAAAAAAGATCTATTATTACACCTTAGTGGCACAAAAAGGAAAATGTGTCACTGCAGAATAAAGTTAATGTCATAATTACAACAGAAAATGAGACGTTCATCTTCAGTTCAGTTGTTCATTCAGTAGTTCCCATGTGCATGTCTGAATTTCATCAAGCATTCTTTACCCAACTGTCTCCTCTAGTTTTCTACTAGGTAAACATACGATGCTTTCTTCAGCAAGAACTAAGATAAATTCAGGTTTCTGATACGCAAGACAAAAACGTGTCCTTCGGTTTCTTCTGTCTGCAAATGAAACTACAGCTACAAGAATATTCATCGAGATCTTCTTTCATTACAACGCCATTCTTTTGAATTAGTTTTCAAAATAGTGTGAGATGAAAATGAGCACCTTCTGGTGCACGGCAGTGAACGTGAAGCAACCCTTTTTTTCAAACGTTTGCACCTTGAAGAACCTTGAAGTTCTAGTGAAGTTTAAGTGACTTCAGCAGAAATACCTCATACGCAAGCACGGCGGTGGGGGGGTGATGATGTGGGGAGTTTCTTGCAGCCGCAGTCACTGAATTGACATTGAATTGACCTTATTCGAAAAAAATAAATGTAAGTGTCCCCTGTGGGACAATTAAACTTGGCCAAAGTCGGAGTCATGCAGCAGGACAAAGATCCAAAGCACACCCGCTTTGCTGCAAAAGAACAAAACAAAAAAAAAAGGACGTACTTTTGCAAACGACTGCGCCTCCAAGCTTTTTTTCACCACAGCAGCATCTGTTTTTGTTGTTGTTTTGTTGTTTAATCAGCTGACAACAGTCCAGATAAGCTGACTTTCCAGCGAAGCACGTTACATAACAGCGAGCAGGCTGCAGCGCTCGTTTGCACCTGTCCGCGCCGCCCTCGCTGACCTCGGCTGTGTGCAGACTCAGACTCGATACTGACCTGTAAACCTCCTCACAGCAGAGCGAAGTCAAAAGCGGGGCCTTTCATTTCACTGTAAATAACGGTATAAACACTGATATTATGCGAGGACAACGTGCTAAAAAAACAGAGCAAACCAGCGCTGATGTCCTGTGGGAGCTGCTGCAGCCACGCCGGCAGGTGTTGGACCGATAAAGAGTTGGAAAAAGTCCAAAATGAAAGATTCCAGAAATAAGAAGGTTTCTAAATACTGTCTTTGGATGTTTTTTATGTAACTTAAGGCCTAAAGGGAGCGTCTGTGTTATGAACAAGATGTAACGTTGTGGTTGTTCTCTTACTCTCTGTAGTTTATGCTTTTGCACCATCTCCACCTGTATCATGAGGACTGAATTTGACGTGAAGTTTTGAACCTCGTTAGCAGAGACCGACTTCTGCTGACCCGGTTTAATGCAAAAATTTATAAATTGGTGGAACCGAACATACAAACCTGAACCAGGCAGCAACATTACAACTTCCAGGTTGAACCCAACACAAAAGGAAGGAAGGTTGCAGTTCCCCGACTGACCACTAGGCTCTAAAAGCGAACCGGTTTCCACTGATTTCATGTCCAAATCTCCAACTCTGCAGCAGAAATAAACATGTTTATAGCCTGGTACCACAGAAGGTTTTGGTCTCTTAATAAAACTAGATTTCGTAGCCATGACAAATGGACAAAAACTGATCGTCTGCTTCGCATTGTCCAGACTTCTGAGCTGAGAAAAAAGACCTAATGTAGTTGTTTATATTTTAAAGGAGCATGAGGCAGGATTGACGCAGGATTTATGAAAAAAATTTGTATATGTTTTAAGTTTTCTAGTAATAATGTCAGATGAAGCGTTCCAAACCCAAAAGAATGAGCCCTCTAGTGTATCTCTCCGTTGCCTTGAACAGGCTGTGTGCTGCAAAATGTGCTCCAATTGTGACCGGAATTTCCCGCGCTGGGCTGCGGATGTGACGTCACATGACGCTGCATGCGCGTTCTCCCCGTTCTCCCGTGCCGGCTTCACTGTTGGCTGCAGTACCCCCAACGGCCGAAGGGTGGCGCTATTGAGTCTCATTTCTTAAAAGGAGCCTCATGCTGCTTTAAAGAGAATATCATTTGTTGTGCTGGTAATTGTGTGGACAGACTGACTCCGGCTTGTTCTGGGGGGTACGGAGTCGAAGTTTTGCTAAACAAA
This sequence comes from Cololabis saira, assembly GCF_033807715.1. NCBI lineage: Eukaryota > Metazoa > Chordata > Actinopteri > Beloniformes > Belonidae > Cololabis > Cololabis saira. The sequence goes on from NC_084609.1 coordinate 25,788,786, forward strand.
AAGCAGCTCGTGCCAACTGTGGGTCTGCTAAGAGCGAAGGTCATGTCTGATGTCACCACTGGAATGCAGCTGTAGTTATGCACGTTTAACGTTAAATAACTATTCACCACCGTACTTTAGTCAGGGACGTAAACTCCAGCTGTGGAGACCAAAACTGTTTTTGATATTTTTTTTAGCATGGCAGTAAATTGGAAATTGATTCACTTCTGACACCAGCATCTAATGGTCATTTGAGGAACTGCACATGTTATTGCACTCACTAACATGAAACGGTATACGCTTTGAATTACAAGACAAGAAGAACCTTCTACACAATAATGTTTCCTCTTTTTATAATTTCATAAACATCTGCAGTGTCTGTAGATAGAACATGTCTATATCTGAAACAAACTGTGTGTGTGAGAAGATGCTTCAGTATCGCTGAGTGTCATCATGTCAGCGCTCTGTCAGCGTATTCACACCCGGCTGAAATCAGGTTACATAAAACGAGAAACGATCAACAAACAATCTGGACCTTTGAGGACCGGTCCAGATTGAGCTGCATGGTGGTAGTTTTCCAACTTCTCCCACTCATCCGTCCTCAGCAGCAGCTTTCCAGCACCGTCATCCTCCACCTGTTCATGAGTAGTGGATTTCACAGCTTATGCAAACATAGATAGCGTTTCCTCCTTTGGGCGCGCTTGTTTACTGTGAGCAGCAGTATACTGATGTTTTTTTGGCGTGTGCATGGAAAAACATTGCACAACAAAACACTACTCCAGGGTCTGGCTAAACGAACGCGTCTCTCCTCGGTCCTCGGAGATAAAAGGGCGCAGGTTAGCGTCCACACTAGAAATCAATCCGTCACATATGTCCTCTGTCACACCGGCCTGCCAGATGCCTCCGCTCATGGTGGCACACATGAGGGTGAACTGAGTGGAGGTTAGTTTAGTTTAGTTTATTGCTTTGCACAGTTTTTTAAAATATAGAGGAAATATCAAATATACATTAAATACTATAGGTGCAGGAAGAGGCAAAAAACCCAATGGGCTTATTTGAAGCCTCCACCGAAGATATTAAAATTTCATGTGTTATAAAGAACACAAGATTAACATACAAAAACAGAAAGTATAACTACACAAAAGTGATGGCTACTAATAATGCAATATATAAATAATAAAGAATAAAGACAAAAATATAAGTGTGTGTGAGTGTGCATGGGATATTGTTTTTACAACTTATATTACTTATATTGACTCCTGAGCAAATAAGACGGTACATGTCACTATGAGTGAAACACAAAAAAAACAAAAAACAAAAAGAACATGGTTACATGAACAACAATACATTGGGATAACAGTTACAAAACTACGACGGAGTATTAGGGCCAAACTAAGACAAAAAACTGGAAATTACGAGAATAAAGTCATAACATAATGAGAATAAAGTCGTAAAATTACGAGAATAAAGTCGTAATGTTGCAAGAATAAAGTTGTAATAGAATAAAGTCGTAACATTATGAGAATAAAGTCGTAATATTATGAGAATAAAGTCGTAATATTATGAGAATAAAGTCGTAATAGAATAAAGTCGTAACATTATGAGAATAAAGTCGTAATATTATGAGAATAAAGTCGTAATATTATGAGAATAAAGTCGTAATATTACGAGAATAAAGTCGTAATGTTGCGAGAATAAAGTCGTAATAGAATAAAGTCGTAACATTATGAGAATAAAGTCGTAATATTATGAGAATAAAGTCGTAATATTATGAGAATAAAGTCGTAATATTACGAGAATAAAGTCGTAAAATTACGAGAATAAAGTTGTAACATTACGAGAATAAAGTCGTAATGTTGCGAGAATAAAGTCGTAATATTATGAGAATATAATTTATGAGAACTCTAACAGGAAGAGCTTCTTCTCCCTGTGTTAAAATGAGGAATATTGAGCATCTTGTGAAGTTATAGTTATATATTTATAATATATTACGACTTTATTCTCGTAATATTATGACTTTATTCTCGTAATTTTACGACTTTATTATCGTAATATTATGACTTTATTCTCGTAATTTTACGACTTTATTCTCATTACATTATGACTTTATTCTCGTAATTTCCTTGTTTTGTTTTTTTGTTTGGCCCTAATACTCGTACAAAACAGCAGTGAAGTTCCTTCAAACGTCTTTTGTAACATTTCAAAGAGGAAGAGTCTTTGCCAAGTGGGAAAAATCATTCCACAATTTAGTCCCTAAATCTCACCGAAAATTGACCTCTTTAGGAGAATGAAGATCTGAGGATTGTCGAGTTGAATAAGAATGAACCTGTGAATTTAATTTAAAGTAAGGCTTGAACTGTCCAGGAATATTCCCTTCACTTGAATTTAGTTTATAAATAAAAACGCATATCTGAAAAATATTGATATCATAAATAGTAAGAATGTGGAGTTTGTGAAATAAAGGAGTAGATAAAGCGTGTGACTCTGATCGAGTTGCAATCCTAACAAAACGTTTCTGTAGGACCAGAATTTTGTGAAGATTTGTAGGAAAAGTATTTGCCCAAACTATATTACAATATGAGAGATACGGATAAATTAAACTATAATAAAGTGTAAGGAGTCACTTATTTCTCAGGAATGGGCCTGTCGCAGCCATGAAAATGCACCGAGTCGTCGGCATCTGGGCTTAAAAAAGCTGTTCTTGAGAAATGTGCCAGCTTAGTTGTGTCCAAAAGAGCTTTCATAAACATATTTTATCATAACAGGATTTCTGCTTTGTGAGGTCGTGGTATGCATGTTATAATTATGAGCAGGACTTTATGCTAAATCCTATTTATAATCATGTGATGAGAGCCTCTCTTTGTGGCGGGCTCTGGTTTAAATGTAATCCCCTCCCAGAGAACCGAGCAAATCTTATTGAGAACCTAATATGCAGTCCTCCGAAATATTACGACAACGTTCCTTTGACCGGGCCGCCGGCCCCTTTAAATCGTACTTTTCGTCATTTACAGGCACCGGAGATATTTGATATCACCGGTACCTGTTTCTGCCGTGACGCCGTTTCCTCTTCACCTCGACCGGCGGACAGGAAAGCCGTCATGGCGAAGGTATTCTGATGAACATCCTGTGCAGAACAGACATTACCATCCCGAGACAAGCGGAGGAAGTTGACCTGACCCGGCTTTGTTTTTTCTCCTGTCAGGCAGTACCACTCCAAGGTATTTTAGCTTCATTCCCAACCTCTTTATTTCATCTCTCAGCGTCGCTCATTTCAGGCCAAGTAAGGAAAAAGGAGGTAAAAAGGGGGAAAAAAAATCCCGATGTTATTATGAAGGGATTAGCATATTTCTCCTTCTTACGTGAATCATATCATTAAAATCTTCAGGATTTGAGTGCAGCAAAGACAAGGGTGTAAGCCCCTGGACTCCCATGATCCTTCAGATGACACTGCAACCTTCGTTGAGGTGGATACAACCACAAGAGCAGGAGAGGACTTCAGGAAACCGCTGTGAAGCACTATAACATGGATCTATGTTGCGTTACTTCATGTAAAATCTTGCAGTGATAAAAACATGAGCCTCGTATGAAGCTTGGGCAGCAGCAGCGTTGACATCCCCGGACTCAGAGGCGCCTGAGTGGGACCATTGCACTGAAGGATAAATCAGTATTCTTGTGAGCTCTTGGCCTCCTGCAGCCCTGACTTCACCACTTGTAGATGATGTGGGAGAATTTTGACAAAATAAATGAATAAATGAAAACCATCAGTGACCCAGTTGAGAGAGTTGAGAGAGGAAAAGTGTGGGATTGATGTGTAAATGTATCCGATATTCTACCCTAAGGGCTAAGAAGGTCTACAAGTGCCCTGTGTGGGGCTTATTTTTTGTTTTTTTATCTTATTTTCAGCTACTTTCATTGGATTTCTTGTCTATTACCCAACGTTCCTGCACCCTGGAACTATTCACACAATAGCTCACTTGATTTTTAACCTTCCTAATCTTAAATTTGCAGCATTAAAAATGTTGTCCACACGTGAAACCCCTTGCTTTGCGAGCACCTTGTAAAATCCTGCTCAAAGGGGACGTATTGCACGAGGAGACCAGCGGCTGGAAAAAATACCTCAGAAATCACGACCTGGTCACTGCGTTTGTGGTGACGTAACAACGTCATCTGGTGAGCCGTTCAGATACGCTGGCTTATACGACATCAGAGACTCAGATCAGAGGAAAATGATCCAATTACAAACTGATGCTGAGCAACACCTTGCTGTAACCTGTCCTGTTATACCTGTGGAAGTACTTGCAGTATTTAGTTAGTATTCCCAGCGTGATTTTCTTCTTCTTTGCAGTTTAATTTTTGTAAAAATAGTAATAATAATGATGATGGCACAGTAAAAAATGTTACATGTTGTTGTTCATCTGTGTTGTATTTACTTAATACTCGATCAACTACCAGTAGATGGTATTAAGAGCAGGGGAACTAACGTCTGTACTTGATGGTAAAACCTCCAAAGCTTCATCCTTCGGTCTGTCCTTGTGGACGGCCTCAGCGCTGCATGTCCAGGGCGTTGTATTGTCCAGGTGAACACCCAGGAAGGTGTGACACCCCCCTCCCCTTCCTCCCCCAGGATGGACATCTTGCAAGGAAGAGAAACATTGAGAGTAGATGTATGAACAGTTAAAGTTCCAACTCTGTCATTTGTATGTGTGAGTGGGTGATCTGCACGATCCAGTAACCGGACCCTTCCAGGTCCTCCATCATAGCAGTGCACCAACGTTACCGTGAACCGAATCACCTCTAATGTACCTGTTCTTATCTATTATTTTCTATTTTCCTCTCCCTGCTGGCGCTGGGGAACATCCAGACCTGCTTCATGTCTTTACAGCTACACCATCACGGAGCAAATACACAAACAGACTCGTAGAGTTACGTGAAACCAGGCAGGCGGATCTGTGTGAGCGCTGAAACTGAGATCATGGATTTCACAGGTTTCTCTTGATTGGGAGATTTATGGGATCAACCGTGTTCAAACTTTCAGCCTGATAAGACTGGTTGCAGTTCCTCGCCTGGCCGCTGGAGGCTGGCTCCAAAACCAGCCCAGTCTCCTTTGACTTTCACGTTAAAATGTCAAACTTTAGAGCAGAAATAAACATGTTGACAGCCTAGTACAAAACACTAAACGGTTTAATGTTTTTGTACCGTCAGGAGAGTTTCTATCAAGCAATACGTTTATTTTTACTGTATTAACCCAGCAAATGCAACGGTTATCTTTTAATTTCTCCGTGGAGTGAACGCGTTAAGCGACGTACTCTGCTGTAAACGTCTGCCACAAAGGCTTCAAACCTGGCCTTTAGACACCAGTGGGTCACGTGACCTCGTGCTCTGTCCATTGTTGTATAGAGTCTACGGACTAAGCCCACGTCCCAGGTCAGCTCCATTGTTTTTGTATAGGATCCATGCTTTTAGAGGCAGAAAATCAAAAAAGAAAAACAGCTATGATTTAAAGCATTAAGACAGAAATAAAGGTTTGAAACTCTGGAGTTAAAGTCAGAAAAATGAATTATAGCAATTAATTTAAGTTAATTTAAATATACAAATGATCAAATTAGTTAAATACTGAAAAGGTTAGTGTTTTTAAAGTAACCTGACGTATGAACAGCACCGTCAGTTCCTGCAAGAATGAAGGTAATTTTTAACAAATGTAGTTGTCAATGCATCAAAAGAATCTCGTTTATGTTTAAAAATGTAAAACTTGAATGATCAGTGATTAGTGAAACTCTGCAGCTTCTATTAAAACATAGAGCTTCATGTCAGTTGTGTTAACAGGTTGGATTTGAGCGCAGCTGAGGCATGAACTTTGACATATTTCTCCTCCATCTCTCTTGTGTTCATTCAGCTACAAAAAAAAAAAAAACAACAAAAAAAAGCGGTGTGCTATCCTACAGTGGAGGCAAGTGGGGAGTCAGCGGGTTCACACGACTCTCCATCCCGGGTGGAAAGTTTTTGGTGAGCGAGACGGGCGGCCTCCCACCCCCGACCCGGCCCCCCGCCCGGGGCGCCTAAGACTAACGTGATCCTCCCATTTGTGCGGCTGTCATAAAGAATGGGCTCACTAAACTACTTTCCCACCACTAAGAGGATTACTATGGTAATGCTCCCGCATCAAGAGATGCTCCAGCACATCTCCACCTTGTAAAGCTGACATAATAACGGGTGCAGAGGTTTGGACGGAGACGTTGTCCGGTGGATCAAACTGGCGCCTCACCTGCGGCCTCTCGGCAGGGAGAGACGGGAAACGTCTCACCTGAAGTTTGTGCCAAACAGAAATGTGTTCCAGACCTCCGTCCGATGTGAAGCAATGGATGGATGAGATGTTGTAGAAGATGTTGTTTCAGAAATGGAGCGGAGAAACCAAAGATGTCGCCCAGTGACACCGTGATCCCCGACCGGCCTCCCATCTGGGATTGTTGTTCATCCAGCAGCTCAACTGAACTGAAGCTTGACACATATTTACTGATGAAGCCGAGCAGCTTCACTCGTCATGCATCAGACACAAAATTAGCCAAAAGTAAAAACATGTGGCTTTCAGCAACTGTTACTTCACCTAAATGTGGTTTTTATGCATGAACGTTTAGACTACTGCAGGATTACGTGGCTAGATTAACCCCAGAACCTTTGTGGGAAAAGTTCAAGATGGCTTTTACTTTGAAATAAAAGCCCAAGAGCTCAGTCCGGAGTGTGAAAAGTCAGAGGTGGTTGTTGTAGTGGTTGCCGCGGATGGTTGTTGGGATTTCCCACTGTGTTTAGTTTAGTTAGGAGTGTTTACGTAGCGCCCCTGATCCCGTCGCAGCGCTAACGTCCGAACAGGATCAACTACGCCTCCGTGTGAGCTGTGTGACCGCTGGTGTTTTTTGTGTGTGTGTGCGTGTGTGTGTGAACGACATGACAAGGTTTCCAAAAGATAACTCACTTCCTCTTCAGCGAATTGTTTGTTTTTCAGTCTGATGGCCACTAGCGCTGTTTGTGTTGCTAGCTTATGTGGGAAGATGTAAAAAAAAAAAAAACATCACACACATGCTTACAGATGTTTACATTCACCAGGATAATACGGTTTGCACGGTTAAAAACAGTCTACTTTAGAGACAAGTTCACATGTCAGGAATCAAAATGCTCTAAACTGCCGCGCGTAAAGTTTTCCCGTCGAGTCCGGCAACATCAGTTCATCCCACCTTCTCCTCTCGTAACTAAAATAAGCTGGTTGCCCCTCACGGCTTGGACTCCTGCAGCTTCCCGCTTTAATTTCTCCGGTTCACACCATGAACCCGGGGAACAAAAGCCCATTGGCCTTTATTTTTTTAATAAAGCATTGCTGATCGCTGATATCTCTTTCTTGGAAACAAGAGACGAATAAAGGCTGTCTGTCTACACTGTAATAAAAATCCTCCTCTGTGGTCAACGTGGTTCCAGGAACACACGCAGTGGGGGTGGGTTCAGCAAGGCCGAGGCGCAGGAAAACCCCCCATATAAGGTGAGCAAATTTGAAAAGTTAATAAATGTAGTTCTGGAAGGAGAGGAGCGGGAGGTGGGGGTGGTGTTAGTGATCCGACCTGGACTCAGGGAGGGGGACTTGGTGGGGGGTCGGCAGGGTTAAATGTGATGTGCTGAGAGCTGCTCATCTGGTCAGTGGGCTTGGGTAAGAAAATAGATGGCTGCCAAGGAGGTGATGAGCTCCGGGGTGATCAGGTGCACTCTCTGTGGGGCGCATTCACTCAAACTCACCACCGCTCGGGATGATGTGTAGATTTGTGGTGACAGATTATGACTCTCTTCCCATCTCATTAGGAGAACTGATTTGAAGAACTCCGCCCACAGCACGGCCTTGTGACTAACTATGAAATGTTGTGTGACTGCAAAATGAAGCCGCAGTCAGCTGACACTTACCTGCCAAAGGTAAAATAAGACTAATTTGCGAATGCCAACTCATAAACTCAAATAAATCAACGAATAAAAGCCACTAGACCTGCCTCGGTTACCTCTAAATTTGTGCAAAACCTAAATATCGCAAAGAAAAACCTGAAATGGAAATGTCTATGAATCAAAAAAACTGCCAAATAATGCAGCTGCATGAAAAGAAAAACAGTGGGGGTTATTTGAAACTCAAGGTGCAGCATCCAGTTTTTGAAGGAGATAATTGGCAGAAACCAGCTTCACAACTGCATTCAACCCCACACACCACTAGGGACACACCTGCAACCTGGTGCCGGTCGCAGCTGCGGTCCAACTTTTCTGCAACAAGGAAATATTTGCTTTGGCTACTTGGTAACTATTGTTAAAAAAAACTAAGAAAAACTCGGTTTCACCAGCATGTTTTCACACTTTCCACAGTTTAAGGTCCCTCAAAGCATTTTAGAAAACTAGATCGATGGAAGTAACAAGAGCCATGAAATACAACGAGTCTTTATGTTTTTATGCACCGTTGTATAAACAGCATTCAGTTGATATGATGAACCTTTCAGATAACTAAGAGGGGGAATCCCCTCTATAAAACACAGCTGCCTTTGTGTGGATCGGTCCTGACACACAGCAGAACGGCTGTGGTACAAGGGTCCACTCAGGAAAAGCAGCTGCACCTGCTCATTGTCCCGGACACTCAGGGAAACCGAGACGCTGTGGATCTGTTTCACCTGCTTCCTGCTCCGACACACCGAAACGTCTTCTGTAAGAAAAGAGTCTGTTGCATCACTTCCTTTTGCACTCCTCACTCCAGCCTGCAGAAATGTCAACATACTCCTTGCAAAACTCAACAAAACTCTTTACACCCCCTTTGTTGTGTTCAAGTGACTTGATTGAACGGCTCAAGTATTTCATTAGCAGTTTAAAAGCTTTGATACCTGATTTTTGCTGTTGTGCAAAGATAAAACATGCATGTTGGGTTAATTAATGATTCTAAAACATCCGTTTGCATGAGTATGCTTGATTGTTTGTCTCTGCGTGGCCTCGTGATAGAGGATGACTGGTACAGGATGTGGGAAAAAACAAGAGAGGAGACCGCACACTTTTGCTCCCCATTGCAGATTTATTTAGCACATCAAACGTGACGTTTCACGTTTTTCAGACTAAAAAAAGGTCCAAGGTGACAGGCACCACTTGAGCCTCCCTGAACAGAGATGGCACAGGTAGAGGAAAGGTTCTCACAAGCTGAACAAAAGATGCAATCTTCTTCTTCTGACTTCTTCATCAGAGTTCTGCTTTCTCGTGAAGTTTGTGGTTTCTGTTACTGATAATCTCACAGGAAGTCTTATCGTCTGTGCTGCAGCAAAACAGGAAGACCGCAGAAGTCACCAGACACGTTTGTTGTATGTTATTGTCTGCAAAAGGTGTAAAAACCCACTAAGACTTCCACATACTGCACTGGCACTAACCCAGGCGAGTGTGCAGAGCTGCAATGTTGCAGAAGAAATCCATTTATTCCTCATATCAGTACAGTTGTTCAGATCAAGGCGTCGCTACACTGAAAGCCTTGTTTCCTTCACTCCTCAGAAGTGGATCTTAATGTACTTGTGAGCCGCCACATGACAAAGCCGGCATTATCATATGCAGCGGCAGCAGTTGTTGGCCTAAAGCGCCACAATAGAACGATTGAAGACTTTCAGAGACTGTAATTACTGTAGGACTCACAGAGCGACAGGTTTTTCTCCCGAACGGGACTAAATTAGCTGCAGGGTTTCATGTTTGGACCAACCCCTGCTCTGAATACTAACCACACCTCCTGCCTCCGAAACAGAAGTTGCTTTGCTGGGATCACAAATGACAGCTTCTGTTAGATGTGTCTCTTTTTATGAGAGTGTGTAGGTATGGGGCCATGGGACCACGGCCCACCTTCTGCTGCACTCCTTGCCCCCGCTCCAGTTTCCTGATCCGTCTTAGATCTGCCGGGTTGGACTAAAGCCCCAAACAAAGGATCACACACACTGTAAAGAGTCTGGATGGAGGAATGCAAATGTGTGTAGGTGCAAGAGGAGTGGAAGGAATGTTTAGACGGTCTGTCAGTCACCGCAGAGAAAGAAACTTCTTTATCGTCCTTTCTTTTCTGCACTGTTTCCCCCCAAAAAAACAAAAAACAAAGTACTTGCTTGGCCCATAAATACAGAGGACAATGTCAACATAAAGATGTTGCCTAATATAGTTTTTTTTTAAAAGAAAGACTCCATGCTTGTCTGACTAGGTTTCTTTTTGCGTGGTATGGCTTTATGAGCTTGTCCTTTTCCGTCTGATGAAATAAGCTTCTTGAATGACTCAGGCGGCGAAAGTTTACTTTGCACACTGCAGAACAGCTATAGTCATAATTAATTATTACAATATTGTCATTGTGGGTGTAGTCGTATGTTTACAAGCCCAAGCAGGCCGACTTATTCTTGTAAAGGTTTCAGCTGTAAGAGTGCTGTTTGGACCAGTTTTGGTCTACTGAGACGTTTAATGTCTCTGCTGGTAACAGGCGAGGAGCTAATCGTGAAAGAAAAAGTATTTGACTGGGTGATAGTAGCAGTTTAAATATTAAACTAATCATCCGTTTAAACCCCTTAAAGGGACAAGCTCAAGAAAAAGGAGCTGCACTTGAAATAAACTGGTTTTCTGCCGCAAAAATGTGATCTGGTTTCCATCCAAGTCACAATAAAAGGCAACAAAACGCTTAAGCTGATCACACACAAACTATTAGGATTTCTTATGTCTGAACATTCCAACTCCTGGAGGGAAAGGTAAACAAACTTATGTGGAGCAATTACTTCAGGTTATCAAAGTCGATGATTTATGCATCTAGACTCCTACTGATGTTACAGTTTTTTGATTGGAAACATCTTAGGTTTTGCTGGAGAGGCGCTGCTGACGTGAACGGTGGTTTGCACAAAGGGTGTAATTGAAAACATACAATCAGCTGCAGTTGAGCTGCAAGAGTCTCCTCACAGTGTCGGACCGACTGTGTCTGTGCGGCGACGGTTTGGTACTGCGGTTACTGTCCCTGGGAGACGCCATCCAGCCAAGACGACTACAAAGGGACGGCTCAGATCCCTCGCCGAGCTAAAGAACCAACAGGAAGCAGCCAAAGACTTGAAGACGTCTCTGAAACTGACAACCGTCTCATGAAAATACCATCTCTGCCCCGGCAGGGCGTCCATGGCAGAGCCTGCTGGAGGAAGCTGCGGCTGCAGTTCTCACCAGACACCCCCATGCTCCGTCCAAACCAACTGAGGAGCAGTTGTGAAAGGAGGAGTGGTATTAACTCCTCCTGAATATCCCACAGTTCTGATCCAGAGGCGGTGAAAACTTTCTCAAAAGCAGCTTCAGTCATTTACTCCAAGAGATCAATTATTTTTTCCTTCGTCACTGTGGGAAGTCAGTATTACCACGCTGGTATAATCAGTACATCAGAGGTGTCAAGTAACAAAGTACAAATACTTAGTTACCTTACTTAAGTAGAAATTTTGGTTATCTATACTTCACTGGAGTAATTATTTTTCAGACAACTTTTTACTTTTACTCCTTACATTTTCACGCAATTATCTGTACTTTTTACTCCTTACATTTTAAAAACAGCCTCGTTACTCTATTTCATTTCGGCCTTTAAAAAAAAACTATCCAGTTAAATTGCTCCATCCGGATAGAGTGAATTTGGTTGTGGTTGTTTCAGATGTTCTTGTCCAGTTTTGTTCTTACATCCGTTCCCTCAGATTCCTGCAACTAAACTTGGATGTACATTCCAATAAAGGTTAGGATAAATGATAACATGCCTCTGAAGTTTGACTTTTTGCACCATTACAATACTTATAGGCAACTAGTCATCATATCTCCTGCTCTCTGAAACACATGTTAATGCTCAATTGTACACATATATGGTTCTTTAATATATTTGCATTATACTAAGATACATTCATTTTCAATGGCTTTTGTCCTTAATTGCTTTTTTCCCCTTACATTACTTTTACTTTTATACTTTAAGTAGTTTTGAAACCAGTACTTTTATACTTTTACTTGAGTAAAAAACTTGAGTTGATACTTCAACTTCTTCAGGGGTATTTTTAAACTCTAGTATCTATACTTCTACCTGAGTAATGAATGTGAATACCTTTGACACCTCTGCAGTACATGCAGCTAGGGCTGTCGTAGATGGGGGAGCAGAAATTAATACCACTAATATTAGCGGCTGTAGGAGCATCGGTAGCAGAGGTTTTCAGTAGAGCTGCTACAACAATAAGTTTAAGCAGTAATAAAGATAGCAGGTATAAATATGGTGATTGGTAGCAATAAAACAACTGTCACAATAGAGACTGTAAAACAGGGAAAAGAAACATCAGAAGTGTTGCTGTTATCTTTATGATGGGTTTTATTACAGCAGGAGCAATAAAACGTGGTCACGTCATGGCATCAAGAGGAAATTTTTTATGTACAGTCGAGTGGCGTTAACGGCCAGGAAGGAGCCCGGTAGCTAAATGAGTGAGCCGCACTTTTGATAAGAAGCTCCAGAGCAGAGACCTGGAAGAGTTCACTTCCACACCCAAATATTTACACTAACACACCTGATGCGGGGGGATTAGCCCGCGGCGTGAATGAGGATCAGGATGAGCGTCGTCACATGACCAATTTGTGTGCGTAATCCTCCTTCAGACAAGGAGGGCTGCTTTGAAGGTAATCTGTGGCCCTGATCCGGACTGGCGTGCATCCAGGCCGCTCCGAGTCCACCGTATCCTCAAATACTCTCAGGTGGCTCCGCGCCGAGGGGCTCGTTTAGATACTCTACAAATCCTGCTATAGTCAAAGTGCTTTAATGCTGATCATCACAGCAGAAACATGGAGGGATGTTTCTGATAAGGGGGGACCCTCTGGCAGGAGCCCCCCCCCTTATGATCCAGGTCCAGGTCCAGGTTTCTTCCCCCCTAAATGGGAGTTTTTCTTGCCACTGTTTGGCTTAAGGTGTTTCTCCCACTAGGGGAGTTTTTTACCTGCCATTGTTTTTAATGTTTATGTAATAATTGCTCGGGGGTCATGTTCTAGTATCTGGAAAGATCCTACAGACAACTTCTGTTGTAATAGACGCTATATAAATAAAATTGAATTGAATTGAAATGGATTTGCCCGCCGTGATGAGAAACCAAAACATTATGTTATAAATTAAAGCAGCACAATGTAACTTTCAGCTTTTGTTGAGTTTGGCGGCTCCTTTGGACAAAAGCGGTAGTGCTTTACCAGAAAGAACACTACGTTTCCCATGAGCACCAGCGCGTGCTGCCGGAAAGATCCTGTCCCGTCGCTGCATTTGTTTTGATAGTAAATGAAGACGGGACGGACTTTCAAAACTACTTTTTCTGTTTCACCAACAGAACAGACGGAACACAAAAAAAAAGATGTTAAACTGCTGGAAATGAACTGGAATTTACCGGGATACCTTAAACAAGGAAGCCAGGGAGCGGTATATGGAGAAAATAATGATTATTAACGGGTTGGGTCCATATGAAATCCCTATCAAAGAGTGGAGCTCCGATGAGGATTTACTGCTGCAGTTCTGCACAACCCACGTCTCCGGCGACCTTGTTTAGGAGTGTTTGGCAGCTGCTTTGGTAAATGTTTGACTCGCCATGTGTTTCAATAAATTTGTATAATAGTACAACATACAGTACATGTTTTGTATCCCTCTTACTTCTCTTTTCTTTTTTTTTGACTGCTATATTATGCTGAAGAGGCTCCGAGGCGTGAGCAATATTTTTGTTTTCCTCGTGCAGCTACAAATAGAGTTAATATTTTTTCCTCAAAAAACTAGTTTTATCTGAAGATTGGGGTTAATGGCACCGCAGAGAGCTGGCCCGCAACTGCGTTTAGCTGGAGAAGTGGGGAATTAAACCCGATCCGACACATGTGTCTGTGTGGAAGGTTATGTTTGGTTGTTACAGCCGCGATCCAACCGAGCCGACGACTCTTTTACTCTTTTACTCTTTTACTCTGTTATATCAGATACTTGGCCTCCGTGGTTCTGCCTCCGAGCAGGAAAGCGGTGAAAAGTTAAACCATTAGCAATCTTTTCCCCACGTCTGTTGTGTGGAGCTGCTGCAGCCACAACACAGCAACGGGTTACCAGCTTCTCCTGCTCTGCGCTCCACGCCCCGCCCATTTTCGTCTCGACTACGAATCGGGAAGGAGGGGGAAGTGACGTATGCCGTGAAGCAGTCAAAGCCGTAAAAATGTGTAGTTTTTTAGAGTGGCAGGGTTCCTACCATGCTCCTCAAAGTTACATAGTGCCAGTGAAGGCGATACAGACCCCCCCAGACCATGACAGAGGTGTCATTAAACCTGTTGGAAGTTGATGTACCATCACAATGACTCTGGAAATATGATATTAAGGTGGAAAAGTTACGTAGTGCTGCTTTAATGAGCAACATATTAAGATAATAAAAATGAACAATATGTTGAAAGCTGAAACCAAGGGCTTTACTTTGCTAACCCCGAGTTAGCTCATATTTAGACAGCAGTTGAAACCAAATGTGTCAAAAATACAACCAAACTACCAGGGCCAAACTATGAAGCTGCATGATGGTTATCTCTGGCAGCGTCTGTTGCTTTTCTTATAAGTCGTTTAATGTAACTGAGGAAAATTTTCCCTTAAAAGCACTTGAGCTGCAGCTGAAGCGTCTGCTCTGTGGCCACATGTCAATAAAGTTGTCGCAGAGATCCCGCTGCCACATCTTCTCTGTTTTGGCGCTGTAAAACTGCCCCGTCGCTCGGCACAACGGTCCAGCCTTGGCAGCGCTGCACACAGGAGACCCGATGGGTCACGGCGTGAATGCCTGAATGACGGGTTCATTAAAGATGCAACCATTTAATGCTGTTGCTTCGGCATACTGATGATGTTTGAGACCTCAGATCTGACAACGCTTGAGAACTGTGCACGATTTTAAGAGCTTCATTCAAAGGGAGACAAGTTATCATCTATTTTCAAAGGTTTATGCAGCTTTTCTGAGGTCTGAACAAGCTGTCTGTGACATGTTTCACTCAAAAGGTCACAGTGCAAAAAGCTCCCTCTTCAGCCATTTCTTGACTGCTATGTTCATAGCAGCCAGTTTTCTTGGGTTGGAGTCGTCCCCTGAACCCCACTTCCCTAGTCCAAAGGCTGAATCTGTTTTGAAAACTGTGTTAAAGGTTTGCACTAGCCACTTCAGAAGGCTAGCGGATGCAACAAAGTGACAGATAAATACTGGCTTGGGGTAACACAGCGTCCAGTA
The DNA here is from genome assembly GCF_033807715.1 of Cololabis saira. Taxonomy (NCBI): domain Eukaryota; kingdom Metazoa; phylum Chordata; class Actinopteri; order Beloniformes; family Belonidae; genus Cololabis; species Cololabis saira. The sequence continues at coordinate 25,804,028 of NC_084609.1, forward strand.
AATATGAAACATTTTCTTCAGACCTAGATGTCCTCAAAGGAAGTGATAGTGTTGTGTTATTCAGATGCTTCTGAGCTGGCGCCTCCTCAGACACCCAAACAAGAAAAGAAATAATGATATCAATAATAAGTAAAAGTAAACTAATGCGGGTAAGGTGACACCTAGCAGAAGCAAGTGTTTCATGTGCAAGCTGCCCTTCCAGCTCTGTTTCCCTGGCAGCAGGATCATGTGTAGGCAGGACAAGAGAAAGGACTTCCAGGAAAGCCCGGGCCGTCCCTGCCCATCCCGTCCAGGGAGTTCACATTGCCCCTCTGTGGCTGCAGGTACAATCTGCCACGAATCTGCACGGACTAGGAAACTCTTACTCCCACCATGCTTGCCCTTTTATAAGTGGGTTCGATAAGTGGGTCATGTTGTGTATTTATGATCCCTCAAAGAAGCAACAACAAAATCACAAATCATTATTTATGTCAGACTGTTAAAATTCATAATCTGCAGAAGAAAAAAATTGACAAGTTTCAGACACTTTTAAACAATAACTTGATGGCAACGTGCAGCTTCATAATTGAGTTTGACCTCGCTCAGGTTGACTATGACTTTACTCCAACTTCTAATGCAACCAGAATCCCTTGCTTCTGGTTGCAGGAGTGTCCAAAATGAAAGATGCTCGTGGATTTGGTATTTATCCCCCTCTCTAATCCCATTTCTCCATGTAGAAACAGAATCAAAACACAAAAAATAACCATCTGATCATAACATGTCTTAGCAGAAGGAAAATACAAGTGATGCTGCTCATGTCCTTCCATCTCTAGACCAGCAAACCCCTGGAAATGTCTCCTGCTGGTGATCAATTTATCAGGGGGCTCACAGTTACCCTTTTCCATCCTATGAAAGCAGTAAAGAGGTACTTAGTAATGCCCATGTGTTTACATTATGATTTCATAGAGGTAAATAGGTTTCCTTACACTCTGTAAGGTATAGATAGTTGCCAAACATTACCCTTGGAGTATAAGTGAATTTCCCCATTGAAGGAGAAATAAAGGACAATCTTATCTTAAGAGACCATGTGGCAGGATTGCTAAGCAGGGGCGTCAATTGGGTATGGCAAGGTATGGCAGCTGCCACACCTTGGCTTCAGGGGAAAATGTAAATATCTTGAAATGTGACGTCCCAGCGTCCCCGACGACAGTGGTCGCTAGGTCAATTTCTTTTTTTAGCACGCTCTGCAGTGTTACTAACTTACAAAAATGAAAAGGATTCAGGCAAACCCGCAATTGTTTTTCAAAAAAAGAAGGCAAGTGATGGGTCCAATGTTGCCCCAGCAGTGGAGGGAGAAGGACCAGGTAGGGAAAGCGGGAGAGACTGTTAGTCATGTGATATTGTTGCACTGACATAGTGAATGAAGTGAACAGAATGAGTTAAATTGCGTTTGTCAGATACGCTTTTTCTGCTCTCTAACTCTGCCGCTTGCTTTTCATGGTGCAGAAAACGGATGCGTATTGCGTAAAGGCGCATTGACTGAATTGATCAACACGTTGTTAAAGTGTAGTGTTCATAGTTACGTTACCAGGATGTTTGTGACTGCATTTGAAAAAGTTCAAATTTTCTTGACCACACAGATAAGCTACACAGCAGACATCTGTGATGAGTATTTGCTGGGCATGTTGATTGATACTGTAGTTAAGTTCTGTGACTCTTAACCTTGCCATACCTTAGCTTTGACTGAATTGACGCCACTGTTTCTACGTTTATTCGTATGAAATCGTGGGAGTCTGAGTCTGATCTAAAAGGAAACAAATCTGTTGAATAAGCCAGATTTCACACCACTGGAGAGAAGACAGCTGAGCAAGAGGATGAAAAGAGAGGAATGAATGTGTGACAGAGGTGTGCAGTGCTCAGTAACTCCACGTACACTCATTGAAGGCAGGCCGGCCTCAGAAAACGTCTGTCCGTGTCATTACCGAGCCACTGATGTGGTTTTCCTCGAGTGCTAAAATGTAGGCTGCTGAAAAGAAAAGGTGGGCTGTGGATTTCCAGGGGAGTGTCTCACTCTGGGTCAGGCTGGTGTTTGTATACAAACCACGTCACGGCCGTGCGTAAGGCCGGAGCAGGCCCCGCCCCCCGGGCCGTAGGCCCCGCCCCCTGCCCTTAGGCTCCGCCCCTCCCTCTTTGCGGACCGAGCTGATGCAATAAAGGCGGAGCCGCCTCCCCTCCTCCACCAGAACCGCGCTGGCACCGACCCCGCCGCAGCTCTGTCGCCTCCAGCATCACTACCAAACCCTGCTCTATTTATTTCACTCGAGACTTATTTATTATTACACTTGAACTCGTGTTTTGATCAGTGTTTTTGAGTCACATCCTGTTGTTTTGTGTTTTTGTTATTAAATTAGCCGGTTTCATTCATTTTCTTGTTATCTTGAATATAACCTCAATATTCTCAAGGACCCGTTTGTTTTTTGTGAAGAAATCGTCGGGACACACTCCAGTTTCTTTTTTGAACCCAAAAGGATTTTAAAGACATCCTGGTGCATCTTTAAAGGTAAGACTAAGCGGCATCTCCTCACAGGGGCTGGAAAATTACCAGATGTAGGCGGGTCGCTCCTCACAGCCTCAGCTCTGCTCATCACAATACATGCACTTTTATAGCTTTGTTTTGGGGTTTTTGTCATCTTGCATTGCAGTATTACTTTATTATCACCGTATTATTTAATTTGATCATCATTTATTAATGAATTAGTCTAGAAAACTGTCTCTTATGAGCTTTATCAGTGAATTAAATTGAATTAAATTTATTTCCTGCTATGTCCCGTGTGTGAATCTGCATGAAAAGGCTTGAAAATGGGATTTCAGAAAGGCCAGAGGGGTTTTATTTCGGAGCAGGTCCGTTTTTTGGTCCAGATCCAGCCACATAAACAATGAATGAACCAGTGTGAAGGTGGTGTTGGAGCCCCGTCCGGACCCGGCACTGGGTCGACACCGGTACACACTTACAGAGAAGGATGTAAATGGAAAATAACTTAGAGTAGAGCCTCTGAGAGGACTGTTAGGGCTGTAAACCAGCCAGTGAGTCAGAGCGGTCCTCTGCGGGAGACGGCCGAGCCCAAACAGGGAACAACACGTGCCTTTGTTTCTGCCGGGGCCGCGCAGCGAGATGAGTCCGTCCAACGCACCCAGCGCGCCGTGTCTCCTTCCTGCTCACATTTAAAAACAGTTAAAGGCCGACTCAATCAAGATGACCTCATGTCTTTGTTTATTTTACCCATAAAAGTCATGTTATGATCTAATGTCATCTAATTATGAATTAATCTGTGTCAGCCAGTGTTTTAAACGTGTCGTTTCCCGTAAATACGGCTGACGCCCTTTGTTTTCCTGCCACTTCCGGGTGGTTTCGGGGGAAAAGCGGGCTGGATTCGGGACGCACTGCGGTTTTCTGCCTCGCAGCAGCGGCGTGTCGCGGTGGTCGTGAGCGCTCGCCGCTCTGGTATTTTTCCACTGTCTCCCCCTCCTCCTCCTCCTCCCCCTCCCTCCCCTCGCATCCTCCTCACCTCTTCCTCCAGCGCGGTCACGTGGTCCGGCCTCGCCAATACGGGCTGCTGAAGAGAGACAGTGGTCCCATAACAATATCAAAACCCTGATATATGCCAATAAAATTATAGATCAGGGTTTTGTTTTGTTTTTAATTTCATTTACACTAGAAAACAAACAGTCAAACGAAACAGTGCAAAACAGTCAAGTCAATGTTTTTGTACATACAGTACTTCGATTAGGTGCGTGTGTGTATGTATTTATGAATACATGTGTAGCCTATGGGTAGGATGGTGTTCTACGATGATGTTTTGTTTTTTTTAAGGAGAGGAATGCAGCCAAAAATAAATAGGTAAATAAAGCAAAATAAATGAATAAATAGGGTTTACAAGGTGGGGTCATTAATGCAGGAAGAAATGAGAGAGAAAGGGATGGGGGGGTTTAATTTAATACGTTTTTTTTGAAGAAGCTGTTCCTATTCTTGTTGAAGCCACGCCCACCCCGATAATCTCCTGCGCATCGACTTTTTACGACTCCAGGTCACATATAAACAACATTAAATTAAAAAATCTGAATAAAGTAATGAGATTCACTAAATAAAAGACATGTGAAACAGTTAAATGTCATTTAAGGCTGGCATTCATGCCAGTATCATAATGGCGACTCCACCTGTGGCCTGTAGGGGGAGCCTCTGAGCTAAAAACAACCATGCCATGTGTCACTTTTAACAGTATTTTTTTCTCCTATTTTCCCAGCTTTAAAATGCCCACTGAAAAACAGCCTGTTGCTAAGACCGAGATGAAGTTTCTGAACACGCCTCGAGAAGACGACAGCAGCAGCACCAACAGCAACGACTTCCCTTACCCGGAGTTTGTGAAGAAGGTGCCGCTGGACGGGTGAGGCCCCGTTCCTTTGTCTGAACGCCGACCATGTGATGAAAGATAAACCCTGCTCAGAAGTGACAGCTGCATGTGCCTGTCTTCTCACTTTACAACACTAACTCTCTTCCTCTCCTCTTTCTTTTACAGCCAATACCCCGATTTAGATGCAGAAAGTCAAAACTTCCTCCCTGAACATAAGCCGGGCAAGAAGAAGTATGAGACTGAATATGTAAGTCTCTTAACCACCACCATATCTATGATCATTTTACCGGCTCTTTGTTCTCCCAACATTCCCTGACTGTGCCGACCCCCGTTTCCTCTGCAGCACCAGGGCAATGCCTCCTTCGGCATGTCCGTCTTCAACCTCGGAAATGCCATCATGGGCAGCGGCATCCTGGGCCTGTCCTACGCCATGGCCAACACCGGCATCGCTCTGTTTGTGTAAGTGTCTTGTTTTGACGACAAAGCCGGGGCGCTGACGTGCACAGGTGTGGTTTTGTCTAGCGCACCAAGGTCTCGGGTCCGGGTGTACTTTCCAAGCTCTGCAGAGTGCGTCTGCTCCGGCAGCTGTTCGGCCCTGGGATCAAGGTTGATCAGTCAAACGTCTGCTCTGACATCACTGTAGATAAACCTGAGAGTAATATTTGACTAGTTGTGAAACTTCCCCTCATTTCAAAACATCTGATGGGAGCAAGATCTTCATCTTTTTGCACATCTCGTCCTTATTTACTGTTTTATAAAGAGAAAGGTTTTACTACTACTACAGCACAGGCTGCGTCTGCCAGGACTCCACAATCGGATTAGCTCAGTTCCACCCTAGCGCTTTAGAGAGACGGGGAAGTGGAGGTAACACTAGTGAAACCTTTACTTGTTTAAATGGGAAAGGAGCTGAAGTAAAGTCATCAACACGTAGTAGTGTGCAGATGTCATGGAATGGCAGTTGTAGGTTACGGTGCAGACACAGCGAGTGGCGGGGCAAGCAGCTTAGTCCAGCTAATCCCCCTGCACCGTTACGTAAACAGAGGGACGGCACGCACCCGGGAGATCATGAATGGAGCCGCGGCTCCCCGCCAGGCCGATCCGGCCAATCTGCCCCTCGCATCTGCAGGAAGTCCGGGATGTTAACGACCTAAAAGCTGCTTCACGTCCGATAGCAGAGTTGGTAGAGATGGCTGTTAGAGCTACTTAGGTCGTCCGTTTGCTGTGAAATCTCCCGGTGTGGTTGCCGACCAAACAGATTAGCTGTAAAAGGCGCCGAGGCGTTGGCGGGGGGGGCGTGGCCTCCAGGGCAGCTGGACGGTCACGTGCAGAGGGGAAATTATGAGTCGGTGCATGATGGGTCACAGATGGCAGACGGATTAGTTTTCACCTGGACTATTAATACCGGAGTGAAGGAACAGTGCTGCCTCTGCAGCTTCCTGGTGGCGCTTAGAGGATCCCAGGAAGGGGAACGTGTCCGTCCTCAGCAGCCTGCTGAGGCTGCCGGACCCGGCGTGGAGTCAAACACAAGACACTAGGGCTTGGCGATATGGACCAAAAGTCATATCTCGATATTTTCTAGCTGAATGGCGATACTCCATATTATCCATGGATCCATATATATATATATATATATATATATATATATATATATATATATATATATATATCCATATTTTTTCTGTGCCATAATTGGGGTTTCCCCCAAAGCATTATAGCATAGCATCTCTGTTAGCTTCATTTTTTTCTGAGGCAAACACTTAAAAAAACAGTCAGTTTTAATACAAAGCCTCGTGCCAAATGTCACACAGGTTCCTTTATTAACAGAGGTCTGCACAATATCAAAATGTATAAAACACATGAAATAAAAATAAACTGCCTGCATATATAGAATAAAAATGCTTCTTGAATAAAATAAAACAAATATCCCTTTCCTGCATAACAATTAAATTAAAATACACTGTGCAATTAATACAATGTAGACAGTAACAGGCAGACTTTTCCACTGAGGTTGACAGTTGTACAAATAACAGAACATTTGTGCAAATCTCAAATAAAACATTCAAGTCAATTTGTCACAAAATAAGCTATATCAAAATCATAAAAAAAAAAAAAAAATCCGATATAGACGATATTGTCTCGTACCAACAAATATATCGATATATATTAAAATCTCGATATATCGCCCAGCCCTACAAGACACCCGCTAAAACTCTGGTTTATTAGGCGTGAGAGTTTAATCATTAGAGAAAAGACAGATGGATGGATGACATCATCATCATCGGAGGTCAGAGCAGACGACTGACCTTCATGTTAGCCAGATGTCAGTGTGTTTGTTTACCCGTTTTCATCCTTCACACGGCCTTGAAAGCACCACCGTCAGCCGCTCTGCTGTTATATCGTAATATCGGTGGAGTCGCCCCCTAACGATGGTTCTCGTGTCTCTCCAGGATCCTCCTGGTGGCCGTGGCCATCTTCTCCCTGTACTCTGTCCACCTGCTGCTGAAGACGGCCAACGAAGGAGGTCAGTGCAGTCTCCTCACAACGATCCTTCTCCCATCACCTTCCTACCAAGTCTATAACTCTTATTTTCCTTCTTTTTAAAGGTGCGCTGGTTTACGAACAGCTGGGGTACAAAGCCTTCGGGATCCCCGGCAAGCTGGCGGCGTCCATCTCCATCACCATGCAGAACATCGGAGGTGAGAGCGTTATGTAACTGTAGTCTGCTCCCCCGTGAATAAACGAGAGAGAAACACACCAGCATGTATTTTTAGAGCAGAGAGCAGCTTCCAGTAACAATAAAAATACTTTGAGTCATTCGTTTTTTCCTCTGGAACGTCTTAGGGGCGAGGCTGTCGGGAATTGTGGTCTTTTATTTATTTATTTCTCCCAGAGAAATGTGCTAACAGCATTCCTCCTTCCGCAGCCATGTCTAGCTACCTCTACATCGTCAAGTACGAGCTGCCCATCGTCATCCATTCCTTCACCGGAGCCAACAACGGGTGAGTGGCTGGATAAAGAGCCGCTCCGGCTTAAAAGACTGATTTACTGAGGGGTTTGTTTACAAAACTGATGAGGAGATGATTTAATTTGGCCGCGAGGTCGCGGCTCTGGTCCGTGTTTGGGGCTGTGAGCCGTGGCACCAGAGAGGCCCTCGAGGTGAACGCAGCACCTCAAACAAACAATCCCGCTGCCAGCAGCTCTCCAAGTGTGGAGTGTTGGAGAAAGTGAAGCGGGTCTTTGTCTTGGGGGTGAAAAGAGCCCTTTCAGAAGATGCAGCCGGTGCCGCATCGTGCCGGAGCAGCAGGATGAGCTCACGGCGGCCGCGCTGCAGCTCTGAAATATTGATGCGGGCCGGGTCCTCAGCGCTGCTGCTGCTGCCTCTGTTTCTGCAGATACATGCAGCTGTCAGCGCTGAAGCTGCAGGGGGGAAGGGGATTCCCAGGTCGGCGTTGGTCCGTAGTGGGCGCTGACGAGCTGCTTAATCAGTTTCCCTTCGACACGGGAAAGAAAAGTGATGACGTCACTAAAAAAGGCTGACTGCTCTTTGATGAGACGATGACGTGACACCTATATTTTCTGAAAAACAGATTTCTTTTCAGTTCAAAAAAGGTTTTAATGGATAAAGAAATACCAGATATATGAACTACCTGTCCCACATATGGACTCACTTGAATTTTACAAAAAAATGCTACTTATTATTTGGGATTTTGTTGTTGTTTTAAGCGTCAAAATGTCATGTGGTGCGACCGTCCGACCATGACTCTTGTTTTGAAAACCTTTTCTGAAATCACTCTAAATGTTTTTAAATTAATCTTCTACCCTATCTGGCATGATTTCCAAGTGTCTTGTAGCGTGTAAGATTGCAACACATTTATATTTATATTTCCATCATAATATACAAACAAAGTTTGACTGATGTCCATTTTATGAAATATCATGTGGCGCAACCATTAAAAAAAACAACCATTTTTGTATAATAGTGAAAACTTGTAAAAAAAAAAAAAGATGTCAAGATGTTAAGGAAATTAATTTATTTTAATTTGAATCATGGTTGCACCACATGACTTTTTTTTTAAGGCTAGTGCCAATTCATCTTGACAAAAAATCACTTAATTTAAAATGTTTATGTGTACACAACATTCTTAATGTTTGAACTACTGCAATAGATATTCTTTTTTTTAAAATTATTTTAAAATTTACCTGTTGAAAATCCTTATTGGTCATTGACCTGCTGCGTCTGCTCTTGCAGGGAGTGGTACATCAACGGAGACTACCTGGTGATCATAGTGTCGGTGCTCATCATCCTGCCGCTGTCGCTGCTCCGGAACCTGGGTTACCTGGGCTACACCAGCGGCCTGTCCCTGCTGTGCATGGTCTTCTTCCTGATCGTGGTGAGTGTCGCCCGCCCGCTCCTTCTTGTTTCTTGCGTGTTGGTCGTAGCACAACGGGACTCTGACTAGGGCTGGGGATCGATTCAAATGTCAAGAATCGATTCGATTTCGATTCTTAAGATTCAGAATCGATTATCGAGATTTGATTCGATCCGATTCGATTCCGATATTGATTTGGGTTAGTGTTATTAAAACTGTTTTTTGAGCTGTTGCATGAATTATATGACTGTAGTTATGCAACATATTACTACTTGTATTATATTGAGATTCAGCAGCAAGTATTGCAGCTAATGATGCTGTAAGGACCAATCAGCTCCCAGAATGCTGATAGAACTGCTTTCAGAAACATCGTGGGTCAGAATTACCAAACAGATCCAGGGAGGAAACAGAGACGGATGAAATCGGTTTTATTTTTTCCCACATTCTGTTTTTAAGACAGTATATAAAGTAATGAAATATAGACAATTTATGCAATTATAACCTAACACTTTAATGTTTTCATACCTTTAAACATATTTAAAGTCAAAAACATGGCACCAGTTATTCTCGTGTCCAACAAAACATTCCTTTTTTGGGGAAAAACAAAAAAATAACCAAAAGTTGTAATGTAATGATGGAAAAAAAAAAAAACACATAAATAAATAAAAGAAAAAAAAAATCAATCTTTAGTCATATGAATCGATTTTTAGGAATTAATATGAGAATCGATTTAGAATTGGAAAATACATTTTTTTTCAACACAGGCCTAACTCTGACCACGTGCTCTCTGCTCCTCCAGGTCATCATCAAGAAGTTCCAGATGCCGTGCCCTCTGCCCGTGGAAGAGGCCCTGAACGAGACCATGAAGATGCTGAACGGCTCGTCGTACAGCCTCAACGCCACGGCCGTGGACTACAGCGACGACACCTGCCGGCCCAAGTACTTCGTCTACAACTCTCAGGTGGGAACCTGCAGACTCCGGAGGTCAAAACAAGGCTGACATCGTCTCTCGTGGCCGTCGCTAACTCTTTTCTCTCCCTTCCAGACTGTGTACGCCCTTCCCATCCTGACCTTTGCCTTCGTGTGCCACCCCGCCATCCTGCCCATGTACGAGGAGCTCAAAGAGTAAGTTGGTTTGGACTAAAAATCCTCGTCTGTGTTTCCGTCTTCAGTCGGGCGTCTGAGTAAAACCGTCTCTCCTCTTTCTTTTATCAGCCGCTCCCGCAGGAAGATGCAGGGAGTCGCCAACGTGTCCTTCCTGGCCATGTTCATCATGTACCTGCTGGCCGCCCTCTTCGGATACCTCACCTTCAACAGTGAGTCTTTGTGAAAGGGTTAAACTCGCTTGGTCCTGGTTTTATTAGAGTATCAAGGCCTCTCGTGCGAGACTGCAGGGAACCAGGGGCCATGACGCAGCTGGCCGCCGTGCAGCCGTGTTTCTGTTTACTGTCAAAGTGCACGCATCGACGCGGTTACATAAGACCGCCTTTGATGGTAGAAAAGCTACGTCAGGCTGCGTAAAGTCGCTTACGTCAATGAAAATGATGACTTAATATTGTCGTCAACGAACCTTTTATCACCTGAGGAAAACGAGACGCGACAAAAATGCTGGTCATGTGACGATAACGATGATTAAATATATATTGCAATATCGTAGAGGAATAAAAACCAGAGTAAAATGTAGATTACAAAATAAAAACTCTGTTAGTTAGAACATTCCATCTCATCTCATTTTGGTCAACGGAAATGAAGACACATATTAACAAAGATCCTTAATCTCCATGTTTTCAGTAGTTTCCTCTGGTTTAGTTCTGCTGCTGCGTGCATGGATCTTTGGAAGAAAATAAATATGTTGTAAACTCAAATTAGAGTCTTCTGTATCTGGAATGAACGTATTCTTGAGTCTATAAGGTAACAATAATATAACCTTGTTTGAATTGTAAAATGGGTTTGGCTCAATTCAATCTTTGACTAAAACTAAAATGGTCCTGGACAATTCTGACTAAAATAAGACTAACTTGACCCAAAGACTAGAGTAAAACTAAAATGGAAACAGGCTGACAGAAAGTCTGAGCTGCTGTGATGTATCATGGTCAAAGGGAGAAATCCCAGAACGGTTGTGGCCTCGGCCTTCGCTGGACCATCAGAACATGAAGCTGATGTTCTCACGCCGCCTGACTAACCTGGTTCTCCTCTTCCCCCCCAGTTCACGTGGAGCCCGAGCTGCTGCACACCTACTCCAAGTATTACAAGCACGACGTCCTGCTGCTGATCGTGCGTCTGGCTGTGCTGACGGCCGTCACGCTCACCGTCCCCGTGGTCCTCTTCCCCGTACGTCCCTCACACACACACAAACACACACAGCCTCCCAGTCAGAAGCAGACAGGAAGTAACAGTTTGTTTCCCCGCCGCAGATCCGCACCTCCGTCAACCAGCTGCTCTGCGCCTCCAAGGAGTTCAGCTGGATCCGCCACACCATCATCACCATGGTGCTGCTGGGCAGCACCAACACCCTGGTCATCTTCGTCCCCACCATCAGAGACATCTTCGGCTTCATCGGTACGTCCTCCGCGCCGGTGTACGCTGATGTCAGAACCAGTTAGGTTGTGTGTCTAACCCACCTCTCCTCCCCCTCCAGGTGCCTCTGCTGCTGCCATGCTCATCTTCATCCTGCCGTCAGCCTTCTACATCAAGCTGGTCAAGAAGGAGTCCATGAAGTCTGTGCAGAAGATCGGGGTAAGAACCGCGACGGCGTGACGCCACATAGCAGTGTTGCCAACTTAGCGACTCTGTCGCTAGATTTAGCGACTTTTCAGACCCCTATAGCAACTTTTTTTTTCAAAAAAGCGTCTAGCGACAAATCTAGCGACTTTTTCTGGTGTTATTGGAGACTTATCTGGTGGGCAGAGCAGAGCAGAGAGGAGAGCCTCACCACTCCGCGTCCAGACTGCAAATGAAATGCCCTTGCGCAAAGCCGCCGCTGGCTTGCAGAGCGTGATGTAAATGTAAACGTTTCTTTTTTCTTTTGGGTCACTTTGCTGGTCCCAAGCCCGGATAAAGGAGGAGGGTTGGTTGTAGAGCTAGCAATTTCACCCTACATGACAATCTTTAGATTAAATTTGCTGTTATAACATTTAACAATACAGGACAAAACTGATGTGTGTAATGTGGATCAAGACAAAGCATTAAAATCATTAAATGTTGTTAATGTTGAAATTATTTTTGTACATTTGTAGTTCTAAACATATTTAGGGTGTTTTTTTACTCACTTTTGTCTCTCCCACGACGTTATTCCTCTCTCCTACAGCGTCCATTACAGTTATATGCAAATGGAAATTATGCAAATTAGGCAATGACGTCATTTAGAGACTTCTAGCGACTTTTGGGACAGCCAATAGCTACTTTCCTTACTGAGGAGTTGGCAACACTGCTGCAGAGATCCGCGGTCCCCTCGGCCGGCCCGGTTCTAACCTGTGAACCCCTTTTTTCTCCCGCAGGCCGTCGCCTTCCTGATATGCGGCTTCGTGGTCATGTGCGGCAGCATGACCCTCATCATCCTGGACTGGATCCACAACGCCACCAACGCCGGCAACGCCGACAAGGCCGACGGACACTAGGACCACGGCCGTCCTGCTGGCGGAGGGCGGGCTCCCGGGGGCGCCGAGCAACGAGACGCATTTAAAAAAACAAAACAAAACAGCGGTGAACTCAGCCGGCGCTCGCCTGGACTCTCCCGAGCAGCAGACCCCGCCATTCCTCGAGAATGTATCTGAACTCTGTACAGTATGCTGTTCTAGACCACCAAGATGGTGTTTTACGTTCTTCTTTTTTTACGATAACATTTTTTTTTTTTTTTTATTGCTGTTTTTTTTGCTTTTTACTCCTTTTTTATGTTCTGGTTTCCTAATAGTTATGGTACAGCTAAGATCAAAGACGCGGGCGTGCCTCGGCACGGCCCCGCGCGCTGGTGCGCCGTCGGCTCGCCGCCTCCGAGCCGCTCGGGAAAAGTACGTGAAGCCCCCGAAGACTTGAGGAGAGGCTGCATGACTTGAACGCTCCTCCCGCTCACGGACAGTTCACTTCCTTCCAAACCTTTTAGTTTGTTTTGTTTTTGAACTTTGCCAAAAGTATATTTGTAAAGCATCTTGATAAACTGAAAAGCACTTAACCGTTCAGCACACTTTGCCAGTGTTCACAGGCGAGGCGTGACACGCCACCGATTTCAGTATTTCTACTCCGGTTCTGTGAAAGGAGAACGCCGGCTAGAACCGGCCTCTCCGGAGCCGCACTGGTCACCGGCCTCGCCGCCGAGCATCTCACCCAGGACTGTATTCACGCTTTAGCGCCCGTTGAAGAGGCCACAACACTACTGCTTGGAGGAGGCCGCCGCGCCTCCCGGTTCCACCCCCCCACCCTCCTTCACGGAGGGAAATGTAGACATTATCTTTTTTTCTTTATGGGAGAATACTTTGAATTTAACCACGTGCAGTGGTTGTAATATACCTGTTACACTTGCAAAAAACGACATAAAAACAAACACAAACATAAAAACTGTAAGAAGTCAGGCGAGCTCTTTTACCACCGACAACCAAACTACAACAAGAGCCTGATTTTTCTTTTCTTTTTTTGTTTTTTTGAGGGTTTTTATGTGTGGTCGCACAGTTTTGTGCTTTTATTTTGAAATGTTTCACCAAGAACACGAGAACGCCTGTCACGGGACGGTGCACTGTGCTTCCAACACTAACTCATCACCAGACTGTTTTTGTTAAACATCTATTTATGGAAGACCGTGAAATCAATGTAATTTAAACTATTTTACTATATTTATATAATGTTGTATGTGTATATATGTATGTACATATATATATATATATATATATCTCTATTGAGTTTAAGTGTAAATATATTTTCTTTTTTTTAACATCAGTGCATTGGAGCGGGAGCTGGAGTTGAGGTTGGGGTTTGAGCTGTTTTATTCTCCATCAGGACGGAAACAGCCGGCCTGCGTGGGCTCGGTGTGGGAGAGGTGTCACTCTTATTGCAGTAGTTTTGTTTTGTTTTTGTTTTTTGGCCCCTGAAACTAAACTCTGATCAGCAAAATGTTCTTTTTGCACATCTCGGTTGTAGAGTACATCAACTATCTCTTGACCTCAGGAGCAAAGAGGGCGTGGCCCACCAGTGTTACACTCTTGTTTCAATGAAACACTATGTAAATCCTGTAATTAATGTCCAAATAAAATCAGAGATAACCTAGAACCTGGACGTGTGGCGCTTTCTTTTGTGTCTGGGACTGGCCTCTTACTCTGAACGTTGTTTAAGAAAACCCGTCTGTAAAGATCCAGTTCTAGTATGTCTGTTATAACCAAGGCCGGTCTGTTGTGGCCTCAGAAACACAACAAAAACACAGAATCACACACTACAGATGGATGAATGATCCACAAATCTACTTTATTTTGAAAGGACATATTTGAATAAACTTCAATAAGGAAAATGTTTGTACAAAAGGTTTATGTATGAAACAAACGTAACTGGACTGGAGCTGGGACCTTTTTTACCATGTGCCCCCCTTCAGCAGGGGGGCCCCTGAACCCTGACCGACTAGAGCAGGAACCGGCCCTGGGGGCGACAAGTCACCACGGCAGAATAAACCGGGATGAGTGGGAAATTAAAATGTACAAATGAACACATTAACTTTCATTGCAGACATCTTTTCTTTCTGACAATAGAAACTGAATATCTTTTTTTTGATAGATTCCAAATGGATTTGATTTGTGCCCTGAAACATTGACGTTACCTTGGATACGGGGTTAGTGGATGCAGCAGGGCATCGTGCTTCAGAAACGTTTTATCTTGACACAGTTGTTTTATTAGGGTAAAGAAGGGACATAAACGTGATTATTTCCTCTGGGTTGATTGCTGCTCAGGTACTAATCAGTAACTAAGTTTATTAAGTAATCAGTTTTTGGCTTTACGTCTCTCTTTTGATCATTTTTCATCAAAAAGTCAGAGTAAAATCTTGACTTAGTAGCTGTGAATCTTGTGAGTCGTCACAGTTGATATTTCATGTGGCTGAAACATTTGATAAATGTATTGATCCACAGTCTATAAATTAAGTACAGCATAAACCCCATCATTTAGGAAAATGACAATACATTTTTACTCACTTCTCTTTATTTAGTTAATAGTAGTTGAAGCCCAACAATATCGAAACTTTAATCATCCATCATTCATTTACAGCCTTACATTTTAACAAGGTCATTAAGCTTAAGAGTACTACAAATACTTTTTTCTTTCCCCTGAGCAAAAGTCTGACTTTGACATGGTGTTAATGTAGTCCTTAATAAAATATACTGTAACCTCTTATACCTTGCAAATGCATGATTGTGTGGCATTAATAGTGTAATATAGTTTAAGGTTCTTGCGACCCGAGCGGAAGCGCAGCGGTAAAATGGTTTGGCGACAGCGCCCTCTGGTGGCCGACGGGGGGATGGACCCAGTTTAACCCGAATTACCAGAAAGTTTGGACGTGACCACTTTAAACTCAGTTTCTGAGGCCAGGAGGACGAGTATCGGCTCAATTCCACTTTTAAAGTCTAGTTTAGGTAAAATATTTCATTTAATCTCCAAAACAGAAGATACTCTAGCAATATGATTCAGATCACAGAGTTTGATCTGTCTGTTCAATCACAACATTCAATTCTGCTGCTTTAAAAAATGCCAACACCCATGTGAACCCTCCATGAACGGTTTCAAGATATAACTTTGTTGATGAAACCTTACTTCAGAAGTTTTGGGTGTGTACACATATCTCCAAGACAAATCAGCACCTTTATGGTTTATTACTGTATTAATATCAACAGTGGCTCTGTTCTTGTGAAGTACCAACATGCATGAGACCAGGACCCTCGCACTAGAGCTCTGAGTGGATTCAGGCCTTCATCTTTATTGTTAAGTTTGTGTATTCAGGGCGTTTTCTTAACACATCCATCAGCCACGACCTCTGTGAGGCGTAACCGGGCTGCGTCACTGAAAACACCAGTTCTCAATTCACTGAAAACAATTAACAGGCATTCAGAGGAATTATACACAATTTTCAAGCCAAAACAAGAAACAAAAAAGTCAAAAATAAATGCAGAGAAGAAAGTGTTGCGGATGAGTTGATTGTTTAGCAGTTAGCCCTCTTGTGGCTGCTCCAGACGTGCGTCCTCAGGATGCGGCGGTGGGAACTCCGGCGAGCTCCGTCAGGTACCATTTCTGACAAAATATCGCAGTAGAAAGCACCTCGGTTTTTTTATTTTATTTCTTTACTTTCTGGAAACTTTGCACACTTAATGTACACACAATGATATTTACGACACATTCAGGGAGGGGGCGGTGGTGGTGGTGGTGGGGGGGTTGTGGGCCCCCTCAGGGCCGTAAAGGATACACTCACTGTTGACTGAGCGCCCCACTCTGGACCTGATTACAATCAGTCATCAGTCTCCAACGCCTCACTGGGCAACAGATCAATAAAGGCAATGCACTTTAACAAGGTTTTCATCTGAATTATCAGCATTTTTTTTAAAAGGAACATTGACTAATTAATAATTAATTAATAAGCTATGCAATCAAGATGCCACAAAAGAGGAAATGCTGCACCGCTGGGCGAGGCGCTCTGCTGCGGGAGCTGACATCGTTCCCCCGGGCGCCACATCTTCAGTATCGATCACCTCGCTAAGATCTGCTACGCTGCGCTCTTTACAGTAGTTCCCAAGTCACATGTTCTATGCAAAATAAAGGGCTCTTGCATTACAATTTCTGGTTGGGTCGTTTTTTTTGTTTTTTTTTCTAACAAAATATGAAAATCTATAGAAAAAAAATCTTCATTCAATAAAAGGTAGATATCAAAAAAAAAGAAAAAAAGAAAGAAAATCGCTGGCTCTCCGTCGTCTCTCAGCTCGGAGGCCAGACTCCAGCAGGAGGAAATTGCACTTGAGCAGCAGAGGGGGGGTAGGTTTGTGGGGGAGCGTCGCCGCCCAGCAGCGGGGCGAACGTTCATTTCTTGCGGGCGTGTTTGTATTTGTCCACGTAGGCTTTCACCAGGTTGGCTACTTTACTAGAGTTCACTTCCCCGCTCTTGCTGTGACACACCTGAGAGGGAGAGATGACACACATCCAGTCACATGCTGAGGCGTTCCTGAAGGTAAAACATGCAGCTGCAGCGTTCCTGCGAGGGGTCCTACCTTCTCCACTGCCTTGCGGACGATCTCCTTGTACTCCTCCTTTGTTATTTCCTTCTTTTGGTAATAGGGTTTGATGGCGTTCTTCACTTCGTTAACAGCCAGCTCCTGGATCTGCACCTTCTGGAGGAAACGGAGAACGTGGGATTGTTTAAAAGCTCCCTGACATTTGCAGAGACTGGTGCCCACGGAAGAGTATTAGGGCCATGCAGGAGAAAAAATACAGGACTGTCTCAGAAAATTAGAATATTGTGATTTTCTGTAATGCAATTACAAAAACAAAAATGTCATACATTCTGGATTCATTACAAATCAACTGAAATATTGCAAGCCTTTTATTATTTTAATATTGCTGATCATGGCTTACAGCTTAAGAAAACTCAAATATGGTATCTCAAATTTTTTTTTTTTTTTTTTTTTTTTTTTTTTTTTTTTTAGATTTTTTTGGGCTCTAGTGGCCCTTTATTGAGATGCAGACTGGAAAGGGGTAGAGAGAGAATGGGGAAGACACGCAGCAAAGGTGCACGGGCTGGATTCGAACCCGCGACCGCTGCAGGAGGAGGACTGTAGCCTCAGTATATGAGCCACCGCTTAACCCACTGCGCCACCGAGCGGCCCCGTATCTCAAAAAATTTGAATATTCTGGGAATCTTAAACTGTAAACCATAATCAGATATATTAAAATAATAAAAGGCTTGCAATATTTAAGTTCATTTGTAATGAATCCAGAATGTATGACTTTTTTTTTTTTTTTTTTTTTTTTAAAAGGAACCCTGGCTATTAAGACATGTAGGTATCAATTATAACAATGTGATATAAAAAACCTTGTTGATGTCTTCGTTTTTATAAAATTTGAAAATATAATTTAACTAGTAGGTCGCCATTGTTGTTTACATTCTGGGTAGTACGTCACACGGTGGCTCCTGCTAGCCCCCGTACACTGTTTTGACACCCAGAAACAGATGAAAACACAGCTAAACAGATGACGGCGCCCCAGAAACACAGATCAAAACACAGATAAACATTAAGGTGACGGCGCACCGACAAAAAAGTAAAAAAAAAAAAAAAAAAAGTTCAGCACCATAAAGCATGAACTATAAAAACACCATAAAACTCAGATAGACTAACAGACCACACGTTTCAACCAGCAGATAGAAGATGCTACAATAAAAACCCCAGCCAGATCTGGCGTCATTAAATTAAATAAAGATGTTCTTGCCTATTTGACGCGAAGTCTGCGCCTCCCGTTTCGTCAAAGTCCCGGGCCAGTCCCCTCAGCCTCTGGTCTGTCATCAAACCAGCACGAGGCCGGTTTTAGGGGGGGAGAGGGGTGGGCTATGCCCACCCAAACGTGCATCCTCCCCACCGCTGCTCCATCCCGGCGGCGGCGAGAGCGGATGGCGGAGCGCTGCAGGCTGTAGAGCCACGGCTACGCCGTCTACGCAGGAGCCTACGGCGTAGACGGCGTAGCCGTAGCTCTACAGCCTGCAGCGCTCCGCCATCCGCTCTCGCCGCCGCCGGGATGGAGCAGCGGTGGGCAGACTTCGGGTCAAATAGGCAAGAACATCTTTATTTAATTCAATGACGCCAGATCTGGCTGGGGTTTTTATTGTAGCATCGGCTATCTGCTAGTTGAAACGTGTGGTCTGTTAGTCTGTCTGAGTTTTATGGTGTTATAGTTCATGCTTTATGGTGCGGTACTTTTTTTTTTTTACTTTTTTGTAGGTGCGCCGTCACCTTAATGTTTATCTGTGTTTTGATCTGTGTTTCTGGTGCGCCGTCACCTGTTTAGCTGTGTTTTCATCTGTTTCTGGGTGTCAAAACAGTGTTCGGGGGTTAGCAGGAGCCACCGTCTGACGTCACTACCCAGAATGTAAACAACAATGGCGACCTACATGTTAAATTATATTTTCAAATTTTATAAAAACGAAGACATCAACAAGGTTTTTTATATCACATTGTTATAATTGATACCAACATTTATCTTTTAAGACCTACATGTCTTAATAGCCAGGGTTCCTCTTAAATTGCATTACAGAAAATAAAGAACTTTATCACAATATTCAAATTTTGAGACAGTCCTGTATTTGAGAGGGGAAGATAAAAATTTTTTTTATTGTGCACTTGGAGAAAAAAGTTGAAAAGTCGAGAAAAAAGTCGAAATTAATGTTGAAATACAATTTCAAGAATAAAGTCAAAATTTAGACTTTTTTCTTGAAGTGCATAATAAAAAAAAAAGCTTCCTCCTCTAAAATAATATTTTCATTTTTCTCCTGCCTGGCCCTAATACTCTTCCGTAGGTGCCTGGCGGCCTCTCTGGGCGTTACCTTCTCTTTTTTGGAGCTGTCGGCCTGGGCCCTGTGGTGCTGGCCGGGCTGGGTGGTGGAGGATGGCAGGGCCTGGCTGGAGGCCGCCTGGCTCTGGCTCGCCGCCTGGCTCTGGCTCGCCGCCGCTACGCCCGCTTTGGTCGGCGTGGGCAGAAAGGAGGGCTTCCCCAAACCCATAACAGTGTTTGTCATCTGAGGAAGAGCAGGGGAGGCCGGTGAAGTCAGTGGAAACGGGAGCTTCAACACATCTGGCTGCCAGTTTTAACTGTTATTTGTGGGTGTAACGCACCTGTGTGGTCTGGCCGTCAGGCTGCGCTGCTGCCTGGCTGCCGGCCTGCATGGGGGGAGGCGGTGGAGGGGGGGGCGGGAGGCCCTGGGCGCCCACGACGGGCACCTGGAGCAGGGGCACGGAGGGGTGGAGGTGCAGGGGGACTGGGGGCGGCATGGCATAGGGCGCTGCCGGCTGCAGGCTGACGGGCAGCGCTCCCTGCATGGCCTGCATGGGGAAGTGATGCTGCAGAACATTCATCTGCGGAGGCTGAGGAGGAATCATGTTCAGCACGGGCACAGGCGCGTTACCTGGGACGGCCTGCGGGGGAAGCTCGCCCTTGGCGGGGTCTGGGAACAGAGGAGCACAAAGCTTCACCAAAAAGGGAGAAGAAGAATGGTTGGATTAAACAATGCTGCAGTTCCAGTACCAACTTAGGTGACGGCAGTGTTGAGAATCACCCAACTGTGGATGTTCAACAACCTTTTTCTAAACAATTCTGTCACTTTCAGGGGAAAACAAACACTATCCAACGGTGGCCGAGACCCGCCATTGCTGAAAAGAAAAGTAACGCTGCAAACAGAAACAAACGCCGCTGCAAATAAAAAGAAACCCCGCTGCAAATAAAATAAAGGCTGCAAATAAAAAACAAACGCCGCTGCGAATAAAATAAATGCTGCAAATATAAAGAAACCCTGCAGCAAATAAAATAAACGCAGCTGCAAATTTAACAAAAAAATGACGCAAATAAAAAAGCCACAATGGAAGTGAATTACCGGGGACTATTTTTGCTGATGCACCGGTGTTTTTTACGTGAGAGGAGAAGAAGAAGACGAAGAGGATGTAAGTGAAAAGGAAGAAATAAGAAGAGCGAGGAATAAGAAGAAAAACGAACGAGAAAATAAGTGAAAAGGTTAGTGTTCAATGTCGCTACGTGTAATTTTTAATGTGCAACACCGGTGCATCGGCAAAAATAGTCCCTGGTAATTCACTTCCGTTGTGGCTTTTTTATTTTATTTGCAGCAATGGCGGGTCTCGGCCACCGTACTACCCTCTAAATCTAACAGAACCTACAGTTATGAGCATGTTTTAACTCTGCATTTTGTGGAATAACATAATAAAAGTTTCTGACTACAGTGTGATTTAGGCAAATAACCTTCGGACCAACAGCAGCGTTTTTCAATCATGTCACTGTTTCTATAATAAATGAAGCCAAAAAGAACTGGGTAATACCAAGTACCCCCCACTGCCTCTATGGGATTTAGGCGTGTAAGAAATTGCTGTAGTCAGCCTTTAATTAACAGCTGTGCCAACAGCTGTAAAACGCATGCTGCTCTGAGGCGTTCAGGAGTGTGTTAACACAGTCCCACGAGGGAAAGACATAAGCAAATGACTTAGAGAAGTCCTCTGACGGGTTACAGAATTATTTGCAAACAATTTAGATAAACTATAATGTTGAACTGAGTGGACAACCTTCAAGACAATCTACCCGAAGAGTTGACGTTTGGTCGGGTTACCGAGACAGTCTATGAAGGAACTAGAGATTCACAGACTGCAATTTTATTTTCCGATTACAGATTTTTAGTTCATGCGGCCCGTCAATGCTGATTTTGCCGGTTCTGATTTTTCGGAAACACTTTAATTATCCAAAGTGGAGTTGTCTAGCTATAACACAATCAAGTCATGCAGGAAAAGATCGCTTCAAACTATTGCTGCTAAAAGTGGCTCTCCAAGGTTTCAGGGGTCCTTGGTACCGTAAACATGAATGTTCTTCGGGCTTAATTCTTGTTAGATAAAAGAAAGGTTCAGTGAAAGTCTGTCTGAGGTCGTGTTTTCCATCAACTAAGACCTGCTTTGATCAGATGATCTTTATTATGCTTAATTAACGGATTAGAAGCAGGGGTACTAACTCTGTTACTTCACATGGCTGGGGTCACTTCTAATTGTTTTCTCTTCAAAACTAAGAGGATCTTCTCCCCAAAGTGAGCGTGAGTCTAAGTAGACGACCTTTGATCAGTATGAGCAGCGTTAGAGGTTGGGGAGACTTGAACGTACCAGAGTTATTATCGTTCACGAAAACTAACGAAATAACGAAAACTAAAATTGAAAAAACAATTTCGTTAACTGAACTAAATAAAAACGAAAATTAAAAGACAAAAACGATAACTAACTGAAACTATATTGCGTGTTTAGAAAACTAACTAAAACAAACTGAAATCATAGATATAATTTCCTCCGTTTTCGTCCCTGTCAATATAAGCCTCTTGGTATGTTCAATTTATTCCGCTCTGGCCGTTTATCTCCAACTGGCAGCTACGGCACCTTAACGCCTCACGGTCTGTGACGTCAAAACTAAAACTAAAACTAATAAAAACTAAACTAAAACTAAGCATTTTTGAAAATATAAAAACTAATAAAAACTAGCAAACCCACACTAAAAACTAATTAAAACTAACTGAATTGAAGGAGGAAAAAGTCAAAACGAAATAAAACTAAACTAAAATGAAAAATTCAAAACTATTATAACCCTGGAACGTACCTGCAGGCTGCGTCTCCTCCTCCTGCCGGTTCCAGCTGCCGGCTCCTCCCCTCTCCCTCTTGGAGTAATAGTCCTGGACGTCGGCGGGCAGCGTCCTCCTGACGGCCCAGCTGGATGCCGACGACCAGCCCGAGCGGTCCAGCATGTCTCCCGGGTCGCTGTCCTTCTTCCGGCCGCCCCCGCGGTTCTCGTTGAAGCGGCTGTAGGCGTCCGTCCCTGAATTGCCTCCTGTACCTGAGTTGCTCCGGGGCCAGCGGCTGTCGGCCGCGTCGTCCTGCTGGCCGTAGAAGCTGCGACTCGCCGCCCCCCACGCCGCCCCGCGGCTCGGTTCATACGCCCCGCGGCCGCCCCGGCCCCGCGACTCTCCTCCGTTTCCTCCGCTCTTGTGGTCCTCCCAGCGCGAGGCCCCGCCGAATCCGGAGTCCGAGTTCCTGCTCTCCGTCTTCCCCCGAGTCTTTTCGGTGACCCAGTCGGGGTTGTCCGACCAGCCCTGGCGTTCTGGAGAACTCTCCTTGGGCACGCCGTTTTCAAAGCGCCCGCCGCCTCCCTGAAACCTCCGGCCCTCGAACCCGGACCCCCCGCCGCCCCCGCCGGACCTCCAGCCCCCTCGGCGCTCCTTCCTCTGGGGAGAGCGCTCCCGGGACCGCTCTCTAGACCCGCGCCGCTCCGGGCTGGGCCCGCGCCGGTGGGACCTGGTTCTGGAGCGAGACCTGGACCTGGACCGGGACTTGGACTTGGACTTGGACTTGGAGCGGCTCCGGTGGCGTCTCCTCCTCTCGCGGCTCCGCTCCCTCCTGGAGTGATCCCTGTCTCCGTCGCGGTCCCCGTCCCTCTCCTTGCTGCGGGCTCTGGAGGATCGGCCCGGGGCCGGCCCGCCGGAGCCGTCCCGGTCCCGGGACCTCGAGCGCGGGGACGGGGACGCCTCCTTCTTGCCCTCTTTCTTGGGGGACCATGTTCTGGTCGGGGAGTGGAAGCGCGAGCGCCGCTTCCCGTTCTTGCGCTCCTGGCTCCTCTCCCTCTCCTGCTGCTCCGTGGCGGCGGCGCCGGCGACCTGAGGTTCTGCTGCTGCGGCGGCAGGTTCTGCGGCGGCCCGGGACGCGCCCTCGCCGGGCCGTTCTGGGGGGGACTCCGCCCCCGGATCGCTCATGGGGGAGCTGCAGTCCATGGGGACAACGTCCGTGTTGTCCTGGAACGGGTCGGTGCCGTTGTCCTTCCGGGACTCGGCGGTATCATCTTTGGATGCGACTCCGTCCTCTTTGGACGCCCCGTCGTCAGAACTGCCCGCTGGTGAATGCTCCTCCGATCCCGGCACTTTGACGTCGGCGTCCTGGCGTGCGTTTGCTCCGAGGTCAGCTTGGTCTTCCAGTGATTCTACAGCGCCGGGGGAAGCGGGTTTTTCCACGCTTGTGTCCTCAGTTTTCACCTCGTCAGACGGTTGATCGTCGCCATCGTCTCCGGGCTCCGTACTGGTCTCCATGGTAACGTTGGGGTCGTCCTGCTCGGGGGACGGAGGAGATGCTGGGTCTTCCCTCCAGGAGTCAGACGGGGACAGGGACGGCCTCTTCTCCTCCTCCTCCTCCTCCTCCTCCTCCTCCTCCTCGTCCTCCTCCTCCTCGTCTCCAGGGGGAGGTGGACTCGCTGGCTCTTCCTCTGATTTGCTCTCGACACCGTCAGAGCAGGAGAGAGGGCTGTCGGGGGGGGAGTCCATCGGGCCGGCAAGGTCCCCACTCTCTTCCCCACCGTCGTCCCGTTTCTGCTGATCCCCGGACTGTCCCTGAGCGTCATCGCCGTCGTCCTCCGTGCTGTTGACCGAGCCAGGTCCAGAGTTGAGCCTGCTCTGCTCCTCTTCCTCAGCGTCGCTGTGCTGCTGCTCCTCCTGCTGAGGTTCCTCTTCCGGCTCCACCTTCTTGCCGTTGTCCTCTCCCTCTCCCTCCCCCTCGTCCTCCTCCTCGCTCGCCGCCGGGCTGCTCACCACTTCGGGAGACGGGGCTTTCTTTACGGCAGCTTTCCGTTTGCCGCTGGCCTTCCGGTTGGTTACCCGCTTCCCCTTCCTCTTGGCCGGCACCTGAGGGGTCTTTCCTGACTTTGTGGATTGGCTGGCTGCCGAGTCGGAGTCTGACGGACTGGACTGTGGTGGCGACGTGGCGTCGGATGGAGGAGCCTCTTCCTGACTTTTGCTGTTGCGTCCAGATCTTCTGGATGGTAGGGACTCTTGCTCTTTGGCGGGAGCTTTGGAGGTTGATCTACCACCTCGTTTCTCTCCTCCTTTGGGACGAGTGACAGCGCAGACGACAACCCCCTGAAAGACTGCACGACAGAAACAACCACTTGTGAATACAACCTGACAGTTTGTGGGGGAAAAAACTCAACTGTAAAAGTTAAAATTACAAAAAAAAAAAGTGGAGGCTAAGAATATGTTGTAGTTTTCAGGACGGTGAAAGCACAGAGCTTTTTTCTAACGTTGGCTCTATATGACATCACATAGGGCCAAATGCCTCTGCATGCAATGCGTATCCACAAGGGGAAGAGCTTCAGCCGTTATTTTAAAGGTTTTAATCTAACAATAAACACATAGGACAAAATATGTCCGACATCCTTGTCTTATTTGTTTTTCTGGGCCAGTAATCTATTTGTGTCCTCGACGTGTCGCCCGTAAGGCCCAGAATGCTGCTGGGTTTGCAGAAAGTCTAGAGCTGAAAGCTGAGGCTTCAACCACTAGTGATCAGTTTCACTGGTTGACTCACCAACGATGAGTCAGACACTATCTGAGTCGCTCAGCACTTCAAACCTTCCACATGTGCACCGTTTAAAATGGTCACACAAAAAATACATCGATGGGGAGTGACTGGATGGCATAATCCACAATGTTATAAAAACATCAGGTGTTTATTTAAGAGACGTCCAGCTGTAACCTCTGTTGATGCGGTTTACCACACCGTCTGAGGCCTGGATGAAACAATCTGAAGTGTTTTTATTCATTAAAAGTCATTAACAGCAAATGTTAAAAACAGGGCTGTGAAAAAAAAAGAAGAAAGTGTGCCTGACCTGCACCAACATTTCTGCACATTCATGAATTATTAACTCCACCCATTAGCGAGCCTCTAATTGAGCCAAACCATTTGGTTTTTCATGAAGAGATAATTGCATGCTTCTGGAGTTATTCTGGGTTTAAAGCTTTATTAGAGGTACCAAAGTTCAATTAGAGGCCTGAAAATTAGGATCATTCAAGATGTGTGTCAATGAGTCAGCGTCCCGGAACAACCGAATATCATCCCAGTACAGTTCCAGTTATTTTGGAAAAGCTTCACTTCTTTTATTTCTCAGGAACTGCAGAGGTTTGACACAAGAAATAACGATCGTATAGGTCCAGCCTTCTACTTTAACAGGGAAATACTGACTTTGCAGTGACTTCTTCTTTTAAAACGATGCATCATATATATAAAATAAAAATAACTAAATTATGTGTCTTGAAAATGTAAATCTAACGTTTGTGTTACTCACTGCTTGAAAGGTTAAATATACGAGGAACAAGGATGTAAAGTGGCGATCTTGCCATTTTGTAGTAATGCGGTGGGTGAAAGCCGTCAAGAACAAATAAGACTCAATTTTAAACAGCTTGAAACATCAAGGAACTCAAGTTAAATGTTGTGACCATATTGTAATCTGTAATTGTCATAACTGCATCTGACGAGACTCACCAAAATGGCTTGGGATGAACGATGAGCTGGAGGGGAACGGAGATGAGGTGAGTTCAAGTGGCAGCGGACTGTTATTCCAAGTAGGTTCATGAAAACGTTGCCTGTTTATAAAAAAATAAAAATAAAAATAAGCAGGTGCATTGTCAGATATGATTTCAGTGACAGAATCAGTGACGTGAGATACTCTTCCGGTCTGAGTGAATTATTTGCTACCCTACATCTATGTTTAACTAGCTATCTGGATTCCTCCGACCACTGAGCAGAGATGAGGTTAGTTTTTTATAGTGTCTGTTCGTCTGGACTGATACTCATACCAATTATCCCATTCAGCCTATTTCTACCTCCGTTCATCTTCCTGACTCAAAAGTACTGCATTCTACTAAATCGATTCATATGTCTAAAGAGCGATTTTTTTTCATCATTACATTACAACTTTTGGTATTTTTTTGTTTATGCCCAAAAAAAGGAATGTTTTGTTGGACACAAGAACAACTAGTGCCATGTTTTTGCCTTTAAATATGTTATAAAGGTATGAAAACATTAAAGTTTTCAGTTATAATTGCATTAATTGTCTATATTTCATTACTTTATATACCGTCTTGGGGTTACATTTGCAAAAAATGCTAAAAACCAAATTCTCAAAAATTAAAAACCGAAATAGACCAAAAATGGAAGAAATTAAAACGGAATGTGGGAAAAAATAAAAGCCATTTCATCCGGCCTCGGTTCGCTGCCCTGGATCTGTTTAGTAATTCTGCCACACGATGTTTCTGAAAGCAGTTCTATCAGCATTCTGGGAGGTGATTGGTCCTTACAGCATCATTAGCTGCCAATACAATCCTAGTATTAATATGTTGCATAACTGCATAACTAAACAGTCATATAATTCATGCAACAGCTCAAAAAACACTAACCCAAATCAATATCGGAATCGAATCAAATCTTGATAATCGATTCTGAATCGGAATCGAATCTTGACATTTGAACCGATCCCCAGCCCTACCATCAAGTCCATCCAGAAACTGCAACTGGTCCAAAACCCCATCATAACCAGAACCTCCTCCATCAGGCATATACACACACCCCTGTCTGGCTTTCTACCAAAAACTGCAGATGTACATCTCTAACCTTGTTTCCTCACATTTCCATACACATTTCTCAGACAGGAATGAGCAGGACCAGAGAAGAATACAATATCAACAATGATTTAATCTACAGACAAGTCATCGCTGCAAATCCACGACAGGTAGTGACTGGAAAAGGACGTGTTCCAGTCAGATCCAGGTTTGAGGGACAAATGGTTTTTATTAGAGTCCAAAAATAATCACGGCAGGCCGTCATGTCTTCCATGTTCCCTTTTAATCCATTTACCGTGGACCTGCCTGATGATATCTCTACCTCAGCTCACTCTTTGAAACTCAAGCTTTTGTCTGTTTTATGGTAGAAGTCAGATCCAATGTCAGTCCTGTGGGGCTGATGAATCAGGACTCTAGTGGCGAGCCTGATGATGTCAGCTTTGACCTTACAGACTATGTAGTTTTGTTAGAGAACATGGTGTCAGGGTGCAGGTGTGCAGGCAGGGCCGTCTAGCAGAAGATGCTATCAAGCCAGGAAACCCAACTCTGAGCGGGGGTCAGCGTGAGTTCAGTACCTTGATGTGCCGTCAGCAGGGATGGGAGCAGCGGGGGAGAGCCACGGGCAGTGCTGCACCTGGGGTCTGCACTGCTTCAACTCGGGCTCACACGGCATATCCGCTGCCAACCAAACAGGATCTGCACTGCAGAGCAATGAAAACAAGAATAATGAAATACTTCACAGATGCTGAAACTTACA
This sequence comes from Cololabis saira, assembly GCF_033807715.1. Classification (NCBI taxonomy): domain Eukaryota; kingdom Metazoa; phylum Chordata; class Actinopteri; order Beloniformes; family Belonidae; genus Cololabis; species Cololabis saira. The sequence continues at coordinate 25,831,670 of NC_084609.1, forward strand.
GCTGAATATCCGGTTCACGCATCATTTTGGTGGTGAAAACAGAGATGAGCGCTGGATTTAGGCACGCTGTGTGTTTGGTGAGTTCAAACTATTGATTGGTTCATAGCGTGATGATCAGGGATGAAGATAGATACTACCAGAGACTCGAAAACCAACAATCAAGGCTTTGATTGGGTGTGAAATATAGTTATTGAGAAAAGTGTATTTTGAACCCGTATGTTTATTTCAGATGCAAATTTTAACATGAAATTTAATAGAGATTAATTTATATAAAGCAATAGACTTTACCTGATGTAATACTAAATGGTAATAAACCACAGTCAGCATTTTAAGCTGATCAAAAACAGTTTCATGTTATGCAAAAAATTTTGAACGATATCAGTTCCCGTCTTTGGAAAAATTTGATAACAGTAATCTCTCGTTTTTCTTGGGGGTTACGTTCCAAAAGAACCCGTGATAGGTTAAATCCGTGAAGTAGTAACCTCTATTTTTTTACAATTATTATACCAGGCTTCAAATTGTGGAGCTCAGCACCGCCTCGCGCGTATTTCACTGCTATTCTGATGCCGCTGGATCCTGACTCGCTCTGTAGCGTCTTTTTCTTCTAAAGCCCGCGGTGCAGATGTGTTTTTTCGAGAAGAAGAACATAGTTATGCGTCGTTGTTGTCGCTCTTTTTTTTTCTGGGCAAAAAGATTCTTATAAACCGACATGCCACCATCGATTATATTTGAGAACTGTAGCGGGGAGAGTTTTTAGCCAATCAGAATGCAGAACACAATGCACAATGCAAATCCGTGAAACAGCGAGACGTGAAAGGTGAACCGCGTTATAGCGAGGGATTACTGTCAATGTTTTATCCACTTCAGGTGTTGATGACTGTTTAACGCTAAAACCACACCGCTGGAGGAGCTTCAGCAACACTGGAGAGAGGTTCCAGTTCACTCTGGCAGCAGTTATTGATCCCAAGCAAGTTATAAGATCAAGATATTTGACCTACTGTTATTATAATGATAGAAGAAAAAAAAGACTAATGACTATATAACTACTATTTCTACAACTCATTTTACAATTACAACAATAAAAGCAATATATGCTAAATTATAAAAACCTTGATGGGGAAAAAAAACACCAGGGGAGCTTTATTCATTTTGTCTGATTTGAGGTTTCACTTGATTCGATTCTATTTTACATGACGTAATTTGGGGGTAACGTTGTGACTTACATATCCACTGGTGACGTGGTTAATGCAACACAGGGAGGCGGTGACCAGGCGCAGCATTCCGCCCCCCTCACCTGGATAAAGCAAAGAAAACATGACATTTAATAAACAGTAGGAACTCTCACAAGTGTGTGTCAAAGGGAGGGAGGGATGGAAAACTGCACCTTTTTTCTGCTCAGCGAGGAGGGGTCCTCATCGTTACCTGGAACAAACACACGGATGTTACGGCGATGGCAGAACAAGAGGACGAAGAGCAGATTTCTGAAGAAAGACGGGTTCAAACATACATTTCCTCACAAGTCCTTTCGTCTTGCCGTCTGCCTTCCTCTCCGTCTTCTGCCGCTTAGATCTTCTCACAGACTTTCTACTGAAAAACAATTAAAGGGCCTGGCATTCACAGTCTGAGGAGACATTTGGATTTACACCATGCAATCCTTCCTGTTTTGTTCGGGACGTTAACTAGAACCACTCACTTGACACAGATTTGTTTTTCAGGGTTTCCACAGCAACAACTCTCAACCTCAGCTTGAGACAGCTGCTTCCTCACTGGGACCTTAAAAGAAGCGGGAGAACGTATAGTTTCAGTGCAAATAAGTTAGACAGAGATAAGCAGGTCGCACAGGGCGAGGTCTGCTTTCCAGCGCAGGCAACATCAGCTCAACTTCAAAATAAAGGCAGCGCATGGCTGACCGACCTGCACCAGGCTGAGGTTTCCATCCCATCTGTAAACATTAGTGAAGGGTCTTCTGTCCACTGGGCAGGAGGGACACATCTGCAACTTCACAGTAAAGCAAACACAAAAATTATCATTCAAACTGGGCAATAAATTAAAGAAACGCACATGGGTCTGGGGCAAAATGCTCAGAGTTTACTCACCTCGGCCCACGTGAGGAGGCATCTGAGGCAGAAAACGTGGCAGCAGCTGTCGGGCATGGCAAGTTCTCCTCCTGCCAGGACGCCCAGGCAGATCGGACACTTCTCCGCCTCCTCAGCGTCTGACCCATCGGGAGGGCCTTGGCCACCTGAACACACACACACTCTGTCAGGGCATTTACGACTCCCATCGTTTCCAACCACAGTGGTCAGAAACAGGATTTTCTTTATTGGGTTCAATAATATTTATTAAAACAGCAATCTCACCACTTCCAGCTCCAGTCATGTCTAGCCCCAGGCTGCCCCGATCACCACTGCAAGAGGGAAAAAAAAAAAGAGTAGAGCTCAGTGGGTTAGAAGTTACATGAAACCTGTCAGATCACTGAGCTGCATTTCCCAGGATGAATAGTTGATGTTAATACCTCCCCGATCGAGTTACACAATAGTTTAAGGTCCGGTGGAAATACGTGATTGTGTGAGATTTTAACTGTCACAGCTTTTTATGTTCATCTGATCACCAAACCTTCAAAAAAACAACCAAAAAGTCAGCTTTGAAATTCTGATATAATAAGAGAATGACTCGAACCAGAGATGAGAAGTCAAAGCACTCCACTGTTGTGAGTGTTGATGTATTCAAACAGCCAGATTAAACGAGAGAGCTACTTTTTAGTCGTTTAAATGCGAGATTCAATTGAGAAAAAGTTAAAATGATTAAATTAAAAATGTAAGGTAGGGTTTTCCCAATCCTGGTCCTCGGGCCCCCTGTCCTGTCTTCGACCCGGCTTCAGCAAACCGTGAAACGAGTAGCTGTGTCATCAACAGACTGGTCCAGACCATAATGACAAGCTGATGAGGATCGTTAATTAGAATCATGTGTGTTGAAGCCGGAAACATCTAAAACGAGCAGGACACGGGCCGGAGGATCAGAACTGGGAAAACTGATGTATAGTTATTTTGTGAGAAGTATAATGTACATAAAACAAACTCCTTGTTTCAATTTAAAACCTAACACATTTCTATAACCTTAAGTCTCTTCTCAGTACTCTCCACACAACATTACTCTCCTTCAGAACCAGTGTCTAAACGTTCTCTACTTGAATGAAACATCGGTGTAACTGGTGTTTACGAACGCTCATTGCTCTGCCGAACAGTATTTCCAGCATTAAAGAACATTGCTAAACAAGATTTATACTTTCGGCTGGGATTCATAATCACCAGCAGGTGATATCAAACCATCCAAAAGATGACAAAGACTGCTATTAAATTTGTTTAAAACAGCTTTTGCGAATGCAGCTTTATGTAGTGCTGCAGATTACGTTTCATTAACACCAACCGTGTTTGGCAACACTGCCACAAATAAGATCCATAAATCTCCGGGGGGGATACTGAAACAAATCTAAAAATGTTTATCAATGATCTACAAAACTAAACTTTAAATCTTTGAGCCTTATCCGTTTACAATTTTCAGCCTCATACCCAATGACGCTGAATAAAGTAAAAATAAATACCAAACCATTTCAACGCCTCCCAACAAATCATATGTACTCTTTTCCCTGAACTCACTAGGTGTCGTTACTGTGCGTCGGAGCAACACAAGTTATGTTCTTCAGTTTTCCTTTTTTCCAGTCTGAAATGATGAATAAAGATGATGAAAGTTAATCAAAATGAATTAATTAAAGAAAACCACATCCAGACTCATTTACAGAAAAGCTCCTGTTCCTGCACTAATCTCATTTCTGCAGGGACGGTGAACGGAGCAGCAGCAGAGCTCCACTTCTGTCCAGCTGGTCCTGGGAATCACGTTTTACCACACCGTGATGCCAATGCTTAGAACCGAGACGTACATATTTATGATTCTCTTTGTTGTTTTATTATAACAGTGAAAAACGTGCACAACGAGGTTCACACAGCCCAGGGATGTTACTACAAGCAGACAAGTTCCTGTTTATCCAGAGCACTGTTTTATAGGAGACTGCAGTAGAGGTGCTCTGACACTGAGCTCTTAAATCTGCCATCCAATAAATGAGGTTTAGGTGAACAAATGTTTAAATGTTAAGACAGGAGGAAGCCTTAAAAATCTGTCAAGTTATTGATGAGAAACAGGTGTGGGATTAAATAAGTTTTCTTCTTCCCACTCCCTTTCAAGTGTTAATGAATTAATTTGAATATTGAACCTGCAAGTCTACTGTTAAAGGTATTTGCTTGATTTTCTGCTGCACGCAGGTCACTTATGTTGTACCGCTTGAAATAAATATGAACTGAACAAGTCACTGAACGATGGGGGTGAAACAACTAGAAATCTATTGATTATAAAAGCTATTAATCGACTAATCAGATTATGAACTAGTGTTAGGTAGATTATTTCTTTGTTGTAACAAAGCTTCTTAGCAATAAATCTTGTACCGTTGGGAAGCCTGTTTATTTCCCTTTGAGGTGGAGCCACGTTTATAAGGAACACACATGTGTGGGATGAGCAGCAGAGCTGAGGTGAGGGTTACGGCCATGAAAAACTTGCCAAATCTTTTCTGCCAAAGTGGATGTCAGAGACAGGCTGTGAAGTGGGCATCCCAAGAACATGACACCCCAAGAACACCGTTTCCTCACCCTGTCACCACGTCTTCTACGGATTTGCAGTCAAGGTTAACAGGATGATATGATCCTCCAACAGCGCTCAGCCCCACAGAGCGGGTTCATCAGAGACCACCTCCAGAATCTGGGAGGGGAGAGGATGGAAAGGTCTGCCAGCAGTCCTCACCTCAACCCCACTCAACACTTGTGGGATCAGCTTGGGCGTGCTGTTCGTGCCAGTGAGCAACACAACCACATTGGCTGACTTGTGACGAATGCTGGTTGAAGAAAACCCATGATTTATACCTCAAAGGCAAGTTATTAGTGGGGCCCGCTCGACACGCCACCGACACAGATCAGCCTGTGTCAGTTAATGTGAAAAGGATAGGCGACACACTGGAACTGCCTGTTAAACACGCCAATGTTAAAGGGGCTAATAACGGTACATAAAACTGAGTATTGAAACGCTTTTGGCCCTTAGACAGACGAGCAGTAGGGCTGAACAATTTTTGAAAATAATATAATTGCGATATTTTTCCTCAATATTGCGATTTAATATGCGATTATTTTTTCAAGGTCCTGTTGTCATGTATTTTCAAATCCACAAGCAATGAATCAGTCTGTTTTATAATAAACAATGTCAGATTTACTCAAAGCACAGATTAAAACAATAAAGAAAACAAATCTGTGGCTTTACATCTTTAACACGTCTACACACGTCTGTACACACAAGTGTTATGGGTCGTTCTCTCTGAACCCAATCGCACGACACCAAACCGGGTTAAACTTTAGCCAAAACAAGGCATAGTTTAATAGAAAAACACAGAAAAACTCCCACAGGGAACAAAAAAACCTTCCTCACAGGAAACTCATAACTTCTTCACAAATAACTCAAAAATCACAGGGAGAAAAAAACCACCAGCAAACTAACAAACAAACCAACAAAGCTCACATTGTTAACAAAACGAACTAGCAATAAACAACTCGCAGCCCCGCTCTTTAACCTCCTCCTGAGCTAACGGGCTGCAGGTGTGGTTTAAGGCTGATTTATGGTTCCGCGTTACACCAACGCAGAGCCTACGCCGTAGGATACGCGGCGACGCGACTCCACTGTCCGCCAGCGCGCGCCTGGCTCGTGCTCCTCGCCGCGCGCAGCTCCTCGCCACGCCGACTCCCATATATTTATAAAGCCCCGCCTGGCCGAGCCCTAACATTGAGGCCATGGTAGACTGTTGACTTTTTTTCCCTGCCGGCTCTGCTCACTCGCAACGTGACCAGATCACGTGACTGGTCAAATCGCAGCCTTTGCGGTTAGAAAATCTAGTTTTATCACATCGCGATATTATCGCAAATGCAATTAATCGTTCAGCCCTAACAAGCAGACACACACACACACACACACACACACACACACACACACACACACACACAACGTAATACTTTCCCTCTATTAACTGTATGAAAATTAATGTACATGGAACACAAAAAGGCAATTTATTATTTTGGCCAGTAAAAACTATGCTTGGCCGGTGGATTTTTTTTTTTAAATCTACCAGTCCACTTGGCTAGTGAATCAAAAAGTTAATTTCAGACCCCATTTGCGAGTATTTACAGCGCCACCAGGACTTCTGAAGTATGACCAAGATTTACACACGTATTAAGAGTCTATGATCACACATTTTTCACATAAGCTTCTTATCACGCTCTTAAATGGTTGGTGCAAATCAAAATTTAAAAAACAGTCTGAAAGTAGAAAACGAGAGCTTTCCCATGATGTACCATATTATACACTAGAGAGTACAGTTAATGTACACTGAGCAATCACTGGCTGCTTTGAGCAGTGAGTGTTATGTAGATTTTTGGCAAGTTTTGGAGAGCAATTTCTGAGGTATTTGGGTCTTAGTCTCAGGGGGGGAAAACAACCCAAAAAACAAAAACACAGGCCATGAAACCAGGCATGTTTTTGGTCGAGTGCTTTCTCTGCATCACCAGTGGAGTTCTGCCCTGATGCACTCAGACAGAGACAGAGCATCACCTGTGTGCGCTCAGAGGTGAAACAGGTGGAAAACAAAAATGAAAATAAAGCAGAGACAAAAAAAAAAATGCATTTAAAATGAATTTATAGCATTCATGTTGTTTTTAGTGACATCAGTCAATATAACGGCTTAAAAAAACGTAAGTGTTATAAGTTCCTGTCCACACGATTAAATGGATGTATGATGAACTTTTCAACTAATAATCAATTATTAAATTCTTCAACAACTAATAAAGTCATTGATGCTTGCTGGCCACATTGATTATTCATTATAAATTTACAAAATATGACTCAGACCAAACAATGTCCTGTTTGTTTATTGTAGGTTACATGTTTATTCCCATCTAGTAGAGAACTGAGATCCAATCACAAGTTTCCGAGATGTATTGAAGACATACATTTTAATGCTTGGTGTGAAAACATGTTCTTGACTTATGACCCTTTATCAAATGTTGAAAAAAGATTTCTGAGGTCTTTATGAAAAACCCATGACACGATTTGGCCAAAATACCACAACCACCCAGTAGAAAAGCTCCCTCTTCAACCGAGTCTGTACTGCCGTCTTTCTTGCATATAGAAACAGGAAGCACCTCGCCTCGGTTCAATTTTATGTCCCCACAGACTCCCGAAAATAAAATAGTATTTTTGTAGTACGATCTAGGTGTATTTCACTGTTTAAACTTCCTTTTTCTTTTTTTTTGTCTGCATATATTAATGGTTAGGGGTGACATCCGCTGCTAGTCCAAGACGCGAAAAACACATGGAAACGCACAACGAGCACACAAGCCCACGAGCCCTGGAAATCTGCAAGAGAAAAACAAACGGACACGACAACAGGCAGAGACACAAGCAGCAACAGTCCCAGGTACCCGGGACCGAATCAAAGCTAGGCTACCGCTGTTTAAACCTCAACTCTCTGCCCCTGCAATGAGGTCATGGCGCTATACTGCAACCCGGGCATTAGACAAAGCCACCGAAATAGGACCAATGTCGGGTTCATCTCATCCACCTGATAAATGTGTCTGGCAAAGCCCCAACTTTGTGGTTCTTGACTTTGGGACCCTTGAAACAGAAAAATATGCCAAAAATAGGAAATAAATATCCTACATGTGGTGGATACAGATACAGACTAAAGTCATAATACGATATCACACCATGTTCTAGATCGAGCTATTCCGGCATGTATACGCAAACCGGGGTTAGCCGAGCTGTTGACTGGCCTAGGACTCCCCCTCCCTGAAGTGACGAGACCGTGGAAGCGGGAACAACAGTCACGGCGTGACAACAATACAGTAGCAAGGGGAAGACTTTGCATGCATCTTACATGCAACACAATCAAGCTTATTATGTACGAAATGTAAAGAGCTGCTGCCTTGTTGGCGTCCATATCTTCACGCTGTTGTCCTCCTACGTCCGCTTCAAATCTGCTGCGTTTGTTTACCAATTGTTGTAACTAACCGGAAGAATGCCAAAGTGAAAGGGTGTGTAGCTCCACCTAGCATCGCAGAGTCGAACGCACCTCACTCAATAATTAGATTATCTTCCCACGCATGTATAGGCTACTCGGATTTCTCAGAATCTGCAGTTAAATCCTTACCATGATTGTTGCCAATAGCTTGATTTAAATGTGCATGTAACTGTCCCGAGTAACGTGCATTCACATGGGTTTCTCATAATTAGGGGCATTAGAGTAGTCCACCAATTACAGGCTAGTTGTTATAAAACTGTAAAAGACATTAGTTTGCCATAAAGCAGCGGCAGAAAAGAAAAAAAAAAATCAAAGAGGAAATGCTTTTACTTTTACCTGTTTAAATAGCTACTAGATTTGTTGTAGCTTATGGGCACTTGCTAAAACCAGGTCTGGGCAGGGCCTTAGATACTGTAAATGCAATAAAAGCTTCCAAACAAGCCTATGCCTGTCCAAAAATCAATCTGGTGACGGTTGCAAAGACACACGAAGCTTCCTGACCAGACCAGTATCAAATAAAACAAAAATAACAGCAGTCAGATAAATAAGGAAAGCAGTCTCTTGGAGGTCAAGTCAACACCTTTAACAATATTAAATTATTCCTGAGCATTTGTGGGTTTTTTGAAGTTCGACAGGTTGCATTACCCAATGCAAAAACTCCCAAGGTCTCAGAAAGGCAGTATGTGTTATGTCTTTTGGCACTTTCTAGGTCAACATTGTACACAAGAATAAGTTTTAATGTTCTTGTCTGTAAGAAATAAAAAGAAAAGAAAATATAGTAGTAATACAAGTTTTCATTGCAGGTAGTAGTCAAGTGCATCACACTCCCCATGTGTATCTCAGCTAATCCTAGGTTGGTGACCATCTGTTCAAATGTGCCCAGCAAACACTGACTTTTTAGCGGATTTAAAAAGGCACTAAAAAGCTGGTTTTCATAGCACTGTACAGAGTAAGGACTTGATAACACAGCAGCCGGAGAGAAGTCGTGCAACGATTAGTTGACAAAAGTTGATAATAAAAGTGGTCCACAACGAATTCAATGCACAGCGACTGACAGCAAAGTTCATTAAAATAGAAGTATATTTTTGAATGGGAAGGACATCTTTCTGGTCTTTTATTTTTAATTAGTACATTAGCATTTGAACATCCTCATGCTGCATTCAAAAGCTGAGAACTAAATAAGGGCCATTAATAATTATGAGACTCATATGAGATTAGTCGACTAATCGTTTCAATAGTTGACCATCAGAATAGTCATTAGTGGCCGCCCTAACGGAGGAGTTAAAAAGCGCTCAGCTTGCCCATGAATGGAGACACAGATATACAAAAGAGAGAATGAGATGCCTTCTTCATCGAAACTAAGACTTGTTATTTCAAATTCAGCTCTGCAGACAAACAGTTACTGAAGATACGTCACTTTTTTTTTTTTATAAACAAACAATGTATGTACTCATAACCTGGTGGCCATGACAATCACAATTAAATAAACATTTAAATAAAAAAAGCACATAACATAAAGAGAGTGGTGTCTACGGTTGCTGTTGCAAACCTACAGTGATACAAATATACTGAAATCATGTTAAATATTCCAGCAGATATATTTTGGCAACCCCATTTAACTGGTCAGCCCCCACCGGTGACATCTCCTCCTCTGGCGAATGACAAACAAACTGCTGCCCTTGTGGCACGCACGCTGCTTTTCACATTTCATCTAATTACTGCTCTTATACTGCTGAACCAATCACTGCACAGTTTGATTACAGATGGCTCTTAACGCTGCGCTAGCTCCCGTTTCAGACAAAGCTCCAAGACTACAACTGTCCATAGATTCTTAGTGTGGACACAAATAAAAAAAAAAAGGAGTACTTCCTGCTTCCTGGTACTTCCTTGAACCATGTTTCAGGGTTTACCACAGTCTTAAAGTCATGACTTAAATCATACCATCCTGTCTGGAAGGGTTAAGGAATAACAAAAACATGACACCACAACCTTTAAAAAAAACTAAATCCATCATCAACAGTGCTCTGGAACAAGATGGCAGCTCAAGAGCTCTGCCTCCTTCTGCACAGTTAATTTAAAAATCCTTATCCAATCATATGGCAAGAATATATTCCTTACAAAAAGTAACAGCTGGATCGGTGAAGTGGAGAGAGTTTGTGTGGAATAAAAAACTGCAGAACATGTTAAAAAGTATAATATTTCATCACTGTTATAATATTGTATGCAAGAAATTATGGTATTGAAGTTAAAAACCAATCTAATGGGTGAAAAAAGAACCTGGAGGTAGATAAAATAGAGTTTAGACAGGTAAATCTGGCATAAGACACAGACTGTCCCAGGGAAATTGCGAAGAAAGTGAAGAAAACCTACTCCAGCTGTGTTCATGGACCAAGATACCGGGGAGCATTTTCACGGTAAAGCAGAAAGACATGAGCGCTAAACTCTGGAGTATTGGTTTATCATAATCAGAATGTTCCTCTTCATTATCACAGGGAGCACAGTGTTGCATCACAACAAGAAGGTTCCTGGTTCAATTCCCGGCAGGGGTATCTCTGTGTGTGGTTTCCTCTGGGTACTCCAGCTTCCTCCCACAGTCACAGTATATTAGGTTATCTATCTTTGATTCTACATCACCCATAGGAGGGAGAGTGGGCAGTGGTTGTCTGGACAAAAATACCTTGCTGATGTCAAAGGTCGGAGGAGAAGGGGCAGACTGGTTCAAGGTGACAGAAAGGCAACTGTAAATCAAATAACCTTTAAAAAAAACAATCAAGGTATTCAGAGTACCATCTCTGAATGCACAAGACGTCAAACTGTGAAGCCGATGGGCTACTGCAGCAGAAGATCACCAGGTGTCATTCCTGTCAACTAACAACAGGATATTGAGATTCACACAAGCTTAACCTAATTAGGCAACATAAGATTGGAAAAAATGTTGTCTGGTATGATGAGGCTCAAATTTAGCTGCAATATTGAGATGGTAGGGTCAGAGTTTGATGAAAACAACATGAGTATGCCTTGTATGAATGGTTCTGTCTAGGGGTGGCGATGTAATGGTGTGGGATGTTTTTGTGGGACACTTTGGGCCCCTTTATAAGCACAGTCTTACCCATCTTCTGATGGCTACCCCAGGCAAGATAATGCACTGCGTCACAAAGCTAAAATCATGTCAGAATAGTTTCATGAGCACGTACTCCAGTGGCGTCCACTGTCACCAGATCTCAATCCATTTAGATGTAGTGAAACAGAAGATTGCAACTGACAAATCTGCAGCGACTGTGCGATGCCATCGTGCCACTATGGACCAAAACCTCTGATACGTCAGGGTCTGGACAAAGAGCATCTGAGGATGTCCTGGAGTTCTGGTTGTGGGATGTCAGCGATCAATAATCTCGGCCTGAGGGTTGTGGTATGGGCTCTCTGTGGATTGGTCCCCACAGATGTCAGCAGGTCCCATCAGATCGGTCTCTGGGGAGTTTGGAGACCAAATGAACACCCCTGGGACCTTGTTTTGTCATTTTATACTCCCTAAAATAACTGTTAAGGGCACCACTGCTGATCTGCTTGGGGAGGCAGCTACTGCTACTTAAGTTATCATGTTTCGGGGGGGGGGGGGGGGGGGGGGAAGTCTTTAAGTAGGTGATAAGTGCCAAAATATCAATATGAACACAACGATGTACATTTTCTCAGTGGAAGATTACTGCTTACTCGTGTTTCTCATCAGTGGTCATAATGTTATGACTATGCAGTGTACGCGCGAACACACGCACGTCCCTAATTTGAATATATGGCTATATGGTAAGCCCAAAGAGAAAGTGAGATAATTTCCCTTTTGATTCTGACTCAGCTTGTGCTAAAAAATAAGAAAACTATACGAAAGACTGCCTTTAGCAGACTACATGCTCTAGTGAAAATCAGGTTAAAACCATTTTAAGTTTCCAAGCTAAAAGTCAATAATCCAGACATGAGTGTTGAAATGATCAGTACTGATCAGTACCTGTTAAGTCTCCCGTTTTGGCCGGGAAACTACCGTATTATACCTCTTTCCCATCATCCTCCCGTATTAGTATTTTCCCATAAATTTCCCGTTTTATAATATAATCATTTTTAAACTGCAAACTGAATTGTCACTAGCCCCGCGAGAACTTCCACCTTCTGTAGCCTGGATGGTAGTTCTCGCAATGTTAGTGGTAACAACGGGAACAAACTTGAAAAAACAAATCAAAGAGATGGATGGATGTAATGAGAGAAAAAAAAAAATTTTGCCAAAAAAGCGAAGACTTCGTGTAAATATCTGGGAACCCAAATTTACTTTTCTAAAGAGGAGCAGGACGGGGAACAGTTACCCGTTCTGAAAGATGTGTAACTAAGATTTAATGTGTACAGGGGTAGTTACGGCAGCAGGACTGGGGCAGTTACGGCAGCAGGACTGGGGCAGTTACGGCAGCAGGACTGGGGCAGTTACGGCAGCAGGACTGGGGCAGTTACGGCAGCAGGACTGGGGTAGTTACAGCAGGACTGGGGCAGTTACGGCAGCAGGACTGGGGCAGTTACGGCAGGACTGAGGCAGTTACAGCAGGACTGAGGCAGTTACAGCAGGACTAGGGTAGTTACAGCAGGACTAGGGTAGTTACAGCAGCAGGACTGGGGTAGTTACAGCAGCAGGACTGGGGTAGTTACAGCAGCAGGACTGGGGTAGTTACAGCAGCAGGACTGGGGTAGTTACAGCAGCAGGACTGGGGTAGTTACAGCAGCAGGACTGGGGTAGTTACAGCAGCAGGACTGGGGTAGTTACAGCAGCAGGACTGGGGTAGTTACAGCAGCAGGACTGGGGTAGTTACAGCAGCAGGACTGGGGCAGTTACAGCAGCAGGACTGGGGTGGTAGTTACAGCAGGACTGGGGTGGTAGTTACAGCAGGACTGGGGTGGTAGTTACAGCAGGACTGGGGCAGTTACAGCAGCACTGGGGTAGTTACAGCAGCACTGGGGTAGTTACAGCAGCACTGGGGTAGTTACAGCAGCACTGGGGTAGTTACAGCAGCACTGGGGTAGTTACAGCAGCACTGGGGTAGTTACAGCAGCACTGGGGTAGTTACAGCAGCACTGGGGTAGTTACAGCAGCACTGGGGTAGTTACAGCAGCACTGGGGTAGTTACAGCAGCACTGGGGTAGTTACAGCAGCACTGGGGCAGTTACAGCAGCACTGGGGCAGTTACAGCAGGACTGGGGCAGTTACAGCAGGACTGGGGTAGTTACAGCAGCAGGACTGGGGTAGTTACAGCAGCAGGACTGGGGTAGTTACAGCAGCAGGACTGGGGTAGTTACAGCAGCAGGACTGGGGTAGTTACAGCAGCAGGACTGGGGCAGTTACAGCAGGACTGGGGCAGTTAAAGCAGGACTGGGGCAGTTAAAGCAGGACTGGGGTAGTTACAGCAGGACTGGGGCAGTTACAGCAGGACTGGGGCAGTTACAGCAGCAGGACTGGGGTAGTTACAGCAGCAGGACTGGGGTAGTTACAGCAGCAGGACTGGGGTAGTTACAGCAGCAGGACTGGGGTAGTTACAGCAGGACTGGGGTAGTTACAGCAGGACTGGGGTAGTTACAGCAGGACTGGGGTAGTTACAGCAGCACTGGGGTAGTTACAGCAGCAGGACTGGGGTAGTTACAGCAGCAGGACTGGGGTAGTTACAGCAGGACTGGGGCAGTTACAGCAGGACTGGGGTAGTTACAGCAGGACTGGGGTAGTTACAGCAGGACTGGGGTAGTTACAGCAGGACTGGGGTAGTTACAGCAGCAGGACTGGGGTAGTTACAGCAGCAGGACTGGGGTAGTTACAGCAGGACTGGGGCAGTTAAAGCAGGAGGACTGGGGTAGTTACAGCAGGACTGGGGTAGTTACAGCAGGACTGGGGTAGTTACAGCAGGACTGGGGTAGTTACAGCAGGACTGGGGCAGTTACAGCAGGACTGGGGCAGTTACAGCAGGACTGGGGCAGTTACAGCAGGACTGGGGCAGTTACAGCAGGACTGGGGTAGTTACAGCAGCACTGGGGTAGTTACAGCAGCACTGGGGTAGTTACAGCAGCACTGGGGTAGTTACAGCAGCACTGGGGTAGTTACAGCAGCACTGGGGTAGTTACAGCAGGACTGGGGCAGTTACAGCAGGACTGGGGCAGTTACAGCAGGACTGGGGCAGTTACAGCAGGACTGGGGCAGTTACAGCAGGACTGGGGCAGTTACAGGAGGACTGGGGTAGTTACAGCAGGACTGGGGTAGTTACAGCAGCAGGACTGGGGTAGTTACAGCAGGACTGGGGTAGTTACAGCAGGACTGGGGTAGTTACAGCAGGACTGGGGTAGTTACAGCAGCAGGACTGGGGTAGTTACAGCAGCAGGACTGGGGTAGTTACAGCAGGACTGGGGCAGTTAAAGCAGGAGGACTGGGGTAGTTACAGCAGGACTGGGGTAGTTACAGCAGGACTGGGGTAGTTACAGCAGGACTGGGGTAGTTACAGCAGGACTGGGGCAGTTACAGCAGGACTGGGGCAGTTACAGCAGGACTGGGGCAGTTACAGCAGGACTGGGGCAGTTACAGCAGGACTGGGGTAGTTACAGCAGCACTGGGGTAGTTACAGCAGCACTGGGGTAGTTACAGCAGCACTGGGGTAGTTACAGCAGCACTGGGGTAGTTACAGCAGCACTGGGGTAGTTACAGCAGGACTGGGGTAGTTACAGCAGGACTGGGGCAGTTACAGCAGGACTGGGGCAGTTACAGCAGGACTGGGGCAGTTACAGCAGGACTGGGGCAGTTACAGGAGGACTGGGGTAGTTACAGCAGGACTGGGGTAGTTACAGCAGCAGGACTGGGGTAGTTACAGCAGGACTGGGGTAGTTACAGCAGGACTGGGGTAGTTACAGCAGGACTGGGGTAGTTACAGCAGCAGGACTGGGGTAGTTACAGCAGCAGGACTGGGGTAGTTACAGCAGGACTGGGGCAGTTACAGCAGGACTGGGGTAGTAGTTACAGCAGGACTGGGGTAGTTACAGGAGGACTGGGGTAGTTACAGGAAGACTGGTGTAGTTGCAGCAGAACTGGGGCAGTTACAGGGTAGTTTGTTTCAGCTTGTTTTGCGGCCTGCTGCTGCAGACAGTTAGCAGCAACTCTAGCCCGGCTCTGCTGCTGGTTCTGCTGGGTCTCCGCCAGCAGCTCCAGCTCCACCAGCACCAGCCGGGCCCGGCACCGTGACTGGACTCTCCCCCAGCAGGGTTCCTGCCCCAGCAGGGCCCTGAAGGTCAGGGTTTAGCTCAGCTAGCGGTCAGAGCACCTGCTGACGTCGCCTAGCCGCCTAGCCTAGCCGCGGCTAGCCCGCCCTCGCCCCGGCACTCACCTCGCTGCGGCCGCGCTGCTCTCCTCCTGCTCCCGGCTCTGGTAGTCCGACACTCCGTGGAGCCGCGGGGATCACTGGTCTAACCGGGGATCGGTCTCTGCTAAAAACAAAGCGAAGCTTTCAAAAAGTCTCAGCCACATGTCTTGCGGTCTGGACTGGAGTTGGCGCCTCTGGCGCCCCCTAACGGAACCACGGAGCACTGCAGCAGGGGATTTATCCAGCTG
The DNA here is from genome assembly GCF_033807715.1 of Cololabis saira. NCBI lineage: Eukaryota > Metazoa > Chordata > Actinopteri > Beloniformes > Belonidae > Cololabis > Cololabis saira. The sequence continues at coordinate 25,847,443 of NC_084609.1, forward strand.
GTCTAGTCACAATCACAATCACAATCACAAGCAGAACCAGAACCAGAATCAGCTTTATTGGCCAAGTTTAAACATGCCAGACAGTTGCCAACCGTCCCTTGAAAAACGGAATTGTGTCTTTGACATTTCTACAGGACTGTTTCAGAAAATTTTAATATTGTGATTTTCTGTAATGCAATTACAAAAACAAAAATGTCATACATTCTGGATTCATTACAAATCAACTGAAATATTGCAAGACTTTTATTATTTTAATATTGCTGATCATGGCTTACAGTTTAAGAAAACTCAAATATCCTATCTCAAAAAATTTGAATATTCTGGGAATCTTAATCTTAAACTGTAAGCCATAATCAGCAATATTAAAATAATAAAATGCTTGCAATATTTCAGTTGATTTGTAATGAATCCAGAACGTATGCCATTTTTGTTTTTTTAATTGCATTACCGAAAATAAAGAACTTTATCACAATATTCTAATTTTCTGAGACAGTCCTGTGTGTGTGTATATATATATATATATATATATATATATATATATATATATATATATATATATATATATATATATGTGTGTGTGTGTGTGTGTGTTGTATATGTATTTAGAATTTCTCTGGTATATCATTTATTTAGAATGCTCAGGTATAATATTGCAATGAAGTGCTGTAATATTTTTATAATGTAATAACAGGTATATTTTTTGAGAAAGTAAAGCTTGCTGTTATATTTATTTATATTTTGTATTCAAGCAAAATTGAAAAAGAAAACAAGGGGTAGGACCTCATAAGTTCTTTTACTACCTCCTACAACTTGTCGGGCATGAAGGTTTATTTCCCTTTGATTTGTTTAATGACTGTTTATTTGTATTCTTTTCTAATGTTTTGCGTAATTGTTTTTTTTTCTTTTTTATTGGAAAAAAGATTTCAATCAATCAATCAAAGTACGCATCCCGTATTGAGCTGAAAAGTGACGCACTTTGTCCCGTATTACTATGAGAGTCAAAAAATAGTCATAAAATGCCAATGGAAAATGGCATTGATCTGTTGAGTTCATAAGTTATTTTTTTCTGTTTTACTACAACTGTAGTCTACAGTCATGGCCTTTGAGGCACAAATATGTTTACACGTTTTCTACAGACTTTCTGTTTGCACTTTTGTTATTGCACTAAAAACGTGCACTATTACAGAATAAATGTTCTGCTTTCTTTCTATTTTTTTATATTAATTTATACAATTTTAAGTTAAGCAGGACAGGTTTCTGTTTAAGAAAGATACTTATTTTATTTAGTTCATTTTGTTATTTTGTATTAAAACAAATTGCTGGATAATAATTGTTTTCCATGTGTTCATGGCATTCAAAAATATGCATCTAATTCAATTCAAGTTCGAGTCAAATAGTTAAAAAATCGTTTCACTCACAAAAAAAGGGGCTAAAAAAATTCACCACGCCAGGAAAGGTGAAGGCAATCGGGTTGGCCGGACCGGCTGATGAGGTGGCACTTATTTATTTTACAGGGAGTTGGCAACTCTACAGACAGGGAATTTGACTCCGGTTATTTCGCACACTGTACAGCCATTTTTTCAACTTCATTCAATTTTATTTATATAGCGTCTATTACAACAGAAGTTGTCTCTAGGATCTTTCCAGAGACCCAGAACATGACCCCTGAGCAATTATTACATAAACATAACATATGGTAGACAATGGTAGGTAAAAAACTCCCCTAGTTTTTCTCCTCTAGTGGGATAAAAACCTTAAGCCAAACAGCAAGGAAAACTCCCTTAGGAGGGAAGAAACCTGGACCAGGACCTGGATCATAAGGGCTGAATTAAGGTTCTGAATAAAAGTGACATAACCCACAAAAATATGCAGGAAAGGGCTCAACGTGATATTAATAATAAACAAACAGTAAAAGTAAACACAAGTATAGTTTATATGTGAATGAACATCATAATCAGCATCTCCTGGCTGCTTAAATCCTACTGAAGAAGTAAGGGGGTACTCTTGGGGGTACTACTGCCCATGTGAGTTTTTTGTCTATTCTTTAGGGCTTCATGTTTTTTAAAAGTAAAAAAGTTACATGTTGCTGTTTGTCTGACGCTGACTATTTCTATAACCAAATGTGAAAATAATCAATTAAATATGAGCAGCTTTGTAGCATTACAGTAAAGTCAGTTGTCCTGATGTATATGGAGTAGTTTCAGGGTTTCAAAATAATGTGGAGCAGGTTTTAATTCAAATATACATCCACATCCCTTGTGCCTCACAGCAGGAAGGTTTCTGGTTTGACTCCTGGACCAGCAGGGTCTTTCTGTGTGGAGTTTGCATGTTCTCCCAGAGCCTGCGGGGGTTTTCTCCGGGTACTCCGGCTTCCTCCACAGTCCAAAAACATGGAGGTTAGGTTAATTGATCATCCTAAATTGCCCGTAGGGGTGTGTGTGTGTGTGTGTGTGTGTGTGTGTGTGTGTGTGTGTGTGTGTGTGTGTGTGTGTGTGTGTGTGTGTGTGTGTGTGTGTGTGTGTGTGTGTGTGTGTGTGTGTTTGTTAACTCCTCTGTCAGTAAAACTTTGTGAGGTTGGCAAAAACTTGGTGTTATTTTTTTTGCTGATCTTAACTTCCAGAAACACATAGCTAATGTCTCCAAAACTGCCTTCTACTAAAACATCAGGCACCGTTCCAGTTTGAGAGGAATTGTCCAACAAAGTTGAAGATATGAAGATGGAATCCAGCTTTGAGTCCATGAAACGCATCTTCGATACAGAAACGGAGGAGGAGTTTCTATTGCTGCAGTACCAGCTTCAAGAAAGTCTCAAGCACTTCCAAAAGGATGTACGGAGACAGAACATGGAAAAAGAAAGAGAAAATACAAAATTAATGAGTGAAGTGCAAAATTTGAAAGAGAGGGAGGAAAAGTGGAAGGAAATATCTCTATCTCAGACCGGTAACGTCCAGACAAAGAGCCCTGAAAAAGAGATGGAGACTGTCAGACCCTGTTGATGAAGACGCTTGTGGTGACACACAATTACAAAATAATCTCAACTCAACACAAGAGAAGGCCAAAGATATCCCAAGTAAGAAGTCAAAAAAGAGAAAGTGGATTGAAAAACTATGTGACAGTGAAACTATGTTTCCAGATGATGAAATATCACCTATCACCAAGTCACCTTTCCAATCTTCCTCTCCATCCAGAGAATATCTTCATCTGTTACATCCAGACAATAATGCAGCCCCCGCTGAAAACCAGTCACGCAAGAAGTTGAGACTGTCAGGGCCATCAGTTGGTGAAGACGCTTGTGGTGACGCACTATTTCAAAATGAACTCCCGTCGATAACACTAGAGAACGCCCAAGATATCCCAAGGACGAGGTCAAAGAGTATAAACTGGTATGGGGACATAAGTGACACAGTGATGATGATTCATCAGTTTGCTCCTGGCTTTCATCTCCTGACCTCACCGATCATCCACTTCTCATGAGCTCTTCTCCCCCTGTGTCCCAAAACGAACTCTTGTCCATGATACAAGACACAAAAGAAGACATTTCAAGGAAGAAGACAAAGATGATGGAAGAAATGACTGATCACGCAACTAACTATCCAGACGATGCAACACCATGACCCTCACATGGACCCCTCACTCAACTGACCACAGACCCCTATCCTTTAACTATCCTTTCACCATGGGCGCAATTTCCACTGGGGACAGGGGGGACATGTCCCCCCCACTTTTCAAAATCATCTTTTTGTCCCCCCCACTTTTTATAGTTTAAAAACTAACGGTAGGCTCAGCCTGTAATTGCGAATCATCAAGACACCCAAAGGTACTGACGGCACGGCGGCACGGCAGCCCAGCTCCCCCTCCCCCTCCTCCCTCCGCTCTCCCCTCACTGCTGCTCAAGGCTGATTTATGGTTCTGCGTTAAATCGACGCAGACCCTACGGCGTAGGTTACGCGGCGACGCGCACCGTACAGTGCGCGTCGCCGCGTACGCCGTAACCCTACGACGTAGGTTCTGCGTCGATTAACGCAGAACCATAAATCAGCCTTCACAGACAGACAGCCAGGACGCGGCGCAGAAATGAAGAGGAGCCGGCAGCTCAGTTTAAAATCCATTTTTGCTATTAGTATTGTTACTTTAGAACAATATTACTCCAGTAAAAGTAAAAAGAACTTTGCATTAAAACTACTCTTAAAAGCACAATTTATCCAAAACCTTACTCAAGCAAATGTAACTGAGTGCTACCCACCTCTGGTTTTGTGTGTTGTATAGAGTATGGAAAGCAAGTTCACTAACTGTAATGTCGGACTTACACCACAGGCTCAAACTCAGAGAGAGGCAGGGGAAAGCAGCAGCACTGTAGTGCAGGTAGGTTAATATGTTGTAAATGGTTAGGTGATTTTGGTTTGTTTATAAGGAAAGGAAGGAATGAACATGATCTATTTTCATATTTCATAGGAGAAATATGTGGAGACAGGCGCAAGTGAAGAGGTGCAGGCAGGAACCCAACCATGTTAGCCCAAAAGTGATTGTAGAAGCATCTCAGCAACAAAACCTTAAGATCAAGAGAAGTGGTACTGTGAATTTCCTTGGCTCCATTATAGACAAGGAGTCAATGGAATCCTATGTTTTTTCTGTTCCCAAGCTTTTGAAAATGAAAAATCAAGCCTGGCCAAGAATGCAGATCCAGCATTTTCCAAAAAGGGGAAAAAAAAATAAAAATTAAATTGTCTAAAAAAGTAAATGCATATTAAAATTGTTTGATTGTTCGCATTCACACACACATAGTCTTACAAAGCCACACTGCACATCCACGCTACAGCTACACGCACAAATTTGCCGTTCCTACTTGTGTCCCCCCCACCTCTGAAACTAAAGTTTCGCCCTTGCCTTTCACTATAACACGCTTTGGAGCTGTATCTCCAACATGGAGGTTCCAGCGATGAAGACAGCTCGTGACCTTGACTAAGAACATTTAAAGTAGGGATGCCCCGATACCGATAAACAAGGCAGACTGCAAGCTATGTGCTACTAAGGTGTCAAGAGAAGGGAAGGAGAATACGTCGTTTAATACCAGCAACTTGATAAAACATCTCAAGACGCATCATAAAGCTGAGGATACAGAGTTTGCTAATGCTACTGCAAGACCACAACAGCCAACATTAGCTCAAGTTCTGCAAAAGCGACAGACAATGGCAAGAGACGACCCACGGGCCGTTAAAATAACGGAGGCTCTAACCCGTTATAAAGCGCTGGATGACAAGCCACTGTCAGCTGGAGAAGACCAAGGATTTCACCGTCTTCTCTACACACTGAGCCGCGATATGTTTCATTGATATGTTATGTTTGATCTTTTCTTAATTGTGAAGACAGTGCCAGTGTGGATTATTATTATTTACACAGAAATATTCTTTTTTGTTTAAAATAGTTATTCTACTCATTTTATTTATTTTTATTGAATGTATCTGTTGCAAATAAAGCCTGTCTTCCAATTCATTGCATTTTTAGCCTAGTTATTTTTGTGGTAGAAGTATCGTATCGGTACTCTGTATCGGCAAATACACAAATTAAAATACTCGTACTTGTACTCGGTGTGAAAAAAAATGTATCGGGGCATCCCTAACTTAAAGAAAGGACAAATTAATAGTGTATAATTAATGATATATCATAATTATACAGTTATTCAAATGATAAGCGATAAAATGTCACTCAGGGGATTATTGAGTTGAATGTAAGAGGTATAACACTATCTTTTATCAAAAGCATATTTTTTATTTGTTTACTCACTTTTTTAATTTGTAAATTGAACTCTCAACAATCGGAGATCATTACAATACAATTTGATAGCTCAGCTCAGGGTTTAGTGTGTGGAGGCTGCTTGTCCTCCATGTGCTCTGGTTTCCCCCTACACTCCCCAAAACATGCACATTAAGTTGATTTACGATTGTAAATGGTCCCTTTCAAAATAATTCAAAAATAGTACGAGAACAAAATAGTTAAAAAATAGTATAGTTGGTGAAGGAAAGTGACCTAATCCACAAAAACATGCAGGAAATGCAAAACTCTGAAATTACTCAATGTGACATTAATAATAAAACAAACAGTTAAAATGTACACAAGTATAGTTTATGTGCGAATGAATAAAAATAAAAAAAAAAATAAAAAAAAGGTTTATGGAAGGTCTGATGGAGCCTGTCCTTGCTCTCTATATATATTTTTGGACTCTTTACAAAATAAAATGAATAAAAAAATAAAATTACCCAATGTGTTGATACGACCAAAAAATGAATAAATAATAATCAGAAAACTATTGGAAGACAAAACTGGGGGCGTTTTTTATTTCAATAATCAATACTGAGAAAAAAAAAAAATCCTGTGAATTATTTCACACATCGGGCATTAAAGGATTAAAAGAAAACTACCTCTCAGCCAAATTCATAAGGGACAGCTTCCCAAATGTGGTGATGGGAACAATCACACTGTTCCTTGGTGACATCAAAAAGCAACTGTTCCACATGAAATTTATGCTTTAAGGTTTTCTTAAGTTTTATGTGGAGAATAAAAGATGCCATAAAAATGAAGTTCAGTCAAATGATAACTGATGCACGTGTGCATGCTGTTGGGAAAGACTGGATGGAGGAATCTGAAAAGAAAAGAAATAAAGCAAGAAAACAAGACTAAACCCCAAAGCAAAATGTTCAGTGTTTTATTTAAAAACTATAAACAGTCACCAAAGTAAATAAAGCCAATCTCTAACAGACTGTTAAGTCTATGTATAGTCACACATCCTACCGACACCGCAGAAATGAAGATGGTTGGGTCGCCCCGGTCAGATGCTAATACGACAGGCAGTCAAATGTTACACAACACACGGTAGAGAGGACAGTCTGAGGACGTGAGCCGGAATGTGGCATGGTATTAAGAATGAAAAAATAGTACAATAAAACTCCACACTATATTAAGATAGAAAAAAGTAGTGAAGAAAATATCATACCTGCACGTAAAGCAAAGAACACAGGAGAAAACCTGTATAAAAACTCCATGTATTTAAACCAATTTACAAATACAAAAAAATTTTGGTACGCGCACTGTGCCCGTACAATGACAAAACGCTTACAGTGGATACATGTTCCTTTTGTGTGTGTGTGTCTGTGTGTGCGCGTGCGTGCGTGTTCAGGGGAGGGTGTGTGAGGGTAGAGGAAGGGAAGAGAATACCTTCAATATTTTTTTTTCTTCTACAAAATGACATGAGATATATTATTCCATACTCTTTCAGCCAGCAAAATGAGTTCTACAAGGTATTATAATACAAAAAATGTCACAGTTCCACAAAAAACTGTTTTTCCCCTCCCAAAGCTTTACAGCATCAGTACCTTTGCAGAATTATTTACAAGTTCTTAAGTACATTCATCCACTGCTGAGTATAGAATCACATTAGATACAAGTGACCAGGGATCATAAAAAAGAAAAAAAAAAAACAGAAAAAAACAAAAAATAAAATAAAAACATACTAATTTATTAAATCCTGCCAAAGTAATGCTTCTATTACTCCACAGAGCAAGTTCTCCAGTGGCTGTATCGGCATGAAATGATCTTTATATATATTCACAACATATTTACAAGATTCTTTCATTAATTGTAATGGTATTCATTTCAATAATAAATAAGTGAAAATATATCGACTCAAGTAAGAAAACCAAGCTACTGAGTTTCTAAAGAAAAAACAAAAACAAAAAAAAAATCTCTGCACCAGTTGCCAGCTGAGTCCCCCTCCACGAAACGCTGGGGGCGTCTTCAGTAGCCCCGCCCCCTTTCCGCCCACCTGTACTATAGAGTTGCACCAAACGTGCACGCACCCGCTCCATCCAGGGGAAAATGTAGAAAAAAAGGGGAACATTTTTATTTTAAAACATAGCTTAAACAAAATGTGCTCGTGTTTGGGGTTTTGTCAGTGGAGTCCCCTCGGGGAGACGCCCCCTGGTGGACAGCTGGTGGAAGACCCCAAGGCTGTTTTTTTTTCTTCTTTTTCCTGTGTAGGATTAGGGTGGGGGTGTCGACACAGGTTGGCGAGGAAGTCGATAAGGGGGGCATTACGGGGGGGTGGACACGGTAGGGGGGGGTGGATCTTCGTCCTGTTTCCTCCCGCTGCTCCGCTCACTTCCGTGGACCTGCTACGGCTCACCAGTGTTTGCTCCTCTCGTCACCGGAGAGGGACCGGGCTGGATGAGGGGGGGGGTTCTCCTTTTTGGCTTTAAGCCTGAAGCGAGCGCGTGAGTTCATAAAGGCATTTGGCGAGCGTGGTGGAAACCTCCATGTTACTTAACGCAAGCACGGAGAGGTGCGTCTCATGCCTCTTTACCAACCTGAGAGTCCAAGAGAAAAAACAGAGAGAAAAGAAAATAAATCAATCAGTCAAAGTTCTGGTTCTGACCAAAAACAACACATTAGGTCATGTGTACCACAGATGTGGACACGTGTTGGCACGCCTTCAAATAAAGAAAGAAAAACCCACAGTAGTCTCTGAAAAAACTGGAATAAAAAAGGAATCATAAATAAGAACTGACTAAAAACTGAATAATGAAAATCAGACATCAGTTTTTAATTGTGGTTCAATGAAATCATAGAAAATACTTCTGAAATAAGCCTTGATTCATTATTCGGTAGCCTCAACGTGATGATTTTCTGCAATCACTTTATTATCTAACTCTCGATGAGAGTCCTCCACCTGCAGACTGGTATTTTGATGGATTCCTTATGCAAACAGCTCCAGCTGGCTCGGGTTTGAAGCGTTTCTTATCCAGACTGCAAGTTTCAGCAGCTTCCACAGATGTTTAACAGGATTTAGATCAGAGCTCAGCAGAACTCTTCAGAACAGTCCAATGTTTTGGTCCTGGTTAGTCTTGGGCGCTTTTAGTTGTGCGAGGACTCGTGACCTGCGACTCAGCTCAAGCTTTCTGACACTGTGCGCCGCATTTGTCTCCAGAAAGTCTTCATAGTCTTGAGACTTTATTGAACCCGCACAGATTCCGGCCCCCCGGGACCAGCCGCAGCAAAGCAGCTTCAGAACAGAACCCAGCTTTGGCCACGTTTCAAGGCAGGTTTATTCTTATATCACAATTCAACACCAAGGTGATTCTAAGTGCTTTACAGAGACACCAAAACATCTGTTTCACAGCAGCTACAGTCTTCTTTTCTTTCAAGGCTTCATTCTTGTGTATGTGGACAATGATGTGGTTGATGTGGCTCAAACATTGATGGATGTGACGAAGTTAATCTTAAATTCCTCTGGAAGTGGTATCAGGTTCTTCCATTTCCATTCATATTATTCATCTCTTCGATGCAGGAACATCGAGCTTCTTGCAGCCTTCACCTTTAACACGTTTGCCCTCAAATGTTTTCCTGAGCTTCTCAGACAACTCTCTCCTTTACTTCCTTACTACATTATTTTCAAACTTTTCCAAGGGGCATAAACTCATTTTTCCAGATTAGTTTTTTTTTTTGGTTTCCTTTTAACCTAAATTCAAAAGCAGTGTCTGAGTTTCATTAGTCAATGTGATGTCAGTTTCTGAAGAACAGGAACTTTATTTTGAAACAACAGAACTGGAGCTCTTGTTTTAAAGCAGGAAAGTGTCTCCCCGAGGTTTCATCAGTAGTTAGTTAGAGACAGACAGAGGAAGCTGTGAGCACGTGCTGAGAGAGCTCCGGTGCCTGGAGCTGTTCTGTCCTGGACATTTCCAGGGAAGCTACTGGTGGGAAAACAGTCATGTTTTCATTTACTACTAGATGACAGTTTTCCTTGCTAAAAAATGTTTAACTATAAGATTAAGCCAAGTTAGCTTTGCTGATTTGTTTGATTAGTTGCAGGTGTAGCAACATGTGAAGGCTTATAGTAGTATTGTTTCTTACACCCTTTTTTTGTTAAAGTATTTTACATTTAGGGATAATGGATAAAGGTTGTGTTCTTTTCTCTTGCATTGTGAAGGTTTCCAACCTTCTTGACTGCCAGGTAACTCAATGGAGGTTTCAGAAAGTGGAGGAAAAAAAGGAGAAAGTGGTCGTCTGAGTGGATCCATCCTGGCCTGTGATTGGCCAAGCCTTTTTCATGTTCGGGCAGACTTATACAAACTCCCCAGATAACTTGAAAATCAATGTTTAGTCATTGATTCTATTTATTACTTTAGTAAGGTTCAAGTTGTTTCAGTGACAGTTGTGGGTTCTGGTTCCTTAAATGGACATGTTTATTTGAGACCACTCTTACTTAAATCATCCTTCAGACCCACAATGCCCTCCAGTGTGGCTCAAACTCCCTGCAGCCGCCAGCATACTTACGTTCGACCACAGTCAGAGTGCTTGGCGATGTTTTTTAACGTTAAGGCAGCAGTCAGTCGTATGTGTTTGGTCACCGGACCTTCTTTCTCATCCTGGGAGGAGAAAAAAAAAAAAAAAACAGTGATTAACTATCCGGTTCAGCGGGTGGTACACTTCAATAAATGGCAATAAATGCAATAAATGACTTGTTGCTGGTTATCTGAATGGATTTTTTGTGTCTGGTCCTGAGCACGTAGGGCCCATTTCTTGAATCTATTACTTCACTCTCAAGTCTAGATTTGGACATTTTCTCGAGTATTTCCAGCACGTCCTGAGCGATGCGTGTGAAGCGCATGGCGACTGAAACAAGGGCCGTTTGTGTCTGACGAGCAGCTCCTGTCCAACAGCGGGAGCTTCACAGAAATACAGGGAGAAAGCGTCCGGGCCCGGGCCGGCTCTACTCACCGTGAAGTCCCTGAAGACCAGGTTTCGAGAGCCTCTGCGTAAGGCCATGAGAGCTGCGCTCGGATGATTGACAATTGCTTTCGGTGTTCTTTGTGCCGGAGTGCTGCCTGCCACCGGCGGAGTCCTGACACCACATCAAAAATGCATTAGTATCATTCAAAGGTGTCTCCAGTCAAATGTTTTCTTGAGAGGCTTTTTTTTGTTTTAAAACTGACAACATGACAGCTGTGAGGAGGTTTCTGTGTAATCTAGCATTTCATTTTAGCATCAAGCCAGTCGCTTTCATAATTTACACCGACAATAAAGTGAATATTTAAAATATAAAACGATAAACAGTTATAAAGAAATCTGTTAATTATGTTGGTATAGCCTATTATAGATTAACATGAAAATAGCACCACTATATACCCCTTTTTGCATTATTGGTATTACTATTTTTATATAACATAATGCAATGACAGTTTCTCTTTGTTTTCTTTTTATATATTTCTTTTCTTATTTGTGTATTATCATCCACCGGATGCCATATTGTGTGAATGATATACACTGCACAGGATAGGCTATAATAAGCCCTTGGCTTCAGCCTACTCCTTTTTCGGACATTTCTATTTACCTTTTTTTTTATTTGTGAAATGAACATGTAAATGTCTCAATGTATTCTGTCCGAAATAAACCATTCACTCATTCATTCATTCATTCATTCAATATTTGATTTTCGTCTTGCACTCGAGTCACACGAGCCAAACAGAGAAGGATGTACGTACTGGGAAGAAGTCGGATTGGGACTTTGCGCCCGCTGCTCCTCCAACTTTAGTCCAGCCAGCAAAGCCTCTCGAGAACAGTGCTTATCCTGGGAAAACAGAGAAGTTGTTTAGAATAAATCTGCAGACTCTTTTGCTGCTGAAGTATGATGTCATTTTATACAACATAAACACAGAATAAAAACTCAAAAGAAGAACGGAGGCTTTTTACCTGCAGATGTGTGATGAAGGACAGTCTCTGCCGGGGGAAAGGTTCACACCCCTCCCACTGACAATGACCTCCATACACATCCTTCCCCCCGTGTTGCGTTGCTGCGTGGTAAAATACTTGAGAGGGCGTTTCGAACCATCTAGAGAGAGGAAAAAGGGAGAGCAGACGCTTGAAGCAGGCTCGTGAAGAGACAACAGGCGAGGGCATCCGGATGTGCTGATCTGCGGCGACGTACCGTTTACACGACTGCCATAGACACTTGAAATTCTGCCCTGCTTTCCGGCTGGGCTCTGGCGGCGCCGTGGGGGTCTGCTGTGCGGGGAGGTTTGGGCTGTGGTTCCCTGCTGGTGACGGCTGGGAGACGGGGGGCGGGCTAACCGTGGGCTGCGGGAGACATTCAACAGTCAGGGGATTCACACGAGTACAGGACGGATGCAGACACCGAGCGCCAACAGATAAGGAGCCAGGTGCTTGATAGTTACACAAAATCAGAATCAACGTGTCGGCTGAGATGTAACACCAGCCAGTCTATCGGCAGGAGTTGTTCACTCAGCAGCTTTGTTGTTGGAGGTGGGTATCGGTGAGAGCCACATGGTCTTAACTGGCTTCACTTTCTTAACCTCCAGACATGCAGAGCATGAAACATCAGCCCCTTTCACACAGCCAGTTCGAGGCGGGAACGTTGCGCCTTTAAGCCGCCTCGCTGTTCTGTGTGAAAGTCACGGAGGCGGAATGGGGGGGCCAAGTGGCCCCACCAATAAGCCGGCAGCGGAGGTAGTCACAGAGCCGTCACAGAGACGAAACGGGGTCTGTGTGAATGACACAGCCGGCATGCCGCTGACATGACGGTCGGACTGACGCTGTCGTCACGCCTCTGATTGCGGAACGCCGGCATGCTGTGTGAATTTACAGACGGGAGCGGCGTTATGCCGGCGTTGTATGGTTCTGTGTGAACCAACAAAGGCGGCGTATTGGCAGGACTTCTTTACACCAATATTGCGGAATCTCTGTGTGAAAGGGGCTATCTACTACTACTATTGTCATCTTGGTTGCCATTCTGGGGCTTGAACCAGGGTCCTCCAGACCCAAGCCCACCTCTGTAGCCACTAGACTACCAACCTTTTATCCCTTTTATGGGAAAAATGTTTGTTTTTGCATGTTTTTTTTCACATATACACAGACACACACAAAGAGTTTATGAGTTCATGGGCTTGTTTTAGTTCTGCCTGGTTAAAAACAAAAGTACAAGAAATTTTGTGCTATTTGTGCTTAATTCATTTTTTTATTCTGTTATTATTTTATTTATTTTATTATTTATTAAAGTACTTGAATTTACTTTAAGATTATTTTAATTTAAGCTCATTTTTATTTTTTATTAATTCTAATATATTTTATTATTTTATTGATTTAATTTGCCTGAAGATGATTATTTTGTACTTTTGTCTGTTTGAATGGTTGTGTTAAAAAAATAAATCAGATGTTACTCAACAGTTACTCAGTACTTGAGTAGTTTTTTCACCAAGTACTTTTACTTTTACTCAAGTAATTATTTGGATGACTACTTTTTACTTCTACTTGAGTCATATTATTCTGAAGTAACAGTACTTTTACTTGAGTACAATTTTTGGCTACTCTACCCACCTCTGCTTACAAGTTATGACTGGTTTGCACCTTGCTACAAACTCTATACATTAACGTTCATATGTGCGTCTGCTCATTGTAGAGTTTGCAATTACATGCCTGCCTTCTCCAGATTATCACTGACTTTGCTTAAATTGTAAGGGGTTTTTCCCTGCAAAGGATTTTCCGATACTCAAGTCACATTTCCATTACATCTAGATTTAAACAAAACCTAAATATCGCACAGAAAAACCTGGAATCATGAACTTGTCCAACACCTCTAATTTGGAAAAAAAAAAAACTGCCTTAACCTTTTTTCAATTTGAAGAGATGGTTTTTCAGACACCCTTGTTTCTCATTTGCACATCTCAGACGTCACTGGATGAGACGTATCGGCCAATCTAAGGCAGGGCTGTCGGACTCCAGTCCTATATGCAGTCCTGCATGTTTTAGATGTTTCCCTGCATCAACACACCTGATTTAAATTAACAGTCGTCACCAGCTTGTTATCAAAGTCTGGACAGTTCTGTTGACGACACGGCTCCTTGTATCACGGTGTGCTGAAGCAGGGACACATTTAAAACATGCAGGACACCGGCCCTCGAGGACTGGACTCCGACACATGTGATTTAAGGCACAGGTGTCAAACTGAATGCCACAAGGGCCGGTGTCCTGCATGTTTTAGATGTTTCACTGCTTTAACACACCTGATTCTAATTAATCATCGTCACCAGCTTGTCATCAAAGTCTGGATAGTTCTGTTAATGACACAGTCACTTGTATCATGGTGTAATGAAGCAGGGAAACATCTAAAACCTGCAGGGACACCGGCCCTCGAGGACTGGACTCCGACACCCCTGATTTAAGGTAATCAAAGTCTAGTTTCCAGCTGTTTTTGGCCTTATTAATGCAATGTAGATGTGCTGTAATACTGAATCATTGATAGCCTCTTTTACAGTGAAGAATACCCCGCGTTTAATGCACGGATCTAGCATGTCGTGTGCCTCTTTTACACTGACACACGCAGGGTAGCGTGCCGAGCTGCCCCCACTCCGCCTCTCCTCAGAGGGTCGTATTAACCACGAGTCAGGTCTCATGTAAACAGAACTAACGCGGGGTGGCGGGTCGCTGGAGGGGTTTGTGGATCACGTAACCGGAGTACAACCCACCAGGGAAGGTGTTATTTATTTATTACTATTGTATAAAATAAGGAAACAGCTGATGAGAGTAACAGGAGCTGCAGGAGGTCACAAGGAGGATCTATATTTGCAAGATGAGTAACTGGGGAGACGAGGAGATCCACCAGCTGCTCAGACTCAGAGCCGAGGACGCCATAAACCTGCGTTTGCCCCGATCCACAAAAGATGGTCCATTGTTTGAACAAGTGGCCACAAAAATTAAATACCGGGTCTTTGCAAGAAGCAAAACCCGGCCAAAGAAATTTCATGCTCATGTTCATCCATCCTTGTTTTGAAAACTACACCTGTCTGACGGCGTATAAATCCTGCTGATGTGGGGATAATCCGTCTTTGTACAGGCCCACGCAGGTTATGCTCGCCTTCCTTCCCCTCAGCTCGCCTTCAGGCCCGAGGTGACAAACAACACGCCGTGCGTTTACATTACCAACACGCGGTAAAGGCGTTCCATCATCCAGCGGTAATAGCGGGATCCAGTCTAAAAACACCTACAGATTAATGCATCACACGAGGACGTCGCCTTAGAATAATCATTTGAATGATCATCCTCTGTTGAGTATTGTCAAAACAGCTGTAGCAGCAATTGCTATAATTTGTCAAAGACTAAAAGCTGTTTTGGTCCATTTTCTTAAAGTCAAGATCTTCTTTTTCATCGTTTTGAAAGAAGTCTGTGAGGACACGATACGGCGAGTTAGAGATACCTATGTTATGCTTATGAAAAGAAAACACAGAACCCCTGCAGCTCCACCTTTATCGCAATTTTTTTGCTTACGTTTTGCAAAAGTGTCATGGAAATGTTTAACTTTAATCATATTCGATGGTTTTCCAACCCGTTTGTCACTGAGCTCTTCCGTGTTTTCGATCTAACATGTAATATTTATACGGTAGTTTCCCCCAACGTGGCCGGCTTACATGGAGATCATATCATCATATCTGTAGCTCCATTCAAACGGCTGCAAACGGCTAACTCAATAATTGATATCAACTCCGGAGCTTTTACAGGCTTCATTTACCTTGAAGTAACCAAGGAAACGGCAGCATCTGGCCAGTTCATTTATGTTCGGTCAGCCCCGGAAAATGGAGGTACTTTATTTAACTCTAATAGCTATAATTCCTTTATGGTTCAATGACATTATATGGACCTCTTAAATTGCAGCCTACACTTGAATTAAAAAGTCTATACTTTGATCAAATCATTTGTGGTGGTATATAAAAGGCTAAATCATTAAAACACCGCCACCGATCCATTAGAGTTCGTCTCTAAGTTTAGTTTGAACATCAGTGTGAGAAGGATTTATTCTGGTGATTCACACTAAGATGTCTGAAAAGCATTTTTAATGCCAAGTGAACACAAAGCCAGTGCTCCTTTCTGGCTTTGTGTCTACATCATTTCATGGTTTCCCTGCTGCAGGTTTAATTTCTTTATATTTTAACGCAGCACGGAGCTTGCAGGAGGGTGAATGGAGACAGGAGCGAGAGCTTCTGAAGTCATAGCACAGTATTCTGGGTCAAATCCACAAACTAGGTAAATTCAGCTTGTAAGCAGATGGTGTTTCATCCAAATGCTCCAGATCATTGATTTGGAGCTGTTAAAACGTGTCAAACGAGAACAGAGCAGCTATTACATCAAAGAACACAAAAGGCCCCTGTAACGTGACGGAGGCGAATCCTCCAGGATTTCCCTCGTGTGTCTGTCACAAACAGTCAAAACTCATTTTTATGGCAAACCAGATCAGGAAAGCCCGTGGTGGATAAGGGCGACCCCAGTGTGACTCACCGTTGTGCCAGCTGCCTGTGTGGGGGAGCAGTTCCTCTGCTGAGTGGCGTTCTCTATTGCTACTTTGGCTACTGTGCTTGGGTCTGTTCCTGCTGGCACCGCCACCATGGTGGCGCTGCTGCCGGCGTTGTTGGGATCGCTGATGGTGATGATCCGCACGCCCACCTTGTTGGGGATTCCCGAGGACGCCGCCGAGCCCCGGTCCTCGCTTTCCGCGGGCCTCTTGAGGCCCCGAGCCTCCGGCGCCACTCCGTTTGCGGGAGAGGCGGCGGGACTGTGGGAGGTAACAGTGGAGGGGAGGTTGGAGTTGGGGAGCAGTTGCTGTCTTAGTACGGGCGCGGCGTGGCCCGGCCCCATAGGTCCGTTGGTCATTTCCGAGGAAGGCCGGTGGCCTATTGCTTGGGGTCCGTTGGCCAGGCGCTCCGCCTGCTGGGCTTTGGCAGTGTCCTGCGGGGGCGGGGGAGGGCTGGGGACATGCGGGTCTAAGCTGCGACTCTTATCCGAGGGGCCCACCTCCCCGTTCCCCAAGTACTGTTTGGAAGCGATGTGATTTGGAATGTTTTTGTTAAAGTTCCCGCCGCCGTCGCCCCGGTCAAAGTCACACACCCCGTTGACGAGAGTCTTTTTAGGGTCGGGGTTGCCCTCGTGGGGCGTGTTGGGGCTGGGGGAGAGGGCCTGCTTCCCATTTGCAGGGTGGCTCTCCATGGCCGGGCCATTGAGCGCCCCCTGGCTGTTCCCTGAGTGGTATGGAGGTAGACTGGACTCCATGCACTTCTGACCGTTTAGCAGCTTAGCACCGGCCGCCACGTCGCCGTTGCTCGCTTTGCCGTTGGAGGAGTCTCCCTCTGCCAGCGACGAGTTCTCCATCACCTCGATCTTCCTCTCGTGGATGTGCAGCCCCGTGGCGTCCTTGGCCTCCTCTTCTTTTTGACAAATGATTCGGTCCCCTCTGAGGGGAGCTGGCAGTGGTGGCGGAGGCGGCGGAGGTGGCGGGGCTGCCGGGACGTGGTGGGGCGCCGATCCAGAAGAGAACGGAGGAGGGGGGACCCCCGGAGCGACGCCCCCCTGGCTGACGGCGGCGACGGGAGCGGTGGCGGTGAAGCCGGTGCCGGGGACCACCGTGAACGTAACCTGTCCAGCTGCGGTGGGACCCTGAATGATGGCGGTGCCCCCTGGACTGCTCGTGGAAATGATCTGGCCTGGCAGGAGCTGAACCGTCTGCAGCGCTGGGGCCCCGGCCGCCGGGAGCTGGCCCTGGACCAGCTGGACGTTGAGTTGCTGGGGCTGAGGAGAGGGGTTCTGGGTGCCGTAGCCGGCCTGGTAGATGACCTGGGGACTCGTGTTGTTGGGAGGGGGCACCTGGGGGGCCGGCAGGATTAACTTCCCCCCGGGCGTAGAAGGCCCTCGCTTTGGAAGCAGTAGCTGTTTGATCAAGCTGGACTCGGTGGAGGTAGGCTGAGAGGAAGGAGAGATCATCTGAAGAGGTGGCTGTTGCTGATGCTGCTGTTGGTGGTGGTGCCGTTTCAGGGACAGCGGATGGTTGACAGTCTGACCGGGCGGGACCTGGGTGTTGGAGTTGGAGGCGGGGGGCGGGCAGGGGCTCGACGCTCCGGGCTGCCCCGCTATCTGGATAGTCTGAGCGCCGGGAATGGTGGAGGGGTTGGTGAGAACGATCTGGTGTATGGCGGGGGCGTAGGCGCTGTTCTGCTGAGGATTAGGGCCCACTATGACGACGCTCTGGGCCTGCTGCGGAGGCTGAGGCTGCTGGTTGGGTGTGGCCATCGCGGCTGCCGCCCCGCCGGACTGGTTGGGCGCTGGTTTGGGGGCGATGTTCTGAAATGTGACACGGGAGCCCTGGGAGTTGGGAACCCCTCCCTGAAGCGACGAGGGTGTTGATGCGGCAGCGGCACACTGGGGGTCTCCTTGCGGGGGCCCGCCCAGCTGCCCGGGCAGGGGAGGGGTTTGAGACAGCGGTGGATTCTGGGTGATGGGGGGGCACACGCCTTGTACCCTGGCGGTGAGGATGTGACCCTGTGGGACCGGCTGAAAGAGTGTGACGGGCGTTCCCGTGGGGAGGATGGGCGAGTGCTGCTGATGCTGAGAGACGGGGCCGGGGCTCCGGGGGCTGTGGTTCTGGGGGCCCGGAGCCAGGGCTGCCACCTGGACCATGGGCACCGGCCGGACCTGCTGCTGTCCCGCCGGGGAACCGGGTAACTGCGGCGACACCTGCGGAGACACCTGCGCGGCCATCGGGTGGCGGGGGACGATCGCGTGGTTTCCACGGGGAGCTTCATGCGTGGGTGCGGTCGGGGAGGACGTGGCGGCAGCAACGCTGAGGTGGGGGGCCAGGGACCGGAGGAACTGCGGCCCGAGAGGTAACCCTGGCAACGACAACATACACACAGGTCAACAACAAGATTAATAATAATAATAATACATTTTATTTCTAGTACACTTTTCATTAAAAACAAATCTCAAAATGCTACAAGTTAAAATCAACCATGGATAAAATCAGCCGGAAAAGGATTATTTTTCTTTATGCAGTACAGTAATCCCCCGCTATAACGCGGTTCACCTTTCACGTCTCACTGCTTCACAGATTTGCATTGTGCATCGTGGATTACATTCTGATTGGCTAAACAGTCTCCCCGCTTTTTCACTTCCTGTGTCAATAACGCTGGTTGCTTGGCAACAATGCTGAGAACGGCCAATGAACTTCAGCAGCAGCTCAAGAATGGGACCCTTTAATGAATCGTTCATTACAGTTCTCAAATATAATCGATGGTGGCATGTCGGTTTATAAGAGTCTTTTTGCCCCGAAGAAAAAAGAGCGAAAATTACCCATAACTATGTTCTTCTCTCGAAAAAACACACCTGCACCGCGAGCTTTAGAAGAAAAAGACGCTACAGAGCGGAGTCAGGATGCAGCGGCAGTCAGAAGAGCAGTGAAATACAGACGAGTCACAATTTGTCCTACTGTACTTATTGTATTTTTTGTCATTTTCTCCCGTTCAAATCCAATAACTCAGGTCGCAGTGGGGCGGTGCTGATCTCCGCAAATTTGAAGCCTTGTATAATAATTGTAAAAGAAAAAATAAAGGTTACTACTTCACGGTTTTCACTTATCACGGGTTCTTTTTTTGAGACGTAATCCCCGCGAAAAACCAGGGATTACTGTACATCCTTTGACACGCTAACATCACGCGGGCAAGACAACTTAAAACAGCAAAGTTGCATACAAATCCCAACATGTCAGACTTTATCCTTCTGACCAACCACATATCCAGAACTCATTCAGTTGTAGATACTGAAATAAAATCTGTCAAAAGTCTCCCTCGTCGCGGTTCTAGACCTGAGAATGCACCTTCACCGCTTCACTTTTAATTTCACTAGTACAGGACTGTCTCAGAAAGTTAGAATATTGTGATTTTCTGTAATGCAATTACAAAAATGTCATACATTCTGGATTCATTAAAAATCAACTGAAATATTGCAAGCCTTTTATTATTTTAATATTGCTGATCATGGTTTACAGCTTAAGAAAACTCAAATATCCTATCTCAAAAAATTAGAATATTCTGGGAATCTTAAACTGTAAGTCATAATCAGCTATATTAAAATAATAAAAGGCTTGCAATATTTCAGTTGATTTGTAATGAATCCAGAATGTATGACATTTTTGTAATTGCATTACAGAAAATAAAGAACTTTATCACAATATTCTAATTTTCTGAGACAGTCCTGTACACTCCTGCAGGTTTCTTGCATATGTTTGTCGTCATAATTAGCAAAGAGCAGGTCTCAGTGGTACCAGCTCTGCTCCCTTTGCGAGACCGAAGCCATCCTCCACAGAAACACTCAATCTGGCGAGCCTTCTGTTGGGTCACAGCTACGCCCCACATGACATTTAAACCATCTTTCTCTTCTGCCGCTGCGGATAGCTGACCAAGCAGAAGCTGCCATTAGCATTACCTCCAGCGGAAGACGAGACAAACAGAACCGGTACCTGGACGGACAGCCTGAGGGTCTCCGGGGGCTTCGTGTCGGGCTGCTGGCAGGCTCTGCTGTTGCTGCTGGGACTGCTGGTAGTACAGCTGGATAGGCAGAGGGATCGCCCTTCGCCTCAACCCTACCAGCAGGATGTGAACCTGGCCGCTGACTTTGGACTCCTCTTGCCGCCGCATCGTGTGGTTGGGGAACACAGTTCTGTGGTGGAGAGGAAGCGTGAGTCTTGTGCCTCAACAGAGTTTATGCATTTAATAATCCTGGTAAACATTATATCCAACTAAAGAGGATGATGAGACTTTGGAATGACGACTGACCGCAGACATTTGAGAAAGCCGGTGGAGTTCAGGATGTTGCTTCGCCCCATTTTGCTGCACGTCGCCAGGTATTCGGAGTACATTTCTGACCGAGACACCGAGCCCTCAGGGTTCGTCTCAAAGTGTGCGTTGAGCCTGTTGGCAGGAACAGAAAACGTGGACAGATGGGTTAGAATCCAAGCAGGCACGAAGCTGACATTTCCTCGCTAAGACACCTCGTCTGTGTTTTCCTTCAGTTGCTGCATCACATTATGTACATGAATCAATTAATCTCACCACTGCAGCGTAAACTTTTCTCCATCGAGCTCGACAATGCCAGGCGGGGGTTGAGAAGATTGAGCTGAAACCCTCGTTGCTGAGGAGATGAGACAAAAAGGAAGAACATATTTAAAATATCTTAAAAATAAAAATAAAAAGTTGTGAATTTCTCCACTTTTCTCATTTCCTTGACATGTGTAGTGCTACCCAGGCTCTCCACTAGAGGGCAGCAGACTAGTAGCTTTGAACAAGTGTCCCTACAGGCGCTCAGACACCAGAGGAACGGCACCTTCAAGGTTAGGAGGGTTTGATTGCATTAAGGGGTCGCCTGCTGATTCACACAGTTGCAGTATGGTGATTAGTATGCTTTACAGCTTTTGCTAAAGCCCAGTTTAACTTTCACATAACCGCTTTAGGAGACATGCATACGCAGCAGCCACTCAAGTTTAAGCATACAGCACTTCTCATCAATATTTGAGTAGGTTTTTAACCAAAGCAACAGGTGGGTCAGAATATATTGGCAACACACACTTAACTTCAAATAGTTAAAAGCTTTGAGCAGAGATTACAAATTCTCAGTACACTTATTTCAGCATGCCATTCAAAAAATGGGTTTATTTTTTCAAAAGAAAAGATCGTTTGGATCCTCCTGTGACATCCCCGCCCCATGACTGACCTGGATAACACGCAATCAGCAAGTGATCTCAGTTTTTAAAAGGAAAAGAAATACTACACTTCCAAAGTAATTCCTCCCGTCACTGCTGGCCGGCTAATGCCGGCCTAACGGCTGAGATTTTTACAAAACATTTCCAGCTTGTAGGCAAATTTCCAGCCAGAAGAAAACCATGAAGTCTTGTTGGGTGTAAGGTGGTGGTCTTTCACATGTCATCATGTTTCAAGAAATAACAAACGTATTCAATATCATTGCATGTCTTTAGTCTCGTCTCACCGCAACATGATGCGAGTTGTGTCTGAAACCAATTAGGAGCATCGTCGATCTTTGATTCACAAGGAATCTGGTTGTAGTTGAGGAAACACGACCAGAAAATATTCTAATCTTTAGTCTGGAGCTGAAAACTTTGTCTTTGCACTCAGATGCACGCACCAACTGAAGCGTTCCTGCTAGCAGCGTTTGAAAGGCTGGAGAGCATCAGTACGCAGAAGAGACTGAAATGACTAAAATAAAACAGATCCTAACATGTTGTTATGGGAGAGCTGCGTCCAAAAAGCTCGAGTGAACTTGATTCAGAACAGTCCACGTGCAGCTCAGAACCATGGACCTAAAGTCAAAAGGCAATAAACGTTTTCAGATTTATCAGTTTAAAATGTTTTATACATCATTGCTTTACAAGAAAACAAAAAAAAAAGTTAAGCTAACAGAGATACCACCCTTCAGTTTAATTTAATAGAAAGAGATGAATATTTAGGGACTTTTAACACTACTTAACTGAGGTTTTTGTTTTAGAAACAAACAAAAGCTTGATCATCTACAAATACATTTATTACTAAATTATTTATTAAAGCAGCATGAGAGTTTTTCCATGTTAAAATACCAGATTACATTTTTATCTTAAAGAATATTTGAATCGTTTCAGGAAGCTCCATCTAGCTCTAGTCCAGAGTAACTTTAGACATCCATGTCAGTCCTCTCTTCCAACAACCCAAGTACCCCGACAACACTAAACTAGATCACAGAGCTACAGTTGACATCATGGCAGAGAAAAGTGAAAGACTCAAAGTAATGATGGAGGAAAAAAACAGAACGCAACTGAACAAGAGACGACAAGAGTGAATGGGGGACACGCTGAGCTCAAAACTGCAAACGTCCCTTTATGCTGCTTTATTCATAATGCAGTTACGATGGACAAAATATATGAAAATGTTGCGCTTGAGCAGTGGAAAGCATTTTTATTAAGACACCGTGACCCAACAGTGACTGCTTTTACCAATGCAACCTGGTAAAATCACCTTTGAAATCATTTTTGTTTTGTTTTCAGCTTATTTACATGTAAACTGAGCCGTCAGGTCACAGTGCAGTGCACACAGAGGCTACACTCTTTAGTATAATGTAGCCACAGTGTGTCCAACACATCTCTGCATGCAATACATCTCTGCATGTAACAGACTGTCCACATATTTAATTTTTAAACAAGCAACTGAGCCACTAAATCGGCAACAACGAGACGAAGCTGCGAGTCCTCATCTTGATGCTCTCATATACATTTAACCGTTTTCATTTTATATCCATAAATCCAGTTCTATCCTGTTTGGGCTTCAGTGAGTAAAGCAGCACTGATACGACATCTGGATTAAAGAAATCCAAAGGACCAAAGAGGTTTTAGATCAACCACGACACCGTTGATAATTGCTTTGCTCCTTGTCAGAGTGGTGCACACTCACATTAACCCTAGAACAGACAACCCCACAGTGACTTGTGTTTGGTTAGTGGGAGTCGCGGGACTGGAACTGACCTGGTGCTGCTGTTCCCTGTGTGGCTGCAGGGACTTGCTCCACCAGCTGTGGCCGGACCTCGGCTGCCTGGTCCGCGTTAGCCTGATGCTCGATCAACCGTACTGCCGTCAGGGCGTCGGGTCCAAACGTGTGAAGGTCTATTGATACCAACCGCACCAACAGGTCTGGAGGACAGGGAACAACACAGGTACAGGTGAGGGGAAAAATAAAGAAATAAAAAGCTTACCACGGGGCGTTAGAAGCTGCCAAAACTCTGAGCCCTCAAAATAAAACTGCACGCTGTGCTCTAATGTGTCCTTATAGATCTGACGTGTCCAGCATGCATAATAATCTAGGCTAATAAGGCAATAAGCAATATTAAGGTCTATAAGACAAAGGTCTACTTATACTTTGTTAAATTTTCTGAGGAATATACTGGGGACATGATCTCCGAAACAACTCTGACAGATTATACTATCATTTTGCTCACCATGGTTACAGTACAAGAATTACACCAGAAAGGAGGTTCCTATTACCAAGGGTGAGAACAGGTTTGATACAGAGAACCTTTATTTACAGAGCCATGGTTGGCTGGAACTCTATACCGGTTCATATTTCTCATGTACGGAGCAAAGATTTGTTTAAGATTCAGTTGAAACAATGTCTTTTAAAATGTAATCAATTATGATTTGACATTTGGAAAGAAATAGAATGGAGTTTGAATGGAGTTTGAATAGAATTACAGGTAGTGTAAACCCCGGTAAGGTCATTTCAAGCAGGTATTGTTTATGAAGGTGTTTTATTTGATTTAATTTCTATGTATTTATGTCTGAGAATGATGGTGATTTAGTTTTATCCTCCGTGTTGTTTGTGACTAAGGGAGTTGTGTCTATTATTGTTTTGTCTGTCATGTATAATGTATGTCTGTTATGTATTAAGTTTTAATTTGTGTGTATGTCGGACCCCGGGAAGAATAGCTAATGCTGTTGCTAATGGGGATCCTAAATAAAATAAGCAAAAAAAAAACAAACAATGAATCAAAGTAACCCGAATAGTTGGTTCGTTAGGGGATGCAGCATGTTGGTACCTATGCTGCGGTCCACCGAGGCGATCTTGGTGCAGGGAATCTCTCCCAGCTGAGCCAGCAGGTATAGCACCTCCAAGGAGGCCATGAGGAGCATGAGATCAGGCAGCGTGAGGAGCAACATGACCTCCCTGTACGACTCCTGGTCCACGTACTCGCAGATTAGCACGCCATTGTCCTCCGCTTTGCTGAGGTTACCCAGGATCTCCATGGCTGGAGGGGACACACGCACAGACACTCATTTAACTTCATACTTACGGGACCAGCTTATTTTGAAAAAGAAGAAAAACCGAACTAAAACCGAGAGCACCCACCTCTCATTTTGAGAAAGCGATCCCTGGACATCAAGCATTTGGTGATGGTGTGAAAGATCAGGTGCGTCGTCCGAAAGTCAACAGGGTCCAGCTGGAGCTGCAAGAAGTGGAACAACATTTTCACATCCACTAAGCCAGCTGGCGAGACCTGGAACATTCATGGAAACTATTTTACAACGTGGACAGTCAGCAGAGTCGGCGCGGAGATCATAGACGGGCTTAGCGGCGCGCTCCACATAATTCAGCTGAGTTGCTGTGATGCTGTACAGCATGTACACCGTTATCACCGAGCACTCTGTAACGAATTAATATCCGTGCTGGCCGTCCAGACAGCAGAACAAGGCTCGCCGCTGCAGCTCGGTGACACTAAGGAACGCCACAGAAGTGACCCAGCTGGCCCGCATCAAGCAGGAATACCGGATGGGATGAGGCTGAGCTGCCTGAACAGAGACTTAACTTCCAAAATCAAACACTGCGGCTTGTCGATGCGCATAAAAACACTGAAGTTAATCGCAGAATCAGATGAATAACGGCACTGAACAGAGCACAAGCATGACTAAAACGGAGAACAGTAAATCTTTCCAGACAAGAATCATTTATGTTCTATAAATAAACAAGAAGCCCTCCAGTAGTGCTGGCTTTGTTTACACTGCACCAAACTGAGCTAAACCTGGATAATGATTAAAAGTGAAGTTAACTCCTGTACTGTTAACTCTTAAATTGTCAACGTCCCTCAGTCGTAACTGCAGGTCTCCTTTTTTAAGGACGAGAGCTGGAGTGTAGATGTTATTCAAGAAAGCAGACTGTGTGGAAGTGACACAGTGTGCCATCTGCCCTCATTTCTTCAGAAGCCGCAGACACACACACACACGCGGCTACAGCTGGGTTTAACACACTCAATAAACCTTGCATACATGCCTGGAACGTGTTATTTAAACATTCATCCATCTGATTCTGAAAGAGTTCCAACTTAACCACACTGGCTGCTCAGTGTTGCCATCGCTTCTCCTTTTTGAAAAGCGGGCCGGCCGCCGCGGATCTAACAGGTGTTCAGGATTGGTTCGCTAACCAAGAATTACAACAACAAACTTCTAGCTGCTGCACAAAAAACTGACCACAGGTTAAATTAAATCTTTGTCCTGTTAACAGTATTTGATTCAATCAGACATTGAAAAGAAAACACACATTAACCTTCCCTTGCTGTTATTGGGAGTAGACTACTGAACTAGGCCTGCTTGCAGTTGTGACTGCTGTTGTTTTACTTGTTTAACACATTTGTAAAGGTTGACACAGTCACTGCCTAACCATCTTTTCAAAAATCACAGCAGTGGCTTTACGTTGGCATAATGATTTAACTAGCGGGCCTGAACTTTGTGCTGGACTCCATCCAAACCAGAAACAAACCGGCCCAACGGCGGAGCGGAGCTGTGCTTACCTCAGCAGCTACGTTCCCCAGCGTGTCCAGCCCGAGCTGTCGGAGTGAGATGAGGTTACAGTGGGCACAGAGCAGAAGGAAGCGCAGGCACGTTCGGTTGGCCGCCAGCAGCTTGACGTTGGCCTCCTCGAAGGAGAGGTTTCTCAGGATGACGGCGATCTGCAGCACCCGCTGGGCCTCCATGTCACTGATGCCGGAGTTCCGCGGCGGATGGAAGAGGCTGTGGCCGCGCACCTCGCATGACGTACCATCTGCGCGGAGAGCGGAGGAGGAACGGTTCAGAGATCCAGATAAGGACTTGATTACCATTCAGGAATCCATGCAAATGATTTGTTTTGTTATTCATTAAATCCCTGTGACTTCATGTAACCGTAATGTGAAGACATGTACAGAATTTAAATGCATGCCACTTGTTACTCTCAAGTTTAACACAAAATAAACTAAACAAGATGTAGCAGCAGTAGCAGCAGTAGCAGCATGTGTCACAACATTTCCGTAGCAGCTGGTGGGCTCACCTTGAGCTGGGTTACTCTTGTCCCAGATCAGCTCCCTGACTTCAGTGTCCTCCACCACCTCCCTCCAGAACTGGAAAGGAGCACGGGCTGTTAGCAACGCATCTCTAAGTGTCCCCACAGCAGCCACATTTAGAAGTAGGAAGTTCACTGCAGCACTCATGTCAACAATTAGAGACCCGACCCACAGCCGAGACTAATCCTCAGTTACCACAGCAAATAAAAGAATAAAGGAAGCAGTGTGGTTAGGGTGTCCACGTGTCTGTTTTTCGTGCTGTCAGACAAAGACTTGGGAAATATGGCTAATGAGTGTTCAGATATACTGAGAAAAACTGATTTGGGCTCTACTCTGCTCCAGCCTCGGCGCTCCCACAGCGCGACTTGGCCAGCTGTCAGAAATTAAAGATTTGGAGTAAAATCAGCTCATGTGGCCTTGAACTGCTGCTAGCCTCAACCAAAGATGGCAAATGAGGTATGCAAGACACACACTTATGTCAGCAGCATCATAACATAAATATTTCTCTCAGAATTCAAAATACCTGGCACTATTTCAGCAATCTGCGCAGGAGAGCGGCTTTCCTCTGGATAAAGTACATCAAAGCCCTAAGACTAGACACAGACTGAGTATTTTTATTGACTGTCTGTAAACCTCGGCCCTCCTGTAGTAATCATAAACATCCTTATGGCTGGAGATGAATTGAAGAGTGCACGACTTGACTTTCTATTGAGAATCTTGCTGTTATGTAAGCGTTTCAGCGTAACCTCCACTGCTGCTGAGGTCTTTCTGTAAAAGATTAGTCATTATATTTCTGCCCATATTCAATCTGCAAAGAGCGATATGCCACAGATGCTCAGCGGCCTCTTGGTGGGAGCAGCATTCAGTACACAAGAACTTTAATAGAGGGGAGAAGAAAAAAAAAGAAAGCCATTTTACCCTGACAAAGTCCCGAGAGGTTTTCTCCTTCCAGTCCATCCCAAACACCCCACAGAAGCTGCCTAGCGCTGCGGAGAAACAGGAGGGTTAGTGACAACGCCAGGTAGAACTACGGGAGTTGTGCCCTGAGATTCTTTAAGCCGAGATGAGGGTGTGTTTTCAAAATAATCAAAAAGAGCAACTGTAAATTACTTCTTACAAACGTCTGGATCAAAATGTCCTTCACGTGAACCGTGTATTGCAGAGCATCCCCACAATAACACATCTTTGGTGGAACGCAACATATCAAAGCAAGAGGTTGCTCAACTGTTTAGCCACTTAACTGCTTAACATCAAGTTCACCTCAAAACTAATGTTTAAGTCTTGTTTGAGTAACATTATGTAGGATGAAAAATAACCTTTGATAACCTGTGAAACAGGGATGAAGCAATGCCCTTTCCTTGATTGTGATTGGCCAAATAACTCAAGTGTGCGCTCTGCGGTCCAACAAAGATGTGTTATTACAAAGATGCTCTTTGCTACATGATGCACGTGAATGACTTTCTGGTTCAAACGGCAAATGCTGCAGAAAGTGAGACGAGTCTGAAGACATTCATTTCATTTTTCTTTCCTGTCGTTCAACAGGCTAATCAAAGCAGACATGGGAGAGAGATCTTGGACGGGACGTACAGTCATCGAAGACGCCGGCGTGGGCCAGCAGCAACGTGACCAGTTTGGGGTCCTTGTCGAGCTGCATGACATGTTTGCTCTCGTTGGAAAGCAGAGTGCAAACGTTGACAGCGAAGTCGACTTCGTTGGGTAGACCCGAGAGGAGAGACAGCACCAGTTTGTTGTAGTCGCACGGCTGAATGAAATCTGTAGATAGTCCATAGCTTTGGCGGAGATAGTCTGAGGGGAGGACAAAAAGGAAGAAAAAAGAAACAACAAAGATCATACTTTGTACTATAATACGGTAAATGTCACACATGTGCTTCATTGATGGTTTTCCAGAGAAATGTGCAAAAGAATAATGCAACCAGGGCAGTGAGACAACTAAGGAAATGGAGCAGTAAGCAATAAAACCACAACAATGACCTTTAGTAAAGCTCTGCAGATTTAAGCCACCATGACTGATCCACTCTTAATTTAATTTAATATTCATGGTTACAACTCTAGAAACGTGCATTTGAGAACTGGGAGGAAGAATCACTGCTCGATAAAAATCAAAGTGATGACAAGCCGTCTGTGGTGCAGCAACTGTTTGGACCGCTCTTCAAAGCTTCGCTCCTCTGCGTGACAAATGAGAAGAGAATGCACAAACTGCAGATCCAGTTCACCGCCGTTCCTTGTTTGCATTTTCCTGCAGTGGCGTCGTTTTTGGAACGAGTGAGCTCCGCAGGCAGGGGGCTGCTTGTTAACAGAAAAGAGGTTTGGGACAAAAAGACTTGAGACTCCAATCTGAACTGAGGAGAAAAGGAACACGGGCAAGCGTGTTCTTCCTTCCTTCATCAATAACTGCTGTCAGGAGAGTCAATTATCTCTGAGAGCAGCCCGCCGGCCAACACTACAACACTGTGAGGCTAATTGACAGCTCACATTCACTGCGAGAGAGCGTGGTCGACAACGCAGATACAGGAGGTTTGCTTGGCAGAGAAAACACATGGAATCATGATGTTACTGCGCTGGGAGAGTGTGGGGGGGAAAGGCGCAAACAATTAGTGCATCCGTAATAGACGGTTCCAAACAGCAGCAGGGAGAAAAATATGGTGAGGGAGTTTAACAGTTTTATACAAGCTATTTTCAGATCTGATCAGATAACAGCAGTAGTTTGGTCCTGACAGCAGCCCGACAAGGATCTGAAGCTTTGAATCCTAAAAACAGCAGCAAAAGCCCCCCTCATGGAGCGCTGCTGACCTGTCTGCTGGAAAACAGAAAGGTTTTGATGCAGTTCTGATATCATGCCAAGATTACTGTGACACGCCAGGTGATATGAAGAAGAGCCTGACAAATTAAATACTTTGTTAAAACAACTTGTACGACCACTGAACGTTTAAAGGAACACAGCCAGTTCGGCTACTCGGCTCTTTTCCATCTCTGCAAGGAAAGAGTATCTCTAAATCCAGGCATCTTTAGGATGAGGTTCTGTAGTCGTGTCCGAGAAAGTTCTGGGCTTCACCGGCTGTTTAAACCCGTACAACTGTGGTATGAGCCCCCAACATCACTTTTATTTATGCAACTCACAGAACTGCTCACTGATGCTGGCATCGCTCGTCTTGATTACATTTGGTTTACAAGTGCGCTTACAATCTCCTCTTGAGTCAGAGCCGAGTCCAACGAGCTACAAGGTTGTAAACAACTCAGTGATTAACCTGACAAAACCTTTATAAATGCACATTGTAAGCAACTTATAACTGCAGACTACTCGAGCAGAACAGACCTTCTGCAGCTGCATGTGAAGTGCAGCCTCCTTCAGGCTCCTGGCAGGTTAACCTTTGTCAGTATGAAAGGTGCAACTTCTCACACTGAGGTCAAACTATTTGTACCGCTACAAAAAGTCACCAATTGTTTTACACGTTGAAATTTTCCCACAGATAATGTCAATTACTCGGCACAGGTTTAGCACACATCAATCATTATCCAGCACAAAAACGGAAAAAAGTGTTATCCAAGCATTATCTATAAAATACCAACATTCCCATCACAAACATTAGCCTTTTTTTAACTGCTAATATTTGAGTGAACGTCCACATTTGAACGTGGCGCGACTCCTGCCCAGACCATCAAAGGAGACTGGTCAATTGTTTTGCTCATTACTCATATTTTCATCTGTAGTGAGAAGATACTTTTAACGTGCGAGTGCTTCACACTGGAGTCAGGTTTGCATTGACGGCATTCTCCGAATTATATCGTCTAGAGCTGCAGCAGGAGAAGAGGCTTTCAAACGGTGGCAGCAGCTCACATTAGTGGCTGTACGTTTACACAAGCAGGCAGGAACAACAAATAGAGGTCAATGCACTCTATGAAGATGCATCAACACAAGTATTGACGCCCATAAGAAATAATCAATACTCCCATCACAAACATCACTTTTTCAAATATGGCACTCTGCAGCCCCCTAAAGCCCAAAGAAAACCAGTCAGCGAGTAAAGCTGGTCCAGGTGTTATTACATCAGACTGATCTCACCTAATTGAAGGAATATGCATGTGCAGTTATACATCTACTGCACAAGGTAAGAGATTGAAATTCATTTTTTATGCATTCGACTGTTGGCAGATGAACAGAAGTTTAACCCAGAGATTTACTCGTCTGCCAAAAACATTGAGTCAAATGAAAAATAAATGATTCTGCACAAACTCAAACTCCATCAGTTTCTTGAAATCAAGTTCATATGAAAATCTGTTCACAGGATGAAAGATAACCCTAACAAAATTTAGCCTTAGAGATGGATAAATACTATTTTATGATTCTTTCGGCCTCAACAGATACTTGTTAAAGTCAAATAAATTCAATTTCCATTATATCTGAAAGAGATGTGGCCATGCATGAAACATTTGACTGTCAGAGATCCTGAGTCCATGTTTTAACAATATTTTAATTCATTTGTAAATGAAACGAATCCTTCGGGCTTCGTGAACATTCTGGTCATAGTTCAGTGAAATCCAGTAGGAAAAACAGAAAAAGAGCAAATGGGGCTTAGAAAGAACTGCAAAACAATTAAATTTAGCTCAGAGCAGCAAACTTCTAAAGCGTCTGATGTAAAACTACATTTGGAATCAGGTTTAGTGATTTTGTGAGGTCACACGAAATCATAAATTATTACATTCACTTTTTAAGGCCGTCCAGATTTGGTGCACAGTTACTGACTGACCCATGACCATGCACTTGCAAAAGAACTTGCAATATCAAAGAAAAAGACAGCTCATCTCAGGAGTTGAATCAATCTAGTAAACCAAATCAGCTTTCGGCAAATGTTTGGCTATTTTAACTTCACACAGTCAAAGAGTTTTGCTTTGATCTGATCGGCCTGATTCAAGTTTAAACAAGACGAGAATCGATTTTGTGTTCCAGCTCAAAACAACAAACTGAACAAGTGTTTTACTATTCCCATCAAATAAAAAAAGCACCGTTAAATCTTAAAGTTGAAATTCTAGTCCTACTTTCCAACACTATCAGAGCCCAGAAAGCTCTCCCGTTCTTTATCAAAATCAACTTAAACTACAGCAGAGCCACATTTCTCCGCCTTTGTTTAATCTGTGAGCTGATAGTCTCCCATGCATCACATACTCCGCTCTAATCAAGTGATGCACTGCTGTACTGGCGTCTGCACATTACTCAAGTCTGCCGAGACAGCCAAACAAAAATGAACTCCAGAGATAAAATGAGAAACTAAGTGAGAGAGAGAGAGAGAGAGAATGCAAATAGCAGTCAAATCCCTTCACCTGACACAGACGTGACCAACACAGAAACTTGGTGAACATGAGTCTACCTGATACAACGTGTTGCTGGTAGTTGTAGGAGCTGGGAATTGCACCGACTGGAAGAGAGGTTTTGGGATTCCCTGGTTGCGCTTCTTCATCATCCTCGCCAAAGTGGTGGACTTTCTCATACTTCTCCAAGTATCTGTGAGGGGAGAAAGATAAAGATAATGAGTAAAAGTGGACACCGACTTTAGACTTGATCAATAATCTTTTCAGTGTGAAGATTTACTCTTTTCTTTCAGGCATTACATATTTTCAATGCAAAAAGATACATTTTTCTGTGATCAGTTTCAACCTGACATTCTTACGCTAGGATGATGACAACCAACAGCTCTTTTTATAAAAGGATGAAATCTACTACACTTGTTTCTCAGAACCATAACTTGGGAGCTTTGTGTTAAAATACAAATGAAATGTAATTCAATCAATCATTCAAAAAAAGCAGAAACCAGCTTCTCCTCAAACATTGCTGCACCGGCTGGCTGTGAGACGAGCCTCCATGTAAGTCTGCAAACTGCAACACTAGAAAGACGGTAGCAAGTGTGATCTTTCACAATGAATGGAGAGCCATGCACCGCAATCACTCGGGAGTTTTAACATCGTCAAAAATAACTTCATTTTCAGATTTATGCGAGTAAAAGGCAGATGCTGCAGAGACAAAGAACGGCTCAGAACCTGAAGAAGTTTAACAACCATTAATCACAGTGTTTGATTAGTAGTAGTAGAGCGCGTGTGTGTGTGAATGCTTTCACTTTCACATAGACACACAAACAAAACAGCCCCTGCAAACAAATAAGGAGATCAACACTTGATCCCACAGAGTAAAAACGTTCCTTGAGTTACACAGTCATCCATTAGTTTAAGAGAATTTAGACATTTCTTAAGAGCCTTTTAGGCTTTTTAAATAAAACAATCTCTGAGCAAAAATAAAATAACTTTCTGAATCAGGCAGTCCTAGTGTCAGTGCATAATTAATGGTGACCAAGTAAATGAAACCATACTGCAGCCTGTTCTGTAGCACAAGATACAACAGACTACAAAGACAAATGTGGCCAAGAACAGAAAATTTAATTTTATTCAAGTGTCTCTTATAAAATCTGAATCTCTAAGAAACACTGATCATTAGAGGGGGAAAAAAATTGGTCATATCATAGTCGTAGGAAGAAATTTCTGTATTTCCTGCCATTGAATGATCGGTCACCATCTGTATCTGAAGGACAGACAAGTGATGCATCACCCAAGTCCAGAACGCACGGAGCAGGAGGTCGGTCTCCAAAGATGCATCAGCAGAACTTTTAATCCCATTTCAATACACACACACATAACTGAAGGCTGCAAACGTTAATGTCACTGACAAAAAAAAAAAATCAGTTGCTGCATCTCTGCTTATTTGTTTGACCTTCTTTTGCCTGCTTGCTTGACCAGACAAAAGAGAAAAGAAAAATAACTACAAGATTTTAGGAGACTCAACTTAAAAGTCAGTCAGGCCAGAAAAAATAAATAGACTCCTTATGATCCAGCTGATCAGAGAAAGGGCATCGGCACAGCATCCAAGAGGTTAAAGGTAATTATTTATAACTGGCTTCCGTCCCACCAGACTGAAGACGGCAGAAAGATCACAGAAACAAAAACTGAATGAAGACTTTAAAAACAAACTAAATAAAACCACCCATTATATCATCTTGCAGAGCACAGCTTCATATCTCAGAGCATCTTTCGGTGAAGCAATTTTAAACCCTTTTTCCAGAAAATTTTAAGTGCTACAATTTTAATTATACATTTCTTGACAGAAAAAGTGAGATCCTATTTCTCAACACTCACCTTGACAGAGACAAAATTATAAACTCAGAGATGACATTAGACTTTCATATTTCCACTTTATATGTAAATTACTAGAGAAATCTTTTATTGGTAAATTTTATTTGACAGCTTGAGCTGCTGGTTTAACGCCTCACTAATTTACATCAAGGTTGCGTAACTTTACACAGCCTCAATTCAAGAACTGCTGTTCCTCTGTGTGAAAGAAGGTCGATTGTTGTCAGCTCACCGCAGAGCAAAAGTGAGAAATACAATTTCGCTCTCAGGGAAAGAAATAATGACAAGCTTTACATTTTCAACCTGCTAAAAAAAACCTCCCCAAAAAGCTAAAAGGAAAAATCAGCGGCATGTCAAAAGGCTGTGCACTAACGGCAAGAAGCCATGCAACAACATGCAACAGCAAGCTTTCTTGGATTTGACAAGTGCGTCCTAGTAATGTGGGGAAATCTGCCCCACAAACACACACGCGTCCACAGCCATGCAGAAAAATACCTCAGCAGCAGCCGTGGTTGCGGTGAAGCCAGCCAGTGTGGCCGTGAGTCACCGAGCCAGTGCCTGTGACTGAATTTGGACTTGCTTGTTCATCGTGGCCGAGGTAATCCCCCGTTCTCTGGCTGCCGGTTGACAAGCCCGACTATAAATACACTCTGCCTTCATTTGCAGTGAGAGAGGGTGTGTGAGGAGGGAGGGACAAAGAGGGAGAGGGAGAGATAGGCCCAACTGCAGCGTCATCAACCGCTGTCTGGGCACACACGAGATAAAGGTTGGGGGGGGGGGGGGGGGGGGGGGGGGGCTAAAGGCGGGTGGAGGCACTGGATTAGGAGGGAAAAGTCGACTGCAGCTGCATGTGGTCGTGCTTCCCCTTTTTCCCCCCACATGCATGATTAGAGGAACACCAGTCTCCTCCTGCTTGACTAGAGAGCCACTACCACCAACAGAAACCACCTACATTTGCATGAATTTCACTACAACCGTTTAGAAGTACTGCCTCTTTAATCAGTGCCAACAATGAGCCTCTTTGCTCCAAAATAATACACCAAATGTAAACCGCTGGTAATTCACCAGGCGTCTGAAGCGATGCTGCACACAGCCACTGCCGTTAGTGCCGTTATTGGTCGACGAGTGGATGGCAGGAGAGGGGATACTTCTGGCTGGAATTCCTATCAGATGCCCAAATGCCCACCAACCCCTGGATTTATCTGTGCACGGTGGCCTATTGCCCCCTGCTGGAGGTGGTGGCAGGCATGCAAATACACCCACTGCTGATTTCAGCATAGAAATATTTGGCTGACCACTACGGTCCTGTGATCACCGACTTCAAATATCACACAGCAGATTGATTGAAAAGGTCTTATGTGTTTAATTCAATGAAAGATTCAGAAGTGGAGAAATAAATCAAAAATCAAGCAATCTAACTCGTAAGCTGACACAATTTCCTGAAATGTTTGGAACCTACATTGGTCAAAATATAAAAGAAAGAGCTCCCTTTTTTCCAGATGTCTTCACAATATCTTCACACTTCTTATCACAGCAGCTGGTTCTAATGATCCACTAGAATCCAAACCCCCTCTAGAGATCTGCACCACAGTGCACACGCAAATCAGGCCGCAAACTACACTTGGTAAAACACGGAGCACATGAGAGACCACAGAATCACGTGCACAAACAGAGTATGCACTTGTTTCATTTTAACATTTTACTCTTCAGAAATGTTGTTAAACACACAACACTGCTTCCATAGGAACCAGGTGGGTAAGTAGAAGCCAGTTGCTGCTAATCAACTGCACATGGTCACCTGATCAAGTAGTGGAAGTAGTGAGCTTTCAAGTGCGTCTTAACATAATGCCAAGGAGGAAAGTCATCAGCAACAATCATAGAGGGAACTTCTGCTGATTATCAATGTGCAATGGTTATATGCCGATTCCCAACTAATATTTAACGTTAAGAAAGAATATTCATTGGAGAAAACTGGCAACACAAGCAAGTTGATAGATTACACTGTGTAATCGTGAGGGAAATGGCAGATCCTACCATCCTCGTTGTCGCGTTACATGTTCAAATCCATGACAGTAAAATTATGAAAAGACTAAACAATAATGGCTTGGTTAAAAGTGTTTTCAGGAAACAAATCTGGTCTCAGCCCTGAGCCTGACATTTGGCAAAAACAAAACAACATATCACCAAAAACATAACTGTTAAAAGCACGATGGTAGAGGTTTGTTGGTTTGGTTTTATTCTGGCCATCTCAGTCAGTCAACCATAAACTTAATCTGTCCTAAAATAGAGTAAATAGGGGGATACTTACCATTATCTTTAATAATAATAATAATATTGTTAAACACTTGATTCTGTCAAATTTCAGACCTGAATAATACATTTTTAAATCATGTCCTGTTGTGTAAGACTTTTGAAAAGAAAGACTAAAAACATGTGTTTATAGATGTATCTTATAATGGTGACTTCATGTGTACTGATACTATATTCAGTAACACATGGGAATTTAAACCTTCCAGCATCAAATAGTAAAAGGTTCAAAGTCCCTGGGAGGATATAAAACATTAGGGGAAAGTCCTGGTAGAGCATTTTGGCTCAGGTCATCCTTAAGTTACCTGTATGCCTGCTAATGATAATTTATTGTTAACACTAAAGATAACAGGGAAGATTAAGAGTTGTAACTTTCCACTACTAAGATACGGCGAAGGCAGTGTGATATGTAGCTGTGGAAGGAGATGAGGAGGGAAGACAATACAACTCTGAGCTGGTGCTGATGTAACAGAGCGCGGCAAAGCTGAATGAGTAACAGGGCTGCTATGCCAGAGGTTTCAAGTCGTTACCCACTTCAATCCAAACATGCGCGCTCAAGTGCTGAAGGGAAAAAACAAAAGAAAGGTTCTCTATTTGATTATTCTCTTTATAGCAGGTTCCTTCAAACCGATTCAAGTGCTGCCTGTTGGGGAAAGGTCAGACTACTTTGATGGATTCGTACAATTGTTCTTTGCTGAAACGGGCTGACTTTAATCAGTTGTTAATGTAACTTTGTAAGTTCTTCGATTTGTTGTTGCTTGTGCGTTTGTAACTAATCTTATTCTTGATGTTTATTTGAAGAGAGGGTGCACTCATACAACCGTGGTCCTAGAGAGTCCTGCATGTTTCTGATGTTTCCATGCATCAACACACCCTGATACAAAGGACTGTGTCATTAACAGACTTGTGCAGACCTGGATGACAAGCTGATGACAACCTTTAATTAGAATTAGGTGTGTTGATGCAAACAGACATCTAAAGCATGCAGGAGTGCAGCTCTCTAGGATCAGGGTTGCAGACCCCTGTACTGCACAATCCATACAGCGCTCAAGCACGACTGGCCACTAAAGTCTGGTTGGTCTAACGTACACAGACACTCTTCTCCGCGCTCACGTACGGCTTGATTCCTGGTCTCCGTCACCGCTGAAAGAGCTTTGCTTGGGCATGTTACAGTTTCGTATCCACAACATGCAGATGCCACAGTTCCTTGTCATAACCATTTAACATAGCGGTGTTATCCAGAAGTTTAACAACATGAGAGGAATGAATCTCACTAGAAAAACAAAAAAAAACACCACAAAGTCAGCAGCATTGTTATATTTCCTCTGCTGTTTTCCATTGTGTCGATTGTGCATGTCATATTTATAATGAGCAGAGATTAAAAGAAATGTAAAGCTTCATCTGCCTTCTGTTTCCCTCTTATTTCTTGAGATTGAGCCACGGAAGTCAAAAGGATGGCGCTCAAATTCAGTTCTGCGTCCCGTCCATACCGACTGTCAGCACAAGTGAACCGGCGGTCTGACATTTCTACTTTAACCGGTGATTAAAGAGGGGTTTGTTTAGTAGAAAAAAGTCCAGATAACCTGTAATTCCTTAAAAAGGCATAATAATGACAGCTTTCCCAAAGGTTATATTTCTATACTTTACTGCTCTTGCATTGCTGTATGACTGAACTGCTGTGCGTTTCACCCAGAATTTTGGACTGCATGTTAGTGTAGGAACATTTTTAGCATTGATGGTTTAAAGAGATTATTCTTGGGCCGTTTGTCCTCCTTACTATTACACGAGATGGTTTGGTGTAAGATGCACACGTATGGCACTTCTACAGGACGGAAGCTCACACAATATCCTTTCCAAACATCAAAAACATAACCTAGTTCATCAAGTACCGAGGCCAGATTGTAGCTCCACTGACAAGCAAAACTCAGATCCGCCCATCTGTTTGATAGCCTAATCTTCTTCTTCTCAGCTTCCTGGCTATCAGTGGCGGCCCGCACTGCTGGAGGCCAGGTCACATTACAAACAGACCGAAAAGAACCAAGTCTTGAGAGACTTCAGATGTCATCACTGATAACAAGTTTGCTTTACAGCTCATTGTTAAATGTCTCATTATAATGTAAAGAGAGAAGCACAAGGCCTCGGCTCACATCGTGTTCAGTAACTGGGCATCTGTGACTCGAGCATCCGCTCTGATGAGGCAGTGGAATAAAAACGCCGCTAATGTAAGGCAGATCAAAGGCCACTTCGTCCAGATGTTCCAGATGAGCAGGAGAATCTATTGGCCGGCACAGGAAGCAGAGTGGTATCAACTGTGAAAATGAACACCCGCAGAAGTGAAGTGTTTTTGTGATGCGACGTTGGAAAGAAAAAAAATAGTTAAATTATCTTGTTTCTTTTTCCTTCTGGAAGCGGTGATATCACAAAGTGACAGCCAAGACCCAACGCTACTAGCACCAATATCACCACAGATGAAAATTAAGGCCGACTGTAGCTCACAGAAAAGCTTTTGTAGGGTATTTGACCTCCTGCTTCAGGACAGGAGCTTTCCTCGCATGAGGGGAATCCTCCCTGCTGCAACTGCAGGTCGACTGCCTCAGAGGACACCAAATCCCACCAGTACAAATACATTTCGAAGGAGGGACAG
Source organism: Cololabis saira (assembly GCF_033807715.1). NCBI lineage: Eukaryota > Metazoa > Chordata > Actinopteri > Beloniformes > Belonidae > Cololabis > Cololabis saira. The sequence goes on from NC_084609.1 coordinate 25,886,309, forward strand.
GGAAATGCAGAGGAATAACAATTATCCAACAGAGGAATAATGTGATTTCCACTCATCTGCTACCTGCCGCCTTCAGCGCTCCAACCTACACTCCATCATCATCAACCATTTCGGCATAATCCCTCTGAGCAGAGGGGTCGCCACAGCGGATCAGTCTGCACATCGATTTGGCCCGGTTTTTACGCCGGTTGCTCTTCCTGGCGCAATCCTGCATGCATGGAAAGATCAACCTACTCTCCAAAGACAACCCAAGTAGACATGTTCATCCTCCAAGAAAGATGAACCCTAAAATAGGAATATTTTTGATCCACTGATGACAAATTCTGCTGTTGCAATTGAACAGACGAAACCAAAAGCATTTGGAAATAAAGAATTAGCAGAGATTTGCTGTTCAGGGTAACTAAACGTCTTTCCCTGACTCTTAGCCTACATAATACCACCATTAACCAGAAGATAACACACAGGCCTACCTTAACAATAACATAAACATGGCCATTAAGGCTGCACTGATTAGTCAACATAATCGGTTATGAGAAATTGCCCAGACACATTGTATAAAACCACAGTAATGTCACGGACAAATACGTCTCGGATAGGAACGTACATGTGTCTTTGCAACGGACTATAGAAAGCTTGCTAAATAAAGAACCACGATGACGACATAACCAGCCAGATGGAAACAAGTCAACAGGAGGGAGTAAACAAGCAGCATCACCAGACGGCAGACGTCTTGCAGCTTTACATCAGCTCAGGTGATGGTGATGCCACCAAGGCTTGCCTGTTAGCCGTTCTCTGCCCGTATCCTCCGTGGTTCATGCACTACTGGCAAGGTGCAGGAGTGATAAAACTCATATCATAGCTAAATTATAGCAAAGCACGTGGAGAGTACCACAGAAAACGATCAAGAGATTAGTCAACTACCATGGTGGTGGATAGCGGCAGCGCAAGCGGAGATAGAACAACTGTACAATCTACCATCCTTGGTTGCTCTTATTCTACCAAAGTCTGCATTTAATTTAACTGCAACTACCTGCACATCGAGAAAGCAAGACTTCACAAGGGCTACAACTACAGGTTATTTCCATGCAGTTTTCAGGCTGTTAAGTTGTACGCACATGCTCAGTGAGCCAGGATGGCTATGCCATGTGCGTCTAGGTGATACTATATCTGGAGGGAGATCTCCTCTGACACATAACTGAAACACTGATGTGGATCAATTCTGTTTTTAGACCAAAACAGACCGATGTGGGCGAAGCTTCAGGGGGTTTCCCACCAAGTATCTGGAGTTAAAAGGAAGTCATTGCCTTGTACTCAGGCAGGGACCTGAAGACTGATAACATTCGAAACGTGTCAATCATATCCGAATGATCGCGTTGACCAGCTCAGACCTCGTAACGTACACCCATCACTTTCATCATGGCATGTATCTGAGCTGCAGCTGTTTAATTTACAGACTGATGAAGACTGTGGCAGAGAGATCATTTGGTTTCTGATCAGCTGTTCAGCAGGATTAGATGGATCGAAGGCTCCAAACTGAACGAACAAGAGAGAACTTTTCTTTACAGAGTTTCAGCAGCGGCTGGAGCTTCAGCTCTGCTCTCAGTGTTTCAGACAACAGTGCGCTTCACAGGCTTAAATGAACACTTCTGTTGATATGGCATTGTGGGAAATCTGTAACTGGATGAGGACTTTAGGGATATACCTCACTAATTATTTATTGACCAATCTCACATCATTGCTTTATCTGCAGTTTTCAGATATATCACAGTGAATCCACTAGAAAATAATCCAAAAACAACCAGTGTCCAAGTACCACTGCTTCAACACACTGAAGTACCACCCCATATCTGAAAAGGAATTCACTTTTCCTTAACTTATACCTCCTTTTGTGGCTTGAAATAGGGGAAAAAGCATGTCATGCTCACAAAACTGCATCGCTGGCTAATTGTTGGGATCATGAAACTGGTAAAAACACAAGGCTATCCAGTTTACAGTTAGAGGTGATCTGCATTAAAATGTCAAACATCACAACATTAAATAAAATGAGTATAAACATGCGGCTGATTGCAGTTATGCAGTTATTTACAAGTAACAGCTTAACACTGAAGGTAGAAAGAGTTGACTCAGCAAAGAGCTGTCAAACACTTGTTGCTCTCCAAAAAATGTTGGGAGCCAAAAGCTGCACTTAAAAGCAGATTTAAAAGCCTTGCTTGTTCATTGTAACAAGTCAAAAGGTGGATTCTATCATCACCAAACAGATAAATGAGAAACCTTCAAGAGATCACTCCTACGTGTGCTCATCAAACCAAATACCACAACATGGTGAAGGTTTCCAAACTCTCAGAATATTCTCTCTCTGAAGCTTTTAAACAAGGCTGAGTAATTGTACATTTCTAGCCTTGTGCACAAACATCAATGAGATGAAAAACCACAACAACACATGAAGTGAACATTCAAAGGATCCCAATAGCTTTACTCAAGAGTTCTGAGGTGCAAGTGACTCACAAGCCTGACTTCCTCCAAAACGGGATGCAGCAGTGAGTGCAAATAAAGGTTACGGCAGGGTATCGGTCACCTGACTTGGCTTCTGGGCACAATGTGCTGCAGTTAGGAAAAGAAGTCAAGCAACAGCAGCAGACTTATCCCAAAAACGCCTTTCATTCTCTCTCAACTACAGTGTGCTGCTAGACTAATTGGACAATATTTTTGGGGAAAGACCAAAAGGTTTAGAGGTTCCTGGAAGTTTAGAGTTCAGTGTGAACCACTTCCAGGTCACACGAAACTGCTAAGGCAGGGGAAAAAAAAAAAGAGATGAAAAGGTGTATTGACTTCATCTAAGTCAGTGAAGCAACAGTCATTACTTTAATCCAATCCACTGAAACGCAGCTCTCCGCACACACATATTAATCATAAATGCATGTCTTGGAAAAGGTAGCAGAGGAAATAGCATTATATCAAATACCCCAATTTAATCCTTTCCAACATTCTCCGAAATTACATAAAACCTTCAGACTTCTAACTGTACATCTGTCTGATTCCCTGCGCTTCAATAATTCAATTATTCCAGCGAACCATACCAAAACACAAGCAGAGCTTCAACTGTGTGCCTTCAGTGTGTTGGTCGAGGCAGTAATCCAGGATCCGTACACTCTTGGAGTTGAAAAAATATCCAACTGATGCCCGAGCTTCAACAAGTTGAAAATGGGATGGAAAAATATTTCTAGCAAAAAGGCTGCTCACTTATTATAGAGTATCGTTGAGATATCTAATAGACGGCAGCAGGAGCTGGCATTGAGCTCCGGTGCAGCGCATTACCCCGCTCTGAGTGGGAAGTGCTGACCGGAGAGCACCGCATCACGCTCATCCTATTCATTCAGACCGGAGAACTTTGTCAACAGACAGTCACAAGTGTGATCCCAGCAAAAGGCAGTCTGGCGGGTTTTTTCCCTCCTACCTGCCTACACATCTGAACTCTCTCAGGAAAAAAAGAGAATCAGCACATCACTTGTGAACTTTAAAGCTGCATTTGATCATCCCCTGCAAACTGACCGTGGTTAAAAAAAAAAAATGCAAACACAGGCGACGGTCATTCAACTGACTAATCTGGGTTAACAGACGTTAGCAAACTTCATTTGAGCCACCAACTCAGGTGGCCTTGGGTGAATGTGACAAAGCTCAAGTAAGAAGGAGCAACAGGGAGATTTCCCACACTGCCAGTGTAATTTGACCACTTTCACAGCAAAAGATGTAAGAAAAGAAAAAACTAATTTCTGAAATCCCCTGGCAGCAGAAAAAGAAGCAAACGGGAGGGACTTGATGCCAATCAAGCTTCCTCTGACATCTCTACACCAGGATAACCAGATTAATCTAATTGCAGTATCCTAACTTTGCTGAGTATTACAAAAAGACGAACTAAAAATTCATACCACAACAGTGAGTGGCCTAACAAACCGAGCCGTGAATACTGTGTTCCCCTCCCTGCCTGTGGTGGCGCTGCATCAAGAATTACTGATCGAGAGGATGAGACAAACAATGATCAAGAAACCTTGCTCTTCTATTGGTTTACAGGAAGTGCCAACCATGTAACTTCCAGGTTGAAGTTCTTTGACTTGCCACTGGAGGCTGGCTCAAAAAGTGAGTGAATCTCCATTGACTCCCATGTTAACATGTCCAACTTTAGAGCAGAAACAGATACGCATCTACAGCTCAATTGTTTGATTTCACAACCATGACAACTATAGCCTGATTGGTTGACAGTCAGCTCACCCAATGATTGGTTGACAGTCGGCTCACCCAATAGCTATCCATCATCAACTCTTCATCCTTAATCCACATGCTACCAGGCTTAGCAAAGCAATCAGCAGCTTGTACCAACCCCGTGGTAATTTTAGATATTGTTATTGAATCAATACGTGAAACAGGATATTCTGTTGTACATGTCTGCCGGCAGCCCTGCAGCTACTTCAGGATGGTTCGGCTGAGGGAGCTGGTACTCACAGCTAAGTTTGATTGATATGTGGTGTGTTTCCATTGGCTTCCTGGACAACATGGCTGTGAGCAGTACCAAGAAAAATGCGCTTCAAAACCGCTTTTTAGAAACAAATGGTTCACGTGACTTAATGGTTCATCCACTGTTTTTAGGCAACTTCCATTTTTCTTTTTCCCCACAATGCCCAGCGTTGTAGTCTACTTCCTGCATTTTGGTTCGCATTAAGAAGACCAACACCTACATTTCCACGTCTCTTATCTGATTCAGAGTGCGATTGCGAATTCAAACGAACTGGACAAACAAACTCTGGTCTAATAAAAGCAGCCAAAACCCATGCCAAAACAAATCTCCTACAGAAAATCCTTTTAAGAAATCAGATAAGCACTTGCTTTCAAAAGCACTGGATCCTTTACACTAAAACTGCAGCTGGTTAGTAGTGTTTTGCAGCCACTCAAAACATTACTAGCTTCAGGCCGCTCGACTGTGGCGCTCTTTCCTCAGCAGCTGAGGCTGGAGGTTATTTGAACTTCAGAGAAGCTCCAACTGTCATCAGCATCAGCTGCATGCAGTTGGTAATCAAACAGAGGATACAAGTTTCATCAACCAGTTGATTGCTGAGCAGCAAAGCACTCCTCTGCAAAACAAGGGCGATCCCTGGCAGGCAGGTGTTGGTGATGGAGGAGCCGTTGCAAGAATGGGGTAGAGGGGGGAGGGCAGGAAAAACGGCAACACCACAGACCACAAGAGCCTGGTGTTGTTGGTTGGGGGAACAGAGCAGCACTGAGAGCAGACTCCCAGCACCCAGGAGGCTGGATCCAGCCCGAGCAGAGCTCATCTGAGGCATGCAAGGTCCAGGAACTGTCCCACGGACTCGTAGCTGTGCAGCTTCTAGTAGTAGGAGTGGTGGTGCTGCATCTCTAGCATGTAAACACTTCCCACATGCTACCTGAGCAGCACTGAGAGCAGACTCCCATCACCGGCACCTGGAGGCTGGATCAATGCAGCTCATGTGAGGCATGCACGGCCCAGGAGCTGGAGCTGTGCAGCTTCTAGTGGTAGTAATAGTAGGAGTGGTGGTGCAGCTTCTCTAGCGTGTAAACACTTCCCACATGCTACCTGAGCAGGACTTACCGCAGGTAGTACTGTTTTAAAGCGAATGCAGCGTTGGAGCAACTCTTCGGGAAGTTGAACTCTTCTGCAATATCAATCCACTGGTTTTTATCAGAAACCTGGGGAGAAGAAGAAGAAAGGGATTTAAGAAATGTACCAAACTAGAGCGGCAGCAGCGAGATTAAGAGAGTAGTTTAACACTTGATGCTACAGGTTGTGATCACCAATCAATAACTTTCATCAAACTAGAATATCTGAAACCCTATAAACCTGGCAACAAGTAAGTGTGTCGGACTTGAATTATTAAGCGTTTAGTGCGTTTATTTAGACTCAGTTGTGATTAGAAGCGGACACTTGGTGAAGTCTCAACTGTGACATTTGAACATTATCAGTAATGCTAGTTAGCCGCAGAGCTAACGCGCTAGAGCACTTCTTTTTCCCTCCATGGGAGTGTAAACCCGGCCGGACCGGGGCCGGGGCCAGCCCGGGGCCGGGGGGGCCCGGTCCGGCCCCGGCAGGGCTGGGAGGTCCGGGTCGGCGGCTGCAGCCGTCCCCCCCCCCCCCCCAACCCGGGCCTGCGAGGCCTAGCGTCCGTGCAGAGCCTCGGAGCCGGGTGGAGGAGTCTCCCGGGGAGGGGGAGCCCTCCCCGGGGTGGGGGGTGGCGCCGACCCGGGCCGAGCTCCGGGGGGGGGGTCGGGGGTCCCCGGGGCTCCGCCGGGCTGCAGCCCCGGCCAGCGGGGCGCCAGGCCGGCCCCGACCCGGGAACCCCCCCACCCCCCACCACCAGGTCCCGCTGCCCCCCCTCCCCCTGCAGGTCCACTCAGCCCCGGGTCCCGGGTCCTCACCTTGGCGAACCCCCCCAGCGACACCACTCGGATGTAGAGCGCGTCCAGGTCCAGCTCCCTCCCCGCCACCAGCGGGCTCTTCCTGAACGGAGACCTGCACAAACACACACAAACAGGTCAAATATCTCCGTGTCTCCCCCTCAGCCCGCTCCTCTCCGGGGGGTAGAGCTCCATCCCCGGTACATCCCGCTCCTCTCACCCTCGGCTCTGGTGGAACTGCCGCAGCTCGTCCAGGAACGCCTGTCCTCTCCGCCGCTGCTCCGGTGCGTTCTTCCCCGTCGAAGTCGCCATGCTGCTCGCATGCAAAACACGGTGAAACCCCCAACGATAGCTGCACTAAGACGCCACGGAGCCCATAGTCCGCCGGCGCTCAGTCATCCGCCGAGAGGAGCGTGAGTGTTTAAAAAAGTTAAAGAAATCCGCTGGTAGCGGGAGACGTTGAGAGAGAGAGAGAGAGCGGCGGCTTCGCTAATAAAGACCGAGCTGCAACACGGACACAAGCCCGACACAACCCCGGGACCGAGCTGCGGAACGGCTCCAAAGACCGATTTACCGGCGGGCGAGCAGCGCCATGGCTGGAGAGTGTTGGCTTGAGGGTTTTTTTGGTCGCGGCTCTGTCGGTTTGGAGTGGTTTGACAGTGTGTTGCGGAACTGCCGCGCACACCGTGGAGCGGCGGAGGATCCAGCTCTCAGACAAAAAGATGTGAAGGCCGCGGAGCTCGGCTGGCCTGCCATGCGCGCAGCGCCCTCTGCGGCCAGCGGCGGTACTGCAGGCTCCGGGCCGCGGCTAGGCCGAGCGCCCTCTGAACAATAGAGACTGTTTTCTTTTTTAGGGACCGTCTGACAATTCATGGCCTGGTTTGGGGAAAACGGGTCAGGAGGTTCTTGGAAACGTCCCGTGGGGGGAGGGGATAACACTAATTAACACAGATCCCTTATTACCCCCCAATCGGGTGTGTAAAAGTAGTGTAGTTTTAATGGTTAAAAAAAACCAAAACAAAACAACTCTGCTTTTGTTTTGTATTACCTAGCTTATTCTATTTGTCTTATCACCTTTTTAGTCTCTCTCGGTGCAAAATAACAGTAATTCCCCCCTTTTCTTTTTTTTACAATCTTCCCTACAAAGTACTGCTTCTTACCTGTATGTCATTCAATGTTATATGAGTTAAAAAAAAAAAGGTCTCCAATGTAAACAAGTGTAATTCTTTCTTGGAATAATGTCTTTTAGTTGACTTTGTATCAGCGAATCTGTACTGTCATGAAACTGTACCTGATCCTATGCAATTCTTCTAATAAATTCTTCAATCAATCAAAAAAATGGTTAAAAACAAAACAAAAAAACACTTTCAGACTGATGTAAACATGAACTTTGACTGGTATCAAATGTTATTTTTAATATTAGTCAAACACAGAGTAAGAAAAGTCTAAAATACATGGACATAATTAATTTACTACTACCACTCTACGCGGTTCATACCCAATATAAAGATTTCAAACTTTTGACTTCATTGTCTTTTTGAGTTAGACACAGTGCTGTATATACTCTTCTAAATATTCCTAATACAACTTTACTCTCATACTACATATATATTACATTGACACAATTACTTTATTTTACATTGTTGTGTCACATTTAACAGTTATAAGAAATGAAACGATAGAGGCCATTAGTAGTTTGTTTTATTTTCTTTTTTATTTATTTAATTATTTTACACAAACTTATTCTCCCATGCTTATTGAAAAAAAAACATTGTAAAAAAAAAAAAAGCGTTTGAATGAAATGAAAAAGTTATTTTCTCTGCCTGTACCACGATAACAGCTTTGTCAGTTATATTCTGTTGTGCTTGTGCTTGTGAGTTGCAGCGGCTCATAAGCGGTGGCGGTAAAGCCGCCGCTCTCCCTGCCGACCACTTCAAACCCACTTTATCTCATGGGGATGCTTGGAAATTACTCCTGATCCCTTTTCCGTGTAACTGCCAAGCGGATATCTTCTTCTTGATGGGGTTACATTCAACCATTACACGTACCCCTTTGCTCGATGAAAAAACCTGTCACAAAATGGCGGAGACGTACGTTAGCAGACCCCATTTTGAAGAATTGACAGCGGAGGGGAAGAAAGAGTTTTTCCGCGAGCTTGAAACGGGCGCAGGCTCCGCCGCGGAGCAGCGGCGGTCCCGGTGCTCGGCGTGCGGAGCCCGCGCCCGTTTGGACTCCCCTACGCGCCAACCGAACTCTGGGCTCTCTGCTCCGCTCTGCTGCTCGGTAGCGCAGCAGCCGTTAGCAGGGGGAACGCCAAGCTGCTGCTGCCGGAGCCCTTAATCCAATTACTACAGTCACAAACACGCCTCAAACCGACCCCAAACCGACTAATAAAACCCACACAATAAAAAACAGCACTTCTCGGGTTATATTTTTGTTGCGAATATGAGTGTTTTCCTTCCTCTTAAAGCCTAAATTATGGTTCCGCGTTAAATCGACGCAGAGACTACGCCGTAGGGTGCGGCGTAGCCTACGCCGTAGGTTCTGCGTTGGTGTAACGCGGAACCATAAATCCGCCTTTACTCCCCCTGGTAACGTGCGTTAGAAGTCTTATCTTGTTTAATGAAGATCATGTTACATAAATCGCAGTTTTATTCATTTCTAAGGAATAACTGATTTGCCGTGATGTTATAAATGTGTAATGGGACGTCAAAGTCGTTGCTTTAACGCTCGCTGTGCATGTCGAGAGACAATTTAATGGCAATTCATCCTCGAAACGTGTAAATTCCTTTTCGGATGAATGTATTAACATACAGTTTTATTGAAATGATTGTCTTTGAGCCGCTGTTTCTTTATAGATTATGCTGTTTCTTACATGTCTTTGTACGTGGACCCTGTTATACTCAAATATCTGTATAGTTTACATAGTAAATGAGGTGTCATACAAGTGTTTTGACAATCAGGGTTGTTTTCTTTTGTCATATTTCAAACATTAGGCTCTGTATTCATTTAATTTCTCGTTTTGTATTAGATTCAACAGACATCATAGCTATAAATGGACTTCTATTGCAGTATATGTTGAAGTGTAAATATTCTTGAAATTCATCTGGAATCACTTTGTTTATTCATAAAGACTTCTCCGGAAAGTAGCCCACACTTTCTGATGGCATCATTATGTACACAATGAATATAATGTATGCTTATATAATTATTTGTGTGAATATATGTTGCTAGTCAGTCTTGTATTGTTATGCTGTCATGAACATGTGTATAAATAATTATTCAGTCATTATTCATTCATTATCTAAATGTTTTGACACTGTTCCCACATCAGTAGTTTACTTTTCAACTTCTGATAAACCACAATTCAAACGGATTCAGACACTGGCAGGTTATTTATTTGAATGAATTGTGGGACTTTAATCACTCCAAAGTATGGACAGTAAAAAATATTTGTATTGTTTTTGTGTTATTGTTTTATTTTAATTTGTTATTTTAGGCTTTAATCTCACTCTTTCTGAAATAGTTTTGAACTATCTCACTAAATCAAAGGAGATACTAATTAGTGCTGAGCACAGCAGATGACGTCAGTCCGGTGTTCCTGCTCGGAGCGACAGCCAGGTCTCCCGCTTCTCTACGCGGCATATGGTGCAAACGGGACAAGTTAAGACCAAGCTGCCCCCACGCACGCTAACAAAGGATCCCCGTGGGGGGCCAACCGCGTGTAACGTCCTGACACGTCCCCGAGGGCTGCAGTTTCCACGCTCCAGCTTCATGTCTGAAGTTTGAGCAGCTGCGGAGATATTTGGTGGAAAAGGGCGCCACCTTGTGGCCGACAGCAGCGTTACAGCGTGGGTACGTGGCTTCATGGCAACCTGTTGGGCGAGGGATTGCTCAAGAGACTTTTCAACACAATAAACCCGCAGTTATAGCAACGGACATGCTGGTAAAATGAGGGTAGGGTGCGGTGATGTAATCTTAGAGGCGTTTTTGTGCTTTGCACTTTTATTATATCCGTTTTTGCATTGGTATTTTGTTGGTTGACTGCTAAGGATTTAAGAGAGAGAAATGATGGTCCCCCTGAAAAAAAACTGTATACTATAGAGATGTAAAGTCAGAGACTTGTTACTCTGAGCCTATATTTACCACCAAAAATGAGAAAAAGTAGGAACAATATAGAAAATTAAAAAAGTTCTTAGATTTTATTTGAATTTTATTGAGTTTTTTTAATTGATTTATTGATTATTGATTTTCCCCCTCAAAAGTTTACCATTTAGTGATGTTCCTTCTCATAACTCTTTTTTTTATATAAGTATATTTATTGATTTCAAAGAGTCAGACAATAGTGAATTAAATGACATTACAGAAATATGCACCCTCTTTTAAACACCACCCGGAACATGGAACACACTCTCAGATAAACCAAAGTAGAAATGTAACAAAAAATAACCGTAAATAAAATAAAACAAAATTAAATAAATAAAGATACAGAGATGAATAAAAAAATAAATGAAATGAGAGGGAGAAAAAAAAGGGGATCAAACTTTAAGAGCTAAATGGCAAACCTACGCAAAATAAGTAAATATTAATAAGATAAGTAACAAGTCAATAAATAAGTAATAACCAAGACAGAAGGGGTAATCAATCATGATATCAGCGTAACAGCGTGTTACATATCAGAACCTGGAAATGTATCTTTCAATGTCAGGCCAAGCTAGACCATAAAGCCCGCTCCGAAGAGCTTGGGCACCGTTGTCCCCAAAATATTCCAGAAAAGGGTCCCAAATGTGAAAAAACATAAATGGTTTGTCCTTGAGCCAGAAGCTAATAGCTTCTGAAGGGATGAGTTCTATAACTGAAACTGTAGGAACAGAGTTTGAAATCCACTCGAGGAGAACACATCTCCTTGCTTGCACTAAACCTTCTCATGACTTTTAAAAAGCATCTTAATGTTAAGGTCCCAAGCAAATTCTTGTTCCTGCAAACACATCTTGCGTTGTACATGATTTCAAGGCCCGGTCAGGACTGCAGGCGGGTCAGTCCAGCAACTGTGCCCTCTTCTTTGCAGTTATGAGATCGTAATGTGTGCAGAATGTTGTTTGCATTGTTTTATTGAAAAATGCACGACCGCTGAAAAGATGAAGGCAGCTTATGTTGCTCTAAACTCTCCTTATATTTCTGCATTAAAGCTACCGCCACATAAGTGTAAACAACCTTTGCAAAGGTTGCTGGTACGACCCCAGTGAGGTTTTCGACTGGCTGGTCCGGGGCAAACAGTAACCCTGATGCTGATTCATGTTTCCACTGCCTTGAGGTTACTCTGTCACCTCCCACACCTCCGAGCCTAGAGATGTTTACAAGTCTATGGACAAGGTTAACATACGTTTATTTTAAATGTCTTTATTTTCAAAGCTACTAACTGAAATGCTTGAAATATGTTTTGCAAAGTAAACACCTTATCTATGTGGGTGCACCCTCTAGGGAGGAATGACAGTTGATCATGTATCCTCTACTGACGGAGGTTCTTTTAGACGCAAGGAATTATTTAATCATATTATACATCATAGATGGAGAAAAATGCAAAAACCTTCCAGTTTTTCTTTGAGAAACACTATTTTTAGACATTGTGATGATTTTCAGATGCGTTTCTTGACAAAGTGGAGATCCCCCGCCCACCTCTGCTCCTCAAAGACTCGGCCCTCGTAAATGTTTTATTCCTTTTTTTTTTTTTTTTTTTACCATATTTTGATTTAAATCATATGTGGACATCACCTGATTAAGATGGCCTAATAGTTTTTTTTTGTTGGGTCTTTTCTTTAACTTTTTCATCAGCACTCACTGCCATAAAAAAACTAAAATGGATGTATATTTACAAAATAATAGATTTTTTAAATAATAATAATAATAGATTTTATTTGTAACGCACTTTTCATAAAATAATCTCAAAGTGTTACAGATACAAAATAAACAAAAAGGAATAAAATCAAGACACATAAAAAAACAGAAGTAAAAGCATAAAAGCACAGAGACAATAAAAACATCTATAAAAGACCAGGGAAAGACTTCCTGAACAGAAAAGTTTTCAGCCCCTTTTTAAAAGTGTCCAAAATAAAGTGAAGAATCACTCTATTTTCACTTTACATATCATCTTAACTTTATTACTGATTTGACTTCTATACATCTTTCTTGAAAATAAACATAAAACGTGTGAAAAGCATCTCAAGCTGCGGCTCACAAACTCATGTGTTTGTCCATTTTCGTCACTAGGTGGCGCTTTATCTTAATTTTTAACATTATTTGACAACGGACCTGTGTTTGGAGTTTATTCCTCTCCTCAAGTCTTCCCACAGCTCCCTCCATATAAGGAAGAATAATGTATCTTCACTAGACATCTAAATGTCCCAGCTTCCGTATGTTCATTCGCTGCACTTTAGTCAGTCTTCCCGGGACCAGAGGTTAGAAGAGATGCTCCAGTGACAGCTGGGTTTTTCCCATGCTGACAAACACGTGCAGAGGAAACAGCCTGGGGGAGATGCTGCTGCACCTCCATCAGATAATCACCCCAACTGTAGCCGGTGACCTGCTCCTCAACTATTGGAAAGTTTAGACAGTAATACACAGCAGGCTACGGTTGTGGCCGTCGATACACAAACCAACGCGGTGTGAAGGTGATGTAACATATACAATGTTCATAAACCCATCATTAGTGGGTCAGGATGTTCTACAGCACGATAAACACAACTGTAGCTGATAATATAAAAACAGCTTAGGCCTATATTGTTATTTTTTCCTCTTTTACTCTGTGATAATGTGATAATGCTGTGATAATAAAAAGATTTTTAGTGATATACACACACACACACGCACACACACACACACACACACACACACACACACACACACACATATATATATATATATATATATATATATATATATACAGGACTGTCTCAGAAAATAAGAATATTGTGATTTTCTGTAATGCAATTACAAAAACCAAAATGTCATACTTCTGGATTCATTACAAATCAACTGAAATATTGCAAGCCTTTTATTATTTTAATATTGCTGATCATGGCTTACATTTTAAGAAAACTCCAATATCCTATCTCAAAAAATTAGAATATTCTGGGAATCTTAATTTTAAGCTGTAAACCATAATCAGCAAATATTAAAATAATTAAAGGCTTGCAATATTTCAGTTGATTTGTAATGAATCCAGAATGTATGACATTTTTGCTTTTTTAATTGCATTACAGAAAATAAAGAACTTTATCACAATATTCAAATTTTCTGAGACAGTCCTATATATATATATATATATATATATATATATATATATATATATATATATATATATATATATATATACATATATATATGTATGTATAGTAGCAGACCTGGATGTATGGATGGATGGATGGATGGATGGATGGATGGATGGATGGATGGATGGATGGATGGATATACATATTCTGGGTCATCCATAGCTACAAAAGTCATGGGATTGACTTAAATGATGTAACTTGTGTAAATTATGTAACTGTATGGTGATTGGTCCAAACAACGTGAGTGCATGTTGCAAGACCAACACATTTGATTCATATTGACGTGTTTACACCCACCAGTTTGGGTTAGACATCAGTTCAGTATCTATCTGTGAAATCACTCCCCAGGGGGGGAAAAGCCCGTGGAGGGATGTGGTTCTGCAGGAACTCTTCAGCTCTTATAACCCTCAGATTCGCTGGCACCATGTGGTCCGAATGCCCTGCAGGCCCGTGCAGCAGCCCTGAGCTGAACCACACACTAGACGGTTCAAAACGACTCCTTTTCCTCTGATTGAAGCGGCCGAGCGCTCTTTGGATCGCCGCACTCCAACAGTTGAACAGTTGTTTCATGTTCTCTCGTCAACAACAGAACAATATTGAGTTTCAAGTCTCGTCTGACCGGTTGGGAACGCGGGCTCGGGAGGACTTTACTGAAGTCCATGACAAAGAGGGCTGTTGTAGCCGCCACCATGGTTTCACTCCACAATGACGAGGGCGTGGCTGAAATACAAACCCGGCCTGCTTCCTCCCCACGAGACCCGGCAGCCCCCAAGATGTGGTCGGATGGAAATAGATTCCTATTCCTCATTGTTTGTCATAAGATGGCCAGATTTCTTTTCCTTTCACTCCCCCAGAGGTGTAACAGCCAGCAGGATAACCTTTCTGGTCCTTTATTCAGAATCAATACCAAACACATCTACCCAGCTCTGCTCTCAGAGCCTCCGACTAGCAATTTTCTGAAACACGACATCATCACCTCATGAAACTGTGTTGTTATCTGAGCTGTTAAAGAGGCCAACAAAGCTGGTCATTGTCTGTTAACTCAGTATTGATTTACACTTAAACAAGTCTGTACGTTTGAGATACTCTTAATGCAGCAAACACTCTAAAAAGATTCAAGAAACAGTAAAAACTGTTGAAAAAGAAAACAGAAGAACAGGATGAGATGAGGCCCAGATCCTGGAGGGTGGGGACCAGTTGTTGAGGGGTTACTCTGTTAGATAGCAACCCCTCGTTTTTTCTGGGGTTCCTCACGTTGAGTCAGAGCACTTATACCCCCTGTTGTCCTGTCTTGTTTGCAGCGTGAGTGTGTTTACAGCCGGGCAGCTAAGATGCTGCAAATCTGTTCAAAAAAACACCCTTCAGAACGCAGCATCTGTTTAAAGTCTCACATGACTCATTAGAGAGATGCTGTGGTCTCAGCTTGATCACCAAGGACCCCTTCAGCGGCTCCTCTGCTCCTCTTTGATGTAAATCTGTGAGATTGACGCCTGACAGAGACAGTCATGACTCTCCTCTGCTTCTTCAAGTAACTCACATGGCATGACGTTATATGAGACATCAATCTGCGCGTCCCTCTCTCGTCTGTGCGGATCGAGTCTTCATCTCCAGGATGAAACAGCAATCGGATTGCACCATGCCGAAACAATAAATTGCAAAGACTGTCCATCAACAAATAAAATGTATTCCCTGTTATATTCTTTTGCATTTGTGCATTTTAAAAGTACAACAACATAAATGTCTAATTTTTTCACTCAGCTGCCTCGACTCGTATATGAACTTAGGTGACATCCCGTCCCTGATCCATAGGGTTCAATATGACGTTGGTCCGCCCTTTGCAGCTGTAACAGCCTCAACTCTTCTGGGAAGGCTGTCCACAGGGTTTAGGAGTGTTTATGGGAATGTTTGACCAGTTCTTCCAGAATTGCATTTGTGAGGTCACACTGATGTTGGACGAGAAGGCTCTCAGTCTCGGCTCTAGTTCATCCCAGAGGTGTTCTGTCAGGTTGAGGTCAGGACTCTGCAGGCCGGTCAAGTTCATCCACACCAGACTGTGTCATCCAGGTCCTGATGGGCCTCGCTGTGTGCACATGTTGGAAGAAGAAGGGGCGACTCCAAGCCATTCCCACAAAGCTGGGAGCGTGGACTCATCCAGAATGTCTGAAGCATTCACAGTTCCTTTCACTGGACCTAAGGGGTCAAGCCCTGAAAAACAACCCCCAACCATTACCCCTCCTCCACCAAACTTTAAACCAGTCAAACAGGTATCGTTCTCCTGGCAACTGCCAAACCCAGACTCATCCATCAGGTTGCCAGATGCAGAGGCGTGTGCTTTACACCGCTACATCTGATGCTTTGCATTTACTTGGTGATGTGGCCATGGAAACCCATGACATGAAGCTCTCTGCGCTCTGTTCCTGAGTAAATCTGAAGGCCACGCGAAGTTTGCAGGTCTGTAGCGATTTGGCGACCTCCTGGCACTATGCGCCTCAGCATCCGTTTACGTGGCCTTCTACTAAGTGGCTGAGTTGCTGTCGTTCCCAAACACTTTCCATGCTCTTATAATACAGCCGACAGCTGACTGTGAAATATTTGGGAGTGAGGAAATTTCACGCCTGGATTTGTTTCACAGGTGGCATCTCGTCACAGCTCCACACTGGAATTCACTGAGCTGTTGTAAAAACAGCCTGCATGCCTGGGCAATACTGCACAAATAACTTTGTGCAATTATACATAACATTTATTTCTTTTCTATCCATATAATTATATTTATGGCACTGCACTTTTATTTGTATTTGTATTTTTTTAATTTCGATTTTATTTTTTATTTTTATTTTTTATCTTTTTATCTTTATATGGGTGTTTGGTTTTTAGGGTGCTTGATTTGTATATGACAGTGCTGTGTGAGGGAGATGGAGATGATACCAGCCAATCAGCGGGCGCCAAATCAAATGACTAACTGGACCATATATGTCATATTTTTGTTATTTTCTCTATATATTTGCTGGAAGAGGAGCAAGCAGGTACAGCAGTAACCAATGATACAATAAAAATACATGAAAATAATAATAATAAAATAAAAAGAATTGCGTTTGAGTGAGTGCCTTAACAACCTTAAATCTAACAGCCTTCACATTGCTATTTTATTAATGTGCTGTCCCCTACCTTCACATCAGCTCATTCAGTAGGTCTGTTTGATTGTTTAGTCATATTATGCTGTAATAGTTTTGCATTTAGTCCTCAGACAGGCCATATATGATGGAAATGATGACAGTTAACATGTGGTGTGACATTGGCATGTGAGTTGCATTCTGATTGGAGCATTAGTGTAGTTTGGCGTTTGTAGACTCATGTCTATCTGTGGTGTTACTCGTAGTTGGATGGTTGTATTACATTTATTTGTAGTATGGGTGTTGAGCATGTACTTCAGCAATACGTTCATGTAAATCTATGGTCTTTATCAGTACTAGAGTTGAGGGGGGATGAGGGGGGATGGCATCCCCCCTGAAATAAAAACGGTCAAAATCATCCCCCCTGTAAAACTGCCATCCCCCCCTTTTCATCCCTTATGTCATTTCATCAATGAATGTATTACTGCTATTTCAACATTTAGAGTCATCACCAGAAAAATAACTTATTTGACCATTTTCACCCGTTTCAAGTAAATTTTCACTTGAAATAAGTAGAAACATCTGCCAGTGGGACAAGATTTACCTTCTTCTTACAAGCAAAGAAATCTTGTTCCACTGGCAGATTTTTCTACTTATTTTAAGTGAAAATCTACTTGAAACAGGTGAAAATTGTTGTTTTTTCCAGTGATGAGTCTTGTTTTAAGTGTACTGAGATGTATTTACTAAAATAAGACTTTTTAACTAGAAATAGGACAAATATTCTTATTTTGAGTTTTTGCAGTGATCCATTTTACTTATCCTGTGAATAATATTGATAAGTTAAGAAAACAGTTTTTTAATTGTCGTGTTTTGATGTATTTGATGTAAGCCCAGTGGATATTTAAAGCTTACAGAAGGCTGCATTTAACTGCTTCTATGTTATTCCTGCAGTATTTCTGCAGGTGTTTTGGTCACTGCTATTATTTGTAATAGATTATATTATTTGTAATCAGCACAAATTATCTGTCCCCATATGATAAAATCCACCATCCCCCCTGATTTTTTTTTTACAACTCGAGTACTGTAGGCTATATAATAATGTGTATATATATATATATATAACCAGAGCTGGGTAGTAACGAGTTACATTTACTCCGTTACATTTACTTGAGTAAGTTCTGGGAAATTTTGTACTTTTAGGAGTAGTTTTGAATCACTATACTTTTTACTTTTACTTGAGTAGATTTGTGAAGAAGAAACTGTTACTCTTACTCCGCTACATTAGGCTACGTTGAGCTGTTACTTTTCTTTTATCCCCTCCGCGCACGCGTTAAACTCATGACATCACTGGGTGATTCTTTGGGGAAAATGTTTGTTTTTGCATGTTTTGTCACATCAAACACACACAGAGTTTATATGAGTTCATGGGCTTGTTAGTTCTGCCTGGTTAAAAAAGAAAAGTACAAAGGCTTGAAATGTTGTGCTACTTGTGCTTAATTTATTTTTTAATTCTGTTATTTTTATTTATTTTATTTATTACTTTATCTTTGTAATATTTATTTATTTATTTATTATTAAGTACTTGAATTTACATTAAGATTATTTTAATTTAAGCTATTTTTTATCTTTTATTAATTTTAATTAATTTTATTATTTTATTGATTTAATTTTCCTGAAGATGATTATTTTGTACTTTTGTCTGTTTGAATGTTTGTGTTAAAAAAATAAATCAGACGTTACTCAACAGTTACACAGTACTTGAGTAGTTTTTTCACCAAGTACTTTTTTACTTTTACTCAAGTAATTATTTGGATGACTACTTTTTACTTCTACTTGAGTCATTATTCTGAAGTAACAGTACTTTTACTTGAGTACAATTTTTGGCTACTCTACCCACCTCTGTATATAACTGTAAGTGCGGTCAGGTACTGGGGTTGTATTGCTTTGAATGAGTTTATTCCTCCAGTAGACTCTCAGGTGAGGCGGAGGCCCCGCCCCCCGCCCAGCTCGCGCTCCCATTGGCTGGTTCGAACAGCGCTGCCAACAAACACAGCTGCTGCAGCGGAGGACGGGAGTGATACAGACACGAGAGACCGCTGGAGACCCGACCACTTAAACACCAGCTCCAGCAGCAAACACACCGACATCCTCCGTGAGAAGCCTGGGACTTGTTATCTGCAGCTTTCCCGGTGAGTTTGCAGCTTTATCTGGCAGCAGTGTAAAGAGGGGGAAAGTTTTCCGAGTCTGCGCTTGTTTCTCCATGAGGAAGCCTCGTGGAGCTGCCAGCTCGGCACCGGGAAAAGTGCTGGAAAACCGTCATCCTATCACCGACACAGGCTGTATGACTGCCCACTTTTGCACTGAAACTCATAAAATATAAAAAAGTTTCTCAGTTTATTCAGATCTGAATAAAAGATCTGAATAAAACTTTATATTTGAAGTATAAGTGAAGTTATCTGGCACGCTTTGGGTGCTCTCTTTTAAGCACTTTTTGGTCTTGAGTTACTTTTGACCAAAAAAAAAAAGAAAGAAAAGTGTTACCCTCACAACAATTTATGCAGTGTTCCTAGTTTAAAAAGCGAGTTAATGGGTTGTGACAGGTCTGCTGTGGTTTATCCCTGATTGACAGGTCATCACAGCGAGGTTAGAGGATCAGCACTTTTCCTGAGATGTGTCTGAGCTGGTGAATGATGACAACCTGCTCCAAGTGGCCTGAAAGGTCAAGTTAATGTTGTCATGGTGCTGGACAAGGGAGTAAATGCTCATACCTCAGTTAGTTTTGTTTTTTATTTTAGGATCAAAGCTCACACTCCCTGGCAGTTTCTTCCTGCCCGCTGTTTCTGTTGTGCCAGAACAATAAAGACGGGTATATTAACTTTTATAGTTGTCACTATCCTGGTTTCCTGTTGGAGGAAAAAGGATAATGCAAAGGGTGGACAGGTGTTTCCTGCAAGGTGACGACACCAGACCAGAGCCGGTCACACAACCCTGCAGACGCTGGAGAGGACTTTACCTTTACGACCGTCCCTGTGACAGCCCAGTTTCTTAGATTTGTAATTATGGCTTTGAATGAAGTCATCAGCTCTTATCTGGTACTGCGTGAATCAGAGTGTGATCTCATTGTCACACACCTTGCCTGGTAAACCTCTACAAGGAGGTGCTTGAACCATCTCATCTTGTTACTCGGTGTTTAGGAGGACCGGGTCTCCGTGAGCTGAGCCACTCCGGAGGAGAACGGTGTAAATCCTGCCAGTTGGGTTTGTGATCTTTGTGTATTGGCTGGGGGTTAAAGGTCGTGACCGTTGCTGGGGATGCTTTCATCGGCTCTGTGCAGATTGTGGCCTACCCTTGAAGTCTAGCGGGTCCTGTGGGAGTCTTTACTAGATCTGCTCCGTGTGTGCTTGCTGAGGTTTCTATGGTAACCTTCACCATAGAGCTGATGCACACAAACCAGAAGTGATTGTAGTGAAAGGGGTTTGGATGGGGACGGGCTGACCCCACACAGGGGTGGATGCTGGGAGTTTAGAGGGCCAGTCTGCTTGTGTGAGTTGAACATTGGTTTGAGGAAAAACTAACCTGCAGAAACTCCTGTAATTAGGCCTTTGTTGAAAAAATCGATTTCCCAATTCTAAATCGATTCTCATATTAATTCCTAAAAATCGATTCACATGTCTAAAGATCTTTTTTTTTTTTTTTTAATTTAATTTATGTATTTTTTTTTTCATCATTACATTACAACTTTTGGTTATTTTTTTGTTCATGCCCAAAAAAGGAATGTTTTGTTGGACACGAGAATAACTGGTGCCATGTTTTTGCCTTTAAATATGTTTAAAGGTATGAAAACATTAAAGTGTTAGGTTATAATTGCATAAATTGTCTATATTTCATTACTTTATATACTGTCTTGGGGTTACATTTGCAAAAATTGCTAAAAACCAAATTCTCAAAAATTAAAAACCAAAATAGACCGAAAATGGAACAAATAAAAACGGAATGTGGGAAAAAATAAAACCGATTTCATCCGTCTCTGTTTCCTCCCTGGATCTGTTTGGTAATTCTGACCCACATGTTTCTGAAAGCAGTTCTATCAGCATTCTGGGAGCTGATTGGTCCTTACAGCATCATTAGCTGCAATACTTGCTGTTTAATGTCTCAATATAATACTAGTAGTAATATTTTGCATAACTACAGTCATATAATTCATGCAACAGCTCAAGAAACAGTTTTAATAACACTAACCCAAATCAATATCGGAATCAAATCTTGATAATCGATTCTGAATCGGAATCGAATCGATTCTTGACATTTGAATCGATCCCCAGCCCTACCTGTAGTCGTTGCTTTTTTTTATTTATTTTTTTAGATTTTTGTGGTTCTATTGGCCTTTATTCAAAGTTTAGACAGGAAGGAGGTAGAGAGAGAGAATGGGGATGACATGCAGCAAAGGGCCACAAGTCGGGACTCGAACCTGCAACCGCTGCAGGAGGACTGTAGCCTCAGTACATGGGCCGCTTGCTTTAACCACTGTGCCACCCAGCGGCCCATCGTTGTTGTTTTAAAACTCTTATTTACTGCTGAAAATAATTTGGGACATTTAAATCACATTTGGCTTTTTCTTTAAGACATGTACAGGATGTGGTAAAAATCAGATCTGGGTGTGCAGTTGTGGACCAACTGCTGATGTAAGAGCTTTGCCTGGTGCCGTAGCTGCCTGCCCTTCTTTTAACCACGAACCAGAACTATGGGATGATGATTGAAATCTCTACCTGAGATAGACTGCCTTCTCCCAAAGGAGCCCACTGTCCTTCTGTTTCAATCGTTATAGCCCCTCTATTGATCTCCCCTGCAGAAGCTCAACCTGCATGTGGAGCTGCAGCTGTTTTCCTCTGTGCAGCCTGACTGTCGTATGATGCTGGTATAAATCATACGGCAGGCCGGCGTTATGCTCCAGATGCACAATGCAAAGGGTGGTGGTTCTGTGTCAATCTGGACTGCGTTTTGTTTTAAGCTTCCCAAGGTGAAATACCCCGCCGCTCTGCCTCAGGCTCATGGACGTGCAGAACGAGGTTGAATGTTGCAGCGACGGTCCTGCCTTAAAAAGACTGTCGTCGTCTCCAAGTTGGTCTGGATCAGAGCTCAATGTTCTGGTGCCATTTTAATATCTGTCGTCTTAAACACCTGAATCATATTCAGTTGTTGGTCAGTAACAAACTTTAAATCACGTTTTTGCTGCGCCACCAGAGCTCTCATGAGAGCCACCAAAAACACTGAGCCATGATGACGACCCTTACACCCCTACAGCACCCTGACAGCCCTACAAAAGAACCGGCCCATATGATCTTAGTGTTTCAAGTCTCGCGTCACTGGATCAAACTGAATGTGACACTTATTGTCATTGTTGCTGGTCCCCCTGCTTCGGACCGGCAACGGTACAGTACGTCTTTGTGTCCCAGACAAAGCTGCTGCCAGCAGCTCTAATAAATGAGCTCACACAAGAGTAGCAACCTCATTTCCAGCTATCTTCATAATCACCATCTGCTTGATCTTTGGCAGCGGGCCTTGCGTCCTGGGCCCGCCAGGGCCCCGAGAAGTTAAGACATGCACACGCTTACCCTGAGCCCCCCACCCCCGTTCCTGTAAGCTGTATCCTTAATAAATGAGGGGTAATCCACGATTTCATTATCATCTCCATTGTGTCCCCATATGTGCTCATGTGAAATTTAACTCATTAAGCCTTCTTTGTCTTAGCTGAGCGCGTGTGGATGGCTGCATGTGGCATGTTGTCCTAAACTACACAATGTATGTGCTTTAAGGAGATGGGCGGGCCAGTAGCTGCAGAAAATCATAGTGTAGAGATCAAAATATGCAAAATGTTACATTTGCTGTTTTGTGCTGCCTTTGTTTGGCCGCTCAGCTCATATAGTATTTTAGTCTTTTAAAACTCTCATTCATTCGTGCTCTCTAAACTCCAGTTGAGCTGCTGAACAACACAGCTCTGCAGAAGTTAATCTCAACTTATCTCAAGGTTGTCTGGAGTATCAGTGTCTGCTAAGGTCGTTTAACAGTTTTACACGTAAAATGTGTCTGTTTTTATCTTTTTTTTTTTTACATTTTTATTTTGAAAGCCTTTACGTCTATGTGTGAGGAAGAGCCCTTTTTCACAGGCTGTGATTACATGACGCTTTTGGTGGTACTAGACTGTCATTATGACACACTGGCAGCTTTTGATGAATAGACAAACTTTCTGTGTTAGAAGTCTTTTCCTCTCTAGGAAGTTTTCAGTCCACAGTTTATGTCCCTGCCCATTAATGTAATGAGCTCAATGTGATTCATTTTCAAATGGAAACATCAACGGTCGAGTCCGTTTGGCAGTTGGGTCAGGTGACCTCATAGCCAGCCACGATGATATCACTGGAGTTAGTTGGCAGAAACGGCTCATGGTGGGCTTCCCGCCAGGTCCGATGCATTTTAGAGCAGCATCTTCAACTGCTCGGCTGCTGAGAGACTCAGACAGCTGACTGGTGACAAGGAAGAAACTCAAAAAAAGGGGGACATCTGTGAGAGTGTGACATGTTTGTTTTGAAGTGATGAGTCGAACTTAGCAGCTGCTGCATTCTTTCTCCGTTGTGGACCTCAGTCAGATAGTGGCCGGAATGGTAGGAATTTGGCTCAGAATCAATAATCCAAATTAGAGATGATTGCAAATGTTTGTTATTGTGACATGGTGCTCGTGCTTCTCCAGGTGATCAGTTCATCATCCGACTCAGTCATTCATATTTCTCTTAGTGTGGAGTCTCATTAGGGTCTATCCTGGAAAGACGGTGGAGTTGGTTTGGTTTCATGTTTGTAGTCTGCAGCCGAGTCTCTTCAAGTAACTTGGAGAGCAGTTAAGACACGGCTCTTTAGCCTGGTTTCAGCATGGGTTCAACAGTAGGCTCAGCCTGTAATTGCGAATCATCAAGACACCCTGTGCAAAGGTACTGAGTGACAGCCCTTTTTTTTGGAAAGGAAGGAATGAACATGATCTATTTTCATATTTCATAGGAGAAATATGTGGAGACGGGCGCAAGTGAAGTGCAGGCAGGAACCCAACCATGTTAGCCCAAAAGTGATTGCAGCAACAAAACCTTAAGATTTCAAGAGAAGTCATACTGTGAATTTCCTTGGCTCCATTATAAACAAGGAGGAGTCAATGGAATCCTATGTTTTTTCTGTGCCCAAGCTTTTGAAAATGAAAAATCAAGCCTGGCCAAGAATGCAGATCCAACATTTTCCCAAAATGGGCACAAAAAAAGTTAATGTCTAAAAAAGTAAAAGCATATTAAAATTGTTTGATTGTTCGCATTCACACACACAGTCTTACAAAGCCACACTGCACATCCACGCTACAGCTATATGCACAAATTTTCCGTTCCTACTTGTGTCCCCCCCACCTCTGAAACTAAAGTTTCACCCTTGTTTACCAGTGATGAAAATCTGATGCTTCATCCTTAGTATTAATTCAACATGACAATTATGCGTTAGCAGGAAACAAATAACCTTAATATGAGAGATTTGTTTAGGCTACAAGTCAGTGGAAATAATAGGCCTGTAGCGATGGTCGACGACGTCGACTTCAAAATATCGTCAAGGTCATTTTGTCATGGCGCCAACCAGGGTCACCAAAACAAACCGTTCCCACTTTGTGGAAATGGAGACCATCTCACAGCAGCCCAACTAAGCCCTGCAAAAAATGTATTAAATTAATTCATTAAAAACATGGGAATACTTTAAATTTAGTCCCGATGCCTTTTGGAATCGGCACACCAGACCAGCACAACAGCGACGTCGTCGCATCTAAATCGGAGGCCCCGCCCACCTTGTCTCTTGTGGGCGGGACAATATTAATTGCAAAAACAAACGTCATATGATCAAATTATGGTATAAATCAGCTCCTACATTTGACGTTTTCTGGTCATAACTCCGTTTAACTGCATAAAAAAAACGATTAATCGGTTAGCAGAAGCTAACGTGCCACCAGAAAATGATTCCTACCGAAAACAACTGTTTCTTAGTTCCATCCGGGATAGAAAGATTCCTTTCGTTATTAGACTTTTTTTATGTAATAAAAATATGTAATTTAGTGTTTTATGCAAAATATGTTATTTTTAACATGTTATTTTGAACACCTTTTAGATAATATGCAGTGCAATGCAAAACATTGTAGGGCGCAATGTTTTGCATTGCACTGCATTTAACAAAAAAAAAAAAAAAAAAAAAAATGTACAGGAGAGACTTTTGTTGGACTGTAAGAATAAACAGGCGGGCCTTTTCATCTCGCATAATTTTATTCTATATTTTTATTTTGCTGTGCAAAATTGTTTAATAAATTATATTAAGGATTTTTGATATTAATTTGATCGTGGTTTTAATTAATCGAACAACAGAAAAATAATCGTCCAATTAGTCGACTAATCGATAAAATAATCGCCCAATTAATCGTTTGGAAAAAATAATGGTTTGCCCCCAGCTGCAGGAAATGCGGGTCCGACTGTCTTCTGTTTCCGTGTTGACTGCAGAGACAATGTCGGACCTGGAATGGGCCCGCGTCGTTTCCTCCGCTGGTCAAGGTTGAGCACGGCCGTGGAGGAAGTCTGATTCTGAGTCAGCACCGAGGGGCTTTGATATCCTGGAGCTGACCCGGCGAGGCGTAGTGAGCTGTGGATTAGCATCAACAAATCAAAATGGGATTGGCAGGTGGCTCCCACCCATTGGAGCCCTTTAAGATGGGCTTTATTCCCCCTGTCTCGCCTCTCAGGAGAAGCCGCTCCAACAAGGACGAGAGGGTCAAGGCCAAGAAGGAACTTAATCCCACTTGAAAGGGGACCAGCATTTTACCAAGGACAACCGGGATGAGCTGACTTGTACAGGCCTTGGGGTGGGGGACTAAATAGCTCTGGAAAGTTTCATTAAAGAAGCGAGGCTCAGTTCAGCGACGGGGCATTGACATATTATTTACTTTCTTTCATTCTCCTCAACTAAATTAATTCCCCTCTCCACACAGAGCAGCCAGGGCCCCATCTGTATTGAAAAGGGGGAGGCCAGGCTTTAAATGAAACACTTCTCTGACGGGGTAATTAAGTCCAGACACAAAGGACCCAGCAGGAAGGAGTCTAATAGAGGAGGAGTTGGTATTCTCCGGGGACCGGCTGGGTCCAGCAGAACTCCTTTGACTGCAGGGAAGGGGCGCAGGAGGTTTACCGATCCTGGACTCTGGCTCAGGGCCATTTCACACTGGGTAAAGAGAAATCACAGAGGGCTATTACTTATTCATGTGTGCTATTAAACTAAAAGCTGAGACACACACATGAAAGCTATATTAAATGGTAGGATCCTGTAGGGCTGGGCGATATGGACCAAAAGTCATATCTCGATATTTTCTAGCTGAATGGCGATACTCGATATATATCGATATTTTTTCTGTGACATAATTGGGGTTTCCCCCAAAGCATTATAGCATAGCATCTCTGTTAGCTTCATTTTTTTCTGAGGCAAACTCTTAAAAAAACAGTCAGTTTTAATACAAAGCCTCGCACAGGTACATTTATTAACAGAGGTCTGCACAATATCAAAATGTATAAAACAAATGAAATAAAAATAAACTGCCTGCATATATAGAATAAAAATGCCTCTTGAATAAAATAAAACAAATATCCCTTTCCTGCATAACAATTAAATTAAAATACACTGTGCAATTGATACAATGTAGACAGTAACAGGCAGACTTTTCCACTGAGGTTGACAGTTGTGCAAATAACAAAACATTTGTGCAAATCTCAAATAAAACATTCAAGTCAATTTGTCACAAAATGAGCTATATCAAAATCATAAAAAAAAAGCTATATCGATATAAATGATGTTGTCTCGTACCATATCGCGTTTGAAAATATATCGATATATATTAAAATCTCGATATATCGCCCAGCCCTAGGATCCTGCATAATTGTCATATAGAGACTTTGATATGTTTGTGGGACAGGACCACCTCTAGTTTTTATGCCTGAGGCTGGATGTTAAAGCCAACATTTATATATATTTTTTAATATTGGGATAAAATATAATTCCTATATTGATGTGAAAATCACACAAGCCTGTAAAACCTCATCCTATAAAATTATATATCATGGAAATAAATCAAAGTTCACAAAAAGGGAAGTTCCGAAAGCTTAAAATACTCCATAATCTTAGATAATTGATTTTCTTCTTTGTCATTTTAAAGCCAGGTAGAGAGAGAAATGCCAACAACGGAGTAGGCTCCAGGTGTAGTTGCTACGGAAAACATCAGTCATGCTTTAGGGCTCGTGTCCAACATACCACGATGTAATTTGTCAGCAAATGCATCGCTTCTGCTTTCTAGTCACATAAGAGTGCACAAGAAGAAACTTTCATTATTCATTGACTGCAGTTGCCTAGAAAAACATGCCTTCCCTGGTTAGATAACGTGACGATTGAAGCGTTCATCTCCATAAAGAGCTTTGACACAATGTCCAGATGTGCTGCCTTCCTCAGATTCTTCAGGGAGGGGTCGCCTCGGGATTGTTGCAACGCAGTCAGTTAATCATGTGAAGTGGACAGTGGCCTGACGTTCCTATTACTGTGTGTAGAGGTGAATAGATGGCCAACGACGTGCTTATCTAAGGAACATGAAAACCAGCAAGTAAATGTAATCAGATCTTCACTTTAGGGGAAAATCTGGTCAATGACTCTGAAAATATAATTTCTTGGCTCCCGATGAACCGATTCAGTAAATATCCCCAGTCTGGGAGGGATAAAAGAACCTATAAACTAATTATCTCTACAAAAGCACATTGAGTCGTTGGTTTGCATACTTGGAGTACAGTTATTTAAATGAGTTTGGAAGTGTGGTTTAATGGTAGTTTAAGCTTTTTAAGTTGCTATTCAGAAGAATTGTATGCTAATGTGGACTGTGCCCTGCAAAAAAGTCACACGTGTAATATTTAAAACAGCCAGTTTCGTACTGTGGCTGCTGAACATGGTGACACATGAGGCCTCATCCCACTGAGGGCAGAAAAGCTCAGTTTTATTGCTAATTAATGCAGAAACCAGTGGCGTACACATCTGTTATACATTTTATTTGTTTATTCAAAGCCCTGGAGAGCTTTACTGTGTCATCAGACTCTTTTTAATTATGTGCGTTTATTTTTAGCCCCCTGACACTAACTGCCATATAGCAGAGAATCAAAAAGACATCACTGCCCCAACAGTCTCCTTTTAACTCGTTACATAACACTTTCTCGCACTTACGCACGGGCGCTCTCACGCTCCACCAGAGCGCCGCCGGCTACACGCATTTTCCACGTGCAGAGTGTTGTTGTAGTGGTGGGGCGTCACAGAGATGGATGCGCTCTGCTGTCTGGAATAGAGCTGATCCTCTTAAATGATTATTGGCCCGCGAGCAGAGAGCGAGGAGTCCTGAACACACGGACAGATGTCTGACCCTCGCCCCCCAAAACAAAACACGCCGGCGGCATCTGTGTTCAGGTCATGGCAAGAGGAAGTCCTGCCTGGATCCGCTCACAGACTCGACCCGTTATGATGCTCACAGAGGTGTCAAAAGTATTCACATTCATTACTCAGGTAGAAGTATAGATACTAGAGTTTAAAAATACTCCTGTAGAAGTTGAAGTATCAACTCAAGTTTTTTACTCGAGTAAAAGTACTGGTTTCAAAACTACTTAAAAGTATAAAAGTAAAAGTAATGTAAGGGGGGAAAAAAGCCATTAAGGACAAAAGCAATTGAAAATGAATGCATCTTAGTATAATGCAAATATATTAAAGAACCATATATGTGTACTATTGAGCATTAACATGTGTTTCAGAGAGCAGAAGATATGATGACTAGTTGCCTATAAGTATTGTAATGGTGCAAAAAGTCAAACTTCAGAGGCATGTTATCATTTATCCTAACCTTTATTGGAATGTACATCCAAGTTTAGTTGCAGGAATCTGAGGGAACGGATGTAAGAACAAAACTGGACAAGAACATCTGAAACAACCACAACCAAATTCACTCTATCCGGATGGAGCAATTTAACTGGATAGTTTTTTTTAAAGGCCGAAATGAAATAGAGTAACGAGGCTGTTTTTAAAATGTAAGGAGTAAAAAGTACAGATAATTGCGTGACCCGATCAGTTTTGTATTTGCACATCAGAATCTTTTATCAGGCACCACGAAGCTCTCGGTGCCGCTTTAACATCTTCAGACATCATGTGGCGTGAATAGACTTGAAATAAAAAGAGGATTTAGGTGGAACGACCCAAAACATGGCCGTTGTTTTGAGTCTGAATACTCGGCTGGAAGAATGTGGGATGATCTTGGTTTGGCATGAGATCTGTTTTCTGGAGGAATTGTTTAAATCTTATTAAAATAATTGCAGATGTTCGAGCATGTTTACTCCACGTAACACAAGTGTGTCTGTTCAGGCAAGGTCGCCACACGTCGGATGGTGGAAGTGGTTTCTTGAAAACAAAGGCAGCATGGTTGAGGGGAAGGACTGTGGACAGCCTGGCGTCCTCAGAGGAGTTCTTTTGATTTATACCTTGTTTAACCTGCCGCCCTGCATGTTTTCCTGCTCAAACACACCTGACTGAATGAACTGACCACCGTCAGCTCGTCATCAAGGTTGATAAGGCTTTAGGGGGTACCCCCAAAGACTACAACCTTCTCCCTTTTTTATTTGGATATCTCCAACACACACAAATATAAACACAGGAAGAAGATCTTGTGTTGTGAACACAACACAGGGACTCAAGAGCACGCTCTGACTTGTACTGGGATGTTACCCTGTGGATGCTGTGGACGAACCGTCCAGAGGGTTTGAGAAGAGATGTGAATCATGCATGAGGAGAGGTTTCCTAAAAATATGTTGCTTATCCCCAAAGGGAAATTAATTAAACTCTGACGATAAATTGAACACTTAAAGCATCATCCTGTGGAGCGTTAGTTGAACACACAACCTGCAGCTTATCAACCGTCAGGTCTGTGTTTGCATAAGAGCCCAAACGATAGTGATGCCACACCTGAAGGGACCCGTCACGCCTCTGATCAAATAATTTTCATATTCCTTTTTCTCTTGTGTAACGAAGTGGAATGATCAACATTCCTCAATATGCATTGTTTTCTGTATTTTAGGTCCTTGTAAGCTTGTAAAACCTGATCAAATGCTGTCGGAGCAGCATCCCAATTCATGTCCTCATCTAGCAAAGACGGGTTAAATAGTGGGCTTCGTTCTCGGTTGCAAAAGGTGGATTCACACTGTTTTTGTACATGTTTGTTCCTGAAGGGGGAACTAAAAAACATAATCACAAAATTCAGTCCTGTGGATGTAAAACCTTGTTTTTTGACGGATGGTGGAAGCTGCAAAATGATAAACAAGTCCTGCTGTTTGTCTCTTAATCTTAAAATCAGGCAAACGTATCATTAACCCAAACTTGGTTATCTCTGGTTGATTAACCTGACTAAACCTGACTAGACTAAACCTGCACTAACCTGACTAAATCCAGCCCTAACCTGTATGGCTGACTTAACTTAACTCGACCCTAACCTGGCTAAACCCGACCCTAACCTGACTAAAAGTGACTAAATCCAACCCTAGCCTGACTAAATCCAACCCTAGCCTGACTAAATCCAACCCTAGCCTGACTAAATCCAACCCTAGCCTGACTAAATCCAACCCTAGCCTGACTAAATCCAACCCTAGCCTGACTAAAATTGACTAAACCCGACCCTAACCTGACTAAACCCGACTAGACCCAGCCACTGGGGAGGGACGCGCTGGAGAATCATTGTCGTGGGATGAAAACAGCGCTCAAAGGTGAAAAGGACTTGAACATAAGAACTGCATTGTAGGACTTTCCTTTCCGTCCGGGGTGACCGTTGGAGAATGTGCGTGGTCGTGCTCCGTGCCGCTGCCCTTTCAACGCACGACTCCCAGTTTCCAAGTTCAGCAGCAGAATAAAGCCGTTTTGTCCTGGCCTCGGCCCTCTAACTCCCTGAGCGTGACATTTCTCTGAGTGAGTGGGTGATGTGGGTCCCTGCAGGGAGCCGGGGCCCAGATGCAAACAACTGGAGTCCAGAGCAGAGCGCTGCCCTTTGTCCCTCACAGAGGCAGCGAGCTGATATTTAGGAGAGAATTTCTGAGCTGTTCCTCTTTCTAGACATTTTGAAAGGTTTTCTTTATCCCACGTAGCGTCTTGAGGGCATTTCTGAAGCTCTAAATGAGGCTTGTGAGTGTCGTACACGGTGTCCTTTTCACGGGATGCTGCTTGTAATCCCCCGAGTCCGGTCATCATTAGAGCAAAGCTGATTTGAACAGCTGGGGAAACCTACACCTGGCTCACGACTTCACGTGTGCCGCTCGCTGCTCTTCCCGGCGGTTTTGTTGGGGTAGTTTCCACGTGGCCGTTGCAGACGTCTGTCCTGACCCTCGGAGCTCGAGAGCAGACCTGGATCACCCGCTGGACTCGGGTCCTACTTCACACCTCCAACCCTGTTGGTCGGAGAAGTGCCGGAAAGGTTGGACCAGGTCTTGTTGTGGTGGAAATAATCCCCCAAGCCCCATCTTCTGTACATTTTATTACTTCCCGGTTGGAGTTTTCCTGGTGTGGAGGTTGTTTGTTTGGGGGAAATAACAAAACAATGGTTGCTTTGTGAGAGGGTCCCGCTGTGATAGGATTGGGGGGGGGGGGGGGGTCAGAGCTTAGCCAAGCGTGGCCACTTCATTAGTCAGGGCTCTCCTCTTGCACCTCCTCCCATCCATCCATCTTCCCTCCCTCCCTCCCTCTCCGTCCCTCCCTCCCGGCACATTTCCCTCCCCGCTCACTGGTGGGAGCAGAGTCAGAGCTGCAGAGCTGCAGAGCCGCAGGAGTCTCTCTGGCTGAGCTCAGGCTGAACATCAGCAGCGTTTCGGGCTCTGCGTTGGATGACGATGCACTTCTGAGGCCGGTCAGAGCTGCGTGCTGAAGTGTCCTCCCTCGGTACCGCAGCGTTTCCTCTCCGAGGTGAGTGCTGTCGGGTCGTCCCGTCCTCTGCGTGGGCGCTAACTTGCATCTCCTCCCCTGTGGGTTTTGGTCCCGGTGTCGGGTGTCTGGATGCAGCTCTGACGGGCCTGGGAAGAACCACTGATGGAGTTGTCGCTTTTTATTTACTTCAGTTTCCTCAATCTGAGCATGACATCATCAGTGGAAACTACCAGAAAATAAGTTTCAGCAGCCGCTGTTGTGGCTGTGAGCTGCTATTTCTGTGTTTTGGGGGGGGCGAGGGACGGGGACGGGGAGGGCTGGGTGTCTCGGTGATGGACGACTATTGCCTCAGCTGTGTTTGAGAAAATCAGCAGTGTTATTAGGATCCTGTGATTGCTTTCTCCCCCGCTGCCTCCCCTGTGTCAAACCCCCCCGGGGACAGCTGAGGGTCGGGGTAATCCCGCACATCCTGTGTGGGGAAACGGGGAGAGAGCAGAACCCGGGCTAACCGCCGCTTCCTCGTGGGAAAGTTTTGATCTGCTGGAATCCAGCGCGTCGGATGAAAACGCAGACGCATCCTGAGCGGGTCGCAGCTCTCGTCCTGCTGGACCTGCCGCTTCACCCCGGCACTGAGTCATGTCATGTCCTCATGGGTGAGGATGTGAACTGACGATCAAAGGATGGAGTTGAAAGGCTTCATGCTTGAAATCAGTTTATAAGGTAGATTGAATAATCGGATCCGTCCCGAGTGGCGCCCTGGACTCAGAAAGAGGTCCTTCTTGGGTTTTTTGTTTTTATCACAACCCTGTTGTCTGAGGAGTCAATGGGTTCTTGTGAGACCTGGCGAGAAAAGGAATGTATTGAATTTAAGGCCATGCCCTCACTTATTTCCATTATTGATTTAATTTGACCTCATTGATTTTGGTTGGTGGTTGCTCAAAGGTCGGGTTAACGCATTTAAAACTGTTTGTCTTGTGTGAGCAGCAAGCGGACCGCAGCTTATAAAAGCTGAAGTGGCGGCTTTAGAAACAAAAATTACTGATCTGGTTCATCCAATACTCAGATTTTAATGGTTCCTCTCCAATATAACTGTAAAATCCTTCATTACAATATTTGTAATTTGAGCAAAGAAAGCAGAGCCAAGTGTGTGTGCAGCATAGTTTATGTAATGATGAGTTTGTGTAGTTTATAAAGTAGGTAAAGAGGTCTCACCGATTGAAATAAATAAATACACAATAAAAGATTAAGCAAACACAGAAAATAAATGAATAACAGTCTGAGTTCTTAAATAAAACCTCCAGGTTCACGGGGTCTGCTGGATCTCGTCCCAGATGTCATCGGGGCTCATCCTCGACCGGTCTCAGTCCTTCACACGTCTCGTGAATTTAAATGAGCTGAAACATTAATTAAGATCATTTCATCTCATTCCGGTGATGAACCCGTTCACTGCTACGTTGAAAGTACATTTTATAAAAGCCTGTCACGATACAAGATGACTTAAATTTAGGCCAAAATTGTCACCTGAAGTACTTGTACCTTTTAGTTTTGACGGTGGAAGTATAACTTTCTCTGTAGCTCCACGAGCTTCTGACATGTTTCAGAAAACCAAGTCTTGGTTGCTGTTGTACTAAGACTGAAGTTTGTACAAATCCTCTGCACCAACAGTGTTTTAATGTTTAACACGGCCGCAGCTGTAACTCTTCGTTGTTGTGGGGCCAAAAGGAAGCCAACTTTACCAAATAATAAAGATATGATTTTTAAAATGTGACGCTGAGTAGTTTTATCATTAAATCTTGATCAATGAAGTAAAAAGCTGAACCAGTGACGACTTGCTGCTCTGTGTTAAATGATAAACTTATATATTTATGCAGTTTTTTTCATTTCTTTTTTATTTTAATGAGTGGTTCAGCATGTTGGAAACCACACGACCACTGTAGTTTCTGTATTTGAACGTTGGTGACGACCCTCGCAGAGGAAACTGAGGAAAAGACACACTTTACAGACCTTTCTAAAGTAAATAGATGTTTTACTGATTGTTTAACCTGCAAACTAAAGTGAAAGTGGCGGAACAAATGTGGTTAGCGGTGGTTGTGTGATTTTTATCTGCTGTTTGTTTGGCACCTGGAAGTTAATGAGGTTTGAGGCAGCGAGAGGCTGATGGAGAGGACAGGAGAGGAGGTGGCAGCTGCCGGTCCAGGCTTCTCTTTCCAGTCGTAATGATGCACTCGGACATTAGACGCATAAATGTCTGCGTCTCGTTCCCAGCTGAGAGGAAGTGGAGCCTTAAACCCCACTGATCACACACCATGTGCATCTGGATGAGCCGCGCTCAGCAACACAGATGCTATTGTCCGGACCTTCTTGTTTACTCGATACTAAACTGGGACACGATGTTACAACCCACAAAGTGTTTATTAGTCTTCACCAGTTTCCCATCTTTCAACAGAATGAAGAAGTGAGTCTGCTGCGAGCACCGTCATGGCTGTCCAGGCCGGCATCCAGGTACGTTCACCGCCTCCTCCAAGTCTTTGTGTGTTTGATTCCTGCACGTCGTGTTGAAACTGCAGCCGGACTGAGCCGAGCTGGAGCCTCAGTCCTCAGAACCGCTGTGAGTCACCAGCGGCGAATGCAACAACGGAGGGAGAAGTGGCCGCAGATATGTGGACTAAACGAGGAGCTGCAGACGTCCAACTGCTGCTGGGAAACCGTGGCGAGCCCACCTGTGTTCCAGCACGCTGTCGGCTGTTGTTATGCATGTGTGACGTTCCACGGCGGGACCCTGAGGAGTTCCCCCTCGTGTTTCTTTGGGGGGGGAAAGCGGGTGGAATGCTCGACGATCCTTCTCCCGTCCCCTCCCAGTAACGCCGCGCCAGCCGTCCCAAAACACGCAAAAACAAACATATCGTGTTACAAACTCGTGACATCTGCAACACCTCCCTGACACGGGGGCTTCGCTCCGGGAAGTTTTGCAGATGTGCAAAGTATGTGTCCCAGAGCGACTCGCGCGGCGTGGGACGCCCGTCGGGCTGATGCTGACGTATGGATGGGGCTGATTGATCGGGCTGTGCAGAGCCTCTGTGGTGGGACGCTGCCCATATTTAATGTTAATGACGGTGATTTGTGCAGAACAGCAGCTGTGGTTTTTCAAAAAACATGAATAATTGAAGAGCAAATGCAATGAAAGTGTCCTTCGATCATCCGTCATGATGTGAACGTGTGTTTGAAGCGGGTGAACGAGCCCTACCTTGTTTATGTCAGAAGCAGCGTGAGGATATTGATCCCTATCCCGCTGAAACGCTGCATCTCTTCTTTCCCGGAGCTAGATTTGATTCACAGCGTCAGACTGGATATCCGGACACGCTCTGACTGCTCTGGTCCCCCGTGCCAACGATGCTCCCGCTCATGGACGGATAGTTAGTGTTGTTTTTGGCAGCCTGTTTCAGTTTTAGTCTAGTCTTTGGGTCAAGTTATCATTTTAGTTTTTATTAGTTTTAGTCACGTTCTTTTAGTCGTATCAAGTTGCAGTCGACTAAAAGTCTGAGCATTTTAGTCTTATTTTAGTCAGAATTGTACACGACCATTTTAGTCCCCTGCCGCGAATAGCAGCGTAATCGTGATGTAATCGCAACCCACCACTACGGGCTAACGGGATTACGGGCGTTCACACAAACACCCATTACAGCTGTGTTCACAGAACAGACCCGGCTCACCTAGTAGATGTAAAACTGAGGATACGGACGGTTCTGACACCAGAGTCGGTCCTGAGATTAAAGAACACAGCCGACACGATTCCCCTGACTTTGTTCCCCCCGAAGGGAAATTACAAGTTTTGGCCTATTTCAGAGCCAGTAGTGTTGTTTTGGTCGTCCTGTTTCCATTTTAGTTTTAGTCGAGTCTTTGGGTCAAGCTATTATTTTAGTTTTTATTAGTTTTAGTCACGTTCATTCTCCTTTTAGTCGTGTCAAGTTTCAGTCGACTAAAAGTCTGAGCATTTTAGTCTGATTTTAGTCAGAATTGTCCAGGACCATTTTAGTCAAAGATTGTATTTAGCCAAACCCATTTTACAGTTCAAACAAGGTTATCTTATTATTATATTATTGTTACCATTTACTCAAAAATACATTCATTCCAGATACAGAAGACTCTAATTTGAGTTTACAACATATTGATTTTTCCACATTTCTCCATCTTTTTCTTTTTCGACGACACATTGGGTTTTCTTTTCCACGTCTATGTAGGAAAGTGGATCCAAAGATGGTTCTTCTTCTTCTCCAGCCCCAGAGCAGATCCAGCGTTTTTCTATGTAACTTTGTTTTTAATGGACGTGAACCTAGAGCTCTGCGTTAACGGCATCAGCCTCTAACTCTGCAGCTGCATCTTCTGGATCTGATTCCCCGCTGCAGCGACTGGGATTGAGGACTAACGTCACCCAGCAGAACTAAACCAGAGAAACTACTGAAAACATGGACATTAAGGATCTTTGGTAGAACATTTGTCTCATTTTGGCCAACGAAAATGAAGACACATTTTAGCAGTTTTTATTTTGTAATCTACATTTTAGTCTCATTTTTATTCGTCTACGATATTACATCATATATTTAATTATCGTCACATGAACAGCATTTTCATTGCGTCTCGTTTTCCTCAGGTGATAAAGGTTTGTTGACGACGATATTTAGTCATAATTTTTGTTGACGAAAGCAACTTTCCGTATAAGTACCGTTATGCACTCGTCTGCAAAACACAACCAGAGTCTCCCGTCTGCAGGTTTTTGGGATGGTTGGGGGTTCAACCATCACAAATATGCTAAATCTACATTTGCAGCTTGGCTCTTTTTTAGATTTACATCAGTGACCAGGGATACGGAGGCGTTGCTGGTATCAGCTGTCTGAAACCTCTTTCCTCCGTGATGGTTTGTGCTCCTCCGTGACCTTTGACCTCCCAGTTCAAAGAAGTCAAGTAGACTTGGCTGTGACGTACACCAGTCCTCTGAAAGTGATCTCCGTAACAATCCTGCCTCCCCCCAGATGTTGGGGTTTAAGAGGCTGAGGGGGGGCACTGTTCTTGAGGCCTCAGGAACCTGTAAACATGACGATGGTGATACGACCGCGTGAGCTGGTTGTCACGGCCGTCCAGTCCTAACTCCATGCTGCTCGGCCCCCCCGACCCCCAGGAAGATGTTTTCCACGTTTCCAGGGCTCCTTAATTTATGACGTCATAATTCTTCGCTGGACTTTGGGATTAAAACAAACAAAAGGAAAGCTTTAAGTTCCCTAAGCATCTAAACGGGGCAACCTGAGCTTGTTAGTTCAGCCTGGCTGAACAGTCCCGGGTTGGTTGGAGGTCAGAACCGGGCCATGGGAAGTTTCAACAAGACAAAACGTGTTTGGGAAGTTTGAAAATTTATCATTACGGTCCGATTGGATGTAGATGAGCATTCCTCCGTTTAGAGCCATGAAGGACAAGTCCTTGTGTGTTATCACCCCCCCCAGGCCTCACTGCTGTTTCCTATTTCAGGGAGTTTATTCAGCTTCCATGTAAGTGGCTCAAGTTAAGAGCATCAGCAACCGAGGCCTGATTGGTACACAAGCAAATACTTCCAGGATCGGGGGTATTGTGCATTTCTCTGCCGGATCAAACGTCCACATTCCTGCGCTCGGTGGAGAAAGAGGTGGCAGATTAAGTGAGATTGCGCCTGTTTTTAGACTGCAGCTTTAAATGGTGCAAGGCTGGATTACCTCCGCTCCGCCAGCGTCACCTGCTCATCTGGGCAGCATCTTTGACGTATCTCTCAGCGCTGCTTCGGTAGCTGGACATCGGGACTCAAGCGCACATCATCCCCGGGGGGGATCAGGATCAGGCTGAGCGGCCTGGAGCCGCCCCGCTCTACTGTTACTGTTATGTAACGCATGTCCTTTTTCAAGATCAGGTGTTTATGTCACACCGTCACTCCTCCTGCTTCCGCCCCCACCTGCTTGAATGAAAGAGATTAGTCTGGGATGGACTTCTGCTCAGAACATCTGCAGTTTAACCAGTTTGTGAATGGCTGCTGTTTTAACTGCAATTAAGTTTTCAGCAAAAAGTAATAATGGAGCACAAATTAGACAAATTAAGTCTTTTAGTTTTGTACTTGAAGTGTGCATAAAGCAGCAGGAAGTTGAGTGGCCACCTAACCCCCTTAATCCTCGCAGAAGTGATGGAAATATTTAAACAGATGCACGATGAGGACTTTTGTAAATGAGTGCAGTTTCACTACAAACATAAAACCTCTCGTGTGTAACGGTACAAGAAAGTCCAGACTCGGCACGTACCTCGGTTTTGAGGTCACGGTTCAGTTCATTTTCGGTACAGCAAGGGAAAAAAACAGCAAAACCAGCTTTTTGATTAATTTTCAACTTTTGCAAATTAGGGTTTATACACTTTCTTATAAAAATGAAACGTTACAAAATAAAAACAATTATAAAAACAGTAATAGAATACTACTTAAATCTATTACCAATAAATAAAATATTCTCAAATTAAACAAAATATAAAGCGTGTGTTTAAAACCTGTGTTCTCAACAACTGAGTCATCGCAGATCCGCCCCCATAAAAACACAGATGACATTAGTTATAGCTTTAGCCCGATCTGAACTACTGGCAAAAGCCTGTGTAATTGCCAAAAGCAGCTGCGTTGACACGATGCTGATTTCTTTCCTCGCAGCAGCGATATTCACATTTGTTTGGCGCCGTTTATGCGTTATGAGGTTTGGCGTGCTGCATGTTGCTGGTGAACAACACTGTTCTCTTCTGATCTACTTGTACTTGTTGTCTTTCACCGGGAAACCCAAGTGTTCCCAAACAGGAGCCTTTAAAGATGAGGGAGGGTCTTCAAGCTCTGGCGTCTTGTTTGCATCAACCATGATGGCTGCTTACTCTTAACTTACTGTTAAATGTTGTACTGTATCCGGATCGGTACACATCTGCCCCGTACCGACGGCCTGTACCGTTACACTCACTAATAATAAGTGAAACTGAAACCCGTCTGCAGGTGGTGGACGGGTGGAACGAGTGTATGCAGATTCATGGGAATCACGTTTATCCAAACAGCATCTTCAAAACAATCCTCTTTGGTGGAAAGAAACAAACTTAAAGGGGACCTATTATGAAAAACAGGTTTTCTCTTGCTTTAACATGTATAAAGTGGTCTCCCCTCAGCCTGCCAACTCAGAGAAGGAGGAAAGCAACCAAATTCTGCAGTGTCTGTACAGCCGCCCGGATGAGCCGTCCAGTGTGATGTGACTTCTACGACCCGTTCAGATTCTGCCCCCTTTCGTTACGTAACCAAAATGTGATTTACATAGGTTGACCTCCGATGCGTGAAACCACACCCACAACTAACTCCACCGGCCGGAGCTTCCGCCATTTTTTCGTAGCGGTGTATCACGTCATTCAGCAGGCCAATCAGCACAGAGCCTCATTATCATAGCCCCGCCCACTCAGAATCCCACATAGATAATGAGGTTAGAGAATGGGAAGATAAAGACATGGTTTAGAGGCTGAATTTCTAATTTATTTAGCAAAAACAATCAAAAGCTTGTTTTTAAGACATTCAAGACCTGTTTAAAATAGGGATTACAGTAGATGCCATAATAGGTCCCCTTTAACATCAAGTTAGATGGCAAACTTTCCTCTAATCTGACATTAACGTGTGTTTTCAATGACACCAGTGTTTAGAGATAAAAGTCCCCATGAACTGGAGAGTTGATGATTCCTGGAGGCAGGAGGATCTGGTGGGTCGGTGGGGCTGGAGCGGCTCCAGCCCCGAGCAGAAGTGCATCTCTGTCCGGCGGCCAGAAGCTCTCCCGCCCGCGGACCGAGCAGAGGCGGTGAACCCGGACCTTGTTGCTGCACAGGCAGCCTCTCAGCCCGGCGGGTGCTCGGTGGCACGTGATGAGCGCCGAGGCTGAACACTGCATCGTGCACAGACGTCAACGACCCGAACAGGCGGAGGGATCCGGATGCGAGTTATGCAACGTCTGGAGGACACATCTGGGTCTGGTTTCACCCGCCCTGCTGCCAGTGAACATGCTCCTCCCTGAACCTCGTCACACAGATCCTCTTTCTCCCACTGATTCAGTCCCGGGCTGGGAGGACCGGGGGAGACGGGGAGGCTGATCTGATGGGACATGGAGAGCCATGACCCCCCCCCCCCCCCCCATCCCGGCTTTAGGCGCTGCAGACTAAACCAGAGCTCGATGCGCTTAGACGTGCAGAAACATCTAGCTGTTGGAAACGGCTTACAAAATAAAACAAATTATGAAGATAGTAATAAAAACATAGAATACTGGTTGAATCTATTACCAAGTCCTCCAATAAATAAAATATTCTCAAATTAAACAAAATATAAAACTTGTTTTAAAATCTGTGTTTTCAACAACTGAGTGGTTGCAGATCTGCCCCCATAAAAACACAGATGACATTAGTTATGAAAACCTCTGCTCTGTCCAGCTGGCCTTCAGCAGGAGACTCCCCCCTCATGATCCAGGTCCAGGTTTCTTCCTCCTAAAGGGGAGTTTTTCTTGCCACTGTTTGGCTTAAGGTTTTTCTCCCACTAGGGGAGTTTTTACCTGCCAGTTTATATTATGTTTATGTAATAATTGCTCTGGGTTCATGTTCTGGTCTCTGGAAAGATCCTAGAGACAACTTCTGTTGTAATAGATGCTATATGAATAATATTGAATTGAACTGTTGGTCTGTAGAGTCTAAGCGAGACATTTTGAACCATCTCAGCAAGCGTTACTAAATGTTTAGTTGCAGCACAGATGATGATGATGAACTGATGATGAACTGATGACTGCGGTCACCAGGTCATGTCACGTCCTCTCCATGTGACGGCTCAGAGGGCTGAAACGTGACGAGCAGCCGCCAGCATTCACAGAGTCGTTGTTTCCAGGAGCATTTTGGGTCTGCTGACCCGAGTGGTGCACGGGTGACCCACAATCCCTCGCTGACCAGAGGAATAACATCCAACTCTCCCCTTCTCTCCTCAGGCGTGGTTCGGCGAGAAGTTCGACGCCCCCCTGATGAGCCCCAGGAGCCCCCGCAGCCCGCTGGCGCAGCGGCACGGCCCCGGCCTGGCCGACGTCTTCCAGTACGACCAGTGGCTGGCGGTGCGACACGAGGCCACGCTGGTGCCCATGCAGGAGGACCTGGCGCTCTGGCTCTCCGCCATGCTGGGTAGGTGCACGCGTCCAGCTCACCTGGCACTCGAGGTGCTTTCATCAATGAAAATTATGACTAAATATCGTCGTCAAGGAATAAATATATAATGCAATATCGTAGAGGAATATAAACAAGACTAAAATGTAGATTACAAAATAAAAGCTCTGCTAAAATGTGTCTTCATTTTCGTTGACCAAAATGAGACAAATGTTCTACCAAAGATCGTTAATGTCCATGTTTTCAGTAGTTTCTCTGGTTTAGTTCTGCTGGTGACGTTGGTCCTCAATCCCAGTCGCTGCAGCGGGGAATCAGATCCAGAAGAAGCAGCTGCAGAATTAGAGGCTGATGCCGTTAACGCAGAGCTCTAGGTTCACGTTATTAAAAACAAAGTTACATAGAGAAACGCGGGGATCTGCTCTGGGGCTGGAGGAGAAGAAGAAGAAGAAGAAGAAGAACCATCTTTGGATACACTTTCCTACATAGATGTGGAAAAGAAAACCCAATGTGTCGTCGAGAAAGATGGGGAGAAATGCGGAAAAATAAATATGTTGTAAACTAAAATTAGAGTCTTCTGTATCTGGAATGAATGTATTCTTGAGTGTATAAGGTAACAATGGCCACGGTTACATGATGTTTTTTAATTCAGAATTAATAATTCCGAATTAAACTATTTTCCTTCGAGTTTACATGGAAATAGTAATTCTGAATTGAGGTTTACATGGAAAACACGTTTGATCGGCTTTATCCAATTCCTCTTAAGGTCTGGGGGTTGAGAAGGTTCTGATTGGATAGGGGGGCGGACCGGAAGTTACGTCTACCGGAAGAAAAACTAACTTAACTGCTGCAACTTTGAAAAGCTCACAATTCTAATGTTTTTTGCCATCTTTTCTTTTAAAGGAGCTGTATGTAAGAGCAATAATAAAACGAATCATAAAATGACCCCGATATGTCAACAGACATTTAAAAATCATGTTCATTTCAAATACTAATGTCACTGACAACAGCACTCAAGCCAGGATATTCCAGTTTAAAAAGAGGAGTTGCAGCCCTCAACTGATGTTTATGTTGTCATTTTTTGTTTTGGCCTGAAGCTCCACCCTCCACCTATCTCCCAATCACCAAGTCAGTATTGTTTCTGAAGCTTCACCCTCCACCTATCTCCCAATCACCAAGTCAGTATTGTTTCTGAAGCTCCACCCTCCACCTATCTCCCAATCACCAAGTCAGTATTGTTTCTGAAGCTCCACCCTCCACCTATCTCCCAATCACCAAGTCAGTATTGTTTCTGAAGCTCCACCCTCCACCTATCTCCCAATCACCAAGTCAGTATTGTTTCTGAAGCTCCACCCTCCACCTATCTCCCAATCACCAAGTCAGTATTGTTTCGGCATCCGGGTTGCCAGCTCGGCTCTAATTATGGCAGCCATGGCAGCCTACGTTCCTGCTGCATTCTGCAGCCTACCTGGCAACCTCTGGTCAGGGGGAGGAGGGGGAGGGTACACGCCGCTCAACAATATTTTGAAAGTGACTGCAGTACCAGTTTTGGACATTTCTTACAGACGGCTCCTTTAATTATTTCCAGGTCCTCTAAGCTATTTATTAAATAAATCCTCTCTGCTCTTGACGTTTATTGTGTGCTGCCATCTTGAAACTTTGTTTGAAAACAATCCCAGCGTGGAGTAAAAGCGTCATGGAGACAGACGGGCGAGGGTATGAGCAGCGCAGAAAGACCGGAATTAATTTAAAGAGGAATGAGTGGATACATGATCGCGGAATTAATCTATTCGGATTTAAAATCGGAATAAACCAGCCACTTACGTCAGTTTTTATAGGTTAAGGATTTAATTTTAATTCTGAATTAAAAAGTAATCAAACTTCTCATGTAAACACACTCGATAACATAAAAATAAGAGAACCTTGTTAGAATTGTAAAATGGGTTTGGCTAAATACAATCTTTGACTAAAACTAGACTAAAAAGGACAATTCTGGCTAAAATTAGACTAAAATTAGACTTTTAGTCGACTGAAACTTGACACGACTAAAAGGAGAATGAACGTGACTAAAACTAAAATAATAGCTTGACCCAAAGACTAACCTAAAGGCTGCCAAAAACACCAGTACCTGCCCCCAGGACTCTCCTACCAGGTTCACGTGTGAGGGTGTGTGTCCCCCGGGCCAGGAAACCGGCGTGTAATTGGACTTTAATGCTGCCTTTTGCAGCCGGCTCTCAGGAAACCACAGAAAGGAGGAGTGGAACCAAATCCTCCATTTCACCCGTCCCTGCCTTTTATCCAGACATCTATTGTCCCTGGGCTC
Organism: Cololabis saira; assembly: GCF_033807715.1. Taxonomy (NCBI): domain Eukaryota; kingdom Metazoa; phylum Chordata; class Actinopteri; order Beloniformes; family Belonidae; genus Cololabis; species Cololabis saira. The sequence continues at coordinate 25,929,712 of NC_084609.1, forward strand.
ACAACGGAGCAGCGAGGAAACGGGAGCCAAGCAGAAACTGACTCTATTGTCTGCTGCTGAAACTGTTTTCCTAAGCGTATTCATGAGGAATGAGGGCAGGTAGTCACCGTGAGGCCCCCGTGACCACCGTGACCCGCACCCCACATCTCCGCTTCAAATCTACTCCGGTCGTCAATCTTCAGAGCGGATGCTGCGGTGGATGAAGTTTCAGGCCTCTGGGGGGGGGGGTCGGCCTCTCTTCTAGGCCGGGCGGGTCAGCGGTCTCCAGGGAAACCCTCAGGCTGTGATTTACAGTCAGGGGGGGGTCATGGGAGAACCATAAACCCCTGAGATACAGATGATGCTCCCGTGGCATCCTTGTGTCAGTGAGAGAGTTTTAATAAAGACAAACATCACACCGAGGCTTCGTAAAGCTCCAGACCTGTTTATCATTCAGGGGTTGTTCCTGTCTTCCAGGAGAGGAGGTCCGGGCCGAGTTCTTCATGGAGGAGCTGAACAACGGCGTGAAGCTGTGCCGGCTCATCGGCGTGCTGCAGGAGAAGGTGGCCCAGAACTGCCCCGCCGCTCTCAGCAAGGTGAGCGGGAGGTTTCAACTTTGCTGCGGGCGGCTAAAAAAAACACTGCGGGATCGGCATGTAGTCTAGCGACAAAATGGAAATCAATGACGTGGAAAAGAACCTCAAACAAGGTCTTTACAAAACAAAGACAAAGCAAGGCAAGTCAGATATTTGGAGAAACGTTGTTTAGTGTCTGTGGATCATCTTGGAAGAGACGCAGGGATTGGGACCTCAGTCAGTCAGCAACATTCTCTTCCTCTACAGCAATGTAATGGCCAAGCGATTAATTTGTTAAATTAATTCATTTCATTCATTAACTTTGTTATTTATTAGTGTTATTTGAGCCACTCACAGCCTACTCTTGTTGCTATAACCTCAATCACATAATTGATGCGTGCGCGAAAGGTGAAATAGCTTGTGCGATGATTTTTTTTTTTTTTACCGTAATTTTTTTCAATTTTTTTTAATTTGTAATGTTTATTTAACAGGGACGATACATACAACATTGTCACAAAGAATGAAAAATGTGATGCATACAAGACGTCTAGCTTCAGCTAATTTGCAGTCTTTGTCCCTGGTCAGGCAAAAGAAGGATAAAAGATACTGAATACAATAATACAAATACAGTGAATAATGCAGTGAACAGATATCATAAACAAATAAACACAGCTCAAACCTTAGTAAAATACTGTATTGACAGTGACTTGAGAGAAGTTAATGTTCGCATTTCTGCTGCTGCTTAAGCCAATGTTTAGCTTTGGCACTAAATATCCTTAATTCTGTTTGGGATTTTATTTCTGGTGGTAGAGAATTCCATAGGTGTGTACCCAGCACTGAAAGGGATGACTGACCAAATGTTGTCCTGCATCTTCTAATTTTACAATTTTGGTTGCTCAATGACAATGATGCATCTAACTTTCAGTCAGGTGCCTATGAACTGTCAATTATCCATCAAGCTCCACAATGATCATGTTAACATTAAATCAGATGGATTTGTCTGGGACATTTCTCTTGCGGGACAGGAGAAGACACTAAATCAATGCATCTCTATTATTGTGCGGCATGAATTCTGAGTTTTGCGGATGCGAGCGGGAGTGTAGCACACATGTTGCGGGCAGTAATGGTCAGAAATGCAGCAGGAGCGGGATGAAGAGAACAGTCCCGCGCAGGGCTCTAGTCCGCAGCCCAGATCCAGACCCACCAGTACTGAGCGGGACCACCGGGCTTCCTGTGGGGCGTCCCAGTTCCTGAGCGTGTGATGGGGCTGATGCAGGATCCTGTTGGGCTTATGAAGCATGTTAATGTTGTTTTATTGGTCTAAGCGTTTATCCCCCAGGTATCACGCAGGCCGCCCAGGCGGATCTGTTGTTCTGGCTGCTTTTACTGCCGTCTCTGTCTGCGGTGGAGTGAACGTGGTCCAGGCAGAGTGGGAGCTCGTAAATGCTTTGTTTCCCGTAAAACAGGGTGAACCTGTACAGCTCGTCTGATCGCCTCCAGAGAGACTCTGAACTTTCCTCAGCAGTTTGATCAAAGCTCGTAAAACCTCCCCAACAAACGAGCCGCTTTAGTCTCACGTGAACTTTCTTTTAAAACTGATATTAAACTCTGTTTGTTTTTGTTTTGTTTGTCTGTCTGTTTCCTCCCGGCAGCTCTTCCCCATGAGGAAGGTTTCCTGCAAGCGCGACGCCTCCCCAGGCTCCTTCTTTGCTCGAGACAACACGGCCAACTTCCTGTCCTGGTGTCGCCATGTGGGCGTGGAGGAGACGTACCTGTTTGAGTCGGAGGGCCTCGGTAACTGCCTCCCACCCCCCACCCCTCCTCTTCCTCCTCCTTCTCCTCCTCCTCTTACCTCTCTCTCTGGTTCAGTCAGACGTGTCTGGACCGTCCAGGTCCAAAACGGACAACATTAGTCTGTTTCTGCAGAAGTGACCCGAGCATCACGTCTCTGAATCCGACCTGTCGAGTCTCGGCACTAAAACTCAGTAACTCGTTAAAGTTCCACGGCTGATAATCTTCCTGATGAGCCCATAATTACTGGGAAGCAGGAAAGGTCAAAGGTCAGGGCCCGTTTGAGGGGGACGCTCATAATCAGTCAGACTTTAGAGTTTAAAACTTTAACTTAATAACACAAGTCTGAATGTCACTGGTGACTTTCCAGACCCATCATCTATCCATCTATCCATCTATCCATCCCTCCCTCCATTCCTCCACCACCCGGGCAGCAGACGAGTCTCAGCTGGAAGCTCCTAATGCAGCAGATCTGGGTTCAGAGTCTGCAGCTAAGCTGCTCTTCTGGGGGGTTTAGTGAGACCTCATGAGATGAGATGTTCAATCACTCTGAGTACTCTCCGTATGCGATCACTTCATCACAATTAACGGCTTTCCAAAACCCGATTTGAGACAACTTAGCAGGAAAGCCCAGCAACTTCTGCTCAGTAATTGTGGAATTAAACCTTCTTTGTTTTTCCTCCTGAACATGAATCTCCAACTTTACCTCCGTTACGTGCTCATGATGAGGTCAGATCTGACCGTTGTTAAAATGTGGAGTCTTGTCCTTCTGAGCCGTCGGGACGCTGCTTGTCCAGAACCAGCTGCTGGTCCTGCTGGGTTTGGGCTGATGGTTGTGGTTTCTCTCTCCAGTTCTGCACAAGGAGCCCCGGCAGGTCTGCCTCTGTCTGCTGGAGATCGGCCGCATCGTCTCCAAGTAAGGCCCAATCCCAATACACCCCCTACTTTTCTTCACTAGCCCTCCCTCACTACCACTACCCCTAAAAAAGAAGGGACAGATTTTAGGGCACTTGAAATCTTCCCAGGGCTCTGTCCCAATACTCCCACTACTCCTACTTTCAGCACCACCACTAAAATCAGGAAGCGGAGAGCCAAAAGCTGTTTTAATTTCAGCTGTAGCGCTGTTAATATGGCACTTAAGTTTTAATATTTTTTCAGGCGTAAAAGTAACCGTTAAGATCCCCAACCTGGGCTCAGTTTATCCAAATAACGCCTGTTATGAAATTTTGATCTGATGTTTTCGGCGATGAGACCGGGGCGCAGCAGCAGCAGCAGCGAAAGCAGCCGTAGTACAGACGTGATCGCCAGGTCAACCTGCGCCGTCGTCCCGGGGGAGAAACCTGCAGCTCTGTGGAGAATTACAGCTGGCTGAAATAAATCATTTAGGAAGATAAATGTTGGTTTAATAGATGAAATCTAACAGATGTAGCTACGCCTGTTAAGAAATTTGCTCCGAAAATTTCGGGATTTATGGTTCCGCGTTAAATCGACGCAGAGCCTACGGCGTAGGGTACGGTGTGCGTCGCCGCGTAACCTACGCCGTAGGCTCTGCGTTGGTGTAACCCGGAACCATAAATCAGCCTTTATTCTGGCGAGGTTGCAACAACGGGCAAACAAGTGATTATGTACATTCACTGAGTGAATATTATGAAAGTAAAATATATATTTCTCGCTTGAAATTTAATCAAAACGCATTTTTATGCAGAAACTAACTCAAAATATTGATTTTATTCACTAAAAAATAAGAAGTGTCCGCCATGTTTTGTTTTTTTTTATTCAGTCCGCAAATGATGACGAAAAGCATTCTGGGAAATGTTTTTGTCCCTAGATCAGCTAGTCGGCATCCGAAAACACTTGATCCGTAGGGACAGATCCATAGCCACTACACTACTTTTCTTCACTACCCCTAGGTGGAAAGAGGAATTGGGACACCACTACCCTCACGGGAACGCGCAAAATTTAGGGGTAGGGATGAAAACTAGGGGTAGGGGGAGTATTGGGACAGGCCCTTTGTCTCCCCACGTGCAGGCGCCGCTGGGTCGGCCCTGGCTGACCCGGACTCTTGTGCTCAGGTACGGCGTGGAGCCCCCCGTGCTGGTAAAGCTGGAGAAGGAGATCGAGCTGGAGGAGACCCTGCTGATGACGGAGCCGCCCCGCGTGGCGGTGAAGACCTTCAGCGTGTGCTGCCAGCACGGCTGCCTGTACCAGCCCGGGGTGAGTGCAGCGGGGTCATGTGACCTGACGTCAGACGTACACACTCCTAGATGGTCGGCTCTGCAGCCGGCATTGATTTTGGGGGGTTGAAGTTCTGGTTCAATCTTTTCATCTTTAATTTATTCCGGCTCAACAAGCCATAACGCTGTCGGGCTGATTTCTTTTCTAACCACGGGAAGCAGCTGTGCTAAAAATAGCTCCAGTCACTGAAGTGGAAGTTGGTTTGGATATAAACGGCCGTCATTCAGGCGTATCTGCTCTTCAGTAAAAGCTGCTCTGCATTGTGGGTGCCGATGACTTTGGATCAGTGTGTCCTTGTCGTGATGGAGAGGGGATACTTGAACCTGAACCCTATCTTCTGAGCGTTAGTATGGAGAAACATCTCTGGATGCTGGAGTCTGATATAAACTAAGTCATGTTAGTTGAGCCAGGGGAAAAGACTCGGCATCCTCTCTGCCATCAGCTGCTCGTTTCCATGGTAGCGGCAGGAACACTGGTCAGTGAGCGGGCCGATGTTAGCAAGCAGGTAGATGGAACGAGCGTGTATCTACTGCACGATTATTGTTAAATTATGGTTTTGAGCAGATGTATGTACATGTGGATATGAGTTTGTGTCCTGGAGGCGTGGTCTCGTGATGGGAGAGGTGGATTACTCTGGATGTAAGCTTCTAGAAATGAATCCAGCCGCTAGGGACCATTGATGGACATGACGTGAAAAGAACTTGCTTTACTTTGCCCCATGCGAGTGTTTTTATTTTATTGTGTTTTGTTGTGTTGTGCAGGAGCAGAACATGGATGAGCCGCCCTGCAACTGCTCCAACAGGGTCTCCATCGAGTACCTGTCCGAGGGACGATATAGGCTGGGAGACAAGACCATCTTCATCCGGGTGAGAACACGCACTCTCACCCTCACACACTCACACTCACACTAGACCACAGCTGAGAGCGTTTACTAGGTTGGCTCTGAACTAGGCCAAAACATGTCATTTCCCTTCGAGGGGAACAAAGTCATGGGAATTGTGTTGGCTCAGTTCGACTCTAGTGATGTCAGAACCGTTCGTAGTCCCGGTTTTACTTCTACTAGGTGAGCCAGGTCGGTTCTGTGAACACAGCTGTAATTAAAGTTGCTTTCGTCAACAGAAATGATGACTAAATATCGCCGTCAACGAACCTTTATTACCTGAGGAAAATGAGACGAGATGCAACGAAAATACTGGTCATGTGACGACAACGATAATTAAATATATAATGCAATATCGTAGAGGAATGAAAACGAGACTAAAATGTAGATTACAAAATAAAAACTATGTTATAATGTAATAACAAAGATCCTTTTATATACATTTTTTTAAGTTGTTTCCTCTGGTTTAGTCTTTAGTTCTTTGGATACACTTTCCTACATAGACATGGAAAAGAAAACCAAATGTATTGTCGAAAAAGATGTGGAGAAATAAATATGTTGCAAACTCAAATTAGAGTTTTCTGTATCTGGAATAAATGTATTCTTGAGTCTATAAGGAAACAATAATATAATATTAAGATAACCTTGTTTGAATTGTAAAATGGGTTTGGCTAAATACAATCTTTGACTAAAACTAGACTAAAATGGTCCTGGACAATTCTGACTAAAATAAGACTAAAATGTTCAGACTTTTAGTCGACTGAAACTTGACACGACTAAAAGGAGAACGAACGTGACTAAAACTAATAAAAACTAAAATGATAGCTTGACCCAAAGACTAGACTAAAACTAGAATTGAAAAAGACTGCCAAAGACAACACAAGTCAGGGGAATTGTGTCGACTGTGTTCTTTAATCTCAGGACCGACTCTGATGTCAGAACTGTCCGTACTCCCGTTTGTACATCTACTAGGTGAGCGGGGCTGGTTCTGTGAACACAGCTGTAATGGGTGTTTGTGTGAACGCCCGTAATCCCGTTAGCCCGTAGTGGCGGGTTGCGATTACATCACGATTACGCTGCTATTCGCGGCAGGGGCAGACGGGTTAAGCCGTAACCACGGTTATTCCTGGACGTTACGAGAGTGTGGTTGACGTTTGACTGTCTAAATCTGGATCTGCGTGTCCCCCCCCCAGATGCTTCATGGGAAACACGTGATGGTGCGCGTGGGCGGCGGCTGGGACACCCTGCGTGGCTTCCTGACCAAGTACGACCCGCTGAGGGTGCTGCAGTTCACCACGCTGGAGCAGAAGATCCTGGCCTTCCAGAAGGGCCCGCCGGGGCTGGGGGGTCACCACGGCAACGCAGCGCCACCCCCCCCGCCGGACATGGACCCTCTCACCGCCGTCAACGACCTCATCTCCTCCTCCTCCTCGGCCTCCTCCTCCAGCTGCTCCTCGTCCTCCTCGTCTGCGCCCGGCGCCGGTCCGCCGGGTCGCCCGTACACCCCCTCCCCCGCCTGCACCCCCCCGCCCCCCAGGAAGGGTTCTGTGCCAAAGAAGCTCCTCCAAACGGCCCCCCCATCCCCCTCCCCCCGGAAGCCCACCCAGCTCCCCATAACCCCCTCCAGCAGGGCTCCCGGCTCCCAGCCCTCCACGCCCCTGGGGGGCGCCGGTGCCGGCGGGCCCAGCCCGGGGGGGCAGCGGAGAGTCCTGACCCCGTCAGCAGCTCCGGCTAGAAACCCCCCCTCCAGAGCCAAGCTCCGGCCGCAGGGCGCCCCCCCCCAGCCCCGGAGCCCCGTCTGCCCCGAGCCCTCGTCCAAGTGCCCCAAGCCCTCCAGCCCCTGCACCTCCCCCCCCGCCGCCGCCCGCCTGGCCCGCCCCGCCGCCGCCGCAGCAGAACCAGCCCCCGCCTCTAAGGATACCCGCCCCCCCACGGGCGCCAGCCAGCGCCCCCGCCTGGCGCAGCGCCGCCCCGGCTCCCCGGCCTCGCGCCTGCGCCTGGAGGCGGCCAGGCGGGCCAGGGCGGCCACCAGGGGCGTGACCACGCCAACGCCCAGAGCGGGGGCCGCCGCAGCCGCCCCGCTGCCCCGGAACCCCCCGCCCAGCTCACGGACAGCCCCCCCAGCCCTGACCAGACCTGCCGGCCCCCCCAAGGAGGCTGCAGCCAGAGCCAAGGTGGCAGCGCCGAGCAGAGCTGCCGCTCCGCAGGGCGGTGCCCCCATCGCTGGGCGGGTCCCAGCAGTGAGCACCACCGCCAACCCCACTAAAGCCAATCAGAGAACACCGGCCGCAGCTCAGAGGGCGGGGCGGAGACAAGCAGCCGCCGGTAACCCGGGCAACGCCAAGGCCTCCTCAAAACCCGGACCAGGTCCAGCCGGAGCCCTGCAGAAAGGCAGCACCCCCACCCTTGCCGCCGCCACCAAGAAGCTCCCCCCCGTCCACGGCAAGACGGAGGACTCTTACTTTGAGATGAACTGTGGGAGGAAGCTGAAGACGTAACGGCGGTTTCTGAAGCCTCTCATCACAAGACAGCACTTCCAGCCGTGACTCTTCAGATACCAGGACTCCTCCTCCTCCCGCCGCTCGCCATCTCTGACCAGCGCTGGTCTGTAACTCTGTGTTTCTGTATTTAATAGTCTCTAGATGTTTCTAATCCAGTGGCTTCAGAGATGTTCGTGACCCAGCAATCTCTCCAGAGATGCTCGAACAGAACTAACAATAAATTTGCACAATGTTTATTTTATTCCTCTCGATCTCAGTGACTTTATCAGACGTCGCAGACAGGTTTTACACCGTCAAGGCTCGAGTTTTGTAGAAAAATCATGTTTCAATACTAACCTCAACTGTTTTTAAGTGGTGGATGTCGTGATGACCCGGCGGCGTCTCCAGCAGGTTACCAAAGTTGTGAGCAGGGACAGGAATCTGTGTCTTTTCCCAGTGAGATCCAGTGTTCCACTGGTTTGGTTGGTGGGGGGTTGGAGTCGCTGTGCAGTCCTCCCTGTTGTGTGCCTTCACCAGTAACCCCTGGTTTCTGAGCGGCGTGAGAATGTATCACATGACCGAGGGCGATGGCGTTGTTACTGATGGAACTTGCACAGTGCGAACAAGCACTCATGACTCATGAAACTACTGATCAGACGCCTCCTTTTCTCTCCACCTGAAAACGCTCAAGGCCGACGTTATCGTAGAGCAGAGTCTGCTTGCTACAAACTACTTTTTTATGTGTTTTTTTTTGTGCGTAATAAAAGTCTAGTTTTCTATGTGGTGCCGTCCGTGCGTCTGTGGATATTAGACCTTTTTTTCATGTTGGGCACTTTACAGAAATGTGTTTGTCACAGTTTGAATGTTTGATTGTCCCTTCTTCCTACTACTTTTGTCATTCTGATTATTAAATGTACAAATTGTTTTAAAATCAACTCAATCGTGGTGTTTTATTGCTGTCGAATATATTCACTAAATACTGAAAAATACCATTTGCAGGACTGAAGCTGAAATCTGTTCATTAATATGAAGTGGTTAGTTTGTGAAGGTAATCTCACATCTGTGCTGCACCGACCTCTAGTGGTGGCAATACAGTACTGCAGTTTCACTTGTATAGAACGGAAAGGTTTGCACTGAAAAGGTTTTTATAAATATTTTATATATGAAAGATTTTTATATACAGTACTCGAGTTGTAAAAATAAATCAGGGGGGATGGTGGATTTTATCATATGGGGACAGATAATTTGTGCTGATTACAAATAATATAATATATTACAAATAATAGCAGTGACCAAAACACCTGCAGAAATACTGCAGGAATGACATAGCAGCAGTTAAATGCAGCCTTCTGTAAGCTTTAAATATCCACTGGGCTTACATCAAATACATCAAACACAACAATAAAAAACACTTTTCTGAACTTATCAATATGACTCTGTCCTTCACAGGATAAGTAAAATGGATCACTGCAAAAACTCTAAATCTTAACAAGAATATTTCTTATTTCTAGTTAAAATGTCTCATTTTAGTAAAAAAAATCTCATTTCACTTAAAACAAGACTCATCACTGGAAAAAACAACAATTTTCACCTGTTTCAAGTAGATTTTCACTTGAAATAAGTAGAAAAATCTGCCAGTGGAACAAGATTTTTTTGCTTGTAATAAGATAAATATTGTCCCACTGGCAGATTTTCCTACTTATTGCAAGTGAAAATTTACTTGAAACAGGTGAAAATTGTCAAATAAGTTATTTTTCTGGTGTTATTTTTCTGGTCATGACTCTAAATGTTGAAATAGCAGTAGAACCACATTCATTGATGAAATGACATAAGGGATGGAAAGGGGGGATGGCAGTTTTACAGGGGGGGTGATTTGGACCGTTTTTATTTCAGGGGGGATGCCACACCCCCTCAACTCCAGTACTGTGTGTGTGTGTGTATATATGTGTATATATATATATATATATACACCTTACACATGGACAAGTCTCTGAAGGCATCATTCACTTTGTAATTACAGTAATCTCTTCAAACAGCAGTAAACATCCCAACTTCCTCTTTTAGGGAATGACGAGGTGGATCATTCGTGTTTATTGTCTTAACAAATACAAAGTCTCTTTGTACTGTACTCTCTGTCCTTCCTCTTCATGTCCACACAAACTCATCCTCACTCCACTTAGTGTATGTCCAAGATAAATATTAGAGCAGCTGGTCTAAAAACATACAACTCTGAGGTGTTCCTGGCGTGTTTCTTTACTTTACAAAACAATCAGAGCTTAGTTAGGTCTGGATTTATGCTGCTTATCTTTGTCATTACTGGGGGGTTCATGCATCAGCTGGTGAATCCAGGCCTGTAGCTTAGATCCATGTCTGTGTCAATGAACCACTGTAACAAAGACTTGCTTTGTACCTCTTTCTCCTAAAGGATGGAGTATCTAAGATAGAAGTACTTCTGTGCTCAGACATCTGAAGCCTACAACACACTCAGCCTGTTCAGGGGTTCGGTTCAGTACAACAGACCATAATTTGAGTTCATATCAAAAGCTGCAAACTATATTAATAGAAGTGTATCGTGCTGGTGTTTGGCACATTTCTGTAGGAGTACCAGTGCCAGTGCTACTCAAAATGTGGAGCCAGGACCACTGCAGCCAGCTGATTGGTCCACAACCATCATCTCTTCCATGTGACATGAAGGAAAAACACGAGAACCACAATTTTGTAGTGTTTTCTCAATTCAAGCTGGGCTTCTTTTAGCTGAGAAAGAATGAAATGAGCTGAGCGTTTTCCACTGTTCTTCCTCACCTGCAGACATGACCTTGCACGGGTGTGATGTCACACCTGGCTGTAGCACCCAATGGGAATGGGTTGGCAACAACCCCACCAAGTCTTTTATGCTTATTATTATACAACATTAATCCCAGAACATTGGTGCTTCACTGCTGCAGCTTCAGTGTTTCCTGGCGTAAAATCATGGAACTGGGGGAGCGCGTTTGGATTCAGCCCTATTGGAGGGCTTTCAAGCATGAAACTTCCTGTTTCAGGTCGTAACAACTCAATCGGATTTAAGTCCAAACTTTAACTAGGCCACTTTAAATCCCTCAAGTCCGTAAAGGGGACCTATTATGGCATCTAATCCCTATTTTAAACAGGCCTTGAAAGTCTTAAAAACAAGGTTTTGATTGTTTTTGCTAAATAAATTAGAAATTCAGCCTCTGCAAGACAGCAAGAAAAAACTTGTTTTTCATAATAGATCCCCTTTAAACTCAACCCCAGTTTACCTGAAAATAAGGTCACAAACTGTGGGTGGACATTCTCCTTCAGGAATTCCTACTGGAGAGCAAAAGTCGTGGTCCCATCAAGGGACCCGCAGCAGCCCGGCGGACCCAGACCACCACCCCACGCCGCCGTGTTTCACCGTTAGTAAGAGGGTTTGGTCTCTCTCATTGCTGATTCATGAACTCTGACCTTAACCGAGGCTGGTGAGGTCTGGAGGTCTTCAGATGTTGTTCTGGGTTCCTTCATGACCTCCTGGATGAGTTGCTGATGTGCTCTAGACTAGTTTTGGTAAACATCAACACAACCTCATGTGTCTTTCCAACAGGGCAATGATCAGAAATAAATATATATACAGTGGGGCAAAAAACTATTTAGTCAGACACCAGTTGTGCAACTTCACCCACTTAAAAATATGAGAGAGGCCTGTAATTGTCTGATTTTTAAAGAATTATAAATTATAGTGGAAAAAAATATTTGGTCAATAACAAAAGTTCACCTCAATACCTTTGTTGGCAATGACAGGCCAAGGTTTTCTGTAAGTCTTCACAAGGTTTTCACACACCGTCTCTGGTATTTTGGTCCGTTCCTCCATGCAGATCTCCTCTAGAGCAGTGATGTTTTGGGGCTGTCGCTGGGCACGGACTTTCAGCTCCCTCCAAAGATTCTCGATGGGGTTGAGATCTGGAGACTGGCTAGGCCACTTCAAGACCTTGAATGTTACTTACAAAGCCACTCCTTCGTTGGCTGGGCGATGTGTTTGGGATCATTGTCCTGCTGAAAGACCCGGCCACGTTTCATCTTCAATGCCCTGCTGATGGCTGAGGTTTTCACTCAAAATCTCACGTTACATGGCCCCATTCATTCTTTCCCTACATGAATCAGTCGTCCTGGTCCCTTTGCAGAAAAACATCCTAAAAGCACGATGTTTCCACCCCCGTGCTTCACAGTAGGTTTGGTGTTCTTTGGATACAACTCAGCTTTCTTTCTCCTCCAAACACGACAAGTTGTGTTTCTACCAAAAAGTTCTATTCTGGTTTCATCTGACCATATAACATTCTCCCAGTTCTCTTCTGCATCATCCAAATGCTCTCTAGCAAACTTCAGACCTGGACATGTACTGGTTTCAGCAGGGGGACACTTCTGGCACTGCAGGATCCCTGGCGGCGTAGTGTGTTACTGATGGTAGTCATGGTTACTCTGGTCTCAGCTCCCTGCAGGTCATTAACTAGTTCCCCGTGTGGTTCTGGGATTTTTACTCACCGTTCTTGTGATCATTTTTACCACGGGGGGAGATCTTGCATGGAGCTCCAGATGGAGGGAGATTATCAGTGTGTCTTCCATTTTCTAATAATTGCTCCTACAGTTGATTTCTTCACACCGAGCTGTTATCTATTGCAGATTCAGTCTTCCCAGCCTGGTGCAGGTCTACAATTTAGTTTCTCACGTCCTTTGACAGCTCTTTGGTCTTGGCCATAAGGGAGTTTGGAGTGTGACTGTTTGAGGTTGTGGACAGATGTCTTTTATACTGATAACCAGTTAAAACTGGTGTCATTAATACAGGTAATGAGTGGAGGACAGAGGAGCCTCTTAAAGAAGAAGTTACAGGTCTGTGAAAGCCAGAAATCTTGCTTGTTTGTAGGTGACCAAATACTTATTTTACAGAGGAATTTACCAATTAATTCAGTAAAAATCCTACAATGTGATTTGCTGGATTCTTTCCCCCCATTCTGTCTCTCATAGTTGAAGTGAACCAATGAGGAAAATTACAGGCCTCTCTCCTTTTTAAGTGGGAGAACTTGCACAATTGGTGGCTGACTAAATACTTTTTTGCCCTACTGTATATATATATATATATATATATATATATATATATATAAAACCAAGGTGAAGAGGCACTGCATCACATGACCTGGCTGATCTAAATCCACTTTAGGGGGTTTGGGATGAGCTGGAAAAGAAGGCTGTGAACATCTAACGTATTCCAGGTCATGACCTCATGGAGCTGGTTGGAAGAACGGCAGCATCCTGCCGTACGCCTCCGTGTCCATGGCAACTCCACACAGACACCAATCACCCATGCAGCCCCATATCATCAGAGACACCAGCCAGGAGATACCAGCCGGGATGCTGTTCGCTCATGTTTACGTCAAATAAAAGCTGGTCGGCAAATTCTGGATCAATTTGTATGTTCTAATCAATGTCATTAATAAAAAACACACACACACACACACCAAATGAAAACCAGGTTTTAACTTTCGACATTTTATTAATTATTAAAACCTTAAATTACAAACGCCCTAATTTTTCATAACACATTTTCCTGTGATTTACTTTGTAAAGATGTGATCAGATACTTCTATGTACATAAAACACAGGTGCTTGTGGGGTTTAAAATGGAAGGCTTCGTGCGTCGTCAGAGCGCTCGTCGGTAGTCTGCACGACTCCCTGAGGAGCGCCGCCGAGTCGGGCTGCAGCGCTTCTACGCATCGCCAGCACCGTGACAGCGAGAGCAATTAAATATATTAAAATTCAATGTGCAAAAAGTACAAAAAGAGACTGGAGGACCTGAGTTTGGTCCGACTGAAGACAACCAGAGGAAGTTAAAACATCTGCTGAGGCACAAAGGTGCAGAGAAGGACAAACGTTCAGTCTGGCTCCGACTCCAGGATAAAAACTACGGTGATCAAGATTTAAGTCTAAAACAAGTTAAACCAGACATCGTCATCATCGGACGTTGAGTTTCATCTTCCATGAGCCAGAATGTGCAGCTCAAAGCTGCAGCTGGGCTGCAGGACGTCCTGCAACGATTACTCGGCTGACTGATGAGCTGCGTCGCTGATATAAAACACCTTGCTAGTAAAAATGTAGTGGTTTGTGGTTTTAGTGCAAACGGTCGAGTGAAAGCGACTTTCTGACCAATCCAAAGAGGCGCGTGGCGGTCCACAGCGAGAGTCTCTTGTGCACTGCTGACATCTGACTTCAGAGTTTAAAAGTGGTGTTAGTGGTCCGGAGGAGTCCTCTCCGAGGTCTGGCTGCAGCGCCGCTCAACCGCGGGCTAAAGTGTCCCGGCAGTCGGCTACAGCAGCAGCGGCGTGTGCTCCCCCGCCGGCTCCCTGCGCCTGGTCAGCTGCCGCGCCCGCTCCAGCAGCCGGCTGGGCAGCGAGGGGAAGTGGTGGCTCGGGTCCAGGACGTTGGTCTTGCGGCGCTCACGCTCCTGAAGCCACATGAGGTACGGGCTGGGCGGGAAGAAGGGGCGGGAGCGCTCGCCGTACAGCTGCAGGATGATGCCGACGACGCTCAGGACCACCCACACCGTGATCATGGCGTAGTCTGGGGGGAGGGAGGCAGAGGGACTTCAATCAATCAATCAATCACTTTATTTGTCCCCAATGGGGCAATTAATTTTGCAGCAATATAAACACATAGTAAACGACAACGAGTTTAAAACTAAAAATCCAAGCCCCACAACAGCTACCTTTCCCTCGTGGAATTGAGAAGGGAGATGCAGAAGGTACAAAAGAATGTTTATATCTGTTAGTGTTGACAAGTGGAAGTCTGAGCAATTTACCCGATGGGATAAACTGAAACTCTTGGTGTAGAGCAGGGGTGTCAAACTCATTTTGCTTGGCAGGCAGGATTTTACCAATTTTTTTTCTCGCGGGCCGCACGCTCAAAATAACAAAAATGGTGCGAAGATTTTTTTTTACTATTGTTATCTAATCCAATATCAGTTTAGTTAATTTTAAAGGAAATATGCACTTTGTTTACACTCTAATTATGTAAAATATATTTCTTCAGGATCTTTTCTTGAAATTTCGCGTTTTTTTTTCAAATTATGTAAGATACTTTTAATATCATTTTACAAAGATAAACAGAAACATGTTTTTTTTTATATTTAGTTTTTTTATAGGAAATTTAATTAAAGCTAAATCTTTCTTACATCCGAGAGTGTTTCTTTATGATTTTTCTAGTACAATTAAGTGTATTTATTTTTAAAAATTATTAAAAAAAAATACTACTACTACTTTTTTTATTATTTTCCCTGCAGTTGAAAAGTTTTCAAAGGATGAGAAGTCCTCAACTAAGGGACACGCCTCATTTACGGCTCTGAACTCTGTTTATCGTTCAAATGTTTCTATTAAAAAGGTAACTTCTTCAAAACGTCTTTTCAGGTGGTTTCGGTCTCCTACTTAAAGACAAGCAGGGATCTTGTAAAGATGCTGAAACCCCAACACCTTGGCCTGACTTTGATATCAGGTCGTCTCCAGGACGACTCAGGACAGACCCGTCTCCCACCAGTAGTGTCCCTTGAGACCAGAGGACACCGTGAGGACAGATGCTCAAACTCAGCTTTTACTCAGAAAACAACAAGAGTAATAACTTTACGTGAATAAATATCTTCTATCATCTTTTTTAGCAGTGTTATTTTTCCTGCGAAAATATATAATAGTAGTCAGTTAATAAAAATAAACGACCGTCTACAAAGAAAAAAAATCGGCAAATGCATTCTAGAAAACTAAAAAAATGTAGAAAACTGCTCTTTGTGGAATAACGATGGATTTGTAGAAGAAATATATTATCGGATATGCTGCGATTCATGGCAATTATTTATGCCTTCCTTTTTAGCAAATTAACATTTCGTTTTTTAGCGTTGGAAACTTCTCGCGGGCCGCATGAAAATCTCTCTCGGTCCACACACGGCCCGCGGGCCGCACATTTGACACCCCTGGTGTAGAGGATGGAACAGTCGGATAGGATAGTTTTTGCTTTCCTATACAGCTGTTTGTTATACAGGTCCTGTAGAGTCACCTGAGCAGAGCCAATTATTTTACTACAGACATTAACCACCTTGGTAAGAACAGTTTTCTGCTTTTCCCTTAGTGATGAAAACCAACAAATGAAATAAAAAGTGAATACAGACTCAATAAAAGAACGATAGAACATGGACATCAAGGATGAATCAACATGGAATTTGGACAGTTTTCTAAAACGGTACAGACGCTGCAGACTTTTCTTGTAAATTAAGTTGGTGTTACTCGCAAATGTCAGCTTATTGTCTATTATAGACAATAAGTGGGGGGGGGGGCTTAAACATCTGCTGGCGTCGGGGTTTCTGAGAGACTCACCGATGGCCTGGAACGGCACGTCGGTGAAAGCTGCGCTGAAGTTGTTGTTGAGGAGGCGTTTGAGGATGTTCAGGGTGATGAAGGAGAGGCTGGTGTAGATGTAGGCGTTGACGGCCAGAACGACGGCGTACGCCCCCACGATGCCGCAGGTGGTGATGTTCCCCTGAAACACACCAACCATTCTTCATTTGAGTACTGGAAGAACAGAAACCTGACGACACGTTAACAGACTGGGCTTTCCCCGTTTCCTCAGTGTTGTCACACTTTTTCCCTGCAGTTGAAAAGTTTTCAAAGGATGAGAAGTCCTCAACTAAAGAGACGCGCCTCATTTACGCCTCTGAACTCTGTTTACCGTTCAGATGTTTCTTTTAAAAAGGTAACTTCTTCAAAACGTCTTTTCAGGTGGTTTCGGTCTCCTACTTAAAGACAAGCAGGCGTCTTGTAAAGATGCTGAAACCCCAACATCTTCGCCTGCATGGCATGTGTTGTCTTCATTCTAAGGCTGATAAAAGACTTTTGCGGCTCCAGAGATATTTGTTTTTTGTGTTTTTGATCCAATATGGCTCTTTCAACATTTTGGGTTGCCGACCCCTGGGCTAGATGTTCAAACTCAGCTTTTACTCAGAAAACAAGAGTAATAAAGAGTAATAGAGTAAAGAGTAAAGAGTAATAAAAAAAATATGTGTTTTTAACTTTACACCATATAAGAACCATCATATTAAACTAAAAACATGGATTTATGAACTTGATTACAACAAATGATGGGCTGTATGAGTCTGTTTCTGCTGTGGGGTTTATATCATGTCTATTGACTACACTTGTTTTTAACTGATGAAACATAAATACAAATGATGAAGTGACTCTTATCGATGTTTTGGGAACTGCTCCTGCCGGTACGTCACATGTTGTGATCCGTGTCCCTACTGGACACGTCTAGTCTCCAGTCTAGTCGTCCTTACTCATTAATGAATGTACAACCGGGAACTGAAAACAAAGTGTCTCACAAAAATAATAATAATCAAAAGCTGTTGTTTTTTAATCCAGGGACTTCTATATCGTGTTTCTGGCTGGTGTGGCTTCGTTATCATTTTTATTTCCCAGCTGAATAGAAATATATAAACAAAAATCAGCAGAAGACAAAAACCCCTCCAACCTTCTTTTTTGTTAATTCTGTTAATTAAAAAAATGACTTTGTTTCTTCATTAAAATTATTGTCAAAGGTTATAATGGACCCAAAACTCAACTTGATCTTTACTATCACTGATCTGCACCAGGAAAAGACCCTTATGATGCGTTTATGTGACAAACTGAACCTCTTTTGTTGACCACCAGATGGCGCCAAAGTAAAGGATTTTAAAAAGACTTCTTGCAGGTTTGGGAGATAAATCCTTTACCTCTCTGGGCCACCGTACGAAGAAGAGGGGAACGATGATCATTATGCAGCAGAAGGTCACCCAGAAAACCACGTCCGAGTTCCTGAACGCGTCCAAATCACCTGAAGAAAGACAAACATGCGCGTTTACTCTGAGCGTCTTGTTGAGCATCAAACATCGGGGCAGGTCATCCGAACCTAACGGGGTGAAGAGGACGGTGGACGAGATGAGGAAGCCGAGCATTAGGCCGACCACGACCACGCAGGCCATGACGGAGCCGAAGCGCCACCAGCTCATGACCAGGAAGACTCCGCCTACGACGCCCACCACCGCCGACACGGCCAGACGGACTGCAGGGAGAGACAAGCACTGGTGAGAGTACGCCGCCAACAAGGGATGCAATCAGAAAACCAATAAATCAAACATCCTCAAAGTAAAAGTTGAAAAAAAACTGACTGCTGTAGTCTAGATCCGTGGTCCTCGTGATGAGGACAAAGAAGAAAAACGCTGCGAAGCTGAATCCCATGCAGAACATCTCTGTGACGGCAGACGGAAACAAAGAGGAAAACACGCATTAGAGAAAAGGACATGACACACTGAAGAATGTATTCAGAACATATCTAAAGTCCAATAAAGACCCGTAACCCATGAACATTGAGATGGAACCACATGCTCTGGAATAAAGACTTCAGCTGGGAACAAATGCGTTTCTTTGTGGCGGCTGAGGGAGCCCACATGACGGCCGGCCGGGGGCTCATGTTCACCTCACACACATACAGACATGCACCGTATGGGACTGAAGATTAGCATCACACCGCACTTCTTTGAAGTTAAACATCTGCAATCATCTGACCGGATCATCTGTTTCATTAGTTGACGTCAAATGAACTGTAACCGGAAGATTACTTATTTATATTCATTCATATTAAAGTTAAATGTTCTAATGTTTTAGATTGCATTGATGCATAGATTATGAATATTCTTATGGATTGAAATTTGTACGGGTGTCTGTATCCGTGTGTGTGCGTGTATGTACAGGGCTGTCTCAGAAAATGAGAATATTGTGATTTTCTGTAATGCAATTACAAAAACAAAAATGTCATACATTCTGGATTCATTATAAATCAACTGAAATATTGAAAGCCTTTTATTATTTTAATATTGCTGATCATGGCTTACAGCTTATGAAAACTCAAATATCCTATCTCAAAAAATTTGAATATTCTGGGAATCTTAATCTTAAACTGTAAGCCATAATCAGCAATATTAAAATAATAAAAGGCTTGCAATATTTCAGTTGATTTGTAATGAATCCAGAATGTATGACATTTTTTTTTTTTTTTTTTTTTTTTTTTTTTTTTTTAAATTGCATTACAGAAAATAAAGAACTTTATCACAATATTCTAATTTTCTGAGACAGTCCTGTATCTATGAATGTGTGAATATATGTGTGTGGAAATGGATGTGTATATGTATAGGTTTATGTATATGTGTATATATATATATATATATATATATATATATATATATATATAAATAAATAATTGTATTTTATATATAATTGTATTGTATGCTGTGTGGCAATGTAGGGGGGGCTGAACTTGATAAGCTTTGCTTCCTTCAGCTCCTTCTTGAACTTGCACTGCATCATAATGTGCTCTTTTTTATATTGTTATATGTACCTTTTGTTTAATGCTTGTGCATGTTTGAGACAAATAAAAACAAATCAAATCAAAGATGATGTTTGTAGAAAATCAGAGCAAAAGTTTGCGTGTTTAACGCTGTAAAAGTGATGACTAAAGCGTTTGAAGCAAAGACGAACTGCTCACCACATTTGAAGAAACGATGGCCGAAGAAGCAGACGAACAGTCCGGCCAGGCCGGTGATGGTGAAGAAGATCTTAGTGAAGACCAGCCCTTAAATATGAATGAAATCCAAATATGGTTCTTCTTTTCTTTTTTTAAACTTAAAGGTGGAGTAGTAGAAGGTGGGAGGGCTCACCGAGTGTCTGGCAGCCGTCCAGGGTGGACTTGAAGCTGCAGGCGTAGGTGTGTGCTGGGACGTAAGACGCAGAGGTGTTCAGCTGTGGATCTCTGACGATGACCGAGTAGATGACGCCCTGACCGGGGATGGTGTTGAACTCTGCCGTGGTCTTGTCGGTGGACAGCAGCGTGATGACCTTCGGGGGGGGAAACGCGGTGAGACGACATCAGCAATTCAGCAATTAATTAGCAATTAAGAGCATTAGACGCACGCTTGTGCCGTTTACCCGTCTGCCGCTGGCCGCCATGCCGCTGATGTCGGCCACGGCCTGCAGCCCGTCGAACAGGCTGCGCTCCGACAGGTCGTTCTCCGGCAGGAAGTACTGGTAGACGTCATAGCGCAGCCGCCAGCGGGTGCTGGCGTCTGTGGACGCGTCGCAGGCTGGAGGAGTCAGGCCTCTGGCAGAGATCGGAAGGTTTTATTACTGCACAGTCCAGATTCACCACTTTAGGCATCTCAGGCCAGATGTGGCTCATTTCAATCAACAAGAGAAAAAGTTGCTGCAGAAGTTATCATCTTCAATAAGCACGAGACAGCGTAGTGCACCGTCACGCCACAACTCAGAAGGCCTAAAAATAAAGGGGTTGCATCTTTTTGCAGGTATTTAGAGCTCCGTATAACAGTCAGTAACTACAAAGCTCAGCGTATAAGAACAGATGAAAAGCTGCATGAACTCCAACATGTCTGGTTGTTCTTATCAATGTAAGGTAATGGAAATATATCCAGTCTAGCATCCCGCTCAACTCCCCTTTAACAGCACAGCCTGCTATTTTGTAGCCTCTAAAATCTGGAGGTATTTAGATTTGCATTGAATGTGATCAAGCTACCATCTGCTGGGGCTCATGAACTATCAATCAAATCAGAATATCTGATCACCTGGTTGTAGCGCTAAGCAGCGTGAAGCAGCTGCCCGCAAAGGCAGCTTGGACTTGGAGGCCCTATGGACCGTTTTCAGACCCTTCATCTTTCTAGAAATGGGATCAGTTCTCCCAAACTAGCTATTTTGTGGGTTTGTTTGCATCAAAAGAGGAGTCTCGGGGAGTTGAAGCAGTGGCAGTGCCCTACCACAATTATGAACAAATAAAAGAGAAAGATCTCAGCGCTGGAAATGAGTTCAACATTGATGGATGGATGGATGGATGAATTAATAAGATGAGCTGCAGATGACTTTAAGGAGACAGAGTGATTGTTATCTTTCATCTTTCCTCTCTTCCGCTGCTTTGTAACGAGTAAAAGGCTCATGTGAGGTCTAGCTTTGCAAACAAAAGATGTTTTTATATCCCAGTTACCAGAAAGTAAATCTGAGCTCTAGAAAATGAAACTAACTGAGCGGCACAGTTTATGGGTTGAAGGTTTGCAGCGAGGGGAAACTGCTCTGATGCATCTCTGCTCATCGTGACCTTTGTTCCCTCCATGCACTTTGTCCCAAAGCAACTCTGACGTAAGCTATCAAACAGCTGCGTGAGGGTCATTAACCGTCTCCCGGCACACGTTTGGTTTATTGTTACTGAGCCTTTATGATGAAGACACACCAGTTAAAAGCTTTAAAAGACTTTGGCTTAAAATCAAAACAAACCTCAGCCAGGATCACATGTCCACTAAACTCACACCATGTGTGCTACGTCTAAATCCTTCAAGGCTGATGGCGGCCCAAAGTAAGAGACAGCTAGAAGGAAGTGGAGGGGGGAATTGAGAACTTATAATAAAAGGAAAAGAGGATATGAATAATATGAAAAAAATATGAAAAATACCAAATTAAAGGGGAAAAGGGAAAACAAAAAACTAAAAAAAAAACTGGCTCTGCCGTCCGGACCGGTCCCTCCCTGGCATTAACTTTGTTGTTTTGTACTGTTTCGTTTGTTTTCTAGTCTCCCTTCTTGTCCTGTATCTGTATGCGTTTTTGTTTTGAACATTTGTATTGTTAACTGTTTTGCATCAACAAAAAAGAAAAAACCAGAAATCATTCAAGGCTCCTGAAAAGTGGCTGATGTGAGTTTACTTGCTGGAACGTGGTCATCGGACCATCCTGTCACCTGACAATAGCGGGTTATTCCGGTCAGACGCGTCAAACGAGGTGGCAAACACTTGAAACAGAGCCAGACTCAGGTGAAGGTCTGCTGAGCTCAACGGCAGCCAGAGACGGTTAAAGGAAAGACATTAGCTTTCACGGTCCAGACCTCGGCTGCTGACCAGTCAGGACTTAATTTGCTCCATGACAAGCGTGCTCTCTGGAATTAGCAACAACTAAAAAAAAAGAAGAAAAAAAGTCCACAATCAGTGAAATGAGCTCCCGGGTGAGTCTCCATCCAGAGGACAATCAGCAGCACGCATTTATCTCCACGTGCCTGCAATGAAATTAATTCAAACCTGCATGTTTGGGACTTTTTGTCCAGATGAACAAAACTCATCTGCAGTCAGTAGGTTTACAGACCTGGCAGGAAGTGACCGACTGACCGCGTCAGATAAACACAAACAAAAGGAAAAACAAAACAAAACAAAACAAACAAACAAACAAACAAAAAAAACAAGCCCCTGAGTGTGAGTAGGGGGGAGGGAGGGAGGCTGTGACGGAGAAAACACAAGCTCTTCACATCGCTGCCGGACAGAGACAGTGTTTGTGAGCCGGTCCCAGCAGATGAGCGCTACGCCGGCGCCTGCAACCCAACTAAAGCTGCTTTCGTCAGTGAAAATTATGACTAAAAATCATCCTCAACGAACCTATATCACCTGAGGAAAACTAAAATGCTGGTCATGTGACGATAACGATAATTAAATATATAATGCAATATCGTAGAGGAATAAAAACAAGACTAAAATGTAGATTACAGAATAAAACCTCGGCTAAAATGTGTCTTCATTTTCGTTGACCAGATGAATCAGATCCAGAAGATGCAGCTGCAGAGTTAGAGGCTGATGCCGTTAACGCAGAGCTCTAGGTTCACGTCCATTAAAAACAAAGTTACATAGAGAAACGCAGGGATCTGCTCTGGGGGGGGAGAAGAAGAAGAAACATCTTTGGATACACTTTCCTACGTGGAAAAGAAAACCCAATGGGTCGTCGAAAAAAAAAAAAGATGGGGAGAAAATGCGGAAAAATAAAAATGTTGTAAACTCAAATTAGAGTCTTCTGTATCTGGAATGAATGTATTATTGAGTCTATAAGGTAATAATGATATAATAATAAGATAACCTTGTTTGAATTGTAAAATGGGTTTGGCTAAATACAATCTTTGACTAAAACTAGACTAAAATGGTCCTGGACAATTCTGACTAAAATAAGACTAAAATGTTCAGACTTGACACGACTAAAAAGGAGAATGAACGTGACTAAAACTAATAAAAACTAAAATGATAGCTTGACCCAAAGACTAGACTAAAACTAATTGAAACAGGCTGCCAGAAACAACACTAAATGGGCAGGAAGTTGGGCAAACGCCGCCAGTCGGCCAGCAGGCCTCACCTCTCGTATCCTATATTAGCCGGCGCGAAGCGGATGGTGGTTTCATAGAGGTTGTAGTAGATGTAGATGTTGGGGTCCACATCCAGGTTGAACTCCATGTTGCAGCCTCCAGGGACTGGATCTGAAACAAGACGTTTACGTTACTACGTTGATGGGAATGTTAAGCTGAAACATGCAAAAAGCCCCCTGGAGATTTAGCAGCATGCTGCCCCGGCAGGGGGACTTGGTGTAAGAGAGTTTCAACACAGCAGCCACAGACAATAATTGCAGGGTCTTATGGTCTGCACACATTTCCTGAAGTATGAAATCAAGTGGCAGTCGGCCGTAGTGCTGTGGTGAAACCCTCTGTGGTGGGATTTCCCCAGAGATTGTTTTCGTGAGCGGCAGTGTGCAACTTCCTCCTTTTCAGAAACGGGGGTGTGATGTGTTGCAAGGGCTTTTTGCAGAGTTACCGGCACTGGAGTAGGGCAGGATGACCCCGGTGCCGGCCACGGCGTCGCTGCTGGGGGAGGACAGGAACAGGGACAGCGACGTCTGGCTCGGCTGCAGAGCCGACAGCAGCCCCGAGTCCACGGCCGTCAGGGACAGACCCCGGCCCGGCATCTGACACCAACAAGATCCAGTTTTGGTCAGCAAATACACATCATTATGCAAAAAGAACATCATAATAAAAAGAAAAATCTGGTTTATTGAGCGTGAAAAGATTAAATGCATCTCTGAATGCCAACCGTTGCTCATTAAAATGATCTGCTTATTGAGAGATCAAAGACCCTGCTGTTGACCCCGAGTGGAACACAGATATTCTGAACTCATTTTATGGACAAAATCCAAAAACTTGTGACCTTTTATTGAAAACTACAAATGTTAACTTCAACATCGCAGACATGAACATCAGTGAAACACCAACTGCCAACCATCCTGCAGCAGTGAACGATCCACTACAGAAAACAGGTTCAGACTAATACACAACGTGCTTCTTGCTAATTAAATCCTATTAAAAAAAAAAAAACCCAAGCTGCTTCAGGAAATAACTGAGGCTTTTAAATGATACGAGATTCTATTTGAGACCATTTTTCTCCTCTTTTTCCCCCATTTCATAGTGACGATGAAACTGCTGAAGTCAAGTGTCATTAACTTGAAATTGAGACGTGAAAAAAGAGGGTGGACATACAGTGACGAGAAGAAAAAAAAAAACATGTGAAATCAATGTGAAACTGTGGAAATAATTAATTTTTCTCCATTTATTTGCCATAAAATGGCATCTGATCTTCATGCAAGTCACATTAACAGAAAAACACAATGTACTTGTGCTGATAAACAGTAAACATCCGCAGCAGTGAAGGAAAGAGTGAGTGAGCGCTAACTGGAGTCAGTAGTTTGCATTAATTAAACGAGCTGCTGGTGTTTAGAGCTACTTTGATTGCTCATGTGAACCCTGCATCCCCAAAAGAGATCTCCAGAGACGGCTACAGAGTCAGCGTGCTTCACCTCCCCTCACTTGTCATCATTGAGGAAAAGAATAGTTTCCAAGTTGATCAATGATAACCCATGATGGCCCAGTCAGAGCCCAGACCATAATGCGTTGCACCAAACCTCCACACAAACATCCTGCAAACAATTCTGAGACGAAGCAGCTCTGAAACCGCTTCACAGCCGCTGTATTTGCTCATGTGTGGAAATATACTTGTGAATAAAAGCAGGCGGAAGCCGATCGCTTGCACGGTACATTTCTGGTAAAAAAGAGCCGAGAGATTGCTGAAAGATGGCAGTGGCCACACGGCAGGACTTTCAGTGCAACCACAATGTGGTTGTTATGAGGGGGGGGGCTGCTGGAGCAGCGGCAAACTGCTCTAATGAAAAGCGTGCTGCCAACAGGAACCGGGGGCAGCGGCGATCGATGGAGCAGCATAACGTCTTTCTGAAAGCATATTCAGTTTCTGAAAAAACTGCCTATCTGGTTGGTTTTCCACTTCTGCTTCGCTGAAGATGATGGAGAGATTACGTGAACAGCAGACGCAGATATGGTGACTAATAAACAGAGATCAACCACCACCTCCGGCTGAGTCATGGTGATTAAAACTTAAGAAATCTTTCACAAATGAGTGAAAGATTTCATATAAGCGGAAGCTGAAGGAATCAGGTCACTGTTGATGAACTTTTACTAAATTTTTTGCTTGACAGCAAAAAGCACACTTCCTCCTTTTCTCTATTTTTCTTCTCATTTAGGTCGGAAGGCTCCTTGATAGATAAATAAATAAAAATACAGGACTGTCTCAGAAAATTAGAATATTGTGATTTTCTGTAATGCAATTACAAAACCAAAAATGTCATACATTCTGGATTCATTACAAATCAACTGAAATATTGCAAGCCTTTTATTATTTTAATATTGCTGATCATGGCTTACAGCTTAAGAAAACTCAAATATCCTATATTATTAATATTATATATTATTAAAATAATAAAAGGCTTGCAATATTTCAGTTGATTTGTAATTAATCCAGAATGTATGACATTTTTGTTTTTTTAATTGCATTACAGAAAATAAAGAACTTTATCACAATATTCTAATTTTCTGAGACAGTCCTGTAGATATATACATTCATTTTTCATCTGCTGGATTTATGAGTCATGCTGCTTTGCACCAGTTGTGCCAGTTGGGCGCCCCCCCCCCCCCCCGGGGACGCCCCGTCTGCCGCTCGCGACCCGTGTGCATCAGCTGACTGCGACCGCTCTCGGGGGGTCAGACGACCTCGCTCACAAAGCCTCATTCATGACGCGGCGGCAGAACCAACTCCCGGTGGACACGCTCTGAAACACGCCTGTAATCCCCAGTCAAGGTTGCATTTTTACCAGGTCACATGACCACAACATTAACACAAGCAACCAACGAGAGACGTGGATAAATTTAAACCGTAAAAGGATTTGTTTCACTGATTTAAGCTGATAATTTGTTTCTTTAACTCTTACATCACTGAGCTTTAAACCCCTCCCGTTACATCGATCAGCTAAACCCGTCTAAGCGACCGTAGTCTGAGATCAGTACCCTACAGCGCCAGCTGACGCTAAACAATTACTGTATGTCTTCTATTTCCTTGCATTTCATTAGATTAAGCAGTTTAGTTAATCAAATGCTGCATGCATAGAAGAAATTATTTGTTTTGAATATGGTGAATATAATCAGCAGGGGGTTGTTTATCAGGACGGCCGCTAACAATAGCGGGATCATCAAGTGCTGCAGGATTTGTTTTACTGCCTTCTGAACAGAAAAATGTATATTCATATCTGTTCAAACAGACAACTACTAGTTCATAATATGTTTTTTCTAATGCATTTCATACTACCGGTACACAGATGACTATACTACTCTGACGTCTGTTGCAAGATTTTTTGTAAAAGGTGCACAGAAGGGTTAGCGACGCGTTCATATGCAGCAAAGGAAATAAAACGTGTGGAGATGTTGTAACTGGTTCTCACCCTGGTGTAGGACAGTGTGGCGTTGCGGTGCTGAGTGTGAAACTGCAGGGTGATGAAGGCGACCTCCGAGGGGATCCTGGACACCACGGCCTGCACCGTCTCGTTCTGAGAGACGCTCACGTTCTGGAAGGCGCCCGGCAGGAACACCACCCGATCTGAAACAGAAACAAGTCAAATAATAATTTTAAAAAACATTTTTACATCGCTGCCTGTGAGTCGAGACACTCCCACCAGGAAACTTATTTTATTTGATCGTCTTTTCTCCGGTGAAAGTAGTAAAAGAAAATAAATTGAGTTGGGAGCATTTTTGTTATTAAGCTTTTTATTAAAGAATTAAAGTCAGCCATATGAGATTTACATCATCACAGTATCAATCGGGCATTGTTTTTCATAAAAAAGAGAGAAAAAAAAGGGAGGAGAAGGAGAAAATAAAAAAATAAATCAATCAATGAATAAGTAAAACAAATCATCAACCAAAATCTGATGTACAGTCAATCCAAGACTAATACCAAGTAAATAGATAAATCAAGAAGAAATCAAAAAGAAGATGCATCTGTAAGGGGACAGCAAAAAAGGGACCTTCACTTTCATCTCTCAAACATTCCGAGGAGTCACCTTAAAATAGTAAATACCCCCTCCAGATAAAATAAATAAGTAAAGTAAAATAAAATAAATTAAAAAAAAAAAAAAAAAAAAAAAGCCAACAAGTTTCTTTGGTACAGTCGGGAGCATTTTAAGACTGTAAACCAGGCGGGTCTGAACATCCTACCACGGCCAAAATAAAGAAATAAAATTATCTGACATGAAAGTCGATTGCTGCAGACAGCAAACAGTATTGAGACGTTACTTGGTCCCATCAGTTCGTAGCAACCAAACGTTTAGTGACATGTTAGAATACTGTACACAGACTATGTTTGTCTGTTTGGCCACAGTTTAGGGACATTTTTAATATCTGGACGTCAACTGGATCAGAGTCCCATGCTGGCGGCGCCGTGCTGCTCAGGGATGACCCAGATTCAGAGCGGGGCTGGACCGGCTCAGCAGACGTCCAGGAAGATTGTCCCTGGTAATTTAAAGCAGCTGATTCTGAGCCGGCCGTCCCCCTGGACCAGCCGGTGGGCGTGGTCCCTGAACACACGCTCCCGCCAAACTCTTCTACTTATTTTCATTTTACAATTGATTTCATGTGACTTGTTATTGATTAATGTGATCATCCGAATACGGCTGGCATCCTGGCAATGAGTTTTAAGGCAGAACATTTATGGGAGAATTAGTGTGTTTTTTTTTCTTCATTCAGGTAGAAATCATAAGTGTTCAAATCCAGGAGGAAATATTGTTTTCAAATCCCTCTTGATTTCAGGAAATGTAGCGACGCCTGTTTTGGTGTATAAAAGCACACAAATCCACTCAAAGCTGGTTTTAGTAAATCCCGCCACGAATGTGGAAAAGGATGTACGTTTTTTGGTGCAGAGGAACTTTGATGCCCAGGAGACGCATACATACACAGATGTTTGTCCTCCCTGATGGCTGGAAACGTCCCAAGATAACGATGCCAGGTTTAATCAGGCTCATATAATGAAAGAGCGGTTAAAGGGAGCATGAAACATTAGGTTGTAAATAGAAATCCTTGGAAATATGCCAAAAAACAGCTTATATAACGTTAGTTTAGACTATGGACAGGCTGTCGCTGCCAATATTTTACCTTTCTATACATTTTTTTATGTGGCTACTCTGTGGTCACATCACTGTGGTCGACATCTCGCTCACAGCACTATCTAATTTGTCTGACATCACCACGTGTCAACCTGCAAACCATCAGTGAGTAATAAATAACGTTTCTAAGGTGACCGCAATCTGAAAGAAGGTGAGACTGAACCGCTGCAACAGAAACTGCCCATGAGGCTGAAAATATGAACAAACCTCCACTATTAATGTTAATATTGCAGAACGCCAGTCTCATATTTGTTTCTATGTTGGTATCCATGCTCTTTCATGCTGAAAATGCACAACATGTGCTCTTAGTGCAATTATCTATGCCAGGATCGAAGTACAGATGCAGTCACAGCCTTGAGTCCAGCACATATGAAGCTTATCTAAAGCTTTTTTTACATAACATTATTACTCTATTGCTATTAGTCCCTTCAAGTTGACATTAAAACACGTAGTTTTTGGCTGTAAGACGACATGTTACAGCTAGAATAAGCGGTATTAATTGGTAAAGCAAACTATGGTGAAGTTAAAGTTACAAGCGATAGCTATCAAATCGATTACTGTATGAATGGTTTCATCATCAAACCTGCAAAAGTAACTCAAGAGAAAGCAACGAACCTGAGTATTCGATTTTACGAGTGTCTTAATCACCATAGAAACATAGTCTGGAGGGGAGGAGCTTATGATGAGTATTTAAGTCCATGTTCATCAAAGCTGGGGGCTTGGTCACTGTTACCGTTTCTCTTACTAATATCTTAAATACATTTAAACAACAATCTTTTGCCTGTCGCTTGAAGTTTTTCGCACCGTAGGGCTGACCTTATATAACTTTCCATTGCTCTCTGTTCATTTGTAGTGAGTTATCTGTACCAGGTTAGGGACCGGACGTGTTGCTATGGTAACTGCTGAGAGGCGGATGGTTTGGAGGACATGAGGCAGGAGTTTTCATCCATAAGTATCTTCGTCCTGCTGATACTGAGAGCAGCTCCTACAGGACTGAGGGCGGGCCATGTGTTAATTATTATAGTTTTCCCATCTTCATGAGCCAAGATAAAAGAGATGCTTCATTGGTTATGCACCTGCTTTAAGGCTATTTTAATAAATGTTTGGGTTGGATTCTTCTTTATTTCAACAGATATTTTTTCATTTTTTTTGATGCATATGCATTTTGATTTCAAACATCAGTTATTATCAATCTCCTTCATTACTTCTAATCAGCATCATCCCTGAAACTGTTACCAACTTAAACTCTTTAATGTTGCACTCACTTATGTTTGGTCTATTAACTATCGGCCCATTTTTCAAAAATAAAGATTATTCAGATCCTGTCTTGACACCACAGCCTCAATTTAATTTTCTGGAGGACTGATAAATGTGTTCAATAATAAATTGGAAAAGTATTATGATTATCCCCCTCTAGGCTGGTTAAAGCGATTTATTTCTATTAAAAAAGTGAAAGAAGTGTTTTATTAAAGAGATAAGTCTCGCGTAATATTGCTGACTTCAATATCTCAACCAATTCTTTAACATTTTATTTACCAACTAACACTTAAAACTCTGTAAAACACTACTAATATACAAACCTGCAAATACCACATTCAGATGGAGAATTGTCACAAGCTTCAAAACTGTCAGTACCCCTTTGATTGGGATTAATAAAAGGTCATTTTCTGATCATCTGCTTACGCAACTGCAAAGTTTTTCTCTTGGGTTCTTTTTAATTTCCATAAATCCCTAGAAATTAATTAACTATGGAGGTTTCAGCTCCTCGGTCTGTATGAGTGGAGAGAAACACTCTGAACTATGTGCAACAATACTTGAAGTGATCATGCTGAAACAGGGATGATCCAGTGGTTGGATCTGACAAGCACGTGCAAGTTGACCAACAATAACTCAAGAAGAGGAAAACATTTGACAACCATGCACACTGCTTCCCCGTTGAGAAATGTATCACACTATCAGTGGTGCCCCACTCCTAAGAGTTTGAGACTGAACTATCTCTGCTCTGAGAAGTCAACACGAACAACAAGATCTGTTACAAGAGTGATGGGTGAGTGTCGTGGACCCCAACGCAAAACTGCATTTGGGAAGTCATCATTCTCATGTATTGCAATGACTCAATGGAAAACTCTGCCAACCAACATTATTTCATGTACAAGTCAAGTCCTCACACCTTCTCACATCTTGCCAAGCGTTGGTTCCTGTCAAGACAAGTGTGTACATTTATGAAGTGCGTTGTGTGTGTGTGTGTGTGTGTGTGTGTTGGGGTGGCAGCCTAGCTTGAATCTGCTTCCATGTTTTATTTATCTATTTTATCTATGGTCTTTTTGCTTTGTTATGCTCTTTTACTTATTTTTTCTTTTTCTATACTAATTTTTATGTAGTTTTCCATCAACCTGCCCAGGGACTACAGGTGGAAAATAGCAAGTTGCTACAACCTGGCACAATGCATATTCTCTTGCAAAAGATTAATGTCTTAGGCCCAATCCCAATTCTCCTTCACTCGCCCTTCTTTTCTCCACTCGCACTTCTTTTCTTCCCTAAGCCCTAAAAAAGAAGGGGGAGATTTTAGGGCACTTGAGATCTAGGGCACTTGGCCCAGGTGCCTGTCCCAATTCTCCCCCTACCCCTCGTTTTCATCCCTTCCCTGATCAGGAAGCTGAGAGCCAAAAGCTGTTTTAATTTCAGCTGTAGCGCTGTTAATATGGCACTTTATTAAGTTTTAATATTTTTTCAGGTATAATGGTAACCTTAAGATCCCCGACCGGGGCTCAGTTTATCCAAATAACGCCTGTTAAGAAATTTGACCCGATGTTTTCGGAGATGAGAAGAGCCGCCGGCCCCGGGGAGCAGCCTCAGCTCACAGCCCGAGAAGAGACGAGATCGCTGGGTCAGGCTGCTCCGTCAGCCAAGGGAGAGACACTCTCTCCCGGGACGCAGCTCTGTTGAGAATCACGCCGGCTGAAATAAATCATTTAGGAATATGTTGGTTTAATAGATTAAATCTAACAGTTGTAGCTACGCCTGTTAAGAAATTTGCTCCGAAATTTAGAGATTTCTGTCTGCCGGGTCCGGAGCTTGGGTCCGCGTTAAATCGACGCAGAGCCTACGGCGTAGGTTGCGTAACCTCCGCCGTAGGATCTGCGTTGGTGTAACGCGGAACCATAAATCCCTTTATTCTGGCGTGATCTTCCGCAACTTTATCTGAAAGTGTGTAAATTACCCAGATAACAGCTGGATTACTTTGTGGTTTCTGAAGACTATTATATCAGAAACATCCAAAACAAATCTGACGAGTCACAGGATTATTTCTCTCTATTTCTCTGAGACCAGTCTGCCTGTTTGCCTTCGGTCGGCGAGTCAAATCGACGCAGAGCCTCTTTTTTTCATACCCCCTCGCTCGCCAAGTCAGCATCTGAAATCCCTCGATTTGAAGGGGCTATTCTCAGCCCCTAGCCCTCGTTATGCCCCCTCCCCCTAGGTGAAAAGAGGAATTGGGACACCACTACCTTCACGGGAACGCGCAAAAGTTAGGGTTAGGGAAGAAAAGGAGGGCGAGGGGGAGTATTGGGACGCACCCTTATTGTGCACTGTCCCTGTTTTGAAATAAATAAATTACAAATTGATGATCTGTGACTGATTGATTTTAGCAGGCCTTAAAGTTTGCAAGAGGAAGAGTAAAAGGCTTGTAGCTGCTTGTAACGCTGCAGAACCTCAGTTTCATCGCTCAAGTGTGCAGATTTATCGTGTTTGCAGGTTTGCTGATGTGTTAACCATGCTAGTTTCTCTCACACGGAGAAGAATGTCAAGTATGAAAGCTGAAGCTGAGTGATCTGCTGCAGGTCACACGTGCATTATCCAGATAGTCTTCAGATCTGAGTCCAGCTCAGACCCGAGTCTGGTCCAAGTGCAAACCTATGGATCCAAACCTGTCACGACTCAACAATCTCAACAATCCACTCACAAGTTATCACTGT
Source organism: Cololabis saira (assembly GCF_033807715.1). NCBI lineage: Eukaryota > Metazoa > Chordata > Actinopteri > Beloniformes > Belonidae > Cololabis > Cololabis saira. The sequence continues at coordinate 25,962,094 of NC_084609.1, forward strand.
TGAACTTTGCTTTGATAAAACCACACTGGCATGCATCGTTGCTTTCTTGTGCCTTAAGTTGTCATCTGACATTCTCCAAATGTCCTCACACATTAAATTATAACTTGAAGCATGTTGTTGTTGGTATCTGGAGCAGATCCAGATGAACTATTGATTTGGTAAACATTGCTCTAGTTGTATGAAAGCTGAGGGAACCAAGTCAAAAAAATGTAAGTGAAACCAGAAACATAAACAGGATTGTTGTGCCTCTGGAGCAATACCATAACATATGTTGTTGCCCACTGAATCTGATCTATTAAACTCAACACAAGTGGACATAAATGCACTTTACAAAGGTCTTCACTGTAGTATTTACGAAGGAAAATGTGTTAAAGATTAAATCCACGATTTTGTTGACAGCTGTAATAAATATTTGACGTTTCTGTGGAGATCAATGTACATATAGACTGGTGAAATAGTTTGTTAAACTGACATTTATAGTTAACTATTCTGGTTTAAAGCAACCTTGCACAAATCCAGAACTGTATTTATCTGTTTTACACAGTTTTATAACAAAAGAAAACATAAGAGAAAGGGGAAGAAATAGAAAGAGAAAAGAAAAAATGAGGGTAAAGACATAATATAAAGGTCACATCCAGCTTAAGCTGCAGTCACGATACTCACTTTCTACTTGGGCTTGAACTTCACAAACCAAGAGCAGAAACAGCAACGACCACCTAATCCGGCGAGACATTTTCTTCTGCTTCGTTTATCTCACAACAACAAACCCCGTTAACGTTTGAGTCATTAAAACCCCCCGAAAGCCCGTCGGGGCCGGTGCTGGAGCCGCCGCCGCGGCGGAGGAGACGGAGGAGACGGGGGAGACATGCTGGTGTTTGAACCGCTCTCTGCTGCTGCTGCCTCGCCGCCGTCTATGGACCGCTCCCTCCAAGTCTCGCGAGAACTCACCCTCCTGGTAACCATTCACTACACTGACGCCTTCACTACACTGAAATCGACGCAGGGCCTACGGCGAAAGGTACGCGGCGACGCGCCCACTACGCCGTAGGCTCTACGTTGGTGTAACGCGGAACCATAAATCAGCCTTAAGTGCGCCACAGACTTTTCAAAGTTTGAAGTGTTGTGATTTCAGTTCTTATCCTATTTGCTCGTCTTGTTTTCGTTTTTTTGACGGCAAGATAGAAGTAATTTTATTCACAAGGAATGTGTTAAATAAAGCTGTTATACATTCATAAATAAATAATATATATATATATATATATATATATATATATATATATCATAAATAGGTATTTATTATTAATATTTATGTTTAATTTATGATAGAGGTAACAAAGGGGCAGGGTTAAATAAGTTTTACTTCTACCTGCTCCTTTTCGGACACTGTTTTTTTTTTTCCCTGTTTGTATTACGTTTTTGTTGTTGCTTTTTTTCTGTATGTTTTGAATTTGTTTTAAAATTTTATATTTTTTTCCTTATGTGTTCGAAATAAACAATTCAATCAATCAATCAATAAATAAAATAAATACAACCTGTTACCCAAAACGCCATTAGGTTTATAAACACTCACACAAGAACTTCTCTAGTAATGAACCTTAAGCACTTTTGATTTATTCTTTTACTCCACTTCACTCCAGTTTTTATTCCTTCACAAAATATAAGACTTGGTATAGACTCCATAACATGTCATACTGAAAAATAAAAGAACAAAAATAGTTAAATGGCAGACAGCTGACTAAAACATTTTTATGACGAACTTAACTCTTATTATACTAAAATGACATTTTATAAAAGTAAAAGCCCCTACGCCTAATTCTTTTAATGTTTTATGTTAATAACCATAAAAAAATAAATAATTTCCGCTGCATGGAATAATATCTTTCATTAAAACACAAAATTAATCTAAATGTTAGGGCTGGGTGAACATGGCCTCATGTGAACATCAAGATCATTTGAACATTTTACCTTGGTTATGATTAATCAACAATTATTTTGCATGTGCACCCCGCCCCCCCAAACAAAAAATAAAGAAATCACCACATACCCCATGTATATGCATGTATATATGCAGACTATGTTTGTGCATCAAGTGCCCCAACCATTCGTATCTCTAATATTCAATTTTCCTTGTTTATATTTATATACTGTAATTCAAGTCACGCATCTGTTTTAATAGGAAGGGTAGCCGTATGAATTTCCAGCCTTTGTTCACTGACTGAGGAGAAAAGGAGCAACTGTACGTGCTGAGTGCTGTTTCCATTCCTGTTTTTTTGTGGCTGAAGACAATACGCAACAACACGGGTAGTGAAAGTGAGAAACGTGAATCTACCGAGACAATAAAAACAGAACCACAAACATGACAATCTGTACTGTGTGTGACATTTCAAAGTAAATAAATATGAAGTCAACAGTGACAATCTTATAATCTCAGATTTATTTTAAGTTAGGCTTTTCTATCATTCATTCATACTTTAAAACCTCACAGGCACCAAAGAATCACGCATGCTGGCAAAAAAAAGGCAGAAATTGCTGAAACACAAACAAAAACAAAAAGGTAAAGGGGTGTAAAGCTTGCGTCTGAATAAACCAGACAGAATGGCGGCTCTGGAGCAACATGCTGTAAGAGAGTTTGCCTTAAGAGTCTGGGGGCTGAAAGCTGATGTTGGTAAGTGGCATTAAACTGTACATTCTGTACACTGTTGCGGCTGCTGCGGAGCTTGGACTCTAGCTTTTCCGTAAACTAACGTCACCGCTGGTCATCAGAGGCGATAGCGACGTACTCTCTGATGGGTCGTCCCTTTTCAGGACCAGGAACGCCTCACGACTGATTCCCAGCAGCTCCCTGAGTCCACTATTCTCCAGCTGGAACACAGAAACAAAAATACACTTCTGCTTCAGTTGCTGATTAATGCCAACTCTTGTCAATGCGACAAGTGCAAAACATTGTTCCTACAACAACTGGTTAAAGATTGATTTAAAGTTTAAAAATCTGTAGTTTTCAAATTTCTCAGAATATTTAAAGATGATCTGGTTTGATGTAATATAACATTAAATATGTATATGAATCATAACCCAAGTTAAAAAAAGGGACATAAAATGTATTATATAGGGACATAATATTTACCTCTAATTGTTTGATCCTCTCCTCGTCTTCACATACCCGCCCGTCGTCCACCTCTATTGCTTTCCTCATGACAGAGGCCATCTCGTTAATCTTATCTATGTGCGCTTGCATTTCCTAAAAGAAAAAAAATGTAACAAGTTAATGAATGTTCAAGAAGGGAAAGCTGTAACAGAGGAAATATTTGTTCTACGGCTGTTTATTCAAGCGTTGTTATTTCTTAGTGTCCCTTTGTTAAAAAGCATGATTTAAAAAAGTTGGAAATATATATATATATATATATATATATATATATATATATATATATATATATATATATATATATATATATATATACATACATACATACATGTATATATATATAATATATATATACTTTTACAACTATTTGCATACATATGATGGGTTAGTGCCAACACTGGCAAAATGAGCCCTTTTTACATGCAATTTGATGCAGCAATTGTAAGTTTCCTTGTATATATGTGAGGGTGAATGTGTCCTTCACCAGAAACTTTGGCAGTCTGATCTCACAAAGTTTATTAGGACCTGAGACTGCTCCTGTCAAAGAAGACTAAAATCACAATGATCAATTGGAGGAATCAGTGTTGTTAATTGACCGTGGTGTGCTGCTCCTTCAGCTGGGTGACGATGGCGGGGTCGTCCCTCTTGCTGGCCATGAGGAGTCTAAAAACCTGCTCCCTGTATTTGGTCATGATGAGCTCCAGCGCAGACTGGTGCTCCTCCAGTGACATTCGTAGCTCTGCAAGAAGAGTGAACACATTTGTTCAGTTTACCGTTAAACACTGCGGAAAGACATCCGTCAACTCGTTTCCCCAGCTACATCAACATTAGGCAACACGTTAAGTTCCTCAACGCTGCTTGTTTCTTTAAGAAATGCACAAGATCCTGCCACTGTTTTGCAAAAAAAAAAAAAGGAGGAAATAAAATCTGCAGAATCTGCCCACAAATGTAAAAACTAAATTTGTGTGATCATTTCAATTAATTCAGGTATGGGTGAAGTTAAACTTTCTCAATCTCCATGCTTGGATTATTAAAACTTTTTAGATAAACCTGCAGGCAGTTATTGTTGTTTGCTTCCTATGATTTATCTATTTAAAACAAAAAAAGCAAATTACAAATTATTTAGATTTGACACAGATCAACTCAGTTGTTTAGTGAAGCTTGTCTTACGTTTTTCACTATCTGTATTCTTTGTATATCTCCAACAGTGACGTGCAGGTAGCTTTTAAAAGTATCCAAAATCTGCATTAACACAGACTAACACCTTGAGAAAAGATATCCAGAGTAGCTGGGCTTGGCTAATAATCTGGAAAAATTTAGGGAAGGGAAGAAACATCAATGCTATTTTCAATGAATGCAGGTGAAACCGTGTATTGATCTATTTCTATTTGCACAGTGACTCTCATCCTCAGTGTTCAAACTGTTTTTTTACTCCTGTTTTCAGTTGATTCAGTAAAAGGAGAGGGCCATGACTAACACTTCAAGTTTTTCTTGTTATTCTTGAAGTTATGACACATACTAATGAGCATATTGTTCACAGCATTGTTTTTTATGAAGCATACCTGGAGGTCCACAAATGATTAGGAATATTTAAGAGTAGAGAAGAACCACTGTGACTTTTTCAAGGATGTATGAATAATAATAAAAGGGATCCGTTTACTTGGACAGCAGTCGCAAATGCAAAAATCAGATTTATTTCCACATATGAATGAGGCCTGAAGCTGATCTGAGAACATCTGAATCCATGCAAAAATTGGAATATGATCATTTAGACCAAGTTGTGGAAACAGACCCTGAGATGTTTCCAAGATATAAACACATTCTTGCAGTTGCTTAACCTTCTTTCATATGAAAAGTGCTGCTCCTTTCTCAAGAGATGACACCCCCACCTCCCCGCCTTGTTTGTTCAGATTTATTAACTTTCATATAGTTAATTTTTTGTACTCTTTTTTTTCTAGAATTTTCCTTCATTGCCATTTAGCTTTTATTGTACAACCTTTCTTCATAATTTGCTTTATAAATCAACAAAAACTCTTAGCCAGGACCTACCTGAGCAGAATCATTCATTGAGTTGCCCACCTTTGTTTTCCTGCTGGAGCTCTCTAATCTGACGGTTTTCCTGCTGGATTCCTAAAACCAGACTGGATCGAGGCCGATGCCGTGCGACCTGGTTCAGTGCATCAATCTCCTCCTGGTACTGCAAACAGCAAATAACCAAACCAGCTCCAAGTGAACAAAGGTAAACTTACATCTCATTAGCTTTCAGATTTTTTTATTTACAAATGGGCTGTTATTATGTTATGATTTTGGTTTTTAAAGCAGTTCAAAACATTAAGATAAATAGTTTCATAAAAGGTAAGAATTATGGATAAGATTTTTTATATATTTTCTTATTGCCCTAAATATAGGTACACTGAATCACTGTTGTGTCTTGTATGACCTCAGTCCAAATCCAGTGAACAAGATTCAAGATTATTTTATTTGTCATTGAGCCAGCGTACAACGAAATTTAATTTCAGCATGGCCCGTCCAAAGAAAAGCAAAAAAAAGACTAACAAACAACGTAAGACATGGGTAGACAGATGCCTGAGGCTGCAGCAAAAAGTTCAGTGCAGCCCTTTCATTAGGTCATAAAAGGATGACACTAGGAAAGAGAAGGGGGGCATCTCCCACACTATGTCCTGTCAGAGGACACAAAGAAACAAAAAAACACATCAACACAAAAAGCAACATAAATAAAAAAGAAAAACAGAGCTGTTTCCACTAGTTCCGTCAAACAGTAAATGTCAAATAATGGTATGAAGCATTATTCTGAACTTGCATTGTTTCCTAAATCCCAATAATCTTTAGGTGCTACAGCCCAGTTTCTCCTCTGGTACGATGCTGCCACCCAGGGGCCATAACTTTCAAAATGTTCCCTTAAAAATACATTTTATAACAACATTCACATACAAACAGCAAAATAATTAATGTGAAAGCAAACCTGTTTCATGGCGTCCACTCGCTTATTCAAAGATGTTGTCTGTTCAATTAACATCTCAGCAGCGTTGTCATGGTTACGAAGCCTTTCCACTAACGATTTGGCATCTGCCAGGACTTTCTCCAGAGTACAATTCATGGCTGGAGAACAACAAGCCACAGAAATCACATCAACATCGGATCATTTAAACAAGGTAATGCATTTAGTGGCTGACACTGGCTGAGAGCAATCAATTATTCTATGAGTAAAAAACGCAGTGATGCGTCAATGTACTTATGCCTATGATTATTCTTTATTTTGCATTTTAATCAGGTTTTATATGAGTGGGTTAGGGTTAGGACTGGCATTAATCTGAACATTCAACTTCCTTCAATAGCAGTTCTGATGGATAATTTACTTAAAACTACATCATCTAACTGCAATGTTTATATATTTATTCATATTTTCGTTACGCACAACGTTTGTTAATAGACTCGACACTTATAATAATAATGAAGGAATTTTTATTTCGAGCATGTATATAAAATGAAAGTAAAACATAATAATAAAAAGATAAACATTTACATCTTCATATAAACATATGTTTGAAAAAAAAGGAGTAGGAAGAAGTGTACCCTTTTTCCTAGGTCCTACCCCTTTATAACACTATGGATTTACTTTATTGCTATTACAGTATTATATCTACACAATATCCATATAAATATAATCTATATAAATACTATATGTATTTACTATGTAAACATGCCTATTATTACATAATAATACAATAATAAGTATATAGACAATATAAATATTACATACATGTTATATCAATATCTAGAAAATACAATATTATTATTATATTATATTATATTATATACATCTATATAAATATACACTATATAAACTACATAAATATCCCTATAAATATATATGTGCTACATACCCAATAAATATATAACATACATTACATAGTTTCAACTATCCCTCTCAACAGATAATATATACTACATAAATATCTAAACATAATAATACATGACTTTCCTGATCAGCTTAATCATCACAGGGAAGATGCAAATCCACTTATGGGCTTATACCGCAGATAACTTCGTGTACTTTATCGACTGGTATACGAAAAGCGTTTTAATCATGGAAGAAACTCCATTACCTGGTCCTGCAGAGCTCAAAGTGCAGAAAACTTGACTTTATCAGCCTCTTCCTGTTGATGTTTAGTAGCTAACTTCAGCTACATGCCTACATGTGGGGTTTGCCTCCAACTGAAGTCTTGGTTGAGCTTCTTGTCCCTTTTAAAACACAAGGAATGTAAGATATTGTATAAACATTAATCTAAGCAGTGTTTAATGTAATTGTTAAGCCTTAAGTAGAACCTCAAGTGGCTGTTACCGATGTCTGTGCTGTCTCTGCTGCTAACTCAAGGACTGCTGTTCTCTCGCGAGAACGCGTCGATCCCGCGAGACGCGAACAGCCGCGGGATCGACTCGCTCTCGCGAGAACAGCCGCGGGATCTGCCCGGCGCACACAGGCGCGATGGCGGACCGGCTAACGCAACTACAAGACGCTGTTAATTCGGTGAATTAGATCTTTGTTCTTCTTCACATTAGGCACCAATTTTATAGGGAAGAGACGTAAATGAATACGCTAGTCATCCCGTAATGTCACTTTAATAGCTCCACTCATTTGTAGTATGCAGCTGTTGACGCATGGTTTCAGGTGACAGTGAAGCTAAAGATGCTAAAAGTTCATAGTATGATGTTTGTGTAGAAAAACAAGAACAAAACATTAAAGATCCAGACACGTTTATTACAAGGGTTTCAGTGGTGTTTCACTGACATGTCAAAGCTGTGATGGAGACATTAAAATCACCCCTAGCCCAAAGTTACTAGATTCTGGGTGACAGATTCAAGCAATTATTAGCTTTATTTCTTCTCAAAATGAGACATATTTGACTAAATGTATTTCTTTCTGCAGCTCGCAGATCAGTTTTGTAACGCAATCGGTGTTCTGCAACAATGTGCGCCTCCTGCATCCTTCAGCAACATCCAGACGGCTATCAACAAGGACCAGCCCGCAAACCCCACGGAAGGTTTGTGATTTAACACATAAATACTGACACATTAGTAGAGGTGGGTAGAGTAGCCAAAGATTGTACTCAAGTAAAAGTACTGTTACTTCAGAATAATATGACTCAAGTACAAGTAAAAAGTAGTCATCCAAATAATTATTTTTTTTAACACAACCATTCAAACAGACAAAAGTACAAAATAATCATCTTCAGGCAAATTAAATCAATAACATAATAAAATAAATTTAAAAAAAAAAATAGCTTAAATTCAAATAATCTTAAAGTAAATGCACACAAAATTTCAAGCCTTTGTACTTTTCTTTTTCAACTAGAACAAGCCCACAAACTCGTATAACTGTGTGTGTGTGTGTGTTTGTGTTTGTGTTTGAGTTTGAGTCTGTGTAAATGTGACAAAACATGCAAAAACAAACATTTTTCCCAAAGAATCACCCAGTGATTCATGAGATTGACACGTACGTGGATAAAAGGGATAAAAGAAAAGTAACATCTCAACGTAGCCTAATGTAGCGGAGTAAGAGTAACAGTTTCTTCTTCACAAATCTACTCAAGTAAAAAGTATAGTGATTCAAAACTACTCCTAAAAGTACAACATTTCCCAAAACTTACTCAAGTAAATGTAACGGAGTAAATGTAACTTGTTACTACGCACATCTGCTACATTAGTACATATTTCTTTTACATTTATCTTCTGTGCTGTTCAGGTTTCATTGCGTGAGCTCTTAGTCTTGTTGGATGTATTTAGTAACACCTGTATTGTAATATAATGACACTTTATCTGCTTCATCTTGGTCCAGAGTATGCCCAGCTGTTTGCAGCTCTCATAGCCAGAACAGCCAAAGATGTGGATGTGCTGATTGACTCTCTGCCCAGTGAGGAGTCCACAGCAGCTCTGCAGGTCAGCACACTCACAAATCCTTCTAATAACTATTCACACATGCACATCATGCACCCTTCTAGGATTTCTATCTTTTTGGCAACAGAGGGAGCTATTTTTGCTTTCAATAGTGACAGTGAAGTGTTCTGGAAACCTAAATTATCTCTCTTCATTATTAAAAAAAATCCTTTAGTAATTGTTAAAGTGTAAAATTTTCTTTTTTTAATACAATAATTCTGAATCTGAGATACAAATTGAAATCTAGCTGCACAGTAATGAGCCACTTTCTTTTTTTCCACTTTGGAAGTTGTGGAGACTGATGCTATATCTGTGTTGATTCCTTTCATGGAAATGAAAGGATATCCGAGATTTAACACGGCTCCCTCAGGACAACTGGGTCAAAAAATAATGCAAGTCATATGAGCGTGTGGGCAATGTATTTTTGGAGTAAGCATCAGGATATCTAAATAGATCAAGTGTGGGTAAGGACCCAGATGTTTTTAAGCTCTGTTTTTACCAATAGATCTAAACTTATACGTGAGCTGAAATCCACAAAATCCAAATAAATAAACAAATGAAAATTCACATTTATGATGAAAATTCTCCTTATTTTCTTCTCAAGGCAATTTTTTGGTTATATAATTTATGGGAGAAAATTAAGTGCAATAGCAAAGTGCAACATGCAGTGCTTTAAATAACACTTTCTAGTACAAATATCTTTCTTGTTCCTTGTTTTTCTTTTAACCTTTTTATTATCTCTAGACAAAAATAATAAAATAACTACAAAATGTACTCCAAATTGCCCTCAGCTCAGGAGATAAAAGATCAATGCTATTTGTCTCACAGTGATAAGATTATATTTATTTAGCAATAAATAAATAGTCAGTGTGTCTCCCGAATCTGAGTTAAAACATCCTTAGCTGCTTACATTGTTTGCTATAGTATAAATTTACAGTCCTAGTCTAAATAAAATATATAAAGAGATGTAAAGAACATTTAGATTTTACCATTTTGCAAATTGCCTCAAAACAGTAGATGTATATAATTAAAGCAATAAAAGCATAAACAGTCCTTTGATGACAACTTCAGGATCCGTCAATTAATGTGTGACATTTTTCTGACTCTAAATTACTTATTTGTCGTAGAATTGATTAGAAATTAGCTTCTTAAATTTTTACATTCTTCTGTTAGGAGGACAGCTTACACCTTTTGCTCCGCCAGACCATTTTCAAATAATTGCATCACGTTTTGCACGTGGTGGCAGCTCATTTCCCACATGTGTTTTGTTGATAACATGCTTCAGCAGTCAGCTGACCTGGTGACCCATTCAGTAAAAATACTTCTAGACTCCTGGTAACAAAACAAAAGTCATATAATGTGAACAGAAGATTCTGAAAGTGGCCTAATACCAGGCAATTGCTTTTTATCATGGACTGATGGGATCTTAAATTCCCAGCAGGCGATACTAAAGCTGAGAGGAACATTTTTCAAAGTAAGTGGGAATGATATCAATCAAGAAAATGGCAAAGACAATTGTTGACACTCTGTGGTGCGCTGTGTGACTGGTTAATTTAATGATGGCCAAGAATACTGAAGTGCTGGCTCCATTTCAGTTCAAATAAGATTAAAAAGACAGTCTGTCTACAAGCAACCATCACAACATAATTATGAGAGACTTTCTTAGCAGCTACTATAACTGGCAAGTGTAGAAACTCATCTAAGATTTGTTTGTATTAATAAAAAACAAACGTAAGCCATTGACAAGGCTGCACATCTTTAAATCAAGAGTCTCTACAGACTCAAATATCAAAGCAGAATATGAAAATCGATTTACTTCTCAACAGATCCGAAGGAATAGCAGTAACAAATAATATCTCAGAGGGGGTTAAAGTCAGTATTGTGCCAAAAAGATGTGTATGAAGAAATTTGAGATTTCTTTTCATTTTTAGTTATTTTTAATTAGTTTTATAGGCTTGTAGGTGAGAGAATGAACTTCATTGTGTGCTGTCACTGCTGTGTTTTAGGTAAGTTATGGATGGGACAAAGCACAAAGCACACTACTGTGGTTTACAAATGCAACGTCTTCATCTGACCGGACAATCAGATTAGCACATCATCTTCAAGCATTTTTATTTTTAGGAGTCAAAGGGAAGATGCCCTTTCATGTATTTGTGCCTGTTCTTTGAAACAAGAAAAAAAGAATGGATGTTGCTATAATGGGTGACCCCTGTGACTTCCCATCAGGCGGCCAGCCTGCGGCAGCTGGAGGAGGAGAACCACGACGCAGCGGCTCGTCTGGAGGAGGTGGTCTATCGGGGGGACATGCTGCTGGAGAAGATCCAGAACGCCCTGGCCGACATCGCTCAGTCTCAGCTGCGCACTCGCAATGGAGCACCCAGTCTGCCGTCACCGGCCGACTCCTGACCCACGGCAAAAAGCGCCACATTTTGGACAATTTTCACTAATTTCTTTCAGTTTTGACTCTTTCTTCTTTTTTTTTTTTCCTCCACCAAAAATAGACCTCCAAACTCTCAAACACAGTGTTGTCTGGGTGAAAAACTTTAGCTGATACAAATTAAATCATGTAATGGGGCTGGATTTGTACCCCCCACACACAAAAAGAAAACGAGTATTTACTTGTTTCCTTAAGGTAGGTTGTCATTAAGATGTAGATAAAAATCAATTTTTTTCTTTTTCAGTCCAAGTTAAAAAGAAAGGAACACAACATCATCATGTATACGTCACTTTTGTTTGTGATATTTTTCTTGACAAAGATCTTCAAAAGTTCCTCTTCATCTTTGAACTGTCAAGTTTTGTAAAGTTTATTTTGTATATTATCAATGATATATTCACGTGTTCTTTTTTTGTTTATATATTGTAAAGCACTGCTCCCCCTTAAGTCTGTTTGTTGAAGGTTACCGGTACATAACTTCTTGTGAACCCGTGAATACATTTTTAAATAAACATCAGCCCAACACAGATTTGATTAGTTTGAACTTGTATATTCTCATGAATTGTTAATTTTAAAGAATTATTATGTTACATCTCATTAATAAATGACGGATGTTTACAAGTGCTTTACTTTTTTCACACGCTTCTTTTCACATTATTTAAACTTGGCTTGTGCGTTTCTGAGGGTCCAAATCTGAAATCCTTCAGATGATCAACGGTCTCATTTTGGAGTTTTTCTTCTTTCATCTCACACCTGGTCATACATTTAATCGCATACACCACCTCTAACCATTTGAGCATCACGTAAGCTCTCCCAATTCAAATGTAACAAATACAAATGTTTTAAAATCAATTCCAAAAATAGATTTTAACTGGAGTTCAGACAGGAGCAGGTTTACCTCAGTGTCTGGGGACCGGTGGGACTATTTCTCTCTGGACCTGGCAGCAGCCCTCCCCTGTTTAGTTGATTTATGTAGGTTTTCTTCACCTCCGTCACTGCTCACTGAAGGATTTCTGCTGCCTGACAGTTCTGGGGCCTCCTTTGTTGCAGTCTTTGTTTTCAGTGGGTGACTGCTCTGGACTGCGGACATTATTATGCTGCTGCAGTGCATACCAATCATGGTTTTGCATTGTGTTTGAGAAATAAACAAGTCTTATCTCGAGGAAGATGTCTGTGTAGTAGCGCACGCCTATACAAAACCTGCACTTGCTGTTTAACATTAACAGTGCCTTTCAAGGCAATATTTGAAGGTGCACAAGAAACCTCATAAAACGGGACCACAGAGCAGGTTGCACCTTAATTTGTTTGAAACGAATAAACCGAAAGAATCACACGCTATCTGCCTTTGATGAAGTGCTGCCTGAAGGTTTGATGATCGCAGCCACAGCGAGAGTTTCCAAACGTGCCCCCTGGGTGAACAATGTGCCCAGATTGTCTTAATCTCTTAATGATACTGTTTCACCCCTGCGACCTTTGCTACTGAGGTGTTTATTATCACATTTAATGCTAACAAGTGACTGCATTTGCTCACCAGGCAATACCACCTTCACATTACTTTATTACATGAATTAATTAGTCATGACTCCACATAAATCTGCTGAATCTGTGCTTCTGCTGAATGGTCTTAAATTCCAGATTTACATTTGACCGTCCCGATGTTATAATATTTCACATATTAACCATCTAGTCTCGTTTGCAGCAAAAATGTGGCTTGCAGGTCTGAATCCATTTTAAACTGCACTCTACGCAGCATAGGCTGCAGGCCAGAGAGTTTACGGCCCAAATCTAAATATAGGTGCCGAGTCACAGCTCAGTGGGCCCCATTGATGTGAGAAATATAAAAACAGCCTTGTCTGCTGGACACCACACCCAAAAGTGTTAGCAGGGTACACCCGCCTCTCAGCCGGGTGACATCATGGCCCTTACGGTAAAAATGACACGACCCGTCCAAATAAGGAGATTCATGATAGGGAAACTCTCCAGTCCCATATGAACGCTTCTCTGTTGTGTTTTAGTTGCAGAACTTTGTTGCCAGTTTTAAACTTTTATCTGTGTTTTTAAGAGCTAATCAGCTGGAGCGGAACATGTTTTTTATTATTTTTTCCCCACTTCCATGCACCTGCTCTTTGTTCTCAAGACCTTTTGGATGTGTACAAGGAACTACAGGTTCCCAGGCAGTGTGATCACATGTCCCAACAATTTTCATGGGATCTTTGGAAGAAACAACTGTTGTGCAACAATACTGGAACATGAAAGCCTAATCTGCAGTGTCATGATTAAATAATGACTTCTTTTATGAATTGGTTGATACACTGCTACAATTATTTTCAGCAGTTAGAGCAAAGTCTCTGCTCCTGGCTGAAGAAAAATAAATTTCCTCAGAATTGCTGTCTGTCTGTGTGACTCTTATCGTGCTTTATGGTGTCTTATCTTTGCATATTGTCTTTAGACAAATATTGACTCTTTTGTACCAATGGGATACGTTTTTAGCTTTTGCATTTATGTAGTGACATCATTATAGTATGAGTACATAAAATGTTTTCTGACTGTATTTTATAAAGCATTATGAATTATAAACCTCCATTTATACCTTATTTATTATTGCTCTTACTCTCTTGTTCATATGTAATTTGCTATTTGATGAAGCAAGCTATATTGCAGTTGTTTTATGCAATATTCTACATTAACATCACATTAATATTTTTGCTATTTTTAGTAAAGGTCTGCACAAAGAAGGACCCCTACAGTGATGTAACAAAGATCTCAGCTGTAGGTACTACACTATATTCTCTCTGCAAGCAGAATTAACCTTGCCGGATTGTACGGTTTTCTTATTGGTTTACGCACCTGTCACTCAAATATATCCCAAGTTGTGATTGGCTGGAGGAGAAGACGGTCCCCGTGGCTCTTTTCTGATTGGCTCTCGCGAGCGTCATTCATGTTCACAGTACGTCGTTGCGTTGCCAGAAGAACGTCGGTCTCAGGAAGCAGCGGTGCTTATTTCATATTTTGTTGCGATAAAATCGAGGGAAACGTAGGATTTCGGGCAACAGCGGCACAGATGTAGGCGGTTAAATATTGCCGAATTATTTGACGGCAGGTTTCTCGTGACGTGTGTGGGATTTTGTTATGATTTGGCGCTGATATCGGCGATGTTTACTGTTAGTCGGGTTCTGTGACGGGCAGCCAATAACTGCTGCAGCTCAGCTGCCTAGGAATTAGGCAGAAACGTAATAACACATCTCATTTATTCATCTACTTTTCTGCTGGGTCGTGGGTTGGCGACACGCCAATAATTTACTCTGGAGCAGGACACGGAGGTGAGTGATTTTATTCCTAAAAACTGTTTAATGCTGCCTATAATAACAGACGCTGACAGATCCAATAACACTGGATCAAACTGGCTGCAGATTTCTATTAATACACCCAGGTTTATACCATTAACTGTGTTTTAGAGAGGAATACTGAGCATTACTGTGGTGTAGTGATGGAGCAGGACTGGAAGGGTGCTGTAGTAAAACATTAGTAAACATGTTAGTAATTTAACATGCAGGTGACTTTCAAACAAACTACATGACACTAATACTCAATGATATAACAAGCTGAACACACAGGGGGAAAGGCATTTATATTTTACTATTTAAACACTTTGGGGGTCCATATGTTTGAATGTTTTTAAAGCTGATTTATTGGCTGTCATTTTATGCCTTTCAGGATAATGAACTTTATCCATCACTTTACTGTTTTCTGGCTTTCTGGAAAATAACCTTCAAATAGTTCTGCTGCAGTTCTTCCTTCTTTCTCTCTGACTTGATAAACATGTACTTTATCACACGATGGCTCCTTCAATACTAAATAAGGTTGCTCGTCTTATTTGGAGCAATATTCGTCCCACATTTTTAAACCACAGCCTTGCATAGTGATTATGGTGCAATTTACCCGGTGGGAACTTCCAGACTAAAATAATAAAGCTATAATTGTTTATATAGATGTTACTGTAGGATCCCATTATGGAAAGGTTCAAATGACTTTTCAACTCAGCTGTAGTTAATATTAAATAAACAGAAAGCTTGAGCCACAACTATTTGCCCTTTAAGAGGTTTGAATTGTGTGTGTGTGTGTGTGTGTGTGTGAATAATGTGCGTAAGCTCACATGTGTGTTCTCACCGGCGTCATGACTAGAGGCCTTTCATTCTTGGTGGAAAAGGTTTCCTGTACGGTAATCTGAGGGTGGAGTGTGTCTGTTTGGGAGTCACCGACCGAAGACTGTTACCCCGAACTGACACATCCACCTTTAAAGAGGAAAAAGTGACATTAACGATCTCCTGTCTGAATTTTCCTTTTTTTTTATCTGTTTTTGTAAAATCTGGAAAATGATATAACTCACACAGAAATAGTGAAACTCTCAGCTGGCAGGCTGGAGGTGAATTTCACTCTTGTTTTGTTCCTGTTGCAGTTGTTGACTGTTTTTATCTCCTCATGGAGATAAACTCAATACTAATGACAAAATTTTAACATGAGGAACCTGTTCTATATACAAAATAACTGATGAACCTATTGCCCCTGTCTTGTATTCATTGATTTGTTCAATACCATTGAACATGAATAGCAATTTCTTTTTTGGGCCCAGGTGCTTAACTGGACGGAGCCCGCTGTTGATGTCAGTTTTGACTGCCAATTTTAGGCTGCATGCTTGAGCTTTTTAATAGCCAGCTTGCTTTTATAATGCCTTCCTTGTGAGTGTTGGAGTGGCACGGCCTTGTTTGTTTAGCTATAGGGTGGATCTGGCGAGCCTCAAGTCAAGCTGAATCCCTCCAGCCAGAGTTAAAGGCCTGGCTGCCTCAGCTGTGATGCAACGCTTCATTTCCCACCTCGGTGCGATGGCAAGCACAAACACAGATGTGCATACACACATCACATTAAAGGATACATATTATGAATATTACTTTCATGTATTGCTAGTTTGGGTGTCTGAGGTGACCCACAACTCAAAAACCTTGAGACAACACAACTTTGGGAACCACAATGTTGGAAAGTTTTTCATTCAGTGAGCCGTTCAGGATTGTAGGGTCCTGTGACGTCACAGACACAGATCCAGATCCAGCAATCAGATCATCCAGGTTCCCCATCTTTATCTTCTTTCAACGTCACATCTAACTGCATTTACTGTAACTGTGAAGTGGAGACAAAGCTGTAACACCAGTTTCCCAAGAGAACCGGTAGACTGATGAAACAGAATAAGTTCAGCCTGAAAACAGCATGCTATCCTGAATTAGTATAAAGCCTTGTTATTACATTATAATAATGGTGCTTGTCCTAATTTGAAAGTGTCCTTGTCAAAATACCTGGCGCAAAAATGCTTAGTCATCAATTTCTGATCAAAATAAAAAAATCATTTTACATTAATACATTTTACGTTAAATATATAACATTATTGATGTGCATTTCCAGTCACTCCCAAAGCAAACACAAACACTAAGAGCCAACACTGAACAATGATCTTAAAAGCTTCGCAGCAATATCGTCTACAAAGACTCCATGCAAGCCTTTCCACTGGAAGCACTGGTCCGACTACCTTTGTCAGTTCGTCACAACAGGACATGATAAGGTGAAAGGAGGTAAACAAGGTCCTGATAAGGTCCTGCCTGCATGCCGAAAAAGAAGAAAAGTCACACTGTAATATTTTGTTGGACCAGCTATGTGGATAAAGTGGTTATTCAGTGTGTTCAGGTAGAGAGCTGACCTAAAGTTTTGATCAAATCATGTTACTGAATCTATATCTGATCAACTGAAACAACCCCATACCATAATACCTCCACTGCAGGCTTGTATGAAAGGCCTGACACAGGTGGGATGTATCTCTTTATGTGCTGCTCTTCTTGAGCTGACGCCCCCGTCACAGTGAATTTTCCACTGCAGTATAGTATTTATGCTTTCCACAAAACTAATATGATTATTATTTTAAATTGGCTTAAGTCTACATGGCTGTTTAGTCTCAGTGAAAGTCAGAGCTTTGGAAATGCTATGATTTATCTTTTGAAATTTGTAATATTTAGTTTACAAATGATCATTTTTCTCAAGTTAGCAACACAACATTTCTGCAGGTTTTGAGGCGTCACTTCCATGTTCATCATCTCCCTAAATATGATGAAAAACTATTTAACTGTAGTTTCATGACGGAGTTGGACCTCAACCGTTAAACGTCAGTCTACATTAACTTAGTAACGTTGTCTTTAAACCCGTGACATTTTTATTTGCAAATTGACTAAACTAAAACTTTATAAACTCCATAATTCAACCGCTTGATAGTTTCCAGGGCTACCTCTAGCAGCATTAGCTTGAGTTATACATCTTCTTTATGACTTTATCAGTGTGTAACATTGCCGCAGGAATTACGGCCTGCTCGTTTTTACAACTTTGCTTCAGTTCATTGAGAATGGCTGGTGTTGGTTTATGCACGGCTCTCTGAGCTTCTGCTGCAGCATCCCAGTCGGAGGGAGGTCCGTGCCATTGCAGCACCTTGACACTTTCTTCATTCAGACGTTCTCCTGATTTGCTGACGTGCTACAGATCTCTAAGTGGTGACCGTCAGACAGAGAACCTCACGTTTGAATCAGGATACTTTGATGCACAGAGAAATTCATGGTAGACCCGATGGCTTCAATGCTCCCAGGTACTGTGGCTGCTGAAAAGTGCAAATCAGCACCGTTCCATCCTAAAACACACCACAGTTTCATATCAAACACGAATGTCTGATGATAAACATAGTTGTCAAGCCTTTTCTTGTCAAATAACTTTATTCCAGGAGTCTTGTGGTTTGTTCAGATGCAACTTGTCAAATTTATACGACCATTAGGGCCATATGTTTGGGTTGGGCTGCTGGATAACTCACCTGGTTGTGCACGGAGGCTGTTGTGTGAATAATCTTTCTCACTGTCAAATGATACACTCAATATTGGTCAGAAATAACCTTAAATTCTTTGCAGAATGACGGGCAGCGGCTATAATCTGCAGGATTATTATGTTAACGCATAATAGTGGACCAGCAAACTGAAGCCCCAAACCTTAGTGGTGATGGTTTTACTGGATGATCAGCTGATCAATTGTTTCTTATCAATTGTTTGATCAGCAGCGCCTGGCTGCTCCTGATGAGGAGGAATTAGGAGGATACTGTCAGAGGAAATGTCGTTTGTTGTTATTCATCTGAGGCTGTGATTACTTACATTTTAAAACCTGGAAAGCACCAGATGATTAAAAAAAGAAACAGTATGTCCTCATATGTAAACCTTAGTACAGAAAGAGTATGTACTCTATTCATATAGTATATATATACACACACAATATATGTGTGTTGTGTGTGTACACGCGCTGTGATTATAATTCACTTGGGGATCATTCGTGATTGTTTTTCCACCTTTCTCCATTTTTTCAGAGCATAAGTGAGTCACATCCTGACGTCTTTCACATAACAATTAGTCTGAAAATCGAAGCGGAAAGCATCCGTCATTGCTGGTTCTGTGTTTCTTCGCGTCACTCCGCAGCTTGAATGTTTCAGCCATGACAAGCTTGTGACCTTTCACAGCTTTAGAGTTGCCTGTAGTGACCCAAACATCAGCGTAGTCCCCCCCCCATCCCGCATCGCTGGTCTCATCTCCTCAGCGCCGGTGGGCCGAGGTGAGACAGCTTGTTGGCTCGCCTTTCTTTCTTTCTCTTTGTTGTTTTTTTAATAGTCAGCTATAACTGACATCGTCTTTTGGACATATATCCTGTAATCCAGCTTTAGTATTTAGTTATAATTGTTTGGGAAGGTGCAGTCCAATCATCATGAGTCAAAATAACGACGTGATGAAACCCGACTTTGAGCTGGAATCACAGGCCGGCACCTTTGAGCTCCTGCCATAAATGATATAAATGATTAATATCGTGCCATATACAGTATGCATATAGAGGAGAGCAGACAGAGTCTGCTTGTGCTACTGGGTGTTTGTTCAGGTTTGTTATTTAATTGCTGGTCATGTGAGTCATTTCGCCGGTGTCCCTGTTTTTGTCCAGACCGAGCAGCTTACGACAAATTTTCTCAGAAGTCAGGAAGCGTCCTGTTGTTGTGGGATTGTTAGGGCCGGGACGGGAAAGGGCTCGATGAATGGAAGAAACAGGGCTCGTATCTCGGGGCCGCAGAGCTGTTTAATCTCTGTCTGTTAATCAAGCCCACTCATGCTGTTCTGATGGCGCACAAGGATATTGTTGAGAAGATACGCAAGGCTAGGCAAGGCAAGGCAAGGCAAGGCAAGGCAAGGCAAGGCAAGGCAAGGCAAGGCAGGGCAAGGCAAGGCAAGGCAAGGCAAGGCAAGGAAAGGAAAGGCAAGTGATTTCAGCAGGTACACGTCTCATTCTTACAATGGCAAGAATTACGTTTCTATACGGTCAAAATGTACAAAGACCGGGTCAAATAGAGTATTACAAAAGTAATCTGTAACAATTCATACGGTGAATTAAACGTACCCAAATCTATGCCACGATGCCTGTTTCCAGGTCTTATTTCACACAACTGTAGACGCACATCCACCATCCTTGTTTCGTCCTCACTTGTGCGTGCACACATCATATAAAGGAAAATTAAACTTCCCTCTTATTTTGTCTTCCTTCATCTCATGATCATTATGTCATTGAGAGGATTTAATGCGGCTCGTGGCTTCCTCCACATCAGTTTCACATCAACTTCAACACGTAAGCTTAGTTAAAAAAACAACCTCTGAGATGCACGATACCCAAGCTCTTGACTGAAAGCAGAATAGATAGCTCTGAGAAGATTTATGCGTCTTCATTCTCATCCCAACCACCGGGTGTGTGTGTGTGTGTGCGTGTGTGATGATATTCCTGTGGACATTTGAGCGATCAGTTCCTGGAATAAAAGCCCGTAGACCGTGACCAACCAGCATGTGATGCTCTTATCTGGGCTTACGGGAATCTTTCTGCAGAAGGATATGCCCAGGTCGACCTTTTCAGCAGAATCAAAGCGGTGCACAGTTCGGTGTGTGTATGAACTTTGCATACACCTGGATCAGTCTCCTGGATCAGACTAATCATTAGCCACAATTCCTCTATGCTCCTTTGCAAGGAGTTTTGTCTGATAAAATTAATATGCATGGAGAGTCTCGGATCTGTTTGTGTGCACGATTCAGTTCGGATGTGGAGAGTTGAGGCACTGAGCAAAGTTGACCCTTATGCATAATTTCTTTGCTGACTGTTTATCGAGTTCTTTGTGGAGTAGATTGTTTCCACAGTGTCTTTATGACTGATTGAGTTTCCATGAAGTAACTTGTTTACAACACTCAGCTGCTGGGCACTTACATTTAACCTGAGGTTCCTGACTGGATAGTTGCTGTAAATGTGTCTGCCTCCCTCTGTCAGTGAACACACTCAGGATATCCACAGTGTGGGAGAGGTTTGGAGGCATTTCAGTTTTCTTGTGTCATTTTCAGGGTGCACAAACAATGACGACTATTTCACAACAACATTCACAACACCAGGGTGGGTTTGGAGGGAAGCTACAGCGCCGTTGCTTCACAGCTGGAAGGAACTACGTACTTCAGATTCCAGTGGAAGCTTTTATGTTTGGAGTTTGCTTTTTTTTCTTTTCTTTTTTGTTGCAAAAACAGGCCGGATGGTTGATTGATGAGTTAAGTAGCCTTTAGGTTTGAGTGTGAAAGTGCTGCTAATGTGTCCAGGGTGGACCCTGGACTTGGACCTGGACATAACCCTTAAATAATGCTCAGAAAATCTTATTTTCTTTATTTGAAGTATTTATTTTATATTGAAATTAAAAACACTCAATCTAGCCTTGAACATTTTCACAATAATATTTTTGTTGTGTCATTATGAATACATTAGGTCATTTTAATCATTTTTACTTTTTGTATTATTGTATAAAACCATTTTTTCATCGTGGCCGTGGTAAAGAGGCCTTAAAAATGCATGTATCAAATATAATGCAGCATTTAAGGGTTCATTTCAGTGCAAAACGTTTTGAGTCTCTGAAAATGGAAGTATAATTTACTAAAAGGTCCAACTCTTTAATTAAAGCCGAAAGTCTATACTTTTTATGACATCTTGATTATTTTATTTCAGATAATAAAAACAATCATTTTCCAAATAAGTCTGGACCGAACTATTTTATATGATTCAATTCAAAATGATAACTGATGCAAAACTGTTACCAGTTCAGTACAAAAGAGTAATTTAGGAGGGAAAAAATAAAGTAGAAGTCAGGTTGAAAGGACAGTAAAAGGTATGTATAATTGATAGGTATTGAATTGTTGAAAGCTTCTAAAAATAAATGTCTGGAAGAACATTAGCTGGTCAGGTCTGTGTGTTGGTCAGCAGTTGTGTATCAAACTCCTGGGTCCTGACCGATGATGCAACCGCTGGAATTTGTGATTGTTTCATGAATCAAGTCCAACTCCTTGTTTTACAGAACAGTGTACAGACAAAGAGAGAGAGAGAAATGGAGAGAGATCCCTGTATTTGAATAAAAAAAGGTTTAAAAATCAGCTTTCTGGTTTGTGAGTTGATAAAGATATCGGGGGGATGAGAGCTCAAGACTCATGTAAATCAATTAGATGTAATGGCACTTTCGAAGGCTGATGTACTGATGTGCTCATTGATCTTTGTTATTTATTTGATTGTGTCACAGGATAGTATGGCCATGACGGGAGGGACGGCAGCATCCCTTCCCATGAGCAACCACACCCGGGAGAGGGTGACCGTGGCCAAGCTGACCCTGGAGAATTTCTACAGCACTCTGCTCACGCAGCACGAGGAGCGCGAGATGAGGTGAGGCTACCCCAACGCACCTGCCCTAGGCGATATGGACCAAAAGTCATATCTCGATATTTTCTAGCTGAATGGCGATACTCGATATATATCGATATTTTTTCTGTGCCATAATTGGGGTTTCCCCCAAAGCATTATAGCATAGCATCTCTGTTAGCTTCATTTTTTTCTGAGGCAAACCCTTAAAAAAACAGTTTTAATACAAAGCCTCGTGCCAAATGTCACACAGGTTCCTTTATTAACAGAGGTCTGCACAATATCAAAATGTATAAAACAAATGAAATAAAAAATAAACTGCCTGCATATATAGAATAAAGATGCTTCTTGAATAAAATAAAACAAATATACCTTTCCTGCATAACAATTAAATTAAAATACACTGTGCAATTAATACAATGTAGACAGTAACAGGCAGACTTTTCCACTGAGGTTGACAGTTTGTCAAATAACAAAACATTTGTGCAAATCTCAAATAAAACATTCAAGTCAATTTGTCACAAAATAAGCTATATCAAAATCATAAAAAAAAAAAAAAAATATATATATATATTTTTTTTTTAAATAGATATAAACGATATTGTCTCGTACCATATCACGTTTGAAAATATATCGATATATATTAAAATCTCGATATATCGCCCAGCCCTAACCTGCCAACCCCCCCCCACCCGGAGCTCTGCATGTTGTTTTCCTCACCATCTCAAGCTCAACCACCCCACCATTTCCTCATCAACACTTGACTTTATGAAAGCTGAGCTTGGTCTGGAAAACCAAGCCGTGTGAGGCGTTTATTTCCCCCTCGTAAGTCGGGCCTGGTCTCTGAGGGGCAGATGCAGCTGGTGTTTAACGCTGCAGGTGACACCTCATCCCCCACCGAACAACAGAAGTTCACATGAAGTGTTAACGAGACAAAGGGCAGCTCATAAACCATCACCTCTGTTCTCATGTTACCCGAGAGCTGATCTCCCTGTCGGTCCAGGTAACAGTTCAGAGACACCTGAGCTGCTCGTTCAAAGCATTTTACCCAGATCTGACACCTTCATATCTCCTCAGTAGTTTCCACTCCGCAACATTCCCCCCCTTTGTGTACAGAAAATAAACGGTTCAGTCAGACTCTCCTAAAAAACATGTGTTTCCAGGCAGAAGAAGCTTGAGAAGGCCATGGACGAAGAGGGTCTGCATGATGAAGAGGTACAGTAGGGTCCAGCACATGTCCAGAGCTTCACTTGTCCTTCCATATCTAGCTGAGTGTGACACCTCTTGTCTTGTGAACTGCAGAAAGTAATGCGGCGCTCGCAGCACGCCCGTAAGGAGACCGAGTTCCTGCGCCTAAAGAGGACGCGACTTGGCCTGGATGACTTCGAGTCCCTCAAGGTTATTGGACGAGGTGCATTTGGAGAGGTGCGACATCAGAGGACTCAAATGTTGGGAGGTTGCCAGAGCATCTGCTCTCCTTCTAGTGCACTTCTCATCATTTATTTTACTTTAACCGTCTCCTTCAGGTCCGGTTGGTACAGAAGAAAGACACGGGGCACATCTATGCCATGAAGATTTTAAGAAAAGCAGATATGCTGGAGAAAGAACAGGTGAAGTATTTTAAAGAGCCACACTGGTGGAGCTGTTGCTTTCACCACCTGACGGTCCTCCTCTCCTGCAGGTGGCTCACATCCGGGCAGAGAGGGACATTCTGGTGGAGGCGGACAGCGCTTGGGTGGTCAAGATGTTCTACAGCTTCCAGGACAAGAGGAACCTCTACCTCATCATGGAGTTCCTGCCCGGGGGTGCGTATGATGCAGTGATGCAGGAGCACTGATGCACTGCAAAAACTCAAAATCTTATCAGGAATATTTGTCTTATTTCTAGTTAAAATGTCTCATTTTTTGTAAAAATATCTCATTACACTTAAAACAAGAGTCATTACCAGAAAAATAACTTGTTATTTGACAATTTTCACTTGTTTCAAGTAAATTTTCACTTGAAATAAGTAGAAAAATATGCCAGTGGGACAAGATTTATCTCAAAAAAATCTTCCACTGGCAGATTTTTCTACTTATTTTAAGTGAAAATCTACTTGAAACAGGTGAAAATTGTTTTTTTTTTCAGTGATGAGTCTTGTTTTAAGTGTAATGAGATTTTTTTTTTACTGAAAATGAGACATTTTAACTAGAAATGAGAAATTTTAACTAGAAATAAGACAAATATTCTTTTTAAGATTTTGAGTTTTTGCAGTGTGAAAGTCCCCTAGAGTCACTTCAAATCCATGAAATCCAGGCTGAGAGAATCCTGATTCTTGTTGCCAGGTGACATGATGACGCTGCTGATGAAGAAGGACACGCTGTCTGAAGAGGCCACGCAGTTCTACATCGCAGAGACGGTTCTGGCCATCGACTCCATCCACCAGCTGGGCTTCATCCACCGGGACATCAAGCCAGACAACCTGCTGCTGGACTCCCGGGTCAGAACGCGGACCCGTAACCTCCTGCACGAAGCAGAGCCGAGCAGGGAGGGAAGCTGCTGATTAAATAACCAATGGGGTGTGTTTTCTCACAGGGGCACGTAAAACTGTCGGATTTTGGCCTGTGCACGGGACTGAAGAAGGCTCATCGCACTGAATTTTATAGGAACCTGACGCACAACCCGCCCAGCGATTTCTGTGAGTCATTAATCTAAGATTCCCCATAAAGTGTAGCTATTGTGTTGCCAGACACAAATGAAAGTGCATCTTTGGGGATGTCTGATGCTGATCAACTCTCCTCTCTTTTTCTCTTCTGGGTCTTTCAGCTTTTCAGAATATGAATTCGAAGAGGAAAGCAGAAACATGGAAGAAGAACAGGAGACAGCTGGTATGGTGGAGTCCAGTTTATGAAATCAGCCAATAAGAAGTCAGTGTTTAAGGGGAAAAGAAAGGATGCATGTAGGAATATAAATGTAGATTGCACCTGGATTTTGTCCAGCATTGATTTATACGGTCAGATGTTCTAGTTCGTGCAGACTCTCCAAGGTTCTGTATGGAGATGTCACCGATCAATATCCTGCTCTTTCAGGCTTACTCCACGGTGGGAACGCCAGACTACATCGCTCCCGAAGTCTTCATGCAGACGGGATACAACAAGCTGTGTGACTGGTGGTCTCTGGGCGTCATCATGTATGAAATGCTCATCGGTAAGCACGTTAGTCCGGACACAGACGGAACTGGGGAGCGTTCAGGGGAATGACACGGGGGGAAATATCAGGAATAAAAGCACAGCGTAAGAGGGATCTCTTGTCTGCTTGGCTTTTTGCAGGTTATCCACCGTTCTGCTCAGAGACGCCGCAGGAGACATACAGGAAGGTCATGAACTGGAAGGAAACGCTCGTCTTTCCCCCTGAAGTCCCCATTTCAGAGAAGGCCAAAGACTTGATACTAAGGTTTTTATTCGTGGACATCAAGCACTAAACTTGTAGCTCTGATCAGCCACTATTTTCTCGTTTAATTGAGCCATGTGATTTTTAATTTGCTGTGTGTGTATTTAAGGTACTGCACTGATGCGGAGAACAGGATCGGAGCCGTGAGCGTGGAGGAGATCAAGACTCACCCGTTCTTTGAGTCCGTGGACTGGGAGCACATCAGGTGAAGAGTCTATTAAGAGGCTATTAAATTTAAATGTATCCTTATGAATTTGTTTGGAATGTGTATTTAGGTGCTGTGTACCTTCTAGGAATGTGTATACAGTGTTTGTATAGACTGTTTTTTTAATTCATTTATTGGTATCAGCACTTTTTTTTAAATGCAACAAATTGCAGATTTTTGCACACAGCTGCCAACTTTCTCTCTGTTTTCTATTGAATGTGTTATGTGTTTGTTATGTGTGTGTTTGGGCGCGAGCTGCCAAATCAAATTGCCCCTTCAAGGGATTAATAAAGTTGTCTTGAATCTTGAATCTTGAGTCTACGTGAAAGAAACGTGACCTGGCTTATTCAGAACGCAAATAAATAAACGACAATTTTCCTTCCACAGGGAGCGGCCGGCAGCCATTTCTATCGAAATCAAAAGTATCGATGACACGTCAAACTTCGACGATTTCCCAGAGTCAGACATTCTTCAGCCAGGTTTGTCATGTTTCATCTGTAATGAGGAAATTATCTTTGGTTCAGGTTTGCTCAGCAGAGGAGGATGTTCATGAAATTTAAATCCATCATTCTGCGTATTTAAAGATTTTGACGGATTTGGTGACATCTAGTGGTGAAGTTGAGCATTACAACATTGCTCCATTACAAGAGGAATTTTAACATCTGGTCACTTATGTAAAATTGAAAACAATAACAAATTGCTGTTGCTGTTTTTATTTAGTTATTATAATTGAATTAATAGGATTTCCTGTGTTTTTTTGTGAACAGCCAACACGACGGAGCCCGACTTCAAATCAAAGGACTGGGTGTTCCTCAACTACACGTACAAGCGCTTCGAGGGCCTGACTCAGCGAGGCACCATTCCCACATACATGAAGGCAGGGAAGGCCTGACGCACTCACGCGGCGAGGCAGCGTCCTGCGGAAAACTTGAGACTTTTACGGACACAGGGTCGGGCCGTGGAGCCCCCGCTGGTGCTGGAGGCTGCGCCGCCAGCCCGTCAGTCTAAATTTAACCCTCATCACAAGTTACTTAGGTCTGTTCAGCCGCCACGAGAACGCCAACAGCTCAGAATTGAAGGAGCCTTACCGCATTACCTCGGTTGTTTGTATCATACGTGCCGTATTTAGCCATAGCTCTCAGGCCAGCTCATCAACTAGGACACTAAATCAGGATATTCTGCATGATCACAGCCTCTTGCTTTTTTTTTTTTTTTTTTAACTTTCTAAAAGTGACAGAGGGGCTGAGGCTTGAAAACGATCCTCACGCTGGTAGTTCTTACACTGGTGGCTGAACGAACTCAGATGCAAGCTTGAGTTTCTCATTGAAGGCAAGCTCTGAACACTGTAGTCAAACTCTGGATGAGCGATAAGAAGTTACTCTGGAAGGAAGGTTCCAGCATGATTCAGCGTCTGCAACCTTTTTTTGCTTTTAAATTTCTAGCCGAGATTAAACGTAGATTCATATAATCTAAATAACATGAGCATCAAACACAGTTGAAACAGATATCAGTTAGGTGGAACATGAAGATATTGTCTAATAGTGACGCTATCTAAGACATCAGCTTCAGATAGATGTTTGGTGGACTTGAGATCCAGCAGCAGTATAAACATGACTGGCATCCTGAACCATGTAGATGAAGGGATTGAGACCAGTCCCATCAGGACAGCGTCCTGATAAAGATAAAGGACACAACTGAGAGTGACTTTTTGTTGCTTTAAAGCAAGAGTAAGAGGTCCCAGTAAGAGTCAAGGGTTCTGGTTTTCATCTAACGTGTCAAACTTAAACCCAGACGAAAAAACAGCTGCTGATACTTCTGATCCTCACTGACTAATATCATAGAAACTCAGAATGTTTGAAGACGTTATGCACCGTTTATGGTTGTAGATTAAGGATTTTTGACATGTTTGAAGAATGGAAGATGGTTCTCTTTTATCCGCAGCGTCCTGTTCGGGCCTCGTCTGTAATCCTGACTAGTTTTAGTAAAATGTCACTGACTCTCCTCCTGCTTCTTCTCGTTTGCTCTCCGCTACCTCTGCAAAACAAAAAAAAAATGACTAGAATAGAGATTCAGAAAGAAAGAAAAGAAGAACTAAAACCCAATACCTCTAAGAGTCGCAGCATATCCAGACGAGCAGACGAGCACATGCACTCCAATCATGCTGGAATACTCCTTTAACCAGTGACCGGTGACCCCCGCGTGCTGCCCTCAGACACGGAGACGCGCCGGTCACGTGCTCGCTCTCTGTTACCGTGGAGTCTCCTCCATTCATCCACGCTGCCAAACAAACCGCTGTGTGCGCCCCCTATCCCCCCCCGTAAAGCCGCTACGCTGCATTTGATCTCTAATTAGTCCCAGACCCAGTGGACAAAACATGTCAAGTGCCTTTTTTTAAGTAGCTGATGAATATTGCCTGAGGTTTCGCTGTAATTTAGTAGGGATTAATTAGAAGATGTTCATTAAAATTTAGATTGATATAAGCTGTGGAGAAAGGAGAGAGAGAGGGAGGGAGAGAGAGGAGGGTCTGTTGTTTTTTAAAGCAAATACAAGGCTCTAGTGTTTCTGCCACTTTCAGGGTCTGCAGGCATAAAGCTTATGAGAAGTACTAAAGAAACAAAGGCGGTATAGAGAAGCAGGGTTTTATGGACGCGTCATAAAACCGGAGGCTCGTAAAAGCAGGCGGGCCCGAGGAATAACACGTCTCTGTTGAGGAAGATAACTGAAGGAGAGCCGAGGAAAACACGGGAGTAGAAACGGCCCGGTGGGTGTCTCTGTGTGGCCCAAGCTTTCCCATTTTAGTGTTGTTTTTTTAATTATTTTCAGTGTTGAATTAAGTGTCTCGCGTGGATGTGTTTTAGTCGCTTTCACAGGCCTGACTTCTTCTGAACCCCGTGACCCCGTCCCCCCCCGTCTGCTCGGAGCGCTAAGAGAAGTCACCAAAGAGCTCACGACGTGATCCCAATTCAGATGTAGCTGCCGCTTACTGCACTAAACTTTAAACTACCTAAAAGTAAAATACATAAAATAAAAAAAGATGCTAGAGAGCTAGATGTGGTTGTGGGATAGTTTTCCATTTCAGTTTCTGTACCTGTGATGAGAGGATGTTTGCGGGGACGGATGTTTCTGTGAGGCGTGGAGCTGTCGACATCCATGTGGACGCAGGACGTGCACGTCGGCCCGTTGACGTCACACATGTCGGCCCGTTGGGCTCTTCCTGCTGTAGAAACCTGGTCATCATCACTCCCTCCTCAGATCTGATCTGTGGAACCTTCATTACCTAAAACTCCGTCAGCCGCTCACAGAACGGGGACGTGTTTTTGGTGTTTTTAAATGACTGAAATGTGTATTTTTGTATTATTTATCTTTACTCATGAGGATTGGCTATTTGCTATTACTCCCTGTATTTGAATTTCATTTTAAAGGAGCGCTCCTGCTGATCCGCCTCGCACGAGGACAAGGTGGGGGGAGAAAAACATGCTGATGCAGCAGCTGAGATGTGCAGACTCACGGGCCTAACTCAGCCTTTATGCGCAACTCTCCAAAAAAAGAGGGAGCCCTTCCCTTCCCATGATGCAACTAGATGCGGCTTCCATTGCATTCTCCACGTCTGGCGAATGTTCACGTCTTCCAAACTGCTGCTCTGCCTGGTCGGAAGGTTACCTTTTCACAATTTGCAGTAAATGCAGGCTGGGCGACATCACTGTGACATTATCAGGGTCGTTGTTGTTTTTTTTTCCAGACTTCAGAGCAAAATTAGACCTGATTTTTCTCTGTTTTCACGAGAAGAGTGATGATTAAAATTAGCGTTCTGTGTAAAATTGATGGGAAACGGTGTGAAAGATTTCCCACAACCGTCCACATGACAACAGATGATGGAGCCTCCTTGAGCTCACATGTAGGCATCTGTTCCAAAGGGAAGACGGGGAAGCTGCAGCGGGACGGCGGCGCTGCGGGTGCGTGAAGGATTGCGCCGACGCTGCAGATTCCCACTTGTGCCTGACTGCTGAAAAACAGACGGCGCCGTACTCAGAGTCCCGCTTCACCTCTGCAGACGAGACCAGAGTCTCACGTTGGGACTGCAAGAGACAAATGTGACATCTTCCCGTCGTCGGGTGATGTGTGACAGCTTTGTGAAGGGAAACGACCTTGCTTTGCTCTTTTAGGAAGGTGAAGACTGTGTTTGGCATCGCTCTCTTTTACGTATGTATGCTTTATGGAAAGGGATTTAAAGTTATTAGGTCTAACTTTAATTTATCACGAGGTAGGAAAGAGTTCAAGAAACATTTCACGTCTCTCTTTGACCGAGAAAGGCCGTGAACTTCTGATGGACCAAACCAGCTCTGTGACGTTAGGAGGATCGTGTCACGTAGTATTTCAGTTACTAAGATAGTCCACATTAACCAGGAGAACAGGGAAACGTGTACATACATCCTATTTAACAAGAAATGAAGAAAGCAGGTTAGGCAATCAAATCTAATTTAATATATGTCCCCCCCCCCCGTTGACCCCCCACCCTCCCCCCCCGACCTCCACAGGTCTGGGCCACGTTGTCGGGTGTTTGTGTAATGATGTGTACATGCTGTTGTGAACACTTGAAGGCGACTGTCCCCAGAGCGAAGGAGGAAACGCTAATTAATATACTCATTATTCATGTCGGTGGGTTTTATGTTGAGAAAAATGCTCCAAAATAATAAAATTCAAACACTTAAAATCCCAGGTTTCTGTCATATGTGGTTGTGAGGGGCAAGAGATGGATGGATGGATGGATGGATGGATGGATGATGGATGGATGATGGATGCATGGATGGATGAAAGGATATATAGATGGGTGGATGGATGGATGGATGGATATGTGGATGGATGAAAGGATATATAGATGATGGATGGATGGATGGATGGATGAAAGGATATATAGATGATTGATGGATGGATGAAAGGATATATAGATGATTGACGGATGGATTGATGGATGGATGAAAGGATATATAGATGATGGATGGATGGATGGATGGATGGATGGATGAAAGGATATATAGATGATGGATGGATGGATGGATGGATGAAAGGATTTATAGATGATGGATGGATGAAAGGATATATAGAAGATGGATGGATGATGGATGGATGGATGGATGGATGGATGGATGAAAGGATATATAGATGATGGATGGATGGATGGATGGATGAAAGGATATATAGATGATGGATGGATGGATTGATGAAAGGATATATAGATGATGGATGGATGGATGGATGAAAGGATATATAGAAGATGGATGGATGGATGGATGATGGATGGATGGATGGATGGATGAAAGGATATATAGATGATGGATGGATGGATGGATGAAAGGATTTATAGATGATGGATGGATGGATGGATGATGGATGGATGGATGGATGGATGGATGGATGGATGAAAGGATTTATAGATGATGGATGGATGGATGGATGAAAGGATTTATAGATGATGGATGGATGGATGGATGATGGATGGATGGATGGATGGATGGATGAAAGGATAGATAGATAGATAGATAGATAGATAGATAGATAGATAGATAGATAGATAGATAGATAGATAGATAGATAGATAGATAGATAGATAGCTTGGGGTAAGTCGCAACCTCAGATGAGGAACAACATTCAACTTTTTCCACCATTTATTCAACAAACATGAAGCCAAGAAGAAAAGGAAAGTGTGACTGACACTTAGCTCCACCCCCGACTACTTCCACGGGATTTATGGGAAATCCATGGGAGTTATTTCCATCGATGGGTTAATCACCAGCAGGTGTTCAGACCACTATAAAAGTAGAAATTGTGGCTGTAGCTAATCTGGAGCATTCAGGCGTGTGTTAACACAACGCCAAAAGGGAAAGACATAAGCAATGGGATTTTAGAATCTATCTGGGAAGGATTATAAAACCCTTTTGAAACAAGTTTGAGTTCAAGATTTAACCGAAAAAGCAAAAAAAGAGCGTCATTATGAATGTTGGACTGATTTTGATCTGTGTTTTTAAAGTCCATGACTAAACATGACTACGGCTTTGAAAACTGCATCTGAGCGAAGGCAAAAACAGGATTTCAGCAGAAACACTTCTCAGCCACTGTCAGGCATGACGGCGGAGCGTTGTTCTGCAGCCACACGACCCGGCCACCTTACAGGCTTTGGGTCCACCGTGAACTCTGCACACCAGAATATTCTGGAGGCAAACGTGAGCCCATCTGTCAGACAGCGGTTGAAATTGGGTCATGCAAAAGGACAGTAGCCAAAGCCCAGACCTCAAACCCATTTAAATGCTGTCTTTAAGTGAGTTTTCTTTTCAGCAAGTCTAAAACCTCAATGAACTGAGCCAAAATTGTAAGGAAGAGTGGTCCAAAATCCCCCACAGCAATGTGAGCGAACTCTCTGCTTTATGCAGTCCTACAAGCTATTGAATCATCAATGCTTTTTTTTTCCTTTTTGGCTTCATTGTAGTTAAATTAATAATTGCATGCAGGAAAATAAAAAATATGCTTTTGTCTGAGGATGTATTTTCCAGGTACCCACGATGATCAGAGGATTTCTGCTTAGCAATAAAAGAGGTGACATTAACTTTAGCACATATCATGTCTGAACTTCTGTCCTTTATGCTGTGAATAGTTCAGCGAGTACAGGATCATCTAACCTTCACTTGCATAACTAGTTTATAAGCAAACCTGCTATACTGTCTTTGTCTTTGAAGGGGTTTACTGTGGCTATGGCCAAACAAGAACTCGAAAGAGAGAGAGAATGAATCGCTTCGGACCCTTTAGTCACTTTGCACACTGTCCTCCACCTTCCACTGGTGTGTTTTCATCGGGTTAATCTTTTGAATTAATCATATCTATTAAATATTACCCATTCAAACTCAAGGTTCATTATTTTCTTAGGAATTTTGTTATAGTAAGTCAAGAATAGAATAGTAAATAGTAATAGTAAAATCGTAGACATTAAGCATTAAGACATGTTGGCCAGAGTTCCCCATATTTAAATGAATCTGAATGAAAACATTTATTGTCCCCGTAGGGAGATTCGGTTTGTCAGCCAGCAACAGAACAGTTTAAGAAGAGTTAAAATAAGTTAAAAAGAAGAAGAAAAAAAGTTAAGTTAAGAGTTAAGTTAAAAAGCAGAGTAGATTAGTCTGTAATAAAAACAGTTTAAGAGAATAAAAGTCCAGTACATGTGCAAGAGCAAGTAGTGTGCAAAAAGTGCAAGTGTGCAAAAACACAATTTAGTAAAGAAACAGGTTTAAAAGTGTTCAAACGGTATTAGAACTATAAAAGTTTCCAACTCGGAGCTGTGAATGAGCGAAACAAGATACTTTCAAAACTAGGACACTTAGCACTGACAGTGTGCAGGACAGATTTTGAGAACAGTTTTTTCTTTTTTCAGCTTGTTGCAGTGCTTCGTCGTGACCTCTAGAGGGCGCTGAAGACACTTCAATGTTTATTCTACTGATCAGGATCTTCTTGAATGGGCTTAGTTGTTGAAATAGACTTTAATTTTTCCAAGCTTGGCGGATATTGACGGACAAAGGTTGTCAACATGCGTAGAGAAGTGGATGAATAAATAAAAGCCAAGGATTACTAAAGAACTGTGACTCGAAGGTTTTTTCTGAAAGGCTTATATTTTCTACTCTTTTAAGAAGAACAATTTTCCTCAGATTCTACCTCAAAATGATTCTCCTCTATGTGTCATTCTGCACTATATTACTCTACCATGACATCAGAACCGCACCGGACAATCAATGACACACACGTGCGGGCTGGCACGGAGACACAACTCTCCTGCAGTTAACCGGGTTTCTCTAATCTCTCACCCGCACAAGGAAACCGGGTTTCTGGTTTTCATGAGTAAATCAGGTTACTAGCGTGCTCCCAAACTCACCTGCTGCACAGGCAACAGTTGTGTAAGGACCTTTTATCACCACCAGAATAATAAAAGGTAAACATTTAATGTGGTCTGGCTGATATTACCCTCTTATGAGCGTGTTTTTATAAAATCAATGATCCTGTAATTTGCTAAATAGTGACCCCCGTGTCACGTGATCAAACTAAACAAGCAATTATGCTTGTTTAGTTTGATCACGTGACACAAGGGTCACTATTTGGCAAATTAAATAGATGTATACATAATAATAATAAGCTATATATATATATATATATACACACACATATATATATATATATATATATATATATATATATATATATATATATATATATATATATATATATATATATATATATATATATATATAATATATATATATATATATATATATATATATATATATATATAAATAAATAACCTTAAATGCTTCTTGATCCTGATAGCGAAGGGAAAATAGTTTTCCAGAAGTTCAAACTTTCCCCTAAGGAGCCAGAAAGGCCATAAACACGACTCCAAACTGAGATCCCAGAAGTGAAAGGTCACAACTGAACCAGGACAAGAATCAACATTTTAAACAGACTGCCTCCCCAAAAACATGGACATCAAACATCAAAACAAGGCTATTTAAAGCTGGGATGTTTTTAAATGTGAAAGCACCGGCAGGGATCCTGAGACACTGAAATAAAATAGATTAAAAATAATAAATTAAATTCAGTGAACACAATCCACCTACTCACTAACTAATGTGTGACACTTATCAAAACACATCTGTTCAGTTGTGATCCCCAAGGGAAGCTTAAAAATAAACATGTATGGTTAAAATTAAGCATAGTCCACGGCTTTGTAGTGTTGGGACAGAATAATTCCCAAGTTTTATCATGCACTGTGTCAGCGGACAGTAGTTTGGTCACGATTTATGACGTCTTTTGGTATTTCCTGTCCACTTGCACTGATGGCGTTTCCGGGGTGCCGAGTCGCGGACACGACGTACTTTCTCCGCGGACGCGCTATAAATGGGTTAATGAAGCAACCACCGCCACACGTGACCGCTAAGTTATATAATATATAGGTCAACACGTTTCTGACTGGCACGTGCAGCCTTCTCTCTTACATAAAGTCTCGTGCAAAGGTCTCGAATTACACTATGTAGGTGATGGCCGAAGATTGTCAGTGTAGCAGTGATGGGTCACTGCAACATGTTTCTGTACGCTTTATTTTTACAGGCACATTGTAATAACTACTAACTTAAGGGTACATTCTGTATTTGTGTTTTGACACACACACACACACACACACACACACACACACACACACACACACACACACACACACACACACACACACACACACACACACACACACACACACACACACACACACACACACACACACACACACACACACACACACACACACTTATATGACACTGGGTGACATTTACAATGTGTTCTGATTTCATCATCCATTTATCTCATAGTATCAAATTAGCCTCGCAGCACGTTTTATTGAAGGCAAGGTGGACCTTTCATTATGGGATTTGATCTGTTGCCAGTGACAACAGTAAAACGTTTTATTCCCAAAGAGCACACCTCCTCTTAATCCAGAGCATTATCCTATAAGGAACGTTCCTTATCTCTAAAGGTTTATGCAAACATTTGAAAATAAAATGTATTTTCACTCCTTTTGTGTGCATTTCTTTAAATATGTGCATTCAACTTGATTTATATCCACGTAGATCTGTTCAGGCTGCGACATGCCTTATCGTCTGTATGGACTGCAACAAGTGCTGAAGATGATTCAAGGTCAGTTTTACTACTGTGAAACTTGTGCACGTTATCTGTTGAGGAATTTGCTGATGCCATTTGTGTGCAGGCTTCTTCACAATGTGAACATGGACTGGACTCAGTCTGGACTCAGTCTACCATGGAACATGGGGATTTATCACAAACCTTACGTTTACGCACCACTGCATGCCCAAACCAAGATGAGATGAGGAAAGGAAAAATATTTAAATACGCTGCTCCCTTTATTTGGAATGTGAACCTTAAAGTGCTGTATCCTTACATGAATGTAAATATATTTAAAATAGTGTTGATGTAGCAATATTGGAAGACCAAGAAAAACATTCAGAGTGTGACATCCTCCCTTCTTCTCTGGGTGGAAGAAAGCAAGAAAGCTTGTAGCAAAGTCAGATCGGTAACGCGCCCGAGGGCTTTTATTCAGGTCACCAAAACGTGCATGACACCTAGGAACGATATTTCTTTATTGGTATAGGAAAAAAAGAAAATAGCTACTATTTAAAAACAATAATACGTAAAAAAAACAAACAAAAAAACAAACAATAATACGTTAATTCCATCAGTGTACCCCATAGTGAATCAACCAATCCCTTTTCATGTTATTTATTTAATTGTAATTGTTAACATAGTCCGTTCCCCCTGTGCAGGGTGAGTTGTGACGGACAGACAGGAATGAATGGCCTGCAGCTGTTCTGGAGTTCAAGGGAACACGGACGCATGAATGAACCAAAAGGGCGACGGAGGAGGAGACGAGGATGAACTCATCCTCGTTTCCTTGTTCTCTATAGGACATAGGTCACTCACGTTTCTGTACTCCTCACCCCACCCGACTGTATACTCACACACACGCACACACACACACCCTCCCTCTTCTTGGTTTACAAAAAAAAAAAAAAAAAAAAGATACGTGAGGAGGAGGGTGGGAGAAGAAAAAAATGAAGTCACTTATACAACAGCCGGGTGTATGAAGCTCCCTCCTCCCCGGCCGGCTCGCATACGCTGCACCGCTGCGGCCGGGGCTGATGCTCGCTCCCTCCGCGGGCATGTCTGCCGGGGGCTCCGACGGGACAGCGGACACGCCGGCAGGTAGGCGCCCGGTGCTCCATCACCATGGAAATGCTCTTATCATTTAGTCAAATTTAATCAAAATATCTGTTGCATCATTTGCAGGACATTAAGTAGTTGTTTTAAAAGTTTTATTCACACAGTGAGCGGTTTTAGGCTATCATTTGTGTTTAATATAAACTTTATGTGACAGTAATTGGAGCTGACAACATGAGTGACCGCTTTCTCTTAAAAATTCCGACTTTACAGTAGTTTGAAAACAGTCTTGTCGAGGACATTTAACTCGGGTTTTGAAGATGCCGGTCGCCTGAGCGGCGTCTGCGGTTCATTCATCTCTCCGTACTACGTGCTCGTGTCCGCGGGGCGGGGGCGCGCTTCCAGCCCGGGCGTGCCGGTGGAACTCCGTCTGTTATCTTTTTTTTTTTTTTCATTTTCCTTTTTCCAGTCCCTCAAACTTATCACTATAACAACGAAGATGCGTTTTCCTGCGTCTTCGGTTGTCATTAGTTTTGAAGTTCGTACTTTCATGCGGCATTTTAGTGTAATTTGCCAAACTAGATGAGCTTAGCGGGTCACGTGACCGCAGGAGCTCCGTATTCCTCTCGTGCAGCTTCCCTTGAAAAGTGGGTCAGTAGATCAGTGGAGCAGCAATGCCGCCGGCGGCCAGCAGAGGGAGCCACACGCTCTGCGCCGCTCCTGCACAGCTGAGGCAAGAGAAAAAAGGTCGTCAAGTTTGAACACACTTAATATTATATATTTAACCAGAGCTGGGTAGAGTAGCCAAAACTTGTACTCAAGTAAAAGTACTGTTACTTCAGAATAATATGACTCAAGTAGAAGTAAAAAGTAGTCATCAAATAATTACTTGAGTAAAAGTAAAAAAGTACTTGGTGAAAAAACTACTCAAGTACTGAGTAACTGTTGAGTAACGTCTGATTTATTTTTTTAACACAACCATTCAAACAGACAAAAGTACAAAATAATCATCTTCAGGCAAATTAAATCAATAAAATAATAAAATAAATTAACATTAATAAAAAAGAAAAAAAATGCTTAAATTAAAATAATCTTAAAGTAAATTCAAGTACTTTAATAAATGATAAAATAAATAAAATAATAACAGAATAAAAAAATTAATTAAGCACAAGTAGCACAAAATTTCAAGTCTTTGTACTTTTCTTTTTTAACCAGGCAGAACTAGAACAAGCCCATGAACTCATAGAAACTCTGTGTGTGTGTTTGAGTCTGTATATGTGACAAAACATGCAAAAACAAACATTTTTCCCAAAGAATCACCCAGTGATGTCATGAGTTTAACGCGTACGCGGATAAAAGGGATAAAAGAAAAGTAACAAGCTCAACGTAGCCTAATGTAGCGGAGTAAGAGTAACAGTTTCTTCTTCACAAATCTACTCAAGTAAAAGTAAAAAGTATAGTGATTCTAAACTACTCCTAAAAGTACAAAATTTCCCAAAACTTACTCAAGTAAATGTAACGGAGTAAATTTAACTCATTACTACCCACCTCTGTATTTAACATAAGTAGCCAGTTAAAGAAATGACACCCAGTAACATACACATCATCAGCGAGTTTATTCTGGACCACGATCCACTGAAGACATGATCCAGTTTATTCCCCTTTGTCTTTCGTATACATCTACATATGCATAATGATCCAGTCTCTCCTGTGTTAAGAGGCCTTTATTACAGACAATAAACCCGCCTGATGTCAGTAAACTCTTCTAAGTCATATGAAATGTTGTAAAACACAATTACATGTACTACAAACTTTTATCAAAAGTGTTTAAAATTCAAATTCTTGCAAAAGAACAAGTGAAAAAGTGGATGAAAACAGTGTACAAGCGTTTATTTCTCATTTTCACGGCAACCTCTCAATGT
Organism: Cololabis saira; assembly: GCF_033807715.1. Classification (NCBI taxonomy): domain Eukaryota; kingdom Metazoa; phylum Chordata; class Actinopteri; order Beloniformes; family Belonidae; genus Cololabis; species Cololabis saira. Next base: position 26,000,748 of record NC_084609.1, read on the forward strand.
GTCAGAGGGTTGAGCATATGCAGGGGCCAAAAAAGAAGAAGAAAGTCTTAAACACTTAAAGTTCAGTTTTGTCACCACTAATCCAGTTAAACTGTACTGCACGACATACTGGGCTTTTTCTGCAAATGAAGCGAATGAAACCCTTAAATAATACAAACTGTTTGTTTGTTTATCATACAGTATATTTAAAGAAAGTTGTTTTATTTGTGGGTAATCTCTTGTTCCCAAATGCTATTATTGCCACTAAATGTATTTTCTTTTATTTATTTATTTAAAATGTCTGCCTTTTTGATTCACTTGTATATAATTCCATGTTAAAACTAAAAGGCAGACTTGTTAATCAGCCCAATCATTAGCTATTGTTTTAATTAAATAATGTATTATTATAATTTCTGATGATGGACATTCACCAAAGTTTAAGAATATCTAGTTAATTAGTGGGCAAGTGTACTCAGCTCTGTGTTGTTAAACCCATGGGGTTTCCCTTTGGGTCTGCCAAGCAGAACCCAGTATGTTTCTAGTAATTTTGTAAGAAGAAAAACACTGTCTTAAATTTCTGGGGAAGAACAAGGAATCTTACAAATAAAAAAAATAGTTTGACAGGGAAGAAAATCAGCCCAATATATTTTGGCCGAAAAATAAAAATCGGCACCATCGGTCTGATTTCTAAAAGTCAACATCAGTCACAGAAAAACCCACATTGGTCAACCACACACACGTGACGATATAACGGCCCGCGCCAAAGCTTCTTTATGGTTTTCATACATGGGGTCAGGAGTTTCTTCTGCTGTAGGCCAATCAGCCAGAAGTAATTGAGAACACACGGTCCTGTAACTACAGGATTTTATGCTCGACTTCACCACATCCATCCAAAACTCCAGCACTGGTGCTTTTAAACGTTCCCCAGAGCGGGCAGCAGGGCAGCAGCACCGAAAAAAGTTATGTTTTGCAGTTAAAGTTAACAAAAAGAACAAAAATTGTCTCAGTAATGTGACGTGGCAGTTCTGATCCATAGGTACACAGCGGCCATGTGAAAGTAGGGCACTAACAATCCCGTTGCTGTGGCCTTTAATATCAACAAAAGGAAGTGCTGAGTGTACACCTTCAGCAAAACAGAAATGTGAGTCCAGGCTCTGCAGTTCATGAGTCCTGACTGGCTGCACGAGCAGGATGAGATAAGTCGCTAGTTTAAAAGGAAGTTTTTTAAAATGAAGATATCAATAACTGTGACTATTGTTTTATCTGAAACGCTTCCTGCCTCATTCAAACTATATAATGTATGACATCCTGTTGTAGATACCAGACTCTTTTGAAAGTGGTGAACAATCACTGGTTCAGCTAGTCTGACTCCCAATGAACCCGTGCATTGTGTTGAAATGTGTTGATGATCATCATCAAAAATGACGTTCCAGTTTAAACTGTGGAAATAGCTCAATTTAACACGTGGAAGGTTCATTTTCTACTCATATTTGTTTTATGAATAAAATCATCACTGTCTGAGTTTTGTAAAAGTTGTCCAAATAAGAATCAGAATCAGAAATCTATTTATTTCACCAAATGTACAATGTACACAGGAATTTGGTAAAAACCGCACCACTGAGCAATAAAATAACAATTAGAAATAAAAATAGAAAAAAATATTATAAGTAAGTAAAAAATGTATAGTATGTACAGGTATGGCAGGATGGCAGGACTGAAAAATGAAATAAAGTGATCTTTAAGTGTCTTTTAGGAGCGTGATGAAGCTAGTTACATTCAGGTTCAGAAGTCTTTCGACAATGACAGACTTTTTAAAATTATTGCACCACCTCAGTGGTTTTTAAGAGGTTTCACAAACCTGTTGCATTTACCGCCAGGAATTGAAGCCATTTGAAGCAAAAAACTTCAATTCTCAGGGGCTCAAAAGAACTTGACATAATTGTTAATATGCCCATCATTTTTGGATGAAAGCCCTTTGCAGTCAAAGGCGGGTCCGGGGCTCCTACACACCTGGGGATACTTTGCCAGACCTTCATTAATCTGCTAGTTTATTGACCTGCCATACATGGCTCCACCATGACACTGCCTCCACCATGCTTGACTCATGACGCGGTTTGCTCTTCCTTCCTGTTTTTGTATTGCTCTTTTTCCATCACCTTTAAACAAGTTTATCTGTTATCTGTCTAAAGAATCTGATTCCAGAGCATCATCGTCCAAATACCTCTGGATCCTCTGAACCAAACTGTTAGAACCAAACGTTGTACTGTCATGTAAAACACAAGACATGAAAGGTTACAACTAAATTAGAATGATGATGAAAATATGCACACCTGTTTGGGTAAATTAAGATAAAAAAAAGGGGGTCTCCCGCACACTGTAAGGTCAAGTGCAAAAAACTTTAATAGGGTAAACAAAAAAGCAACGTTTCGGTCCACAGGACCTTTCTCAAGCAGAGATTCTCTGCTTGAGAAAGGTCCTGTGGACCGAAACGTTGCTTTTTTGTTTACCCTATTAAAGTTTTTTGCACTTGACCTTACAGTGTGCGGGAGACCCCCTTTTTTTTTCCTTGATTCACTCCTACCTACTCCTACGCACCTGTTTCACCAAGTCTTTTTTAGGTGTGCATCAGCCTCCAGACCTTTACTGGGTAAATTAAGATGAAAAATATAAGAAAGGAGACTGTACATAAAATAAAAACTTATTTGACTAATTTGAAAAATTACAATTCGCAAATGAGATTATATGTTTCTATTTGCAAAAAAATGATTGAAACCGCTTCCAAAACGTTATTGTAAACTAAACTGTTCAGTGTAAATGAGATATTTGGAATAATTTGAAATAAAAGTATAAACCCAAGATATCTTTTGTTTCGTCCCGCTTCATTTCATTTGTGTATACACTGTGCATCAGTTTGTGCATTTCAGGAATGCAACACATTTTAATGTTAAATTCTCCGCACATTCTTTATTGATGACAGGTCAGTACTGCAGGCAGGCCAGTCCAGGGATGATGGATGAAGGTGATTGGAAAGTCTCATTTTCTCTGATTTGACTCTGTGTACAGTGATGATGTCTCTTATTGAAACAATCCCAATTCTCCAGCTGTAACTTTTCCTATTAGGACACGTAATTCTCCCTCTTTACTTTTAAATTAATACCATTGTGTGGGTTTTGTAGTCTGTTCATGTGTGTGTGTGTCTGTTATAACTGAATGTAGTATTAGGGCTAGTCTCTGTTTCCTCAAAGTGTCTTTTTGTTGTTTTTTGGCATTGCATAAATAAAAATAAAAGTATTTACTGTAAAATGTTTGCTTTCATCAGCTCTGTAGATAAGATATATATACAGTATATATATACTTTTTTCCTCACAGTCCAAATCAGCATATATTTTCCACCATCAAAGTTATTCACGTGAGATTAAACAACATGAAGAAGGTCATGCAGGTCATGTTATGCACCTTTTTACATCTAGGAAAAGCACATTGCCACCGTGGGTGGTTTTCTGCCCTCCAGTAAGTCACATGCTCCCCTGCAGACTCGGCCTCTCATGAGTGCTCCAGTCACGATCGGTGCTCTTGGCCCCCTCGTGACCCGAGTGTTGACCATCTGTGCCTGCACTGGGCACAGCTTGAAGCAGAGAGTCACTTCCTCGATGCCGCACCAGTCAGCTGGCAGGGGTTATGTAGGTGCTCGGGGGAAATTCCCGGGAAAACAAGGCAAAACAAAAAATGAAAACAGGACCAAACGTGTTAATGTGGAGTCAGCAGCCGTGCAGCAGCAGTGCTGGAGAGCTGTGGTGGGTGGAAGGAGAGCCGGCGAGTGCTCACTCCTACACTCCTACACTCCCCAACTGCGTCAGCGATGACCCATTAAACTCCACCAGAGGGCTTTAGAAAAAAAACAATACTGTAAATATCATTGAAATTCACTCAACCGTTGGTTAAGTTCTTCTCTTGTGGGTTGACATATCAGACAGACATTTATACTGAATCAGGTTTTATTCACACCTCAGCAAAAGTTGAGAATCAAAACTTAGAACTTGAAAATTCAAAGTATTGTGGAAAGTTTTTGACTGGTAGTATTAAATAAGAAACATTTGAAAATAATATGGGTTATTTATCACATTTAAAGCATGGTTGATCTTTCTACTGTTTACTTTTCATCCTCTCGAGAAGAAAAATCAGGTCAGACCTGGTTGGCAGGAGCTTTGAAAAGCCTTTTCTTTCCTTTGCTTTTATCTGCAGTTCTTTTTTTTCCCACAAGTGAACATCTCATTTTAAAGTATGCGGTCCTGAGAGAGAAGTAGGTCAGTATTACAGCATTACACAAGCATTAGGCAAGACAGCAGCCCAAAACCTCTCCCTCACGTGCCGCCTAACCTCATAAACTGTCAGCTCACGCAGAGATGTTGCGCCATGCAACGGCAGGATTCAGGCTCTGCTGACAACTTGCCCAGAAACAGATGACTGCAGAAATGCAGTGAGTCAGGACATCGGGTTTTGATCCTTGTGTAGTTTCTGTCTCTGACGGAGGAGTTATTGTTAGAATTATTAGACAGAGGCGAGTGTTTTGTCAACCAGATTTTCCATGATTTTAAATGTAAGTATTCCTGAGTGAGCTGTCAGCCTTATGTGATAAATACCACCCACTATATATAACAAACAAACCAAAAAAATCAGACTTTGACATTAAAAAAGTTTCAGATATGCAAAAATAACGTAATATCAAGCCATCTATCAGTTTTCCGTACTGGTTTCAGTACTCTTCAGGGTTTCTGGGGAGCTGGAGCCGGCGATAGGTGAGGTACACTCTGAACCTGACGCTACGTCATTACAGCACAAAGAGACAGTTTTCTGAGTATTTCGTCAAATTAACAAGTATGTTTTAGACCAGAGAAAACCTGCGTAACCCTGGGTGAACCTTCAAACTATACTGAAAAAACTCATTTTCAAAATGAACTACTGCACATCCTACTAGTAATCAATGAAATTGTGATGCGACAAAGTTGAAGGACAAGTTTGGTTTATCTGAACTTCTGATCTTGGTAATAAAAGAAGGCTTTTATGCTTCATATCTGTTGGATTTTTATTTTTTTATTAAATAGAACATACTAAAATGTCTCTATTGAAGAGCTCAAGCTTTTTGTTTCTCTGTTTATATCATCTCACATCCCTCCATCAGATATTGCTGCAGAGGAAGAGGGGCAGAGCCACGTAGGATGCTCCACACCAGCTGCTGAGTTGCCAAGGAAACGAAAGGGAGATGTGGAAGAGAGGTCAGGCAGTCATGTACAGTTCACATTTGATGAGTGTTTTATAATACATGTGCTACTGAATAGTGCACATGGAGTCCGTGTGGCATATTCAGTGACATACAACGTGTTGATCTGATCTTTCAGGGAAGACCTGGACATGGATGTGGACGACGACTTCCACAGGTACCGCTCAGCCCCGGGCTTTATGTTTTCACTGGGGGAGATACTGGCATCAAGTTTGATTTAAATCCTTTCATTTACAGATCTGAAGGGGAGGATCAGCAAGTCAAAATGAAATGCTTTAGGTGAAGTTTTTATATCAGTTATTGTGCTATCTGTGCTTGTAACCTGGTATCTGGGTGTTGACATGGACAAACCGGACAAACCAGACCACAGATAATCTAATTTTATTTGATGTTGTTTTTCCCAGGAACTCAATAACTGTTAGAAATGTTGAAATTAACTTAATGTGCCTACAGGGAGCCTCACCGCCAGATTGAAAAGAGACGAAGAGACAAAATGAACAATCTGATTGACGAGCTGTCCGCCATGATCCCCTCCTGTCAGCCCATGTCCCGGAAACTGGACAAGCTCACTGTGTTACGGAAAGCTGTACAATACCTGAAATCCCTCAAAGGTAGGTCTTAAAGCAGCACCTGCAGTTAGACGTGTGGGTGATGAGAGTTCTGTTTTGAGTTTAAACTTGTGTGTTTCCAGGTGGGACGAGCGGCCCCTTCAATGACACCAGCTGCAAGCCTTCTATCATGCCTTATGACGACCTGAGGCAACTCCTGCTCAGGGTAGACGCACGCCTGCAACACCCACTCATCTGGTTTGATTATACACACACATGCACACGGGTGCTTAATCTTTCTATGATGTGCTCACCAGACTGCAAATGGTTTCCTGTTAGTGGTAAGATGTGACCGGGCCAAGATCCTGTTCATCTCCGAGTCCGTCTCCAAGATCCTCAACTTCAGCCAGGTCTGTTTCATTACCGCTGATTTGGAGCAACGAGGGGAAATTGGGTTGTCTTTTGCTGATTCACCTTTAGCCGATTCACCTTTTAAATTAGATGAATATTCATCTAATTTAAAAGTAAAAAAAATTGTGAAAAGCCTGTAGAAAAAGCCTAAAAAAAAAAAACACCAAAAATTCATAAAAAAAAACAAAACATTATTCTGCTATTTTTTAAAACAACTACTGTTCAGCATTGACAATTTTCACCTGTTTCAAGTAAATTTTCACTTGAAATAAGTAAAAAAATCTGCCAGTGGGACAAGATTTATCTTCTCATTACAAGCAAAAAAATCTTGTTCCACTGGCAGATTTTTCTAACAGGTGAATTTTTTTTGACTAAAAATGAGACATTTTAACTAGAAATAAGACAAATATTCTTGTTAAGATTTTGGGTTTTTGCAGTGCATACATACATTTTCATTAAAGAAACTAGTGGCCGTCTAAAAAAAAGCTTCAACAGAAGTTTTTTGTGGTTGTAATTCCAGGTGGAGCTTGCTGGTAAGAGCTTGTTTGACTTCATCCACCCCAAAGACATTAACAAGGTGAAAGAGCAACTGTCCTCTTCAGAGATGCTCCCTCGCCAGCGCCTCATCGATGCATCAAGTAAGATCACTGACTGATCAATATTCATTACCTGGAGAGGTAAAGGAACCGGAAACGAGTGCTGTGAGTTGTAGTCTCAAGAGGTTTCTGTGTGCAGCTGGGGTCCAGGTCCATGCAGAGGCTCCTGTAAGGACCTCCCAGTTGGCCACCGGAGCCCGGCGGTCCTTCTTCTGTCGCATGAAACACTCGAGGAAACACGAAGGCAAGCAGTCCCTGCCCAGCATCTCTAAAAAGAAAGGTGAGTCCACAGTGTGCTGTATATATCTGTGCTGTCCAGGTAACGAGTCATCTGATGGGCATGCTGCTTCCTACACTGAAAAAAATAAATCTAAGCGCATGTAAATGTAACATATTTAAATCTGTGATATCAACAATTAAAAATGAAGTTTGTTGCTTTACATGAATACATCTAGTTTTGAACTTAATCTGCATTTGCTCAAAAAACAAGACTTTGTGCATTTTTTCCTTAGCAAACATTATTTATGTAATCCCAGGCAATCTTTTAATTTACACACAAACAACAAGCAATGATCTTGTTGTATTTACCTTTCCTTTAACAATTTTAATCTATTGGGCAGATTGAACAGTTTTTAGATGAAACATGCTTTATTTGTTTGAGTAGAACACCACAGTAAAATATATCTTTCTTGATCTACTGTACTTTAAAAATATTAAGGCAACTTTTTCGGATGAGATTTTTATGTAGATAAAGAAAGAATAGTCTTTGTATAAACTACTTAATTTTTAGTATGTACAAAATTCATTGCAAGTAAAGTCAACTTAATTTTGATAAATAAAGTAAACTTAACACAATTAAGTTGACTGTACTTGCAAAATGTATTTACATACAAAAAATTAAGTAGTTAATACAAAGACTAGTCTTTCTTGATCTACATAATAATCTCATCCAAAAAGTTGACTTATTTTTTTTAAATAGATCAAGCACAATATTTGTATCAGTGTATTAGGACTGGGATCCTCTAAATCACGACTCAATGAATGATGATCAGCATCAGCTGCTACAAGTGGTGTGTTTTTTCATGTTCACACGACCATTGCTTGTGTGCGTTCAAATTAAGAGAATACTTAACTACACGAAAAGGTGCCACAAGAGTCAGCCTGAAATATATTTTAAAACTATCTGTGATTTTCTAAGAAACAGCAGACCGTGCCTCCTATTTTCATCCCCATCTGTGTGAATGTGATCCCTGGAGAAACTCTAGATGAAGTTGGAGTACACAGCCAGATTTAGTCTTGAGACTGCAGGGTTCTGAAGCCCAGACAGCCGAGGGGGATGGTAGACAATCCAAACGTGACGAATATTAAGATTAAAATGCTTTCTAGGCAACGTGACCTGCACAGTTGATGTTTTATGCCCCGTTGACGTGTGGGAGTAATCTAATTATAATCTGATTTAAGATGCTGTTTCACAACTGTTTAGTTTGTAAAAAAGTGCTTAGGGAGTGACCTATCGGTTAAAAATAGTCCTGTTGTTTGCACAATATCCTGCACAGGCAGGAGGCCAGTGTTGTCACACCACATAACTTCAAAGTGTGAAGACGGGCCAAACTTCTCACTCCGAAGATCCAGGCTCCAGCACAGGCAGGAGTTAGGCGCCACATAGTGGCAAACCTGTGCAACTGCACTTCAGCATCTGTAGCTTCACCTGCCAGCATCAGTTTCCTTTTACTAGAACTTGAACAGTTTGCATGATTTATGATGTAGTTTCATGACGTTCGTAATTTACATCTCTGAGTATCATGACATTAATGTATAAAAAGCCATATGTTTTTGTATTTAATTTCATAAGTATCTCGATGGATGCATTCCCTACTCTTCTGTCATCACAGTCAGCCTCTGCTGGTTTCTTTTCCACTTTAGGTAATATTAACTTTAGGAATAAAAGTTGATCCTTTTGAAATGTCAAGAGTGGGCCATCAATTTGATGAACAAATTTTATTTAACTTATTTTTTTTTATTTAGTTTATCCCTACCACAAATCCTCTTTAAAATTACCTCTTTAAATCACACCGAACAAACAAAAATCCTCTAGGCCTTTTGTGAAGTTGCTTAAAATGCAACAAAAACTGGAATCTGCAATTTGTTTCAACCTTTATTCAACAGATATAAGTATTATTAGGTATTTTAAACCTGCATGCTCGTTGGGGTGAGAAAGTAGACACTGGGTTAGAAATAAAGACAAACTTCTCTCAATTAAAGTTTCTTATTGGAGATTCAAAGTAAGTTTACACACCGTTTTTTGTTCAGCAGCCAAATCCCAGAAAAGACCACATCAAGAATATGCATCGTAGTTTTCTACTGACAAAAATGTAAATATTTAGATAAATGATTACCACATAATTGGCTAAACTGATGGGAGGAACCGTGGTTTAGACTTAGCCCTCCCTTCATTGGAGCCTTGATTGCTCCCAATCACTCAGCTCTATTCGTCTTCTTTCGCTCCAAACATCGTAGGTTTGGCCTTGTACTCAAGTAGCCAGTCTGGGCTGGCTCCTCTTTATCGCTCTTTGCTTGAGATAAAGGAACTACTTCAAGTGATTATGAGCTAAACTGCGTAAACGTGGGTGATACCTCCGTATCATACAGGCTTTGTGAGCCAGGTCACAAGTCACAAATGATGTTTGGGCCTTTTTAAATCTGTCTCCCAGTTCTCTGCACCTCCTGCAAAGGCTAAAATACATTTATTCCTAACAGTACCTGGAAAATGATTTTCAGTGTTCAGTTGACATGCCAACTTGAATGTATATTTTTTTTAAACCACGTTCTTCGTACTACACATAATAAAAAGTACAGAGTATGTAGTATCTCTGACCTCGATGGATTTTGGGATGTAGCATGAAAGCATGCAAGCTAGACGGGTAAGTTGCGACCTCAGCCTAAAGTAGTACATGATCCAGGTATTTTTAAATATTCTGCAGATTGTGAAATTGCTTGGTATGGAGTTTCCATTCAGTCAAAATCAGTGCATATTTTTTATCATTCACTGTAGTGTGCAGTTTCAAACATGTCCTCAGTCTTTCTAAAACAAACATGCGTGATGGCTCACCACAAGATAACTCTCACACTTCTAATCCTAACTTTTTGACTGTGTTTGATGATATATGATTTGGACATGTTATGCATTGAATTATACACAGTTAACACATTTGTTCATTGATAAAGTCTAAAGTTAATTATAAGGACAAAATGAAAATCATCAAAATGCAAAAAACGTTATTAACTTTGCAACAAAAACATGACTCCATGATTCTCTTTAGTAGATAATGATAGTCATCATTAGTAAAGGGATCAAAAGTACTGATTTAATGAAATAAACCAGAATCAGTGTCTCTGCTTTAATAAATGATCCTTTAATAAAGTGCTTGTTTTGCTGCCTGCAGATAGTCACAGATACTGTACCCTCCACTGCACCGGTTACATGCGCAGCTGGCCGAGCAGCCAGCTGGACCCCGAGACCGACAGCGCTGACTTCGAAAGCTCCAGCCTAAACTGCCTGGTGATGATGTGCCGCCTCCACTCTCACCCTTCCCAAGATCCTTCCAAAGACGTCAACGTCAAAGCCACCGAGTTTGTCACCCGGTGTGCAATCGACGGCAAGTTCACTTTTGTAGATCAGCAGTGAGTTTCCTGTTTCTAACTACATCCTTCTACATCATTGACTCTTTCCTCGGTCATGAATTTGTCCTGAAAACACGGCTCTGCTGAGAAAGCAATGGCAGAGGCATGTTGTGCTGAGGTCTCTGAGTGTGACTGCATGAGTTTTTCAGTTCACCTGTCAGTGGAGATAATTGTTTCTGTCTTTGCCGTTGTTTCTCAGAAGAAGCTGTGCATCTTGGTGGCATCACATGACAATCTCTTCCCTTTTTTTGGAACGTAATTACACCCCACATGTACTGTACAGTGTATCAGTTTACCTGCAACAGCAAATGAGAAGAAGTTCAGATGAAAAATAGACAATTCTGATGTTTACTCTGATTTGGTTGCTTTGCAGTGCAGTGTGAACCCTTTCTTACCTTTCTTTTTTTAATATACATCCATTTTTGATCAATTTTATGACTTAACCACATTCAAAATAGCAAAATAAAAATATGACACTGTTGATTAAAGCAGGTGAAGCAGAATCCAGGAAAAGTTAACGATCATTATTGCAACATTAGAAAATAATTTAAAATCTGTTACACGCCAAAAACAACAGTTTATCAACGATTGAAATGAAGTTTATGAACAAATATATACAAATAAAAAAAAGATAAAACATCGTCTTGGGCTCAGAAGTCTGAAAATAATTCAAGAACCACATTATTATTTTATAGAAATATTTTACATTGTCTATTTGAATCAGATTTCTATATGAATATATTCTGTTTGTCGAGCATGACACATTTGCTATTATGTTTATTAATTCTCGTCTACTTTGTTTATATAACATTTATTATTTAGTGATTATTATTGTTCTGTTTTATTTTATTGATTTATTGTTCTGCTGTTTTATATATATTTTTTGTGCTTATGTTTGAAATAAAAAATATAAATTTAAATTTGATTTAAATCTAAAAAGCTGTCAGTGTCTGGCAAAATGCTGAGAGATGGTGTGAGAGACAGAAAACTAAAATAAATAAATGAACTTCATCCTCCTTTCATTTTTTTTAGAGCAACAACGGTTATAGGATATCTGCCGCAAGAAGTTCTGGGCACGTCGTGTTATGAATACTTTCACCAGGACGACCTACAGCACCTAGCAGCGAAACACAGGCAAGGTGATGGAGCACATGTCCGTGTTTCAAGGATAAACAAATGTACACAGCAAGTCTTAGAAAATGCAAATGTCTTGCTGATAAAATGTTGTTTTTTTCACATAGTATGTATTAAAACAAATGTCAATGTTTTCTTCCTCGTGTAATTCTGTTGACTGTCATGTCTGATCTCTCTGCAGTTCTTCGAAGCAAAGACAAGATCGAGACGCAGTCCTACAGGTTCAAAACAAAATACGGCTCCTATATTTCTCTCCAAAGTCAGTGGTTTGGTTTCACAAATCCATGGACCAAAGAAATCGAGTTCATCGTGTCTTCGAACAGAGTCCTCTCGTGAGTATTGATCATTTATGAAGATTTAATGAAGGAAGGATGCTCATCCCTTCTTTTAGTTCACATTTTCCAACTGAAAAATTAATTCAAGCTTTTACATCTATTAAAAGCCCCAAATCCCTTATTATGTGTTGATTTTGTAAGATGCCTTCAAAGTTATATAAAGCAACACTATTTTTGTTTTCACCTGCAGGGGAGCTGCTCAAGCACAATACGTGGAGGAGGCCGGCAGCTCAAAGTTACTTCAGGGTAGGAAACGCTTGCTGCAGGGCACTCTCAGTTTGACATTTGTGTCATTTGTGACCTTTGTCTGTATCTTTACGTGTCAACAGAAGACGCCAAGCAAATACCAGAAATTCCTGGCCTTTCCAGTGCGGTGGGAACGATGATCTATGCAGGCAGCATAGGGACGCAAATCGCAAGTGAGCTCATCGACACTTACAGGTACATCCGTGAACTCGTGTGGAAAAGGAAATTATCACATGAGACGCAACGTTTTTCCTGAATATTATGGTACAATTGGTAAATAAACAGTTATATAAAAGACGGATGAGATAATATGTACGGTACGATGAATTTATAAGAATATGTTCAATAAAAATAAAACCGTATTGTTTCCGTTGTTGATAGGGCAAACTCGTCTCCATCAAGCGGAGCTTCAAGTCCCTTTCATCTTGTGCCAGACAAATCTTCACAGACCAGCACTAGTGTAAGTTGCAAAATGAAGATACTGTCCTGCTCCAGCTGTGGACAGAATCCTCGTCTAACATGAGAAATATGGAAGCACGAGCCCCTCTGAATTGATATGTGACGGCTTGTTCCAGGCTTCCAGTAGAGAAGAGGAAGCAGGCAACTCGTCCCAGTCCCAGTCCTGTTCCCAGTCCCAGTCCCAGTCCCAGGCCGACTCCAGGATGGCAGCAGATGGCAGCAGTGCAACGTCTGAAACCTCAGGTTCTGTCTGCTGCATGATCTTCAGTTTCTGCGTGCACCTCATTATAATTACTGATCACACCCATGTTTTTAGAGCCGTGGGACATGAAACACGTGACAGTGACGTCACTGAAAACCAATACAAAGGAAAACAACGCTCAATGTGGCTAAATCTGTTATGACATCTGAATAATGAGTTGCTTTTGTTGAAAGTTATTTTTCCCCATCAGACAGACAGGTAGATAGATGAACAATATAGTAATTAGTAGCCTAAAGCATTAAACACCATTGCCCCTGATGGCAAGAGGTTTTATTCTTCAGTACTTTCCCCTTCTCTGACGCAGATGTCTCTAGGCTCTTTCTGATAATTATAGTAGTTTTACAAATGAATTTTAATCCCATTTAAAATCCCATTTAATCCCATTGGCATTTGAAGCATCAATCCACCTCACCTAGCAGACCACAGTAAAATCAACTGGCCTCACCGCCACAGACCGGTAGATCAGACAGTTAATTTAACGTGATCAAAGATGTGATCTCCCTGAGACACCACCCTCTTCAGATACCCCTCTCATACGCAGGATCACACTGCAAAACCTCAAAATCTTAACAAGAATATTTGTCTTATTTCTAGTTAAAATGTCTCATTTTTAATCAAAAACTCTCATTACACTTAAAACAAGACTCATCACCAGAAAAATAACTTGTTATTTGACAATTTTCACCTGTTTCAAGTAAATTTTCACTTGAAATAAGTCAAAAAATCTGCCAGTGGAACAAAGATTTATCTTCTCATTACAAGCTAAAAAATCTTGTTCCACTGGCAGATTTTTCTACTTATTTTAAGTGAAAATATATATATATATCTTTATTTAAACTCGAAAATCATTGAGGGCGAGCCAAAAACAAAAACAAAACAACAAAAGAACAGTCAATTAAACAAATATGAAGTTGCAATTAATAAATAATGTAACAATAAAATCAATTAAAATAGATACAAACAGTGCTTAAAAGATTTAAGATCAGGGATTTAAAATGACCAAAAGATACTAGTGAATTGATTTTTAAAGTGCTTTGTAATGAGTTCCAGGTGGATCTGCTTGAAACAGGTGAAAATAGTTGTTTTTTGAGTTTTTGAGTCTTGTCTTAAGTGTAATGAGATTTATTTGACTAAAAATTTGACATTTTAACTAGAAATATGACAAATATTCTTGTTAAGATTTTGAGTTTTTGCACTGCAGTTGATGTTAAACAATAATAGTGGCTGTGCTTTTCTACCACTTCGGCCTCCTAGAGACCATGACGCGAGGGTACTTGGTAAGAGATCCTCCTAAAACTCAACCACCATCTCCCTGATTCTTGCAGGACCGGTCTGCAAAACTGTTCAGTATTTCCCTCCATCTTCTGCCCCCCTCTGACACACCCCAGCAAGTTAGAGTGATGAGAGAGCTGCTACCGGCGGCGTGACCCACAGTTCAACTACAAATCTGGGGCTGTAAACACCTTTATTACCAACCATCACGTAGACGGGAGGCTCCCCCTATGTGCACAAACCTAGGGTTGACAGATAGTCAGCGACCCACAGAGCAGCTCTGCTCACGTTCCATCTCTGGGACTATTACTATTCTGGGATGTGCTGATCCAAAGAGCCTCAAGGGCTCAACACGTAAACTCATCAGCAGTTTGTTCTGGTGCGAAACCTTTAGCAAACCCCCTTTAGCACATATGAAAAATTCACAACATAAATAATTCATAACTACATTTTAATTAGGACTAATCCACATTAAAAAAGAATAGTTGCATTTTTATTTAGCTGAGAATGATCAGTTTATATCCATCAATCCTGAGTCCTTGTTCTTGCCCTCTGCCACATTAATACAGTAGCAAATAGGAGCCACACGTGGCTCTAGGGCAGATCTTTCACGATGATCATAACCACCCCCCATGTTGTAATCTCCATTTTATTCCACCAGATGTCACAACATCACAACTTTAATGTAGAGCTCTTATAAAGTCCCCGTCCCGGGGCAGCGTGATAAGCAGGCAGCAGATCCAGCCTGTGGCACAAAAAAAGAGTCCCCATCCCAACGTTACCTTTCTTCTAAGAAGCCCCGGAACGTGCAGGTCACGGCTTGGAAGAGCTAACAGTAAAGGCTGAGTTCATTCAGAAGTCACATGAAGCAAGTACTGAGCCAAAGCTGATAATCAGGCTCAGGAGAAGAAAGGCCTGCTCTGGATTCATGTGCAGCAAACATGAGAAATACTCACTGAGCATGTCACTATTGCAGCGTGAACCCAGTATATTCTAAAGTGTATAATATGCATTGACGGGGGTCTGCTGGAGCCTTTCCCATCTCACTACGGGTGAAAAACAGGGGAACACCCTGGACAGGTCTCTGGTCCATGGCAGGGGACTTCTGC
This sequence comes from Cololabis saira, assembly GCF_033807715.1. Lineage (NCBI taxonomy): Eukaryota > Metazoa > Chordata > Actinopteri > Beloniformes > Belonidae > Cololabis > Cololabis saira. The sequence goes on from NC_084609.1 coordinate 26,016,058, forward strand.
CCTGAACATCCATCTTTGTTATTAATTTAAAGGGGACATATTATGAAAAACACGTTTTTTCTTGCTTTAACATATATAAAGTGGTCTCCCCTCAGCCTGCCAAAAAGCAACCAAATTCTGCAGTGTCTGTACAGCCGCCCGGATGAGCCGTCCAGTGTGATGTGGATCTACGAGCCGTTCAGATTCTGCTCCCTTCGTAACGTAATGAAAATGTGATTTACAAAGGTTGGCCTCCGATGCGTGAAACTACGCCCACAACTAACTCTGGCCGGAACAACAATAACAACAACTCCGCCGGCCGGAGCTTCCGCCATTTTTTCGTAGCGGTGTATCGTGTCATTCAGGCAGCCAATCAGCACAGAGCCTCATTATCATAGCCCCGCCCACTCAGAATCCCGCATAGATAATGAGGTTAGAGAATGGGAAGATAAAGACATGGCTCAGAGGCTGAATTTCTAATTTATTAAGCAAAAACAATCAAAGGCTTGTTTTTAAGACATTCAAGGCCTGTTTAAAATAGGTATTAGATGCCATAATAGGTCCCCTTTAAGCTTCATGACATGTACAAGTGCCCATTGTTCATAGAACAGAAACAAAACTTAACACTGAAATCTGAGACTGCCTTTGAGATGGATACATCTTGTAAAACTGTAATATAACAAGTTATACATGTCCCCTGGGAACAGCAGTAATATTTGTTTGCTATAATTATACAGAACAGTGACACATGCATTGGGAGTGTGTCATAAATGTGCCACAAGTTGGGTTCTTTTCTACAAATTGGCACCTTAAATACCAGTTAACAAATCAGGACTCAAGCACCTTAGGCGTATAAATAATTTTCTGTATAAATACAGAAAATAAAGTATTATCCCACACAGTCATGTATGCATGTCTGAAGGAGAGGATCCTTCCTGAAGCTTTGTCTTGTGTTCCCCCAGGCGATGCGTTGCAGCTGGACCTGGACAGCCTGGCTGTCCCCGGGCTGAGCAGCTTCAGCAGCGACGAGGCAGCCATGGCCGTCATCATGAGCCTGCTGGAGACGGACGCAAACCTGGGTCAGTCGGGGGACTTCGAGGACTTACACTGGCCTTTCTAGCGGGCGCCTCTGACTCTCATCCTTTCACGTGCCGTTTTTTTTTACCATTCGCTGAGACACCGCCTGTCCAGCTGTGTGTGATCTCAAGGCTCGTCTGGTTTCGCACGGTGGAACCCAACCAACCTGCGCCAAAGGTCGCGACATGTCATACTTGAGGACGTCAAAAAAGAAAGCTCATAGGAATAATTGTGACTGTGATGTTGGTTCCTGGGTTCTTGCTTGAAGGAAAGTGAGGTCGAAGTGGCCCCGAACCTTGTGGTGATCCTGTGTCTTCCTCACTGACACTGTAGCATCTCCAGGGGGCGTCGGCCGACACTTTCCCCAGCAGAAGGACGTCTGCTGACCTCAGTGACCTCAGTGTGGAGGAGAAACAGACTCCTGCCGTGTACGGCGCTGCTAGAGAAACATTTGGATCTCTGGGTACACGGTGACTGTTTTATTATGTGGTCTGATTGGGTTGTTTTTTTTTACTGTTTTCTGAAGACCCCACTGGATCCATTTCATGTAAAAGTTAAAGAAAAAAAAAGATAAGTTATTCGTCCCATGTTGCCAATGTAGAGGTGCCTCCGGCGATAATTACTGGTTCAGTTACATTCCAAATAGAATAAAAGATGTGAACTTCAAGCTGAATAGTTTTATGATCTACAAGACTGATCTTGTAGCTCATCTTCAAAAAAGCAAGAATTTAAACATTTTTGGGATCAAATGAATTTGGATTGAAATTGTTACCGTGGAAGTATAAGATGAGGGTTTTTGCAAACACCTCATCCGCCATCACAGACTAACTGATTTCTAGAAATGTAAAATGGTAGTATTTTCATTGTATCTGTAACTATAAAGAACCTTGCATAACAACGGCTAACACCGGTACCAGGATTAAGGCCCCAAAAACCATTCTTAACTATACTATAGTTTCCTCTTCCCTGGGGCAGATTTTGAATTGTGAAAACCAATAATCAGAACTGCAGGACCTCTACAAAGACTGTTCAGAAAAGGTATTCGCCACACTCATGTTGAGTTTTGAATGAATGAGTTTATTACTTTACTATGTTTTAAGTCAGAGTTGATGTAAAACAAACTGCACGGGAAAGTGGCAGTTTGAGGATTGTTCTTGATAAATACTTGAATTCTGAGCCTTGTATACCTTGTATACCATATCCATACCCGGATAAATAGTAGGCTGGCAAAAAACAAGAAAAAAAAAAAAAGGAAGTCGTCTCTGATCATCACATTTCTTATTAGAGAAGAAAACCTGAAGATGAAACCTGACACGGACAGCTCCCTTTCCTTTTACTCCAGGTTGCTGGTGAAAATCACATCTAAGTGAATGTACATCTGTGGAGAGAAAATAAAAGGTTGGGGTCCACACAACGTAACATATCAGATCTGTGTTATGAAGATGACCACTGAGCTCCTGGTGGAATACAGAAGGGCCTTCACACAGTACTCGAGATGAAGGGGGATGAGGGGAGATGGCACCCCCCCCTGAAATAAAAACGGTCAAAATCATCCCCCCTGTAAAACTGCCATCCCCCCTTTCCATCCCTTATGTCATTTCATCAATGAATGTGGTTTTACTGCTATTTCAACATTTAGAGTCATCACCAGAAAAATAACACCAGAAAAATAACTTATTTGACAATTTTCACCTGTTTCAAGTAAATTTTCACTTGACATAAGTAGAAAAATCTGCCAGTGGAACAAGATTTATCTTTACAAGCAAAAAAATCTTTTCTACTTATTTCAAGTGAAAATCTACTTGAAACAGGTGACAATTGTTGTTTTTTCCAGTGATGAGTCTTGTTTTAAGTGTAATGATATTTTTTTTACTAAAATGAGACATTTTAACTAGAAATAAGACAAATATTCTTGTTAAGATTTTGAGTTTTTGCAGTGATCCATTTTACTTATCCTGTGAAGGACAGAGTCATATTGATAAGTTCAGAAAACTGTTTTTTATTGTTGTGTTTTGATGTATTTGATGTAAGCCCAGTGGATATTTAAAGCTTACAGAAGGCTGCATTTAACTGCTGCTATGTCATTCCTGCAGTATTTCTGCAGGTGTTTTGGTCACTGCTATTATTTGTAATATATTATATTATTTGTAATCAGCACAAATTATGTGTCCCCATATGATAAAATCCACCATCCCCCCTGATTTTTTTTTTACAACTCGAGTACTGCCTTCACAGATGTGTAAATGTTTTCCAGTGTTAACAAGAGACAGGTCAACATACAGTAGTTCATTGTGTCATGTTTTGTGTATCCTGTTGTGGGTTACTAGTATTTAAACAGAAATGTGGAATAGGGCTTGTGTTACCAGGGAGACAAACACGTTGCAGTTTCTGAGTGCCCATGTCCCACAGGATCATTTTCTAAGTAGAAACTCTGTCTTGTAGCGTTCTGACATTTCTAACGCAGCTATTCTGCCAGCATCGAGTCAAATAAACTTCAGGGAGATTCATGTAAGCTGAATTCATTTCACCTTGGTCTGTCAGTTTACTAGAATCGTATCAACTAGTAATTGTCTTAAGATGGACAGAAATGGAGCTGATTCTAAATTTAAATATATCACAGAACAACCCCAGAGTTTTCAGTGTTTCCATGTTAGCATTATGAGAGCGTTTGACTCGTGGATTTAAGTATAACTCGGTTCAAAACTGCACTCCCAAACCACCGCTGGTTCTCCTGAAAATAAGATGTGATCGATTTGCCTTGAATGCGTGTCGCTTCTGACAAGGTTCTGTTGCGAATCCACTTATGCACTCTTTTTGGATGTAAAAGCAGAACTGATCGTATTTGCTGTTGCCATCTGTGCCATCTGAAATAGACACTCAAGCATCCTGAACATGCCCTGTTTTCAAAAAGACACCGTTGTTGCTACGTGTATGTGATTGTTATCAAACATCTGCTGTAATGAGTATAGAAGCTGAAGTCTTCGACAGTAAAAATAGATGTTTTTTCATGAATTGTCCAAAGTCTAAATTGATTTCTATTTAAAAAGTTTATATAGATATTCAGATCAGCGTTTTTGTGCGGATCATATGTGACCGTTCATTTCCAAGACATCATCTGTAGAGGACCTAGCATCCCCCATCTCAATGAAAACCTAGAATTACCTACAACAGCAGGAGAATGAGAAGAAATATGTGCAGTCATGACTCAAAAATCATGTATATGTATTTGGCTGTTGAGGCATCTAGCGAGTTAGCATGCTAAATGTCTAGCTTTAGTCCGTAAAGCCTCGTAAAACCAGTTTCTGCCATGTGTGGCGGTAGCATGCAACATGAAGGCCTCAGTGCAACATAATGACACAAGGAAGTTGCAAGGTTTGTGGGTGTAGCTAAACACCCACAAGTCATGGAGGTATCGCCCCCTAGTTACCATTTTAGGATAGGAAAACAGTGACAGCAGGAGAACTGCCAATACCACAACCTTATGATACTGGAAAAAAGTATTGTTCAACAAAAAAAGAGCAGATAAAATCTGGGGGCTAAAACCAGAATAAATATCAGCTGTGTTTCCTCCTATTCCCCTGCAATTGTAATGGTAAGTCAAGTTACTCTGACGTTAATTTAACAACAGATGTGATGATCTATGTCCCACCTACCCACAGTGCGTTGATCTAGTTCTGACTGGACTTGTTTCAGAATTGCCACCATAAAAAGAAAAAGCGCACCTAAGAAAGGTCATGGAGTTGGTTTTAAAAATGATGGCAAGAAAAGGGGTAACTGAGAAACACGGTAGAGATTTTTAATTTCTTGTTTACAGATTCTGTGTTTTGAGTCTCAGATTTTGCATTTTGATTGGAAATACATTTGGCATTGAGTTTATGCTACAGAATTAACAAGGAGGGACTGCGACTAACTCATTTTATGCAGCTATACTGCCCTCATTTGGATTTAAGTGTGGGCTATGAATTGAATTTTTATCTTCATATTCACATTGCTCCTTTAAGCACAAGATATTGCTAACTATACTCTCAAACTTGGGCATCTAAGGCTTAGCGCATTCTTGGTTCTGATCCTACCATACAGGGCGTGCCTTTACAGCAGGGGTCACCAATCCTGGTCCTCGAGGGCCGGTGTCCTGCATGTTTTACATGTTTCGCTGCTTCATTGCACCGTGATAAAAGTGACTGTGTCGTTAAGAGAATTGTGCAGACCTCAATGACAAGCTGATGACGATGATTAATTAGAATCAGGTGTGTTAAAGCAGAGAAAACTCTAAAACATGCAGGACACCGGCCCTCGAGGACCAGGATTGGTGACCCCTGCTTTAAAGTGTCATGGCAAGGGAAAACATTTTATAAACATCGATACATCACCTCGCCACAGGGATGCCCCAAGCCTTGGTACTTGGGTCCCTCTTCTTTGCCAGATAGGCCACCTCTCTGGGCCAGATTATTCAATCACATGGCTTCTCATATAACTTTATGCAGATGACACAAGACTCTACTTGTCATTCCCACCGGATGACCCCAAAGTCTCGACCAATCTGCCAACCTGGATGAAGGGTCACCACTTTCGACTTAACCTGTCTAACACTCAGGTGTGGATTATCTCTGCTCATCATTTGATCAGCCTCAATATCAACCTAAATATTGCATCTACCACCGTCACTCCCACAAAGTTTACAACGAACCTGAGCGTCAGGTTTGATGACCAGTTATCATTCTCTGACCACATTGTCTCGGTCTCCTGGTTGTGTCACTTTTCAATATACATAAAAAAGAAGCTCTTGAAGGTTTTCCTCTTTAAAAAAACATATTCTATGTGAAAATGCAGCTTCTCTTAAACCTCCAGGACTGCACTTGAATGCCGTGTTAGCTGCACTTAGCTGAATACTGACTTAACTGCACTTTGTGATCCATTATGTTACTGTGGCTTGACTGACTCTGTTGTAGGTCGCGTTGGATAAAAGCCTCTGCTAAATGTAGTATAATGTATGGTAATGAAGCAAAGAGAGAAATATGACCAGACATGCATTGGAAATGTACCAAAGCCATGAAATTTAATCAAACGTATAAAAGTCATGAAAAAATGCACTTGTGTGTTTTTGTAATTTTGTGAATCATAATGAAGGAGTGTCCAAAGTAGAAACCTTTTAGCACACCAGATATGCAGAAAGGTGCGTCGGAGGAGGAAAGCTGCAGCCAATTTTAAAAAGAAAACTCCCGCACACCTTCTTCTCACCGTACTCGTGTTTATTGGGCCAACGTTTCGGTCATAGACCTTTTTCAAGGCATGAATGAAAAAACACTCAACAAAACAACAAAATCATTGAGGAAGAGGCAAGAAATGATGATAGAAACGGCACCATCATCTTAATCAATAGTCTTTTATCAAACCTGCAAGACACAAGAAGCTAAAAATTTGAATATAAATGAAAATTAAATGAAATATGTTTGTGTTTTATTCAAATGTTATCTTTAATTTTTTTTTTTTTTAACTTTTTTTTATGCTTGGGAGTCCTCCTCTCCCAAGCAGGGCAACCCTGTGGTCAGGATGAATATGCCTTTTTAATTGAAGAACTCCCTGAGGATAGATCTCTGACTAAACCTCTTGCTGCTTTAATAAGATTCACAAAAAAAGAGTGTTTTAATAGAATTTTCCACGACAGAGACCATAGAAGTGATTTGGAACACTTGGGCCTGTGATTCCGGCCCTTTTTAGCTTCGCCCTCCCATTCTAGAATTGACAACACAGAGCCTTATGACATCACACAGCCTGATGACATCACACAGCCTGATGACATCACAGAGCCTGATGACATCAATGATGACATCACAGAGGCTGATGACATCACACAGCCTGATGACATTAATGATGACATCACAGAGGCTGATGACCTCAAAGGATCAGTTTCTTCACAAACCTTTTAGACTTCGTTCGTATGACACACATCACGGTTTTACCATAACTTTTACCATAACTTTTTACCATAACTTCAACTTCAACTTACCAAACTCATTTCTAACAGTACTTTTAAATCGTCTTATTGGAAAAAAACAATAACTATGCCTGGTACCGAAGGATCTTCAACTAAACGTCTGTGGAGCAATGTGGTGGCGTCTGGTGCTCAGAAGCCGGACTTTAAAGCTTTACCCACCAATGAGAAACCCCGCTTAGGATATATATATATATATACATATATATATATATATATATACATATATATATATATATATATATATATATATATATATATATATATATATATATATATATATATATATATATATATATATATATATATATATGTGTGTGTGTGTATATATGTGTTTATTTCACTGCATAAGCACTTCTGGTTAGATGCTAACTGCATTCTGTTGCCCTGTACTTTTGACATGTGCAATGACAATAAAGTGAATCTAATCTAATCTAATCTAATGTCATTTTATTCAGATTTCATGCAGAAAGTCGACGTCTCACAAATCGTCAGTTAAATTCCTATTATTACTATTGTTATCTTATAATTTATTTTTATTCTATTTGTTTATGAGAAGAGAAGTTAAAAGTAAATCAAAACCTCTTACCCTCTTACCTCCTTCCAATCATTTTCTCCATGCCAGTCTCCGAAGCTTGTATCAGCCGCCACTCACACTCTTCCCCTCCTGCTATTAGAAGCCCCTGCAGCCTCCTCCACATGCAAACACAATCCCACAATTATGAACCGGGCAGACACAAAACCCATGAGCAGGTGTTTGCTGTTGATTTCTCTCTCTTGAATGCTGTGTTTTTGAGTGTTTTTCCATGAATGAGCGCCTTCACCGAGCAGGTGATTGTCCTTACAGCCGGATCCTGCTGATTTACTGTTCCCCCATCAGTGAAACAACATGTATGCACTTTAATATGAAAATTATACTTCGTAAACTTGATGCCATAAACCAGCAAAGATGATTATTTTGATATTCAGATAGTGAAATATTGATGTCATTGTGAATATGAATAAAACAGCAGTGACTACTGAACACATTTACATCTGAGGAGGTAAAAAGGTACCACGATGAGAGGATTGTATTATAGTAGCCTACCTGAACTGCACAGAAATATACATGCATTTTGGGGTTTTATGTAACCACCGAAGCAGTTGACCTGCAGAAGTCAGTCTGCACATTTAAACATGACTTCAACCTTTTGCAGTTTAACATTTAACGACTTCGCCAGGCCGCCTGTCGACTGCTGTGGCGATGGATGTTCACAGTCAGCCCTCCCAAGTGTAAAGTGGCTCCTTGACTATGATCTTTGCACGCTCTCTTCACATGCTCACATCCCATACGTGCATCTCCGCGAGGAGTGAAACATTTATGACTGATAAAGCCACTCTCTCCCTCTGCGGCTACAGGCATGAACTGCTGTCTGTCACAAGTTGCACATTAAACTAGCAGCGCAGCAACGTGGGAAAAGATCTCCATCCACTCTTCAGCACTATAAACATGGAAGTTTAAGTGTTAGTGCTCAGTTGCTGTTGTCAGTTTCTGGTAACGGCCATGTAATACAGACTTGGTGAGTCAAAAAACAACTACCATGTATCTATCATGTTTTCTCCCACATTTCAAAACCTAATCAGGTGCCCATAAACCACTAATGCCCATATGGAACTATCTAAATGGGGCTGAATGGACAATCAGGACATATTTGAACCCAGAATCTACTTCATAAATTGTAAAAACATTTCAAAAGACAAAATTAAATAATTTGGGTAATCCTGATCGACCTGAAACAGGAGAAGTTTAGTCTGATTTAACTTCACAGTGAGACAAAAAATGTTATGTCTTTTTGCAGTGTATGTAAACTTCTGGTTTCAGCTGTAAATAATGAAGTTTGGTCCTGGTGTTGCCATCCGTCCTCGGTGATCTGATCACAAGTGGACAGCTGTAGACACATCTGTATGCACATGGCCATAACGTGTCTCTACATGTGCCTTTATTTACAGATTATGAGCAGATCTCACTCCCTGCCTCTAATCCTCACAACCAAATACACGCCATCCTCTTGCAAAGACTGGATGTGGTGTTACTCGTTTACCTGCAGGTGGAGGCAATACACTAAAAAGTGTCCGTTACCCCAAAGAAGAAGTTTCAAAGTTTATTTAGACGGGACAATGCATATTCATGAACACTACATTAAGCAGTGTAAATACACCGGGTTTAGCAGAAATGCTAGTTTCCACCCGCAGTCCCCACAAACAACCAGACACACTCACACCTACGGGCAATTTAGAATGATCAATTAACCTAGCAGAACCTAGAAGAACCCCTTTCCAGTGTATAAGTGGAGATATGTAATACTATTTACTGGATCATTTTGTAGTTAAAGGCCATGTGGTAATTGCACCCGGCTATACAACATTAAAACATTAAGGTTTACCGTTTGCAAAAGATACAGGTTCTTCATCAGAGTTGAACAGTTGCAAGAAAGTTGAAAATGTTTTAAATGTTTGTATGGCCTAATCGCAGCACCAGAGGTGTCAAATAACGAAGTACAAATACTTTGTTACCTTACTTAAGTAGAAATTTTGGTTATCTATACTTCACTGGAGTAATTATTTTTCAGACGACTTTTTACTTTTACTCCTTACATTTTCACACAATTATCTGTACTTTTTATTCCTTACATTTTAAAAACAGCCTTGTTAGTATAAACATAATACCATTCCGACACCCTATTGGTTTGTACGCGCCTGCTCTCTGAAACACATGTTAATGCTCAATAGTACACATATATGGTTCTTTAATATATTTGCATTATACTAAGATTCATTCATTTTCTTTCGAAAATGTTTCAGTACCTTCAGCAATTCATTTTCAATGGCTTTTGTCCTTAATGGCTTTTTCCCCCTTACATTACTTTTACTTTTATACTTTAAGTAGTTTTGAAACCAGTACTTTTATACTTTTACTTGAGTAAAAAACTTGAGTTGATACTTCAACTTCTACAGGCGTATTTTTAAACTCTAGTATCTATACTTCTACCTGAGTAATGAATGTGAATACTTTTGACACCTCTGCGCAGCACTCTAATCTGAGTCTCACCTGTTCATGTGTCATAGTTATTTTGTTGATAATTTTTACAAATAGCAAACCTATTTGGTTTAGTTGTAATACTAAACCAAACAACTACTTCTACTAATACTACTAAGTGTGAAAGCTAACTAATATAGACAGTCTTGAATTTCTCCCCTGTGGTGTTGTGTCCACTGTTATTGCTTTTTGTTTTGCACTTAATATGATGCTGCTGTTGCATGAATGTATGCATCCTTTCAACTTAATTATTAGTTAAGTAGATGGTCCTTGAATATTCCCCTGGATGCTTTATGCTTGCAGAGTTAAAAGCAGCCACTCCCCCCCCGCGGTGCTCAAACAGCCTAACATCACCTCTTTGGATGACTACGGACTGGCAGTACTCACTTCCCATAATATCAAACATATCAACTCCAGGCTTCCTGCCGACCTCAGTCCTTACCAGTTCAGAACACACAGGTCCACAGAGGACACGCCGGACTCACACAAATCTTCCCTAAGGGAACATATGTGAGAATGTAATTTATTGACGACGACTCCGCATTTAACACTTCTGTCCCCAGCAGTCACTCAGCTGCTTCATGAGTCTCAGTAACACTCTATGTGTAGATTAGGACATTTATCGCCACCCGAAACCTCTAATCTAATCTAATCTAACAGCTGACTGAACCACAGTGTTTACATCCATGGTTTAAACATACAGCGGGAACGGTAATGTGATATAATGTGGTTTATATCACTGTACAACGCTGTACATTACGAGACGATTCTTTATTATATTTTAACGTTATAGTCAGCTGTTCGGTCTCTCTCTACATCCCGTGTGTCTGTCCATTGAGCTGTTACGCTGAGAGCGCCCCCTGCAGGTTTGGTAACTGGTTATGAAGCGTTTTTCTTTTGAAGAGGGTTTCTTGTTTTATATCGTTTTGTGCTTTGCATCGTTTCTCTATTTGCAGCGCGTTTGATGATGCTTCATTTGTCTTTGTTTTTTACAGCACGTTTTTTCATTTGCACCACGTTCCTCTTTTTATACCTCGTTTTGAGTTTGTGAATTTGTACTTGAAGCCGTTTTCCTTTACTGAGACGCATTAGGCCGTTGCGGTGCGTTTGGCCCTTGTCGGCCACCGTAATAAACACATCCAAAACTAACAGGACTCACACTGCTCTCTTTGGACGATATCTTTGGGGAGCAGAGGCTCCACTATCCCGAAGGATGTTGCGCTGCTAACATCTGGAAAAGACAATGAAACAGAACATTCAGACTAAAATAATAGCTTTTTTTCTGATAGCCTTTACTAAACTGAACTTTCATAACCCTTCCCACCCATTTAATTATTATCATACAGACTGTATCTACTATATCTAGTTAGCTCTTTATTAATTTCCGGTGTACTTCTTGTGCTGTGAAAATAAAGCTTGAATTCTAAAATAATGTGGGTACATGTGGCCCAGACCATCTCAGAATATGGTTTGAGTGATTGGATCTCAGTGTGACCGGTGGGATTTAACAACTATACTTAGTGTGAAAACGTCTGGTGAACAGATGTTGATACCATGTGTAAACAGGCCTCTTATGTCACGGTGTGATGTATTGCGCCCTCAGAAATGATCCTCCACACACCGTGGCTGTAATGAGCGATGATGTGAGATGCTATTATATGGCTGTATCATTTTTCTCTTCTGTCGCAGGCATCATCAGGGCACTTTCACCCCGAGACCTGCAGCACACTGGAGATTTTCTCTTTTATGGGCCGCTCTCTGTAAACGTGGCCGTGCATGAAAATCCAGCGTCCACCGCCTGGCAACAACAACCGTTCAAAGTCAGTGAAATCACCTTCATCCTCCTTCTGATGCTCCGTTTGAACCTCATCAAGCGGTCTTGACCTCGTCTACATACCTGCACACCGTGATGCTGCAATCTAGATATTTGTAGTAACTGGATGTGTGTATCTAACGAAGTGGACTGGGAGTTTATATAACTGAGGAAAAAGTCCGTGAACAATTGGACGACGTAAACACGGTCTTACACAATGTTTCTCTCACAGAAGTCACGTGCACACAAACAAACCGCTCCATTTTCCTCTGGGATCAGTCTCTCTGCAGGCGAATGAGCTCATTTCTTCACCTCCAGCTGTCCTGACACAGTGACGGCTGAAGTCTGAATTTCTCCGTACGCTCCGTCCTCCTTTGTCGCTGTCAGAAATTCCCCACAGAAAGAACGAGCTGAAGCCGGTGGACGGTTGAACTAGACAAAAATCTCTTTATTTCAGCCTCAGCGGCAGTCTCACGGTTATAAGCAAAGACAGTTCACAGTGAAAGACTTTACTTGGACCGTCAAGCTCAAGTTGTTTAACACACAAGAACAGTAAAGTGCAGCTTCATTGTTTTTATTTACATTGTTTCTGTTCACATCAGTCTACTAAAAATAAAACTCTTGGCAGTAAAGGAGCCTTGGGACAGATGATTTAAATGCAATTACAAACCTCAAAGGGAGCAGTGATGTTTAAAGTTATGACGTTTTTCCATCTAAGTGCTTAAACCTCACATGTTAGTTCAATGCATCCAGAATTAAGTTTGTCTCACTTCTCTACATCATACAAGCGCTTTTAAAAAAATTACTCCATTAGACTATAAGTTATTTTTATAACTTCTCCAGTATTTACCAGCATGACACATTTGCAATAATTATTGGACTCATGAGTCCATGATCTTAAACAAAACAGCGGCCCCTGGATACCAGAGTATCTTAGAAGTTAAACAGCGAAACGTGCTTTCGATGGGAATGATTCAAACAAAGTCACACAAAGGGCCGCGGCAGAGACAGTAAACACTCGCAGGACTGTCCCGATGGCACATCAGCTGACAAAGATGGCTACATTTCAGATGCACATAAGTGCTGCAAAACTGGCATCTCTCAGTGCTCGTAACAACGGCAACCATTTAATCACAGTGTACTAGCTGCAGATACACCTTTTCGGTCTGCGTCCCCCACTCAGTGAGAATAAATTAGTACGAGTAGAATTTATAAAATCATACACAGATCTAGTCACGAATGAGAGTCCAGATGTTGAGTCAATATGTGCATCTGTCACTTTATTTACAGCTGGATTATCGGACTAGACCTCAGGAACTCTGATAGAGCTGTTTCATTAAAGCAAATCATTGAAAAAAAGAAACATGCCTGATGTGGCATTTCTTTTCTTTCTTTCTTTCTTTCTTTCTTTCTTTCTTTCTTTCTTTCTTTCTTTCTTTCTTTCTTTCTTTCTTTCTTTCTTTCTTTCTTTCTTTCTTTCTTTCTTTCTTTCTTTCTTTCTTTCTTTCTTTCTTTCTTTTCTTTTCTTTTCCTAGAAGATAATTATCACACCCCAAATTCCCATCGCTGCATCCACTTGACACTTGACTGACTCCAGGAAGTGTTCCTGGGGTAGTAAATAGAAACTAGGGTTTCCTCTAAAGAGCTCCTCTTCTGCAGGAAATCCTGCAGTTGCAGTTCGGCAAGAAAAACAAAAGAAAAAAAAAGAAGAAGAAGCAAGCATCTGTGAAATCTACGTTATATAGATTTCAAATGGCAGCAAAAGTTCTTCAAGCATGCGGTAAAACGGGGCGCTTCTATACTGGCTGCATGTCCTTCATGTCTGCTTTGGAACATGGTATTTGCTGACTTCTGTGGGAGAAAACAAGGATAAGAAAGAGTAAAAAAAAACTTCACGTGTCTCCACAACATGCTTGTGATGTTTTCGTCCCCGCTTCAGCACCTCTGGGAGGGACAGCGACGGCGGGGCCCTGAAAATAAGGACAGCGGAAGACAGAGCTACTGCCAGGGCCTCTGCGGTTGGGGGTTGGGGTTGGGGTAGATGGGTGCCGGCGTCGGGAGGGGGTAGGTGGGCACGGCTGTGTTGGGGTTGGGCGGGTACGTCGGCGTGGGGTACTGGGCCACCAGCCGGGGCTGGCTCTGGGAGGCGGTGTGGGCCGCCGAGGTGGTCGCGGCGGAGGAGGATGGCAGGTGGAGGTAGAGAGGGGCGGAGGGAGCCGCGGGGGCGGAGGGCGCGGTCGGGGTCGGGACTCGCTGCAGGACCACATGTGGGTATAGCTGAGACTCAGAGCGGTAGAGTCCGGGATGAGAGGCCTTCAGCAAGCTCTCCTGACTCCTGGATGGAGGGAGACACAAAGAGCAACGACAGACGCACCGTCAGCTCTCACCGACACAACCCAGTTACACGCTACTGTTCTGAGCAGTGAAATCACTCAAAAGATCATCCTGCGTCATTAGAGGTTTTGTTGGTAGAAAATACCCGAACCAGTGGTCATCATTAAACAGATATTATGCAGCCTTATACTCATGTGTTTTTCAGGTTTCTACTAAAAGTGGCTCATAAACTTTTAGTAGAAACGACCCTGGAAACAGAAAGGATTTAGGTCAAACATACAATAAAAATCTTAAAGGGAACATTTCATGAAAAAAAGTGTTTTCATGAATGTTTTAGAGGCTAAAGTGACGAGATACGGAAAATCCTTTACATAACACCACCTTGTAAATTTGCTTGGGCCCGATTCAGACTGAACATACATACTTGAATGAACTGTTTAGATTTGCAGAGAACTGTGACATCACAGGCCCACATCAGTGCAGTATTATCTTCCCTGTCTGCATCTAACTCCACCCAGTTTCATATCTTGTAACATTTGCTGAACCTCTGATGAACGCTGTGGAAACAAAACAGCTAAACTCCCCAGTAGAGGGCGGGGTGAAGATGCTGACTCCACCCCCTTAAACCAGCTGGTATTAACAGAAATTAAAAGACATAGGGCCTGATTTACTAAAGGTTTGCGTGTGTAAAAACGTGTGCAAACTTGACATCACCCGCAAACCAATGTGCCAGCTGATCTACTAACAGCGTGCAAAGAGGACTGCGTCTCTCAAATGAGCAAAATAGCACACGCAATACATTTAGTACTTTTGCCCTGATGA